>NC_080066.1:46393068-47888510 GCF_949987535.1 Balaenoptera acutorostrata
CCAAAGCAATTGTGAGATTCTGTCATTGCTCTATGTGTTGGATGTCTTTCTTGGGTATGCCCCAGTGAAAACTGAAGCCCATCTTCCTCGTCACGCCATTACGATTATGATTGGTTCTCTCTGTGTAGCCCGAACATGTTTGATTTCTGAGTAAAAGGAGCATTTGCTGATTCCTTGACAATACACAGTTCCTGTTTTAAGCCAGGTTCACACACTTTCACCTCTTTTATGTCTTTAATTAAAAACTGCAAAGGTCCTTTGACCTGAGAGATGAATGGGGCTAAATGCCTTATTATTCGCACACACCACCTTTGGAGTGAAATGATTCAAGCTGAGATTAAATGCAAATTGGTGCTTAAGAATAATTAGCCCAGGGCTTCCCTGGTGACGCAGTGGTTAGGAATTCGCCTGCCAATGCAGGGGACACAGGTTCAAGCCCTGGTCCGGGAAGATCCCACATGCTGCGGAGCAACTAAACCCGTGCGCCACAACTACTGAGCCTGTGCTCTAGAGCCTGCAAGCCACAACTACTGAACCCGCGCACCACAACTACTGAAGCCTGTGTGCCTAGAGCCCGTGCTCCACAGCAAGAGAAGGCACCCCAATGAGAAGCCCCCGCACCGCAACAAAGAGTAGCCCCCGCTCGCCACAACTAGAGAAAGCCCACGCGCAGCAACGGAGACTCAACACAGCCAAAAAAAAAAAAAAAAAACAAAAAGAATAATTAGCCCAGGTGGCCTGCAAACCCAGTGAGCACCCTCATCCAGTTGCTTCTTTCCTACAGGTTCAGTACCTGATTGATCACGCTTCTTGGCTTTGGAAGAGCTGGAATCCCACCCTCCTAAGTTCAGAGATAGACTTTAAATGGGATCAAAATAAATATTCATAATTTAAAAGATTTTTTAAAAATCCTATCAAGGCAGATGGAAATGGACACAAGCTTTGGTCCATGTAATTATTTTCCTGTCGTGACAAATTAGCTTTAGGGGCAAGTCATCAGAATAACTTTCCTTGAAAAAGGCACTGTGATGGGGTCGAGGTACCCGAAAACTCAGTGAACCTGGCTTGGTTGGGCATATCATTACAGAACCTGCTCTCATTCCTTAGCCTGTGGCTTACCCATCAAACTAACGGCTCAGATAGTTTACGGTCCTCTTAATGTTCTTAATGATAATAGCTACTTCTGCAAAGCCCTTATGGGTCAGACCCTTTATGAGGTGCTTTGCATGTTTTATTTCGTTTGATTCTCACAACCACTCTATGAGAAAGGTACAGTTATCACCATTTTACACACGAGGAAACAGAGGTACAGAGAGGTTAAATACCCAAGGTCACCAAGCTAATAAATGGACTTCTTACAAATCCACAGTGTCTGTCAAAAAACGCTGGATAACAGAATAGGGGTGTATCAAGATAAACTCTAAAACAACCAGAAAAACCTTTCAATGATTGCCTTGCTCTTGCTGAGTCAGAAGCATCTTTAAAAAGGAACAGTACGTAACAGCATATGCGTCGATGCCTGTGTTCTGAGCAGCTATGTCCTAAAGCGTTGGTCACTTTCCTCCCCCAATTCATATGTGTCTCTGAACCAGAATAAAGTTCACATCTTTCAGATACTTAGGGTTTGGGGAAAAGTTAAATGGCTGTTTGTGGAATAAAGGAACTAAAATATTTTTCAAGAAGGCTGTAATGAATGCTTTTAATTAGAGATTATTTGAAAAGAGAGACAAAAGGAGGAAAATGCTTTGTCATCTGACTACTGTGCCTCTGTTTGTATTTTGGTATATTTTCCTGTAATTTTTTTCCTGTATTATATGTATCAGTTATCTTTTCTGCATAAGAGTTTATCCTCAATTTAGTGGCTTAAAACAACAAACACTATTATTTCACAGATTTTTTCTGGGTCGAGCCTCCCAGAACAGTTTAGGTGTGTGATTTGACAGTCTGTCCGCGGTGATGTTGCCGTCAAGTTTTTGGCCGGGGTGAAGGTCATCTCAAGGTTTGTCTGGGGAAGGATGCTCTTCTGAGCGCCCTCCCGTGGTTGCTGGTTGGCCTCTATTGATTTCTCATCACCTGGGCCTCTCCATAGTCTGCCTCAGTGTCTCCTCAGGGCAGGTGCCTTCCCTCTTTGCAGGGCTGCCTTTCATCATGGTTTCCTCCAGATCAAGTGATCAGAGAGGGAAAGAGAGGGAGGGAGAGACTGAATCCTGACATGGAAACTGCAGTCAATCTTAAGAATTAACATTCTATCACTTCTACCATATTCTATTCACTAGAAGCAAGTCATTAAATTGCACTCACATTCAAAAGAAGGAAAATTAAGCTCCCTTCCTCAAAAGGAAGACACAGCAAAGAGTCTGTGGGCATATCTTGAAAACCATCACACTGTATCCTTAAAAGTGTTGTGATGATAGTACATATGCGGTTGCTCTTTATCTTTTCTTTTAACATAATAAAAATTATCATAGCTGCATAATACACCTTAAAGTGGATTTCCACAATTTTCCCAAATACATATCTATACGTACATACGTATATACATACTTAGGTGGTTTTCTAAAGTCTGTGTACCAGCAGTGATGCTGAATGGACATTTCTGGTCATAGTTCTTTGCTTTATTTCATTGGGATAGGTTTCTACAAGTGTGACAACAGTCTAAAGGATATGATATCGTTAGAATTTTTATACCTATTGCCATTTTCCTTTCTTTTTTGTAGATATCATTGTTCTTTTTATTTTTTTATATTTTATTGAAGTATAGTTGATTTACAATGTTGTGTTAATTTCTGCTGTACAGCAGTGATTCAGTTATACATGTATATATTCTTTTTCATACTCTTTTCCATTATGGTTTATCACAGGATATTGAATACAGTTCCTTGTGCTATACAGTAGGACCTTGCTGTTTATCCATCCTATATATACTAGTTTGCATCTGCTAATCCCAAACACCCAATCCTTCTCTCCTCCACCCCCCTCCCCCTTGGCAACCACAAGTCTGTTTTCTATGTTTGTGAGTCTGTTTCTGTTATGTAGATATGTTCATTTGTGTCCTATTTTAGATTCCACATGTAAGCGATATCATATGGTATTTTTCTTTCTCTGACTTATTTCACTTAGTAAGATAATCTTTAGGTCCATCTATGTTGCTGCAAATGGCATTATTTCATTCTTTTTTATGGTTGAGTAGTGTTCCATTGTTTATATGTACCACATCTTCTTTATCCATTCATCTGTCGATGGACATTTAGGTTGCTTCCATGTCTTGGCTCTTGTGAATAGTGCTGCAATGAACATCTAGGTGCATGTAATTTTTTCAAATTCTGGTTTTGTTTAGGTATATGCCCAGGAGCGGGATTGCTGGATCATATGGTAACTCTATTTTTAGCTTTTTCAGGAATCTCCATACAGTTTTTCATAGTGACTACACCAATTTACATTCCCACCAACAGTGTAGCAGGGCTCCCTTTTCTCCACACCCTCTCCTATTTTCCTTTCTTAAAACGTTGGGCCAGTTTACTTCCCCATCTTCCATATATGATGGAGCCAGTGCAGAGTTAAGTCATGTTTTGAGTCTCCCTGATGATGGCGCAGGGACATATACCACGTGCAATGACTCCTTTCACCCAAAAAGGGCAGTGGCTGATCCTTCACATCCGGGTCTCATGGGCAGATACTGACCTCATTAACACAAAGGGTAACTTTCTCACCTAGATTATAGTGAGCATGTAGGCGTGGCTAAATAAAATCACAATAATACTATAGCAATCTAGTATTACATAATTATGTACCCATATAAATTTTATTTGTTTCGGTGAACATTTTTGAAAGATTATTGCTGAGGTAGTCAAATTGCTGTTATTATCTTTCCAAATATTTTCTTCCCAAACTGTAGTGATATTGTGAAAGTGGTTGCTTGCATCGTTTAACTCTTAAAAATAGTTGTATGACAAACTATCGTGGCTTAATTCTTTTTGTTAATACAACTTTACTGAGATGTAATTCACATACCATATAACTTCCATGGTTCTTAGCACATTCACAGAATTGTGAACACACAATTCTAGAACATTTTCATCACCCTGAAGAGAAACCCTGTACCCATTTGCACTGTGGCTTAATCTTTTTATTCTAAAACAATCACAAATACCTCCACTTTATGGGAGCCTAGGACAATTTTTCTACATTCCTTTTTTTTTTTTTTTTTTTTGATTACAGATTTGGAGAGAGAGAGTAACTTGCCCAACACTCTCAAAATGTTGTCTTTTGGAGACAGGAATAAAAGTCAACCCTCTGAAGCCATTGCCAGTGTTCAAGGTCTAAACATGAGATATATAGATGGGATATTAGACCTCACTTCAAGGACAATCCGTTTAATTCCATTTCCCTCAGACTGGGGAGTTGAGGGATTAAAAAAAATCTCTCTAAGAATATATAGTTCAAATATGTGGAGCGTATTCTGGCAAACATCTTGATGAAATCTTTAATAGGAAGTGAGGCCACTTACTGAAAAAGAGTTGCAGGCAATCAGCAACATGCCAGGCATCTCTTTACTGACCATAATTTAGACATGTTTTCAATAATCTTTTCTTCTGAAAAAGACAGTTCCGGTGACTTCACTTTCAGGTCAATGAAATCACTGCCTACTGGTGTCAATAACAAAATGATGAAAAAAGGAACCATTTTGCCCACAAACAGAATGGAATGTCAGCTGTGACCCAGGGTCTTGGGGACATAATTCACTTCCTCTGGAAGCAGAGGACACCAATTCCTCCCTAGGAGGTCAGGAGCGTGAGGTGTAGGGTTACCGTGGAGTCTAGATTCCAAGAGAAGCTCGAAATGTAATTGCCCTACGGGTTTTGTTCAGCTGCAAGGTTATCCTTAGATATAAGCAATAACGAGGGAATAATAGCTGAAATGGTCTTGGGTTGACCCATGCAGAGGAAGAAGAACTTTTTTTTTTAATGTGAGGAGGGTGGTCGTTATGACTGCCATTTCTTCCAAACGCAGCTGGCGTTGTCAACTGAATAAGACAAGAATTCTTAGGTCAGTTCATTTTCTTGAATCATGAGACATAAATCAACGCTGAGCATCAAAACTTCAGACTGTCTGTGACTCTGCTCCTCTGTAAATGGGGAAGAGGGCTTCCCTTCTGGCCCTTGGGCGGAAGGCTCCTTATTTGTATTCAGTGATTGAATTGGGCTGCTGGTGGCATAAGCTTTGCTGACTTTGCAGCGGTAAATAATTCTAACAAAAGGACTACAATAAAGACCAAAGCCATAGATATTTCTATAACGTTAGCCAAGCTGGAAAGACCCTTTGAGACCAGTTCAAGATACCCACACACATCTTGTTGAAGATCAGGTATTTTCTGCCTGTAATTCTTTCTAGTACAGAGAAAGCAGAAACCTTCCTGCTCCCTTACAGATTCTGCACCTGAACTTGAACCCACATGGAAACACTTGAAAGTTTTGAAAAAAAAACCACCTTTCCCAGTCTCGAAATAGAAATGCAGATTTTTGAAAGTCAGAAAGTTTTTAATGAATTCTTATGGAAAAACAGTTCTTGTCAGAGTAAAATGCCTCTGTTCAAAGTATCTAGAAGTCTATACAGCACTGCAGAATTTTACCACCTGCCTAAAAGGTCAAAAGACTCTCTCTCTCTTAAATTAGATTGCTATTCATGTTTATTGGTTCAATCTAAGGTGAACATCTTGAATTTCTGGAAAGACCTTGTAAAATGTCAAAGTATTGCTGCCTATATTCAAGAATACCTGCATTTAAATGCATGCAGATATTCCTTTGGTCAATCTCTCATTTTGATTTTTAAAATGAATTAAAAAAAATTAACCTCTAATGTTTCTATAATAATGGAGAGGTTTCAATTTTATGAAACCTGCACATTCTATTTTAGGATTAATTTTGATCAGGAAACAGCCCTTTTGGTTTGTGAAGGAAGTTTGATAATAATAAGACTAGCCCTGCTCAACTAAAAATGCCATTCTGAAGAGCAAAGGATAACAAATGTGGAAAATGTTAGTTACAGTCAGTGTTTTCTTCTTAGTCTTTACACTATTAAAGAACACACTGTTAAATGTGTTCTCCTGCTACCTTGTTTTTTTTAGGGAGCTTTAGTATTTTGGAAGAAGCCATTTACAATGTCTTCAAGTGTCTTCTGAGTGATCTTTGAGGGTTCAGCAAGGTTATTTAGATTAGCGGCCTCAGTCTTGCTTTTTATCTTTCATTTGATATCTTAATAGATGTGAAAGGCACATCTTCCCCCTGCGTGTGCAGATGTGTTGGTTGCCAGAAAGATTCAAGAGCATTATTACTATTTTCCCAGCACTTCCTCCACGGAGCTGTGATATTTCTTACCAGACATGTGCAATTTCCTTGTGGCTGGCTGCTACACGGCCAAGTACTGATGAAGTAGAAGGACTTCTAAGAAATGTTTGCCTCTATAGGATTTCCCCAGGAGAAGGTATCCAAAGCCATCAGTATTTGTGGACAGCACCCAGTTGACTCCAGATCAGCCCTTCTGGTCCTTAAGTCCATTAAGCTGAGTGGTAATGAGGGGGCCAGCCAAAATTAAGAAGAACCCGGCAGAGGGACCATCACTATAGATGCTGTTAGCCTGGGTCCAACAGTCTGGCCAGCAGAGTCCAACTTTATATCTATTTGCTGTTTTCTTAGCTCATGCTTCCCTATTAGTATATCCAACTAACCGTCCTCCATCCAGTCTTCTAGCAGGAGGGACTAGCGCATTGGTCAGAAAATAGCTACATGTTGAGTCTTTTTGACATTGCAAGTTTCTCTTCTTAGACAGACTCCCCAGTTTACACACAGAGATACTGAGGGGAACTTGCACCCAGGATTATAGTTCAAACTGGGACTCTCAGACACTGATGATGGGAGTGTAAGTGGGCACTATTGCTTTGTAAAACTGTTTGGTGGTACCCACTAAAATGACATATGCTTGTATCCTTTGACAGGGTAATTCCACTCTTAGTAATATAACTAAGAGGAATGAGTACATATGTGACAGGCATAAGAATGTTCAAATTGACTTTATGCATGATATCTCCAATTGAAAACAACCCAAATATCCACCAACAGTAGAACAGACAGATAAATTGTGGTATATGGAGTACACCACAAAAATAAAAACAAGCTATTGTTGTATGCAGAGAAACATAGGTGAATCTCACAGACATGAAAATGAGCAAAAGAAACCAGACACGGGAAACTATGTTCTGTGTGATTTCATTTACATGAGGTTCAAGGACAGGCAAAACTAATCCATGGTGATGGGAATAAGAATGCTGTTTTTTTAAGAGCTAGAGAATTCAGTATTTGACAGAATTTAAGAGCAGGCATTTAGGAGTCCATACAGAAAAACAAACATCAGCAGAATGTTGGTTTATTTTCTTAGTGACAAGGAAATCTCAATTTACATGTTATAATTTGACTCAAGATGATAGTTTATAATAAACAAATCATGCAACAACAACAAAAAAAGAATGGTGATTATTTCTAGGGAGTAGGTAATCACTGAGACAGGCATGAGGGAGCCTTGTGGGTGCCGGGAATGTTCCCTGTCCTGAGTCATGTTCTAGGTAGTGCTTACTCGGCATTATACTTATGAAAAAAATTCATTGAGCTTTACACTTAAAATTTGTTTACTTTAAATATATATGCCTTTAAGAGGACCACTGGTACCCACTGAAAAACACATCCCATTTGCCTTTTACAGTAGCCTGAGCTGGCTAGCAGGGAGGCCTTGGATGTTCCCAGAGCTCCTTTTCAAACCTCTCTCCCAGCAAAGGTTGAAGTTTGACTCTGATCTCGGAATCCTGCCTGTCATTTGTTGGTGACTTTCTATGACCTTCGAACTTAGCTTACCCCCTCAGCTTGGCTCTTGCCTCTCAGCCCAGTTGTGATGTGTCAGCTGCTCTCTGTGTGGACTCTTGGGATAGGCTTGCTTTTTTTTTCTGGCTTCATAGACTGCATACTACAATTCATGCCTAACTTACTGACCTTGGGCAAGAAATTATTGGATTGGATTTACCTAGTAAGAGTCAAGGCCACTGGTTTACTTCAAGCTCATAATCCTGACTTAGAGAAATTGGGTCCAATAATGTAGCAGCAAGGAGAAAGTGTTATTGATCCATAAGGAGTGGGAAAGTTCAGCAGGTAGGATTGGGTTGCTTCAGAGGGCAATTAGACTTTTGGGGATGTAGTCCTCTTTTGTTTATTTATTATTTTTGTTTGTTTGGAAGTTGGAGCTAAAGGGGTTGGTGATCTCTGTAATGAGTTAATTTTCAGAATTATGGGGAAAAAAACCCAGTTTCTTTATATTGTCCAGCTAACTCTCACTATGGGTGCTTCAAATAGTACAGAAAGACTGTTATAGGTTGAAATGTGTCTGCTCCCCACAAATATGTTGAAATCCTCACCCTTAGTACCTCTGAGTATGACCTTATTTAGAGATAAGGTCTTTAGGCCCTAAGGCAATGTGACTGGTGTCTTTATGAAAAGGGGAAATTTGGACACAGAGACAGATGTGTATAGAGGGAAGGCAGTATGAAGACACAGGGAGAAGGCTGCTGTCCTCGTGCCAGGGAGAGAGGCCTCAGAAAGAACCAACCCTTGCAATCAGACTTCCAGCCTCCAGAACTGTGAGAGATTATATTTTTGTTGTTTAAGCCACCACCAAGTCTGTGGTACTTTGTTACAGCAGCCTAAGAAAACGAATACAAAGACCTATGAAGGATTTTGATTACAGGACCTAAAGAAGACTTGTGAATATTGAAAACTTTGGTGTAAACTAATTAAAGCCTTTTTTAAATTTAATTTTTATTTTATATTGGAGTACAGTTGATTTGCAATGTTGTGTTAGATAGGAAAAAGAATCTAAAAATTAAAATCTTTAAAAAGAAGGAGGTGAATAGGTAAAAGAAGATTGAAAACATGATTGTTTTCAAAGTAAGAGATACGATCTGTAGGGAAGATCAATGGGTCAAAACAAGCCCAAGCAAAACCACCACCTTGAATAAAGAAGATGACTAAGTTAACAATAATCCTTCCTCCACCAGCCTCCCTGGGATGGGCATTTGTGAGTTGTTGCATCTCTACCAGTGGGTTTGCTGAGCCTGGGGCCATGTAAACGAATTCTCTTTCTGTCTTCCTGGTCACGGGAGTTTATTCTTTTTCACAGTCAATTGGAAAATAACAATTGTAAAGGCATTTTGAAGAATACAGACTTGGGGTGTTGGGCTACCTCTTCTCGGCCTGAAAATGTAGCAGTGGGATCAAGAATCACAAAGAAAACCATATAGCATAGCTTTTATTTTTCAGCAAACACTTCTTGAATGCCTGCTCTGCTCCAGGTGCTGGCTGGGAGCTGGGGCCAATGCATGGTTGAATAAAAAGCACACAGTCCCTGCCCACATGGCACTTGGACCCATTGTTTAAGAAGCAAGCTTAGACTTGAGCCACACAGGGCGAAAGCAGTGGCAGGAAAAGACAATGGTTTAATAATTTGAGTGGCAGCAGGTTTGGGAGGAAAGAGTGAGGGCAAGGAATGGGGAAGGTTTGGCAGGCTGACAAGACAAAGGTCCCCAGCCTAAGTCTTTGAGTCAACTAGTGCTCTTCTGAATCCACTTTCTGCCACTGTCAGCTTCCCCCAGTCAGAAACTTGCATGGTCTCCTGTCAAAGACAAGTTCTAAAAGAAAAGGATGGGCTTTGAATAGCAATGTCTGTGTTTCTATGGCTGATTCTTCCCTGACAGTGAGAAGGAAATGAGTGAGCCCCAAGACCGGTGGAAAAGCAAGTACTTCTTTGGCATGTTTCAATTTAAAAGGCAAATTTTGTTTTTAGATTGTTCTTGCCACCCAGCTTGAAAAAAATTAATTTTTGAAAGTATATTTCCCCTCAGCATCTATTTGTCTGGAAACAAAAACCAGCTCTTAAAATTGTGTTGCAATATGTATACTTTGAGGTGTGAAAATAGAGTCTTCGAGAATCTTGTAGATACTTGAAAGATTCAAGAAAAGTTCATGGCTCAGCATTACATGGTGTTCTGTGAGAGCCCAGAGGGGCCAATTCTCAATGCAGGTGGAAGATAATTATGCAACTTCTCTCAGGCTTCTCCTGCTCTCAGACAGGGTTTTTTTTTATCCTTCTGGGGGTTTCTGGGAAAATCTTCAGAAGCCACCAAGAGGCCCAATAGCCATCAGGAACTTTGCAAAGGTATGAAGCTGGGAGGGGCTGAATCACACCCAACTCAGGCCCTTGATTTCCCCTGGGCTGTTGTACTCGGTCAGTTTCCTTCTCTCTCTTCCACTATCCACCTTTGCCTGCCCTCCTCTTCTACCTAGACACTTGAGCTTTCCAGCAATACACCTTGGTTGTAAGCACCTGCTTGATTTAGCCCTTTAAGCTAAAGAAACTCAGACCTCTGTTAAATTAATTAAACAAGTGTTGACTGAAAAAAATGCACAACGTGAGAGTTGTGAGTTAAGTTTTATTTGGGGCAAAATGAGGATTATAGCCTGGGAGACAGCATCTCAGATAGCCCTAGAAACTGCTCCAAAGAGGTAGGGAGGCTGCTCAGTGTTATACATGATTTCAGTGAGGGGGGTACCTGCAGTCGAGCACACGTTTTGGCAGAGGCTTGCTGCGAGTCATGAGGAGCAGATGTCACCGTTAGTGATTTCAGTGCTTTTCTCGATATGGGGAGATGCAAACCCTGGGCTCATAAAATCTTCTCCTGAAAATATCTAACTATTTAAAGCCCTGTTCTGCCAGTTTTTCCCGGAGCACAGAGGGCCTCATTCCTGCTCTCCATCTTGAACGCCTTTCAGGGGGTGTTGAAGGTCAGCGGCTGCAGCAGTTTGTGACTTAGTCCTTGTAGAAGCAGATGGCAAGTGCCAATTTGTAGTTGGCACAGGAACCATTAGACTGAGGCGTCTCTAATCCCATGGCAGCCTACGTAAGCAAGCCCAAATCTAAGCCTGTAAATGCCTCAGGTTTACAAGATCAAACAGATCAAACACTAAGGACAATCGATCACAAGCAGCCAACTAGGATTCAAGCTATAGCCAATCAAATCACTTCCTTTCTTTGTTTCTGTACTTTCTCTGAGTCTTTTCTCTAGCTTCTGTCCCGGGAGTGCTCCTAACCACTTCTGGTTTGGTGTTGCCCGACTGGAATCCATTTTTGCTCAAATAAACTCAAACTTTTTATTTGCCCTGGTTTATCTTTTAACACTCCTAATCTTAACTGTCTGGGAATTACAGACTATCATACAGGATGGAACCTCTGACAGAAGAGCTATTTTTCAGCATTTGATCAGGTTTTCATTACCTATTTGAAATATTAAAATGATCTATAAAGATGAAGGAAACCAGGGAACTGTTAAACCTGAGAAAAAAAACCTGATTTTATTTTTTATTCATTTGCTAGTTGCAGAGTGCCAGCACATATGCCCAGCCCTGAGCTAGGCACGGAGATAAATAAGACTCTATTTTTGTCCTGAGACCACAGCCGTTTAGTAGGGAAGAGAAACATCCAAGTGGTCATAATGCAGTGTAGCACAGTATCACAGTGGTTCTCCTAAGATGCAAGAGGGACCTCTGCGGGAGGTGGGTGGGGAGCAATCATCAGGGAAGGATTCAGGCAGGAGCTGGTGCTGGAGCACGATGGGGTAAGCCAGTAGTTGTCGGCCAGTTGAGAAAGGAGTTTCAGGCAGGGAAGAGCAGAGAAAATGTTTGAAGACATGGAGAGCATGCCGCATCCAGCAAACTGCAAGGGGTGGGGAGAGTGTGGCCGGCAGGTAAGGTATGATGGAGGTGGGAAGGAGGGCAGGAAAGGTGGATCGAGCACAGATCAAGAAGACCCTAATGTGGTCTGGAGTTTATCATGCTGGCAATGAGCAGCTCTGGGGGGAACCATAGGGTCGGACTTGGATCCTGCTGGTAGGAGGTTGGAGGTGGATTGGAGCATGGTGAGCCTGGAGGCAGGGAGGCAGGAACAAAGCTGTAAGAGTGCAGTTTCTGGTCCCAGAAACCGGGGGTATGAGCAATCACACCTCCGGTGAATCTGTTACTATGATGTCAGGAGCATTTGTCCTGTAATCTCACCCCATCACACTGAGAACATCTGATGGGATGCATTCTACTTCCTTAAAGATTGACTAGACCAATTGTTTAATAAGCATACTAGCCGCTTCCCTTAACTGTGACAATCTTCCCAGCTTTCCAGCCCAGAGAAAATGGACGAGTTATTGGGACTGTCTCTGGCACTGGGGACACAGCAGTGAATGAAATGGACTAAAGTCGCTTCCCTGGAGGAGCTTACATTCTAGTCGGGGGTAGAAAACATAAATAAGTCATCACATTAGATGCTAGGTAACAAGGAAGGTGCTGGCCAAAATAAACATGGGAGGAAAACAGGGAGTGCCGGGGGAAAGGGGCTTGCAATCTTCACTAGGCACCAGGACAGCTTCAATGAGGTGATATTTTAACAAATATGATCCCTGAGGACCTTCGTGTCAAGGGTTAAGTTGTCTAAAGAGAGGCCACCTGTGATCCAACAGTGTTTGCAGAGGTGGGAGACCAGGTTGACCATAGGAGACCTGGTGATCATTCTGGAAGGAGGTTCTAATCTGTTCCTCAGCTTGGAGCTGATCCTGAATATTCAAAACAACTCACCACTCCCTCTTTTCCTTGACCTCCAATTTATTTACTAAAAAAAAACAAGTGTGCAACTCAGCTGTAGCATCTGTTTTGCAAGGAGGCCGTTGTCTCTTACTCAATTTTCCAGCTGGTTTGACTATCAGGACACAAGCAGGTCATCTCACTGGCCCAAGGCCACACAGTGAGCAAAGGGTTCAGCCAGACATGAACCCAACCTTATTATTATTATTATTTTTTAACTGCACAGTTTCTGGGAACTTTGTAGCTTTGTAGCAAATGGGATGCTAATCACATTCACTGAAAACTTACAGGAGGAACCTCAGTGCAGAACTCTGCATCTGGCTCAAGGAACGTGTATGAATCGTTTCCCTAGTGGAGAAGACAAAGCTGGGAAATACACCCTGCCCCCCATTAAAAGGCCATTTTGCATATGATGGCTGTTCTAGTGCGGCAGCAGTTTGGTTTGGCATCTTCTTCAAAGAACTCACTGCAAGGCCTCAGCTTTGCCCAATTAAGTTACCTTTTCTCTTCTTGCCCCCTTCTTCTTGCCTCTTCCCCAACCACACCCCCCTCCCCGAGCAATTTCAAGTTCATACCCAAACTACTACAGTGTGAGGGAATTTCTGGGTACAAATTGCATG
Organism: Balaenoptera acutorostrata; assembly: GCF_949987535.1. NCBI lineage: Eukaryota > Metazoa > Chordata > Mammalia > Artiodactyla > Balaenopteridae > Balaenoptera > Balaenoptera acutorostrata. Next base: position 46,406,408 of record NC_080066.1, read on the forward strand.
CAGTTGTGGGTGAAAGCTTTGGGATAACTGCAGTGAGGTTGAATCTGACACAAGTTTAGACAATTTGAAAGTCACCTTTTGGGCATTCTCATCTCTGACTGTCCTTTAAGTTTACATTAATGTTTGGGTTAAGTTTTTCAAGCTAATATATTCAGCTTTAATTCTCTCAGTTTTGGATTTTTGTGTCTTTTTAAGCTACAGAACCTTATTTTCAAATGAAGATTGATGCAAAAACTTGGTGTTGCTTTCATGGAAGTTCCATTGGATCCTTGTCCAGTAGGCTTCTCCACTCTCCTCCTTACCCATCAACAACCCTCTGTGACTCATGGAACCTCAGGCAAAGGTCTTCAGCTCCCTGTACCTCAGCGTTCTCATCTGTCATTCGGGTCCATGAAGAAGAAGTGTAGTGAGGTGATGCATGATGATGTGTGTTTTTTGTTTTTTTTTTTCCACACCACCAAGCAATTCTCCGACACCGGCTGGGTGTCTTACGATTCAACTCAATTCTGACACTATCTACTCAGAGATAGCATCAGATCCCACAGATTAAGGGCTCAGTCGTACAACATTGCCCCCCATGTCAGATACCAATTGCAAATCTAGGTTATCATCTGGGCTTCTGACCAACCAGTTATACAATGGAGGTTTCCATGACCTCTTCCTTGGGTTTGATGAATTTACTAGGACATCTCACAGAACTCAGAGAAACATCTTACTTCCTAGATTACCAGTTTATTGTAAAAGGATATAACTCAGGAACAACCAGGTGGAAGAGATGCATAAGACAAGGTATGGAGAAAGGGCCTGGAGCTTCTGTGTTCTTTCCGAGAGCACCGTTCTCCCAGGCACCTGTGTGTTTACCAACCCAGAAGCTCTAAAAAGCCCATCCTTTTGGGACTTAGCAATACCTTCATTACAAACCATGGTTGATTAAATCATTGGCCATTGGTGATTGACCTCAATCTCCAGCTCCTCCTCCAACCCCAAGTTGAGGGGTGAGGCTGAAAGTTCCAATCCTCTAAGTTTCCCCTGGCAACCAGCTCCCATCCTTAGGCTACCTAAAGGCTTTTCAAAAGTCACCTCATTAACATAAATTCCAAGGGTTTTAGGAGCTTAGTGCCAGAAATGGGGATGAAGACCAAATATATATTTCTTATAAATCACAAAATCACATGCACACACAGTGACTTGCATGCTAGATGTTCAATTAGTCTTCCATTCCTTGACTCATTCTTATTTGGGCTCTAATTCGTCCTCTTTATTTTTTTGGTTAGTATCGCTGCTTATGTGGATCCTTGGATTCACAGGGCTGAAGCTTTACTTACCTCATTCCCATTCTCTGACTCCACTCCAGACTAAGCCCCTTCACCCCAGGGAGTTTATTTCTTGTTTTCATCCTTTTCCCTGCCTTTCTAGGTGCCCCCAACATTTTCCCTCCAGATCATTTCATTCTGCTCTCTCTTCTCCCACCCCCTCCTCTCTAAACCCCAACAAATTATTTTCCTTTTATTACAAAAAAAATTGGAACACACATAAAAGTAGAATGGATATATGCCTTACAAAAATAAGGATATTTTATTATATATTATTATATATTCACAGGAACATTATCATACCTTACAAAACACAATCCAAATACTTTGTTAATGTTATTTAATACCCAGTCCTTATTCAATGTCTTTTTATGTTTAGTTTCTTAGGATCTGAATCCAAATAAGGTGCACAGGTTGCATTTGGTCCTCTTGATCATTCGTACTCTTTTCCACAATTAATTCTCCCAAGACAAGTCCTGACCGCTGGGTTTAGAGTCTCCTGTTTTTATCCTCCTTTTGGAAGTGATTAGAAGGCAACGCCAAAGATTAAAGACAGTCCCCATCTTGATAGGGTATTTTGAGCATTCTCCATTGCATATTTTAAAGTTTAAAGCCCTGCATTTATAGTTTAACACGTAAACTTTCCATTCTTTTGGGAAAGAGACATTTTGTTAATGACACTCTCCGAGGAAAATGGAGATGGTTCAAGTAGAATGCTTAACACTGCCCAGCACATAGAAAATACTCAAAAAGTTTATGGATTCTCAATTGGCAATGATGAACATTATAATTATTGCATCTCAGAAAGCAAGACTTAGGGTCAGCTGACCTATGTCGGAAATCTGGGTTTTCTACTTGTGATTAGGCATGTTATAGAAGGAACATCTCTAAATCTGCCTTTCATTAATTATGAACTGAGAATGATAACATCTCCTGGCACTTCAAGGAAAAGAGATAGTGTGGATAAGACACATATAATATTACTGGGTACACAATAGGCCTTCAGCAAAGGGTACTGTATGTACCATATATGTAAAATAAAAATATTAAGTCATTCATTACCATCCACCTTATTTCTGTTTCTTCCCTATCTTTCCTTCCCTATCTTTCAATTCACATGTGGACAGGAATCTATATACGTTTCAATGTATACGCGGTATAATAGAATATTTATTTAGGATTCTAGGTTTGGACTCATTTTTTGGTAGCAATCTAGCCTTAAGCAATTCTCTCTATCAGCTTGAGCACAGTTTATTCATTTGTAAAATAGGAAGACTCACATCTGTTGTGAGAACTTTACAAAGTCAGTATAATATTCACATAGCTTCCACAAGGGTGAAAGGACTTTCAGTAAGAGTGCCTACTGACAGGCTGAGTCCAAAGAACACAGAATGGATTTTTAAATAAATGAATACAAATTCCAATGGTATGATTACATTCAGGAAGTAATTCATAAGTATTGTCTTTTTAAAAAAAAGTCACATTAATCTTCCTGGGTTTACTTGCTTTCCTTTGCCATTGAATCATTCCACCAGGATTTCCTATGTTTTGAAGATTAAGAACCACAAAATGCTAAAGATAAGTTGACTCTTGGAGGTCATGTGTTAAGTGGGAAATCACCTTGATGCAATGGTACCCTCCAAGTGTATGACCATGTCACCTACCGCAGTGGTCAGGAACATAAAGACTCAAGTGCCAGATTAAGATGTTTGAATCATGTGGTTTAATAAACACACAGTGAGAAGCAAGGGGGAAGAGACGGATGATTGACACACCAAAGGTGGGTACAAACAGGGTAAAAGGACCATACTCCTTGAATCCTGTATTAGGCAATGCCTATAGTCTCTCTCTGTCTCTGTCTCTGTTGCTTCTTCTGTCTCTCACTCTCTGTTTGTTTCTCTGACACACCAGCCTTCCCTGCTGGGGTTATGAGGTGGACCAGAATTCATAATGAACAAGGGCGTCTGGAAGGGGCTTGAGGCAAACACAGACTTGCTTTTACGAGACAAACAGACAAGTTTGCTTGGTCACAGCTGTAGCTTGCCAGTTGGCCTGCTGGCTTTTACCTGTGTGCTGTAGGCAGAAAATTGGTAGAGCCAAAATAGGTGTTCCCAGTGAATGGCCAACTTCAGGCCTGGTGAATTCTGAGTACCTTAGTGTCTTAGTGTAACTGAATATTTCGTCTTTCCCACGTACCACCAGTACTCGTGCTCAACTTACTTTATCTGTGTTTAATGTGTCTCACCAGCCGCTTACATCTCTTAATTTCCTCTATCCTCATTGGTCTGTTTTTCTTAGTTTACAGAGTTGAATCGAACATCCTTAAACAATACAGCAAACATATGTCAATCATGCACTACAATTCTTGTGTGAAAGAAGCCTGGACTTCCATTATCCCTTAACCTTCCTCCTGTTCTCAGATTGAGACAAGGAAGCTTGAGGGAAGGAATGGAGACCAGGTTCAGACATTAGAAGCAGACAAACATCCCAGCAAGCGCACTGGGTCTTTTTGGAATACATTTAGAGGCAAAAGGACTATCAATGCATGTCAACCTTCTGCAGGCCACAGGAGACAGTGGCAAAAAGGCCAGGTAGGCCTGGATTGAAACCCCAGCGCTTCCAATTGACTGAATAACATGACCTTGGGAGAATTGCTTAAACTTTCTAAGCCTTCTTTCCCTAGCTTATGAAATAAGAATAGAATCATTTTCTGGAATTATATGAGAAAAGGCATGCAAAGAGCTAATTGTCTAGGGGGGCTTAAGCTGAGACTCATATAAATGTGAGTTCTGCTGTTCTTCCACACACGTCTTCTGATGTCTCTTCATTCCAGCCTTCAAACTGTCCCCAGGCCAATGGCGTTTACTGTACCCATCAGACTCCAGCTGCAATTTTGACTCAGGATGGTAACAGGGGGTGCCACTGCTGGGTTTTGGGGGTCCCAGCAGTGAGGGGGCTTTGCCTTTTGGTGGGAACTCTCCTGCCGTGGGCACCATTAGCTGCTTTGAGTGAGGTTTCTTTGGCGGATGCTTCATTCTAGGCCAAAAGTGATTCAAAGAAGACACAATAAATTGTGCTCAGGGCTGACAACCACGGCTGCCAAGGACAGAGCTGCACACAGCAGGCCTTCTTGTTCTGTTAGAAGCACTTGGAGCCCCTGGGGTAAAGTTTCCTGTAAGTGTGGGTGTTAAAACAGTTTGTTTTGGTGTTGTTTCTGATATGTGCAACTCTGTCCAGAGGCTAAGACATGCAAAGCCTTGCCAGAAAATCATCACAGAGGAATAAATAATAGCATAACCACATCCTGAAGCAGTCATTCTCCACGCTCTCAGTCCCCGACGCCCCTTCTCTGGTGTCCAGCTCCAAACTTGTAGAGGTTTCTGCAAAGAAGTGCTAGGTGGAAAAATACTACAAATCTCTCTTGGCTCAGCAGGGCCCGCCCATGCTGGGACGGGGAGAATTCCAAGGTGAACAGGCTGCATTATCACCCCAGACTTTCTTGGCACAAACAGTCCATTTCCAGCCCTGAAACGTATTTTCAGAGGGTAATGGACAACCAGTCCCAGAGTAAACACAACACGGCCAGTCTGCAGGTGTTATGTTCCTTTGTGTTTGCCAACCAGATGTTCCTCTCTGGGACTTGGTCTTTGGCTGTTTGGGCTCCCTGAGCTGAACAGAAATGTCACTCTTTCTTGCCCTTTTCAATAAAAGAAAGCAAGGTTCTCGCAGGACAGGTCCCAAAATGAGCTGTAGATTTCACTTGCAAACTATTAATCTATTTGTGTCAATTTCTTTCTTTCTTTTTCTCCCCCGCCCAATCTGGATTAGGCCAAGAAACATAAGTCAAAATAACCATGTGAATCTTGACCTTTAAAAAAAAAGTAACTACTATAGCAGAGCTATAAAAATTACCCTGGGGAATTTAGGCTGCAAAATTCACGCCTGTGTCCTTGTGCTCTGGTTTGGCACGGGGTGCAGCGGACACCGCCACACACTCCAAACCAAGGCCAAAGCGGGAAGGTGTCTGTGCTATTTCTACCGTTCCCGGTCAAGACAACTGGCGTGCTGTGGACACTTGGGAATATTTGGACGGCATATTCTCTCTCTCTGTTTGGCCAGCTGTGCTGTGCAACAGTGGGTCAGCTTGGAGAAGGCTGAGTGCTTCTAGAATGTCTGACAGATTGAGGGAGGTGGTGAAGTAGATGAACTTGGATTTAGGAACTGAGACTTTCAAAAGCCACTCCGAAGTTCAATCTCATGTGTCATTAGCCTCGAAAGGTTCCACTTGGTTCTTGTTGAACAAATCTTGGTCTGAGCATTGAACTGGTTTGATCATAGTTAGGTGGAGATTTACAGGAGGCCCCTTTTACTATTAAACCTTAGAATTTGTGGGCAGAAAGGAGCTTCTCATTCTTTCATTCCAATTTTCCCCAGTTTGGGAGCAGCATCAGGTCATCACTCCTCAGTCACTGACTTAGCATTTTTCGTTCTCCCTAGGATATTCCCAGAGCAGAGCAATCTGGGCTGCCCGGGGATTCCTGCCACTTGGGAACCCCCAGTCTTTCCCCAGCTCATGATAAAAGGAGGTAGCCCTAAAATATCCTAGAGCTTAAAGTTCGATTGTGGAAAATGCACACAGCATGGTTGACTGCATAAGAAATTCAATGTCACAGGTACTGTGTTCTCCTCAAAGCATTAGAGTTATAAGATCTTCTTTGTGATCTTCTTTGATTCTAATTAATAATACCTTCGGCTACCATTAAGTGGTTGTGGTTTGTAAAACACTTTGGCTTACTTGATTCAGGACATATTTATAAGGCAGGTGGAATTAGGCCCCCTTTGCAGGTGAATTAACTTGGTGAGTGTATGTGATTTACCCAAAGTAATTTGCCAGTCAGCGGCAAGACCAGACTCCAACTTTAACCTCTTAACGCTAAATCCAGGGCTTTTCCAAGCAGCCTGGGAGTTCAGTGCGGTAGGTGCCCCTGTTCACGTGGTACAGATGAGGACATTGAGCAGGGATTAAACAACTTGGCGTACAAAAAGTAGTTTGTGACAGAGCCTGAGAAACCTGCTTTTCTTGACTCCTAGTCCGATGTTCCTTCTGGGTCTTCAGGAAGCTGCGAAGGGGGGAATCTGAAAGTGGCAGAGATTTTGTGATCAGATGAAAAGAAATCCAATATATAGATCCTATTTTCGAAGTGATTATAAATTTGTAGTGTGTATGTCATCACAATGCATAAAATAAAATAGCAGCAAAAAAATCTTTACTACGCATCTCTTCTATTTATGGAATCTATTGTCCAACTCTCCTTTTATATTATTACAGTATTTGTGTGTGGAATGTGTCACCGGTTAAATCAGTAATTTTGTATTCAAGACATGATGGGTAATTATATACAGGCGTTGCGCTTGAATTTCCCGTCTACTGACAGAAGTGATGGAGTCAGTCGCAGCCTTGCGATTTCTTTTCAATGAAATGCATTTGTTTTCCTTTTCCATCCTAGTTTTATGAACAAGATTCAGGGGGTCGCTCCAGACTGACAGAGAAGATGGGGACCTGGAAATTAGTTCTGTCACCTGCAGAAGGATTTGCTTTCCTTCCCGTCCATGTGTATTCAGAAAAGCACATTCAAGGGAGGCGCAGCAACTCCAGGGGACGGGACCCGCTGGTGGAATGTCAACTATTAGGTTTGCTTGGACATCACCCAGTGGGCTTTCCCAGTGAAATACCACGGGGCAATTCTCTATGGCATTTCAATTCTAAGGTATGGACCCCTCCACCCCAGGCCAGGTCAAGGGTCCCTGCTATGGGCTTTCTCTGATGCCCTGCACTTATATTGTTTGGCCAACTCTACTATTAAACCCTTATGTGTCTATTTTCATTATTATTATTATTATTAATTTATTAATTTATTTTTTGGCCACGCTACGCAGCTTGCAGGATCTTAGTTCCCTCACCAGGGATCGAACCCAGGCCCCGGTAATGAAAGTGCTGAGTCCTAACCACTAGACAGCCAGGAAGTTCCCTATTTTCATTATTATTTAGAGTCAAAGGGTCTAATACAGTGCTTGGCATCCTGCAGGGACTGATGTGAAGCAGTTGAATAAAGGCATGGAGGAATGACAAACGAACCTTAAATATGGCCTAATAGTGATCTCCCCTTTCTCTATAGGCTAAACATTTCAATATCCACTCAAAATTTAACCCAGCCAGGAGGACTGTCATGTTTTATTCTCTAAGCAAAACGAAATAGCTCTTTGTGTGTTGATAGACTTGCTCTTGGGTTTAAATTTTCTAAGCCTTGCTTGATGAAGTTAGGGTGTAGGTATCTGAAAGCACCCCCCAAGTGAAGGGATGAAGCCCAAATTCCTTGCCGAGCCCCCAAGATCTTCCTGCTTGTGCCTGACTCTGCGGTGTGGAGTCGTCAGCCCCAAGCATGTGGCCGTCCAGCTCTCCTGGCCTTACTGTCCTCGCACTCTTGTTCCTCTGCCTCTTTGCCTGTCCTGCTCTCAATCAGGAATGCCTTTCCTCCATCGCCTTTGCTTGGGAAGCTGTTACACATATTGGGGAACCCAAATCAAATGCCACCTCCCTTTTTTCCTTAAAACTTTAAAAATCCCTCTTCACCCTCCCCACCTCTTGCTGGTACCTTTTATAGCATCTTGTTTATGTAGTAATTATTGTGTCAATCATATTTAACCAGAATTACTAGAAATCCTTGCCTCTTTATGGGCAGGTACTGTATTCTATTAATTTGGGTATCCCTTGAACCTAGGAAAATATCTGATACAGATTAAATGCTTAAATCTTTGTCGGATAAGCAACTGACTGGCTGAATGAATGAATGAGAGAGAAATAGAATGTAGAATGACGACGCAATTTTAACTTATGGAAAAAGATGAGATGGTTTATTCATAATTTTAGATCAATAGACATTTCTAGCGTGATCTACTGGATGACAAGCTTCTGGGTGACAAGCCGCCCAGCTCAGTACCTGGCAAATATTAGGGGCTAAGTAAAGTTTTGTTGATTGAATGAAATAGATGTATGAACAAGTGGTCTGAGATTCTCCTGCAATTATGTAGGTTGACCTCTGGCTTCGTTTAGCTTACATTTGGTGATCTTTTATTACAAGCCTGCCCCTATGCATTTCTTCTCTCTGTTCCTGTTTAATTCCTAAGCATTGGGGACGTTAATGCCCTTATGATATACTGCAAAAAATGATACAGGGAAGTTTAGAAACTTTGTGAAATACGGTATTGAATACCAAGTAAAGGCTCACTGGTTATTTTCAAATTTGACTTTCCTTCCTTGGGTTTCTAGCATCCGAGATCATTAAAAATAGATAGCATTTTAAGCCATTTTAAACACCTATCTTACTTTATTTCCACCATTATTTTTGCTTTCTCTTCCTGTGGTTCTCTGAGGTTGAAGAGAGAAACCTCAAGGTTACTTTCAATATCAGACTGTTTCATTGCTCAGGGCCCACGTTCCTAGGTTACTTTATTCTCAACATTCTGCAGCTTTTTATAAAAAGATGGTTTGCAAAACCGTACTTTATAGTCAAAATGTAGGATTCGAAAACTTGAAACTCAGATTAATATGACCACTCTAGTGTCATTTGGATTTAAATTGTGAGGAGAAACCTGGAATGATGCTCTTAGCTACCTAGGGAAATTGCGTGTACCTCTTCTCACAGAACAAACATTTTTGAGCACCTGCCATGTGCCAAGTACATAGTCATGGTCAAATGCTTCAGGATGACAAAAAAATTAGTGTCTTTTACTACAGATTTTTAACAATTCAATTTAAGTTTAGGTCATGCTTTATAACTGTTTACAGAAGTTTTATGTGTGTACAAATAATCATGAATATGTTTATTGTTTTTATTAGTTACACTGTGCTTAATAAATATCTGTTGAATGAATAAATGATTGACAAGTAAAAAAATAAGTAAAATGTGGGGAGAATATTCAGCTAGATGATCTATCTGATGTGGAGGTCACATTCAAGGCTTTTATTGATATTAACATTTCACCAGCAACTAAACAGCAGGCAACAGTTTCACTTTTAATCCTAATATTCTCTCTTTTTAATAATCCATCTGGGACAAGGCTGAAAATCCTTACTTACCCCAGCATCAATGCAGCTCAGCTCCATCTCCTATTTCTTATTTCCTCACCCACTTTGATTTCCTTCCTTGTAGCATTTGTATCCATATCTGTTTCCTTCCTAGATTGCAGGTTTCTTTGAGGCAGGGACTTCCTGATTGATTTCCTTATCCCCATCCCAAAATCTACTATAACGTGTAATAAATGTCTGTTGAATAGATACGGACTTGCTCAAAAGAACAACAGACCCCCAAAAGTACAAAAGATAGAGGCATCTGAGCATGTTGACATTTTATATTCTGCTTGAATCTTGTCCACACCAATGACTGAAGGTCTTCTGTTTTCCCCTCCCTTTTCTCCTAGTTGGAGGACTTTATGTACACTTGTTAAAAGAATGCAAATGTTGACTGGCGAGTCATTGATCGCATCTCAGAGAGTGAGGAAACAGGCCTCGGAGGGCCTGACTCCACTCTCCCAGGCACCAGGCACAAGGCTGCTGGTGCAAAGTCCCTTGTGAAAGTCGGGCCTGAGTTCTTGACAAGCTGCAAAGGCACACGCTTTCAGTTTTGCTCTGAAACAGTGTCTGAAATCAATACCCATCACACAGAACATGGCGGAGGCTGGGAGGTTGGCAGGGCTGCTTCTGACATTTCAGGAGCATCTCAGCTGTCCCTAAGGGTGGTGGTCTGGCCTTGTTCAAGCCCACGTGGTTCTGGGCAGGGGGAGCCTGAGCTGTTCTCTTCAGATACCCTGGAGTAATTTTGATCCATGAGAGCCAGTGGGAGGAAAGAGGATCTGACACCCTTGGCTTGTGTTCTGGTCCAGCAGGGCCCGTTTTAATTCATTGAATTGATTTGTAGGGCTGATGTCATAAAAAAAGCAATTCATTTTGTTGCTGGGCAAGAGAAATGGAGAGAAATGAGCCATGCTTGGTGGATTGCTAAGGCTGATCCACGCAAAAGGTAGATGTTTGGCCTCGCCAGTGGGTCAAGACATGGGTGAGCTCCTGACATACAGTCTTTGCGACAATGTGTGCAGTGTCCAGCATGGTGCCTGGTGGATCATCCATGTTCCCGAGTCTTAGAGCCTTTCTCCGATGTGTCACACCTAAGTCTTTTCTTGGAATTAATATAGATGTGTACCCATTTTAAGCAAGATATACAATAAGGGCCATGTATACTTCTGAAGTCGGGAGCTATTTCTGCACTTCTCATTGGGTCAGTTAGCATCCAGTTATCCTTGTGGGGTACCCCCTTTTCTCTCTGATCCCTTTCTTCCTGCAACTCCCAGCAGCCCCAGTTGTTTATCTGATGTGCCCTGAGGCCCATCTCTCTCCTGAATTATGGTAACAGGGCATCTTAATTGATCTTTCTGTCCCCAGACTCTCTTGTCTCCAATTAAGTACATCCTCTGCATTCAGAGTGCTCGTTGTCATGCAGATAGATCATCTTCATTTCCAAGTATATTCTCCAAAGCTTCTCACTATCATCGGTAGAGTATTTCCAAAAGTATTTGAATTGGGTTATTGCATCTTTACCTCAGCCCACATACCAAACCCTGTCTCTGGTCTCTCCTTTCTGCACATTTCTAAGAATGTAGGACAGTTTGTCCCCTCTCAGACATGACCACTGTACTGTCAACTAACTCTGTTGTATGACAAGCTCCTCTTCACCTGCAAGACTCTGCTCAAACACCATTTCTTTTCTGTAACTCTTCATGTTTTCCTGACACAGAGAATTAATCATTCTACCCTGTTCTGATCCCTTATAATGTTTCACGTACCTTTATAGTGACATTTACCATTCAGTGTTATTTTACTATTGATACTTATTTTCAAAAAATCTTCCATAATAAGCTATGAAGGCAGAAATTTTAATATATGTTTGAATTTTTTGTGCCCATCATGGCACCTGCTAGTTGTCTAGTAGGTGCTTTGACAAAAGTCTGGATTTCATTTTTTTAAAATAAATTTATTTATTTATTTATTTTTGGCTGCGTTGGGTCTTTGTTGCTGCGCGTGGGTTTTCTCTAGTTTCGTGGTGGTGTGCAGGCTTCTCATTACTGTGGCTTGTCTTGCTGCGGAGCGCGGGCTCTAGGCACACGGGCTTCGGGCTCAGTAGTTGTGGCACACGGGCTTAGTTGCGCTGCGGTACGTGGGATCTTCCACCCGTGTCCCCTGCATTAGCAGGTGGATTCTTAACCACTGCGCCACCAGGGAAGTCCAGAAATCTGGATTGAATCTTCAAATTTGAGGCACATGAGTCCCTGGGGTTTGACCACTCATGAATATGACATATTGACATATTGATATTTATTGGTTGTTGCTACTACTTTAGGAGTTGGCTATGGATATTATGCCATCTTAAAATCAGATCCTATTGGATCTTGGCACTAAAAGTTTCTTAATAGGCTTCTGATCCGCGTACTTCTTTTGGTTTAGCACAGCGCTTCTTAAATTTTTTGTACCAAAAATTCTGGTCTCTGATGCATGCAAAATATCTGCATATATTGATAAAGTGTCCATGGACTTTCCAAAATCTACTCAAGAGATAGACTCACTTAGAAGTCTCTGATGGAGAAGAATCTTTTAGAAAGAGGACTCTTTTTTATCATTGATATTCTTTTTTATAAATTAATTTTTATTGGAGTATAGTTGTTTTATGAGGACTCTGTCTTGATTTTTCTGCTACGTGACTTATCTATGAGAAAGATAGGCTTACAAATGGGGAAGCCAGTTTTCATGATTTGTATTTTTATTGCCTGGGACTAATATGTGAGGCACTGAAATCAGCATGATCTTCAGGTGGTCATATGTTTTAATAGGACTGGTTTAAGTCATTGCTTCCATGGTAACTTGGCGGCAAGAGAAACCCACACTCTCTTCATATCCATTACCCATTTATACTGAGGCGTAATTCCTGATGGATAGAAGCCCAGCTAGAGTGCCTGGGTTTCAGTCCTGGCTCCCTTAAAGGGCACGACCTTGGGCAAGTCACTCAGATACTTTCAGTTTCGGTTTCCTCATCTGTAACATGGGAATAATAAAAATTGCCATGGGGGATAAGATCACAATATGACACATCGTAGAACATCAAAGATTTATGCAGAGGGCTTGGCTTGGTGCCTGGTGCAGCCTGAAAAAGTAGCCATTTATAATGATTACTTTTATTTGATGCTCTCTTTTATTTGATGCATTGAGTTGGTTCTCCTAGGCTTGGTTTTTTTCAATTTATTTTTCAATTGAAGTATAGTTGATTTACAACGTTGTGTTAATTTCTACTGTATAGCAAAATGATTCAGTTATACACATAGATATTCCTTACTAGATTTGGTTTTGATTTATATTTCATACATTTGATAAGTGTTAATATTTGGTGAAAAGGAATGCTGTGATTTTGAATATTTAAAATCGCCATTCTTTACAACAACACACATCCTGTATGCCAAATGATTTTTGGAATGAAATATCAGTAGGAAAAAAGGCCAACCACTTACTTAGAGATCAATGCTTGTTAAATTTTAAGAAGTTAGGATTAGAAGGTTACTTTATATGAAACTTTTGTCTGATGTCTTTTGTGTTTTCTTGAAACACAAAAGTAACTAAATACATTAGTAAATGATTAGTGTCCTAATTCTTTTAGTTTTTCTTAACCCTTTGATTGTTCAGTAGGCAACAGGAGGTGAAAACAAATTCTAGTCTTAGTTCTCATATGATATTAGAGAAACTGACTGAGAAAATATATTCGAATTGGTATTTAAACACTTTTGAATATGTATCATGTGCCAGCTACTGCCTTTGTATGTAATGTCTCAATTTTCATAAATCTGTTAGACAAATCTTATTACTTGATTTCAGAGGTGAGGAAATGAAGGCCTGGGGAGGTTTATAAAAAGATTATGTTGTAAAAAGATTCTTTTTCTATTGAATTAACATTAATTTGGCCTTCTGTCTGGTTTTGCTGATTTCAGGTGAACTGGATTGAAGGAGGACTGAGTCATTGACATGGTAGATCAGTTCTCTCATTTGAACAGCAGGGTTTTTACAGCCTGCTTTGTCAGGAAAAACATTCCTGAGACTATCACTTTTTGTTTAAAACAGAAATCAGTGTGTTGAATGCTTCTGATTTGGCTGTAGAGCAAGCAAGCACATGCCCTCCAGAAATATCAAGAAAGGAGAAGCTTACCGCATGGCAAACTGCCTCCACTTCTCATCCAAAATAGAACTCTGGCTGAGGTAATGTCAAAGTCTGTTTCACATTCTTTTGGTGGGGCTTACAGATGATCTCTTTAGGATAATCTCTTTGGAGCAACATCATTTGCCTAAATATTAATTTGATACTATTCTACATTTTGTCATTGTTAAAGCACTTGAAAAGGTAGCTTTCTATAATGGAGCTAGAAGCATTTTTATCTGTGTGTGATGGGTTAGAGCAGTGGTTCTCAACAAGGGGTCCATTTAGACCCTTGGGACATTTGCCAATGTCTGGAGACATTTTTGCTTATCCACAACTGGGGGTTGCTACTGGCATCTAGTGAGTAGAGGCAAGAGATTCTGCTAAGCGTCTTCCAGTGCCCAGGACAACACCTGCCCTCAACAGAAAATTACCTGGTCCAAAGTGTCAATAGTGCCAAGAATAATGAGTAGTCCATAGTGAGTAGAGGCAAGAGATTCTGCTAAGCGTCCTCCAGTGCCCAGGACAACACCCGCCCTCAACAGAAAATTATCTGGTCCAAAGTGTCAATAGTGCCAAGAAACAATGGGTTAAATTCAATTGCCTTAAAATCGCTCCCATATTTCAAATCTGAGCCCATTTAAAAATATTTCTCCCTTCCAGCACAAGCAGAGTTAATGTGGTGTTGAATTCTGTGGCTTTATCTCAACTCCCAAGTCTGAGATGATCAATGCCTCGAATTCTTTCCTTGCTGTCAGTTATTGACTTTCTCTCAGTCTCTGGTATCCAAGCTCTTGTTGCTGGGGGATGCTTGTAGGATGGTGCGGGAGACTAAGGAGAGCTTGCACCATTTCCTACCTCCCTGAAATGTGCCTTTAACTAGATAGAGAAAAATTATCTAATAAAATAAATTTACCACTAGGCCAATGAAGAGATTCTGGAGACAGGAGTAGATGATCTTGCTGATAAGAATTAGAAATATGACTTGAATATCTTTGAGGAAATAATTTATTTATGCAGTGGATAAATTCCTCTCAAGTCATTTAAAAATATGATTGTTGCATTCTTAAGACGAAGAATCCCCCATTTACCTGCCAAACATTCTGGGTGTTTCTACTGGTATTCCATCTTCAATCTTCAGTACAATAAATGAAATATGATGCTTGTGTGGTTATTTTGTATCAAATTTCAATCTGATTTCTCAAACCTTGTCTACATTCATGTATTTAATTAACAAACTAATTTTTAAAACCATGTTTTTGATGCCTAATATCAATACATTTCAGCACTCTCTCATCTCCTGAGCAATGCAAATGTGAACAGAATATGGTTCTTGTGCTTGAAAAACTGATTAAGTTTAGTGGAAAAAGAAGACTTTTAAGCAGATATTTACAATTAATGGGGTCGGTGCTATACAAGGAGAAATGCAAAGTGCTCTGGGAACACACATAGGACAAATTATGTTTTGGGAATTGAGAAAAAATTTATGCACAAGGTAATAAATGTGTTGGGTATTGAAGAATGAATAGGAGTTTTCTGGACAGAAGAGTGACAGTCAGAGGCAAGAAGATATTAAAGAGCATGGGTTGATTGATGTTCTGTGGCAGGAATATGACCTGAATAGGAATGAATGGCATGAGATGAAGCTGGAGATTTTTCTCCTAAATATGATGAGCTCTTTGGGGGAAGGAGATCTGTCCTATTCTTCTTTGTATCCCTGGTGCCTGGGACAGTGCCAGGCACATAGCATCTCACAGCATCAGCAGCAGTAGCAACATGAACACAGCAAGGGATTGTAGATTGTGTGCTCCAAGTCTCTAAGCAGAGAAACAATACGGTTAGAGTTGAAGGTACAGGGAGAGGGTAGATAGGAACAGAAGTAGGAAGTCTCATCCTAAGGAAACTGTAATCAGGGCAAGTTGTCATAAGGACCACAGCAAAAGAAAAGAATGGAAGAAAAGGGATTCTAGAGATACTTGGTAGGTAAATCTAGTAGAACTTGGTGAAAAAATGAAATTGAAGAGTGATATAAGTGGTAGTTGGAGGTGTTATCATTCATAGTGTACGCAGAGTATACTTAGAACAATCTAGTTTTCAGAAAGTCATATTTGAGGGAGCACCTTCAGATGCTGTGGATAAGAAGTCCTCTGGTTGAGAAATATTGGCCTGAAGACTTGCTGGCTCACATGGTGATTGTCTCCCATGCTTTGTCTTCAGGAACCTTGGCTACTGGCTTCTGAACCATCTTGCTTGGTGTTGGCATCTCTGTGACCTCCCAGGATGGGTCTTGGCCTTACCATCCCTTTGCCATCCTGGCCCACCACTCCCAACTTTAATCACAGACTCAGACAGTTGCCTGATCTCTAGATTCTGGTGACAGCCTGCCTACTTGTTCTTCTTGCCCTCACCAAACTCACTGACCAAGCACATCACACAAGAAGAGGTGAGTGAATCTTTTCCTTACTTTGATGGTAAAGTCAGCATTCCTTTTACATTCCAATGACCACAGGAAAGTGTGTAGTCTTTCTTGGTATCCATGGGGGATTGGTTCCAGGACTCTCAGGCGAGGATTCCAAAATCTGTGGATGTCCAAGTCCCTTATATAAAATGATGGTAGTACAGTTGGCCCTCCGACTCTGTGGTATCACATCTGCGGAGACGGTGAGCCGGCTGTATTTTAACACAATAGCCCTAATCTATTTCCCTCCTTAATAAGATATACCACAATTTCTTAACATGTCTATTTCTACCAAATTAAGTTTTGAGAACCATTCTTGTTAGTAACACTGATCTAGGATATTTTCGTGATATGAAATTAACTTCGGCATGTACAACAAAAAGAATAACAAATTCTACATAGACCACCTTTGCTGTGAGATTTACATTTCTGAGTGTCTCAGGAAATAGAGCACAGCAGCTCTGACTGTCTTCACATTTTTATATTTGATGGTGCCAGTAGATTTTCTCAACATTTATTCTAAAAGGGACATACTTAGTGAGTTCCTTAAATGCAGGATGATTCTGATTTTATTTGTGGAATAGCTCCTCCTTTAGCATGGCTTAGTACAACAGAATGCATCTGAGACCTGCTATACTGTTTAAAATTAGGAAGTTTCATGCAGCATATTGCCAAATGAACTGCATCATTTGGGAAAGTACGCAGTCCAGTGAGATCTAGGTTTGACTTCCTGGTCTACCACTTTCTTGATGCAAGATACTTAACTTCCTTATGCCTCAGTTTATAAAATTAGCATCCCAGAGTTGGCGTGAGTATAAAACGAGGGAGTGTATTGAAAGGATCAGCAGGTAGATAGGTCCTTCAACAGAAGTTAGAGATTCTGGCTCAAGGTCTGGCTCACTTTCAAGGAACACCAAACCACAGAAATGCCCTCATCCCCTGTTAATGCATCAAAAATTTAAGCTAGTCAGTCAATCTGACACAAAGTGGTCATAAAGATATATTTTCCAATTTTAGTTTTTTTATACATGGAAATTGGGTAGACATGGAACCCAGGGACTTACAGTTAATAATAAATAGTTCAGTCCATGGCTTACAAGGCAGAGTTGGGGCCAGGTTGTGAAGAAGGGGCAACAGAAGACTGGACATATTTGAACATAGTCCATATACTGTTAACCAACCTCTGCACAGAACCAGTTTCCTTCCATTTGCTCTTTATGACCACCCTGCAAGGATATACTGATTCAGTTTACATATGAAATAACACAAGCTTAAAGAAG
This sequence comes from Balaenoptera acutorostrata, assembly GCF_949987535.1. NCBI lineage: Eukaryota > Metazoa > Chordata > Mammalia > Artiodactyla > Balaenopteridae > Balaenoptera > Balaenoptera acutorostrata. The sequence goes on from NC_080066.1 coordinate 46,423,746, forward strand.
TTAAGTAACTTTCCAAGATCACTTGGCCAGTGAGGATGGATAGCTGGGTTTGGTTTCAAATCTCATGCCTTTCCAATGTTCCATGCTGTTTCCCAGGGACTGGAAAGGAGCCCATTTGTAGATACTGAAAACAGGAGGGAGTTTTGAAATCTCTGCTCCCAGGAGGTAGGCTGTCTGCGTTGGCTATGTCGATAGAAAGGAGGACAGATTCAACCATGGGGCAGTCAATCTAAGTCTTCTGGAAGGCTCTGCCTGTCATCCCCAGGAGCCCTGCTCAGTCTCTGTCATCCTTGTCCCCATGGGCCCTGCCCTGCTCCTGGCTGAGGAAGGGTCTTGTCTTTATAGGGTGCGTCAGTGGTACTCAGTCAGTGAGGTAGGGACATTACACAACTGGGTTGCTGATTCTTAACGCTAACATTTGGTTTACAGTTACTAGAGTTTTCTATGAGCATTCTAGGCTGGTCTGGTTAATATTTATCTATTGCCTCATTTTAAGAAGGGACTTAAGCAGTTTTTAGAATATAATAATAGCAATAGCAGCAGATTAAATGGCTATAATGGGAAAATAAAATGAAGGCGGGATTAAATCAACACAAAATGCACACCTCAAAGACACATCATTGAGTACCATGAATGTTGGCATAGAAAGGTCCCAGGGAGCCTGTTGCTGAGATTTCTGATCTAAGCTGATACCAGATGAGGCTCTGACCTGGAGACTCTACCTGCTTGTCACATCCTTGGAACAGGTCATGCCTTATCTGCTGGTACATGGTCTGGATGTTGGACTATGCAGAATTCTGCCAGGTCATCATTTCCAAATGGCTTTATGGGAGAGGATGTGTTGAAGGAGAGTAACAACTAAGAAAGCCTAGGTACAGGGCATCGTGAGGGCAGTCATAGGTTGTATTGCTGTGTCAGAATTCTGGGTCAGAAGCAAACTATCCTGCTGCCTCAAAGCATGGCACTGTAGGCATGAACCAGTGTCCTATTTATAGGGAGCTAGTCTATCCTAGTGGTTAGGAACATAGATTATAAGAAAAGTAAGACAGGTTGAATCTACTTAGTAGTTGAGTCACCTTAGGTAAGTTGTTTAATTTCACCTCTCAAAGATAGAGCTGTTTTCCATGTTATATACCTTACTGTAAAGTTCCATACAAACACAGTTTAGAGCAAAAACACTTATAATGGCTATTTTTAAACACAAGTTAATGTTAGAAAGTGTAGATACATTTCCAGACACCCATCCTCCAAGAGTTTGATTCATCAACACTGCCCAGAATTGATTAAATGTTATTTAATAAGCTTGACATAAGTCATAAAGAAACAACAAGAGGCTTTGTCAATCACTCTTAGCTAAAAAATGTTAACTCTTGATCCGATGCAGGAATTATGGCACTCAGACCACCTAGATAAAAGTACAACCTAGAGAAAGAAGTGAATTAGGGATGAGAGTAAAGAGGAAGGCAGAGTGGTAGAGGAGCCCTATATTCATCTCCTCCAACTTCTTGGCATCCAGGAAGGCAAATGCAGATGGGGGTGGGGGATGACAGATTTTATTCAGTCTGAAGATTGCTTCCTTTTGAAGCTTTTCTTTGAGACAGAAAATAATGAATGTCACTTCAACTTCTTTTTACTATGAGTGTTACTGTCCCTGGGATACCATTTTAAAAATATACTATGACAATGTACTTTATTCTCCTTAACTTATGTCCAAAGGGCAACTCATCTACCTAAAACATTAATTTGCTCAGGGTACACTTAGACCAAAGAGATCAGTGCTCACTTTTGAGTTTCAGAACAGGTTTTCTTGTGTCTTCATTGAAAGCTAGGGTCTGTTGAAAGAGAAAATGGTTATTTAAGTTCCACTCTTTTTCATAATCATACCAAGAGCCAAGACACAGTACAGAGAGAAGCAAATAAAAGGTTTAAGGGAATGTCTTACTAGATAGGAAATGGTAGCAAGTTCTTTTACCATGGGAAAGAGCAGCCTATTTAATGGAGGCAAGAATTAGAAGGCAAAAGCTAGGGTGAAAATTCTTGTGGGGTTGCTCAGAGGGACCCCGTGGCTCTATCACTTGGAAGAAGGTGGGAAAGACAGATTGAGGAGGGAAGCCAAAAGTAAAGGATTGGGAGAAAAGAGGACACTGGTGTCCTACTACCTGTTCCCCTCTTCCTATTTGAATTCTGGGGAGAACACTTACCCGAATGCCCCAGGCCAGTGTGATGATGTGGTCATGGGTGAATACTAATGGATTTGGGAAGGTTAGGCAGAGAGAATCTGAACTAGTTCCCATGACCTGTGTCGGGTATGTAAGAAATCCATATCTGAGATCCTCAGAGTCAGGAGGCCTACAAGGTAGTTGAGAATTAAGATTTTGTATCCTATACAAATATAAACAGTATGAGTTCCAAACAAGTGTTGGCCTCATAACCTGGATTCCCTGAACTGACTTCTTTCCGGGTAACTGTAAGGATTACCTTAGAGACTGTGTGTATATGTGTAAGGACTGCTTTATATACTGTATGCAGTGTGTGTTCAGAATAGATCTAGTATTGAGCAGGAAGTCAATCAATGATATCTGATATTATCGTTGCTAATGCAGAATGGGCGTTGGTTTGCAGGAGGAGGCAGATTTGGAAAGCACCAGTGTGGTTTCTCATCCAGGAACATCTGCAAATATCTTAGGTTAAGATATTCTGGCTTGGTTGTGCAGTAGGCATAAGATGTGGTTGTGTGAAGGATGCCTTCATAGGTGCAGCCGTGAGAGTGGCATCACATCCTGAGATAGGCCAGGCCAGTGTAAACTCATGGACATTGTTGGCCCCAGATTGTCATATTATGGCATCCTGGGAGTCAGTGGGACTGCACTTTGGAAAAGGGATTGAGGGGAATGGATAGTTGGAGCTGATTCTCCTGCAAGGAAGAATTTGTGGACCAAAAAAGCAAGTTAGACGAAGTCAGGGTAAGGTTGTCTTTCTATAGTCTGAGATTAACTGAGGGGAGAGACCATGTTTATTTGGTCTTCTGGTCCCCAAAAGCTCACACAGTACCTGGTATATATTAGGCCCTCAATTAATGTCTGTTGAAAGACATTATGTCCCATGTATGTATTACATGCATAAGAAACTTGAGGAATGTCGGGAGCTTTCCACCGAAATTCAAGGGTGATATTTAATGTGTTTCTTGGTCTAGGGCCAAGTTCTGCAGAATAAAATCCCAACACTTGACCCTCTGCTACTGATAGATGTGATTTTAAAAAGAACTTAGAGATTTTTAAAGTCTCACTGAGAAGAAAAGAAGAAAGTTTTTAAAATGAAAGATTCATTCATAGAATATGTGTATTATTTGTTTGGTTCATCTCAGTGCCTGGGAAGTTGTAAGTTTTTAATAAGTATTCATTGAATTTAAATCATTTAATAGGGGCTTCCCTGGTGGCGCAGTGGTTAAGAATCTGCCTGCCAATGCAGGGGACACGGGTTCGAGCCCTGGTCCGGGAAGATCCCACATGCAGTGGAGCAACTAAACCCATGCACCACGACTGCTGAAGCCCATGCGCCTAGAGCCCGTGTTCTGCAACAAGAAAAGCCACCACAATGAGAAGCCCGCGCACCACAACGAAGCCCCAACGCTGCAACTAGAGAAAGCCCGCTTGCAGCAACAAAGACCCAACGGAGCCAAAAATAAATAAATAAAATATAAAAAGTAAAATAAATCATTTAATAGATGATTCTGTAGCACCTGGTGTGTGCCAGACCATTGTGCCAGGTGCAGACATACTCCCTTCAACAGGCAGCTCAGGGTCTAGTGAAGGAAACAGGCAAATAAACAGATAATGAGTGCATAAGTGGTAAGTGTCATGACAGAGCAATAAATGGGGTTTTTATGAGAGTGGTACTCTTCTTCCATGTCAGAGACCATCAAATGTGGCTGAATGCTACCTACATGTGTCTCATTAGGTCCTTTCTGTGTTGGTCAAATCAGCATTAAAATTTTTTTCTTTTCATCGGTCATCATCATTTACAAATAAGTTTTATTTTCCTGTAAAAATCTGAATTACTGGCTTTCTTTGAAAATGTGGCAGCTCTGCCAATCCTGGGTCCATATTTCCATGTGGCAATGATTTGGCTACTGAGTGATGGAGGCTCCATTTAGATGGGGCATGTGCTCCCCAAACCATACTCTACTGGCCCCTCAACACTGAGGCTGTCAGTGGGCCCTCACAGTCATACCTGCAGTGCTGTTTTCATGGCATAGAATTAAGAGGAAGTATCTTCTGTATCTATTCACACTGGAATAATGGAAGATACATTGAGAGGGTATTATGTTTCATGCAAGAAAGAAGAAAGCAAATTTCTTTGTAGATATGAAACACATTCCTAGGTGTTTAAGGTACAAATTAATTGTATCTATGCAAAGTGATGTAATTTAAGAATTCTTTATGAAATAACCACATTGAGGACCATGGGCCAAACTGAAAATAAAATTACTGAAATTTCAACAGGTTTTACATTTCAATGAAAATAAATTAAGATGTTGTAAATTCAGTAAGAATGAAGATACTTTGGAGGCATTGAAGTTTTTATAAGGTAACAAGTTTATCAGAAAGGATCTTCTGGGTGCAGTAGAAATCATGTGTCATGAACAGACATAAACATGTACAACCAGAAACATTGCTACTTAGTGTGCTGAATGTTTGAGAACCAGGACCAACTTCACAGGCAGGGCTCCATGCTTAGGGCTTAATGCCCTATGGTTACTGTCTTAAAATTCTTAATAATTTTATCTTTGAATTTGTGCTTTGTTCATGAAGTCTGATGGGACAATGGAGCGTGCCCCAGGTCTGCAGCCTCAACCCACGTGCAGTTGCATCTCTAGCACCTCACTGCCTGCATTCCTGGGAAAGATGCTCAGCCACTTACTTCCCCACTTCCTGGTGCCCCAGACCTTGCTTGGACCCTGCTCCTCATCCCCACCTCATGACTACTGCCACCGTCTCCCCCTAGTGGGGGTCTGGGCATTGATGTGTGGACAGTCAGTGCTGGACAGGCATGTCCTCCTCCTATCTTGGAGCCGGGCACGGTGGTGGCTGTCTCCACCCTGGGCTAGCAGTGCCAGGGTGTTGATGGTGGGTGACTTGGCAGGAGTGACCCTCTCATCTATCCTTAGTCTGTCATGTCCTGGACGAGAGATTGCAATGCTCCTGGGGGTTGCCCATCTGCCATGACTTGGGGTGGTAAACTCACGGTAAGAGAAGATACCTTCCACACCCATGGTTGGGGCATGGTGTGCTGGTCCAGCAGCGTGTGGGAGGGGGATACTGGCAGTCGGTGGATCACGGCAGTCGGTGGATCACATACCAGCATGTACACATATGCCTGCTCATGATGTCACAGGGCAGGGTCTGTGAGAGTCTATTTTGATTGCCTCTTCTTCACTCTGTTGGCAAAGGTAAGAGTCATGCCCTGGGATTATGGGGATGGCTGAACACATGACACTTGACACAAGACAAATGAGATTGACAGCAGTTATTAGTCATCTGTACTCACAGCTCCAGGGAGGAAGAAGTCACGTGCCACACAGGGTCACAGAGGAGTTGCACTTGGGAAGAGTGTAAATAAGCAGAGGCTGTGAGAGCAGGGTTTGTGGTAACAAGAGGTAGAGGTGACCCCTGATTTCCGCGGGAGGATGGAATTGGCTTGTTTGAATAATTCTGTGGGCTGGCAGGGGACTGAAACCTGCTTCTCAGGAAGAAGCAGGCCCTGTGTTGGGGCCCCGTGATAAGGAGGGGTGTTTGGCGAGGGGACCTTATCTGCAGGAGCAGAGTGGGGAGGGGAACTTGTCATTATGCCATCTGAGGCCCTCTTGGCTTCAGATGTCAAGACAGCATGTAATATTGAATCTTAATTTTAGGTCTTACACCATAGGGTCTGCACTTGCCTCATGAGTCTGCCTGTGCCTGAAGAAAAGCAACATTAAATAGCAAATAAAATCATCTTGACAGGACACGTAGAGGAAGTTGTGGGGAAAGAGAGACAGAGACAGAGACAGCATGAGACTGGGGAGAAATGAAAAAGCTTCATACTTTAATACCTTTAATGTCACTTTTTTGCTGCTTTGAGAACAAGGGGCCTTGCATTTTCATTAGGCATTGGACTCCACAAATTGTGTAGCTAGTCCTGCTGAGAATTTAGAGAAGTTGTGTGAACTAGTAAACGGGGTCCATGTTGCTTACTTCCATTACGTATTTGACCCTGCAGGTATTTGAGTTTGGGGCTGTGACACATAGGATGCACCTTGAAATGAACTGTTAAATGTGCAGTAAAGGTCCCTGATGATCCATTTGCGGTCTGTGAAACCCCAGAAGTTAGGTAATCTCCTGTTTCTCCTGGGGTACAGTGTCTCTATTCCCAACAATAATTCTGATTCTCCATTTGATCATTAACATGTAAATGTGAGTCATAAAGCACTGAAATGAATCCTTGATCATTGCCATTTTCAGCTATTTATGCTATGGATCATCTGATCATAAACCTGCTCTATTTTTTTGCCAGAATTGGTAATCTGGTCCACAGTTCTTAACCTGGTGGTCCCCGTATGAGTTTAAAGTCATTATTCTGACTTCACTGATTATTGACTTTTATTATTTAAGAGCTGAAAAACAGCAAGTAATGTAACATGCTGTGAAATATTTTTCCTCTTGCTAAGAAAATATGTTGGTTGTTGGCAAGGGACTTGTATTCAAGGGAATCCTGCAGGAGCTGAGCTGGCTTTGGCTCTATGTACCTCTGGCTCTATTTATATTGTGAGGCTTCTTGGGTTTGGTAGCACAGCAAGCTGTGTTACTTTCTACTTGCAAGTTGAAAGGGTCTCAATATTATTTAAACAGGGGAAGAAGCTTAAATAAAATCTTAAAGACTCATTGTTATGCGGGAGAATATCAATCTGATTTATAGACTCCCCTTCCTTTTAAATGAAAACCTTTTTATTGCTTTCAATTACAGAGAACATTTCTAACCAACAGCTAAAAATAAAAAAGTAGGTACTGCCAAAGAGAAGTCCTATTGGGCCTAGTTAAGGAATAAAAAATGTTCACTTATAATTAAAGTTGTTCCTCAGAGGCAAATTAACACATATGTTCTTAACCTAACTTCTCCATGTGTGCATGCACGCAGGTTAAACAACTATTGTGTTTGGTTACAGTATGGATTTGCATAGGGAACCCTCTTTTTTAATAAACAAAGGCAAAATCCACCCAAACCTAGGAACACATATTCTAAAATAGTGATGTCAGATCATAGAGTGGGCCCAATCTTCCCCATTTGGGTTTTGAACCAACTGAGAAATAAAATAAAGGAATAAGGTAGGTGGAAAACAAAACACTACCCTTATTAGTGGCAAAAGTGGTTAGCATGAAATGTGGCCTAAGAATGAGAGCCAAATGTAAAGATTTAAGTATAAGACATAAAACTCAGGAAAACATTCTCTGGCATAAATCATACCAATGTTTTCTTTGGTCAGGCTTCCAAGGCAGTAGAAATAAAACCAAAAATAAACAAATGGGACCTAATCAAACTTATAAGCTTTTGCACAGCAAAAGAAACCATAAACAAAACAAAAAGGTAACCTATGGACTGGGAGAAAATATTTGCAAATGATGTAACTGACAATGGCGTAATTTCCAAAATATACAAACAACTCTTACAACTTAATAACAACAACAACAAAAAAAGCCAAACAACCCAATCAAAAAATAGGCAGAAGACCTAAGTAGACATTTCTCCAAATAAGACATACAGATGGCCAATAGGCCCAAGAAAAGATGTCCATCATTGCTAATTATTAGAGAAATGCAGATCAAAACTACAATGAGATATCTCCTCACACTGATCAGAATGGCCATCATTAAAAAGTCTACAAATAACCAATGCTGGAGAGGGTGTGGAGAAAAGGGAACCCTTCTACACTGTTGGTGGGAATGTAAGTTGGTGCAGCCACTATGGAAAACAGTATGGAGGTTCCTTAAAAAACTAAAAATAGAGTTGCCATATGATCCAGCAATCTCACTCCTCAGCATATATCTGGACAAAACCATAACTTGAAAAGATACATGCACCTCTATGTCCATAGCAGGACTATTTACAATAGCCAAGATGTGGAAACAACCTAAATGTCCACCAACAGATGAATGGATAAAGAAGATGTGGTACATATGTACAGTAGAATATTACTCAGCCATAAAAAAGAATGAAATAATGCAATTTGCAGCAACATGTATGGACCTAGAGAGTATCATACTAAGTGAAGTAAGTCAGACAGAGAAAGACAAATACCATATGATATCATTTATATGTGGAATCTAAAATATGACACAGATGAACTTATTTACAAAACAGAAGCAGACTCATGGACACAGAGATTTGTGGTTGCCAAGGGGGGAGGGGGAGGGATGGATTGGGAGTTTGGGATTAGCAGATACAAGCTATTATGTATAGAATGGATAAACAGCAAGGTCCTACTGTATAGCACAGGGAACTATATTCAATATCCTGTTAGAAAACCATAATGGAAAAGAATATGGAAAAGAAAAAAAAAAGAATGAGAGCCAAATTGACTTCTCAATAGTAAACCTCCAGAGTTAGCTGACATCTTATTTCTGGCACAGTAGCTGGATGGGTCAGGCCTCTACACTTTGGGAACTAGGTGCTGAAGTTATTAAGGAGAGTGAAAGTCTTGGAAAGTGATAACACAGTTCTGTTGAGAGATGTAGAGAGTGGAAAGGAAGTAGTAGATAGAACACAAGACACAGGCAGGTGGACTAAGTTTAGAATTTTAGCTCTATCACTTATTGCTGAGTGAGCTTGAGCTTAATCTCTCTGGCTATTTGTGTTCTCATTTTAAAAGGTAAGATCTTCTTTGCATGATTATTGTGAGGCTTGGTCTAGAGTATACACATGTCTAGTGAGTGCCAGGGCTCAAGAAGGCATTCAAGAAGTAGTAGTGATTGTTACAGAGTTGGAGGGTGTGATAAAATAGATATTTTATTCAAAATTTAAATGACAGAAGTCTACTAGAGAAAAGTGACTTGAAGGATAAATTGGAAGAAGAATTGAATTCATGTCTTTGTATCTCTGTGTTTGAACAACTTCACAGGTGTCATCACCAAGAAGAGGGTCTCTCTATCAACTCTTAGGAATGTCTCTGTGCAGAGCTGGGAGGAGTGAGAGGTAGGTAGAAGAATTTCAGATCTTTCTTTAAGGAGGAGTCATTATTAACATGAAGTTGGTCATTGTCAGACAGGCAAGGACCAATAAGATTAATATGACTGGGTAATGTACATATGGTTCACTGTCCTGGTTTAATGAGCTATGTGCTTTGATTAAACAGAACGGGTAAAAATGCCATAGTGCATAGTGATTTGAAGTAATGTGTTTTTATCTTCCATGTAGAGTAGATTTCTAAATCAAAACCTTTTGTTTAACTGATTCTAGGATAATGATTTAGTGACATTATACTTTGGAACTCAGTTTCTATCTGCTACTTATAAGAGAGATCTCTGTTTAAAATCATATAAATCTGATAGTCCTAAGTTTTGTGGTATATTCCAGTTTTATGTCTGGGTGTATCTGAGCAGGAAACTTTCAAAGTAATTGTTGGGTTTGTGGTGTTCTCAGTAAAGGTATTGATTTACGACAATTGCATAGAATAGATTAAGAACAACCTAAGAAATATTGAAAGAATTTTTCAGTGGAAGGGAGGCACACATATATTTATAAGTAAAACCTTAGAGGAATTAACAGTTTTAAAAAATCCTTAAACTTTTGAAAATACAAACCAGAACGTTTAGAGACATTGATTCCTCCAATTCCCCTTTCTCTCCCAAAATGGATTTAACTTTCTCCTATTCATCAGAAATGCCAATATTCTGTGCAGAACATGGGACAAATAGTTTATATTATCCCCAGAAGGATACAGTTATTTCTGATCATCCAGAAATAAAAGTAGAAATAGTGTTTTAAAGACATTTCCCAGGGTAACCTCAGACTGAGGCTTTGGAGTTTTGCCATGATGGCTGAGTGAGAGATGATTGGTATTGAAGAACATAGAAATTCAGTTTCTGAAAAATCTCGGTGAAGTGTAATGATCCCCTTCACCTCGAAATTATGTTGGGAGACTCTTAGACAGTCTTGCCTCAGGAGGCCAAGACCTTGATCATTGGCTTTGTGTCAGTTCCTCCTTTATCAGTTAATGTATGGACCTAGTAAAACTATCACTAACTAAGACAGCATGGTAGAACAGGCTTGAGTCATTCTACTGAATAAAATCTATCCCCATGAAGTTGTTTATGGCTTGGAAAGGGAATAAAAGTATAAGAAATTCCCTTTACATCTTGTATTATGTGAGGGGAATACATATGCATGCTAACCTTATTTTTAAATATTTTATTATAGAAAATTTCAAATGTATATAAAGGTAAAGAGAATAACCTCCTCATTATGTATCGCCAAAAGATAAAGACTTTAAAATACATAATCATATACCATTATCATGCTAACAAAATTAACAGCAATTCCTTAGTGTCATTCATTATCTGTCATTCACATTTTTCCTTGTACCTTTTATGTATTATGATGTGTTTTTTATAAGGAGGTAAATAATGTCACACAGTACACTTGTTACTATGACTGCTAAGTATCTTTTAATCTATAGAGAACTCCATCATTTTAAATTATTTTCAGCTTTATTGAGGTGTGACTAATTGTGAATTATAACATACAATAAACTGCACACATATTTGGACATATGCATACAGCTACAAAACCATCACCACAATCAAGATAATGAGCACATCCATCACTCCCTAAAGCTTCCTGTGCCCTTTGGTAATCCCCCTCCTCTGTATACCCTCCTATCTCAAGACAACCACTGATCTGCTCTCTGTCCCTATAGATGAATTTTCATCTCTATAATTTTATACAAAATAAATCATTCACTATGTAGTCTTGTTTTCTTTTGTTGAGGCAAAATTCACATAACATAAAATGCACCATTTTAAAGTAGACAGTTCAGTGGCATTTAGTACATTTACAGTATTGTGTAGCCATCACCTTTATCTAGTTCCAATACATTTTGGTTGCCCCCAAAAGAAACCTCGTACTCATTAAGCAGTCATTTTTCTTTTCTCTCCTCTACCCAGCCCCTGGCAACCACTAATCTGCTTTTTGTCTCTCTGGTTTTACCTATTCTGGGTATTTCATATAAAAGGAATCATGTACTGTGTGGCCTTTTATGTCTGGCGTCTTTCACTTAGCATAATGTTTTTCAGGTGCATCCGTGTTGTAGCATGTATTAGTAAGACATTCCTATTTTATGTCTGAAAAATATTTCACTGTATGGCTATACCTCAATTTGTTTACTCATTCATCTTTTGATATACATTTGAGTTGTTTACACACTTTGGCTCTTGTGAATTGTTCTTCTATGAACATTCATGGACAAATCATGGTTTTGTTTGATTGCGTGTTTTCAATATTTTGGTGCATATACTTGAGAGAGTGGTTGGTCATATTTTAACAGTATGTTTAACAGTTTTCCATGGTGGCTACCCCGTTTTGTATTCTCACCAGCAATGTGTGAGGATTCGAATCTCTCCACATCCTCTGCAACATTTGTTATTTCCCATTAAAAAAAATTATAGCCAACCTAGTGGTGTGAATTAGTATTTCATTTCAGTCTTCATTTGCATTTCCCTAATGGCTAATTATGTTGAGCATCTCTTCAACATTTTGAAATTGTTCATCTTCAGGGAAATGTCTGTTCAAGTCCTTCATCCATTTTCTAATTGGATTGTTTGTCTTTTTGTTGTTGTTGTAAGTGTTCTCTGTTTATTCTGGATTCTAGACCCTTATCAGACATATGGCTTACAAATATTTTCTCCCATTCCGTAAGCTGTCTTTCCACTTCCTTGCTGGTGTCTTTTGATGTGCAAAAGTTTTTAATTTGGATCAAGGACAATTTATTTTTTCTTTAGTTGCTTGTGTTTTTGGTGTCACATCTAAGAATCCATTGCTTAATTCAAGGTCACGAAGGACCCCTCTGTTTTCTTCTAAGAATGTTATCGTTTTATCTCTTACACTTAGGTGTTTGATCCAGTTTGAGTTTATTTTTGTATGTGGAGTGAGATAGAGGTTCAACTTCATTCTTTTGCATGTGGCTGTCCAGTTGTCCTAGCACCATTTGTTAAAAAGATAGTCCTTCCCCATTAAATGCTCTTGGCATCCTTGCTAAAAATCAATGCAGCGTAGCTGCATGGGTTTATTTCTGGGCTCAGTTCTATGCCAGTAAACTATTTGTCTTTACGCCAACACCACACTGGTTTGATTACTGTGTCTTTGTAGTAAATTTGAAGTCAGGAAATATAAACCCTCAACCTTTTTTTTTTTTTTTATTTTTCAAGACTGTTTTGGCTATTTGGAGATCCCTTGAAATTCCAAATGAATTTTAGTGTCATTTTTTTCATTTCTGCAAATAAAATTTGCTGGGATTTTAATAGAGATCACCGTGAATCTGTGTACTCTTTTTGTCTTGTTTCTTTCACTCAGTATAATTATATTGAGATTCATCAAAGTTTTATGTATCAACAGTTCTTTCTTATTGATGAATAGTATTCCTTTATATGGATATACCGCAATTTGTTTATCCATTCATCTGTTCATGAACATTCAGTTTGCTTTCAGTCTTTGGCTATTAAAAATGAAGCTGCTATGAACATTTATTTACAAGTCTGTGTATATATTTATGCTTTCATTTTTGGGGGTTAAATACCTTTGAATGGAATGGCTGGTTCTTATGGTAGGTGTATGTTTAAACTGTTTTCAAAAGTAACATTTTATGTTCCCACCAGCAGTGTATAGAATAAAAGTTCCAGTTGTTTCATATCCTTGCAAACACTTAGATAAATGGTAGACACACACTACCCACACTTTTTTCTCCTTTGCATCTTCTACTTTCTACTATATTTACTATATCCTGCAATTAACCCATAGTAATATATGGAGATGCACCTCATTCCTTTTGACAGCTTTATACTACTTCAATGCTTGGATTTATTATAATTTTTCAATCTGTTCCCTATTGATGTACATTTGGGTTATTGCCAGTCTTTTGTTATTAAATTTGTGTTTCAATTAATAGGCTTGTGCATGCATCATTTTATATTTTTGCCAGTGTATCTTTGGGATAGATTCCAGAAGTAGTACCTCAGGATCTAAGAGTAAATCTATGTATGGTTTCACTCGATGTGAATCAAATTGTTCTCCATAAGTATCACAGTATTTTTTAATTTCCTTAACAATATATGATTGGGCCTGTGTTCCCACAGCTTCCATCCAACATAAAAATATATTTTTATATATCAGATATTCACTGATTCTACCTCAGTGAACTTTTAATATGCCTTTCTCTTATTTTGAGTAAGGCATCAATCAGAGTTCAATCTAAAAGTCAGAAACAGTGGGAAATATTGATAATAAGCCATGATTTTATGTATTTGACCTTACACAATTGTGAGAACTGGTTAAACAATTTATATGTGGCTGTTGCTTCTGTTGTGTGATGTTGGAGCCTAAAGTCAGCAGGGTAGGGAGTTAGCAGGGGAAACTAAGAAGCAGGAACCTGGGAGGATAAGCCAGAATCCAGAGGTTGGACTGGAAACTGAGTTCATCTCTTAGTTCTTCTAAGCCTCAGACTTTAATGGTGGTGGTGGGGAGGTGGCAGGTTAGCTGCAAGAGAAACTGTTGCCCTTTGACAAAGAGCTAAAACGCGCCAGGTCTGGGAGAGTGAAAAGCCAAAAGTGGAGATTGGGCAGGAGTGGGAGTTGATGCAGGCTGGCCGTAGGTTCACTGCAAGTTAAGCCAGCAGGTAGGCATGTGTGAATAGCAGCAGCACGTGGTATCTTGCACTGACCTTCTAAGTATAAAAGGAATATGTCTCCTGCTTTTCTTCCATTCTCCAAATCCCTGTACCAGGTCTCTTTTGGTGCACATGAACTTGGAGCTATGTAGTGAAGGGAGTTCTGGGAAACATAGTTCTTCCTTACCTAGGTTAGTACAAGAAAATTCCACCACAAGCAAGGTTGAGCATCTTTCTGTACAGTTCAGGACCTCTCACATTTTCAACTCATGGGCTGTGTCTCTTATTAGCAAACCATTTTTAAAAAGTAAATCTATTGCTTTTTCTTCTCCATTTTAGAAGCTCTTGGGATAATAATGCTTTATTTGTCTGTGAGATAAACTGCAACACCTACTTTTACAAACATCTCTCACAAGGGAAACAAAGAAGCCAAATCCTTAAAGTCCCAAATAAAAGGAACAACCCAAACAGAATTGGATTATTGTCCATTATTTTAATTATTAGAGAAACACCAAGATTTCTTTAATGAAGAGGAGTAATGACCAATTTGTGTCTGAAGAGTTGATCATGGATGGATGGCAATTTGTCTCCTCCTAAGATTGGTCTCGAGTGCGGATAGATTGTGAATGCTGATTGACCCTTTAAAATACAATAGTTCAAGAATGAAGACTGGGTGCCAACAGAATGCTAAGAAACTAGTGTGGGCACAGGATGAGTGTCATTTACTATTATCTAAACTAGTAAATAATAGTAATTTGCTGATAAAACCTTTCTCATCATGCCTATCTCATTTAACAATGTTTTGTAGCTAGCCTTCCGGGTGAATTGGTTTGGCTCTAATCCATTCTTTGTAATGGAGTGTAATGCCCTGTGATACAGAAACACCATAATTAATTCAACTGTTTTCTTATTGACGGACCTTGACTTCATTTCTATTCCTTTGCCACTATGTGTGTGTTTATGTGCATAAACATATCGGTGTTTTGATTTCTCTAGAATAGACAAACAGGAGTGGGATTTCTAGGTCAAAGATAAACATATTTTTCCTTTTTTTTTTTTTTTTAAATGGCAGCTGCTATTCTCGTTATTCTTTTTTTTTTAATTAATTAATTAATTAATTAATTAATTAATTTATGTCTGTGTTGGGTCTTCGTTTCTGAGCGAGGGCTTTCTCTAGTTGTGGCAAGCGGGGGCCACTCTTCATCGCGGTGCGCGGGCCTCTCACTATCGTGGCCTCTCTTGCTGCGGAGCACAGGCTCCAGACGCGCAGGCTCAGTAATTGTGGCTCACGGGCCCAGTTGCTCCGCGGCATGTAGGATCTTCCCAGACCAGGGCTCGAACCCGTGTCCCCTGCATTGGCAGGCAGATTCTCAACCACTGCGCCACCAGGGAAGCCCTATTTTTCCTTTTAATAGATTTTTCTTCGTGGTTGCTTTTTGAAAAAGTCTACATAATTTATATTTCAACCAGCAAAGTATGAGAGCTTGGTCCCCTCCAAGTATTTGCCATCAATAAATGTTAACTTTTAAAAATAAATTTTGCCAATTTGATGAGTATCACTGTTATCTCACTGTTACTTTAATTGGCATTTTCTTGATCTTTAATGAGTTTATTCATCTTTTTATATAAACAACATTTGAATTTGCCCTTCTGTGATTTGCTATTCAATTTCCTTGAAAATTTTTCTATTCAGCTGGCTTTTTGGTTTTTTTTGCTTGTCAGTTTGCAAAAGCTTTTTGCATTATATAGATATTACTTCTTTATCTGTCATTTGCATGGAAATATTTTTTCCAACTCTATCATTTGTATATTGGTATATATATTTATGACAGACAAACGTTTTCAACTTCTCGTATAGTAAAAAAAAAGTCTATAATTTCTTTTACAGTTTCTGAGGTTACTTGCCTTAGTTAACATGTTCCCCCCATCCTTAAATTGTACAGGCAGCCTCCTGGATTTTCTTCTAAGGTTTTTGTTATAGTATTTGCTGTTCCTGTTTTTGTATTTAATCTTTAATTCATTGGGAATTTATATTTTGTATATGGCATGAGATGAAGAGGCCAGTATGTTTTCCTTCTAATGAATAACTAGCTTTTTCAATACTATTTATTAAATTAACCTTTCTATTTATATTCACTTGTTATAACAAGATGAGAGAGATGTTATTGGTTTTGCATTTCATTAATGAGGAAGTTGATAGATTAAGTAACCTTTCAAGGTCATCCAGCTAATAGGTGATACAGCCATGATTATCTCCAGATCTGGTGTTTTAATAGCTCTGTTGTAAGCTCTTTCCATGCCACTACACAGCCTCTCAGTTAAAGAAATAAAAATGCAAAAAGAAAAAAAAAAAAAAGATCTGTTCTTTGCACAAGTCACTCTGGGAAAATCTGGTTGAAACCAAAGCAAAGAGGTCTCTTCACTGCATGAATATTCATAGTCTTTAAGGCTGACCTGTTATCACCCCTTGCTCCCCAAATTGTGTCTCATGCATCGATCTCTAGTTTTAAATTGTTCTTATGGGGAAAAGATCACAAACTAAGTATTCTGAAATATAGTTTTTGTGGCTTATGCAAATCTTCATGCAGGGAGAAGAGAAGGGTGCATCCATCAGCTAGAAGTTGAATTAGTGCACACCCCAGTTCCTTGAAAATCAGTTTTACAGTTTTCTATTATACATAAATACAGGCCTCTCCCCCTAACCCCTCAGTATAAATACCTACACTGCTTTTAGGAATTTCTTGTGTTACATGAGGGTGGGGTGGGGGGGTGGAGACCTGGTACTCACAAGTTTTAAAAAAAAACCCAAAGGGCTATTTGAGAGGAAAAACTGATAGCACAAATTTGGAAAGAAAAAAACCATACATATTTGAAAAGATGTCACATAGACATCTGAAAACAAAAGCAGTCACAGTATTTATTTAGAGGAAAAAAGAAGAGACTGCCATCCAAGTTCTGTAAAGGCTGAGTAAGCAAATAAATTATCATGCAAACTTTTGAGAGTGGCAGGAATCACTGTCAATAGTTATGCCAGGATGACAGCTGAAAGCCAGAATTATGCTCTATAAAGGGGTCATGGGATTTGTTGAAGACAGTTTAACTTTCAAAATAAATGAGGTGAAATTATGTTGATGGTGGAAGGGCTGATTTCCTAGTTACTGTGAATCCAAGCAAGTGTATCACACTCATTAATTTTGGTATATTTTATATTTGCATTCCCATCTTGCATAGTTTTAGCATTGGACACTAAAAATAACGCTTCTGAGTTAGGTTCTATGTATTATTGCCTTCATTTTACAGAGGCTCGGAAAGGTTAATTACCTTGCCCTAGTAACAGTTTCTAAGTGGTAGCATGAGGTTTTGAACAAGATAATCAGACTCCAGAGTCATAGGTATTAACCATTATGCAATACTCAAGAGTTGCATTAGCACTCACTTTCTCTCAATTATTATGTAATTAAAATTAGATTTCTATTTGTATTGTAAATAAAATATATATGCATGCTTGAATGCATGCACACACATTAATATATGTTTATGTACACAAAAATTACTGAACTAGTAATTATTTTAACATCTTTATTGGAGTATAATTGCTTTACAATGTTGTGTTAGTTTCTGCTGTATAACAAAGTGAATCAGCTATACGTACACATATATCCCCGTATCCCCTCCCTCTTGCATCTCCCTCCCACCCTCCCTATCCGACCCCTCTAGGTGGTCACAAAGCACCGAGCAGATCTCCCTGTGCTATGCGGCTGCTTCCCACTAGCTATCTATTTTACATTTGGTAGTGTATATATGTCCATGCCACTCTCTCACTTTGTCCCAGCTTAACCTTCCCCCTCCCCATGTCCTCAAGTCCATTCTCTATGTCTGCATCTTTATTCCTGTCCTGCACCTAGGTTCAGAAAACCATTTTTTTTTTTAGATTCCATATATATGTGTTAGCATACAGTATTTGTTTTTCTCTTTCTGATTTACTTCACTCTGTATGACAGTCTCTAGGTCCATCCACCTCACTACAAAAAACTCAATTTCATTTCTTTTTATGGCTGAGGAATATTCCATTGTATATATGTGCCACATCTTCTTTATCCATTCATCTGTTGATGGACACTTAGGTTGCTTCCATGTCCTGGCTATTGTAAATAGTGCTGCAATGAACATTGTGGTACGTCTCTTTTTGAATTATGGTTTTCTCAGGGTATATGCCCAGTAGAGGGATTGCTGGGTCATATGGTAGTTCTATTTTTAGTTTTTTAAGGAACCTCCATACTGTTCTCCACAGTGGCTGTATCAATTTACATTCCCACTAAAAGTGCAAGAGGATTCCCTTTTCTCCACACCCTCTCCAGCATTTATTGTCTGTAGATTTTTTGATGATGGCCATTCTGACCAGTGTGAGATGATACCTCATTGTAGTTTTGATTTACATTTCTCTAATGATTAGTGATGTTGAGCATCCTTTCATATGTTTGTTGGCAATCTGTGTATCTTCTTTGGAGAAATGTCTATTTAGGTCTTCTGCCCAATTTTGGATTGGGTTGTTTGTTTTTGTGATATTGAGCTGCACGAACTGCTTGTATATTTTGGAGATGAATCCTTTGTTAGTTGCTTCACTTGCAACTATTTTCTCCCATTCTGAGGGTTGTCTTTTCATCTTGTTTATGGTTTCCTTTGCTGTGCAAAAGCTTTTAAGTTTTATTAGGTCCCATTTGTTTATTTTTGTTTTCATTTCCCTTTCTCTAGGAGGTAGGTCAAAAAGGATCTTGCTGTGACTTATGTCATAGAGTGTTCTGCCTATGTTTTCCTCTAAGAGTTTTATAGTGTCTGGCCTTATATTTAGGTCTTTAATCCATAGTTTTAAAAAACATTTTTATTGGAGTATAATTGCTTTACAGTGGTGTGTTAGTTTCTGCTGTATCACCAAGTGAATCAGTTATACGTATACATATATCCCCATATCTTCTCCCTCTTGCATCTCCCTCCCACCCTCCCTATCCCACCCCTCTCGGTGGTCACCAAGCACCGAGCTGATCTCCCTGTGCTATGAGGCTGCTTCCCACTAGCTATCTATTTTACATTTGGTAGTGTATATATGTCCATGCCACTCTCTCACTTCGTTCCAGCTTACCCTTCCCCCTTCCAGTGTCCTCAAGTCCATTCTCTATGTCTGCATCTTTATTCCTGTCCTGCACCTAGGTTCAGCAAAACCATTTTTTTTAATTTTTAGATTCCACATATATGTGTTAGCATACTGTATTTGTTTTTCTCTTTGTGACTTACTTCACTCTGTATGACAGACTCTAGGTCCATCCACCTCACTACAAATAACTCAATTTCGTTTCTTTGTATGGCTGAGTAATATTCCATTGTATATATGTGCCACATCTTCTTTATCCATTCATCTGTCAATGGACACTTAGGTTGCTTCCATGTCCTGGCTATTGTAAATAGAGCTGCAATGAACACTGTGGTACATGACTCTTTTTGAATTATGGTTTTCTCAGAGTATATGCCCAGTAGTGGGATTGCTGGGTCATATGTAGTTCTATTTTTAGTTTTTTAAGGAACCTCCATACTGTTCTCCATAGTGGCTGTATCAATTTACATTCTCACCAACAGTGCAAGAGGGTTCCCTTTTGTCCACACCCTCTCCAGCATTTATTGTTTGTAGACTTTTTGATGATGGCCATTCTGACTGGTGTGAGGTGATACCTCATTGTGGTTTTGATTTACATTTCTCTAATGATTAGTGATGTTGAGCATCCTTTCATGTGTTTGTTGGCAATCTGTATATCTTCTTTGGAGAAATGTCTATCTAGGGAACAGAACAATCTTTGCAAACCAGGCATCTCATTCAGCCAGTCTTCAGGGGGTGCCTGCCCCTTGGTCCAAGGGTCACATGATACAACACAAGCTTTTGGTCAATTCTTTGGGAAGAAAGTGTGGGTTCTCAGACATTGTAAAGCTCCATTTCTTTAAAAAATGCTTCCATGAATTCCAAGGGGCTTTAACATTGGGAATGATAGTGGTGGAGTGGAGCAAAAGCAACCATTTATAAATAAAGAAATTTTAAAAATTGGGTCTTTCAGGGCACCCTTTCTTTTGTGAGTTTTTTAAAAAATTAATATGAATGTGATTTCTCAAGACTATTTCAGCTTCTCTACTGGTACTACGTACAGCATTCATGCCCTAAAAGTGGCTCTAAATCCTGAGATTAGGATTGAAAAATAATTCACTCTCAAAGACAAGTTTGAAAATCTCTAGACCAAAATTTCCTTTTATGTATTCATAAATCTTTCCATTCAGTATTTCTCAAAAAGTCTAGTTTTAAGCTTTACTTTGAGGGGCAAGGCCAAACACACACTGGTTTCATAGATAACCCGTTTGTTTGCTTACTAATTAATTTACTTATTCCATGTCTTTAGATTTGCTCTGGAGAAGAATTAAATGTTGTTCAATAAGTAAATTGTGTCTCATTCTAGAACACAGCACTTAAGTTTGTCCATCTGACAAGTAAACACAAATCATGCCTAAAATTTGGTATGTCCTGTAACTTTGTTTGGGAGCTGATGTTTAAAACCATTGGAATTTTTGGTTTAGTTTTTGCTTTGTTTTATTTTGCTTTGTTCATTGTTTCTTAATACATATGATGAGTTTCTGCATATGTATAACCATGTGAGTCTGTACATCAGAATCCACTGCTCTGGGATTATGTAATTGAATTGTCATTGAATCAGCTGCTCTGGGGTATGTCTTAAAACTACATCCCCTCTCAAGACCCTTCAGCATGAATTTTCATGTATACACTAGAATCTTCGCTTTAATACATAGAGTCTCAATCCCACCCTTCATATTTTGAGAATATGTACAGCAGTTTTGATCTGACAAGTTAATTTTAAAAAGATAAAAATTTAATTTTGCTTTCGTATAAATTATTTATTCATTTACTTATTGATTTATCAATCATACCCTCTTGCCCCAATTGCAAGTAAGACTTGAGCAGAATGCAACATATTAGAACATATCAGACAAGGCAAAAATAGATGTACATATACAATTTTAAAAAGCCAGGAAACATAAATACTTGGGGACCAGTATACAATAGAGATGGTATATATTGTGTGTAGGCACTTACCTTAGACAGATTCCTGGGGGTCAGGCAAAAATGAAAAATCTGTTGTATATGTTGTATTATATAACTTTCAGTATCAAAGGAAGTATACACATTTGCATGGAGGGGTGGACCTTCTCTTGCCATTGGCTTTCAGGTAAAATTTATTATGTGGATTCTTATATATAAGACATTTGATAATACAACAGATAGAATTTTAAAATATAAATTTCTAAATATTTAGAAACTTTCTCAAATGAATTTTTGTTATATGCATCTATTTAAAAATCTATGTGATGTTGGTGGTGGTAGGGATGGGGGAAGGGTAGTGGTGAGCATTGACTTTATTCAGAGGAATTATTGCTATAGAAATCTAAGGAAATATAGAACATTCATGGCATTTCCTGAGGCTAACGTGTGTTCCATGATATGCTAGTTCTATGAGAAGCCCATTGACAAGCATTTAACATGTCTGAGAAACTGTGTGTTTACACCTTCTAGAATACATATGAACCTTAAGTTAAAGGAGAAATCTTGGAACAGAGAAACTTGATTGATTTTGCTTTACCTACTGTCTTCCAAACTCTCTTGTTGATGAAACATTTTTTCATTTGTTTATTTTTACTAGAATTATTCTTTTTATCGGTATTTTTATTAAGATATTATGATTATAGATTTTTTAAGAGCCTAGAGTGATGCATCATGAACACTTCCAACTTCAAGAATGCCTAAATCTTGTCAGAAACAACCACTGGTAGTTGCAAATACAAAATGCAAAAGCGAAATGTGAATTTTCATGGTTGAATTTTCTGAGAAGTTCCTGAATGTCATGTAATTGATTAAAGTGTAAAACATATACTTTAGGAACCAGACCCATCAACTGTTTAACAGATAATCTCCTGAGAAAATTCAGAAGTTGATTTGTACTTTTTTCCAAAAGGAGGGTCACTCCGTAGCCCAGTCATGGAAAGTCATGAGGGTACCTTTAGGAAAGACACAGCTTTTCTCAGAAGCGATATAAGGCTCTTCGAAAACCTAGGCATATCAGTACAGCTTTAGTCTGGATTGAAAATATGACTTCTCCTTTTGCTGACTGTGGAGATTCGAGCATGTTTCCTAACTTGTTTGAATCTTGATGGTAGGTAAAATGGAGGTAATACCACCTGTCTCTCACAGGATTATCATGAGAATTCAATGAGGAAAAACTTACTTAAAATACCTACCATGGGACCAAGAGGAGAGTGGGAGTTCCATGATTCTTATGTCCATTTTCCTTTTTATTTGGTTAAAAATCCTGAGATTTTCCCAACAATATATGAAAGGGATGATAGCGACCTGAAAAAAAATATGGATTACTGATTCTTTTATTTCATCTTAATATTTTTTCTAATGCTCATGGTTTACAGATTCAACACAATCTGTAACAAAATCTCAGCTGTGTTCTTTGCAGAAATTGACAAGTTGATCCGAAAATTCATATGGAAATTCAAGGGACCTAGAATAACCAAGACAATCTTGAAAAAGAAAAAGTTGGAGAGGTCATACTTCACTATTTCAAAACTTACTACAGAAGCTACAGTAATCAAGACTGTCCAGTTCTGGCAACAAAATAGACGTATAGATCAATGAAATAGAATTAAGTCCAAACATAAGCCCATACATCTATGACCAATTGATTTTTTACCAGGATGCCAAGACCGTCTAATGGGAAAGAATAAATATTCCTTTCAACAAATGGTGTTTAGACAATTGGGTATACACATGTAAAAGAATGAAGTTGGACTCCCACTTCACACCATTTACAAAAATTAACTCAAAATGAATCAAAAACCTAAATGTAAGAAATAATATTATTAAAATCTTAGAAAAAACAAACACAACATCTTTGTGACCTTGACTTAGGCAACGGGTTCTTAGATATGATCCCCAAAGTATAAGCAACAAGAACAACAACAAAAATAAATAAATTTTACTTGATCAAAATTTAAACTTTTAGGCGTCAAATGACACTACCAAGAAAGCAGAAAGATAGCCTACAGATTGGGAGAAAATACTTGCAAATGATATATCTGATAAGGGTCTAGTATCCAGAATATATTAAGAAATTTTACAACTCAGAAATAAAAAGACAACACAATTAAAAATGGGCAAAGGATCTGAATAGATATTTCTCCAAAGAAAATATTAAAATAGCCAATAAGCACATGAAAATAAGCTCATGTCATTAGCCATCAGGGAAATAAAAATCAAAACCACACTGAGATACCACTTCACAACAACTACGATAGTTATAATAAAACAGACAGACATTAACAAGTGTTGGAAAGGATATGGAGAAATTGGTACCCTCATACATTCTGAGTGGGAATGTAAAATGATGCAGCCCCTTTGCAAGGAAGCCTGACTAAAGAAAATCTGGTTAAACATAGTTACCATTTGACTCAGCAATTCCATTTTTAATATCCAAGAGAAATGGAAAGATGTAAAACCTTGAACATACTGTTCTTCGAAGTATTATATATAATAACAAAAAGAAGAAACATTTAAAATGTTTAGCAAATGGTGAATGGAAAAACAAAGTACACTATATCCATACAATAGAATATAAGAAGAAATATAAGAAGAAATGTAAGTAAGAAATGTAAGAAGAAATGAAGTACTGATAACATGCTACAAAATGGATGAACCATGAAAACATGTTAAGTGAAAGAAGCCAGTCACAAAAATTACATACTCTATGATTTCATGTATATGAAATGTCTAGAATAGGTAAATCTATATAGCAAGAAAGTAGATTAACATTTGTCTATGACCAGGTATTGGGGGAGGGGGGCTTAGGAGTGATTGTGAATGGGTATGGGATTTCTTTTTGAGGTGATGAAAATATTCTAAAATGTATTGTGGTGGTGGATGCACAATTCCGTGAATATACTAAAAATTATTGACATGTACACTTTCAATATGTACACTTTATGATATACAAATTCAATTTCAATAACTTCATGTATATATGTAAGTATATATATATATATATTTTTTTTTGGCTGCGTTGGGTCTTCATTGCTGTATGTGGGCTTCCTCTAGTTGCAGCGAGTGGGGACTACTCTTCATTGCAGTGCACGGGCTTCTCACTGTGGTGGCATCTCTTTTTTTTTTTTTTACTAATTTCTTTTTTGTTCTGAATTTTTGAATTTTATATTATTTATTTTTTTATATGGCAGGTTCTTATTAGTTTATCCATTTTATACATATTAGTGTATATATGTCAATCCGAATCTCCCAGTTAATCACACCACCTGCCGCTCCCCCCCACCTCCACTTTCTGCCCTTGGTTTCCATACCTTTGTTCTCTACATCTGTGTCTCAATTTCTGCCCTGCAAACTGGTTCATCTGTACCATTTTTCTAGGTTCCACATTTATGCGTTAATATACTATAGTTGTTTTTCTCTTTCTGACTTGCTTCGCTCTGTCATCCCTAGATCCATCCACGTCTCTACAAATGACCCAATTTCATTCCCTTTCATGGCTGAGTAATATTCCATTGTATATATGTACCACATCTTCTTTATCCATTCGTCTGTTGATGGGCATTTAGGCTGCTTCCATGTCCTGGCTATTGTAAATAGTGCTGCAATGAACATTGGGGTGCATGTGCCTTTTTGAATTATGGTTTTCTCTGGGTATATGCTCAGTAGTGGGATTGCTGGGTCATATGGTAATTCTTTTTTTTCGTTTTTTAAGGAACTTCCATACTGTTCTCCATAGTGGCTGTATCAATTTACATTCCCACCAACAGTGCAAGAGGGTTCCCTTTTCTCCACACTCTCTCCAACATTTGTTGCTTGTAGATTTTCTGATGATGCCCATTCTAACTGGTGTGAGGTGATACCTCATTGTAGTTTTGGTTTTCATTTCTCTAATAATTAGTGATGTAGAGCAGCTTTTCATATACTTCTTGGCCATCTGTATGTCTTCTTTGGATAAATATCTATTTAGGTCTTCTGCCCATTTTTGGATTGAATTGTTTGTTTTTTTAATATTGAGTTGCATGAGTTGTTTATATATTTTGGAGATTAATCCTTTGTCCATTGATTCGTTTGCAAATATTTTCTCCCATTCTGAAGGTTGTCTTTTCTTCTTGTTTGTAGTTTCATTTGCTGTGCAAAGGCTTGTAAGTTTCATTAGGTCCCATTTGTTTATTTTTGTTTTTATTTCCATTACTCTAGGAGGTGGATCAAAAAATATCTTGCTGTGGTTTATGGCAAAGAGTGCTCTTCCTATGTTTTCCTCTAAGAGTTTTATAGTATCTGATCTTACATTTAGGTCTCTAATCCATTTTGAGTTTATTATTGTGTATGGTGTTAGGGAGTGTTCTAATTTCATTCTTTTACATGTAGCTGTCCAGTTTTCCCAGCACCACTTATTGAAGAGACTGTCTTTTCTCCATTGTATATCCTTGCCTCCTTTGTCATAGATTAGTTGACCATAGGTGTGTGGGGTTTATCTCTGGACTTTCTATCCTGTTACATTGATCTATATTTCTGCTTTTGTGCTAGTACCATATTGTCTTGATTACTATAGCTTTGTAGTATAGTCTGAAGTCAGGGAGTCTGATTCCTCCAGCTCCGTTTTTTTCCCTCAAGACTGCTTTGGCTATTTGGGGTCTTTTATGACTCCATACAAATTATAGATTTTTTGTTCTAGTTCTGTAAAAAGGCCATTGGTAATTTGATAGGGATTGCCTTGAATCTGTAGATAACTTTGGGTAGTACAGTCATTTTCACAATATTGATTCTTCCAATCAAGAACATGGTATATCTCTCCATCTGTTTGTATCATCTTTAATTTCTTTCATCAGTGTCTTATAGTTTTCTGCATACAGGTCTTTTGTCTCCTTAGGTAGGTTTATTCCTAGGTATTTTATTCTTTTTGTTGCAGTGGTAAAAGGGAGTGTTTCCTTAATTTCTCATTCAGATTTTTCATCATTAGTGTATAGGAATGCAAGAAATTTCTGTGCATTAATTTTGTATCCTGGAACTTTACCAAATTCATTGATTAGCTCTACTAGTTTTCTGGTGGCATCTTTAGGATTCTCTATGTATAGTATCACATCATCTGCAAACCGTGACAGTTTTACTTGTTCTTTTCCAATTTGTATTCCTTTTATTTCTTTTTCTTCTCTGATTGCTGTGTCTAGGACTTCCAAAACTATGTTGACTAATATGGGGAGAGTGGATATGCTTGTCTTGTTCCTGATTTTAGAGGAAATGCTTTCAGTTTTTCACCATTGAGAATGATGTTTGCTGTGGGTTTGTCGTATATGGCCTTTATTATGTTGAGGTAGGTTCCCTCTATGCCCACTTTCTGGAGAGTTTTTATTATAAATGGGTGTTGAATTTTGTCAAAAGCTTTTTCTGCATCTATTTAGATGATCATATTGTTTTTATTCTTCAATTTGTTAATATGGTGTATCACATTGATTGCTTTGTGTATATTGAAGAATCCTTGCATCCCTGGGATAAATCCCACTTGATCATGGTATATGATCCTTTTAATGTGTTGTTGGATTCTGTTTGCTAGTATTTTGTTGAGGATCTTTGCACCTTTATTCATCAGTGATATTGGTCTGTAATTTTCTCTCTTTTTTTTTTTTTTTTGTAGTATCTTTGTCTGGTTTTGGTATCAGGGTGATTGTGGCCTCATAGAATGAGTTTGGGAGTGTTCCTTCCTCTGCAATTTTTTGGAAGAGTTTTAGAAGGGTGGGTGTTAACTCTTCTCTAAATGTTTGATAGAATTCACCTGTGAAGCCATCTGGTCATAGACTTTTGTTTGTTGGAAGATTTTTAATCACAGTTTCAATTTCATTACTTTGGTCTGTTCACATTTTGTATTTCTTCCTGGTTCAATCTTGGAAGGTTATACCTTTCTAAGAATTTGTCCATTTCTTCCAGGTTGTCCATTTTATTGGCATAGAGTTGCTTGTAGTAGTCTCTTAGGATGCTTTGTATTTCTGCGGTGTCTGTTGTAACTTCTCCTTTTCATTTCTAATTTTATTGATTCGAGTCTTCTCCCTCTTTTTCTTGGTGAGTCTGGCTAAAGGTTTATCAATTTTGTTTATCTTCTCAAAGAACCAGCTTTTAGTTTTATTGATCTTTGCTATTGTTTTCTTTGTTTCTATTTCATTTATTTCTGCTCTGATCTTTATGATTTCCTTCCTTCTATTAACTTTGGGTTTTGTTTGTTCTTCTTTCTCTAGTTCCTTTAGGTGTAAGGTTAGATTGCTTATTTGAAATGTTTGTTGTTTCTTTAGGTAGGATTGTATTGCTATAAAGTTCCCTCTTAGAACTGCTTTGGCTGCATCCCATAGGTTTTGGATCATCGTGTTTTCATTGGTATTTGTCTCTAGGTATTTTTTACTTTCCTCTTCGATTTCTTCAGTGATCTCTTGGTTATTTAGTAACGTATTGTTTAGCCTCCATGTGTTTGTGTTTTTTACATTTTTTTCCCTGTAATTGATTTCTAATCTCATACCATTGTGGTCAGAAAAGATGCTTGATATGATTTCAATTTTCTTAAATTTACTGAGGCTTGATTTGTGGCCCAAGATGTGATTTATCCTGGAGAATGTTCCGTGTGCACTTGAGAAGAAAGTGTAATCTGCTGTTTTTGGATGGAATGTCCTATAAATATCAATTAAATCTATCTGGTCTATTGTGTCATTTAAAGCTTGTGTTTCCTTATAAATTTTCTGTTTGGATGATCTGTCCATTGGTGTAAGTGAGGTGTTAAAGTCCTCCACTATTATTGTGTTACTGTTGATTTCCTCTTTTATAGCTGTTAGCAGTTGCCTTATGTATTGAGGTGCTCCCATGTAGGGTGCATATATATTTATAATTGTTATATATTCTTCTTGGATTGATCCCTTCATCATTATGTAGTGTTCTTCCTTGTCTCTTGTAACATTCTTTAAAGTCTATTTCATCTGATATGAGTATTGGTACTCCAGCTTTCTTTTGATTTCCATTTGCATGGAATATCTTTTTCCATCCCCTCACTTTGAGTCTGATGTGTCCCTAGGTGTGAAGTGGGTCTCTTGCAGACAGCATATATATGGGTCTTCTTTTTGTATCCATTCAGCAAGCCTGTGTCTTTTGGTTGGAGCATTTAATCCATTCACATTTAAGGTAATTATCGATATGCATGTTCCTATTACCATTTTCTTAATTGTTATGAGTTTGTTTTTGTAGTTCCTTTTCTTCTCTTGTGTTTCCCTCTTAGAGAAGTTCCTTTAGCATTATGTAGAGCTGGTTTGGTGGTGCTGAATTCTCTTAGCCTTTGCTTATCTGTAAAACTTTTGATTTCTCCATCGACTCTGAATGAGATCCTTGCCGGGTAGTGTAATCTTGGTTGTAGGTTCTTCCCTTTCATCACTTTAAATATCTCATGCCACTGCCTTCTGGTTTGTAGAGTTTCTGCTGAGAAATCAGCTGTTAACCTTATGGGAGTTCCCTTGTATGTTATTTGTCATTTTTCTGCTGCTTTCAATAATTTTTCTTTGTCTTAATTTTGGCAATTTGATTACTATGTGTCTCAGCATGTTTCTCCTTAGGTTTATCCTGGATGGGACTCTCTGCAATTCCTGGACTTGGGTGGCTATTTCCTTTCCCATGTTAGGGAATTTTTCCACTATAATCTCTTCAAATATTTTCTCGGGTCCTTTCTCTCTCTCTTCTCCTTCTGGGACCTCTATAATGCGAATGTTGTTGTGTTTAATGTTCTCCCAGAGGTCTCTTAGGTTGTCTTCATTTCTTTTCATTCTTTTTTCTTTATTCTGTTCCACAGCAGTGAATTCCACCATTCTGTCTTCCAGGTCACTTATCCGTTCTTCTGCCTCAGTTATTCTGCTATTGATTCCTTCTAGTGTATTTTTCATTTCAGTTATTGTATTGTTCATCTCTGTTTGTTTGTTCTTTAATTCTTCTTTGTTTTTGTTCTTTAATTCTTCTAGGTCTTTGTTAAACATTTCTTGCATCTACTCGATCTTTACCTCCATTCTTTTTCCGAGGTCCTGGATCATCTTCACTATTATTTTTCTGAATTCTTTTTCTGGAAGGTTTCCTATCTCCACTTCATTTAGTTGTTGTTCTGGGGTTTTATCTTGTTCCTTCATCTGGTACATAGCCCCCTGCCTTTTCATCTTGTCTATCTTTCTGTGAATGTGGTGTTTGTTCCACAGGCTGCAGGATTGTAGTTTTTCTTGCTTCTGCTCTCTGCCCTCTGGTGGATGAGGCTATCTAAGAGGCTGTGTAAGTTTCCTGATGGGAGGGACTGGTGGTGGGTAGAGCTGGCTCCTGCTCTGGTGGGAAGAGCTCAGTAAAACTTAATCTGCTTGTCTGCTGATAGGTGGGGCTGGGTTCCCTCCCTGTTGGTTGTTTGGCCTGAGGCAACCCAACACTGGAGCCTACCTGGGCTGTTTGGTGGGGCTAATGGTGGACTCTGGGAGGGCTCACACCAAGGAGTACTTCCCAGAACCTCCGCTGCCAGTGTCCTTGTCCTCACGGTGAGCAACAGCCACCCCCCGCCTCTGTAGGAGACCCTGCAACACTGGCAGGTAGGTCTGGTTCAGTATCCTATGGGGTCACTGCTCCTTCCCCTGCGTCCTGATGAACACAGTACTTCATGTGTGCCCTCCAAGAGTGGAGTCTCTGTTTCCCCCAGTCTTGTCAAAGTCCTGCAATCAAATCCTGCTAGCCTTCAAAGTCTGATTCTCTAGGAATTTCTCCTCCTGTTGCCAGACCCCCAGATTGGGAAACCTGATGTGGGGCTCAGAACCTTCCTTCCAGTGGATGGACTTCTGTGGTATAAGTGTTCTCTAGTTTGTGAGTCACCCATACAGCGGTCATTGGATTTGATTTTATTGTGATTGCGTCCCTCTTACCGTCTCATTATGGCTTCTCCTTTGTCTTTGGATGTGGGATATCTTTTTTGGTCCGTTCCGGTGTCTTCCTGTTGATGATTGTTCAGCAGTTAGTTGTGATTCCAGTGCTCTCGCAAGAGGGAGTGAGAGCACATCCTTCTACTCTGCCATCTTGAACCAAATCACCACGGTGACTTCTCTTGTTGTGGATCAAGGGCTCTACACACCCGGGCTTCAGTAGTTGCAGCACGTGGGCTCAGTAGTCATGACTTGAAGTCTCTAGGACATGCAGGCTCCAGTAGTTGTGGCTTGTGAGCTCTAGAGTGCAGGCTCAGTAGTTGTGGTGCACAGGCTTAGTTGCTCTGTGGCATGTGGGATCTTCCTGGACCAGTGATTGAACCTGTGTCCCCTGCATCGGTAGGCAGATTCTTAACCACTGCACCACCAGGGAAGTCCCCACTTTATGTATATTTGTATGTATGTATTTATGAAAAGCTCATGTTCATCTTTGATGCAGTTGGCTACATAATTTGGGAAGGAGATTGGAGCATCACACCTCAGGTAATGGGGAGACCTGCAATGTTTCTAAACATAATTTTGCCATAGACTTAGTTTGATACTAAGCAGGTCACTTCTCTCTTTTATGCCTCATTTACTCAACAAATGTGCAGAACTAGAAGGTTGGACTAGATCACAAGTTTTATCCCCTCAAGAATCTTCACTGCTAATTTTGCAGCTCACAGTGTACTGGATGTGTTTCCATCTTCTGCCTTGATTTTCCAGTGGATCTCTGAAGTGAGCTAGAGATAGAGACAGACATTGCCTCAACAAAATGTATTTGGCATTCCTTGCCACGTGCTTTGTCATCCCTGGCACTCAAGTGGTTTTATGTAACTATGTGCTGACTTTGTCATTATACCAAAATAGATCCTGTATCATTGTGTCAGAAACACTGCTCTGTGCCCAAGACTTACTGCAAGCTCACATCAAGCTCACAAGATGCTCCAGTTTCTACTTCTGGTCTTACCATCTTCTTCAACTTCTACATTTTGGAAATATGGGAAGGGTCACCAGTTTCCTCCCTCTTGGCCCTTGGAAGGCTGCCTTACTCTGGAAGTTCCAGTCCAAGGCACGTCATGATTCATCTCTGTCTTTAATCCCACACAGGAAAGGGCTACTTTGCTCTAGACTCGTGTTCCATTTGCTCACACCTATTTCCTGCCAAAGTAACTATTTCCCCCAAAGAAAATAAAAGATGTCTGAGCCATTCATTAATTTCTGCATGTGGAATGAATGAGGAATTGATGTGAGGAGCCCAGCAGTAATGAGGTGATGGCCAAGACGGGATGGGATGACCCAAAAGCAGTTCCTTGCAATGAACAATTTATTATTAAAACTTGGAGCCCAAGTACATTATATTACTAAATCAATCAGCTTCAGCTTAGAGTTTGATTAAAATTAGTGAGTTTAAATTCAATTTATTAGAAATGGATTACTATTTTCCATTTAAAGCATATATGTTTCTTGCTCTAGAATTAAGATCTGAACAATCATATCCTCTCCAGATTATAAATATCTGACCATTGGTAGATTATTTATGGAAAATTTATGTGTACGCATGGCTGTACTTTTCCTTTTCATTTCCAAAAGTGCAGAATAGATGGCCTGGATAGACAATCTATTAGTAGGAGGGATACACAAGCATATGATGGTTGTTTTCCCCCCAAATAGTCTTTCCTTTGTATTCCCTTCTCCCTGCTGCCCTCTCTCTATCAAAAAAGAACAGACATATTTTTAAGGAAAACATGTCTTTCTTCAAAGGTTTGAAGATCAGATGTCCTGAAATGAATAAACAATGACTAAATAGTTATTTTGTATTTGGCTAATAAACAACATTCTTTGAGGAAAAGAAGGAAGACAAATTGGTGTACGAGAGTTTGAGAACTATATATGTGGTTCAGCAGAAGACTTGTACCTGAAAAATATTTGGAGTCAGAATAGTTCTGACTCTTGCTGATAATTTATTCTCTTGGCCTTGCATCCATCTTTCTCTGTCTTTCCCCCACCCTTGCCTAGTTTCTGTTTTGACTTAGTACCCTTGTGAAGAGCGCCTTTCTCTTTTATACTCATTTTAATCCACACCATATACCAAACATAGTTGTCAGAACAGGGATTGTCTGGTAGCAAAAAGCAGTGTTTATACGCAAATAACTGCAGTAAATATGCCATTTTGGCATGAAAACAGCAAAAGAGACAAAGTCAATCGTTTCTGGAAATTACCTCCATTCTTTCCTGAAATAGAGCTTTGCTCTTCTACAAGGAGCCAGGGTCAAAACTTTCCTATTCTAAAATCTTAAGGGAGTGACTTTGAGAATCTTATGTATTCACACGTAGGGCTTATTTTCAGGCTTACATTTTACATGTTTACAAATGCAATATTTAATTTTGGACAGCATTTGGAATAGTATAGATTTGTTTGAGTCCTCTAAAGGACTTAAGAGTGAAGATGTTAGTCCTCACTAAAAAATGTGAGCTCCCTGAAGGCAGGGATTTTTGCTTGTTTTGGTCACACTGGCGTTTCCTGTGCCCAGAGTAATGCCTGACACATAGCAGGTAAGGCATTAGTCCAGAAAGAAAATCCTAAGATACTTATTTTAAAGTCTCTTGACAATGAGTTCTAATTGGTTCCCTTTAATGCAAAACCCTTCCTTTCAGGAAGTGAGTTTTTGAGCAGGTAATAAAATTTCCACTGAAAATTAGGAAATGTTTCACCAACATCTACTTCCTTTCTCAAGTTTTAAAGTCCAGGTGTCTTATTTATGTATTGTTTATTTATTTTTAGAGTAGCATTAAGAAAAAAAGAAGATGCAATGTGGTAAAAATGTCAATTCTCCATAAGCTGATTATAGGTTTCACACACTCCCTGAAAGAATTGTGTAGAAATGTACAACCTGATTCTAAAATTTATATGAAAGTCAAAGGACCTATAATAGCCAGAACAATTTTCAAAGAGAAGAACAATGTTGAAGGATTTACACTACCTCACTTCAAGACATTATAAAGAAACAGACATCAAGACTGCAGTATTGGCATATGGATAGACAGATCTACGGAACAGAATAGAAAGCCCAGAAAAAGACCCAAACTTATATGGTCAATTGATTTTTGACAAAGGTGCTATGCCAAAGCTATTTATTAAGAAAGGAAATTCTTTTCAAGAAATGATGCAGGATACCGAGTGAAGTAAGTCAGAAAGAGAAAAACAAATACCGTATGCTAACACATATATATGGAATCTAAAAAAAAAAAAGGTTCTGAAGAACCTAGGGGCAGGACAGGAATAAAGACGCAGACGTAGAGAATGGACTTGAGGACATGGGGAAGGGGAAGGGGAAGCTGTTACGAAGTTAGAGAGTGGCATGGACATATATACACTACCAAATGTAAAATAGCCAGTGGGAAGCAGCCACGTAACACAGGGAGATCAGCTCTGTGCTTTGTGTCCACCTAGAGGGAAGGGATAGGGAGGGTGGGAGGGAGGAGATATGGGGATATATGTTTATGTATAGCCGATTCCCTTTGTTATAAAGCAGAAACTAACACACCATTGTAAAGCAATTATACTCCAATAAAGATGTTAAAAAAAAAAAGAAATGTTGCAGGAATAACTGGATCTCCATGTGGAAAAGAGAAAAGGTTTGATCTCTACTTCACAACATATACAAAAAATAAATTTAGATGAATCACAGACCTAAACATAAAAGCTAAAACTCTAAATTTTCTAGAAGAAAACAAACAAACCAAAAGAATAATCTTTTTGACCTTGGGGTAGACAAAGATTCTTAGGACACAGAAAGCATCAACCATACAAGAAAAAATAGAATTTGGATTTCATCAAAACTAAATATTTGGTAGTGTATATATGTCCATGCCACTCTCTCTACTTTGTCCCAGTTTACCCTTCCCCCTCCCCGTGTCCTCAAGTCCATTCTCTAGTAGGTCCAAATGTAAAACCGATAGCTAGTGGGAAGCAGCCGCATAGCACAGGGAGATCAGCTTGGTGCTTTGTTGACCACCGAGAGGGGTGGGATAGGGAGGGTGGGAGGGAGGGAGATGCAAGAGGGAAGAGATATGGGGATATATGTATATGTATAGCTGATTCACTTTGTTATAAAGCAGAAACTAACACACCATTGTAAAGCAATTATACTCCAATAAAGATGTTAAAAAAAAAAAAAACCAACTAAACATTTTGCTCTGTGAAACACAGTTAAAGAGCATGAAAAGACAATTCATAGAGTGGGAGAAAATGTTTGCAGATCACATATCTGACAAAGAAATTGTAGCCAGAATATATAAAGAATTCCTACAGTTCAACAATAAAAAGATAGAAAACCCAATTAAAAATGGGCAAAAGACTTGAACAGACACTTTACAAAAATTGGCCATCAAACACAAGAAAAAGAGCTCATATCAGTGGTCATCAGGGAAATGCAATTTAAAACCCTATGAGACACAGATGTAGAGAACAAACGTATGGATACCAAGGGGGAAGTGGGGTTGGGGTGGTGGGATGAATTGGGAGATTGGGATTGACATATATACACTATTGATACTATGTATAAAATAGATAACTACTTAGAACCTACTGTATAACACTGGGAACTCTACTCAATGTTCTTTGGTGACCTAAATGGGAAGGAAATCCAAAAAAGAGGGACTATATGTATATGTACAGCTGATTCACTTTGCTGTACAGTAGAAACTAACACAACATTGCAAAGCAACTATACTCCAATAAAAATTAATTAAAAAAACAACCCTATGAGGCGGGTAGGGTAGGGGTGGGGGTTGTGTGGAGGGGTGCAAAATGGGTAAAGGGGGTCAAAATGTACAAAATTCAAGTTATAAAATAAATGTCATGGGATATAATGTACAGCATGGTGACTATAATTAATAATACCATATTGTATATTAGAAAGCCAGGAGAGTACATCTTAAAAGTTCTCATCACATGCACACAACTCTGTAACTACGTGTGGTGATGAATGTTGATTAGATTTATTGTGCTGACCACTTGTCAATATCTAATCATTTATGTTGTACACCTGAAACTAATATGATGTTATATGTCAAGTCTATCTCAACCCTCCCCTCCCCACTGTGGTATAGCACTACATACCCACTAGAAAGTTTAAAATTAAAATGACTGACAGTATGAAGTGTTGGTGAGGATGTGAAGCCACTAGACCTCTACTGCTGGTGGGACTTTAAAATGGTACAAAGTACACTTTGTAATACTGTTTGGGAAATTATTATTTAGTTTAATGTATATCTACACTACAATCCAGGTAATTTTCCCAAGAGAAACAAAGATGGGTGTCCATGAAAAGAATATTCAGAGCAGCATTATTCATAATAGCATCCAAATGGAAACAACCAAAATGCCCATTCACAAGAGAATGGATGAAAAATTGTGGTATAATCATTTAATGAAAGCTGCTTTATGATATGCAAACCAATACAGAGGAATCTCAAAAACAATATGCCGAGTAAAAGAAGCCAGACACAAAACAGTACATACGGTTTGGTTCCGTTTATGAAATTCTAGAACAGAAAAACTACATTGTGAAGAAAGGCTTTTTCAATGCAAGGATTCATGCCTTTCTCCAATTCTGAAAAACTCTCAGAAGTTTTCTCTCCAAATATTATCTTTCTCTCCCTTTTCTCTACTCTGACCTTTTGGTGTTCCTATTGGACACATACTTGCTTAAGTTTGTATAAAAGGTAATAAATCTTATAGCCTAGTCTTGGCATAGACTTGGTCCACTCCTTCAAAGAAACATCAGTTCCCAAACAAAAACAAGCTTTCAACGATACAACAAAATAATGGAGAGGTGCTTACCCCCATGTCAGATCCCCTCACTAAGTTTCCCTTTTGTTCTCATACACCACTCCATTCCAGGGCTAGCTGAGTTTTTTGTTTGTTTGTTTGTTTTGTTTTTTTTTAAATTTATTTATTTATTTATTTATGGCTGTGTTGGGTCCTCGTTTCTGTGCGAGGGCTTTCTCTCGTTGCGGCAAGCGGGGGCCACTCTTCATCGCCGTGCGCGGGCCTCTCACTGTCGCGGCCTCTCTTGTTGGGAGCACAGGCTCCAGACGCGCAGGCTCAGTAGTTGTGGCGCACGGGCTTAGTTGCTCCGCGCCTTGTGGGATCTTCCCAGACCCGGGCTCGAACCCGTGTCCCCTGCATTGGCAGGCAGATTCTCAACCACTGCGCCACCAGGGAAGCCCAACTAGCTGAGTTTTTGACAAAGAAGCTCAATATTCTATTTCTAGTTTTGGTAAGTTTGCAATTTGGACTTGAACATTGAAGTTTCTTGGTTTTATCCCCCTCTAGTGCTACTCTCAAATGACAGAATAATGACACTGCTGACATCTTTTGGCTCCTGGGACTCTCAGAACTGCCGTTGGCTTGGCCACTGGTGGGTGTCCACGCAGCCTTTCTGGCTCCCTGTCATGCAGATGGGGCCACCATGACCAAGGGCGCTGGCTACTCTTTTACAAAAGATAACAGACGAGTGTGCGTGCATACACACGTGCACACACACACACATAGCCAAAAAAAAGTATGAGTAATTCTTAAAACCTAAAGAATTTGTGTATTCCTAAACCCCTTTCAAATAAAAAAATGTGTGTGTGTGAGAGAGAGTGTGTGTGTGTGTGTGTGTGTGTGTGTGTGTGTGTATGTCTATATAACTTCTGTGGTCAACCTCAAATTCCAAGATTAGACTTTTTTGGGTGATTAGGTGATTATAAGTTTTAAGTGCAAATGAGAAATTGGTAGTGAATTCAGTGCAAACCACAATTTCAAGGCTAGAGAAAGAACAGGGCAATGACCTCAGTAATGACAAAGGAATATTTTCACAATCAGTCCTCCTGGAAAGTCATCAGATTAAAACAACAAAAGGCAAACCATGCATAGAGCCCCTGTGTACCCAGCCCCCTCCACTGCTCCACTGGGGACACTGTGTAGATTTGTAAGAGCCTCTAGAAATAGCGGCTTGGATAACAAGCTAATACTAAAGACTTGTAACAGCTCTCTTCCAGAGGGGGAAAAGCCCTCATAACGAGCTGTTGACTGGATGTTTATGGCTGGGAAATACTGTTACCCTATAATTTGACTCCTGAAGGCCACATTCTTCCTTGGAACAGAAGCCACAGGTCAATTATCGTGGTTGGTAAGCTTTCCTTTTGGGCGTGAGTCAGGGTCAATTTTGCGTGAAAGAAGGGTTTCCCTTCTGGCACTGGCTCACACTACAATTACGGAATCATATCATGGGGCTGCAGAAAACAGTATTCTCCAGGGAGCCCCCGTGGGATCCTGTGAAGTTACCTGTGGGACACTGTGCACCGGAGACCATTTCCTACAGCAGCACCCAGAAGCTCCTCTCCACGGCTGACTCTTTGAATTTCTCTTTCTCTTCCAAGATTTTGGATTCTAGAATCATAAATCATCCCTTACTAAATCCATGGCTGTGATTATTTACTCATCCTTGGAATCAAGGACAACTCCGGCCCAAGTTACTTTTGCTTATATGTACCTCTCTCTACCTATAGGAATATGTCTCGCTCCTTCCCTCCCTCCTTCCTTTTCCCTACAATTATTGATAAACCTGTGATGTGAAAGACATTCTACAACGCTGTGTTACACTCACATCGTGCATTCAGAGTAGTTTTCATAGTTTCTCTGATGTGATTCTCATGACTCCCCAGGAGGAGGAAGAATAATTTTTCTGGAAAGGAAATGTTACTCTTGGAGAGACCATAAGTTTGAGAGACATATGTGGAATTCAAATCCTTTTCCCACAAGTACTACATATACAACATGGACAGATTGTTCCATCTTTTTAAGCCTTAATTTCCACATTTGTGAGTTGCAACAGTAACACTTCCTTCATAACATTGTTTTGGAAACACAGGCGATGCTTCAAAAAAGTGCCCTGCGCATTGCCTGACACATATGATTACACAGTGCATTATTGTTATTATTATCCTTTTTAAGATTAGTCTGAATTTGATTATAATGAAACCAAGCCTCAGAGAGAGGAAGTAACAAGTGGCAGAGCCAGCACTGTATCTATGGCCTTTGGACCCCCCCCCACCCCCGTCATCATACATTGTCCCTCCTTATATGGGATGTGCAATGCTGCCCTCTCCTGTAAGGATGGTCAGGCAGTGCTGGTGTCCCCATTGTGTCCTTTCTTCAAAACGCCTTCATGAAGAGACGCTTTACTTTGCGTGTTATGAATTGGAAGGTAATTCACTTTTTGGGTCTGTGTCTTCTTCTCCAAGGCTTTTGTGACTTAAAGCGCATGAAAATGTTTTCCGTCTCCAGAGAAAACACTGGGAATATGGTGGTTCTATAGGTGGTGAGAGAATCCACAGGACAGAAGAGCCCTGCCACTATGGGTTACCATCCTCAGGGAGGTGGGCCATGCCCCATGCTGTCTGAACAAGCAGCTTGATGAAGGACTCAGGTTTTTGTATACTCTCTACTGCACCCTCTTCCTCACTTGCTTGAGGTGTATCAAAGAGATTTCACCTGGAATACCGACACTGTGGTGTTCAAAGTAACTGTACATATTTTCTCTCCTGAACAGAAGTCAGATAAATAACAAAAATGATTTATTGCAGGCTTTCTGCTTCAACAATAACAACAAATAGAAGGTAACTTCAAAGCAAAGCTGGAAACTTTATACTGCATGGTTTGAAGTTGTTCCTTTGAAATACTGCATTCAGAGGGGTGGCCGGTAGTTTCCAACACTAATGATACCTACTGCATGCTAGGGCCATTTCTACCTGTGGTGCATCTACTTCAGATATCGTGTGGGAGGCAAGAAAATATCCTGTGTATTTGAAAATGCTAGAATTACCCACTGCTTGAACTAAGTTTGATGTCTTTGCAATCAAAAAGAAAATCCCCGGGTGTATTACTTTAGCACAAAAAATCATAGAAAAACTGCTTTGGGATCTGCCTCTTTCATAACTGGCTATAATTTGAAAGCTCACCCAATTACAGTCCTTGAGTTAGATCATGAGGGTTTTATTTTACTCTACCTCTCTCTCTGCTCCCTCACCTTTCACACTCCCAATACGCTCTCTTGCAACTTCTTTTGACTTCCTGAAACTGTGTTAGGAAAAGGCTATTAGAGCAGTACTGAGAACTCCATGCTGTTTCAAAAGGTAATTTTTCAGGATGGCTTAGAAATTTCTAGAAAAAAAATTACATGGGGGTACATTTGGGATTTTGGATGAATCACTTCTTCCGTCTTTGTAACCCTGGAAAAGAGTTGGAGTTTCAGTTTAGTGAAAAGATAAAGAACTGAAGAAAAAAAATTACATGGGGGTACATTTGGGATTTTGGATGAATCACTTCTTCCGTCTTTGTAACCCTGGAAGAAAGACTTGGAGTTTCAGTTTAGTGAAAAGATAAAGAACTGAAGACATGGAAATCATAATGTATCCTCATAAACATATTGTCATATTGACCATGAGTACTAAGCCAAACAAATGGGACATTCTGAGTAATATTAAAATTTTTTTCTTGTGCCAAATAATATGAGAAGGGTAATTGAGAGGAATTTGCTGAAATTCTCAGTCACTAACAAACTGCATTTATAGAAAAACATGTTTACCTGTTAAAACTTTTCTTACATATTTCTTTGGATGATCTGAATAGTACTATAAAAGGCCAACTGAATAGTACTATAAAAATCAGTCAAGAAAACAGAAGAAAATATCGTATATTAGTGAGAACATAGTCATTATCATGTGGAGAATTCCCTCCAAGCTTCTTGGCAGCTCAGTGGGGTAGGCATTGTTCCCAACTTATAGATGAGAAAAGTGATAGACAGAAAGGAACATAAAAATGCCGATATTTATTTCTTTGTAAGTGGTAGGCTATTGAAGCAAGTTTACATCTGATTTCAGAGTTCAAGCTAATGGCCACTACACTAAATGTACCACTTCTTCAGGTAAAGATTTTTTTCTGATAAGAAATAGTAAAGCAAAATTCTCACTTGTCCAGGGCTGTAAAAAAGACCAGTGTCCCAGCTTAGCAGTTAGACAGGAAGAATTCTCTCTTACTCAGTCTTTTTGTTCTATTCAATCCTTCAGCTAACTGGGTGAGGCCCACCCACATTGTGGAGGGCAATCTGTTTTACATAGTCTACTGACTCAAATGTCATTCTCATCCGGAAATGCCCTCACAGCACATCTAGAATAATGTTTCACAAATGTCTGGGCACCCGATAGCTCAGTCAAGTTGACCCCTAAACTTAACTGTCAGAAGTGAATGTTATGGACTGAATGTTTCTGCTCTCTACCCCCACCCCAATTCATATGTTGAAGTCCTGGCCCCCAAAGTGATGGTATTAGAGATGGAGTGATTGAGAAGTACTTAGGTTTAGATGAGGTCATGAGAGTAGAACCCTCATGGTGGGATTTTTGCACTTATAAGAAGAGACATGAGGACATTCTCTCTCTCTCTCTCTCTCTCAGCCTCTTGAGAACACAGTGAGAAGGTGGCCATCTGTAAGCCAAGAAGAGGGCCCTCACCAGAACTGGACGGTGCTGGCACCCTGATAGATTTCCAGCCTCCACAACTCTGAGCAAATCAATTTCTGACGTTCAAGCCATCCAGTCTGGGGTAGTTTGTTATGGCAGCCTGACCTAACACACTGTATCAGTTAGGAATACATTTAGCTGCAAGGTATAGAAAACCTGACCATGGGTCAAATTATCAAAGGGGTTAATGCTTCTCATGTTGCAAGGATTCTGGAGTGAGGTGGCAGTCCAGGACTCAAGAATGAATACCAACCACCGCCCCCATCCCAGGAATGCCTCCTTGAATTTTATTGGCAATACCCAAGTTACCTGAACATCCTTACCTGCAAAAGAGGCTTGGATTTGAATATTTTGCTTTATAACTTCTAGAAAAGGGGAATTTGGATATGTCTTAAGCGAGGTAACATATAATATCTGCCACAATATCAGTGAAAGAATTGGAACAAGAAGAGATAAACAAAATCTAAAATATTTAGATTTAAATTAAAAAGGGACATTGATTTTATTTTTACTCCTTCCTTGTTTGATATTTGATTAGGAGAGGGTAGACTGTGAGGTAAGATTCATTTGGTTGGATATGTCCTTTCTAACAGATACTAAATTAATTGATAAATCGTTAATGAATACTTAATATCTTTATGTACCACATCCAGTGCTTTCTATAAGATGCTCGTAGCCATTCTCTTCGGCCATTTGTCTTCAATGAACAAAACCCCTTTATTCCAGTATATTTGTCAGAATATAAATTGTATTCAACTAGATTCAAAGGATATCTATGTTCAGTGTAGGCTAGATTTAAAAAGTGATTCTTTCATGCTACAGCCCCTGGTTTACCTTCTAAATCTAGCTCTTTCCACCAGGCCCTGTCTCTCTCCACCCAATTATCTTAAACAGAAGAAATTCTTGAAAAACTTTAAAAAAATTTATTGAAGTATAGCTAATTTACAATGTTGTGTTAGTTTCTGGTGTACAACAAAGTGATTCAGGTATAATCATATCTATAATATATATTTTCTTTTCCATTATGGTTTATTACAGGATATTGAATATAGTTCCTGTGTTATACAGTAGGACCTTGTTGTTTATTCATTCTATATATAATAGTTTGCATCTGCTAATTCCAAATTCTTAATTCTTAATAAAGAAATTCTTAATTTTATCCACATTCTATCCTCATCCTGGGATAGACTGACCTTGACCATAGTGTCCCTACTGGTTTTCCCCAGCTTCTCCTAGTTCAGGCTGAACCACACCTAGCGTGGATTGTTCACAGACGATAAACCCCAGGCTTCTGTTCCCATTTCTCCAAAGTGTTCATCAAAATTAGCCCATCTGCTTGAGCAGCTCTCCAAATCTGTTCTCACCAGGACTCTTGCTCTATCTTCTATTCAAGTTAATCCTGGGAATTTCCCTGCTCCCGCCTGCATTCTAACTTGTAGGTTCCCATGTGTTTCATTTTCACCCTGTTTAACTTATAGTCAACACCCCATCCCCCCGCCTCCAGCTCACTCCTCTCAAATTTACACTACATGCAGGTCCATCTGTTTGGGGGAAGTTTGGCAGGTAAGTGGGTGGGTGGCAGTGGTAAGTGAGCTTTTGGAGGAAGTCTGCAATGCAGTTTTTATTGGAGTATTGTTGATTTACTGTTGTGTTAGTTTCTGCTGTACAGCAAAGTGAATCAGTTACACATATACATATAGCCACTCTTTTTTAGATTCTTTTCCCATATAGGTCATTACAGAGTATTGAGTAGAGTTCCCTGTGCTATACAGTAGGTCGTTATTAGTTACCTATTTTATGTATAGTAGTGTGTATACATCAGTCCCAATCTTCTAGCCTTTGCATTTTGACATAACCATGACAAGTCCTGAAAGTGAAACAGATAGACAGCTCCATTTTGTAAAAAACAACTTTTTTTATGCTTGCCAGCGATTATTAACTGGGGACCAAATGTTTGCCAACAAGCCCTTTCGTAGCTCTGGCTTCGTGTTGTGTCAGCCCATGAATTCAGATGCTGATACTTGGGATAATTTAAAGTCAAACTGGATAGAAATTCTGGTGGTGGGGTCGGGGAACCTTAGGGATCCAGTTTGGTAGTTATAAATCAGCTCCCAGCCACAGCACCAGTGCCTGAAATAATTCCTCCCTTCAACAAAATGTACTTGTCCTGAAGCCAATTCCATTATATCTCTGCAAGGTGGCTTATTAACTAACTCAGTTCAGAACCACTTATGTAAATCAACTGATTCCAGAAGATTAGACTGTCAATGGAGAAGCCCATTTGTAAATTTATGGAGCTGTCACTGAGCATCAGTGCTTGTTAATCCTCTCTTCTCTCTACTTTGATGAGAGCAAGATACTTGCACCTTCTAGATAACGGTCCTTAAAGTGGGGTACAGGAACTCCTTGAAGCTACATGCACAACTGAGATGTTGCAGTATCTGACACATGGCAGATGTTCTCAATAGATATTTGCTAAAGGAATGAGCGTGTGAACCAACAGAAACTCAGTTTGTCAACAGATAATGGGGCAGCATCATTTGGGGAAATAGAATCATGTACTTTTATAGACCTACCGCCATTCTGTAATCCAATGCTTGAAAACATGTCACTTCTTTTAATATGTTTGTTTCTCAGTCTATCCCACACATTAGTAGTTGAAATCTACGAGGTAGACCCCACTTCAACTGGCATAGGCTGTGCTGTGTCATTACCAGAAGCCGTGAATTATATGATTAAGTCTCTTGAATGAGGAGAGGTGGAACTATGTCTTACTGCTTCTGTCTTTGCTATTCTTTGTCCCATCATGCGCTGGTTCTCCAAATGACACATTTTTTTGTCTCATCAGGCTGACCACACTCCATGTCCCAAGACTCTTTTGAAGGTGATGAATGAGGGAAACACTGCACATGGATGACTGGGGCTTGAGTCCTGACCATATCAAGGACATGTGACTTACAGGGAAGCACAGCTTCCCTAGTACGCCAAGTCTTATCAAGGATGAAGCATAGTAGGGATACCTGGTAAGGATAGAACGGACAGTAAATAAGTCATCACATAGGAAAGCACATTGTAAAGTGCAAAGTGTTTTGTTTTGAAGAACTAACATTGTGAGTTTTATTATTATCAGCAGGAAACTTGTCACTCGCAGGAACTACTGTGGATGGCCGAGGAAGGGCTTCTGGCCAGCTGTCAGAGAAGGAGGTGACTACTTTGCAGCACAGGCTCCTTTCTGACTGATAGTCTAAGCTGAGGCTCCGCAGTGGTGGCCCTGAGCTCTGCACCCATGTCTGCCCCGAATAGCAGGCACCTGCAGCTCCTTGGCAGAAAGCACGATCCAGTGCAGAAGTTCACATGGTCATAACTTTCCTACGATATCCATTTTACTTTCTGTGTCTCCTTTGCTATTTCTACATGCTGTCCTGCTACTCCAAGGCCAATTCAGTTGAACAAACATTTACTGAGGACTGAGAGAAAATCAGAAATATTTGTGACCTAAATACTACTACCAAGTTGCTTTTCTATTCTGGTGGGAAGGGGGCGTGCGAATAAATCACAGTTCTATTTATAACAGAAAAAGGTAGAAAAAAGCAAGGATGATAAGAGCAAAGTTATAAACAAATAACTTTAGAGGAGAGAATAGTTATTTTTAGCTTGAGGTTTCAAGGAGATGGTGGAAGATTTTAGAAGTAGGCATTGAAAAGTGAGCACTCTTTTGTCAGGCTGAGCTGAGAGGGAATAGCATTAGGGGCTGTGGGAACATCAAGAACAAAGATGTAAAATAGGAAAGACTTACCTGAAGCCTGTGAATGGTAGTTTGATAGTGGAGTATATTTGGAAAATATACTGAACAGAGATTGATACCAAACTACAAATGGTATTCAATGCAATTTACTGAAATTCAGATTTGATTTAGCTGGAAATAATTTAGATAGTACAAATAAAATTAAAAATGCAGCTATTCTCCCAGTCTGGTGCAATGACAGTGTTTTGGCATGTTTCTTTCTAATCTTTTTCTCCTTATATATTTATCTTTTACACAGCATATTGACAGATTACTCTTCTTTCCTTACCTAATGCTTTTTAGTAAGTATTATTAAAAGTTGCTCCATCATCTTCATAATCAGCTTATTTATATAAAAGTCCATCTAAT
This sequence comes from Balaenoptera acutorostrata, assembly GCF_949987535.1. NCBI lineage: Eukaryota > Metazoa > Chordata > Mammalia > Artiodactyla > Balaenopteridae > Balaenoptera > Balaenoptera acutorostrata. The sequence continues at coordinate 46,468,475 of NC_080066.1, forward strand.
ATTGAATATATGGGACAGGTTCAGTGTTCCCAAGATGAGGACTTGGCAAGGCTGGAGATGCAATTTTTTTGAAGGAGTCAGTCATTCTGACTTTCCCTGGTAAATAGGGAAATAGGTGCTCAATGAGTTCAGATTACTTTTATTAGAAATTGTATCACAGGGGCATCTAAGAAATGAGTGTCAACTTCCTGATGGGCACTGCAATGGTACTTGTTTTGTCAGGTTTTATCTACCTCTCTGAGATCTCTGAAATGTTCTGTCTTCTGCTGCATTCTGAGATGCTGCCTAAGGCTCCCTTGTTGGGAAAGCTAAACATTTACCTGAAAAAGGACAGATGGGATGGCTGGAGAGACCATGTAGCTGTGTCAGGAAATCAAACTTTCTGGAAAATAACATAACTATATACAATCTACTTCAAAAAATCTTTGCATGGATTATGAAATGTTTTCTTAGATATAACACCAAAAATGCAAGCAACAAAGAAAAATATAGATAAATTGGGCATCATCAAAGTCACAAACTTTTGTGTTTCAAAGGACATCATAGAGAAGGTGAAAAGGTTGCACACAGAATGGGGGAGAATATTTGCAAATACGTATCTGATAAGGGACTTATCTAGAACATGTAAAGAATTCTTACAACTCAGTCATAAAAAGTCAAATAACCCAATTAAAGAATGGGAAAGCTCTTAATAGATACCTTCAAAGAAGGTATAAGAATGGTCAACAAGGACATGAAAAAATGCTGAACATCATTAGCCATTAGGGAAACGCAAATCAAAACCACAATGAAATACTACTTCACAACCACTAGGATGAGTATAATTTTTTAAAAGGCAGATGATAACATATCTTGGTGAGAATGTAGAGAAATTAGGAATTTCTAATTCCTAATTAGAAATCATACACTGCTGATGGGAATATACAATAGTGTAACCAGTGTGGAAAACAGGTTGACCATTCCTGAAAATGTTAAATGTAGAGTTACCACATGACCTGAAAATTCCACTCCTAGAGGAATGATACCCAAAAGAAATGAAAACATATATTCACACAAAAACCTGTACATGAATGTTTATAGCAACATTATTCATAATATCCAAAATAGGAAATAACCCAAATGTCCATCAACTGAGGAACTGATTAGCAAAAGGTGACACATCCCTATAATGATATATTATTTAGCAATAAAAAGAAACAAAACACTGATACACGCTACAACATGAATGAACCTTGAATACATTACACTAAGTGAAAGATGCCAGTCATAAAGGATCACATATTGTAGGATTCCATTTATACAAAATGCCTAGAATAGCAAATCTATAGAGACAGAAAGTAGATTAGTGATTGCAGGGCTGGGAAGGTTGGACTTGGGTGTGACAGCTAAGGGATGCAGGGTTTCTTTTTTGGAATGATAAAATATTCTAATGAGATGATGATTGCCCAACTCTGCATATATTAAAAGTCACTGAAAAAAAAAAGTCACTGAATATCAATAAAGCTGTTAAAAATCAAGGCAGAATAGGTATACTATAGTTTAAGCAAAATAGCCCCTTCTTGTTGAACTATTCCTCTTAGTATACATACTACAGAATAAGCTTTTCCACTATTTTGTGTTGTTTCCTTAAGATAGACTACCAGAGAAGGAATTACTTTCATGGGCATTTTTATGACTATAAAGTCATATTGATAAATCTCTTGGCACTACAGTATCACCTCAAATTACAATTCTGCCTATAATGAACCTCTTATTCACCAGAATTGCATAGTATTATCTTTTAAAATTTATTTGTTAATTTAATAGGTGTTTTGTCATTCATTTCTTTGATTACTAAAGTGGATCAATTTCTAAATTTTTTGATAGTTGTAGTTCTTTGTTGTGAAAAATCTCATTGTGTCTCTCAGAGCCTAGTCACTTTTCTCATTACATTACAAAAATATTTCCGTAAATTAATGCATAAAAGCACATTTGCTATAAATTCTTTTCCAATTCTATCCTTTTATTTTGTGATGTAAACATTAAAAAATTTTGCATCCGACATCTGTCCGTCTCTTCCCTTATGATTTCTTCCTTTTCTTCTAGAATAGAAAAGTCTCCCTATCCTTCAGAGGTCTGATGCATATCACATACAGTTTTCTTTTTTTAAATATGGTTTTAAATTTTATCTGTAACTTTCACATTTAATAAATACTTCCCTGTCAATCCAGTAGTTAAGACTCCGAGCTTCCAATGCAGGGGCCACGGGTTCAATCCCCGGTAGGGGAACTAAGATCCCACATGCCATGAGACACAGCTAAATAAATAAGTAAGTAAGTAAATAAATAAATGAATAAATAAATATTCAGTATCAACTATGTGCTTGGTAGAGTGCTGTATTTATTTTGGTTCAAGGTATGATATGAAAGTCTATTTTTCCAAATCATTATCAGACTCCAAACCTCTTATTGAGTAAATGTTTGTGTGCATGCATGCATGTGGGTATAAATTGTTAACCATTTCTCTACATTACTAAGTGACTCTTCTGTTTAGTTTCTCCATATGTCTAGCTGGTGCCAGTATCAAACCATTTTTGTACTGTTCCTCTGTAACGTGCATTGCTATCTGATAAGATTGCTCCTCCTTCATCAAATATTTTAAAAATTATATTTAGACATTTTTTTTTCTGGTGACATTTACAGCAAGTTTTCCAAGTGAAAAAACAGGTTGGGGTTTTGATTAGACTTATATGAAATATAAATCGATTTGGGAAAATTGTTACTTTTAAAATATATTGTCTCCCATCTCAGATCATGGTGTTCTTTTTCATTTATTCAAGTCTTTATTTATGTCTTTCAGTAAAATATTGCTGAGTTATTCATATAGGTCACAGATATTTCTCATTAAAGCTATTTCTTATAATTGCATATTTCCATGGACATTGTGAAAGGAGGTTTTTTTCATTATATCTTCAGCCACACTATGAGAATTGGGGGGTATGTATGTGTGTGTATATGTGTGTGTGTGTGTGTGCTTTATTTTCCACCAGGCTACCTATCAAACTTTTATTAATTAAAATAGTTTCTTAGCTTATTCTCTTGAGTTATCTAACTATGAAATCATACTGCCAGAAAATTTTTATCACTTATTTTTCAATATGTCTAACCCTTACTGCTATCTCATTTTTGATTTCAGTGAATAGAATTTCTAGCATATTAATAATAGTGACACTGAACAAATTTATTTTATCATGAATATGGCTTTTAGATAGAAACAGATGGCCTTTATTGTGGTGAAGCAGTTTTCCTCTACTCCTGTATTTTAGTACTTTATAAAAGGACGTAATCTTTTTTGAGCATTTTTCTTCTTTAATCCACTTATGCTAAATACTATGTATTTTTAGATCATATTTTTCTTCTTTAATCTACTTCTGTCAAATATTATATTAATAGATGTCCTTATCTATTTATAGCACTTCTGCTTGAAAAGAAAAAACAAAACTTGGAGAGACTGCATGTTGGTAAAAGAGTTCTGTCTCATACCAAGTAACCTTAGAAATGGAAGTGTCACTGATGTTTGGGTGTGTGTTCCTAGGTCCAGCTTCTCATCAGGGCTTCCATATTGAAAATAAATTTGTGGTTTTCAACTCTAGCTAGATTCAGGAACTCCTTTTGTGGAAACCATGGACCAGGGGTCCACCTCACAGTCAGCAAGCCTTGCCTTGTGATACTGATTCCAGTTCAGTTTGGGCCTTTGAGGGCAGCCAATATTACTGTTCTTTCTTCCTCCTCTCCTGGAAATTAGCTTGGAGAATAGAAAGAGTTGGGGGAGCTTCTTGGCTTTGCTGTAAATTGTTACCCCGGTGATCTATTCCAACTGGCATGATTTTTCCAGACTGAGCTCCATGTCACTTTGTAGAATGGAATTATTAACACACAACTAAAGGGTTTGGGTGTTTTTCTATTCTCTTTCTCCCTGGTGTGTAACTCTCCATAGTCTCTTTTGTCTATTTCAGTATTGTTGGACACTTGTCTGCTAAGATGGCAGGATTGGTGGCCACAAGACCACATAACGCTCCAAGTGCTGAAAGCTACAGGATTTCACAAATCTCCATTGCCACCCCTGATACAGTTCAGTGGTGCTCTTTCAACCGTGGCTGGATTTCAGAATCCTCGGGGGATCCTCTCAAACCAGGCTAATGCCTGGTCCCACCGTGCACCCATTAAATCAGTGCGGTGTCTGCCACTCCATCCAGGGCTGGCCACATGTAGTGAGGTCTCAACCAGGGCCTCCAACGCTTGCTTGGTGGCTCCACAGGAGCTGTCTTTCCAGGGAAGCCAGTCATCTTCCTGTTAGTTCTTTCTTTTCCTTTCTCAGGATAACTCTAACTTCTTCAGGTCCTACTTTTCAGTCGTGTAAGTGTTAGTTGACTTGTTTGATTTGTTGCCTTGGGGGCAGAGGGTTGAGTTAGCCATTCTCCTCAATTCATGGCCCACTGTTATTGTGGTTAATGTTCATCCCTCCTCCCTCCTTACCCTTTTCTCTACATTTCCTCAGTTTTTACCTAATGTCCCCTTTCTGTTCCAGGATCCCATCTAGGATATCAGGTTATATTTATTCATCATGTTTCCTTTGGATCCTCTTGGCTGTGGTTGTTTCTCAGACTTTCCTTGTTTTTGAAGATTTTGACAGTGTTGAAGATGACTGGTCAGGTATTTTGTAGACTGTCTTCAGTTGGGATTTGTCTGATATTTTTCTCATGATTAGACCTTGGTTATGAGTTTTAGGGAGGAAGACCACAGAGGTAGAGTCATTTTCATCACATGATGTCAAGGGTGAATACTATCAACATGACTTGTCACTGTTGATGCTGAATTGGATCACCTGGCTGAGGTCATGTTTGTCAGATTTCTCCCTGTGAAGTTATTTTTTTCCTTTTTTCCACACTGTTGTCTTTGGGAGGATGTCACTGAATAGAAAGTTGTACTCCACCTTCTTGAGGGTGGACCATATGTATAAACTATTTGAAATTCTTTTCGGGGGAGATTATCTCTTCTCCCTAACCTTATTTATGTATTTAATCATTTATTTATGTCAGTATAAACTCATGAATATTTATTTTATACTTTGGGTTATAATCCAATACTACTTAATTTCTTTTGTTGCTCAAATGAAGTTTCAACTCTGGCCTCTGAGAATACTCCCTTGGCTTCTGCGTCCTTTTGACATACTACATCTCTCTCTCTCTCTCTCTTTTCTTTTTAAAACCATATTCTTCCTTTCTGTCACTGTAAGATGCTCCAGATTTTTCTTGAGAGTTTCCTGCCCCACTCCTAGAATCAGCCATTTCTCCAAGGATCCTTGGCTTTTTTTTTGCTGAAAATATCATTAAAAACCAAGATCTTGGCACTAGGTGTGCTTGCTGTTACTGGGATACTATTCCTTCAGGCTCCCTCAGCTGTCAGAACAAGGAAATATATGTGTGTATATACACATAGCTATATGTAACCATCTGTGTCTCTATTAAGCTAAATATGGGTTCATACTAATATCTCCAACTATAATCTGTTATCACATGGATCATTCACACCTCCTCCTCTTGCTTATCCATCACCTTTTACTCAACAGTGAGAAACTCGCCCCTCCATCCACCATCTACTTATTTAACTGTCCTAATCCAATATACATGTATAACAGTATCAGAATTATTAACACCTACCCCTGTAGAAAATAACTCTATCAACTAGAATACATGCTTGTGTATAGTTTCTGTTGCCTTTACTCTTACAGATTTTACTGATTTCCAAAGTTACTTAGATCATGACCTTTTTCTCTCACCCCCTTCAGTGAGCTTGTTTCATACATTTGTAATGCAGTTAGATTCATTTGTCCCAATCTGCATTCCATTCTGGGATCCCGTGACCTCCCAAATGATTTTTCAACTTTATGTATATTATGGTTCACTGTGCTGTAAAGTTCTATGAGTTTTGACAAATGTATAGTGTCTCTCTCAGAGACAACCACCCTTGGAATATTGTTTTACAATAAAAATTTAATATATGTTCATCTTCACTTAAAAGTTTGTTATTCTGGATTCATATATGATTTCCCCTATAAATAATAATAATGTACTTTTTAAATTTAACAAGCCCATATATAGCTCTTACCATGTCCCAGGCACTATTTTAGGTGCTTTATAAGTATTCATTTATTTAATCCTCTTAACATTCCTATGAGATAGGTGCTATTATTATCCTTATATTACAGATAAGGAAACTGAGGCAAAGAAAGGTTAAATTTCTTGTCAAGATCACACAGCTGGAATGTGTTTATCATCCAAGGCAAACACAGCAAACATGGCCTTTTGATTAGATGTTCATGTCACATTGGTGATTGGCTGACTCTGAATAGATCTCAGAGGCTTCCTGTATGTAAAACTCATAGCAAAGTTGTGCTTTGTGGTAGAGGGCTACAGGTATACAGCAAGCAGGAGCCAAGAAAAATGCTTTGAACAGCTTCCTTCAGCAGTTGTAAAATTGATGAAATAGAATAATTTATGGTTGCTTTACTGAATAATTTACCAATCAAATCATTCAGCAAAGCAGTAAGATGTGAAATGGGAAAACAAGGGAGTCATGAATTTGGACCAGGGAAGGATCAATAAGACCCAGCAAGGCTGAACGTTGCCTACCAGGGTCAGGCATGTTGAAGGAAGGCAGGTCTCTCTGGCCTTACTTCTGATTTCAGGAGGCAAAATACGGTAGCCTGGCCAGCTTGCTGCTTTCCACACTGAGTGCTGCTGGAGAGCCTGCGTCCGCTTTCAGTGGACTCTGGGCGTGTCTTTTTCTTGCTTGTCTATTCTTTCTGCATGAATGACTAACATCATCGACTAGGGTGGGGAGCAGACCTTGGTATCAGGATTCCTATCTCAGATTCCACTAGATCCTTGTTGAAAATTTCAATGATGGTTGCAAAATTGGATCATAAAAATGATCACTTGAGAAATGCTTTGCAATTGATAAAGGAATTTGCATGTTGTCTCATTTAGTTTAACCCGTACAACTACTGTTAAGGTCAATGTCACGAGCTGTACCTCATAGGTGAGGACCAGTACACAAGGAGGGTAAACTCTCCTGCTCAGAGTCTCCACAATTCAGACTTCTGATTCTAAATCTCCCTTTCTTTCCACTGTTCTCCAGTTGCCTTTGTCTCATATGACACAGAGAAAGAAAATTCGGATCCAAAGTCAAAGAGCTGGCTCTCTGTGATAACTACTCCATTAATTTTAGTCATTTCTGCATTCTTTATCCCATCTATTATCCCACATAGACATTTGTGTAATATCACTTGGGAATCAAAGACGTTTTCCTTCTAGTATAACTTCAAGATTAAACGGCCGTTTTGAATACTCATTTTTCTAATCTTGTTTAGTGCCTGTACCACGAGCACTTTTGCTACTCTCCAGGCTTTTCCAGTAACTTATCATAATTAACTGAGAAGAAACCAGAGTGACCGGGCAAAGAGAAATGATGCCAGCTTTAGTATCAACGCAGACAAATAAATAGAATGAACAGAATTTTCTGGAATGGTTTTGCAGATAGTATCATAGTTTTGTTTAGAGAATCTCTAGAGAATTGTACTAAGGAAATAGTCCAGCCTACTTTTCCATTTCTCACAGTTGAGATTCCAGATGATTTCTATACAATAACTGTAATAACTACATTTACAAGTCAAAAGTGCTTGAGTCAGGATCTGAGTGTTGGTTAGACATCCCCAAACTTCATTCCAATCATTATGGCATGTGCTGAGAGCTAGAATTTCTAGTGTCTTTGTCGTTTTACCTAAGTAAATGGGCTATGAGTAAATACGTCAGATTTCTTTGCCAATTTTAGCAGTTGAATAGCGTTCACCTCCAGTTGCTCTGTGTGTTGTAGCAATATCTGAACATCATAAAATTCCCTATCAGTGTGCTATGGTTAGTTCACTTATATTGCAAAGACCATCTATCTGGATTTTAAACAAATTGGTTTGAGACCAATAGCTTTGAGAATTTAAACTTGAGAAGCTAAAGAATAATCTAACGGGAGACATTAGAAAGAGAGATTTCGTTCTAAGATTAGAAAGAGAGATTTCGTTCTAAGATAACTGGACCCACTGTGCAAATTATGGGCCATGATTTGTTCATAGTTTCAACTAATGAGATTAGTGTTGAAGAAGAGAACTCTGATTTCTGTTACTCATGTACAGAATTCTGCTAATCAAAGTTCCAGCAATTGTCAGAGGTCAGACCCATCATGAGCCATTGTTTCTTTTGGGGTTTTCATGGATAACTGGCCATTATTATCAACCCACTGCCTTTAACTTTTGCTCCGAAGATGAGAGCGTAGCAAAGAAAAAGTTGTTCATAATTATTCCCATTGTTTACTTGAAACACCATAGATGAGACAGCAGTTCTGTGTTTTGCATCCTTTCCCATCACTGCCGGGCAGTTAATATCTGTCTATTAAAATTCCTAGAAATTAAAAAGTTTGGAAGGGAAGTAGGAATATTGCTTGTTTTCTTTTAGGATAAGATATTCTTAGGAAGTTATTCTCTCAATCTCTCAGCCTGTCAAAGTCCCTAATTTCTGTAAAGCACTGTTTTATTGTAAACTACATTGTGAGAAATTAAACTCAGAAGAATGAATTATTACAATAACATGCAAATAGCTTCCTCCCAACATCTTCTTTTTGTTGCTATTAATTAACTTTTAGTAAGATTTTTTTTTTATAAACAAAGTGTTTATATATATGTGTTTTTTAAAAAATTATTTATTTATTTATTTATTTATTTATTTATAGCTGTGTTAGGTCTTCGTTTCTGCTTGAGGGCTCTCTCCAGCTGTGGCAAGTGGGGGCCACTCTTCATTGCGGTGCGCGGGCCCCCCACCGTCGCGGCCTCTCTTGTTGCAGAGCAGGGGCTCCAGATGCGCAGGCTCAGCAGCTGTGGCTCACGGGCCTAGTTGCTCCACGGCACGTGGGATCCTCCCAGCCCACGGCTCGAACCCGTGTACCCTGCATCGGCAGGCAGACTCTCAACCACTGCGCCACCAGGGAAGCCCCCAAGATTTTTAATTTAAATTTTAGAAGGAATGTCTGAGTACATTTTTCTGAAATATTGAGTACTATAAGAACTCGAAAAGGTAACTGGTAGAAGACCTGTTCTTCTCTCAGTCTAGGCTAGCTTATGTCATAGTAATATCCAAGTCTTTCTTTTAATCTTCTATTTTTAAAAATTAATTTATTTTTTTATGTGGGATCTTATGTCCCTGACCAGGGATTGAACTTGGGACCAGAGAAAGCACTGAATCCTAACCACTGGACCACCAGGGAATTCCCAACCCAAGTCTTACTGGTACATAAATCAAAGGTGCATTTCTCCCTTATGTTACATATCCATTGTGGGTTGGCTGAGGGTTCTGCTCTATTCTTGCTCAGGCATCAGGAGTATCAGAGCTGCTGCTGACAGTCACGATATCAGAAGGAATGAGAGCATGGGTTTTAAAGCTTTTACCTGAAAATTATACAAGTTGAAATGTACTTTGGACATTTCACTGTCCAAAGCAAGTCACATGATCGTACCTAACTTCAAGCGGGGGTGGGGGGGTGAGGGGGGATGGTATAATGCACTGATACCCTATACAGTATTTGCTAGATAGCACTAATGACTATTGTATTGACTTTAATACTTGAAACGGCAGCTCTCCTTTCTCCATGTATAGGTTTGTTTGCTCTTAAACCCATACAACATTGTTTCAATTACTAGGACTTTTTGGCACTGTCTGCCACCTGGTGAAGCAAGGCCCTTTTCATCATTTTAAAATGTTGGGGAGATACTTGAATATGATACAAATCAGAATAATTTTCTTAGATTACATAAAAATAATCTTTTGAGAATCATGATTGAGATTGCTTTAAATTTATAGATTAATTGATGGAGAATTGATATTTTTCTAAAATTGGGTCTTCAAAAACAAGAGGTCTCTGCACTTTTTTGTTCTTATTTAGGTACAAAAGTGAATTTGTAATATCTATAACTATAAATTTCCATGTAATTTAGCTTGGTGAGCATTTGTACTAGCATTGTATTCTAAATATTTCTTAATTTCCTTTTTCAACAGGAGTTATTTTGTTACTAAGTTACTGAACATAGAGAATCTTTTTAGTTCTCATTTTGTTATTTTAAAAATTTTTATTGAATAAGATCAGAGAACAGCATATATGATATCTATTCTTTTGAATTAGCTGAGGCTTCTGTTTCTGACTTATTACATGTTCTATTTCTGCTACTGATCTATAAATGCTCAAGAAGACATGTGCTGTCTGTTTCTTTACTACTATTAATTGCATTTTTCAGCTCTTTGAAGTTTCTTATTTTTCTTCTACTTGTCTGAAGACGGTTGAGTTAAAATCTCTACCTGCATCTGATAGTTTATTTACCCCTGTACTTTTGTAATTTATTCATTTTTATATTTTGAGACTATTTTGTTAGTAACATATCTGAAAAAGTAGATTTTAAAGCAAACGTGTGATCTTCTGGCTCTATTTTTTCCTTAATAATATTACATATTTATTGATCACTTGTATTTGTCTTAAAATGTAGGGGTTATTTTTTGTTTCTTCAGATATTAGGAATGGGACCCCAGGTCCTTTTTGCTTTAGATTTGCCCAGTATACCTTTTGATAGCCCTTTATTTTTGAATCTGTGTGTTTTTTGTTTGGAGTGTGTCTCCTCTAGATGGTGATTTTTCAACCTTGTTTTTGTTATCTAATTCAAGAGTGTCTGTAACTGGTGAGTTTAACCTATTTACATTTATTGTAAATTGTATTGTATTAGGGTTTATTTCTGTCATTTTATCTTATACCCTCCATTTATTGTACACTCTTCCTTCTCTCTCTGTCTCTCCATATACATATATGTTTCTATTGAATAGATTTTATTTTCTTTTACTGGTTAAAAATTGTATATACTTGTGAAAATGGATAAAGGAAATCTGATTTAAAATGGAGTTGGGAGTCATGAAGGGAGAGCTCTCACATATGTACCACTCATCTCAACTTACACAGGCAGTAGGAAGAAAGGAGATTTCAGCATTCCTTAGTAACAGGAAACTGCTCATCACCTTCAACCAATGTGAAACCATCAAAACCCTGAACTCTCATCCTCCAGTGAACTTTTGTTCAAAATAACTCCTCCCAATTTCCTCCCAGAAACTAATAAAAGCTAATCTTTCCTTTGTTTCCACAGACTTGCCATGGTTTGCCATAGTTCACTTGTCTCAAATTGCAATTCATCTGCAATTCCTGAATAAACTCACCTTTGCTTAATAAATAATTGCTGTTCATTTTGTTTAAGGTTGACACATTTTTGTTCTTATGATGGTTGTCTCTAACTTAAGACCAATATCATGTATTTTTAGCCCAGGATTTTTCTTAAATTAGGGATTTTATGGGTCTATGGAATGTGCTAAGGGTCTTTTAATCTTTTTTAAAATATAATCTGTTAGCTTATATAATATTCGAAGTATCCCTTCTTTGCAGGTTTTATAAAATTTTTATTAAAACTCTGATCTTAGTGTTATTTTTCAGGAGAATTTCAATTACAATTTTACTTTAAAAATATGATTGTTGGGAATTCCCTGGCAGTCCAGTGGTTAGGACTCTGCGCTTTCACTGCCAAGGGCCCGGGTTCAATCCATGGTTGGGGAACTAAGATCCTGCAAGCCACGTGGCCAAACAAACAAAGAAGCAAATAAAAATATGATTGTAAGTCTACTCATGTTTTCTAACATCCTGAATCAGTACGATATAATATATATACCCAAGGAAAGAGATGATTTTATTTAGATTTAAAATTTATGTTTAGAATGTTGTACCTACTATTTTCACATAATTAAAAAGGTCTTCAGATTTTTTTGTGTGTACGGTATTTTTCTCACATTCAGTGTTATTACTTGGATCATTTTTACTAAACATGTATGCCAAAGATTTATTCATATTTTTGGAGGGAAGGTCTTTTCAAAGAATTAGCTCTTGGTTTTATTAACTCAGTGTTTGCTTGTTTCCTATATCAAGTTAAATTTTTAATAATTATTAATTTATTTCTTTTACCTTCTTTGGGTTCATTTTACTGTTTATTTTTTAGTTACTGGTGTTTAATATGTAATTCTTATTTTAGTCTTACTTGTTTTATAAGCAATGTGTTCAAGTTTATACTCGTTACTTTGAATAACATTTTGGCCACATGAGACAAGTTGATAAATGCAATGTTTTCCCTGTCATTCATTTTTAAATGCGTTATTTTAGTCCTGTCATCCTCTTTTACCAAAGAGCATATTGAAAGTTGCTTTCATTTGCTTGTTTCTAATTTCTAAATAACTTGATAAATTTTTGGTTATCCCATTTTATTATTAATTTGGATCCAGTAAATGCAGCTTTTTAGCCCTTTTGAGATTCTTCTTTGTGGCCTAATACTCAGTCAGGATTCCGGAATGTTCATATTATTATAAAACAAGTGTGTTCTGTTTATTAGATACAGAGCTTTATAAACAATTCTGTCTCATGCACACACATGTGCACAGATGCACACACACCCATACACACACTTTTAGTATAAGCTTCTTTATTGAGTTATTAAACTCTTTTATAATTCAACTAATTTTTATCTATTTTTACTGAGGGAAGAATTTTCAAATCCAGATCTGTCAATTTCTTTTTTTTCAAAAAATTTTGCCATAAATATTTTGATTCTATGTTATTAATTACATAATGTTCATGAATATTATAACATAAATTTGATTTCACTTTTTTATCATCACAAAATATATCTCTTTGTCCTAGGTTTTGCTGTGGACTTTGTATCATTTTTGTCCCATATGAAGTTTTACCATGTCTATTTTCTTTTTTTCTTCAGTTTTACTTGTTCATCCTTTCCCATCTTTATAAATTTTTAAACTTTGTGTGTCATTCTATTTTAGATATCATGCTCATTAATAACAAAATACTGGATTTTTTATTTATTCCTTTTAAAATCTTATTCTGGCACTGTTTTTCCTCTTCTCTGGGTTGTGGTTCCTTCCATGGTTCAGGCTGATGTAGAGAGATGGAGGTTAACACCAAGATGCTGAACAAAGTGCTGGCCCGACTGGGATTCACCGGCCAGTGGTGCTTCGAGGATGTGTTGGGGCTGGAGGAGGAAAAAAATATCTTATTCTGATAGTCACTTTTTAATAAGAAAATTTAACCCATTTACATTTATTAATACTGGCTCATATTTTATGCATTTTTCTATATGATGTGTTATTGTTTCCTTTCCCGCCTTTATTGGCCTTTGTGTGTGTGTGTGTGTGTGGTGTGTATGCATGCATATGGTGGAATTGAATGAGTTTTCTTAGTCCAGCTTTTTCATCTGGTTTGGAATTATGGTTCAATACCTATTTTTGGTACTTGATATGTTTAAATGTTTAGTGCATATTTTAAAACTCATATTTTCTATAATCATTTAAACTTAGTCATTGTATTTTTCTTTGACCACTGAAAGAAATTTAGGATACCATCTCTCTTATTCTCCTTATCATGTCATAATTATTATATTTTCATTAATTTATAAAGATTATGCATCAACTGTTGTTTAGGAATAACCATAATTTATTTTTTGGGTGCCCCATCATATTCCATATCATGTAATTAATTTTTCTGCAGTGTAACCTTGAATGATTTACAGAATGTTTGGTTTAATAGGACATCTGTATTCTTGCATGACCAAAATAATTTTTTTCTTCTTTGACATATATATATATATATATATATATATATATATATATATATATATATATATATAAATAGATAGATAGAGAAAAAAATCTATCTATACATATAGATAATAGATTTTTTTTTTGCCCTTGCACTAATATGTTAGTTTTAGTGTGCATAGAATTCTAGGGTCCAACAGTTTAGCCTTGAAACTTCAAATATTGCTTCGATTTTGTAATAATTATTTAGTGATGCTGATGAAAAGCCAAGTGTAGATTTTTTTTTAAAGGGGCCTCTGTCCATTTCTTTGAAAATTTTATGCTTTTGTAGCTATACACGGAATTCCAAAATTTTACAAGGGTATGTTTTATATGAGTCATTTATGAACTTGTTAACTTGTTCAGTGTGCTTTTCACTATGAAGAACCATGACTTCACATCAAGGATGTTTTATTTTTCTTGTATTAATTGATTAATTAATCTCTTTGTTTCATGTCTCTATGTTTTCGACCTCTTACTAAGTAGAATTGTGCTTTCTAGATTAATCCTCCAATATTTAACATAGTACCTTTAATGTATTAGGTATATTATAAAACCACTTAAATAAAAAAATGCCTCCAGCAAAGAACACAATGTCTAATTCTTGATGGGTTAATTTATTAAGAGTTCACAGCACACTATGTGTACCTTGGAGACAGAGCTAAATTATGATATGATAGTTGGAAAAATATTTTATGTAAAAGTAATGGCTTCAGTTAAGGTGTGGAGCTAGACAGGCACAAGATAGGTTCAAGCAGCAGAAATAGCTTTGCTGGAATAAAGGGTATGGGATGAGAAGTAGTAAGTACGAAGCTGGAAAAATGAGTGTCAGAATGTAGAGGGTTTTGAACAGTAAATAAAGAAAGGTATGTGCTTCATAAAGTGAACAATGAGAAGCCACAGGAGGGACACCATTCATGTGACGTTACAGGAAGTTTAATGTGACTGAGTCATAGGGGTGACTGGATTTGGAAGAGAAAGGTTAAAGGGAGATCAGATAGGAGGTTCTGAAGTTGTCCTGATGAGAAGTGATAGAGGTCGGAACCAGGGCAATGGCATAAATCATTAAAGGAGAGAATGACTATGAGAGATACGAAGGAAGAGAAAGAAAGAGTTAATGTCACCTGTGGCTGCGGGCAGGTTAACACAAGGAAAAGTCAGAGCTTCAGAGAATTAGAGGCAGTCAACAAGAGGACTTCATTTTGGTAGAAAGATGATCCCAACTTTAGATGTATTGAGGTTCTGGTTCTTGTAGACTGTCCACCAGGGGAAATCCAACAGGCGGACAGAAATAGGGCATTAGCTATCATGGGAGAGGAATAACCCTTGATAACAGTGTGAAGGATGCTGATGGCCTTACAAGGTATAGTTTTTTCTCAGGGGGCTTAAAATCTATTTGTGAGGTCAAGGTAACACTTTATAAGCAACAACAATAAAAAGAATGTAAGTTAGGGCTAAACTGTGCATGGCACATTTTCTTTGTTGTAAGAATTTAGGGGGAAAGAGAAAGACTTCTAAGGGACATGGAGGACCTGAGCTGGCTTTTCATGGGTGGAAAGTGTTTAGTCAGGTGCAAGAGCAGGGAAGATTGACATGTTCTAAAGAATTAATATATATCCATGTGATATGGTCACTATGAGTAAAATCTTGATAACTAATTAGTCCTGCTGAAGGACAGGCATGGGGTTCCCATGTACTTCTGGATTTCTGTACTCTGTGCCCCAGTTTGCTGTTGCAAGTACTGTCATCCACACTAAATCTGAAGTAGGTCTGTATCTCCTTAGGACTGTAGCTGGCACAGGTAGCTAGTGTAACGACAGATGCAAGATGTGGAACTGGAGGGACTTATGCCCTTGTAAACAAGATGGTGCTTAATCCATCGGAAGGCAATGCAAGGTAAGATTTCACAGTCTTTAGGTGATTTTGTTTCCCAGGAAAACCTAACATAATTTATGCAGCTGTACTCCCTCATGCCTGGCATCAACAGACCAAAAAATAGACTGTAACCTCACCTAATTTTTCCCACAGTGTTCTCTGCTTTCTAGGAAGATGGTAGTGTGTGTGTGTGTGTGCGTGTGCGTGTGTGTGTGTGTGTGTGTGTGCGTGTGTGTGTGTGTGTGTGTGTGAGTGAGATGTGGCATTTACTAAGAGTTCTACAGAGCAACTTTGGGAGGCCAGTTTTTTCCGGGGATTCTCACTGATTCCTGTGTGAAATATTTGGCCTAATGTTCCCCAGCCCCAGCTTCCTCTGGCGATCCTGTAAGGGGATATTCTGGAACCACTTATTCTGCAGATGGAGAATTGCCCGCATCTGCCTGGACAGCTCCTGCTCCTCTTTCACGGCTCAGCTCAAGTGTCATGACTTCAAGGGAGCTTTGGCTCTCTGTCCCTCCTTGCCCCAACCCAGGCTCTGCTCAGTACACATCCATTCTGTTCCTTTAGCTGCATTTAAAGCAAGCACTGACCTCTCTGTCTATTAATGGTTGGTTGAATTGTCTGTGGACTTTTTGAACTTTTTGAACGTGTGAGGCCTGGTATGGTTATCTCTGAACACCATTCTAAGACTCATACTTGACCACTGCAGGCTCTCTACAAAGGCTTGCTGAGTGGATGGATGAATGAATGGATAGCATTTAAGCATGGGCTCTGATATAGTTTGTGCCCACATTTTGTTTGTATCCACATTCATGAATAAGCTGATTATTGTCACTCTGTGATGTCTAAATCAGTCTTTGAAACAATTGCACAAAAAGAAAAATATTCCAGCCTGTCAACAGGTTGCCTGACATTATAATCAGGCAATGGGGATGAGTCCAGCTTTAGTAGCTGTGTGGCATCTATGCTCTCTCTGGACATGGCCTGAAGACAATGCCAGGAGACAGTTGTGACATGATCTACCATCTGGGTCTCTGGAATATCTATGCAGCTCTCTGGGTTTTATAAAGACTTAGGCTAGCAGCCATAAAGGGTGTTGCCTTTCTTTGCCAGAAGGCATTGGAGCTAGAGTTTCCTTTCCAGTAGAGACTTGAATGGATGGAGATGCAAGTGCCGAGGATATTTGTCACTCCAATTCCTTATGCAGAAGGATACAGAACTCACTTGGCCATAACAGTGAGAACTGAATTCTCTGTGTATTTGAATAACCTCCCAACTTTTCAATCCATTACAGTTAGAGAAAATTTCACCGCACAGATAGAGGCTGTGTACAGCCTTCATCACTTTTCCCTTTCTTCCTGCCTTGGAGAAAACACCAGGTGAAACTGGGAAATGCCATTGGCTCTCCTGCTCTAAATAGACTGAATGCTGCCTCCAATATCAAAGGTTTGGCGCACTTGCAGTATCTTTGCCTGCAAATTACCCCATTGTTTTGTTGTCCTTGAGAAATTCCTGTTTTGCTTTCCTGGGAATGGATGTTTATGAAATGGAAATGTGGAGCCCTGTGAAAATGTCCTTGGTACAAATGCTGTAACAAACTGCTCTCTGTGGGGTTCCATTCTGGAAAATGGATGCACAGCCTTGTTATCTCCACAGGCTGTGTGGCAGTAAGTCTAGTCACATACTGACGCCACCAACAAAAACAATATGTATCTCTATAACCGTCCAGGGAAATATTATGGATTACTAATTTTGTATTTTAGGGAGGTGGTAGAAGGGATGAATAAATTGAAGCTGAATTAAAAGAATTTTCATATAAGGGTAGAACAAGCAAGAAGATCTCTGAATGGATTGGGGCTTTGGACCAGAAACAGAGGTTGTATGTTAATTTGAAGGTCTCTAGTACTCCTCAGCTTAGCCTTTCAGACAGCTTTTTCTTGACTAGCATGGATTTGTGAGCAAATCCAGATGTATTTTATGCTGTAGAATTAACCTTTCAAAAAGAATAATGTGTCATTAGCTTGAGATGATGATACATAGTGAATGCTGAGTGCTGTGCAACACATGGGAATGATGATGAGGATCATGATAATGATGGTGGTGGTGATGGTGATGATGACAATGATGGTAATGGTGTTGAGGAAGATGATGATGATGGTGATGGTGATAATGATGGTGGTGATGGTGATGATGACAATGATGGTAATGGTGTTGAGGAAGATGATGATGATGGTGATGGTGATAATGATGGTGGTGATGGTGATGATGACAATGATGGTAATGGTGTTGAGGAAGATGATGATGATGGTGATGGTGATAATGATGGTGGTGATGGTGATGATGATGGTGGTGGTGGTGATGACGATGATGATTTGTCAGCAGAAATTCTGGCCCAGAGGTATTTTTCCCAAATAAGCTCAGTGGGCAAAAGAAAGTCTAAGGTAACATAAATCATAACAACTCAATCCCCTGAGTCCCAGGAAAGGAGACAAAGGTGTGGATTTCCAAGTGTAGATCGGATTCAGAAGCAGCTCCAGGGGATTGAATATTGAGAGCAGGACCATCTCTAGAAGAGGACACTCAGGGCAGGGCAGCTGAGGCAAAAGAAAGGCTTAGTTTGCTTTTCAGAAGATCTCATACATCACGTTGATTGCACAGACACACCACCCTGCTTTTACACACAGGACCTGCACGCAGTTCCTAGGCACACACCCTCACCTTGTACGTGTACCCTGGATGTGTATATACAGCTCCACGTGCACATTTCCTGCCTCATATACACACACCCACACTTACCACCCTAACAAACAGAACCCCCTCCATAGTCTCTAAATATCACCTATGTAAGCTCATACACACTCTCTTTTCTAATCTCCATCCATACCCATAGCCCCACACCCCTTATTCAAGTACCCTCATACACATCCTTCAGATACACACCCATACACACTCAAACCCTTCCATCTTATGCACTCTCAGCTTTCCCTTCCCTCATATACATACCACATATACAGAGACTCATACAGATACACCCAGACACACTCATTTTCATAGTCACCCACACATACCAATGGTCACACAGTGTGTTTGGGGCTGAAAAGAGGAACTGGGTTAGGGGAACAAATTAATCTTGTTATATTTATTACACTTCCTCTGTCTGTCTCTTCCCCTACTTTTGCTCCTCCCCCCTCTCTCTCTGTCTCCTTCCCTAACTATTCCTTGCAGAACCATTATTTTCAATTTTCATATGCATCATTTGCTTTGCTTAAAATGGAGGTATAGTGCCCAAATTACCGTTTATCTACTTTTTGATTAACTCTTATGAAGAAAGAGCTTCTTAAGAAAACTTGATTTGGGACTATTTTTGTGTTTATCCAGCTGCTTTCATTAACAGACCATTCAACCATCCTATAAATCCTATAATCTTCAAGTCCATTCAGATGAGATTAATTGCTTTGGATATTCAGGTGGAGCATGGAATGACTCTAGCAAGTAGTGTCCTGTAACCTGCCCATCAGCTTTTTCCTTGGTACCCTCCTTAGACGGAAAAGCAAAGCCAGGCCCAAGCATGCTGAAACTAATGAGCCATGGCCAGGAAGGAATCCACAGCTGCAGATGGAGCCAGGTAATTGACTTTTCATGTTCTGTTAGCTGAAGAAATATTTGGTTCAGAGACAATGACTTTGTCTCCTCAAGTGGCATAAGGCACATACATTTTGCAATTTGTCTCTCGCAGCTCAGCCAGATGAGATGACATTTCAGCTCGGTGCTTTGTAACCACCTAGAGGGGTGGGATAGGGAGGGTGGGAGGGAGATGCAAGGGGGAGGAGATATGGGGATATATGTATATGTATAGCTGATTCACTTTGTTATAAAGCAGAAACTAACACACCATTGTAAAGCAATTATACTCCAGTAAAGATGTTAAAAAAATAAAATAAAAATAAAAATAATTAAATAAAAAAAATAAAAACCTTGTGGCTTCCCTTCTGTCATATATGAGAGTTCTTTGATTTTTGCACAGCCATGAAATGTTGAGTAGCTCGTCTTCTTTTGCCATCCAGATCTGAAGTGCTCTGAGAATAGAAAAGGGTCTCCTACTTCCTGTAGATTTTGCAATGGAGAGCTTAAGCCTGTATTGATTATGGTGGATGCCCATGGAACCACTTTGGATTTCCCACAATGAATGTGAACTCACAGCTTTAGAACTCACAGTAAAGGCTTGGAAGTAAAGGCTTTTACTGAAAAAAACAAATGTCTGATTTATTTTCTTAGGGTATTTACAAGGAGGAACATTTTCTCAGAATCATGGGCTTGTTATTTCACACCAGGAACATGGGCCCAAGGACACTC
Organism: Balaenoptera acutorostrata; assembly: GCF_949987535.1. Taxonomy (NCBI): domain Eukaryota; kingdom Metazoa; phylum Chordata; class Mammalia; order Artiodactyla; family Balaenopteridae; genus Balaenoptera; species Balaenoptera acutorostrata. The sequence goes on from NC_080066.1 coordinate 46,488,510, forward strand.
TCCCTTGTTGACTGAACCAGGGTTGCCAGACACACAAGGACAAGAGAGATGGAAGGAGAGAGAAGGGTGATCAGGCTACAAATGGGGTTATGAAGGCAAAAGAACAAACTTCAAGTTCATAGTCTTTTGCTTCTTGTTTTTTTTTTTCTTTCTAATCTTGTACCAACATTCTAGTTTTCCCATTAAGTTGGAGAGGTTAATGGAAGAGTGGGCATATCTGGTCAATGATGCCACCTCAGCTGTAGTGGAATAAAACTGTTGGCAAGGACCTGGGTTTGAGCCCCATTAACAATATTTCTGACACCACTGGGTTTGTGGTAAGAATTAAATAAGGTTGAGTAAGATAAAAAAGAATGTGAAAGCTCATTGTAAATTGTGAGGAGTCATACAACTGTTAGTTATTTCTAATTTATAAATAACTTTACTTAAAATATGGCATTCTTTTTCTGGAAATTTTGTAAAAAGAATGTGATTTGATTTTATTTTAAAATTTTTAAAAAAATTGAAGTATAGTTGATTTATAATGTTGTGTTTATATCTGCTGTACAGCAAAGTGACCCAGTTATACACACACACACACACACACACACACACACACACACATATATATATATATATATATATATATATATATATACACATTCTTTTTTTAATATTCTTTTCCATTATGTTTTGTCATAGGATTTTTTTTTGATGCTGTATTTTTATTAGATGTTGTCTTTTATTTTATTGGAGTAAAATTGCTTTACAATGATGGGTTAGTTTCTGCTGTACAATGAAGTGAATCAGCTATATGTATACCTATATCCGCTACCTCTTGGATCTCCCTCCCACCCATCTAGGTCGTCACAGAGCACCAAGCTGCACTCCCTGTGCTGTACAGCATGTTCCCACTAGCTATCTATTTTACACATGGTTGTGTATTTATGTCAAACCTAATCTCCCAATTCGTCCCACCCTCCCCTTCCTTGCCTTGTGTCCATTCTCTATCCGTTCTCTATGTCTATGTCTCTATTCCTACCCTACAAATAGGTTCATCTGTACCATTTTTCTAGATTCCACATATATGCGTTAATATACGGTATTTGTTTTTCTCTTTCTGGCTTACTTCATTCTGTATGACAGACTCTAGGTCCATACACATCTCTACAAATGACCTAATTTCATTCCTTTTTATGGCTGAGTAATATTCCATTGTATATATGTGCCACCTCTTCTTTATCCATTCATTTATCATTGGACATTTAGGTTGTTGAATATAGTTCCCTATGCTATACAGTAGGACCTTGTTGTCTGTCCATTCTATATATAATTGCTTACATCTGCTAACCCCAACCTCCCACTTCATCCTTCCCCCAACCCCTTCCCTTTTGGGAACTACAAGTCTATGTCCTTGAATCTGTTTCTCTTTTGTAGGTAGGTTCATATAAAGTGAATATGATTATATGAACCCATAATTAATCCGAGGTATCTTTGAGAGTAGGGGAAGTAAATTTGCCTTTTAAACTTCTCCAAGAAGAGGACAACATTCCAGTAGATGATTAGAAAATCAGAAATTAATTGGTTTCCAAGCCTAGCAGAGTCATTAACAGGGGTCCTCTTCCTGGAAGCAGGTAAAGCCAGGTGAACATTTTTAGTCCCCCTGGCATTTGAGCCCAGAAAAGCAGGGGGGGGGTGGTGCAGGGAAGCCCTCAGAATGAGCAAAACAAGAAATGAGTGAAAAGTGACAGAGGAGAGGCCTGAAATAGGTAGAAGGCCCCGAGTCACATGCTTCACGGACTTTCACTCACTTAATTCTTGCTGCCACCCTGAGGAGTATCACCCACATGTCCTCAAGCCCTCCACCCTTCCATATCCACAGTTCTTACTGCATAGGCAGTCAAGGGCCCTTCTCAATGTCCCCAGAGATTTTCTGTGTTTGTTTTGGCAGTGGTGGTTGTTTCTCCTAACTCAGTGACTTCCAGCTCTGCTATTACTTATTTTTTCGCTCCAGCTATTTCTCCTTTTCTTTCTTTTTCTGGAACTTGGATCACAACAATTACTCCTCATCCTCTGGGCTGCCATCTTTTTTCCTGCTTCATCGCATGGTGGTTACCATCTACTTTCTTGTAATCCCCATAACCTCACTGATAACAAAGCATTTACTGGAAGTATGATGAGTACGCAGGGGCAGGTATGTGTGAGGAGGACAGCACAGGGCGTGAAATACCTTCAGACTTGACATTTGATTTGATAGGGACTCATCATTTGGGCTGTTTCTCTTTGTAGGCCCCTGTCCAGGGCTTTGGCAACATTTAGTGCCTTTGCCTGAAGGAAAAGGTAGCCTTAACCCTGGGCATATGGCTGGCTTGACTTGCACAGAATTCCAGCCCCCATGGCCTCACTTCCCCTTGCTGGCCATCCTTGTTCAGACTCATGTGCTCACGCTTCCCTAGAGGGAAGCCTGCCCCTGCCTTCCACACAACTTTGGAGTTCTCCTCATTGACCTCCTTCCATCCCTGTTTTCTCTCTGTTTCTGAAACCCTCCTCCCTGATCTAGGGTTTCCTGTAGAATATTAGCATTCCTCACATGTTTCGGGGCATAGAAATCTGCTTCTTCCCATGTCTCCATCCATTTAGGCTCTGCCCAAGTGGTATCATATTTTTTAACCCCAAATGACTCATCAAGACCAAACTGAGGCATTTTTCTAAACACCTCAGAAAGCTGTTCTGCCAGCTACACAAAGAAGAAATGTCTGCAGTTTTTGTATTAAAAGCAATGTCCTTTTTTGGTGTTTTTCTACAGTTATATATAAACAGCCCCTTTTAGAAACAAGAAAGCAGAAGCTTAATGAAGCTAAATAAACTTCCCAGTGAATTATGATACTAATTACTACTAAAAGATAGAACTGGAATTGAAGTTCAGGGCTGTGGGCTCCAAGACCCATTCTTTTCCCATTTGCTGCATGGTCTATAGAAAGACAGCAGCTTTGGGTCAGCTGGTATCTTAGGATGGTGCTCAGTAGACTTCACGAGCAAAGAATGTTGCTACTACAGCCCTGCCCTTGGCAGATGGACACTTTGGGGACACTGGGATGGGCTTCAATAGGAGGAATGATGAGAGCAGCCTTAACTGAGCGCAAATCATCAGCTGCCTCTGACAGTGCTGGTTCCCTGCCTGCCTCCCCTGAGTCTGCAATACACAAGGAAAGGGCAGTGATTCTCAGGGGAACTTGCAAGTCAGCAGTAGGCCTTAAATCTCTATGACCTAGTGGCATTCCTGGCTAAACATTGTCACAGGGAAACACTCATTTCGCTAACCAACTGCAAAGAAATGTCTAAGGAATGTGGAGCCCAAAACACATTTGCAAAAGGAACCTGAGAAAGGAACAAAATAAAAAGCAAACAAGCTTTCCAGTATTTTCAAGACTCTGTTATTTGGCATAAGTACTAAAGGAAAAAAAGGAAAAAAAAAAAAGATTGAAGTACTTGGGACCCATAACGAAAGCTTGTGAGCCAGGATGAAATTCCATCTGCTTTAATTAAAAGATATTGTAGTAATCCACAGGAACACTGTTGAGACCATTTTGATTTTGGTTCTCCTCAAATGGCCTTTCATCTCAATCGTTCATTTGTTAGTAGATTTCTTGAGCTGTGGCAATGATTTCTTCTCATTGATCTGATACTTAGGGGATGACAGTCTCAGAAAGATGGAACAGGGGATGTATAGATCTTTTTGTGAGTGACTCAGCAAAGCATCTGAGAACTCACCCTGAATCAACGCTTTCCAAAGAAAATGACTGGTAATAATGAGACACATACATTTTTAAGATCCTAACATAATGAGAATGTTGTTTTTTGTTTTGTGTATTTACATATATAGTTTTAAATTTATTTTCATCTTCTTTCTAAAACTTTAATTTCCTTACCTATTTTGTAATATTTAGGAACGTCTATTAGTGCTGAGAGTTTTCATTTGGGTGATCCATGAAAAGTTGTAATTATCCATAATGGAAAAGGAAAAGGGTTGGGTGGTGGAATCAGAAAGTCGTGGGTTTGGGACATCACGTGATTGCTCTGTTTAGTTACTTCACTAACTCTTACCTTTGTTTTCTCAATTGTAAGATGAGGATCACAATATCTATCTAACAGGATTGTTTTTGGGATTAAAATAGCTTATATAAAAGGCCTCGAATACTGCCTGACATGGAGTAAGTGTTGAAATGGTCATTCTCTTCCCTCTTTGCTACCTTGAAGTGCTTATAATAACTATCATTACCAATTTATTCTTTAACACAATGTTTTGAGAACATCAGAGGCAACCAGATGAGCTTTTGATGAAATTTATCACCTAATTTATTTATTCAATAAATATTTATTAATTCCAGACATGGTAAATGGAGTGAGCCAAAGTAAAACCAATTTACTTGCTATAGTAATTTCTCTAGTTCTGGGATTTAAGTGCCCTTGACTTTAAGTAAAAAAAAAAAAAAAAAAGTCCAGTATTTTCTGAACATCCAGGACTATCTTTAAGAGTCAACTGATTCAAACATATGGAAGGAAAAAAAGCTAACAAAAGATTCAATTGTCAATTGACTAATATATTTTATTTCTACCTTTCGTGAATATATATCTATGTATGATGCCAGGTGCTTGTCCCAGTAGGAAAGGTTGGCTGGCTTACCTTTGAAATTCCATTGATAAGAGTTAGAGTGAACTGGTTTTTCTCATTTAAGTTTGATTTATATCTATTGACAATGTAGTTATTAATAAAACCTTCCTCTACTTTTAAAAGTGTTCCAGGAGATGATAAGTGTTTGGATGATTTATTACATGGTGTTCCCTCAGGAACAGTGGTTTTGTGGCTCCTTTTGAAAGGTTCTGGAAGTGGCCTCCTTGACCATTTCCTGTTCAGGGTCTGGGATTCCATTGCAAACACCTCTGGAACAGTGGGGCCGGACTATCCAAGGAGTTGCTATGATGGATGGAAACTCACAAGGCAGCTGAGGCCAGAAGGGGCAGATAATGAATGTCCAGTTTTGCAGGATGCACCACTGTTAACAGTTCCATTGCTAACTAGAGATCAGCCTTGTGAAAAATGACTTCCCATTTCCAGCTATAATGAGAGTGAAATCGTGCAAAGATGGATGAGACTCTGCTTTGAGTAGTCCTTGATGAAACTGGTTTGAGAAATAAAACCATTTGTCTCTTCCATGCGACTGGCTCTTGTTATATCAAATAGCTATGTAATCATCTTAAACCAGAACGGACTGAAGGGGCTAAGGGACAGAAACTTCTGAGTCTTATGTTTCTGTCATCCACGGCTGCTTGTCAATAACAAAGAAGCAAATGTTTCAACAATTACTTTCTCATGACGATACTGGACATTCAGGCATAACCTGAAAGAAAAATCCTTCCATGGATTTGTGAGCACTTGTGCATTCAATTTCACTCAGTGATTTGCCTTGATCAAAAACAAAAAAACAAAAAAACAAGAGGTAAGTCTTTGCCAGAAGCATGTTGTTACTCTAAATTAACTTTGGAGTCCAGCTCATTTCCAACCATTTGACTGTTTACCATTCAAATCCTTGGTGGTCTTCACGCCTGGCGTCCATCCCGCCTTCTGTTGAATTTGCCATGTTGATAATTCAATCGGTTATTAGCACAATCTAAACAACAGAAGGGTTTGGGGGTAGAAAGTGCTCTATTGGAGAAAACTCTGGATAAAGAGTCTGGTGACACTATTTTCTAGTTTGTTGTGGTTCGGCTTTATTTTCACTGTAGCCTTGGGAAAGTCACCTTGTTTCCTTATGCACACCCACCCAACCAGTCTTATGTAAATAGGGCTCAGCCTGGTGCTGTGATCCAAAACACCAGCACTTCCTTCCACATACCATGAACATCCCCAGGCACCTGCCTGTACTCCTGAACTCTCTTCCCCACCATTCTTTATACAAAAATTAACACTATTTCGAGTTGCAGCACAAATGCCAACTTTGCCACGGGACAATTCCTCTTCGTCTCCCGGGTTCTTTGAAAGAAGTGATGTTTGTCTCCTCTGAGCTCATTAGCATGTTAGGTCTACTTTTTCACGGCAGCATCCATGTGCTCACTTTCCATGTTTTACTGTCATTCTTAAGAACATGTTGGGTGTCCTTGTGAGCTGGATCTGCTTGCAGCTCCATTTGCCTTGTTGCCAGAGGCAGAAACTTGCAAGTTTTTCTTGCTGCCCTACACATTTTCTTCAGCTCTCTTCCCCAGTCCCCACTCTCCATGCAATCAAGATAGTGATTCCTAATTCCTTCATCTTCTCCTGGACCCTTCTGCACCTCTCTAGCCCTATGGCTACTGGCAGGTTTGTTCAGGCCCTTCTAATTTTTCACGGCAGTGCAGTTTTCTTCCCCAGGCCTCTTGATAACAATTTTCTACAATGCATCTGCACTGATCTTTCTTAACGACATCCTTAAATCTGATCATCTTGCCCCTGCTTAACATCTATCAAAGATGCTTGATTGTCTGTAGTCAGGGTCGGCTTCATGAGTGTGGCACAATGCAGTTAACACAGGGCCCCACGCTTGGTTTAATTCTCTGTGGTTACCATCTTGAACTTCTCAATAATTTTAAAATAAGGGGTCCTGAAATTTCATTTCACACTGGGCTCCAAAACTTATGTAGCTGGTCCCATCTTTGGTAGAATTCAAGCCCGGGAAAGAGCCATCATGGCCCACGTGACTGGTGATGGCATCTCCTTACAGCCAACACCCTGGTCAGAGTTCTCTGACCTCAACCCTGAGCTTTTCCTGCATCTTCCCATCCATCGTTCCTTCCCCAGCATCCCGTCTGGTCTAGTTGGTGTCATTTATGCATCAACAATCCATCCCATGCCTAATGCTTGCCAGAGATTGTAGCTGGGTACTGGGAATACACAGATGAGGGGAGAGACCTTGTCTCATGGAAAAGACCAACTATGTAGAGATAACAAAGACACAATTTGGAAAGTGCATTAAAAGAGAAATGAATATCTGATAAGCCAGTTACACACACACACACACACACACACACACGTGGGACTCCCATTTGTTTAATTTTTCCAAAATAATATTGTATTTTACAAATTATCCTGAAATGGTACAAATTTTTGGTGATTTTTCTCCATATTTACATAAAGGTTTTCTCATTGTTTTTCAAAAATGGCACATTGTACATTCTGCTTCTATTATTTTTCATTCTTCTCTGCTTCTTACTTTTCTCCCTCAATAACTCTTTGTGTAAATATCTCTTAAATCAATGATTAAAACAAAGTTAGTTTATCTTAAGAATCCCCTTTTAATCATTTCTTTGTTTCTATCATCAGAATAGCTAACTTAAAGTTCAGTTTTCATTCCACTGCTTTGGAAAGAAACATTGAGTAGTAGCTGTTTTCCAACTTGATCTATTTGCTTATTAAAATTAGATACTCGGTTCCACCCTTGTATTTATTCTTTCAATTAGGCAAACTAGCATGTTATTTGGAAATTGTATTGTAAATGCTGGCTTTCCCTTACAATTTTGTTCTTGAAACATCTGTTTAGGAAGGAAGCATGTAAGTCATAAAATAATTCCATAAATAATGTTCTGATGAAAACTCCACCAGCTCAGCTTAACTTTAGGGCCACGTTATAAATATTCTGTTTAATTGATTTCACTTGCATTTGGTGTCCTTTCTCCTGTCACTTTCCTCTTCCCAGGGGGAACCAGACTTTTCCTAATGCTCCCTTTCCTTCCTCCATGTCTATGCTGACTCCATGGGTCTCCACGTGCATTCTCCAAGATTTGCCTGCCCAAGTACCCCCATCCTTGCCCTTCTTCCTCAACCAGGTGGAAATTAGCAAACCGAGCCTGACTTTTTCCACTAGTTACGCAAAGGATGGCAGTTTTCATTTAATTTAAATTTTAGTCTTTATTTTTCCTAGTCTGAATTATCTTGGGTAAAACCTGATTTTGATGGGGACCTGTGGATGTAGCAGGGAGCAGGATAAATCAGAGGGCAGATTCTATTTGGGCTTGAAAACATAAAGCAGAGACAGGTAAGCCTGGAGACATCTTGAAATCTTATCCCGCTGCTGCTCCCATCCCTTCTCTCTGTGCATTTAACGCCCTTACTCCCCTCCACTCTGCACCATGCCATGGATACATGCCTTCAAGTGGAAAATTGTTCTTCCACAGATTCTTCAGGCCTTCTCTTAGACTTCACTCTTCAAAGTATCAATTGCTGTCTGGGATGTTCTAAACAAGTCAGATCTCACACTGCACTCTCTCCAAGCATCCAGCACCTTTCCTTTGTAAGCACTATCTCAAATTATTCCTGCTGATTTATTTGAGAGAATACTTTCTTACAGTCTGTCTCCCAGCTGGCCTATACGCTCCTTGAAGGCAGGGCATACCAAACAGAACAAAACATAGAAGGACACATATAAGGACAGTGCTATGCCACAGAACCTTCTGCAATGATGGAAATATTCTGTATCTGTGTTGTTTGTTATGGTAGCCGTGGGCCACCTGTGTCTATTAAGTAATTGAAATGTGGCCAGTGTGACTGAGGAAAATAGTTTTATGGGATTAACATATACACACTACTATATATAAAATAGATAACAAGGGCCTACTGTATATCACAGGGAACTACACTCAATACTCTGTAATGACCTAATGGGAAAATAATCTGAAAAAGAATAAGTATATGAATATGTGTAACTAAATCACTTTGCTGTGCACCTGAAACTAACACAACTATTCTCTAATATAAAATAAAAAAAATAAATTCCATTTAATTCTAATTCACTTACATTTAAGTTTCGAGAGCCCCATGTGGCTTCCATATTTGACAGCACTAACTGTGAACTAGGCTGTTGGGTATGTGGATAGACCAACATCAATAGCAAGGGTATGAGAGTAAAGGACAGTCAAAGTCATCACAGGTAATATTTTTTCATTTTTCATACTCAACATACACATCGCCCAGACACATTCACACACCTGTGTGCTCCACTGGCTGGACTGGCCTGAAGCAGGAGAAGGATGTTTGTAGCCTCCCAAATTGACTCTGATGTCTCCCTGGCAATGAGTGAAACCCTACTGCAGTTGAGCATGGTTTGCTCATCCCAGCCCCATTTCACCCTTGCACTTGGCCCTGCCTTCCTCTGGGTGCAAGGAGGCTGTCACCAGTCCAAGTGTATTGGTGTGGTCCCCTGAGTCACCAGGAAGCAGCAAATCCTCACTGGGTGAGTTCCTTGAACTGGGAGGATATCCTGAACATGTTATAACCTGAACAAGAGCATGTTTATCTTGTAACATAAAAACCCTCTGTTGGCCATACAGCTCTTGTTAATCCGGGACTCTCTTTAAGCCTGACTCAGTAGGTAGTAAATAAAGAAATAAATTTACCCTCTCTTTTCCTGTAACGCATGCTGACTGCACATGTCTTGACTGGATGTTGGCTTTTTCTTTTCCAAAGGGTATGTTTCCAATGGTACATTGATTTGTGTTGATCAAAGACTCCCTTGCCTTAGATAACATAGGAGGTCACAACCCAATCAACTCAGTTCTCTATTTAGAGGAGCTATATCTGAAAGGATTGGCTTAGAAAGTTCCCATTTTTAAAAGCTGTGTCAGCAGGACAGTCTCAGCACATACCTGCAAACTCAGAATGTGAAAATTAGATTCTCAGGTATGCCTCTTCAGCCAATGAGATGTAGTCTCCAGGCCACCTGAGTGAGAAAAGACTTTCTGACCCTACTAAACCCAACACAAATATTTCAACAGCCTTTCAAATATCTGTTTACATGTTCCTCTGTTGCTGGTTCAATCTGGTGGGCTTAAGACGTTGGGATGCTTCAGCTGAATTGTCTCTAGAAATCTGCCTTTTCTATGGCTGGTCTAAGTTATTCAAGGGATATTTAATTTATTTAGTCAGAGGAAAAAAAACAATTACAGAAGATGAAGCACTTATATTATTTTTGGTTTTAATAATGTTGTGGAATAAAGTAATTGCTTAAATAAGCAATAAGGTTATATTGTATAGCACAGGGAAATATAGCTATTATTTTGTAATAACTTTAAATGGAGTAGAATCTATTAAAAAATTGAATCACTATGTTGTACACCTGAAACCAATATAATATTGTAAATCATCTACACTTCAGTTAAAAAATAAAATAAAAATAAAAAAATAAAATAAAGTAATTAATATATGTAGCTTTATTCCACTGAATTTCTGGATCCTTTCAAATTGCTCAAATTCCTTGCAATGGGACCCTGAAACAAACCTATATGTCTATGGGACTCTGTTGTCAAGAAGAATAGCATTTTCTCTTGGAAGAAAAATACTGGACTGACATAAATATTTTGGGGACAATTGGTTATCTATCTGAAAAAATACCCCACACCACAGGCAATAATAATCTAGATCGATTTCATTATAATCTTTTAAAAAATAAGCAAACAACAATAGCAATTCTAGAAGGAAATAAAAGGATATTTTTGCTTTAAGTAATATTGAGCCAGAAAGGCTTTCCTAAGAAAAATATAAAAATCGAATTTCATAAAGAAAAAGACAGAAAGATTTTAGCACACAGAAACTCAAAACATTTAGGTGATGAAAAACATTATACATAAAAGATAAGCAAATGACTGGGATATTTTTTACCAGCAACAAAAAGCACAGACAAAGATTAATACTTAGAATAAAGAATTCCTATAGATTAATATGAAAAAGACAAACAGCTGAATAAAAAACAAGCAAACACCATGCACAGACAATTCACAGTTGATGGAATACAATGACCAATAAATAGCTGAAAAAAATGTTCAACCCTGCTAATAATCAAACAAATGGAACTTAGTGGAATAGTTCGTATTTTATTAGCATAATATTTTAAAACAATATATAGCACTGGGGAGGATGCAGAAAATGCAAGCTCTCATGCTGCTTGAGGGAATCTGAATTGGTACAACCTATTTGGACAGAAAGTCAACTTTATCTATTAAAATTCTAAATGTACTTGCCCTTTTCCCCAGCAATTCACTGCTAGCAATTTATCCTACAGAAATACTTGCCCATGTGTGAACAGATATGTGTATAAGGTTATTCACCGAGGTGAAAAATTTGAACCAAGAAAAATGCTATGAGTAGGATCATGGTATAATAAATTAAGGTGCTTATAGAAATGACAGAAAGAGGTTTTCTGCCCACTTCAGTTTCTCTTTCATTTCTCTTTACCTTTTACTTTCTAACTTAATCTCTTGGATACTCATGAAAAAATATGGCTTTATTCTAATATAGGTCAATTAGCATTGTGGCATAAAATATCAATAATTTTTAAAATATAATCAAGTTTATTTTTCATTTTTGCATGTAAAGGCTCTAAGCTGGGGACCAGGTTAAGGGAATGACCATTACTAGTGAAAGCCAAGATAGGGTGATTATCAGGTGAGATGATTGAGCTCCCCAAGAATAATACAATATATTTTCTGTACCAAGAGCCCAACTCAAGAAGAGGGAAATGAGAGAATCTGTAACCTACCAAGTTACAATCTTGAATTTGACTTAGTCATTAGAACTAATTGTTAAGGATGAAAGAGATTGTTTTATATTGGAAAGGGGCTGAATTACTGTTGTCAAGTAAGGAGAGTTTTATTTTGGCTTGGATTTTGCCATTGGCAAAACTTGGTGTCTTGGGCTAATTGAGTTTAATTTTAGAAAAATAAAGTTACATTTTGGCATGGTCAGTATCTCCTGTCGTGGGGTGACTGCAAGGCCAGGAAGAACATAGAAGTCCTGGCCATTTTAGCCATTCCAGACAACTCACTGGGTCACCATGACATCGAGCCTTCTCATGTTCTCAGCCCAGGGTCCCTCCAGGCACTGAGGCTGCTGGTTACAGCAGGCAGGATCATGTGGGGATATGCAGACAGGTGATTCATTACACATCTGTGGCCATGAAACTAGAGGAGAAAAGAGCAGGTCTGCTCTTGGCCATGTGTAACCTCAGCTTAATAACTTTATACGGAACATGGATTCTTTTGCCTCGTGACCTCATACTTTGCCTGACATGATCTCCAGACTCCTCCAGTGTAGAATCAGCCATGTGACAAGTGGCTCTGCTATTCAGTATTGGTCTCCCTTTTATATTATTTTGTCCAAAGGTGAAGATAATGATGTCTGAGCCACAGAGAAACCTTAAGGCTACTTGATCAAAGTTCCACTGAGTTGTAGGCACCATATCTCTGCCAGTAGTTGTAATTCTGCAAATCATCTCATACTTCTGCAGTTTTGTCTGTTTCTTTTGACCTGCACATTTGCCTACATTTTATTTGTATTAATATACCTTAACCATGTCTTTCCTCCTTTTCGACAGATGCCCCCTTCTGAACAATCCTGCCAACTCACTACTGTGTATCTGCATTGTTACTAAAATTCTTGACTCTCTTTCATTCAGAACAAATGGAGGGACCAGTTTAGTTGACTGAGGGTAGCAACAAGGAAAAAATCTCTTGGAGGCACTGGGCTTCCCCCCTTTGACAGGCTTGCTCTTCCTATGATCCTCTCCTTCCCGTCCTCTGGATTTATAGAAACATCCAGCTTGGGGTGATCTAAAGACAGAACTGAAATAAAGCAAATGGAGAAATGGCATTTTACAGTGAAGGTGATTTATGGGATCATGGAACCATAGCAATCAATGCTGGAAAGGACCCCACAATTTACCTGGTCCAATTCTCATCTTTTCATGTGAATAAATTAAGTGATTTAAGTGACCTTCCCAATATCACATACCTAGATTGGAAACTGAAGTGAAATTAACTGAACTCACTTCCAGAAAGTTCAAATAAGATATATGAAGCAATCTCTGCAATCAACAATAAAATAAGCCTATGAACGGGAATTTGAAATGAAGGTTAGGGCGTTGCACTTCTTTGCATACTATTCTTTATGCAAAATAATGAAATTAACTTATGCAAAATAATAGTGTTATTTTAATTTATAAGCTGATTTATGGTTATCCAACCAAGCATTTTGGTGTAAATACTCATTTAATATTCATGACAACTTTGCGAAGTCTGAATTATTATTCTGATTTTGCAGTTTAATTACTATAGGTGCATGGAGGTTAACTGGCTTTCATATTAACACAGAGCTGTTTGTTTTTAAAACACAGATTCCAATACGAGTCACATCACTCCAAGAGTAGCTCCAATCAGAACCCAAACAGTAAAGGCACTTCTAATTCATACCAAAGATACGTTGCCTAATGTTTCCAGAAGAATTAAATCAGTGATCCCCTTTCCTGCTCTGGTAAGCCTCATGTCATGGTCCACTAGCCCTCGTTATTGGTGTGATCCCAGTTATTAAGGAGACCAGAGAGGATCATGACGCCTTATGTTTCCTTCAATACTTACAGCTTCAAATGTCAAAAATGGCAATAGAAGTTGAGAATGAAGCCGTTGTATATGAGTATATTTTTTCAAAAATAAAGGAGTCCCTCTTACTGGCATTTTTATTTACAGTAATTACGTTTGAATCAAGATTGACTGTCGGTTCATCAGTTACAGAATTGATTATGCACTGGGTAAGGGAAAATGTAAATAAAACAAAAAATATTTTCTGTCTAATTATAGGCAATTGACCAGGTTTCAGGGGGTGTATTGAAGGCTCCTTACCTAGTATCCAGCAGTAACTAACTCTATCCATTTTTCCTCTTGGGATATGTCTATAATCTATCCTCTCAACTATAAAACCACTTACCCTCTCCCTCCCCACATCTAAAACCACATGATGCCTAATGGTTAATATGTGGGTAAATGTTAAAAATATTTTTGTTTGTTTCTTAGTATATTTACAAGGCATTTCGCATTTTAAATAAGAATAATCATCATGTGTTATGGTGTTTACAACATATGGAGAAGAAACATCGTAGGACAAAATTAGCACAGAGAGCAAGAGGTGATTAATGAAAGTATAAGATTCTTGCATTATACATTAAGTGATATAATATGAATCCAAGGTGGAACATGATAGGTTAATGATGCAACTGTAATCCCTGGAGTGATCACCAAACAAACAAACAAATAAACAAATAAAAACAAAGTGATAGAACTAAAAACCAATAGAAGGGGTGAAGTTGATTCATATAAACATTCAATTACAGAGCCTCACAATACAAGAAGCAATTAAGTGACAGAACTGAAGGGAGGAACAGACAAATCCGTAATTCTGGATGGCTATTTTAATAATCTTTTCCCAGTAATATATCTATGGATTCAACACAATCCAAATCAGAATCTGAGCCAGGTTTTCTGTAGAATTGATAAGCTGATTTAAAAATGTATAGACATGCAAAGAAACTAGAATAGTCAAAATAATCTCAAAAAAGAAGAAGTTGAGGGCTTACACTATCAATTTTTAAAACTTAAAAATCTATATTAATCAAAGTATGTAGTATTGGCATAAGGATAGACAAATAGATCAATGAGACAGAGTAGTCTTCAGAAATAGAACCACACTCATATGATCAAAAAATTTTTTGACAGTAATAATGGCAATGTGGTTAATGAAAATCAGCAAAGAAAAACCTTTCAACAAATGGTGCTCTAACAACTAGATATTCATATGCAAAAATTAACCTCAAGTCATTTCTTGTAACATAGATAAATATTAATTTGGGATAGAACATAGACTGAAAGATAAAAATTAACACTACAAAGCTCTTGGGAGAAAATACAGGACAATATCTTTATCACTTCCAAGTGAGCAAAGTCTTCTTAGAACATCAAAAGCACCAACGATAATTATTTTAATTGATAAACTGGACTTCATCAACATTAAAACTTTTTGCTTATCAAAAGACATCACTAAGAAAGTGAATGGGCCAGCCACAGTTTAGCAGAAATTATTCATAGTGCATAACTGACAAAGGATTTGTATCTTAATTGTAAATAAGCTTACAACTCAATAATAAAAACAACCAAATTTAAAATGTCCAGAAGCCTTGAAAAGAAGACATAATGAAAGGCTGAAAAGCATGTAAAAAAGTGCTTAACATCTGTAGCAATCAGGGGGATGCAAATTAAACCACAATGACATACTCTTACACAACCACTAGAATGACTAACAGTAAATATAAACTATTGATGACGTTTTAGAGAGAACTTTCACATACTGCTGGTGAGAGTAAAAAACTGTAGTATTACTTTGACGAATTTTGATAGTTTCTCACAAAGTTAAACATGCTCTTACCTTATGAACAAATAATTCCACCACTAGGTATGTACCTATGGGAAATAAAACATATACGTTCTCCAAAGACTTATATGTACTAGAGTAATTATAGAAGCTTTATTCATAATATTCTCAAATGGGAAACAACCCAAATCATTTTCAATAGTATAATGGATAAATAATTGCCATATATTCACTGGAGTACTATTTAGCAATTTAAAATAACAAGTTACTGATACAACGGCATGGATGAATCTGAAACCGTAATGCTGAATGAGAGAAGAAAGACACAAAAGAATATATACTGTATGATTCCATTTATGAAGTAGCAGAAATACCAATATTAGTCTGTTGTGATAGAAATCAGAGGAGAAATTGCTTCTGGGAGGTTGAGACGAAGCACAGGGAAACTTTCTGGGGTGAAAGAAATATCCTATATCTTAATATGTCTGTGGGTTACTGTGGTATACACACTTTTCAAACTGCACATTTCATAGCAAATAAATTCTACCTCCACTAAAATAGAAAAATGAAAAGCAAAATGAAGTTAGGAAGGATTATAGACATTTGTCAATTCACATTAATTCTTGTAACTGGATATATTAGCCATAGAATCTTCTCATTAAAAAAAAAAAAATGAAAAAAGGATCACAGAGAGACAGACAGATGGATAAGTCAGGCAAGAAGATCCAACATGGTTATAATAATCTTACTTGTAGAAGAAAAATAAAACAAAGAAATAGACTTAATATTTAAATTTATAATTCAAGAAAATTTTCCTTACAAAAAAGCCATGGATGAACATACTGAAAGGATTTACCATACACGTGGGAAAATTGGCCAAAAATGATCAATTCCAAGACATAGCCTAGTAAAATATGTTACTGCTTTGAGATAAAATAGGAAAATTTCTATGGCTTCCAAAACAAAAACTGTTTCTTATGAAGGAAAGAAAATAATCTTGGCATCAGGTAATATTCTGTAATCACATTTGGCTTGAACAAATGGAAAGACATCATAAATATGTCAATTCTCCCTATGTTAATACATAAATTTAATAGTTTAATATAATCTTAATAAAAACACCAAGGTGTCTTTTTTTGTTGTTGGTGGTGAAGATGATAATAAAGTTAATACGGGAAAATAATTAAGGAAGAATAGCCAGAAAAAAAAAAAAAAACCTAAAAAAGAAGAGCCAAAGATTGGGGAGGGGCTGGTCTGATAAGATATTATCACTTACTAAAAAAGCCTCTCTAATTATGTTGTGTGGATTTGACACCAAAATAGACAGACTGATAGCACACTACAGAAAGTCCAGAGGTAGAGGAAGTACATATGAAAAGTTGGCATATGGTAAATGTGACACCCCA
Source organism: Balaenoptera acutorostrata (assembly GCF_949987535.1). Lineage (NCBI taxonomy): Eukaryota > Metazoa > Chordata > Mammalia > Artiodactyla > Balaenopteridae > Balaenoptera > Balaenoptera acutorostrata. The sequence goes on from NC_080066.1 coordinate 46,505,112, forward strand.
AATCTTTGGAGAAACATTGACTTTTCAATAAATGGCACTGGGGCAACCTAGGAGCTAAGGAAAAAGATAAAATTTGACGCCAAACCCTGAGTGAACCTGAGAACTACATACAAAAGTGGAGAATATTATAATTGAGATGTGAGGAGGGCCTTTTTAAACAGGTCTCAAAATCCAAAAGCAATAAAATAATTATTGATAAATCTGGTTATATAAAGAGTTTGGATGGCACCAAGATCATAAGCAAAGTCAAAAAAAATCTATCACAAAATTTTTCCCTGATTTATAAAATTACTTTTAATTAAGATGAATTCTGGGGTGCTGGTAATACTCTGTTTCTTGATCCAGGTAATGTTATGTGTGTGTTCAGTTTGTGAAGATTCATCAAGCTATATACTTAAAACATGTATTTTTCTGATAACTGGGCAAAAGACATAAAAAAATGAGTTCTTTGTGTTGGTTTTGTAATTATAAGAACTTATTAAGTAGGATGCTTAACTCATTAATTTTCAACCTTTTCTTCATTCTTATTCAAGAAGTAATGGCTATAGATTCCTTATTTTATACTGCCTCAGCTACATATTATGTTTTGAAATGTAGTATTTCTTTTACTATTTAGTCAAATTTTCTCAATTTTATTTTTATTTCTTCCTTAACCCATGAGTTATTTGAAAGTGTATGCTTTATTTTTTATGCATGTATTTTTCTAGTTATCTTTTTATTGATTTTGACTTACCTGGATGGTAGTTAGAGAATTTTGTTTGTATGGCATCTAAGGAAATTCTTTTGAGAGTTAAATTTATAGTTTGAAACATGGTCCATTCTTATTAACCATCAATTTATGCTTTAATACAATATTTATTCTCCAATTGTGGGATGCCATGTTCTGTGTATTTCTATTAGTTTGTGTTTTTAAATGTGTTGCTTTCATCTTCGCTGATTTTTTGAGTCTGATTACTTGATTACTGAGGTATGCATGCTATATTCTTCTTTTTGAAATTTTATTCTATTGTAGTGAGAATTCTTAACATGAGATATACCCTTTTAACAAATTTTTAAGTGTAGAATACAGTGTCATTGACTAGAGGTACAATGTTGTACATCAGATCTCTAGAGCTTATTCATTTTGCTTAACTGAAACTTTGTGCCCATCGATTAGTAACTCCCCATTCTCTGCTCTCTCAGCCCCTGGCAAACCCCATTCCACTCTTTGAGTGTATGAATTTGACTGTTTTAGAAACCTCATATCAGTGGAATCATGCAGTATTTGTGTTTCTGTGACTGGCTTATTTCACTTAACATAATGTCCTCAAGGTTCATCCATGTTTATACATATTGCAGAATTTTCTTCTTATGTAAAGATAAATGGTATTCCATTTTGTGTGTGTGTGTGTGTGTGTGTGTGTGTGTGTATGCGTGTTTTCTTTATCCATTCATCTGTCCATGGACAGCTGGGTTGTTTCCACATCTTGGCTATTGTGAATAGTGCTGCAATGAACATGGAAGGGTTGACTTCAATTCTTTTGGGTAAATACCCAGAAGTAGGATTGCTAGATCATATGGTAGTTCTATTTTCAATTTTTGAGGAATCTCCATATTGTTTTCCATAGTGGCTGCACCATTTTTTTTTTTTTAAATTATTTATTTATTTATTTTTATTATTTTTGTCTGTATTGGGTCCTCGGTTCGTGCGAGGGCTTTCTCCAGCTGCGGCAAGCGGGGGCCACTCTTCATCGCGGTGCGGGGACCGCTCTTCATCGCGGTGCGCGGGCCTCTCTCCATCGCGGCCCCCCCCCGCTACGGGGCACAGGCTCCAGACGCGCAGGCTCAGCAATTGTGGCCCACGGGCCCAGCTGCTCCGTGGCATGTGGGATCCTCCCAGACCAGGGCTCGAACCCGTGTCCCCTGCACTAGCAGGCAGACTCTCAACCACTGCGCCACCAGGGAAGCCCAGCTGCACCATTTTTCATTCACAAAAACAGTATACAAATGTTCCAATTTCTCCACATCCTTGCCAATACTTACTGTGTTTTGTTTTTTGATAATAGTCATCGTGACAGGTGTGAGGTGATATCTCATTGTGGTTTTGATTACATTCTACTACACTGATGGATGTAACAGTTCTCTGTGTAGTTCCATTGATTTTTGTTTCCTATATTTGAGGCTAAGTTAATATTGTCTTTCTCAGGAGATTTGTTTAAATTTTTAGAAATCATCTTGGTCATATTTTATAGTATCATGTTTATTTTTATTTTTTAAAAATATTTTCAATTTTTTATTTCTTGAAACATACTAAGCATACAAATTTTATAATTCTGTGTATGATAATTATAATACCTTAGGCCATTCTTTATGCTGCTGTTTTTGTTCTTTATGTATTCTTATTTATTTTTCAGCTGGCACTCTTTCTTTGAGAGAAGAATTGTACTTTCTTTCTTGCAGATACATGAAACAATAACCACCAAAACAGGTTTTGTATAAATTCTTGGCTGGAGGTGTTCTGGACACATATGTGTGACTCTGCCCTCAAATTCTCATACAATCTGGCTAACAGGGGAATTCTTTTCCCCTCTCTACCCAACACCAAGTTAGAGTCTGGCAAATTTCTTGCTCTGACTTTTTTCTCTTATTCACCTAAACACTGAGGGAATAGGCCTTTGAGGTCCCAGCTTTACACAGACACTTTTTAGTTGATTGTTAATTTTTAGATAAACCTGGGTTTCTTCCCCTGTTCTCCATACTGCATGTAAGTGTGGAAATAAAAACTATGGTTCATCAAGATTAATGAATCCAGGATAAATTCAGCAATTGCTTGCCTTTTTGGATTCCTGCTTTCACTAAATAGCTGGTTTTGAAGAACTTTTTAATCTTCTTGCCAATAAAGGGATTTGTTTAAATTATGACTATATGTGCATGTGTGCATGTGTGTGTTTATGTGTGCGTATACATATACGTGTATGTCTCCACTATTTTGGTTATTTTTCCACCATGAGTTTTTAAAAATATCTAGGCTATCATTCTGTCAGGAAGAGTGTGCCTTCTTACTTTAATTCCAGTCATATATCAAATTTTAATATATGTATGGATTTATTTTAATACTACCTATTTTTTCCTTATTTAATTTATCCATACCTCATATTTAATCACTATATTTTGTAGTATGAATTAATATCAGGTTATCTGATTCTAATACTTTGTATTTCTCCTATAAAATTATCTTAGTTATATTTGGCCTTTGCTGTTTCATATCAATATTAGGGTCAGCTTGTCAAGTTCCACAAAAATTTTGTTGCTATTTGATTAGTGGTGTTTAAGAAGGGTATCAAGTTTTACATATTAATCTTATTCACTAAAATTGGTTCTACTATTTTGCTGGTAGATATATAAATAATCAATAACCTCTAAATAAGGAGAGTAAATATCAATCTTGGAAAAGTCTTTTTTTTACTATATTGACTGGTAAAAATATATGTTTGTACTGTATTAATGATGGATTCTGAGGCTAGACTCTTAGATATTCTAATTTCCTGGATCTTATCCCAAATGTGAAAAAACAAAACCCAAAACACTGGAAGGTCATAATGGGCCTGAAGAAATGATTTGAAACTATTGAACACTTGAAAAAAAGGGTACCCTAGTCTTGTTCCTCACTATATTAAACATAATTCTAAAGCTTGATCTTTGAGTTTGATGATATCTGTAGGTTTTTGATAGAAATGCATAATCAGGCTGCTTTTGAAATTTTCTCTTTGTCTCTGGCTTAAGAGGTTTTACTACAGTTTCCTAGGTTTGGCTGCCTTTGAATTCATCTTGCTTTGCTTTTACAGAGTTTCTTGAACCTATGGCTTAGTGTCCCAAGTCTGTTTTAGAAATTTCTTAGCTGTTATCTATTCAAATACTGTCTCACTACCCTTCATCTTTCTGGTTCTTTAATTACATGTTCATTAGAACTTTTCACTGTGTCCCATATATTTTTTAATACTCTTTTCTGAATTTTCCATCTTTACTCTCTCTGTGCCCCAAACTAATTTATCTACAGATTTACCTTCCAATTCACTAGTTCTCTATTCTGCTGTTAAATCCATCTTCTGAGCTCTTAATTTCTGTAAATTATTTTCTCAGTTCTGAAACTTCCTTTGATTCTTTTTAATAGATTCCAGTTTTCTGGTAAGTTTTTGCATCTATTTCTCTATTTTCTTAATTATATTCATTAAAGTTTTTAAAGTGTCCTTGTTTGATGTTATAATAGCTATATCACTTGTGAGTTTATTTCTGTTGTCTATTTTTGGTCATTGGTTCTTGTTCATGCTTAGTTATTTTTGATTGAATGCTGGGCAATGCTTATGAACTATATTAGAGACCTTGGATGATGTTATCGTCTTACAAAGAGGATTTAGTATCTTTCTGTTAGGCAGTTAGAATACAAGACAATTATCATAATCTAATTGAAGCTGAGTTTCAGACCTTGTTAGGCCTGGTCTGTTTTTGGTTTGACCTTAGTCCTGGGAGATGCACTGAGATTTCATTTTTACTTTGTTTCAGACTTGGTGGAAGTTGGTAAGCTAGTCTTAGAATGATAGTTTAATAATTCTCCTTAGAAATACAAAGTTTGGTTTTATTTGTGTTGATCATGGTCTCTGAGGCTATGATTCATAATTATTTATAGTCTTCTATAACTCTGTTGGCCATATACAAACAAACAAACAAACTAAACAGTACTGGAAGCCCATAATGACCATGAAGAAATGCCTCTGAAACTCTGAACACTTGGAATTTATGGATTGACAGTGTAATAATTTTGATGGTGAGGAACCAAGCTGACCATTACTTCTTATATCCAGATTCACTATTTTTTTTCCTTTTTTGGCTAGTGGAAATGTTAATTAAATATATGAGAGTGACATTACAGTAAAATTAATGATTTAATTATATATGATAAAGTTTTGGGGCAATATCAATGTCCAATTTAAGTAACTTTCCACAGATGAAATTTAGGATGCTCTCATTTGCTACACATTTACACATTTCTGAAGTTACTAGTTTATCTTTTGACTCTCAGAGAGAGCTTCTTATGAAGATCCATTTCAGTGTTTTTCAGGGGCATATAATCTGGATGTGACCCTTCACCAGCTAAATATCCAGAGGGCTATAAAGCACATTTGTGTTTGCCTTTTTGTTTGTTTGTTTCCTTTAAGTTTTAATGGTTTTGCCACAGGCCTGATCTAGGCAATCTTTTTCAGCCACGAAATTGCTGTTGTGTTTCCCCTATAATATGAATATTTGACTCTAGGCATGCATGCAGTCTGGTTATGGTTAATTTCAGAGTCTGATTACTGAAGAATCTCTGCCCTAGTGTGGCATAGAGTCTCTTCTCATGAATTCTCAAACACTTGTTTCACAAAACTTCCAAGAATGAGGACAAACCTCAAGCCAGATGGCTGAAGAATAATAGAGGAAGTTAAATGATAGACACCAACATGCATTCCGGGAAAACAGCTATGGCTGGGCTGGTGTGTTAAGGTGGTGAGATACTTAGAAAATAAAATATGTCAAATCCCTGATTTTAACCAGCTGCTCACCATCTCCAGATGGATGGAAAGAGTTCAATTTCCCTCTTGTCTTCTGTGACAAACAATACATTATTATAAATTAACGTTTTTTTCTGAAATGTGCATAACAGCTGCAGGTTGGCTGCAATAGTGAAGAGCATACGAAAAAAAAAACCTGATGTGAAGCTTTCAAAACAGAAGGAATTGTCAGGCTCCACGAACTAGAGACAGTTCAAGTTGGCTGTGTCTTTTGAGCTGCCTGTTATGTCTCTTTCCCTTCTCAGAATCTGTTGCTAAATCCTTGTGTCTGTAGGGAGATTTTTCCTGTTACTGTTAGCTTATAATCTTTCTCCTCAAGATATTGTATTCACTCCATTTTGGGGAACATAGTTTGCAACAAGCTGTAAGGGAGAAACTCAGAGAGGGCTTTTTTTTTTTTTTTTTTTTTTTTTCCTCCATGAGCTATATCTCTTCTTTTGTTAATTTCCAAACTCCTTCACTATTTGTACTTGAAAAAAACAGTCACACGAACAAATGAGTTAAAGCATGTTTTCCTGTTCTTGGGAAAACAAACTTACCTATTATGGTATGAATTAATTTTTTTTTTTTCACTTTAAAAAGGCAAGCTTCTGAGATGAGATCTTGCTGGGAAGAAGCTGAAAGTCTAATTCTTGTTTCAAATTTGCATGAACCACAGAGAGAATGGAGTTATCCCTTTGAAATCACTTTCTACTTGGATCTGTCTGGGATAAATGGACATGATTTAGAGAGCCAGAGATACTCGATGACTTTCAGATGCACTGCATGACTTTCCCAAGCAATTGCACTGACTAGATAGAACCCATGGATTCCCTCTTTCATGGGTTCTCAATCCAAGGTCATTGTTTGCTTCCTTTTAGCTCTTTATTTTAATTCCAGAGAAGCTACAAATGAGAAACCCAATCCCTGTAATGGCTCTGAAAGTGATCACCATGCCCATTTTGCTTTTAAAGTAAGTAGATGTTCTCTCCCCATTCTATTGTGGGATTAAGCTGTCCTAGGTTTAGGGAGATAATTTCTCTAGGGCAAAGACATTTAACCTCTTTTGTTGGTTCACCTACCCATTGAGAATGAGATGGGTGTATTCATTCTTATCCTTCTCCCCCCAAATATACCTATACCCCAAATTTAGCATATGATATGCAGGGGTCATGAATCCTCCTGATAGTTCATGTACACCAAGTAAAGAATCCCTGATTTAGAGGCATATGGAGTAGATAGATGTCCAAAGCCCAGGCTTTGGAGCTAGACAGACATGATTTTGAAACTCAGTCTGACACTTAATAACTGTGGGAATTTAGACAAAATACTTAAAACCATAGTGCATGTTTCCCCATCTATAAAATGAATATTAGAGTACATATCTAATGGATTAGCTATGGCGGATATTGGAGTGCCATATAAACCATGAGAAATGAAAACAGAAAAATCACAACTCATAATCGTGTTCTATAACTTGCAAAACAGATAAAAGGACATGCAACAAAACCATCAAAACTCAAGTTGTTCAAATACCAGCTCCTTCAGGTGAGTATGTTCTGAGATTAGACCATAAAAATACTGCTTTACTGGTAACTCCACACGGACCTGTGTGCTCCAAAGATAAGACCACTCACTGTTTCAGCAATTCAACTATTTATAAGTTCTGATCAGTCCCTGCCCAGGTCTTGATTAATAACTGTCCCCAAATCAGCCTACAGCTCCTCTTCCCTAATTCCCCATTTTGAGACACTACAATACTTTATATGATTAGTGGGTTTCTCTAGTGGTTTTTGTATGTGGGCTTCAATAACTACTAAGAGTCACTCGAGTACAGAAATGGCCCTTTTTTCTTTCCCTTTTGTAGTATCATCCTTCCAAGTTCAGTTTTAATTTTGGGAAAGGAAGTGTTCCCCAAAGTGTGTTGAGTCTGTTTACTATTCTCACTGTTATGCCCATTTCCAGATAAGAAAAAAAAAAACAGAGCAAGACTGAGTGTGAGGCTATTGAACAGTGGATTATTAGCCACCCTTTTCTGTGAATTATTCATACATTTTCCCCATTTCTCTTGAGCTGTTGGTCTTTTTATTTCTAAGAACTTCTTATACATTAGGGAGATTAACCCATTATCTGTGATGAATTACAAATATTATTGTCCAGTTTGTCATTTGTCTTTTGACTCTGTTTGTAGATTTTTGTTTCTTTTAGTTTATCTTTCAAAAGAACTTACTATCATATAGATGTATGTATCAATCTGTTAATAGTTACTGCATTTTGAGCTGGAGCTACACATTTCTTTCCCATCAAAGATAAACATAAAGTTTGTTGGGAAAACAATAGGAAAATTAAAATGGTGAGGTTTTTTTTCTTTTAAAAGAAGAGCCAACAGTGGAGACTAGCACTGACAGATGTGAAAACCATTTTAAAGGTGTGGTGATGGCATATGAAGTGATAGATGGACTAGAATAAAATAGAATATAATACGAACCTGAAAACAAAAACTCATAGGAATTTACTGTTCAATACCAGTAGCATTTCAAACCAGCAGAAAAAATACAGTCTACATAAACCATGGAATTGAAACTGTCAAGTCACATCTGGAAAAATGAAAAATGGAAACTTTAGATAAATTGTTAATGGATCAAATATTTAAATATGAAAAATAGAATCCATTACAATTCTAGGAGAAAAGAGAGGAGAATTCTTTTATAAGTTTGATTTTTCTTCACCTGGCATACTGGACACATGCTAGTTGCCTTCCTCCCCACCATGATTCCATTTATATGAAATGTCCAAATTTTATAAAATATATAGATGAAGGAAGTACTTTAGTGGTTACCTGGTGCTGGAGGTGGGAACAGGGATTGACTAACTACAGATGGGCATGAGGGATAGTTTGGGGGTGATGGAAATGGCCACAGTGATGTTACAGTGACTGAATTGTACATTTAAAATGATGAATTTTGCAACATGAATGGACCTAGAGATTGTCATACTGAGTAAAGTAAGTCAGACAGAGAAAGACAAATTTCATATGATATTGCTTATATGTGGAATCTAAAAAAAAAAAAAAAAAAGGTACAAATGAACTTATCTACAAAACAGAAATAGAGTTACAGATGTAGAAAATAAATGTATGGTTACCAGGGGCTAAGAGGTGGAGAGAGGGATAAATTGGAAGATTGACATATACACACTACAATATATAAAATTGATAACTAATAAGAACGTACTGTGTAACACAGGGAACTCTACTCAATATGCTGTAATGGCCTATATGGGAAAAGAATCTAAAAAAGAGTGGATATATGTATATGTATAACTGATTCACTTTTCTGTACACCTAAACCTAAGACAACATTGTAAATCAACTATACTCCAATAAAAATTTTTAAAAAAATAAAATGATGAATTTTAGGGAATTCCCTGACAGTCCAGTGGTTAGGACTCAGCACTTTCACTGTTGAGGCCCGGGTTCAATCCCTGGTCAGGGAACTAAGATCCTGCCAGCTGTGCAGTGTGGCCAAAAACTAAAAAGATAAAAATAAATTAAAAAAAATAAAATGAGGAATTTTATGCTATGCAAATTATATTTCAATTAAGCTGTTAAAATCAAGTATGGCTTAGTGGTAGACATCCTGGGCAGAATAAGCCAAGAGGTACCCTCACATCAAGGTATATCTACTCATCAAATGGCCAATTTTCCCCCAGGAATTGGATTTGGTAAGAATGGAGAGAAGTGATGAATAAAGAGGACAGAACTAGAAGAAAGGGAAGGTTGTCTTTTTTTTTTAATCTGAAGGTCTAATTTCCTTCCACTTGTTATCTTACTTCCAGCAGGTCCTGACAACCTTTATTGAAAATGGCATCGTAACTTGCTTCCACAGATGGTGACCAGCACAGCCTGTCTCAGGGCTGAACAACAGCCAACATCCTTTATTGATCTCAGCCCAGTTGTTGCTCCTCTTGCTTAATTGGCTTTACATGGAAGTGCTTCAACTGAAAGCATGTCATTTTTTTACAGAATTGTGCCAGAAAATAATTAAGTTCAAATACATAGCTTTTATATTTGATGCTGCAGTTCCTGTCTGAGGCAACATTTATTTATGTTCCTGTCTGAGGGAGATAACACACTAGCTGAAGGAACAAGCAAATGCACACCTCTGGGAATAGCACTGTTGTTGGTCTAACTCTCCTCTTGGCTTTCGCATTGTGCAGCTGTGGCCACCTTTGCAAAATGGTAGCAGTCAACTGTACCCAGGGACTGCGGCTCTTCTTTCTTTTTTAAAAATTTAATTTATTTGCTGGTTCATAATCTGAATAGAACCCTAACAACTGTGGGAATGTTCCCATGAAATCCTACATGCAGAGGGATATTATTCGAATTCTGTGGGGATTTTCATGCCTATCTCAATGCTGGCTCTGCAAAAAAGAAAAAAAACAAAAAAGGAACCATACCATTTAATCTCTTTATGTCTCTCAGGAGCCTACTAATGTTTCATTTACCCCAATATGTTTCCATGTTTTTTTATGCTCTCCTGGGATTCTGTTGCTATCATTTAAACTTGTGAGGACATCTCAGAGTAGCATTGCCCCAGAAGGACTCAGCATGATAGGGTCAGAGGCACTTGGGGTATTCCAGATCGCATCTGAGTGGTGGAGGTAGGTAGCTTCAAGGAGATGTACCCTATATGGCAGCATTGTCTTCTGCTGTCTCACTCTCCAGAGCTGTAGCAATATAATATTGCACACAAGAAATTTATAGGATGTTATAAACCAATGTTACCTCAATAAAAATAAGTTTTATAAAATGGGAAGAAAGTTAAAGGCTTATTCAGTTCGGTGACTTGTCTCTCAATCATGTAGAATGGAAAGCTTTACAGTTACTTCTGGTTAGAACTGATCAACTATCTTTTTCCTTTGGTCAAAGTCCCCTCTCCTGGTCATCTAGCTTTCGATTTTCTCTTTTGTGCCCGTAAAGTCTGCTATTGTTATTTGGCTAACACAAGCCATGTAGCTTGTGTTAAAGGATTCTTTCTATTTCTTTAAGAAAAATGTGATGCTCATAAAACTTGTCAAACTATTTTTTTTGCCAGTGATATTAGCAGGGGAAAAGGATACATAGATAATTCCTGATTCCTTGAGCAATCTAATCCCATTTCAACAAATGCATTTCCTGCTTTACTCCTCCTTCCTTCCTGCTACTCTCCCTCCTTCCTTCCATATCTTTCTTCCCTCCTTCCGTTAGACAAATACAAAAAAGAAATTAAAAATCGCAACAACAAAAAGACAAATCAGAAGAGCAATACGTAAACAAGATCACAGTGCAGGCAACCCCCATAGACCCTTATATTGTTGTTAAAGTTGAACTGAAAATTTGGCTTTGTGCTTTCTAGTGGTTAGAACGAAAGAGAAGTATCGTCAGTTGTATGGGTTCCATTGACCACACAGAGAACACATATCAGTTTCGCTAGAAAAGTAAAAATATTCTTGGCATTTGTTCTGAAAGCTACCCTCTGTGGCTCTATATAGTATAGCAGCCAGGTACCATGCAGTGTATAAGGCAATGGCTTTACAATAAAATGGATGCTGGTTTTAATAACCTCGATTCTGTAACATTTCCTGGGAACACTCAGGCATGATACAAGTGTATGACTTAGTAAAATGAGTACTTGAAAGCCTGGGCAGTTTTCTACAAACTAATGTAGATTTCTGATTCTTTGGCTTAATGTATAGATGAAGCATGGATTATATTGAGAAATGGATTATCTTATTGATTTTCAGACCATCTAGTATAAATATCAATTATCCTGGCAAGGTTTTGCATAAGTGTTGGGCAACAGATAGCTCAGAGATATGTCCTCTGACAAATATCATAAAAGAGTAATTTCTCTCCTCTCCAACCTGCAACTAATTTGCCAAGGAATCCAAGTAATAAGCCTGAAATCAGAGAATGTGCTAGAGAATTCTTGAATGGTAAGAATTGAAACATCATTGAAGAGTTGGATTCACCTTAGAAAATATGGGGAGATGAAAGAACGTCTGGATGTCTTCAGTGAATGCTGGTTGCCTCTTTTTGACAAATGAAGTTGTCTAGCTCTGCAATGTGTTCATTCGTCTTGTTGGAGAGCAATTGCTGTTTGCCATTTCAGAGTCCAGGTGAACCATCTATATTCATTAAGCTTGTTGGGATGTTGAAGGGAATGAATAAATAATGCCTTCTCCTTTCACAAAGATCTGGTATCACACTTTCAATTTATGTAGAAAACCCAGGCTAATATATGCATTTCTTCTTGTCTTCTGTAACAAGCGTTCCATATGGGTCCATCCAGCTGTTTTGCTGAGATCTATTTAATAGCTTTCCATCAATAACTAATGTTAGCATTTGATTGGAGAAGTTCACTTGCAGAATATCACCAAGAGTCAGCTTTAAGGAAGCTGGAAAGTTTCCAAAATGTGGTCATGAGTTAAGGCTCATGCTCCTCTGTCTTACAGTAAACTTTACTCAACCAATGGAAGCTGCTCCCCAACTTCTTGGTGTCTAGTAGATGTCCTCTTATTCCCATCTCCTGAGCATGAAGTCAATGGTGTTTGAGACAGATTAAATGAGGATTAAAACTGAAGAATTTTATCCAGTGTGTCAGCAGAGCAAGGGAGTGAGGATGAAGTGAGGGGTGTTAGAGGCAAAGAGGTATATAGTTAAAAATATTTACTTTGTATTTTTAAGTAATTTCAGACTTACAAAAAAATGTAAAAATAGTACTAAGAACTCATGATTATTCTTTATCCATATTCCACAGCTGTTAAAATTTTAACACATTTGCTTTTCTTTTTCTTTTTACTATACGAATTTGTGTTTTCCCTTTTTCCTTCTCCTTTTTCTCCTTTTTCTTCTTCTCCTTCTTCTTCTTAGTATTATTAGTATTATTATTATCATTATTATTATTTTATGAAGACAATTTTTTTAGAGTAGTTTTAGGTCCACAGCAATACTAAGGGAAAGGTACAGACATGTACCATATACCTCCTGTTCCCCACACACGCATAGCCTCACCACTGTTAACATTTCCCAGCAGAATGACACACTTGTTACAATTGATGAACCTACACTGACACATCATAATCACCCAAAGTTCATAGTTTACACTATAGTTCACTCTTGGTGATGTACATTCTATGGGTTTGGACAAATGCATAGTGATATGTATTAATAATTATGGTATCAAACAGAGTATTTTCACTGCTCTAAAAATCCTCTGTGCTCCACCTATTCATCCCTCCTACCCTCTAACCCTTGGCCATCATTGATCTTTTTACTGTCTCCATAGTTTTGCTTCCTTCAGAATGTCATATATTTAAAATCATATAGTATGTAGACTTTTCTGATTGGCTCCTTTCACTTATTTTTTTTTAATATGCATTTAATATTCCTCCATGTCTTTTTATGGCCTGATGGCTCATTTCTTTTTAGCACTGAATAATATTCCATTGTCTGGATGTACCACAGTTTATCCACCCACTTAAAGAAGAACACCTTTGTTGCTTCCAACTTTTGGCAAGTATGATAAAGCTACTTTGAACATGTGTGCAAGTTTTTGTGTAGATATGTTTTCGAATTTTTTGCGTAAATACCAAAAAGTGTGATCACTGGATAGTATGGTAAAAGTATGTTTAATTTTGTGAGAAACCACCAAAATGTCTTCCAAAGTGGTGGTACAATTTTGCATTCCCACCAGCAATTAATGAGAGTTCCTGTTGCTTACATCCTCTTCAGCATTTGGTGTTGTCAATGGTCCAGGCCATTCTAATAAGTATAAAGAACTATCTTTCTGTTTTAATTTGCATTTCCCTGATGATATATGATATGGAGCATCTTTTCATATGCTTATTCTCCATCTGTGTATCTCCTTTGGTAAGTTGTCTGCTAAGGTCTTTGGCCCATTTTTAATTGGGTTGTTTGTTCTCCTATTGTTGAGTTTTAAGATTTCTTTGTATATTTTAGATAACAGACTTTTATCAGATGTGTCTTTTGCAAATATTTTCTCCCAATCTGTGGCTTTTCTCATTCTCTTGATATTATCTTTCACAGAGCAGAAGTTCTTTTAATTTTAATGAAATCCAGCTTATCAATTATTTCTTTCATGGTGTTGTATCTAAAAAGACTAATATCCATATCCAATGTCATCTAGGTTTTCTCCTATTTTATCTTCTAAGAGTTTTATAGGGTTTTTTTGTTACACATATTATTTTTTATAAACCATTTGAGAATAAGTTGCAAATATGATGCTCATTTTCTTTTAAGTACTTCACTGTGTACTTTCTAAGAATGAGGACATTTTACTATAGAACAACAGTACAATTGTAAAAATCAGGAAATTAATATTGATACTATTGTATAACATATGAACCTTATTCATTTTCAATTTTCCCACTAATAACATTTATAGTGAAACAAAAGAGAGCAAGAGGCAGAGGGAGAAGGAGGGGAGAGAGAGAAAGAGAGAGGGAACATTTTTTGGTGCAAGAAATATCCTAGGATCAGATATTGTGTTCAGTTGTCTTTTTAGTCTCCTGTAATGTAGAATGGTTTATCAGTATGTCTTTGTGTTCCATAATCTTTATTTTTTGAAGAATACTGGCAAATTATTTTATATATTATCCCCCTATTTGGATTTGTTCCACATTTTCTCAAGATTTGATTGAGGTAATAGGATTTGGCAGAACTACATAGAAGTGACATGTGCTTCTCATCAGCAGGTATGTGATGTCAAGTTTGTCCCACTGCTAGTGAAACTAACTTTGATCATTTAGCTAAAATGGTGGATATATTTCTTTATTATTCTCCCTGGGTCTTCATTCTGTCCATGACAAGACTGTGTCATATCGGAGTCCTGGAAATTCTCTTTCCCTCTCATTCTCCCTCGCATCTTCTTGAGTCAAGAACTCACAAGACAAAGACAACTTTTTCTCATTGACAACATTTTTCTCTAAAAAAATTTTTGAAACCTTCAGCGATTCTGGAAAGAGCCAGTGATGGCAATATAGTTGTAAGGTCTCCAAATCCCCAAGTGAAAATAGAACAACTCAGTAGGAGATGAAACTTCAGGGACAACACTGAAAATAAGTATAAGAATGAGGTATCCCAACAAACTCCCAAATGCAAGCTGGTAGAACAAACTACAGATCGCCACAAGAGTCACATGTGTGTCTTGGAGAAAGCAGAGGGATATTGAGGCTGTCTGGTGGATTTGAGTACAGCAGAACTGCAGAATAGCCAACAGGTATTTTCTGGAATGAGAACAGACACATTTAAGAATGTTTTAAACTATAAAATGTTTTAACCAATTCAGTGGTTGGTAAATATAACAGGACTTCAGTAAGGTCTGAAAAGACTGGTGCATTCTAGTCCTCATGGGATAATGAAGATAAAGAAAAGAGAACATCCAAATAAAGGTGGGAGAGGGAACAGAATCGTCCTGAAAAAAGCAAGAGGCCAAAATTTTTAGCATTACATAGAAGCAATAGAAAATGGAGCTCTGGGGCATTAGAAAATACATATACGTGAACAAAGTCTACTTCTAAAATCTCAGAAAAACTAATTTTACACGTAAAATACAACCACAGCTCAGCATCAATGAGAACACTCAGCATCCAGATCTTGGTTTCTAATATCATTTTCCAATGAAAGGAATCAGAGTTCCCTGGAAAGATGCCTGAGTCTAGGACTATGACAGGAAATATATATAAGATGAGTCTGCAGCATCATGTAATGCCAGAAAAAAGTAAATGCTCAAAACACAAAACAATGCAAGTATCTCAAAGGGACACAGGAGACAACTGAAATAGTTCCCAATGTCCAGAGCTGGAATAATTTGAGTGACAAAAAAGAAATAAAATAGTAATAGTTTATAACCCAACATGTAAAATCTGAGTCACTGAATTTATGCTGATATAAATAAATGCTAGAATTAATAAATAAATGGGGGATAATGGACAAATCTCCCACAAAGAATAGTTACAAATAATTTATGTAGGTACCCCTCCCACAGAAGTTGAAGCATAACTCTCTATATCTTGAGTGTGGGCTATAATCCGTGACTTGCTTCCAAAGACTACAGTATGGAAAGGGGAAAAGTTAACAGTGGAAAACTGACAAACACTCTTAGCCAAGTGACTGACGTTAACATCATCAATGATAAATCATGCTGATAGCTTGTACCCTTGTTATGATGTGTTGAGAATATACACTCTGGCCTTCCTCCCTCAAACCCATAACCCCAGTCTAATGTGAGAAAAACAGCAAACAAATTCAAATTGAGGGGCATTCTGCAAAATATCTAAAGAGGACTCCTCAAAACCATGAAAGTCATCAAAAACAAAGAATGTCTGAGAAATTAACCTGGCTAAGAGGAGACTAAATGATGACGAAGTTTAATCTGGTATACTGGATGGAAGCCAGGATGAGAAACAGAATATTAGGTGGAAATTAATGACACCTGAATGAAGTATGGATTTAATTATTAATAATGTATCAATGTTAATTCTTCAGTTGTGACCAATGTGTCAGCATAATGTTACATGCTAACAATAGAGGAAATTAGGTACAAAGTAAAAGGAAAATCTCTGTAATATTTTTTGCAACTTTTTCTGTAAATCTAAAATTATTCAAAAATAAACGTTTATTTAAATATATAAAACTGAACTAAAGAAAAGTTTTAAGGTCAAATCCCATACAAAGTTACCATAAGAAAAAAGAGAATGAGTAGCAGAGAAATTTCCCTCTAGGTAATGACCAGAAATATATACTCATAAAAGGATCAAAACTCTAATGACTATTTGAAAATAAGTTAAAAGACATAAAAAAATGATTCAAAATATAAAACAATAACATCAGTCATAAATTTTAAAAAAAACCTCAGAAATGAGGTGACAGAACTCAAGAAGGAATTGGAAATAAATATAAAAGTCATTTGGGAGCATGGCTTCAAGATGGTGGAAGAGTAAGATGTGGACATCACCTTCCTCCCCACAAATACATTAGAAATACAGCTACATGTGGAACAACTCCTACAGAACACCTACTGAATGCTGGCAGAAGAACTCAGACCTCCCAAAAGGCAAGAAACTCCCCACGTACCTGGATAAGGCAAAAGAAAAAAGAAAAAACAGAGACAAAGAATAGGGACAGAACCTGCACCAGAGGGAGGGAGCTGTGAGGGAGGAAAGCTTTCCACACACTAGGAAGCCCCTTCGCGGGTGGAGACTGCGGGTGGTGGAGGGGGGGAGCTTCGGAGCCACGGAGGAGAGCGCAGCCACAGGGGTGCAGAGGGCAAAGTGGACAGATTCCCGCACAGAGGCTCGGCGCCAGCAGCCCAAGAGGCTTATCTGCTCACCCTCCGTGATGGGCGGGGGGCTGGGAGCTGAGGCTCGGGCTTCGGTCGGATTGCAGGAAGAGGACTGGGGTTGGCGGCGTGAACACAGCCTGAAGGGGTTAGCGCACCACAGCTAGCCGGGAGGGAGACCGGGAAAAAGTCTGCAGCCGCCGAAGAGGCAAGAGACTTTTTCTTGACTCTTTGTTTCGCGGCGCGCAAGGAGAGGGGATTCAGAGCGTCGCCTAAACGAACTCCAGAGACGGGCGCGAGCCGCGGTGATCAGCGCGGACCCCAGAGATGGGCATGAGATGCTAAGGCTACTGCAGCCGCCACCAAGAAGTCTGTGTGCGAGCACAGGTCACTATCCACACCTCCCCTCCTGGGAGCCTGTGCAGCCCGCCACGGCCAGGGTCCCGTGATCCAGGGACAACCTCCCTGGGAGAACACATGGCGTGCCTCAGGCTGGTGCAACGTCACGCAGGCCTCTGCCGCCGCAGGCTCGCCCCGCATCCGGACCCTTCCCTCCCCCCGGCCTGAGTGAGCGAGGCCTCCCTAATCAGCTGCTACTTTAACCCCGTCCTGTCTGGGCGAAGAACAGACACCCTCAGGCAACCTCCAGGCAGAGGCCTGGACAAATCCAAAGCTGAACCCCAGGAGCTGTGCAAACAAAGAAGAGGAAGGGAAATCTCTCCCAGCAGCCTCAGGAGCAGCAGATTAAATCTCCACAATCAACTTGATGTACCTGCATCTGTGGAATACCTGAATAGACAATCAATAATCCCAAATTGAGGTGGTGGAGTTTGGGAGCAAGGATATATATATTTTTTCCCTTTTTCTCTTTTGTGATTGTGTATGTGTATGCTTCTGTGTGTGACTTTCTCTCTACAGCTTTGCTTTTACCGTTTGTCCTAGGGTTCTGTCTGTCCATTTTTTTCTTTTTTTTTAGTATAGTTTTTAGCACTTATTATCACTGGTGGACTTGTTTTTTGGTTTGGCTGCTCTCTTCTTTCTTTCTTTTTTTTTTATTACATTTAAAATTTTTTTAATAATTATTTTTTATTTTAATAACTTTATTTTATTTTACTTTTTTCTTTCATTTTTCTCCCTTTTATTCTGAGCCATGTGGATGTCAGAGTTTTGATGCTCCGGCCAGGCATCAGGCATGTGCCTCTCAGGTGTGAGAGCCGAGTTCAGGATATTGGTCCACCAGAAACCTCCCAGCTCCATGTAATATCAAATGGCAAAAGCTCTCCCAGAGATCTCCATCTCAATGCCAAGACCCAGCTCCACTCAACGACCAGCAAGCTCCAGTGTGGGACACCCTATGCCAAACAACTAGCAAGACAGGAACACAACCCCACCCGTTAGCAGAGAGGCTGCCTAAAATCATAATAAGGTCACAGACACCCCAAAACACACCACCGGATGCGGACCTGCTCAACAGAAAGACAAGATCCAGCCTCATCCACCAGAACACAGGCACTAGTTCCCTCCACCAGGAAGCCTACACAACCCACTGAACCAACCTTAGCTACTGGGGGCAGACATCAAAAACAATGGCAACTACGAACCTGCAGCCTGCGAAAAGGAGACCCCAAACATGGTATCATTTTGCTAAACTAACACAGTAAGTTGAGGAAAATGATATGACAGGGAAACACACAGCAGATGAAGGAGCAAGGTAAAAACCCACCAGACCTAACAAATGAAGAGGAAATAGGCAGTCTACCTGAAAAAGAATTCAGAATAATGACAGTAATCATGATCCAAAATCTTGGAAATAGAATGGAGAAAATACAAGAAACACTTAACAAGGACCTAGAAGAACTAAAGAGCAAACAAACAATCATGAACAACACAATAAATGAAATTAAAAATTCTCTAGAAGGAATCAATAGCAGAATAATTGAGGCAGAAGAACGGATAAGTGACCTAGAAGACAAAATAGTGGAAATAACTACTGCAGAGCAGAATAAAGAAAAAAGAATGAAAAGAAATGAGGATAGTCACAGAGACCTCTGGGACAACATTAAATGCACCAAGATTCAAATGATAGGAGTCCCAGAAGAAGAAGAGAAAAAGAAAGGGACTGAGAAAATAGTTGAAGGGATTATAGTTGAGAACTTCCCTAATATGGGAAAGGAAATAGTCAATCAAGTCCAAGAAGTGCAGAGAGTCCCATACAGGATAAATCCAAGAAGAAACAGCCAAGACACATATTAATAAAACTATCAAAAAGTAAATACAAAGAAAAAATATTAAAAGCAGCAAGGGAAAAACAATAACATACAAGGGGCTCTCCATAAGGTTAACAGCTGATATTCCAGCAGAAACTCTGCAAGCCAGAAGGGAGTGGCAGGACACATTTAAAGTGAGGAAACAGAGAAAATTACAACCAAGATTACTCTACCCAGAAAGGATCTCATTCAGATTCGACGGAGAAATTAAAACTTTACAGGCAAGCAAAAGCTAAGAGAATTCAGCACCACCAAACCAGCTTTACAACAAATGCTAAAGGAACTTCTCTAGGCAGGAGACACAAGAGAAGGAAAAGACCTACAATAACAAACCCAAAACAATTAAGAAAATGGTAATAGGAACATACATATCGATAATTACCTTAAATGTAAATGGATTAAATGCTCGAACCAAAAGACATAGACTGGCTGAATGGATATAAAAATAAGACCCATATATATGCTGTCTACAAGAGACCCATTTCAGAGCTAAGGACACATACACTGAAAGTGAGAGAATGGAAAAAGATATTCCATGCAAATGGAAATCAAAAGAAAGCTGCAGTAGCAATTCTCATATAAGACAAAATAGACTTTAAAAAAAGACTATTGCTTCCCTGGTGGCGCAGTGGTTGAGAGTCTGCCTGCCGATGCAGGGGACACGGGTTCCAGCCCTGGTCTGGGAAGATCCCACATGCCGCGGAGCAACTGGGCCCGTGAGCCACAACTACTGAGCCTGCGCGTCTGGAGCCTGTGCTCCGCAACAAGAGAGGCCGCGATAGTGAGAGGCCCGCGCATTGCGATGAAGGGTGGCCCCCGCTCGCCGCAACTAGAGAAAGCCCTCGCACAGAAACGAAGACCCAACACAGCCATAAATAAATAAATAAATAAAATTAAGAAAATACTTTTGGGCTTCCCTGGTGGCGCAGTGGTTGAGAATCTGCCTGCTAATGCGGGGGACACGGGTTCGAGCCCTGGTCTGGGAAGATCCCACATGCCACGGAGCAGCTGGGCCCGTGAGCCACAATTGCTGAGCCTGCGCGTCTGGAGCCTGTGCCCCGCAACGGGAGGGGCCGCGATGGAGAAAGGCCCGCGCACCGCGATGAAGAGCGGTCCCCGCACCGCGATGAAGAGTGGCCCCCGCTTGCCGCAACTGGAGAAAGCCCTCGCACGAACCGAAGACCCAATACAGACAAAAATAAATAAATTAATTAATTAAAAAAAGAAAATCCTTAAAAAAAAAAAAAAAAAAAAAAAAGACTATTACAAGAGACAAAGAAGGACACTACATAATGATCAAGGGATCAATCCAAGAAGAAGATATAACAATTGTAAATATCTATGCACCCAACATAGGAGCACTTGAGTACATAAGGCAAATGCTAACAGCCATAAAAGGGGAAATCGACAGTAACACAATCATAGTAGGGGACTTTAACACCCCATTTTCACCAATGGACAGATCATCCAAAATGAAAATAAATAAGGAAACACAAGCTTTAAATGATACATTAAACAAGATGGACTTAATTGATATTTATAGGACATTCCATCCAAAAACAACAGAATACACTTTCTTCTCAAGTGCTCATGGAATATTCCCCAGGATATATCATATCTTGGGTCACTAATGAAGCCTTGGTAAATTTAAGAAAATTGAAATCGTATCAAGTGTCTTTTCCACCCACAATGCTATGAGACTAGATATCAGTTACAGGAAAAAATCTGCAGAAAATACAAACACATGGAGGGTAAACAATACACTACTTAATAACCAAGAGATCACTGAAGAAATCAAAGAGGAAATCAAAAATACCTAGAAGCAAATGACAATGAAAACACAACAACCCAAAACCTATGGGATGCAGCAAAAGCAGTTCTAAGAGGGAAATTTATACCAATACAATCCTACCTTAAGAAACAAGAAACATCTCAAATAAACAACCTAAACTTACACCTAAAGCAATTAGAGAAAGAAGATCAAAAAACCCCTAAAGTTAGCAGAAGGAAAGAAATCATAAAGATCAGATCAGAAATAAATGAAAAAGAAATGAAGGAAACAATAGCAAAGATCAATAAAACTAAAAGCTGGTTCTTTGAGAAGATAAACAAGATTGATAAACCATTAGCCAGACACATCAAGAAATAAGGGAGAAGACTCAAATCAATAGATTTAGAAATGAAAAAAGAGAAGTAACAAGTGACACTGCAGAAATACAAAGGATCATGAGAGATTACTACAAGAAACTATATGCCAATAAAATGGACAACCTGGAAGAAATGGACAAATCCTTTGAAAAGCACAACCTTCCAAGACTGAACCAGGAAGAAATAGAAACTATGAACAGACCAATCACAATTGAAACTGTGAGTAAAAATCTTCCAACAAACAAAAGCCCAGGACCAGATGGCTTCAGAGGCAAATTCTATCAAACATTTAGAGAAGAGCTAACACCTATCCTTCTCAAAATCTTCCAAAATATAGCAGAGGGAGGAACACTCCCAAACTCATTCTATGAGGCCACCATCACCCTGATACCAAAACCAGACAAAGATGTCACAAAGAAAGCAAACTACAGGCCAATATCACTGAAGAACATAGATGCAAAAACTTACAAAAAAATACTAGCAAACAGAATCCAACAGCACATTAAAAGGATCATACACCATGATCAAGTGGGGTTTATCCCAGGAATGCAAGGATTCTTCAATATACACAAATGAATCCATGTGATACACCATATTAACAAATTGAAGGAGAAAAACCAAATGATCATCTCAATAGATACAGAGAGAGCATTCAACAAAATTCAACACCCATTTATGATAAAAATCCTCCAGAAAGTAAGCATAAAGGGAACTTTCCTCAACATAATGAAGGCCATATATGACAAACCCACAGCCCACATCATCCTCAATGGTGAAAAACTGAAACCATTTCCACTAAGATCAGGAACAAGACAAGGTTGCCCATACTCACCATTATTATTCAACATAGTTTTGGAAGTTTTAGCCACAGCAATCAGAGAAGGAAAAGAATTAAAAGGAATCCAAATCAGAAAAGAAGATGTAAAGCTGTCACCCTTTGCAGATGACATGATACTATATATAGAGAATCCTAAAGATCCTACCAGAAAACTACTAGAACTAATCAATGAATTTGGTAAAGTAGCAGAATAAAAAATTAATGCACAGAAATCTGTTCCATTCCTATACACTAATGATGAGAAATCTGAAAGTGAAATTAAGGAAACACTCCCATTTACCATTGCAACAAAAAGAATAAAATACCTAGGAATAAACCTACCTAAGGAGAAAAAAGACCAGTATGCAGAAAATTATAAGACACTGAGAAAGAAATTAAAGATGATACCAACAGATGGAGAGATATACCATGTTCTTGGATTGGAAGAATAAACATTGTGAAAATGACTATACTACCCAAAGCAATATACATACATGTTCAATGCAATCCCTATCAAACTACCACTGGAAATTTTCACAGAAGTAGAACAAAAAATTTCACAATTTTTATGAAAACACAAAAGGCCACGAATAGCCAAAGCAATATTGAGAAAGATAAACGGAGCTGGAGGAATCAAGTTCCCTGACTTCAGACTATACTACAAAGCTACAGTAATCAAGACAGTATGGTACTGGCACAAAAACAAAAATATAGACCAATGGAACAGGATAGAAAGCCAAGAGATAAACCCACACACATATGGTCACCTTCTTTTTGATAAAGGAGGCAAGACTATACAATGGAGAAAAGACAGCCTCTTCAATAAGTGGTGCTGGGAAAACTGGACAGCTACATGTAAAAGAATGAAATTAGAACACTCCCTAACACCATACACAAAAATAAACTCAATGGATTAAAGACCTAAATGTAAGGCCAGACACTATCAAACTCTTAGAGGAAAACGTAGGCAGAACACCACTCTATGACATAAATCACAGCAAGATCCTTTTTGACCCACCCGCTAGACAAATGGAAATTAAAAAAAATAAATAAACAAATGAGACCTCATGAAACTTGAAAGCTTTTGCACAGCAAAGGAAACCATAAATAAGACGAAAAGACAACCCTCAGAATGGGGGAAAATATTTGCAAACAAAGCAACTGACAAAGGATTAATCTCCCAAATTTACAAGCAGTTCATGCAGCTCAATACCAAAAAACAAAAACCCAATCCAAAAATGGGCAGAAGACCTAAATAGACATTTCTCCAAGGAAGATATACAGATTGCCAACAAACACATGAAAGAATGCTCAACATCATGAATCATTAGAGAAATGCAAATCAAAACTACAACGAGATATCATCTCACACCGGTCAGAATGGCCATCATCAAAAAATCTACAAACAATAAATGCTGGAGAGGGTGTGGAGAAAAGGGAACCCTCTTGCACTGTTGGTGGGAATATAAATTGATACAGCCACTATGGAGAACAGTATGGACGTTTCTTAAAAACCTAAAAATAGAACTACCATACGACCCAGCAATCCCACTACTGGATATATACCCTGAGAAAACCATAATTCAAAAAGAGTCATGTAGCACAATGTTCATTGCAGCTCTATTTACAATAGCCAGGACATGGAAGCAACCTAAGTGTCCATCGACCATTGAATGGATAAAGAAGATGTGGCACATATATATAATGGAATATTACTCAGCCATAAAAAGAAATGAAATTGAGTTATTGGTAGTGAGGTGGATGGACCTAGAGTCTGTCATACAGAGTGAAGTAAGCCAGAAAGAGAAAAATAAATACCGTATGCTAACACATATATATGGAATATAAAAAAAAAAAAAAGGTCATGAAGAAGCTAGGGGTAGGACGGGAATAAAGATGCAGACCTCCTAGAGAATGGACTTGAGGACACGGGGAGTGGGAAGGGTAAGCTGGGACAAAGTGAGAGAGTGGCATCGACATATATACACTACCAAGTGTAAAACCGATAGCTAGTGGGAAGCAGCCGCATAGCACAGGGAGATTAGCTCTGTGCTTTGTGACCACGTAGAGGAGTGGGATAGGGAGGGTGGGAGGGAGGGAGACTCAAGAGGGAAGAGATATGGGGATATATGTATATGTATAGCTGAATCACTTTGTTATAAAGCAGAAACTAACACACCATTGTAAAGCAATTATAGTCCAAAAAAGATGTTAAAAATAAATAAAATTCATTTGGAGCTAAAAACTAAGGTAGAAGAAGTACAATAAAAATAGACATAACAATCATCCCTTAAGAGAAGTAGGAGGTGAATGAGGAAAATTTTAAAAACAAAAAGAAATGTAAGATAGAAGGAATTGAGAGAAAATAACACCTGTAGAAGACAGGCAAAGAAGTTCCAAATTAGAGAGAGAAATTCTTTTTTTAAAAGTATATTTTTTAAAGATTATTTTGATGTGGACCATTTTTAAAGTCTTTACTGAATTTGTTAAAATATTGATTCTGTTTTATGTTTTGGTTTTATGGCCATGAGGTATGTGGGATCTTAGCTCCCTGACCATGGATCGAACCCGCACCTCATGAATTGGAAGGCGGAGTCTTAACCACTGGACTGCCAAGGGAAGTCCCTAGAGACAGAAGTTTCTGAAGAAGAGAACCAAAGCAAGGTAAAAGAACAAATACTAAAATTTATAATTCAAGAAAACTTTTGAGAAATTAAGAAAAAATTAAACTACATATGGTAAGCACCCTTGTGGTTACAAGGGTATTTGTCTTGTAATAATTCTCTAAGCTATTAAAAAGTAGTCAGATAGTTGTTACTCTTGGGGGAGAACAGTGATTGGATGGGAGCATGAGGAGACTGGTGCTGGTAACATTCTGTTTCTTAATCTAAATTCTAGTTACACAATAGAATATGCTTTGTGAAAAGTCATTGAGTTGTACACGTATTTGCACTTTCTTGCATGTAAATTAGTGCAATAAATAAAAATGTAAAAAGAAAATGATAAAATTATTTAAAAAAGAATACCCCATCACAGGTGAGGATGTGGAGGTGTAAGCAGAATTCCATTTTGCCACACTGGTGGGAATTGAGCAGAAAGAATATCGGTGGAGTAAAGATCATTGCCTTGCCCCATGTAGGGTGACCAACTGTCCCTGTGTTCTTGGGACTGAGGTTTTTCCTAGGATGCAAAACTTTCAGTGTCACAGTGTAGACAGCCCTGGGTAATCCGGAAGGGCTGGTTATCTTAGCTCCAATGTATGTATATTTGGGACTGTGCTAGACAGAGGAAGCTATAAAATGCTTGCTGGTTATGCTGCAAGGAGGTTGCCCTGGCAGCTGAACCTAATTGCATTTCATTGACCACAGGTGGTGAACCAGAAGAAGATGCCTCTTCTATTACTTGAGGTCAATTCTTTCCATTAAAGTTGCTTTGTACTGCAAAGTGACAATTCTGCCCAATCGAAGCTGTCCTTCTTGGACAAGGTTAAAATAGAGATATAGGAGTCCCTGAGGCCAAAAAGTTATGAATGAGACTGCATCTCATACTATCCCACATTCTATATGTTTCCTGGCATCTCCCTCACTGAAGGGAAGTGAAATCCAAAGGAAGTTGCTTAATACAGAAGCTATGAAATAAAAATTTATTTTTTAATAAACACAATAATAGTGACAAAGACCCTGTTTCTGAATTTAAAGTATTTTGCATCAGTTGTTCACAGGAAAAAAAGCCTTCTATTTTGAATGAATAGTAAGGGACTTAATGAAAAGCTGTATCAAATAAGGTTTATTTTACCCTCTTGCTACTTAAAGTGTGGGCTATGGAGCATCACAAGTGAGAAATGAAAAATCCAGGGTTTTCCCTCACATCTACTGGATTAGAATCTGTGTTTTAGCAAGTTCCTCCAAACAACCAGACCAGTATGTGGTCTGTGTGTGCATTTTTGGTTTACTTCAATACAAGTGTCCACTTGACTGTGCTACAGAATAGACATACTCGTCACTTCTAAGCTAAATCTTACTGTTTAGCAAGATATCTCTATTTATACACAGTACTCTAGTACAATGCTTCTGAAAATGTGGCTCCTGGACCTGCAGTATCAACAGGCCCTGGGAATCTGTTAGAGAAGCAAATACTCCACCACATCCCAGACCTACTGAATCAGAAGATCTGGGGTTGGAACCCAGACATCTGTATTTCAACAAGCCTTCCAGATAATTCTGATGGCCTCTAAAGTTTGAGATCCACTACCATAGGACCTAGCTGCTCCAATAAACAGACAATCTTGTTATTACAAACAACCCGCCAGAATTTAAAGGGGTAGAAATGGAATGAATCAGGGAGAACAGGAGAAAGAGTCATTTCCATTCTTATCTTAAAAATAATTGAAAAAAATATGGTTTCAATATTTCTTTTGAATTGTTCTCCAAAACACTTGGCCAGCACCTAGATTTTTACTTTTAATTGTGATGTCACCCTTGCTCGGAAAGACAGCCTTTGGCGGATGCCAAGAAGATTGCCATGAAGACAGCTTCACTACAGCCAGATGAGAAGAACCTGTACAGAATCGATAACCCACACTAATGTGATTTTCTAACTAGATGATTTAACGGATCCACAAAGCATGTTTCAGAAAAGTAGTTGTGGCTGCAGCTTGAGCAGTCTGAATAGTATTCCCAATCAAACAAATAAAGAGAAGGGATTTGCAAGCAAATGCTGATTTGTGGCTTGGCAGGGACTGTGGTGTTCATGGGCACACCTGAGATGAAGTTTTAAAGTCTGAGAAACCACTTAAGGAGCAACTGAGGAGTCATCAGTATTAGTTGATGGGGCCCCTAACGCACCAGGAGGAGGTATGTGCCATTTCAAACAGGTCCCACATCAGGTGCAGATTAGAACCAAATGTCCAGGCAGTCCTTTCTCCTCAGGGCACCTTGAATCAGCTCAGAGCCCATCACAAATTTCCAAAATTGACTTCTTGTCTTATTTTTTCAGTTGAAAATATTATTGGGGAGTTTGCTTCTACTGAAGTCAGGAAAATAAAATTACAACCAGTCCTGTTTTGGGTATCAGTAAATATTTAAACATAAAATAATGTGAGTTTTAATACCCTGACTTCTCAATTTTCAATAATTTTCAACTACTTTAATGTTCTGGAAAAAAAGAACCATTAAAAATACACACAACTTCATAGATGAAATATGATTGATCTAAGTTAATCAGAGATTCATCTCCCCATGTCACGTGGGGCAGTTCCGGACAGTAGGCTATAAGGTAGCTCTGATGGTGGCTTCTGGAAAGGTATGTTTTCTTATTGATCCTGATTGACCCCCTTTTTGCCCTTTCAATCCAAGTTCTTAAATCTTTTTTAGGTCTAGGACTTTCTCAATCATAAGTTCGTCAAGTGTATCCTACCCTCTTTTTACCTTTTCTTCTCACTTTGAAATTCCAATTAGTTGGATGTTAAAATTTCTACTTTTATCATTCAGTTCTCTTTTATTCTGACCTCCCTTAACTCCATTCTAATGTCTTTTGGGGAGGTTCCTGAAAATCCCCTAGCTCTCTAGGTTCTGGTTGAATCCATTCTGTTACTCAAACCATCTTCTGAAATTTTCATTTTAGCAACTATAATTTTAATAGTGAATATAACTGGTTGGTTCCTCATAATGCTTATTCTTGCTTCATATTTCTAAGAATACTCCTTTAATACCTTGAGCATATTTTTTTTTGAATTTTATTTAATTTTTTTTTTTATACAGCAGATTCTTATTAGTCATCAATGTTATACACATCAGTGTATACATGTCAATCCCAATCGCACAATTCATCCCACCACCACCACCACCCCCCGCTGCTTTCCCCCCTTGATGTTCATACGTTTGTTCTCTACATCTGTGTCTCAATTTCTGCCCTGCAAACCGGTTCATCTGTACCATTTTTCTAGGTTCCACATATATGCGTTAATATACGATATTTGTTTTTCTCTTTCTGACTTACTTCACTCTGTATGACAGTCTCTAAATCCATCCACGTCTCAACAAATGACCCAATTTCATTCCTTTTTATGGCTGAGTAATATTCCATTGTATGTGTGTACCACATCTTCTTTATCCATTCATCTGTCGATGGGCATTTAGGTTGCTTCCATGGCCTGGTTATTGTAAATAGTGCTGCAATGAACATTGGGGTGCATGTGTCTTTTTGAATTGTGGTTTTTCTCTGGGTATATGCCCAGTAGTGGGATTGCTGGATCATATGGTAATTCTGTTTTTAGTTTTTTAAGGAACCTCCATACTGTTCTCCGTAGTTGCTGTATCAATTTACATTCCCATCAACAGTGCAAGAGTGTTCCCTTTTCTCCACACCCTCTCCAGCATTTGCTGTTTGTAGATTTTCTGATGACACCCATTCTAACTGGTGTGAGGTGATATCTCATTGTAGTTTTTATTTGCATTTCTCTAATAATTAGTGATGTTGAGCAGCTTTTCATGTGCTTCTTGGCCATCTGCATGTCTTCTTTGGAGAAATGTCTATTTAGGTCTTCTGCCCATATTTGGATTGGGTTGTTTGTTTTTTAATATTGTTTTTTAATATTGAGCTGCATGAGCTGTTTATATATTTTGGAGATTAATCCTTTGTCCATTGATTTGTTTGCAAGAGCATATTTATTAAGCTAATTTTGAATCACTACTTTTTCTATTCCATTAGCCCTGCTTCTGCTCTGATGGGTTGCTCTTGTTTTTTCTTGTGGCTCTTGGTTCTTTAAATGTCTTATCATTTTTCGCCAAGAGGTCATTTTTATTTTCTGGAGATTTCCTAACTGTAAATGACGACATTGAGAAAGAGGGAAAGCGTGAATGCTTGGAAGTTTAGGGGTTGGAGATTTAGAAGTTATGAGTGAAGACTTTGAGTCTTTTCTCTCTGTTCTTTGGAATCCAAAACCCTCTATCTCTCATCCAATCTATCTCTTTTCAGTGACATTCTTGCCTCCCAGGGAAACTCCTGATATCTCTCTCCCAGGTAATGCTCTTAAAAGTCTGTGATTCTTTAACTCTGTGGCTGAAAATATGGAGGGACATCTCACAGGCTGGCCAGGCTGCCTTCACTCCTCATTGGTTCCCATTCATTCTGACTCCAGAGCTGTCTTGATGGCTTCTGTGGCCTTTGGCTGAAGTATCTGCTCTACTGATCTTCACCCAGAGCAACAGAAGGTAAAGAGTGGAATGGCCCAGGAAGCTGTCTCCCAGCCTGCTTCTTGTCTATAACATCCTTCTTCCTAGTCACTGAGTGAGATTCTGAAATGAAATACCAACTCCTGGTTGTGAGCACTGAGAGGAGGAAGTGATAATGACAAGGAGACAGACTGAGTACGCTGAAAACAAATCATATTAGACCAGTCTCCTGTTTTTTTTTGAAATTTACTATGCCAAAGATTAGGAAAAAGAGGTAGCCCCAGGAGATATCAGCAAGGCACAATATCTTCCTAGAGCCTTATGAACTAAATACAGACATAAATAAAAGATTAAAGAGTTGTATTATTAGGTGGCTGTTGACTGAACCCAGTTAAGTCAGTTAATGATAAATGTCTACCTCAAGAGATTTTTCTAGCAGTGTACTTCAGGGGTTTGGCCTTAGACCTACCCTGATAGTTTAATATTTATGGTATTAATAACATGAAAAAATATAAAGACTTATTCATAGTTGCAGATGTTCAAAAGTTGGGAGCAGACAATGCTTATGATGTTACCAGAATCTGTCTCTAAATAAACATCAAAAGGCTAGAGAGATGAATGTAATAGAAGTTAATAGCAATAAACATGAGGTGCTGAAATTTTTCCAAAACCCAACAGGATTAGCATCAGCAAATGTTGAACATTTACCTAACTGTAAGCGTAATATGAATCGACAGTGTAATGTGGCTGACAAAATATTGTTACCAAAAGCTGCATCTATAGGAATATATTATGCAGCAAAAGGAAGGTAAGATCCTGCTCTTCTCTATTCTGGTCAAACTATAGCCAAGATAGCTCAGTTCAGTTCTAAGAATATCAAGTTCAGAACAACAAGCTTGAAGAAGGTCCTCAGTAAAAAGTACATTTGTGGTATAATCAGAGTAATAATAGAATTTACAACTACATCATATAAGGATTTGTTTAAGGAATTTGTGATGTTCATCCTGAAAAGAGAAGGATGCCTGGAGAGGAAACGGGCATCCTCAAATAAGGGCTGTTGGATAGAAAAGGAATCAACTGCATTTTATACCCTTCTAAAAGGATAGGGATATTTACACCCTTTCTAAAAGGATAAGACCAACAGATGAAAGCTGCAAGAAAATGGGTTTCAGCTCAACCTGTGAAAAAATTTTTTCAACAGAGTTTAGTCATTGGACATTTCATCTTTGCAAAGGGGTTGACTGATAAAGATGTTCAAGAATAAACTATATGAGTAGTTAAAGGCACACAGTGGATTAAAACTGGGCAACGGGAGAAGTGATCATGAAAATGCTCCTATAATCCAAAATGGCTTGGATTATTTGGGGAATCTTTATAGAGGAGATAACACTTGAGTTGTGCCAGGAAGGATGGATATAAATTGGACCATGCATTTTAACAGGGATACTATTGCCCCAAGACAATGAAATTAGTTCTTAGGGGGTGAAAAATACTTAGATATTACAATAGTCTGTGGCTCTCCTAAGGACCACAGTACAATATATATATACAATATATATACAATATATATATAATATATATACAATATATCTGTGATATTACTATTTCATGCTGGAAGGGGGCTGGTTAGGAAAATAAAATGTCTAAAAATGTTCCTTACTGAAACCATGATGAAAAAAGAAGATTGGTGTATTCGTTTTCTATTGTTGCTGTGGCAAATTATCACAAACTAGTCACTTTAAACAACACATATTTATTATCTTACAGTCCTGGAGTTCAGAGTCTAAAATGGGTCAGCAGAGCATCAGCCCCTCTGGAGGTCCTAGGGGAGAATCCTTGGAATTGCTTGCCTTTTCCAACTTCTAAAGTCTGCCACATTCCGTGACTCATGGCCCCGCATCATCTCTCTGCTTCTATAATCACATCTCCTCTCTCCCTTTTCCTTTATAAGTTCCCTGTGATTATATTGGTCCCACTTGGGCAATCCAGGATAATCTTGCCAACCCAAAATCTTTAATTAAACACATTGGCAACATCCCTTGACCATGCAAGGTAACTTATTCACAAGTTCTGGGATTGTACATATTTGGGGAAGGGCACATTACTCTGCTTATCACTTGGGAAACACTGACTTAGATGAAAGAAAGGTATGTGTTACTAGTTTTGTGTTAGGGGAGGAGGAACAGGGAAAGAACATATACTGTCCTGTGTAATCATAATCATGGGAAAACAACTCAGGACAGAGATGGCCAACAAATGGGGTTACAGGGACGTTACGCTCAAGTACGGACACCATTGTTATCATTTGAATTGTGGTTCACCACTGTTGGTCACCATAATAGTTTTGATTTTATGTTTTTACATGACTTTTTTTTAAAATTAATTTATTTATTTACTTATTTATTTTTGGCTGTGTTGGGTCTTCGTTTCTGTCCGAGGGCTTTCTCTAGTTCCGGCAAGCGGGGGCCACTCTTCATTGTGGTGCGCGGGCCTCTCACTATCGCGGCCTCTCTTGTTGCGGAGCACAGGCTCCAGACGCGCAGGCTCAGCAGTTGTGGCTCACGGGCCCAGTTGCTCCGCGGCATGTGGGATCTTCCCAGGCCAGGGCTCGAACCCGTGTTCCCTGCATTGGCAGGCAGATTCTCAACCACTGCGCCACCAGGGAAGCCCTACATGACTTTTTAAGTGTTCCTTCATTTGCAAATGAAGTGTTCCTTCATATGTAAATCCAAAAGTCCCAATCACTCCTTGCATTAGTTTCTTAAAATTATTGTAATGTTACCACAAATTGGGTGGCTTAAAACAGAAATTAATTCCCTCCTAGTTCTGGAGGCCAGAAGTTCAAAATCAAGGTGTTGGCAGGGCTATGCTCCCTCTGAAGGCTCTAGGGGTGAATGCTCCCCAGCCTCTTCCCATTTCTGGTGGTTCTAGGCATTCCTTGGCTTGAGGCTGCATCACTCCAATCTCTGCCTCTGTCTTCACATGACCTCTTTCCTTCTCCCTCCCCTCGTCTGGGTCTTCTGTCTTTTATAAGGACACTTGTCATTAGATTCACAGTTCACTCACTTAGTCCAGAATAATTACATCTGCAAAAACCCTTTATTCAAGTAAGATCACATGCACAGGTTCTGGGGGTTAGCACATGGACGTATCTTTTGGGGAACTTCCAATTAACCCAGTACATTCCCCCAAATCAGAATTGCCTCAGGGGAAAGAAATTACAAATTTTTTTCCCAAAGGAGCTGGCCTCCCAATATGCTGGCCTCACCATGAACCATTCTATCGGTAGTTGTTCTCAGACGTCAGTGGGAAGCAGCATCATTTGGAGGGTAGGTGCAGTGGGGCCCTGAGAAACTGTACTATTGACAGATTCTCTGGGAATGGAGGGGGTGGCTAATATCTGATGCTGTTTCAAAACACTTATCTTATTGATTCTCATTTTCCCCCTCACTTCCCTCCTTCACACAGCAACTGGTGATGTGTTTCTAAAGCACAGTACTAATCAAAGTTTTTCTTCCTCAAAACCATCATTGACTTTTCATTTCTTTAGACTAAGTCCAGATTCCCAGCTTGACATCCAAGCCCCTTAATGATCCTGACCTCAACTCATCTGGATCTCAATCCTATGCTCCAGTTTGCTGCTCTCTGTACTCACCTGGTGTTCCCCTGGAGTCATGTCAATGCTTTGGGGTTTCCGCCCTCATTCCTTTTCCAGGGAGGCTCCCAACTGCTGGCATTTCTGCCTCTGGGTATAAGCATTTTGCTTTTACATTTCTTGTATGAAATGTAAAGAGATGCTCTACATTTCTTGTGCTTTTCAGGCTTTCAAGTACATAACAAGCTCACCGGAGAGCTTGTAAAAATACAGCATCTGATTCACTAGGTCTGGCGTGGGCTGGAGATTCTACATGTCCCACAAGCTTCCAGGTGATGCTCGGTTGCCATCTCTGGGGCTCCACTCTAGTGGCGCAGCCCTATAGCACTCACCGCCACCTGCCTTCCTGGTTAATGGTATGTTGGCCTCCCCATCAGACTCTGGTATTCCAAGGGATTAAGAACTGTGACTTGTTCCTATCTTACATCCATGCCTAGCCCCCTGGGCTCAGCGTATATGCCAAGAAGCTGGTGAAAGTGAATGGAGTTAAATTAAATTTTAGTAAAATTAGAGGATAATTGCTACAATTTGGCTCTGCTGTCTCCTTTCTGCTGTTGCTGCTGGGCTATTAGCTCTGCAGAGAGGAGGCCGGTATCCTCAGCTGGCTAACGAGAGAAGCACGGCCACCAGTCTTCAAGAATCAAATGCTTATCTGCAGTATTTTCATGCACCCAAACTCTCCATTAGGCAAAAATAATTGTTTAAACAGATGATGTCACCCAGCAGATCCAAGCCATGGCAGCTCTGAAGAGAGAGCACGTTTTGCATAATGTTTGTGGAATCATGAGAAAACACAGTATTTTCTCCAAAAAATTGCCTCTATTGGGAGCATGCGGAATGAAATGGTAAAATTCCTGTTTGGGGGTGGGCTGGCTTGTTCTGCTGCTCTCTTTGGAAGTAACTGGAGAGGATATTAAGAAAATAACAAGACATAAAAATAGTATTCTTACGGGTCCCAGTAGACTACTCTTCCAAGGGACAGGGGTCCCTGGGTGCCTCTTTTTCGTCTGTGTGCTTAGTAGAAGGATTAGACAAGTGAAAGGAGGGTGAAATGCAGTTTTAAAAGGAGAGAAGATAAAGTGGATTTCAGTGGCGAAATAACACCACACCCTGAGAAGCAAAGGTACAATGATCTGGCTGCTGGAGCTGGGTAAGTATAGGTAGGGTGACCATCTCTTCTTGGTTGCCTAGGACCTTCCTGGTTTTAGCCCAGAAAGTCCCAACTCCCATAAAACCCTGCAGGTCTGGGCAAATTGGGAAGCTTAGTTATCCTAGGTACAGTAAGTCCCCATACATACGAACGAGTTCCATTCGGAGAGCATGTTCGTAATTCCAATTTTTTCATAAGTCCAATAAATTTAGCCTAGGTACCCAACTAACATAATCGGCTATATACTGCTGCTTTTATGCTTGCTTGTGGACATCCTGGACTTGAAATAAAGATACTGTACTACTGTACTCTACACAGTACTATACAGTAAAGTACAAAAACACAACCACTTGTAGAAGATACACGCACATGACAAAGTACACCAGACACATGAACTAACTTACATGATTGGACATGAGAACGCACATTTGCATCTTAGAAAGTTCGCAACTTGAAGGTTCGTATGTAGGGGACTTACTGTATAAGACAGGTCACCTTAGGAAAGTTTTGAATCTGTTCAATTGTCTCTGTGTTGTCTAAAATTTTCAACGGCATTCTTCGTTCCTGTGATCTCCACCTGCCTTCCCATCATCAAAAAAAGGGGTTACCTTTGATGCTCTTTTCCTTAATCCATCCTAAGTGTTTAATTCTGGAAACATTTAAGGGATCTGCCTTCCAGGAACATTTAACTGTGAGCTCCTGGGACTCTTCCAGTCTCCATGCACTTGTACATGCCTGTTTTCATGTTTTTATTAACAGCAACAATGCGACACAATTGCATAGAGTCTAGTTTTGCAAGATGTTACCCTATTTTATCACCTTGCTGATAATTACAACTCCCCCATTAGGAGATTCTGTTGGGAAAGGTGTTGGTATCTTTAAATTGCGCTTGAAAAATCACACGGTCCAAAAGACACACAAGTGGCCTAAAGTGACAAATGATTGGAGGGAGAGTTGGGGCTTCAAACTCAGGACTCTTTACTCCAAATGCAAGACACCTCCATGACCTCACTTAAAATGTTCTGTCTTTATCTTTAATTAATGATGTTTCCATTCTCAAATTATCTGTATGTGAAAGTCAAGTTCCAAATTAGCCCATCAACAACAACTACTAAAAAAGTGCCCTGTCTTATCTGTGGTGGAGGTATAATGACTGCGTTTCATTATTTTTATTTCCATCTCCCATGGCCTCTGAGCTTTCAGATCAATTGGGAGAATTTCCTGTGTTTGATGACTTGAGTCAGGCAAGAGGTTAACTGTCTACTCCTAGAGCCAGAGTCGGGTAGAGGAGGAGCAAGGTCCCTCCTGAGGCCCACTAACTATGCCAGTGTAGACCCTGGAAAAATGGGTTCAGACACAGAGTTTCACCCTGGCTTTCCAGGGCTGGAGAGATCCACTGTCTAAACAGAGCCTTTGACTCAGTTGTTGCTGTGGCAGCTGTGGACTCAAGGGTCTGTTATAGCTGTGGAGGGCATGGCAATCACAGACACTAGAATTTAGGGTATCTTCCTCCAAAAATCTGCACAAAGATAGAGGATCCCAGCCTCATCCTTACAGGGATATTTCATGACAATATTTGATAACAGATAAACTATAAACAGATGTGTGTGCCTTGTTTGCTTAGTAATACAGGTTTTACCATCTAGACTGCTAAGGAGAAACCCAGATGAAAGTGGAAATGATTCACCTGATATTATTTTCCTACATACAGATTGCTGTGGACCTGCAGGATTTTTTCATTTTCATGGCTACTTGATTGAATTGTAATAAAGGAATTAGAAATGAGGAATTGAAAAATAGAGAATTTGACTGTTGGCTTTGGAATTCTTTTTATTATTTTAAGTTAGAACTGTTATATGTCTTAGCCCATAAAATATTTTTAGAGTGTGCAGTACTGAGGCACCAAGCAGGACACAGACAGGACATTCAAATTAGGATAATCTTGAGTAATTTTTTTTTAACATCTTTATTGGAGTATAACTGCTTTACAATGGTGTGTTAGTTTCTGCTTTATATCAAAGTGAATCAGCTATACATATACATATATCCCCATATCTCCTCCCTCTTGGATCTCCCTCCCACCCCTCTAGGTGGTCACAAAGCACCGAGCTGATCTCCCTGTGCTATGCAGCTGCTTCCCACTAGCTATCTATTTTACATTTGGCAGTGTATATATGTCCATGCCACTCTCTCACTTCGTCCCATCTTACCCTTCCCACTCCCCGTGTCCTCAAGTCCATGCTCT
Organism: Balaenoptera acutorostrata; assembly: GCF_949987535.1. NCBI lineage: Eukaryota > Metazoa > Chordata > Mammalia > Artiodactyla > Balaenopteridae > Balaenoptera > Balaenoptera acutorostrata. The sequence goes on from NC_080066.1 coordinate 46,541,472, forward strand.
ACGTCTGCGTCTTTATTCCTGTCCTGTCCCTAGGTTCTTCAGAACCTTTCTTTTTTTTTTTTAGATCGAGTAATGTTTAATAAAAGACCTCTTAAGATGGTGTGAGCTGGATATAGCACAACCACAAAGGATAAAGCAGGACCCTGAGCTAATAACAAAGTTGGGGGACACATGCATATAGGAGTGAGGGGAGGAACAGTTATTGTAATTCACAAACAGAGGGTAGGCACCACCTCAGTTCAAAGGACATGACTAGCCTGGGGTGACCTTGCCAGGAAAGAGCCAAAGGAATACACCCCCAAACCCACTCTCTTTCTTCCTTCTGTTCTCCTGCTTCTGCTCACCATTGACAAAACCAACCTAAAGCCAGAGGGTGTAAAGGGCCAGGAAAATTCATCCAGGCAGGTCTCCCAGGGCAGAGATGGGGCTGGAGAAGGGGGCAGGGTGATTTAGTATCAGCAGAGGGAAGCTATCCAGAACACAGTTCCCATGATTATCCCAACTTTTGAAACTTACAATGGCTGAGCAGTATTCCATTGTATATATGTACCATGTCTTATATATATATATATATATATATATACACACAAACACAATGGTACATATATACAATGGAATGAAGTAATGTCATTTGCAGCAACATGGATACAACTAGAGATTATCATACTAAGTGAAGTAAGTCAGAAAGAGAAAGACAAATACCATATGATATCACTTATATGTGGAATCTAAAATACGACACAAATGAACCTATCTATAAAACAGAAACAGAATCAGGGACATAGAGAATATACTGGTGGTTGCCAAGGGGGAGGGGGGGTGAGAGAGGAATGGATTGGGAGTTTGGGGTTAGCAGATGCAAACTGGTATATATAGAATGGATAAACAACAAGGTCCCACTGTATAGCACAGGGACTGATATTCAATCTCCTGTGATAAACCATAATGGATAAGAATATGAAAAAGAATATGTATATATATGTATAACTGAGTCACTTTGTTGTACAGCAGTAATTAACACAACATTGTAAATCAACTATACTTCAATTAAAAAAAGAAACTTACAGGGAATTCCTTGGTGGTCCAGTGGCTAGGACTCTGCACTTTCACTGCTGAAGGCCCAGGTTCAGTCCCTGGTCAGGGAAATAAGATCCCCACAAACCTCGCTGTGCGCGCCCCCCCCCCAAAAAAAATAAAAGGAAACTTAAATGATCCTATGAAAAGCCTGTACAGTTATTTCCATTTATAGATGAGAAAACTGAAGCCAGAGACATGTCATAGGTCGCCCATCAAAGCCACACCTTTTCTCTACAAACCCCATGCTCTTTCTTCTGTTTCAGAGCAACGAGTTGATGGGCTGGTTGATTGTGATGCTATGTCCAGTGGAACATTGTCCCAGAGAGGGCTAATGCAGAACCTCAAGTAACTCCTGATGTTTAAAATTTACTAAATCACTTCTTACTCTCTTTGGCACCAGGGCCGAATCACCATAGTTCTGCGTCTGGTGAGTTTCCGTATCAATATGACCTCTTGTGAGCATCCTTGAGGTTGTTCAGACTTTGGCATCATATTTTATAACTCTTCTGGGGCTGACTGAAACATTTTGCAATGTGGGGCTCATTTTATTTTATGGTTTAATGAACCCATTTGAAAAAGTTTCCCTGTCCTCAGACCTTCCTGTGTTGCCCATACTCTAAGTTCTGTGAATTGCAAGAAAACAGTTTCATTACCTATATTTCCTGAAAGGAAAGGGATAGAACACTCCATAAATCACCTCGATGGTGATGCTTCCATGGTCACAAAGAAGTCAGCTAGTATTTATGCAAAGGTGGAAAGGCACACTTTTCCTTCCTCATCAGGTACATGCAATTTGCATATCGCATTATCTGCTTATTAACCAGAGTGTCTTGTAACAATGGCAGATTGTGAAATAGGCACACACGGGCAGTTGAACACAAGCTCTCAGGGGTTCATCCTGTGATTACATCTCTGTAATGAAGAGGCAAAAGGTGAAGATGCGACAATTGGATACTCGGCAACGGAATAAAATCAGGATTTGATCTAATGCAACATGACTTGCTCACAGCACAGGTAGAAGAATATCAAATGATCCATGTGAAATTCAATCCTTGTATAATTTTCCTATTATATCCATTGTTCTCCTATTAATCTGAATGCCATACAGAACAGCATGTAAATTAGGTTTTCATTAACATGATGCTTCCTTTTATCTTCATTTAGTTTAATTGTGACTTCTATTTTTTAGCTTAATATTTTTGTGGGTATGTGAATGTCCTGGTAAATTTGGCAATATTATGGGAAGGAAAAAAATAAAGATACTCACTGACATCTAGGTTATGCATATTCAGTACCATTGAAGGTGGATACATAAAAGCTATTTCTTTGAAAGCAGGTAGAGGTGGAGTTAAAAATGCCTAAAATGCAACATTGTTTTTGGAGTTTGCTATGTGTTAATTTTATCCTTAGGAACCTCCTAAAATATAACTTTTGGACTTTATCTTATGTTAAAACAGCAGAAGATGTACAATAATCTCTTTGCAAGGAAGAGAAGAGTTACACAGTTACCCTGGGCCAGGTACCCTGATACTCAGCATCTGATTGGATTTCCACAGTAACCTTTGAGGAAGCAATTACTATGACTGTTTCTGCTCTTTCAGAGCCTTTCTCAGCCAATCAGGACGCTCATAGGAGGGAATGAGGCAGTCAGTGGGAAGGGTTATTTAGCAAAGACCTCTACTTTGAGCTGCCAGAACAAGATCATGAGGCTCTTGAAGTTTCTGTTATTTGAAACATTATTGCTATTTTAAACATATATACCCAAACATCAGAATCTCCAGCCCTGGGATTTGGTTGCTCTGCCAGAGCAGTACATGCTGTTTAGTAAAAAGTTGCTCTGTTCCTTCCTGGCGCCTAGGGTATCACCAGGGCTGGCTCCATCCTCAACTAGGCTCCATTCTTGCCACCCTCCCACTCCCTTTGATGGGGAGATGATGTAGATCCTGCTCCAGGACTTTCAGGTTACCTCATTCATTCCTTATTTCCTCTTCTGGGGAAGAGCCCATTATAAAGGTTGTGTTAATTCTGGGATCAGATCCCTATATCCTGATCAGGCATCTGGAAAATGGGTAAGCCTCTTTTTAAAAATGTTAAGTGGATACAACGCAGCTACAGGAATTTAGCCAGTCTATTTATTGTTCTGGAGAAGATATCTAATGCCAATAAAATTAAAACCAATTTCTGTCTCTGCTTAGAAAGAAACTTAAGCACCACTGGAAATGAGCTTTTTTAGAAGAAAAGCTAGGTTCTCAGCTCTCCTCACCATTGTAGCTGGCTGCACTGCCAGGTCCTGGTTTAAATTTGAAGGTCAAATAGTTAACTTATGATAAATGATACTATATTGAGGTTTGAGCCAAGGCAAAGAGTGTGGGAAAGCTTATAAGAAAACCATTAAGGCTCCAGTTTTGCTGACCTGTGAGGACTCTGGACTGAAAAAGTATAGATTCTTGTAATAAGTACTTGTGAAGAAGCCAGAGAGGGTATTACTGGCTGAGCTGAGGTCAGAGGAAGAAAGGGCATCAGAACCTGACAATATCCCCATTTAAGTTTGGGGATAAGTTTAAGTTTACAAACCTGTCCTCTGAAATTTCATATTTGCCTTCTTTTTTTTCTTTCCTTCTCTAACTGTATAGAACTGTTATAAACTGTGTACTGACTGAGGGTTTGGAAAGTGGTTTCTAATACCACTTTTTCTGTATGATATTTTTGTTATGTTTGATAGGGCTTTGAAGCCAAACTGGTTCTGGTAAGGCCTAAAATTGGTTTCCAATTCACCCAGTCCTCAGCTTTAGTATCACTACCATTGTTTTTTGTTGTTGTTTTGCTTCAAAAATCTGTAGGCTCATAAATAAGTACCATCTATGCTAGAGATAATTATGGGAGACTAAAGATAAATTCCATTGTAAACTTGAGTAATTCACATCATATCTCATGACCTCAGAGTTCCTTGCCTGTATAATGAAGGTATAATTCCCCCCCTTTATAACTATTAGAATTTAGTAAATGCTTGCTCTGTGCCAGGAATGACCAAAACATACTCTATATTCATACATACTGTCTCATTCAGTTTAAAAATCATCCTATGAATCAGTTATTTTTCTTATTCCCAGTTCCTTAGAGGAGGATACTAAGGCTTAGAGATGTCAAATAATTTGGAAGGGATGGAAAGTGAATTCAGCCCTTAAGCACTGGACTAAACGTTTATGTAGCTTCCAGCCTTAGCATTGTTTGACTCGCATTTTTAAAATAAAGATTCTCATTGGTTTAGCTACTGAAATACTAACTGTAATGAAATCGTTCTTTTTTTTAAGTTTAATTTTTATTTATTTATTTTTATTTATGGCTGTGTTGGGTTTTTGTTTTTGTGCGAGGGCTTTCTCTAGTTGTGGCAAGTGGGGGCCACTCTTCATCGCGGTGCGCGGGCCTCTCATTATCGCGGCCTCTCTTGTTGCGGAGCACAGGCTCCAGACGCGCAGGCTCAGTAATTGTGGCTCACGGGCCTAGTTGCTTTGCGGCATGTGGGATCTTCCCAGACACTTTATCTTATGTTAAAACAGCAGAAGATGTACAACCCGTGTCTCCTGTATTGGCAGGCAGATTCTCAACCACTGTGCCACCAGGGAAGCCCATGAAATCGTTCTTTGGATGACAAAGGAATATTTTGATTTCTTCTAAAAGTTAAGGTGGCTTGTACATTGATATATTTTCCCATGGAGTAAGCCCTTTTGTCAAAGAGAAAGGGTGAGTAGAGATGCCAGGTGTTCTTTTTTCAAGGAAGATGCTCAATGATAACAAATTTATATCTTCATCACGTAAGTACAAATGAGCAGAGATAGGAAATAAAAACAGCATTGAAAAAGCATTTAAAAATGTATACAACATACTTTGAATTTTAAATCATGAATGGTTTTTGTTGCTTCTTACAAGAGTACAATCAACAGAAACAACATTTTTACTATTGAGGAGATTGCTGCTTTGATTTTTATTTAGATTTTTATTTTGGGGTCTCAAATTTTTCATGCCTTTTAATTAAGTCTAACAGCTCCAGGATGAGTAGAGGGGAACGGAGGGTGTGGACAGACCTTAGTTTCATCACAGCACATTGCAAGACAATGCCACTTTACTACAAGAAGCAAGTGGTAACTGGCTAGGAAATAGAGTGTAACTTTTCTATCATCCATCCATCCATCCATCCACTCATCCATCCATCTGTACACCCATTAACTGAGACTTTTCATCAATACGTATTGAGTATTTGCTATGTACCAGGCACAGGGCAGAAATTAGTAAGACTAAAATTAATGACAAAGGTCTTGGTCTTTGGAATTTCTCAGTCAGTGAGGCAGACAGATAAGTGAAAAACAACAACAACAACAAAAAACCCAGGTGATTCTAACGTGTAAATAGAATTATGAAAGAAGATGGTGCTGAATGTGGGGATACTTATTCCAATCTCTATGAGGATCAAGGCACACTATCTAGACCCAGGGCCTTAAAAGATGGATAGGTGTTCTCCAAGAGACAAAGTGTTCCAGACATAAGCAAATAGATGAGGATTCAGGTAATAACAACACTTTTAAGTGAATAGGGCCACAGTTTAGGGTGTGCCGGTGAGAATAAGGAAAGCTGAGATAGGTGTCATAGGAAGATTCAGGTCAATAAGAGCTTTGCGTGATGAATAACTTAAACCCTTTCTTAAAACTCTCAAGGGATATCACAGTAAAAGGTGTCATGATGTGATTTTTTTCAAGACAACGCTGGTGAATGGGGTGGAGCAAGAAATGCATCATTATCCAACTGCACTATTGGACTCTGTATGCGGAACCCTTCTTGTTCATCAGCAAGGACTTTTTTTTTTTTTTTTTTTTTTCAGCAAGGACTTTTGAGGGGCTTCTAGAAATGATTTCCCTTCAATTGTGAGACCAGCCATATCTAATTCTGAGTAATGTAGAAGACAGAAAATGGGCAATTGGCCAACAGTTTGGAGGCAATATGGCACTTGCACACCTGTTTGATAATGTGGAAATGAAATATAAAGGTACAGGGGCATAAGAGAAGCAGTCATGAGAAATAATTTACTGACGGATTTTGGCCAATAAAACATCAAGGGAAACCGAAATTTGCTCTCTTTTGCTAATGTTTATCCTGTACTTAGCACATTAATTAGAGGTGCTTTTTTAAAAAAGTCAGCATAATATGGCAGGGCCCAGGAGCTAAATTTCTCTTCACCAACCCATCTTTGTGATAGTCCCTCATGTAAGATTTGAGCTGAGGGATTGATGCAAATAAGGTGGGGGGGAGGTATGGGCTAAGGCAAGCACCTGGCAGGTTGCTTTAGTTTAGAATATAGTGTTAAAATTGAAAAAAAAAATCTGCAAATATTTCATTATTTGTGCAGTCATAGCTATTTGTATAGTTATTTGTGCTAATTATATGTTTGTATACACTATTAGATTGTATTTCCTTAGAAGGATCTATTCAACTAGACTTTAGGCAAATAACGAATAGATACAAAAAAGATAGTGTTTAAATAAATGCTACTTGATGTTGACATTTTCAACTTTAGTTAGGACTAATGAATGAACAATAATTTAAATAATGAGTAAATAATTTATATCATCCTTTGTAATAAAAAATGCCTTAAAGTTACATAGTGACATTATTTTAAATTATTATTACATTTGTTGCTTTATGTAATTCTCTGAAACATCTGCTACACTAATGTGGAGAAATGTGGGGTAAGGGCTTTGGGAAGCTCTCCTGGCTCAACCTCTTCTTCCAAGTACTTTGTACATTTTATTTCTTCCACCACAACAAACCCACGTTGCACAATTGTTCTGACAGCATGCGCACTGAGAGCATTAACGCTGCAGCCACAAAAAACTGCACTTGCAAATCCATCTTTTGCTCTGATTTGTGGTTTTCTCTGCTCATGCATAAAGTGTCATTTTGAATTTTTATGGATTACAGGAGAAATCTGGCCAGTTGGAATCCCTTCATCAATTCCCTTCAACTTGGCTGAGTGGTGCTGGGCAATATTCTCCAAATGGTCTGCTGCATATGTGCTAATATTTCCCATCATGTACTCTCCTCTCCCCACATTTCCCATTCCCATTTTTTAAAAATCCTATTTTTGATTGCAGTTGATTTATCCCAAAGGGGTACAGTGGACAAAATATAAAATGGACTATATACATATATATGGAGAGAGAGACAGGGAGAGAGAATTTCTGCTTATGGTTGGGGAGATGCAAGAGAAAACTTCTTCAATCTGGAATCAATTATTCAGCATGATAGATGAATTGCTTGTCAGCAAGGAACTAAACAGATGGAAAGAAGGGTGAATAAAGCGGACAGCCCACCTGATCCTAATTACATACACCTACACTTGGAAATCTTTTTGCCAGACATCTTGAATAGCTCAGGACTTGGTGGAGGAGAGTTCCCAAGAACTCAGTGTAAAAAATGCAAACCTCAATGAAGAACAAAGGGGCCGTGTGAAAAGAAATGGGGGAAATCACCACTTGACAAGGACACCTGGAATGGAACATTAGGTTCTTACCTTTTATAAGCATACATATTCCACAGACCTTGGCACCATCTAAGGGCTTAATACATTTTAGGTACCACTTTAGAAACGAAGAGTTGGAATACTTTAAAACATAGTTTCCATGATTCAAAAAGGAAATTCAGAATGCATGATGTATTTAATAATTATTAGAGCATTTAGCAAGTCTATGTATAATCAGGGTCATTTGTGGAACCAGAGTTGACACGTGGTCAAAGATTGAACATAAACCTCTGAAGCAGAAAAGCTAGTGGAGAAGAGCAAAGTGGGAGAGAAGGTGGACACAATTTTTCAAGCATCTGCTGTGTACCAGGAGCTTTTGCTTGTAATTTCTCATGGGATTTTCATGGTTCATTGAGGTATGTTTCATTATTCTCCACTTACAGATGAGGAAATGGAGTCTCATTAAGTAACTTCCCCAAGATCACACAGTAAATACTGTGACAAGGGTGCAGCATCATTCCCACTAGAGCCAAGTATTTGAGAAAAGAGGAGAGGCAAGAAATATGGAGGCAGAGAGGTTTCCTGAACCTGGCTCCTGAGCCCCTGCCTCTTTTATGCCTCCCTCCTCCTATTATAAGGTATTTGTACCCTAGCTCTGACACCCTTTTGGTCTAACTGGTTGTATTGGATTTTTATTGTCAACATAGTTACATCGAGACCTACCTTTCTTCTTCTTTGTTTTGTTTCAAGTTTGAGTTGGCCAAAAGAGAGACATATTTGGGAGGTAGAAGAAAAGCAGCTGCTATTATTCTCTGGATGTCTTCACCTGGTTAAGTACAGGGACAGGAATGATGCTGAGGTGACCAGAGTGATGAGCAGGTCCCAGTTCTTCCTTGCTCTCCACTGCTCTACATCATTTCTTCTTCCTGATGGCTCACCCCGCTGACTGGCGGGGATCCCAGGCTCACCATCAGACACTTAGTGGTGGATCTACAGAGGTTGTGGCTGTCCAAGAGGCTCCCAAAGACCTCTCCACAAGCTTTCCCTTCTCTGGCCCCCATGTGTCCCTTCCTGTTCTGACTTGTTACCCACACCAGGGCTTCAGGCAGACTTGTTAGCGCCATTTCCTCTGATCCTCCAGCTTCCTTTTCCACACTTTCATTTCCCTCAACAACTCCACAATCATGAAGGTGTGCGTCCTGTAACAAGTCCCTTATCCCATAGCACCCACGGTGGCTCTACTTCCCTGACTGAATTCTGACTGATACTATTACAGTCACCTAAGCCTTTATTCATCTCTTCCAGTTCCTTGTGGGGGAAAGAAGCTCTGTTGTTCTACACAGTGTTCTGCACAGTTACTTACATATAATGGATGCTCAATAAAGATCTATTAAACTTTCAAAACATTTCCTTTTCAGAACTAGTGAAAAGCCCACCATTGAACTTAGGTTGCTAAGAAAATGCCTTTCCAAGATTGAAAGATTCTATTCTCCTGCTATCACTTAGTCACACCTGTGAGGTTATTGTTTATAACACCATAAACTTGACAACCCTGAGTTTATCATGTCTTGGGAGTCTTGTGAGGAGTGCTGAGAGTTACTGTGTTCCCTGGAACTCCTGGGGGACCTGTGCGATACGATAGAAAAATGATGACATTTGGGGACAGAATACCTGGGCTGAGATTTCAGCACCGTCACGTGCGGGCAGCATGTCCTTATGCAAGTCAATCTTATACTTGATTTCTTCAAATTTCATTTGTGGCTTATAATACCTAGTTTATAAACTTGATATGAGGCTCAAAAAAGAAAATGTATGGAAAGTGGAAAGTTTATATGTTTTAAGTGTTTATAAATATTAGTTACTAATGTACCTATATAGATGTTAAGTATGTAAAGCACTTTGGAGTTAGTGAGTTGAATAATTAATCGATTCCCACTATGTACTTTTATATGACCAAAATTAACACTTACTAATAATTACTAACATGATACCTGTCCAAAGGATTTCATAAAATATATTATGCCACCACACCCCATCTAATTCCTCATTCTCTGGTCCCATTGAGTTGACATGTAATTATTTCATTATAAAGATTTTGCTCAGGATTGTCACAAAGCTGGTCAGAATCCACTTTCTTCCTTTTGGAAACTGGAACAACTTCTTTTCATTAAAAGTAATTATAGATATGTTAGGGCTTAAGTCTGCCATTTTGTTTTTAGTATTCTGTTTGTTCCTTTTGTTTTCTGGCGTTACTCAAAAAAGATTGAGAATTCTATTTTGATTTATTTATACTATTTTTTTTAACATCTTTATTGGAGTATAATTGCTTTACAATGGTGTGTTAGTTTCTACTTTATAGCAAAGTGAATCAGCTATACATATACATATATCCGCATATCTCCTCCCTCTTGTGTCTCCCTCCCACCCTCCCTATCCCACCCCTCTAGGTGGTCACAAAGCAATGAGCTGATCTGTGCTATATGGTTGCTTCCCACTAGCTGTCTATTTTACATTTGGTAGTGTGTATACGTCCATGCTACTCTCTCACTTTGTCCCAGCTTACCCTTCCCCCTTCCCGTGTCCTCAAGTCCATTCTCTACGTCTGCATCTTTATTCCTGTCCTGCACCTAGGTTCTTCAGAACCATTTTATTTTTTAGAGTCCACATATACGTGTTAGCATATGGTATTTGTTTTTCTCTTTCTGATGTATTTCACTCTGTATGACAGACTCTAGGTCCATCCTCCTCACTACAAATAACTCAATTTCGTTTCTTTTTATGGCTGAGTAATAGTCCATTGTATATATGTGCCACATCTTCTTTATCCATTCATCTGTCGATGGACACTTAGGTTACTTCCATGTCCTGTCTATTGTAAATAGAGCTGCAATGAACATTGTGGTACATGACTCTTTTCGAATTATGGTGTTCTCAGGGTATATGCCCAGTAGTGGTATTGCTGGGTTGTATGGTAGTTCTATCTTTAGTTTATTAAGGAACCTCCATACTGTTCTCCATAGTGGCTGTATCAATTTACATTCCCACCAACAGTGCAAGAGGGTTCCCTTTTCTCCACACCCTCTCCAGCATTTATTGTTTGCAGATTTTCTGATGATGGCCATTCTGACCGGTGTGAGGTGATACCTCAATGTAGTTTTGATTTGCATTTCTCTAATGATTAATGATGTTGAGCATTCTTTCATGTGTTTGTTGGCAATCTGTATATCTTCTTTGGAGAAATGTCTATTTAGGTCTTCTGCCCGTTTTTGGATTGGGTTGTTTGTTTTTTTGATATTGAGCTGCATGAGCTGCTTGTAAATTTTGGAGATTAATCCTTTGTCAGTTGCTTCATTTGCAAATATTTTATCCATTCTGAGGGTTGTCTTTTTGTCTTATTCAGGCTTTCCTTTGCTGTGAAAAAAGCTTTCAAGTTTCTTTAGGTCCCATATGTTTATTTTTGTTTTTATTTCCATTTCTCTAGGGGGTGGGTCAAAAAGGATCTTGCTGTGATTTATGTCATAGAGTGTTCTGCCTATGTTTTCCTCTAAGACTTTTATAGTGTCTGGCCTTACATTTAGGTCTTTAATCTATTTTGAGTTTACTTTTGTGTATGGTGTTAGGGAGTGTTCTAATTTCATTCTTTTACATGTAGCTGTCCAGTTTTCCCAGCACCGCTTATTGAAGAGGCTTTCTCCATTGTATATTCTTGCTTCCTTTACCAAAAATAAGGTGACCATATGTGTGTGGGTTTATCTCTGGGCTTTCTATCCTGTTCCATTGATCTACATTTCTGTTTTTGTGCCAGCAGCATACTGTCTTGATTACTGTAGCTTTGTAGTAGAGTCTGAAGTCAGGGAGCCTGATTCCTCCAGCTCCGTTTTTCTTTCTCAAGATTGCTTTGGCTATTCAGGGTCTTTTGTGTTTCCATACAAATTGTGAAAAATTTTTTTCTAGTTCTGTGAAAAATGCCAATGGTAATTTGATAGTGATTGCATTGAATCTGTATATTGCTTTGGGTAGTATAGTCATTTTCACAATGTTGATTCTTCCAATCCAAGAACATGGTATATCTCTCCATCTGTTTGTATCATCTTTAATTTCTTTCATCAGTGTCTTATAGTTTCCTGTGTACAGGTCTTTTGTCTCCTTAGGTAGGTTTATTCCTAGGTATTTTATTCTTTTTGTTGCAGTGGTAAATCGGAGTGTTTCTTTAATTTCACTTTAGATTTTTCATCATTAGTGTATAAGAATGAAAGAGATTTCTGCACATTAATTTTGTATCCTGTTACTTTACCAAATTCATTGATTAACTCTAGGAGTTTTCTGGTAGCATCTTTAGGATTCTCTATGTATAGTATCATGTCATCTGCAAAGAGTGACAGCTTTAATTCTTTTCCAATTTGGATTCTTTTTATTTCTTTTTTTTCTCTGATTGCTGTGGCTAAAACTTCCAAAACTGTGTTGAATAATAGTGGACAAGCTTGTCTTGTTCCTTATCTTAGAGGAAATTGTTTCAGTATGGTTTCAGTTTTTCACCATTGAGAACTATGTTGGCTGTGGGTTTGTCTTATATGGCCTTTATTATGTTGAGGTAAGTCCCTCTATGCCTACTTTCTGGAGGGTTTTTATCATAAATGGGTGTTGAATTTTGTCAAAAGCTTTTTTCTGCATTCATTGAGATGATCATATGGTTTTTCTCCTTCAATTTGTTAATATGTGTATCACATTGATTGATTTGCATATATTGAAGAATCTTTGCATTCCTGGAATAAACTTGATCATGGTGTATGATCCATTTAATGTGCTCTTGGATTCTGTTTGCTAGTATTTTGTTGAGGATTTTTGCATCTATGTTCATCAGTGATATTGGCCTGTAGTTTTCTTTCTTTGTGACATCTTTGTCTGGTTGTGGTATCAGGGTGATGGTGGCCTCATAGGATGGGTTGGGAGTGTTCCTCTGTCTGCTATATTTTGGAAGAGTTTGAGAAGCATAGGTGTTAGCTCTTCTCTAAATGTTTGATGGAATTCTCCTGTGAAGTCATCTGACCCTGGGCTTTTGTTTGTTGGAAGATTTTTAATCATAGTTTCAATTTCTCTGCTTGTGATTGGTCTGATCATATTTTCTGTTTCTTCCTGGTTCAGTCTCAGAAGGTTATGCATTTCTAAGAATTTGTCCATTTCTTTCAGGTTGTCCATTTTATTGGAATATAGTTGCTTGTAGTAATCTCTCATGATCCTTTGTATTTCTGCTATGTCACTTGTTACTTCTCCATTTTCATTCCTAATTCTATTGATTTGAGTCTTCTCCTTTTTTTTTCTTGATGAGTCTGGTTAAAGGTTTATCAATTTTGTTTATCTTCTCAAAGAACCAGCTTTTAGTTTTATTTATCCTTGCTATCGTTTCCTTCATTTCTTTTTCCTTTATTTATGATCTGATCTTCATGATTTCTTTCCTTCTGCTAACTTTGGATTTTTTTTGTTCTTCTTCCTGAAATTGCTTTAGGTGTAAGGTTAGGTTGTTTATTTGAGATGTTTCTTGTTTCTTGAGGTAGGGTTGTATTGCTATAAACTTCTGCCTTAGAACTGCTTTTGCTGCATACCATAGGTTTTGCGTCATCATGTTTTCAGTGTCATTTGTTTCTAGGTATTTTTTGATTTCCTCTTTGATTTATTCAGTGATCTCTTGGTTATTTAGTAGTGTATTGTTTACCCTCCATATATTTGTATTTTTTACAGTTTTTTTTCCTGTAATTGATATCTAGTCTCATAGCGTTGTGGTCGGAAATGATAATTGATACGATTTCAATTTTTTTAAATTTACCAAGGCTTGATTTGTGACCCAAGATATGATCTATCCTGGAGAATGTTCTATGAGCACTTGAGAAGAAAGTGTATTCTGTTGTTTTTGGATGGAATGTCCTATAAATATCAATTAAGTCCATCTTGTTTAATGTATCATTTAAAGCTTGTGTTTCCTTATTTATTTTCATTTTGGATGATCTGTCCATTGGTGAAAATGGGGTGTTAAAGTCCCCTACTATGATTGTGTTACTGTCGATTTCCCCTTTTATGGCTGTTAGCATTTGCCTTATGTACTCAAGTGCTCCTATGTTGGGTGCAAAGATATTTACAATTGTTATATCTTCTTCTTGGATTGATCCCTTGATCATTATGTAGTGTCCCTCTTTGTCTCTTGTAATAGTCTTTTTTTAAAGTCTATTTTGTCTTATATGAGAATTACTACTCCAGCTTTCTTTTGATTTTCATTCGCATGGAATATCTTTTTCCATTCTCTCACTTTCAGTGTATGTGTCTCTAGGTCTGAAATGGGTCTCTTGTAGATAGCATATATATGGGTCTTGTTTTTGTATCCATTCAGCCAGTCTATGTCTTTGGTTGGAGCATTTAATCCATTTACATTTAAGGTAATTATCGATATGTATGTTCCTATTACCATTTTCTTAATTATTTTGGGTTTGTTGTTGTAGATCTTTTCTTTCTCTTGTGTTTCTTGCCTAGAGTAGTTCCTTTAGCATTTGTTGTAAAGCTGGTTTGGTGGTACTGAATTCTCTTAGCTTTTGCTTGTCTGTAAAGATTTTTATTTCTCTGTTGAATCTGAATGAGATCCTTGCTGGGTAGAGTAATCTTGGTTGTAGGTTTTTCCCTTTTGTCACTTTAAATATGTCCTGCCACTCCCTTCTGGCTTGCAGAGTTCTGCTGAAAGATCACCTGTTAACCTTATGGGGATTCCCTTGTATATTTTTTGTTGTTTTTCCCCTGCTGCTTTTAATATGTTTTCTTTGTATTTAATTTTTAATACTTTGAGTAGTATGTGTCTTGGCATGTTTCTCCTTGGATTTATCCTATATGGGACTCTCTGCACTTCCTGGACTTGGTTGACTCTTTCCTTTCCCATATTAGGGAAGTTTCAACTATAATCCCTTCAACTATTTTCTCAGTCCCTTTCTTTTTCTCTTCTTCTTCTGGGGCCCCTATCATTCGAATGTTGGTGAGTTTAATGTTGTCCCAGAGTTCTCTGAGACTGTCCTCATTTCTTTTCATTCTTTTTTCTTTATTCTGCCCTGCAGTAGTTATTTCCACTATTTTGTCTTCCAGGTCAGTTATCTGTTCTTCTGCCTCTGTTATTCTGCTATTGGTTCCTTCTAGATAATTTTTATTTTCATTTATTGTGTTGTTCATCATTGTTTGTTTGCCCTTTATTTCTTCTAGGTCCTTGTTAAATGTTGCTTGTAGTTTCTCCATTCTATTTCCAAGATTTTGGATGCCCTTTACTTTCATTACTCTGAATTCTTTTTCAGGTAGACTGCCTATTTCCTCTTCATTTATTTGGTCTGGTGGGTTTTTACTTTCCTTCTTCATCTGCTGTGTGTTTCTCCTCTTCTCATTTTGCTTAACTTACTGTGTTTGGGGTCTCCTTTCTGCAGGCTGCAGGTTCATAGTGCCTGTTGTTTTTGGTGTCTGCCCCCAGTGTCCAAGGTTGGTTCAGTGTGTTGTTTAGGCTTCCTGGTGGAGTGGACTGGTGCCTATGTTCTGGTAGATGAGGCTGGATCTTGTCTTTGGTGGGCAGCACCACATCCAGTGGTGTGTTTTGGCATGTCTGTGACCTTATTATGATTTTTAGGCAGCCTCTCTGCTAATTGGTGGGGTTGTGTTCCTGTCTTTGGCATAGGGTGTCTAGCACTGTAGCTTGCTGATAGGTGAGTGGAGCTGGGTCTTAACGTTGAGATGGAGATCTCTGGGAGAGCTTTCCCCTTTTGATATTATGTGGAGCTGTGAGATCTCTGGTAGACCAATGTCCTGAACTCAGCTCTCCCACCTCAGAGGCACAGGCCTGACACCCGGCTGGAGCACAAAGACCCTGTCAGCCACATGGCTAAAATATCAGACTTGACCACACTTCACACCATACCCAGGAATTGTTCCCAGGTGGATTGCAGATCTCCAGGCTCTGGACCCCACACTCAAGAGGCCCTCCTTTTAACTTGCTGCCTCTCACTATCTGCGCAGGTCCTAACCCTATATTATTTTTGAATACATCATTTTGCATACTGATTGCTTATCTTAGTGATTGCTCTAGGTATTATGATATATTTGTTTGTATATATAAAATATTTATTTAATACAGGCCACTGATATTGATGTTTTTACCATTTCAACTATTAAAAAACTTACTCCCATTTTTATCTCTTTACCTCCCCACTTTTCAAATGAAATTATCTTAGGTATTTTCTCTACATACATTGAACACACATCCCATGTTATAAATAATATAAATATGAAATATAACTAAAGAAACTCATGAGGTGCAGGATAGTTTATTGTGTTTTTTTCTATTTTTACCCATTTTGTTGTCCTGTTATTTATGAAGGTACTAGCCTGCTTATGTTATCATTATCTTTCTGTTGGAGAGCTTCTATCAGCCATTTTTCAAGGGTAGGTGTGCTAGCAACACACGCTCTTTGTTTTCCTTCATCTGAGAATGTCTTTAGTCCTCCTTAAGTCCTGAAAGATAGTGTCACCAAATATAGCATTCAGAGTTGACAGTTCTTCTGAAAGAATGTTGTGCCACATCCTCTGACCTCCATAGTTTTGGGTGAGAAATCCACTGTCATTTGCACTGGTCTTCCTTCACATGTGATGTTTCTTTTCCATCTGGCTGTTTTAAAGACTTCTTTTATTTGTCTTTAGTTTTAATGAACCTATTAACAAAACAGAAATAGAGTCAAGGATGTAGAAAACAAACTTATGGTTACCAAGCAGGAAAGGGACAGGGAGAGGGATAAATTGGGAGATTGGGATTGATGTACACACACTACTATACATAAAATTGATAACTAATAAGATGGGGGGGTGGGAGGGAGGCTCAAGAGGGAGGGGGTTATGTATACACATAACTGATTCACTTCGTTGTACAGCAGAAATTAATAAAACATTGTAAAGCAATTATACTCCAATTAAAAAAAAAGAACCTACTGTATACCACAGGGAACTCTATTCAGTACTCTGTAACTACCTATATGGGAATAGAATCTAAAAAAGTGTGGATATATGCATATGTATAACAGACTCACTTTGCTGTACAGCAGAAACTAACACAACATTATAAATCAATTATTCTCTAATTTTAAAAATTAATTAAAAAATAATTTAGTCCATGTTGGCAGTGTTTTAATAAATACAGGTTTCTCAAGAAAAAAAAAGTTTAATTATGTTGTATCTTCATGTGAATTTCTTAAGGTTCACCCTATTTGAAGTTCATCTAGCTTCTTGAATCTGTAGATTTATGATTTTGCCTATTTTGAAACATTTTCAGGAATTATTTCTTGAATATTTTTCCAGTCCCACACTCTTTCTCCTTCTGAAACTCCATTGATACAAACATTAGATCTTTTGCTATTGCTTAACATGTCCCTGGGGCTCTGATCATTTATTTTTTCAGTCTATTTTTTCTCTGTTGGGCAGACTGAGTAAATTCTATTGATCTGTTTTCAAGCTCACTGATTCTATTCTCTGTTATCTCTATACTGTTGAGACAATCCAGCCACTTTTAAATTTTGGTTATCTTTTTATTTCTATGATTTTTCATTTGGTCCCTTTTTATAATTTCTATTTCTTTGCTGAGATTGACTTATTTTCATTTTTTCAGGAGAATTTGTAATTGATTGCTGAAACATTTTTATGATGACTGTTCTAAAATCCTTAGCAGATAATTTTAACATCTGATACATCTCAGTGTTGACATAAATTGTATTTTCTAATTCAAATTGTGATTTTCCTGGTTCCTTGCATAAATGATGTTTTATTTCCTCCTGAACACTTTGGTTACTATGTTAGGAACCTTGATCCTACTTACATCTTCTATTTTCGCAAGCAGTAGCCTTGCTTAGGTTTATTGTGTAAGTTCTAACCTACTTGTGTATCTTTATTTCCATGGCATTTTAGTGTTCAGAGCCTTTGCAATGCTGTTTTGGTCTTTTTCTTTTTCTTTCTGGTGTTGGTGGGACTCCTAACTCAATCCTGCTGGTGACATCTGCAGGGGTGAAAGGCACTTCTGTAGGTTACCTGCTGTTACTGGTCCACCTTCTGTGTGTATGAGGGGGCAGAAGCCACTAGACCTGAGTGTTCTTATGTCACTGGATGGAGATCAGGGAGACACAAAGCTTCACTGCTGATGCTGCCATCAGCAGATTGGGCTACCTGGCCAGTGCCCTGAGTATAGAGTGCAGATTGGGTTGGCCTGAGATTCCTTGCTCTTCTGCAGGTTGATTGGACCACTTCCTTGTTGTGGAGAGAGAGGGGAAGACAAGCATCTCTTTCCCAGTCCTTTAGCCAAAGAGAAGAGGCTTTTCTGGTTTGTTTTTGTGTTTTTTCTTTGTCTATAGTGCTTTGGGGTTGCAGGTCTCTCCAGAGCCCAGTCTGGGGTAGATGGGAGATTAGACTTGAACCCAGGAAACTCACCACGTTGTTGTTCCTCAAGTCCTAAGATTTCTAGCCAGTTCACCTTCTTTCCAGCTTTCAGAGTCCTTTTATCGTTGTCTGCTGAGTAATTTCAAGGGTATTCAGTTGAACTTAGAACAGGAAAAAGTGAGTTTATGTCATTTTTTTTCCAGAACCACTTGTACCACTTTTTGATAAGGAAAAAATCTTCATTGTACAGTAAGTAAACTTCTAAGGTTTGAAACAGTTATGTATAGTATGGACCCATTTTACAATATGCAAGTTATACTTATAAATATGCATAAAAAAGAGTTCAAAAAATGTACAACAAAATGTTAGCTTTTTTCAGAGTAATGGAAATAATGATGGTATTTATTATGTGTTCATTTTCGTCTGGAGTTAAAATTATTTTTATAGTGAATATATACTGTTTTTATAATCCAAGAAAAAAGGTTAAGTCTTATCACTGAACTGGTCTTTTAAAAAATTATACTGACTGGAAAATTAAATGTAATCATAAAGGATATAGGTTCTAATTTTGACTAAAAAAAAAAGGCCTGGGGTGGGTAATATGCTTGAGGTTTTTAAATCTTTAAAGAACTGTCAAAGTGAAGAGGGATTAAATTTGTAACATGCTTCTTCCAAAGGCAAAATTCAGAATGAAGACAAAAATTACAGTGAAGGACATTTTGGCTTAACTTCATAGAGAACATGTGTAAAACAAATTTTGCTCAACAGTTGCATGATCATTTGTTAAGTGTATTTTAGAGTTTTGTGTGATGAAAAGGTCCTCCAAGAAGGCAATATGTCTTTTCTGCCAAGTGCATCCTTTGCATTGTAATTATCTAGTAGAATAGGTGAGGATGCCTTCCTGAAACTTGACTGTTGATTGTTAAATACATTTGTCATGTTTGGAGAAAGTTAATCTAAGACAGTAAACATTTACTATTACAGCTTTCCTATTTATCTTTCCTTTGAAAGATACATACACTTTGATTCTCTCCTGGTACCAGTGATGTGAGTCTGATCTCCATTTTGGAGGTAAATGATGGTGGACAGCCTTTTTTTTCCCCCTTCCCATTGTGAAAGAAGAAAAAAATCCTCACCCCAACATTTGGGGTCTATCTTGTCCAAATCTTTATCATTTTGGCAATGAGGTGAGGAGTCTTTCCCTGAACATTTTCCTTTATTTATAACAGTTATAAGCAGCATAAGAGCGTACCCCAGATTTCAGAGGTGTGGGGGAGAGGTAGGGCAGTGGGAATGGAAACAACACTGTAGAGGGTGGCAAGAGCCCTGAATTTCAATGTCTGCGCTGTAGCCTGGTTACTGTATGACACTGAGTTACCTACCCAATCTCTCCTTGGCCATGCTCCTGGTAGATAACTCAGTACATGAGGCATTCAGTTGATGTTTGCTTAGGTAGTGAATAAGCACATGAATCTGTAAAATACTGTGGTTGATCTATGCTAGTGGTTGTGCTTGGGTGAACCTAGGGTCCAGCAGATTGTTTCAGGACCCTTTGTAAAGAAAGCAAAAGAGTTGCAGTGAGAACATTGGATGTAAAATTTGCATAAACCAACACACAGACAAAACTGTGTGGCAGAGAATCAGTTTTGGAGAGGAACTATGTGGAGTAGAAAATCAGTCTCTTTGGTTCATTCCAAATAGAACTTTAACAGTTCAACCTGTTGAGTTTTCCATTTTGTATCTGAGTGATTTAAAACATCTCCTTTAAGAACTAGACAAAGCCAAGGCCACATTTCAGTAACAATAGAGCCACAGATCTCAGTCAGCACAGAACATGAAAGCAGCTTTGAACATACAGATTTTGCCTGCATCAAATAAAAATAGTGGGTGCTACTTTGAAAAGAGGCGGATCTTAAAATCCTTTAGTTCTCATGATGAGCTTAAAGCCTGCTCTTTCTGTCTGCTGGGAGCTCCTAGGGATAAAGCCAGCATGAGAGGGTGTGGATGGAGAGGCCTGCAAGAGAAACACACAAGATCCCTCCGTGTCTTCCCAAAGCTGTGGGCCCTTTCTCTTTGCTTCAGTTCTCATGGAATCCAGACTGCGTCCCTTCCTTTGTTTCTGCAAGTTTTATTCCTTTTTTGTTTTTCTGAAGATTTTAAAAACTTTTTATTGACATATAATAAACAATAAATTTTTACAAAGTAAACTCACCAGTGTAATCCACACCCAGACTAAGGGAGAGTGTTTACTGGGACCAGAATTGCACTCCTCCATCCCCCTCCCCTCCCAGCTGCTTCCCCCAAAATGTACTGGGCTGACTTCTAGCACAAAAGATTAGTTTTGCTTTTGTTGAACTTTATATAATTGGTATCATACAGTAAGCACTGTTTTGTACCTAACTTCTTTTTTTTTTAATTTAAATATAGTTGATTTACAATGTTGTGTTAGTTTCAGGTGTATAGCAAAGTGATTCAGTGATATATATATATATATATATATATACATATATATATATATACACACACACACACACACACACATATATATTATATATATATAAATATATATAATATATGTATAATTTTTCAGATTCTTTTCTATTATAGATAATTGAAAGATTTTTTAATTGTAGTTGATTTACAATGTTGTGCCAATCTCTGTTGTACAGCAGTGACCCAGTTATACACATGTATACATTCTTTTTTTTAAAATATTTTTTTCCATTATGGTTTATCCCAGGAGATTGAATATAGTTCCCTGTGCTATACAGTAGGATCTTGTTTATCCATTCTAAATGTTATAGTTTGCATCTACTAACCCCAAACTCCCAGTCCATCCCTCTCCACCCCCCCGACCCTTGGCAACCACAGTTCTGATCTCTATACAAGATATTGAATATAGTTCTCTGTGCTATTCAGTAGGTCCTTGTTGTTTATCTATTACACACACATATATATAGTAATGTATATCTGTTAGTCCCAAACTCCTAATTTATTCGCCTCCTTTCCTGTTTGGTGAGCATGTTTGTTTTCTATGTCTCTGAGTCTATTTCTATTATTTTGCTTGTTATTATGTTTGTGAAATTCATCTATGTTGCAGTGTGTAGTTGTGTGCTGTGTGTAGTTCATTCTTATTGCCATATGGAATGCCATTGCCTGAATATGTCACGGTTTGTTTAACATTCTACTGTTGATGCACATTTTGGTTATTTACAGCTTTTGGCTGTCATGAATAAAGAAGCCATGAATATTCTCGAATGTGTCTTTAAGTGAACTTATCTATGCATTTCTGTTGGGTATATACCTAGGGGTAGAATTTCGAGGTCTTAGAGTATCTAGCTTGAATAGATCTTGCTAAAGATTTTCCAAACTTAATTGCTTTGTCTTCCCATCAGCAGTGTATAAAAATCCCTGATGCTTCACATCACTGTCAACGCTTGGTACAGTTTCCATTTCATTTTAGCCATTTGGATGTGTATGAAGTAGTATCACCTTGTGGTTTTAATTTATGTTCCCTGATGATTAATAAATATGAGCCCTTGGAACTTCCCTGATGGTCCACTGGTTAAGACCTTGCCTTTCAATGCAAGTTTGATCTCTGGTCAGGGAGCTAAGATCTCACATGCCTTGCGGCCAAAAAACCAAAACATAAAACAGAAGCAATATTGCAATAAATTCAATAAAGACTTTAAAAAGAGTCCACATCATAAATAAATAAATATAATAAATAAATAAATAAATAAATAAATAAGAGCCCCTTTTGACACCACAAACAAAATGAAAAGACTACTGACAGAATGGGAGAAACTATTCACAAATGATACGACCAACAAAGGATTAGTCTCCAAAATTTACAAACAGCTCATGTGGCACAATATCCAAAAACAAACAATGCAGTCAAAAAATGGGCAGAAGACCTAAATAGACATTTCTCCAAAGAAGACATACAGAAGGCCAAAAGACACATGAAAATATGCTCAACATCGCTAATCATTAGAGAATGTAAATCAAAACTACAATGATATATCACCTCACACAGTCAGAATGGCCATCATCAAAAAATCTACAAACATTAAATGCTGGAGAGGGTGTGGAGAAAAGGGAACCCACCTACACTGTTGGTGGAAATGTAAATTGGTACAACCACTATGGAGAACAGTAGGGAGGTTCCTTAAAAAACTAAAAATAGAGCTACCATATGATCCAGCCATCCCACTTCTGGGCATATGTCTGGAGAAAAACATGGTTCAAAAGGATATATGCACCCCAATGTTCATTGCAACACTGTTTACAATAGCCAAGACATGGAAGCAACCTAAATGTGCATCAATAGAGGAATGGATAAAGAAGATGTGGTACATATATACAATGGAATATTACTCAGCCTTTAAAAAGAATGAAATAATGCCATTTGCAGCAACATGGATGGACCTGGAGCTCATCATAGTAAGTGAAGTAAGTCAGAGAAAAACAAATATCACATGGTATAGCTTATATGCTGAATCTAAAAAATAATAATAATATAAATAAACTTATTTACAAAACAGAAACAGACTCACAGACTTAGAGAATGAACTTACAGTTACCAGGGGAGAAGGGTTGGGGGGAGGGATAGATTGGGAATTTGGGATTGACATGTACACACTGATATATTTAAAATAGATAACCAACAAGGACCTACTGTAAAAAAAATTTTTTTAATAAATAAATGAGCCTTTTTAATATATTTATTGGCCACTTGGATATCCTCTTTTGTGAAGTGCCTGTTAAATTCCATTGCCCTTTTTTTTTTTTCCTGTGAGGCTATGTGTCTTTTTAAAAATTGTTTTATTATAGCTCTTTTTATTTTCAGAATATGAGTCTTTTGTATATAAATGTACATATATATGCATATCCATTCCTTCCCTGGGAAAGAATAGGCAGCCTGCCCTGAATTTTCTTTTTTTAAAGATCCTGACCCATGATGAAGTCCCTGTGCAATAGGATGGGAACAGGATTTGGAATCACCACACTATGTTTAACTATGTCTGCCATTTACTGACGTTTTACCTTGTACAATAACTTCAAACCTATGGTGGGAATTTTTATGGGAAGAAGAAATAGACCAAAACATCTTATGAAGACTGTATGCATTTGTAAAGCACCTTGAGAGAGGTGTTTGACATCCAGGTGCACAACCAATGTTACTTCCAGGGCGTTCCAGTATCCCCTCCTTACCAATGCCCACCCCATGCTGGGTGATTCTGTTAACTTATCTAGGTCTTCTCATCTGTAAAAGTGGGAATAATATCTAAATTAACATTCTGCTGTCAAGGTTAAGTGAAATGAATGAGGTTATGGAAGGGTTTTGTCAGCAGAAAAATGATTCAAATGTAAGAGAAACTTTCCCTGATTTAAACTAGCATGACTGTCACTCTGTACTCCTGCCCTGCTTCGTTGTACTCATCACTACTAGAATTAATTTACATATTTTTTAAAATTGTCTTTCTCCAGAAGGGCAGGAACTTCATTTACTACTGTATCACTAGAGCCTATTGGCACATACTTGTATACAATAAAAATTTACAGAATACATGAATATTATGTGGTTTTTGTTGTTATGTTGTGGTTGTTATTGTACAAATTAAATTGTTTCCATTTTTTACAGTGATAACCTCAACTCTTCCCTCTTCTCAGAGACTAACACACTTTCTCCTTCAGCATTGTGTTAGATTTATTAATTTCTGCATTCATTCAATATACAATATTCAAGACTGTCTTAAATAAATTCTCCTTCACTCCCATTATGTCAGCATTTCTGGGATGTTTCCTTAGCATCAGACAATCACAAAACATGGAAACCCAGCCTGCTTATCTCATCATGGCTCACTATCTACTTGCAGATGAACTTTACCAGGGAATTAAATATGGTAACTTTAACATTTCACTGCACAAGAAAGGCACTGTTATCTATTGATTTGAATGGACATATTTACTCTTTTATTTCATTTCAGTCCCAGTACTACAGTTATCAGTTCCCAGCCATTTCCATTTCTAGGCTTTTACTTATTTGTAGTGTCTTCTGCTGGCTCAGTAACCTTTGTGATAATTGCATCAAATGTTATCAAGCATTGCAACCAATGGCCTTTTAAATTACCATTCTAATTCTTCTATTAAATATTACTTGAAGCAAATTTTATCTTTTATCTAAATCAAAATGTAACTTCATAAATATTTAACTTTGGGGGAACATTGTCAATGTTAAGTAAGATAACACTGTATGTTAATTAACTTACTGTGGAATCTCCATTCATTTACTCTTTGAGAGGAAAAAAATTTCTAATTAAATAAAGACATAAAAATTGTCCTACTCACTGTTCCTCAAGCATAACATGACATTTTCTACATCCATAACATAGCCTTGAATTATTATTTCTTCAAGCAATTCCTCTAACCTAAAAATGCTCTTTTTCTTTATCGTACTATAGATTATCTACTGGTCCTTCATAGTTGAACTTAAATGTCACCTTCTCCATAAAATTTCTTAAGGGCTTCAACTGAAATTATTCCATCCATCCTTTAGGATTATATAGCTCATCTAATAATTTTTTTAAAAAGGTTTTTATTGAAGAATCTTTTCTGGACAAGAACATATACAGAATTCATCTTGGCTAAACTATAGCATTATGTGTTTTAAGGCACCCACAATAGATACTCAGAATACCACTACCTGAAACATTGATAAATATGGGTATTTATTTTTGAAGCTCTTTGCTAATCATGAGATGACCACAAGTTCTGATTTGTCCCTTGTCATTCTCAAAATAGTCTGGATCAGAGCTGCATTGTATGGTCACATTACTGATCCATGAGCTATAGCTTTTATTTAACTGTGTATTATTTAATTAATTAACTGCTTATCTTAGATTTAGAAGTTATGTCATCCCATGTTTTTTCTCTCACTGCGAGAGTTTCATGACTGCCTTTACTGTTCTGGGCTCTACAGCCAAGTCCCTTATTCAGCACGGTCAGTGAGAGGAGCCCACAGCTAGTCAATGGATATACATCAGCACTCGTGGGGGGATCATTTGACACCTCCTATCCCTAAACTTTGCACACCCACATTGGCTTAGTTTCCTCATCTGTGGAGAAAAAACAATGAAGACCACTTCTCAAGGCTATTGGGAGTATTTAATGGGATAGCATACAAAGAAAAGCACACGCTGTGAACTGTGAAATGTTATCCAGTGTGCGTTACCAGCAGTGGTCTGAAATGTTCTAGTGAGATCATGCCCTTCTCCCAACCTCAAACTTTCTGTTCAATTATGCATTTTTTAGAATGATCAAACCTTACTTTTGATATGTGTTTCTTTGGAAGAAAAATGAGCAGCCTCAGCAGAGTCGTTTGAGAAAAGATGATTTTAGATTAAGAGAAGGTTCTAGAGAAATGGGATGTGATTGTGAGCGTTGGGAAGGTGCAGGAATGGAGAGCCAGTTCTGGGTTGCTGCTCCATTTGGAGGGCAGGCACACGGAGGCTCTGTGTGATGACTCCCGCTTCCCTGGTGGGTGGAGCTGCTCCCTGGCGGGTGGAGCTGCTCCCTGGCTCACACGATGGCTCACGCGAATTGGCATCACTGGGTGGCTAGGACTTGGCTGCAGCTTGAGCCTACCCACTTGACTTTTTAAGAAACCTTTCTCATTCTGACTTGGATGGACTTGGTACCCAGCACAAAAGCTGCTTCTGAACCTTTAATTACTGAGGTTTATTTTCTTTTCTGGGAAGAATCATAGACGCCAAGTTTAATCATCTCTTTGGCAGGTAGTGCACAGCTTCCCTGTTAATTAATCTTTAATGTCATTAATTGGCTGTCTGTGTGATGACAAGGAAAAGAGTAAACACTGTTTGCAAATCAGTTGAATTCTCATCTGAACCAGCATTTAGTTTTCAAGGTGAATAAAAATAATTACAAGTCTTTCACTGGCTGGACTTCCTTCCAGTGCCTGACTGATAAGACTATTGAACCAAAAAAATATTCAGGCAGCAATCTCTGTTGCAGATGTGCTAATTGAAAGTTTTCTTTGCCACCAGTGCCCCCCTTTGAAATTGGCTCAGTGGTTTGGTATGGATCACGGGTGAGACTGGAAAGCCAGTATCGTGAGATCAGGGTTTTCCTCCCACACCTACTTATTTCTCTTTGTATTTATTTTGCCTTCATGGTCTACTTTAAATCAAATCTCCATCCCAAGCAAACTCATTGAGAGCCATTTGGCTGGGGTCACCTGCTGTCCCTACACACATGGTAGAGACTTAGTATGGTGCAAAAGTCCACACAAAGTGAGGGTTGTGGACTAGCAGGGTCAGCACCCCCTGGGGGAGTGGTTAGAAAAGCAAATCTTTAAGCCCCACCCCCAAATGACTGAATCAGAAACTCAGGGGGTGGGGCCAGGAATTGTGTTGTGAGGAGCTTTCCAGGGGATTCAAATGTGGACGGATGCTGGAAACCACTCGTACAGAGCATCACTGTGTCCACTTCATGTAAGCAGGAGGGCATTGCTCCCTCTCCTCACTGAGGGGACCTACTCAATGAGGGAAAGTGGAAGAGGTGACTTGTTTTAATGAGGTGACTCCACTTGCCTCCCTGGTAAAATGTTGTGAGAAGTAAATTGCTTTTTCTTGGCCTCGAATGCCCCTATAATATTTGGCCTTGAGCAGCTTCTGACCTCCGGAAGTGGCAATGGCCGTTTCAATTTCTTCAGTTTCTGATGTTCTTAGTTTACTGAGGTAAATGATTAGGGCCAGGGAGCTGGCCTCTAGAAAACAGGAAGCAGAGGGCAAGCTGCTCCACATGAAGGAGAAAAAACTCCAAGATAGAGCATGGCACTCTGCAGAGGAAAGGAGAGGAACTTAATTTGGAAAACTGTAATACTCGGGGCCCATGTAAGAAATCACAAGGATGCTGCCAATGGCGCCCTGCTGACTTGCAGGGTAGAATGGAAAGGAACTGAGCTATTGCCCCTGGCTGGGAGGAATGAACATCTCCATCTTCCTCTCTTTGGAGTGGCCATAGAAGCTTGGCCAAGTCCTTCTGGAAGGGAGCAGACAGAAAGTCCAGGAGAACCAACCCTTCCTTCGGGTGAGGAAACCAAGCCTCAGAGTTTTCTTTAATGCTCTGACAGTGTTCCCTCAAATCCTTTTCTAGACTTGCTGCGCCTGTTAACATTTGCATCTTTGCAAACATCCCAGGACCCAAAACCAATGTCACATTTGCAATCAGAGAGCAGCAATCTTTAAGCAATAGGACTTATATTTCAGGCTTTCAACAGGCAGGGATAGGAGCTGTGTAGTTCTCTTTATTACAGTTTGTTGATGGAGAAGCTTGAGCTTAAGAACTAATTTCAGCATTTTTATCTATTCCTTGTAATTTATTAGGGAGCCAAGGACTATTGTGGACTGTTGGGGGGATTATATGACAAATTGTTGAATGGGATAAATTGAGAATAGGTCATCGTGAATAGCCTTCTTGTATACTGCTATATTTCAAATCTTGAAATTTTTCTTCTTATCCTTCCCCTCTCCCTCCTTTCTCTTTCTTCTCCCCCCCCCACCCCCCTCCTCCTCTTTCTTTTTCCTTTAATTGCAAAAATCTTTGCATGGATACAAATGGATAAGAATGAGGCCCTTATATTACTCCCTTCCAGGAAAGTAGATTATTCTTGCCTTATACTGGCATAAGTTCTAAATATTTCTTCATAGAATATGGAAGCCGACTTAAAGGAATGCATCTTGTGGCAGGTTTTATTTTTTCATTAAATACAGGGAAAACCAAATTTATTTTATGATAGCCCATAGACATATATATATATATACACACATGTATTCCTCGCTTGACACAGTACCTTGTTAACTGAAATGTGTAAATATCAGAAATACTGTCATTGCTTTGCATGGTCCTGTGGTTGTTGACGGCAGCTCTGAAGCTGGGGTGATTCTTCCTAGATAGGGCTTAGTACTCCCTCCCACATTAACCAGTTGTTGAGTGAAGGCTATACTTGAGATAGGGCATAATGTTGGATGAGCAAGCGCTCAATGGATGACAGAAATTCCTGGAGAATTCACACCTGCGCTGCCATCTGGAAATACACCTTGGCAGCTGGGGGAAGTAGTAACTCAGTCTTAAGTGGGGGATCTGGGTGCTGCACCCCAGCATCCACTACTGTCTACTCCTTTTACTGCTTGGATCCATTTGCTGTATAAGTTCAGCCTATCTGGGAACAGCTCCCTCTAGAATTCTGGTTGGTCTATTTTTGTGGGGAAGTTTACAAGGGTAAGGTTGGTGAAACAAATTAAAGTTCCCACTGCTACAGTTGTTCATGGGGCCATAACTGATGCTCCCTCCTGCATGGCCCATTGTGACTCCTATACTGTCTGCTAGCACCTCTTCTGTCATGGCTTACCTCATGGGGTGGCCCAGGCTCTCATCTTTGAGGGGTCTGGGGACATGGTCACTATGCCCTTCTCATGTCATGAATGCTTCTCTTGACAATTTTCTGCCACAATTAGGCAGGGGAGTATTAAAAAGCTCCAGTGAATCAACTGGGTTTCTAGCATACTTTTACCTTCACTGTGTAACAGTAGTTTAACATCCTCCTGAAGATCAGTGTCAATTACTCCTTCCAGCATAATGAGCTTCCTTGCAATCTGGTCTCTTGGAACAAGGAACCTGAAGTGATAGGCCAGCAGCCAGGGCTTATAGATTAATGGTACTCTTGCTGCATCCCCTGGTAGAAGTGTCCCCCCTCTGTGAATCAGAATCGCTAGACCCAAGAGCCTACATTTATTTGAATGAGAGAGAAAAACTCCTCACTGGGAGTGATGGTAAATGCAGTTGCTCCTACTTCTGCTTCTCAGTTCTCAGCTCTATGTATTCTGCCAGTTGGAACACAGAACCATACAGTGGATTCATGGTGTATACTAGGTCTTGGAGAGTGGTGCCCGTCCTTGAAAGTGTCATCTTCAAGCTGGTGCTTCAACCATGTATTCTATGGCTCTATTTTGCCTGCAGTTTCTAGGTGATGTGGTAGAAGATGAATAGATCCTATAATTTTGTGACAACTACCTCACCTCCTTGGCTGTAAAATAGAGCTTTTGGTCTGATGAAATGCTGAAGAGGACCCTTTATCAGTAGCTCAAACACTTTATAAGCCATTATGTAAAACCTGTGAAAGTTTTAATATCTATCTTGCTATAGCATACAAGGGGGCTATCAGTTCCACCCCAACTACCAGTGATGTGATCCTGATTGCCAGTCAGCAGACAAGTGATAGAAACTAAAATCTCATTTTAGTTTCTGCTTCTTAGGGCCAATTCTGGCACCAGTACCTTATATTGGCTTCCCTGGAAAAGTCTTCTCTGAGACTCTGAAGTGGACATTTGTGTGCAGTTGGTTTATTGGATAGTTTCCTAGGGAACATTAAACTGTAAGGGAGTGCAATGTAGGTGCAACAGATAATTCCAGAAAGAAAATTGGGGCAGTGTTACCAAAAGAAAGGGGGATTGTTGCTAGGCAGCTCAAAGTAACAGATGTCCCATTCTTTCCTAGGAAGTATTTTCTTTTCATCTTCTTGAGAAGCATACTTTATACAGATTAGAAATTATGGATATAGATTTGCAGTCGACTCTTCCATATCTTGTAAACTCTCAGGATGGCCACATTTAACAGCTATTGTTGTGTGTGTGTTTGAGTGTGTGCGAGTGTGTGTGCATGTGTGTTTTATCCTATTTATATAAGCATCAAGTCACTGAATTTCAACAGAAGCAAACCACTTTGGCTTGGAGTTTTCTTATTTACTTGTTTTTGCTTGTAGGGGAGGCCTCTCTCTAAGTTAATTATGCTTGCTTTTCTAAGAGAATAATATGCTCTCAGTCTGGGATAATTAGGCAGTCTAATTAACCTTTAAAAAAATCAAAACATAGCTTTCTAGTGGCTATATCCCCTTCATTAGGTTAGTTTGGCTCATCTTAACTGGCATAGTTAATATTGCTGATTTCCATATCTTTCCTCATGGTATTTAGTACCATAACTTGTAATGAAAACACATTTTAGAGTACACTGGAGATTGGCTTAATAAAACTGGTTATATCACAAACAGAGATCCTTACAATAGCTATGACTCTATCTTCATATTTATTGCAAGACTCTTAAAGGTACAATTTAAAGTGGGAAAAGCTTTTTGGAGTAATCATTTTTTAATAATTAGCTTAGGAATAATTTGGAAACTATCACTCACAGCACTTTAATAATGTAAAGTAAGTTATTTCTGGAAATGTTAATGGAAAGCAAACTCCTTAGAGACTGCAGAGTTAAAAGATCTGTAAGAATGGCTATTAATTGTGGCCCAAAGCCCTCTTTCTGTTATTAGGCATTGCAGTTATAAAGCAAGATAATGTAGCATTTAGAATTCATAGTACCTCTCCCATTCGACACAGAGATAATCTCAGCCAGCATGGAATTCAGGCATTGGTAAACTCAGGCACGTCACAAATGGAAGGACTTTTTTACTTATACCTTTGCGGTACCTGCATGAAATTTCCTTTGAATTAATAAGGGAGTATGCAACAAATACTTGGAAGTAAATTAGCAAATACACTATATTCAAACATTCCAGTATTAAAACAACTAAAATAACTATACTTTCCAGGACCTGCTTTTACTTCCACGATATTAAAGGAAAGCACACATTTCATAGTATCACCACAGAAATACATAGAATGGGATCCATGTGAACTCTTTGATGTGCACTGCCCACTTGTGACAAGACTCAAGGGTTTTCAGCCTCAACCCATTGCTTTCCCCATTCACCTTCCCCCTCTGGTCCCATCCAATTATTCCCTCCTTGAATGGAGTTCTGAGGACTGCATTTGAGATGCATCTTAAATGTGCCCTGTAGGTCCTGTCTTTTTTTCCCAGGGCACCTACTGCATATGCAAACTTGTGATTAGACATCATTTCCCAGAAATTGATGGATTCACCAGCCATGGGCTTTCCCCCTTCTTTTGTTTTGCCTAGAAGCTGGGATACAATTTGCTTTCGCAGGGTGTTTCTGACCTTGGTCTCTCTGCATCTTGGCTTTGACAGATCATCAGAATCACAGGTGATATCTAAAAGGGCTATTTTTATAAGTGCTTCCTGTCCTAAGTGGGGCTCCCTTGTTTCAGAGAAATGCATCAAGTAATCAGCTAGAGGTTTAATGATGTGCAGGAAACATATATTATGATTTAATAGAGAGCTTGTAGCAAACTTAGAATTTCCCTTCTAGCTGTGAAGGCAGAAAAGAGGAAGGGTCTGACAACAGCTTTCAGTCTGTTCTGCTTATCTACATCTCTGACTATTTGAAAACAAAATAACTGTAAATCCTTCTTATGTACACACTTCTATCTGACATATGCCTTCCTAATGGGCGAGCTTTTTTAAACGAGAGGGTTCCTTTGGAATCAGCTACTATTTGTTCTTTCCTTCCTACACTTAGTTGCACCAAAGTTATAGTATCAACTAAAGATTTGTTATTGGAGAAAAGTTATAATGTTTGCCAACAAGGGCATTACTTAATCTCATTGCAGACATGCCAGTGGCTGTACATGTGTAAAATTAAGTCGATTGGGCTGATGCCTTCCCGCCTGCCTATTTTTATCTTTAGACAACATTCCCCATCATACAACACATTATGGCTGCTATCAAGGGCTTACTGTAATATACAAGACACTGGCAGTGTTCCTTTGATAGTTCTTCAAATACCCTGTTAGCGGGGATCAGAAAGTCAGATTTAATAGCCTACAAGATTTATCCCAAGCAAGTGAAATCTGACTGGAAAATATTGTAATCTTGGCTGTGGAGAATGAACGTGTTACTGATGGACTCAGATTTTGCTGGGAAAAGAGGCTTTGCAGTATCATACTGGGAGCTGTTCCAGCATCTGCTGCAAAAGCACCTATCAGTGTGTAGTCTGTATTAGAATGAAGAGTGATTCAGGATAGAAATGGAAGGTGAAAAAGTGAAAACGTCAGTCCATCAATCACCATGAAGAAATGGCTAATCTGAGAGCCCTCCCAAGCAATCATTTTTTGTTGTTTTAAAACAAATAGGTATGATCTTGATGTTGTTTGAATAAAAAAGAAAGCAATAGAGGGAGGAAACAAACCCTAAAACCCTCAGTTGTTGAGATTGTAGGTGCATGTTTACCCATTCATACATTTAGCACTACACATATATTTTAGCACCTACTGTTTTCCAGGTGTCGAAGATCTCATAGTGAGTAAGACAGACAGGTCTCTGTTTTTGTGGAGTTTAGAATCTACTGAGGAAGAAAAACAATGAAGAACTGGATAAAAATAAATCCATAATTTAAAGCCCTTAGTAGATGCTAATTAAATAATTGTTACCTAAAGAAATCGAGAAGATAAAATGCTACTAAAAATTAAGACCTTGATGTGATTGAAAAAAAAACTGAGGTAGAAGTGGGAAACAGATGACACTTGTAGGAACACTATATCTGCAGAGCAGAGAGCTGCTCTATGCATCCATGATTCATTTCATGTGCATTTATGGAGCACCAACTATAACATGACAAAAAATTAAGGAAATTCTTATATTGCTGAAGAGTCCTTGATTAGTTCTTATTTCTTTTCAAATATCAAGAACTTTCCTCCAACAAACTTGGAGGTATGTCCAAGCAAGTGCAGGTTGAGTATGGTTTGGTAGGGTTCAATGTAGGAAGAGAAGCTGGGAAAGTAAGATGAAGGCTAATGTTATTGTTCAAGTGAGAGATCATTAATCCTGAACTCAGGTAGAGGCAGCTTCAGTGGCAGATTGACAGATGTTAGATACAGGGGCTCCTGCGTTCTGGCTGGGGGGTGGGGTTCTGTAGTGCCCCATGCTCCAGCCTCTGGTTGAAGCCAGTATGGGTTTGGCAATACCTCAGTTAAAAGATGTTTAGGTGCATGCTAGTATGACCTTGCCTTAAACCCTTGTCGGCAAGATTCAATGTGATTCTAACTGTTAATCAAGAGAAGGTACAGCCCATTCACAGTACAGACCCATGGCATGAGTGGAATTTTTCAAAGGTAGCAGAACATCATACTAGGTAGCCTTCATGCACTCATTCTGGAATGAAAAATTAATAACCTCCTGGAATGATTCATTATGAGATTTGAGTAAAGAAAAGATAATTAAATCTCCAAGTGATGGACTTGCTGATTCCTCTGATTCAGAATGACTAAGATCAGCTGGTGAAGGGCACAAGAAGGGCTCCCCACTCCCCGGAGGGGAAGTGCCACTGTGCATCTACCTGCCTGCTTGCTCAGTTAAGGATGTCTCTAGGGAGACTTGGAGGGAATGACCCCATCTGGCTCTTCACCCTAATATTTGTTCTACTTAGAGCACTGAAGGTGGGAGTACTTTTTTTTTTCCAACATCTTTATTGCAGTATAATTGCTTTACAATAGTGTGTTAGTTTCTGCTTTATAACAAAGTGAATCAGTTATACATATACATATGTTCCCATATCTCTTCCCTCTTGCATCTCCCTCCCTCCCACCCTCCCTATCCCACCCCTCTAGGTGGTCACAAAGCACAGAGCTGATCTCCCTGTGCTATGTGGTTGCTTCCCACTAGCTATCTATTTTACGTTTGGTAGTGTATATATGTCCATGCCACGCTCTCACTTTGTCACAGCTTACCCTTCCCCCTCTCCATATCCTCAAGTCCATTCTCTAGTAGGTCTGTGTCTTTATTCCCGTCTTGCCACTAGGTTCTTCATGACCTTTTTTTTTTTTCCCTTAGATTCCATATATATGTGTTAGCATACAGTATTTATTTTTCTCTTTCTGACTTACTTCACTGTGTATGACAGACTCTAACTCCATCCACCTCACTACAAATAACTCAATTTCGTTTCTTTTTATGGCTGAGTAATATTCCATTGTATGTATGTGCCACATCTTCTTTATCCATTCATCCGATGATGGACACTTAGGTTGCTTCCATGTCCTGGCTATTGTAAATAGAGCTGCAATGAACATTTTGGTACATGACTCTTTTTGAATTATGGTTTTCTTAGGGTATATGCCCAGTAGTGGGATTGCTGGGTCGTATGGTAGTACTTTTTGACCACAGTGTTGCTCCAACGCACTGTAGTCTGGGTTTCCAGCAGCACAGGTGACCTCAGGTTTCCCCTAGAGCTTTCAATAACTCATTCTCTATTTTCATTTCTCACATACCATGTCTCATTTGAATACTTTTCTATGCCTTTTAAAAAACTAAAATATAACCAAAGCAAGTTGAGAACTGCATAACAACAATGGCTATGATTCTGAATACACACACACACAACAAAACAAAAGAATGGAAAGAGCAGAATGTCAAGAGTGATACTATTGAAAATAATCACCCATTATGTCTTGATTTCCTTCTTCTAGATTCTAACCCTTCTGGGTCAAGGATTTTTGTAAAGACTTGAACAACCTGACTACCTTTTATTTTGTAAATTCCAATGAGGTGGTTCACTCTGAAGGGTGGGGCTGTCCTTTGTGTGCTGTATTGTGAAGGAAGAGGAAAAGGCATTTTTTTTTTCACTAAGAAGCTGTTTCACTGCTGTCTTTGGACAATTCATAGGAACAGAAGAGGGGAATAGCATTCCCTTCCTCATTTCCCAGAAACTCTTTATTTCCTTGCAGATGGGTCTGCTGATGCCACCCCTCTCTGCTCCAACAGACCAGACTCCCTCACTTTTCTAATCCATCTCCTCAGGGGTTGGCTGTATATTATGATGACTCCCTCCCCCCAGAGAAGTGTGGGGCTTAGAAGAAAAACATAGACATACCTGTATTAGTTTCCTATGGCTGCCATAACAAAGTACCACAGACTGGGTGGCTTAAACAACAGAGATGGATTTGCTCACAATTCTGTAGGCTTGGAATCAGAGATCAAAGTGTTGGTAGGGTTGGTTTCTTCTGAGACCTGCCTCAGGTCTTACAGATGGCTATCTTCTCCCTATGTCTTCACATGGTTTTCCCTCTGTGTTTGTGTCCAAATTTCTTCTTGTTATAAAGAATCCAATGCAATAGTATTGGATTAGGGCCTATCCTAATGACCTCATTTTAACTTAATCAAATCATTTTTTTTATTAAAGTACAGTTCATTTACAATGTTATATTGTTTGGGGTGTGCAACATCATGGTTCAATATTTTTATAGATTATACTCCATTTAAAGTTATTATAGAATGATGGCTATATTACACTCTGCTGTACAAAATATCCTTGTAGCTTATCTATTTGATACATGGTAGTTTGTGTTTCTTAATCCCATACCCCTATTTCATTCCTCTCCCCTCCTTTCTTCCCACTGGTAACACTAGTTTGTTTTCTATATCTATGAGTCTACTTCTGTTTTGTTACATACATTCATTTGTTTTATTTTTTAGATTCCACATGTAAGTTATAACAGAGTGTCTGTCTCTGTCTGACTTATTTCACTCTCTTAAGCATAATACTCTCTAGATTCATCCATGTTGTTGCAAATGGCAGAATTTCATTCTTTCTATGGCTGAGTAATATTCTGTATCACATAGATAGTAATATCTATTTCACATCTCCTTTTTCTATTCACCTGTTGATGGGTACTTAGGTTGCTCCTGTATCTTGGCAATTGTAATTAGTGCTGTTATGAACATTGGGATGCATGTATCCTTTCAAATTAGTGTTTTCGTTTTCTTTGGATATATACCCAGCTGTGGAATTGCTAGATCATATGGTAGTTCTATTTTTAGTTTTTTGATAAACCTCCATACTGTTTTCTGTAGTGGCTGTACCAATTTACATTCCCACTAACAGTGTACAATTGTTCCCTTTTCTCCACATCCTCACCAACATTTGATATTTACAGACTTTTTGATGATAGCCATTTTGACAGATGTGAGGTTATATCTCATTGTGGTTTTGATTTGCATTACTCTGATGATTAGTGATGTTGAGCATTTTTTCATGTGCCTTTTGGCAATCTGTATATCTTCTCTGGAAAAATGTCTATTCAGGTCTTCTGCCCATTTTTAAACTGAGTTCTTTGGGTTTTTTTGATATCGAGTTGTATGAGCCATTTATAAAATTTAGATATTAACCCCTATTGGTCACACAATTTGCAAATGTTTTCTCCCATTTAATAGGTTGTCTTTTTGTTTTGTCAATGGTTTCCTTTGCTGTGCAAAAGCTTTTAGTTTGTTCAAAATGTTGCATTAATTTCAATTGAATGTTCAATTGAATTAATGCAATACCAGAAGGCCACAATTACTCTGATACCAAAACCAAACAAGGACTCTACAAAAAAAGAAAATCACAGGCCAATATCTCTGATGAATATAGATGCAAAATCCCCAACAAAATATTAGCAAATTGAATTCAACAATATATAAAAGGATCATACACAGTGATCAAGTGGAATTCATTCCAGGGATTCATGGGTGGTTCAGTATTTGCAAATCAATCAATGTGATACACCACATTAACAAAAGGGAGGATAACAATCACACAATTATCTCAATGGATGCAGAAAAAACTTTAGACAAAATTCAACATCTCTCCATGATAAAAACTCTCATCAAAGTTGGTATAGAGGGAACATATCTCAACATAATAAAGGCTATTTATGACAAACTCACAGCTAACATCATACTCCAGTATGAAAACCTAAGGCTTTTCCTTTAAAATCAGGAACAAAACAAGGTTGCCCATTCTAACTATTTCTATTTAACATAGCATTGGAAGTCATAGCCATAGACATGAGCCAAGAAAAAGAAATAAAAGGTATCCAAATTAGAAGGAAAGAGGTAAAACTGTCATTATTTGCAGATGACATGATATTATATAGAAAACCCTAAAGTCTCTACCAAAAAACTATTAGAGCTAATAAATGAATTCAGCAAGTTTGCAAGATACAAGATTAATATACAGAAATCTGTTGCTTTTCTATACACTAATAATGAACAATCAGAAAGAGAATTTAAGGAAACAATTCCATTTACAATCACTTTAAAAATAATAAAATACATAGAAATAAACTTAACTAAGGAGGGGAAAGACCTATACTCTGCAAACTATAAAGCATTGATGAAGGAATTTGAAAATGATACAAAGAAATGGAAAGATATTCTGTGTTATTGGATTGGGAGAATTAATATTGTTAAAATTTCCATACTACCCAAAGCAATCTTCAGATTTCATGCAATCCCTATCAAAATACCCATGACAGTTTTTCACAGAACTAGAACAAATAATCTTAAAATTTATATGGAACCACAAAAAATTCCAAATTGCCAAAGCAACCTTGGAAAAAAGAAGAAAGCTGAAGGCATCATGCTCTCTGACTTCAGACTATACTACAAAGCTACAGTAAT
The DNA here is from genome assembly GCF_949987535.1 of Balaenoptera acutorostrata. Classification (NCBI taxonomy): domain Eukaryota; kingdom Metazoa; phylum Chordata; class Mammalia; order Artiodactyla; family Balaenopteridae; genus Balaenoptera; species Balaenoptera acutorostrata. The sequence goes on from NC_080066.1 coordinate 46,578,910, forward strand.
TAAAACTGGCAAAAAACAGAAGCATAGGTCAATGGAACATGATAGAGAGCCCAGAAATAAACCTACACACCTATGGTCAATTAATCTATGACAAAGGAGGCAAGAATATTATGATGGAGAAAAGGCAGCCTCTTCAATAAGCTGTGCTGGGAAAATTGGACAGCTACATGTGAAAAAATGAGATTAGAACATTTCCTCACACCATAAGCAAAATTAACCCACTCTTTAAAGGCCCTGTCTCCAAATACAGTCATATTCTGAGGTACTGGGGCTTAGAACTTAGACATAGGAATTAAGGGTACACAATTCAGCCTATACCAATACCTATTGATCCTCTTATTTTTTTCCCTCTTTCCCAAGCATATGCCGATAGAAGGAATTGGAGTTGGTCCTTTGGGAGAATTATTGGGCCCTCACTTTTATTTTTGAGTCACAACTGATCACTGTACTTCTATTTATACCAGGTCAGCAGTTTCTCTGGGGCTGAGCTTTCATCCCATGGCCTTGTCTAGGATGGAAGCTTCTCCTTTTGGAACCCCAAACTTTTGGCAGGTTTCTGGTACACAATTAATGTTCAATATTACCTCTTCTGAGCTTGCCCTTACACTCCCAGCCAACTTGGGCCCCTGCCTCTCATCTCTCATGGGCAAATCTTCCAAAATAGCAACCACCATCCAATACCCCCCACGTTGGTGGCTTTGGTTTTCTAGGAATTCTGTAAAACCCACTCATCTAACTGAACCCTCTTGGATGAATTATTTTGTAAAGGGTTGGGGCTCTAGATCTACAGAAGTCTTCTTCAAAGGTTAATGTTTGCAGACAGAAAAATTCCCCCTACCTCCAGCTTCTTCCTTTGTCCCAGGGAGCAGACTCTGACTTGTTATTTGGCTGCCAAAATCCAAGTTGTAAGGTGTAGGCTGAGAACTCAGAAAGTTGGAGGGCTGAGATCAAAAGATCTTTGTGTTTCAATAGGAACTTGTCCCCTACCCTTCTGCTTCTTTCTAGCCTCTCTGCTCTCCTTTGGTAAAGAAGCAAAGTGACTCTCACATGCATTTCCCTGTTGGTGAAGAAGAATGCATGGATGGCTCCCTGCCTGTGTGAATCCAACGTCCTAGAGCTCTCTGGCAACCTGAAGAAGAGAAACTAACACAGTTAGAGTTATGTGGCTTCGGATCATTCACTTCCCCTTGGTGATCTTCAGTCTCCTCATCTGTAAATAGAATGAATAATGCTTGCCTTCCCCAACTTGTTTTGAGTCTCTGAATACTGTAAGTGAAAATCTTTGTAAACTACTACTCCAGGTTTTTAAGAAAAAAATTATGATTAAAACAACTGTAGCAATATGGTATGGGAAGAGGGTAAGGGTTGAAAGCAAAATGCTGAATTATTATCCCAAGAAATTTTTAGCATTGTAAGAAAGAAGCTGTAGTAATTACAAGGGCAGACAGATTTAATCAGGAGTTCCTACAAAAGCAATCAAGATCAAATGAACTATAATTATGGTAATCAGTTCATGAACTTTAATGCCATGTTCCTAATTTCAAATATTATGAAGTCCTGTATAGTGAATCAATCTGTCATTGCAAAGATAATAAAATTTTCATGTCTGATGGCATATATTCTGTGTGACTGAAAATTTGTCATTGTTTTCATCAGGAGCCTCATTAGGGTCACCATTTAAAATTTTTAATTAAAGTGAATGGATTCTATAACTATCATCTCTATCTATCTTTATTTATTCATATAAACCTAAAATAATCAACTTAATGTAACTGGTTATATTAATACAACTCCCCTTTAAATTTTCCCTTAAAGGTTATTCCCCCCCCAAGAAGCCCTTCCTACCCCCAAATTAAATTGGGTTTTCTGGTTATAAAGCCCCAGGGTGATCTGGAGTCTTCCTCTGTATCATGTCCCAGTCTGTAGTTCTATTTTTTGTGTGTGGCTATTTGTTTAGTGTTTGTGCCCCACAGTCTAGACTGGAAGACTCAAGAGGGCAGAGAGTGTGATCCTGTAATCCACATGGTCCAGCACTTGGCATTTAGCATTAAATCCACCCCCCTCCCTGTGGCCTATAAGGAGCTATGTATATTGGCCTCTGCTTTCTGTGTCATCCATCCTTCTGTTCCTCAAATTCCCTAGCATATTCCCTCTCCTATTCCACTTGATATTTTCTCTAGCTGGAACTCTCTTCCTCCACATTTTGCCTGGTTGTTTTCCATGCAAAATGTCATCTAAATGTCACTGCCTTAGCAAGGCTTTCTGTGATCTAACATAGCAAAATTAGAATTCCCCTTCCTCAGGCACACTTAATCTCATTTCCCCCTTTTATTTTCTTTAGTACATTTTCATTGTATGAATTATCTATCTTAGGTACATATCTATGTTCTTATGTGTGTATTTGTGTTTATTACTTGTGTTCCTTCTAAAATGTAAGATCTCTGAATGCAGAGCTCTACCTTATTTGATTTGTTTACTTCTGTATCATCAGGGACTAAATGCCTGATATTAGTAAGCATCCAATAAATACCTGTTACATGAATAAATATATTATTAGCAGATGTTCAAGGGCATATTTTGGGTGAATGAAACAATTAAAAAGTGAATTTTATTATAACAAGTTTTTTCAGATAAGCTCTTTTCATTTACAACCCATGCTTTGTCATTGCATTAAAGTAAGATTCTGCTGGAAACCACTTTTGCTTTGGATGTTAACTTGTAAAAGCAAACAGGTCTTCTCAAGTAGATGTGAACTCCACTCCAAAGTAGGTTAAGGATACTGATGCTACTGGGTCCGGGTGTTCCTCAGCTCCTTCTGGTTCCTGACCATGCATGCGGCCGACATGACTTCTAATTTCCTAACTGGAATTTGTCTTCAGAGTTCTGTCCTTGAGAAGAGTCTACTCTAAACAATTGTCCATAGGATTCTCTTCACATAGCTTACTTGCGAGGAGAAGCAGATTAAAATCAATGATTTTGGGTCCACGTAATTGTTCCAAATGGATTCTGTGTGAAGGTAGGTTTCATGTTGACCCTGAGCCATGCGCTTTGTGTTGCATTACTCTTCTCTTCTAATATCTTGGGCCACTTGGTTCTCAGCTGAGGACATGGTCCTGCTTAGACTCTGGGACAAATCCTCTCTGTAAGGGGTGGAGATTTAAAGATCTGTAGCTCATCACTCTGGACTCCAGAACTGTTATATTTTCCACTTATATTTTCTTGACTTTGAGGTCAAGTCTTGTCATGATATCTTAAAGGATTCCATTAATTTCTGTGTTTACTGTTGACAATTCACCACTCAAACCCATGGAAACTTCCTGAAGCTAGTGCTTTACCAGAGCCTCTCTTGATGTCCCTCCTGCACTGCATGCATCTCTTACTTGTTCCATGGATGTTTTTATTTATTCCCATAACAGAACTTCCACAGTAAATTTTAAAAAATTATTGCCAGTAGTTTAACTTTTATTCAGGCATTATTTCAATAGCAGTGATATACATACATTACACTTCTGAAGAATCCTTCTAAAATTCTTTAATATGACTTAAATTCCTATATTCACTTTATATGCATGTAGGCAGTATCTATCATAAATCAGGATTCAATGTTCTTTTTCTTTCTTTTTTTTTAATAACAGCTTTATGGAGATATAATTCTGTGTAGTAAGGAATTTGACCTCACTTAAAGAGAGATCTGAATTTTGTCCTGGGAGTGCTGGCAGGTAGTTTCCAATCTCTTTTAATTTCCTGAGTGGTAAGAGTATCTTTGTTATTCATGATGTGTAATTTGGATTATATCTGATTGTTTATGCTCAGGAGGTGCTACGTTACATTAAGGAAGTAACACTTGGTCGTGCCAGAAAGACCAATCAAGTGATTAGAGAGTTTGGGCTTTGAGCTACCTGATATGAACCCCACCTTCGGGCAAGGAAAGAGGGATGGAAACTGAGTTCGACTATGTGGGCAATGATTCAATCAATCATGGCTACATAATTAAGCCTCAATAAAAGCTCTGGACACTAATGCATGGGTGAGCTTCCCTGTTTCACAATACTCCATGTATATTGTAACATATTGATGCTGGGAAGGTAACACACCCTTGAAGATGATGGAAACTTTACTTTTGGAAACTTCCCAGATTTCACCCTAAGTGTCTCCTCCTCTGGCTGGTTTTAATTTGTATCCTTTCTTAAAATAAAACTGTGACTCTAAGTACAGTGCTTTCTTGAGTTCCATGAGTCATTATTGAATCTGAGGATTGTTGTTGGGAAACCCCCTAATTTGTAGACAGCTGGTGTGAAGTGAAGGTGGCCCTGGGGACCTCCAAATCTGTATCTAGGGTGTGAAGTGAGGGCAGTCTTGTGGAAGCTATTTCCTTAGACTGCATAAGTTGTCTGAATTCCTTGCAGATTCATATATCATAAACTTTGCCCTTTTAAAGTAGATTAATCAGTGGTTTTTAGAATGTGCACAAAATCATGCCTGAATCACTGCTATCTAATTCCAGAATATTTTAGTCATTCCTAAAAGAAGGCTTACACCCATTAGCAGTTACTCCCCATTCTCTCTTTCCTTCCACCCCAACCTTTGGCAACCACTAATATATTTTCTGACTGAGTCTATGGAATTGCCTATTGTGGACATTTCATATAAATGGAATCATACAATATGTGATTCTTTGAGAATAGCTTTTTCCATTTAGTGTAATGTTTTAAAAATTCATCTGTGCATGTATCAGAGCTTCACTCCTTTTTGTGGCTGAATAATATTCCATTTTGTGGATATGCAGTGTTTTGTTAATCCATTCATCAGCTGATGAACATTTAGGCTGTTTCCATTTTTGGCCTATTGTGTCTAGTGCTTCTATGAATATTCATCTGTAAGTTTTTGAGTGGGCATAGGTTTTCAGTTCTCTTGGGTATATGCCAAGAGTGGATCATATGGTAATTCCATGTTTAACTTTTTCAGCAGTTGGCAAACAGCTTTTTAAAAGTGACTGACTTGTTTTACATTTCCACCAGCAATGCATGAAGGTTCCAATTTCTCCACAATTTCACTAACATTTATTATTATCTGTCTTTTTGATTGTAGCTATTTTATTGGGTATGAAATGGCATCTCATTGTAGTATAAGTATCTTTTTATATGTCTATTGGCCATGTGTATATCTTGTTTGGAGAAGTGGCTATTCAGATCTTTTGCCTATTGTCAATAGGGCATTTGTTTTTCTGTTGTTGAGTTATAGGAGTTATGTATATATTCTAGATACAAATCCCTTATCAGGTACATAATTTGAAATATATTCTCAGATATATTCTCCTGTTCTGTGGGTTTTATTTTCACTCTTTTGATGGTGTCCACTGAAGTACAATTTTAAAAAATTGATGAAACCCAACTATATATATAGTTGTTGTTGCCTGGAGCTATAGAGTTTTCTTTACGAATTCATTGCCTAGGTCAAGGTCATGAATAGTTACTTCTATGTTTTCTTCTAAGAATCTTATAGTTTCAGATATGATATTTATATCTACGATCAATTTTGAGTTAAGTTTTTTATATGTAGCTCAGTATCATTCTTTTGCATGTAGCTATCTAGCTGTCTCAGCACTATTTGTTAAAAGACTGTTCTTTACCCCATTGAATTGTCTTGGCAAACTTGTCAGAACTAAATTGTTCCTAAATAAATGTGAAGTTTTATTTCTGGACTCTCAATTCTGTTCCTTTGATCTATATGTTTGCCTTATGCCACTACTACACTTGCATGATTGTTCTAGGTTTGTAATAAGGTTTAAAATCTGTAAGTGTGAGTTTTCCAATTCTGCTTTTCTTTTTCAAGATTGTTTTGGCCATTTTGCATACCTTGAATTTCTTTTTTTTTTTTTTCATGCCTTGAATTTCTAAATGAATTTTAGGATCAGCTTGTGAATTTCTGCAAAGAAGCCTTCTGTGATAGGGCTTACATTGAATCTGTACATACATATGAGGAGTACTGCCATCTTAATCTTAAGTCTTTTGATTCATGAACATTTATTTAGATCTTCTCTAATTTCATTTATTTTGATCTTTCCATTTATTTAAATCTTCTCTAATTTCTTCCAACTATATTTTGTAATCTTCAGAGTATGAGTCTTACACTTTTTTGGGCAAATTTATTTCTAAGTATTTTTTATAATATTGTAAGTATAATTTTCTTAATTTTATTTTTAGAGTGTTTATTGTTAGTTTACAGAAATATAACTGAGTTTTGTATTTTGCTCTTGTATTAACAGTGAATTCTAATGGCACATTTTATTGTTTGGAAACCCCACCTAGACCATAAACACTTTGACAGCAGAGAATCTTTCTTGTTTGTGATATACATTTAAAACCTGGTATAGCAACTAGGATATAGTTGACACTATAAAAAAGTGGTAAATATTGAATGAACAAATCTTTATTGAATCCTTCTATCTTTATAGCCTACTGCAAGAGCCTGAGGGGAATATTTAAAAAAAGTATGAAAACCTAACTTCTCTCTTAAAGGTCTTAAAACTTGTTTAAAGTTATATTTTGCTTAGGACAAACACTGAATAATATTATGAAGCCTACCTTACTCCTTTTTATGACTCATTCCTCCTAATGCCATTTTTCCCCTTCTAGATTGCATTTGTTACATTTCCTGAGGTAATTAATAACTTCATGCTACTTAAGTTTTCTCGTTCTAGGTGTTCACTGACTGACATTAGAAAACTATTGTCTTGATTTGCTACCAGTCTTGATATCATTTGAATTTTTAAATTTAAAGAGCTAAAAGGGCAGTGTTTATCCCTAAAATTTGAGAGTGGGACCTTCAAATCTAATCGTCCACAAATATTGAGTGGAATGTTAGGTATGTTTGCACTTCAGCCAAGGGTGTATTTTTTTTTATAGGGAGGCTATCATTTTTGGAATCATGCAGTATAATAAACTCTCTGTTTTACTTATAAACATGAATGCTACCAAATCTAATTGTCCTTGGTAGAACTGTCATTCCAAACCTACCCAGAGCCAATGCAATGGGGGATTATGCTGACCATCTCTCAGCATCATGTTGAAAACTTCTCATTAGTATCACATTTGTCTCCATAAATATGTAGTTTTAATGCTCATAGATATATGTCTTATAGATGTTTCCAATGAAACATTTGGTAAATTTGTTCTATGCAGATAAAATCTTAATACCTTTCAGTGAAAATCTGAAGAAAAAACATGAAAGGTAAAGCCATCTTAATTAATTTTATTTTTATTTTTTAGTAAAAAGCTGATCATTAGCTTCATTTGATCTTTCATACAGTCTAGAATTATTAGGACTAATTTTCAATTTTCCTTTTCTAGTCTGAGTATCAAAACGTTAATCCAAATGCAACATAATTTGCCATAGAAAATAAAGTCAGTGCATTAATCCAAATTGGACAAATTTTATTTTATGGGGGTCACAGAGAGGTGTTCCTGGGGACTAATAAATATAAGAGCCCTCTGAGAATTACAATGGCAAAAATCTACATATCATAAATGAGGAGATGTGTAATACTCTGAGTGAGTATGTGCTGAAAGGATGTGGGAATATCTAAAATTGTAATTAAGGCTTTCTGGAAGTCATCTCGGAGAGGCAGTGTGGAATGGAAGTAAATGCAATTCAGCCATCTGAAATCTCATTACTTGTGCTTACTCTATTTGGAGAAAGCCCATGGAAAATAGATGGTTTAGTCATGAAAGTGTAAAATAAGAGTACCAGGTCTTGTACAGCTTTATGTCTATACCATTAGATAGCTGATCTTGGCTAAGTAGACTTATGTCTCATGTTCTTCTTGGTCAAATTATTCCTACAATATATGAGAATGCCTCAAGCCTTCTTACCTGAGAAGCAATTCTTGAGATCAGCAGACATTCCTTGTTTTAATTTCCTATTTACCAGGTAACAGTGATTTTCCATTTTGTATTTTCTTCTTGTAATAAGAGTGTGAGTTTGTGAGTCCTATCTGAGAATGGCAGTGTTTCCATCTTAAATTAATATGTTGGAATTCTGTTTAAATATGACCTTGTTCCTGAGAGACAGAGACACTCTTAGTGTTCCAACAAAGTCTTTCTGATCTTTAGATTTTGGACAGTGGTGAGATTACTCTGAGCAGCTGTCTGGCCTTTATTAGGTGACATTTGATTTCATTTTATTCACCTGAGATATATATCAAAGCACAGGACACTGCTAGAAAAAAAATGGTCAGCTAAGCAAGCTTGTTTTCTGTACTTCTAATGTATCAGTTCTGTGCCCAGTTCCTCAATCTCAGGTTCTTTTCCTCACCTAAAAATGCATCTCTTAAGTGGTTCTTGTCAATGTGTAAATTACTGATAACATCATCCAGTGCCATCTTGCCATCTTCATGCTTTTATGCTCTAGATTGGTCTGACTGATGTTTACACTTCACTAAGCTATGCACACTGTGGTAGACACTTCAGGTGTACAGCCATGTCCACTCTGATTTCTCTTCTGGTGCATGGGATGGTGATGTTTCTCTGATCTCCTTTGCCTTGGAGTCTTGTGATGAATTCCGATAATGGGCTATGAGTAGATGGTGTGTACTCCTTTTGATTCAAAACAGTTTGTGCTGGGGCAAGATCTCCCAAAACTCTCTATCTCTTCTGGGGCAACAATTTCATCTTTGTCTCTCTGATCAAAAAATGACAGTCCCTCCAACAGCCTGAATCCCTGAAAGACTCTGGAGTAGAGCCCGAAACTGGGTTTGTATATGTACCATTTTTGGATATGGACCATGATAAGAAGTTGACCATTCTGGTGGAAATAACTGCCACAGAGCAGAATAAAGGAAAAAGAATGAAAAGAATGGAGGACAGTCTCAGAGACCTTTGGGACAACATTAAGCACACCAACATTCGAATTAGAGGCATCCCAGAAGAAGAAGAAAAATAGAAAGGGTCTGAGAAAATATTTGAGGAGATTATAGTTGAAAACTTACCAACATGGGAAAGGAAATAGTCAATCAAGTCCAGGAAGCACAGAGAGTCCCATACTGGCTAAACCCAAGGAGAAACATGCCCAAACACATATTAATCAAACTAACAAAAATTAAACAGGAAGAAAAAATATTAAAAGCAGCAAGGGAAAAGCAACAAATAACATACAAGGGAATCCCCGTAAGGTTAACAGCTGATCTATCAGCAGAAGCTCTACAGGCCAGAAGGGAGTGGCAAGATAAATTTAAAATGATGAAAGGAAAAAACCTACAACCAAGATTACTCTACCCAGCAAGGATCTCATTTAGATTTGACAGAGAAATCAGAAACTTTACAGATAAGCAAAAGTTAAGAGAATTGAGCACCACCAAATCAGCTTTACAACAAATGCCAAAGGAACTTCTCTAGGCAGGAAACACAAGAGAAAGAAAAGATTTACAAAAACAAACCCCACAAAATTAAGAAAATGGTAATAGGAACATACATATCTATAATTACCTTAAATGTAAATGGATTAAATGCCCCAACCAAAAGACACAGACTGACTGAATGGTTACAAAAACAAGACCTGTATATATGTGGTCTACAGGAGACCCATTTCAGACCTAGGGACATGTACAGACTGAAAGTGAGGGGATGGAAAAAGATAATCCATGAAAATGGAAACCCAAAGAAAGCTGGAGTAGCAATACTCATCAGACAAAATAGACCTTAAAATAAGGACTATTACAAGAGACAAGGAAGGACACTATATAATGATCAAGAGATCAATCCAAGAAGATATAACAATTGTAAATATCTATGCACCCAACATAGGAGGACCTTAATACATGAGGAAAATGCTAACAGTCATAAAAGGGGAAATCAACAGTAACACAATAATAGTGGGAGACTTTAACAGCCCACTTACACAAATGGACAGATCACCCAAACAGAAAATAAATAAGGAAACACAAGCTTCAAATGACACATTAGACCAGATGGATTTAATTGATATTTATAGGACATTCCAGCCAAAAACAACAGAATACACTTTCTTTTCAAGTGCACACAGAACATTCTACAGGATAGGTCACATGAAGCCTTGGTAAATTTAAGAAAATTGAAATCATATCAAGATCTTCTCTGACCACAGCACTATGAGACCAGAGGTCAATTACAGGAAAAAAACTGTAAAAAATACAAACACATGGAGGTTAAACAATACGATATTAAACAACCAAGAGATCACTGAGGAAATCAAAAAATACTTAGAAACAAATAACAATGAAAACATGATGACCCAAAACCTATAGGATGCAGCAAAGCACTTCTAAGAGGGAAGTTTATAGCAATACAATCCTATCTCAAGAAACAAGAAACATCTCAAATAAACAACCTAATCTTACACCTAAAGCGATTAGAGAAAAGAAGAACAAAAAAACCCCAAAGTTAGAAGAATGAAAGAAATCATAAAGATCACATCAAAAATAAATGAAAAAGAAATGAAGGAAACAATAGCAAAGATCAATAAAACTAAAAGCTGGTTCTTTGGGAGAAGACTCAAATCAACAGAATTAAAAATGAAAAAGGAAAAGTAACAACTGACACTGCAGAAATACAAAGGATCATGAGAGACTACTACAAGCAACTATATGCCAATAAAATGGACAACCTGGAAGAAATGGACAAATTCTTAGAAAAGTACAACCTTCCAAGACTGAACCAGGAAGAAATAGAAAATATGAACTGACCAATCACAAGCACTGAAATTGAAACTGTGATTAAAAATCTTCCAACAAACAAAAGCCCAGGACCAGATGGTTTCACAGGTGAATTCTACCAAACATTTAGAGAAGAGCTAACACCTATCCTTCTCAAACTCTTCCAAAATATAGCAGAGGGAGGAACACTGTCAAACTCATTCTATGAGGCCAACATCACCCTGATACCAAAACCAGACAAAGAAAATTAAAGGCCAATATCACTGATGGACATAGATGCAAAAATCCTCAACAAAGTATTAGCAAACAGAATCCAACAGCACATTAAAAGGATCATACACCATGATCAAGTGGGGTTTATCCCAGGAATTCAAGGATTCTTCAATATATGCAAATCAATCAATGTGATACACCATATTAACAAACTGAAGGAAAAAACTATATGATAATCTCAGTAGATGCAGAAAAAACTTATGACAAAATTCAACACCCATTTATGATAAAAACTCTCCAGAAAGTGGGCAAAGAAGGAACCGACCTCAACATAATAAAAGCCATATATGACAAACCCACAGCCAACATCATTCTCAATGGTGAAAAACTGAAAGCATTTCCTCTAATATCAGGAACAAAACAAGGGTGTTCACTCTCACCACTATTATTCAACATCGTTTTGGAAGTTTTAGCCACAGCAATCAGAGAAGAAAAAGAAATAAAAGGAAAACAAATTGGAAAAGAAGTAAAACTGTTACTGTTTGCAGATGACATGATACTATACATAGAAAATCCTAAAGATGCTACCTGAAAACTACTAGAGCTAAATAATGAATTTGGTAAAGTTGCAGGATACAAAATTAATGCACAGAAATCTCTCGCTTTCCTATACACTAACAACAAAAAATCAGAAAAAGAAATTAAGGAAACACTCCCATTTACCACTGTAACAAAAACAATAAAATACCTAGGAATAAACCTACCTAAGGAGGCAAAAGACCTGTATGCAGAAAACTATAAGACACTGATGAAAGAAATCAAAGACGATACAAACAGGTGGAAAGATATACAATGTTCTTGGACTGGCAGAATCAACATTGTGAAAATGACTATACTACCCAAAGCAATCTACAGATTCAATGCAATCTCTATCAAATTACCAATGACATTTTTCACAGAACCAATACAGAACAATTTGTATGGAAACACAAAAGACCCCGAATAGCCAAAGCAATCTTGAGAAAGAAAAATGGAGAAGGAGGAATCAGGCTCCTGGATTTCAGACTATACTACAAAGCTACAGTAATCAAGACAGTATGGTACTGGCACAAAAACAGAAATATAGATCAATAGAACAAGATAGAAAGCCCAGAGATAAACCCATGCACATATGGTCACCTTATCTTTGACAAAGGAGGCAAGAATATATAATGGAGAAAAGACAGCCTCTTCAACAAGTGGAGCTGGGAAAACTGGACAGTTACATGTTAAAGAATGAAATTAGAACACTTCCTAACACCATACACAAAAATAAACTCAAAATGGATTAAAGACCTAAATGTAAGACCAGACAATATAAAACTCTTATGGGAAAACATAGGCAGAACACTCTGTGACATAAATCACAGCAAGATCTTTTTTGACCCACCTCCTAGAGTAATGGAAATAAAATCAGAAATAAACAAATGGGACCTAATGAAACTTAAAACCTTTTACACAGCAAAGGAAACCATAAACAAGACGAAAAGACAAACCTCAGAATGGGAGAATATATTTGCAAATGAAGCAACTGACAAAGGATTAATCTCCAAAATTTACAAGCAGCTCATGCAGCTCAATACCAAAAAACAAACAACCCCATCCAAAAAATGGGCAGAAGACCTAAATAGACATTTCACCAAGAAGACATACAGATGCTTAACAAACACATGAAAAGGTGCTCAACATCACAAATCATTAGAGAAATACAAATCAAAACCACAATGATGTATCCACCTCACACCAGTCAGAATGGCAATCATCAAAAAATCTGCAAACAATAAATGCTGGAGAAGGTGTGGAGAAAAGGGAACGCTCTTGCACTGTTGGTGGGAATGTAAATTGATATAGCCACTATGGAGATTCCTTAGAAAACTGAAAATAGAGCTACCATATGATCCAGCAATACCACTCCTGGACATATATCCAGAGAAAACCATAATTCAAAAAGATGCATGTACCAGAATGTTCTTTCCTGCTCTATTTACAGTAGCCAGAACATGGAAGCAACCTAGGTGTCCATCGACAGATGAATGGATAAAGAAGATGTGGTACATATATACAATGGAATGTTGCTCAGCCATAAAAAGGAGTGAAATTGAGTTATTTGTGTTGAGGTGGATGGACCTAGAGTCTGTCATACAGTGAAGTAAGTCAGAAAGAGAAAAACAAATATTGTATGCTAACGCATATATATGGAATCTAAAAAAAACTGTACTGACGAACCTAGTGGAAAGGCAGGAATAAAGACACAGACATAGAGAATGGACTTGAGGACATGGGGGGAAGGGGAAGCTGGGACGAAGTGAGAGAGTAGCACTGACATATGTAGAATGGATGGCTAGTGGGAAGCTGCTGCATAGCACAGGGAGATCAACTTGATGCTTTGTGATGACCTAGCGGGGTGGGATAGGGAGGGTGGGAGGGAGTTTCAAGAGGGAAGGGATATGGGGATATATGTATACTTATAGCTGATTCACTTTGTTGTACAGCAGAAACTAACACAACGTTTTAAAGCAATTATACTCCAATAAAGATATAAAAAAAAAAAGAAATTGACCATTCTTGCATTATTTACTACTGAAAATTCAGTTTATCTCTTATCACAGCATAATTTGGCTTAGTACGGTATAATAGTAATATAACTTGAGCCAGATAGGTAATTATAAATTATTTAGCAGCCATATTAAAGAGTAAAGGTAAATAGGTGAAATTAATAATGTATTTTATTCAACCTCACATATCCAAAATATTATAAATTAAACATGTCATTAATATAAAAAATCACTAATGAAATACCTTACATTCTTTTTATCAGGCTGAGTCTGAAAGCAGATGTGTATTTAGCTGTGGCTCATCTCATTTTGAACCAGCTATATTTCAAGTGCTCAAATTCCATAGGTTGCTATTGGATAAAACAGATCTATACTATCTTGACTAAATATATAAATTATATAAGCATAAATTTATAAATCAATTATGACTCAGGGTCCTGAAATTATTATTTTCACAAAATTAAACAATGCTTCCTTTCACCATCTTTTATTTCTGGACATCTCTCTTTGCCCTGTATTTCTTCCCAGTTTCCTGGGAACTCTTAAGTTTGCTTTTGCTGTGTTAATCACAAACCCTGGCTCTTCCAGGGCTTCTTGAATTGCACAGCACGCTATGATGTGAACATATACAGAACACTTTGCTGGGTGCATAAAGGTAGCCACAGGGTTATGGAGTTGTACACACTGGCATATTGAGCTGTTTACTCTGCAGGGAAGGCAGCTAAGTAATAATATCCAATTCATGCAGGCACATCCCAGGGTATTGATACTTCATCCATCTATTCTCTGTAGGCCAAAAGAAGGGAGAAAATATAAAGAGACTCAAATACCTGAAACAATACTTTCAATTTAGTTTAATATGTGTGTCTTAATTCAGATTCCCCCAGAAGCAGAACCTGAGATAGGATTTAAGTACAGATAATTTATCTGGGCTGTGCAGAGAGTGGAGGGAGTTACACAGGGAAGGGAAGGCAGGAAATAGAGTGTGCCCTATTAAGCCAGCTGCCACCATGGGGGATTAGTATTTGATCCTGAAAGCAAAGTCTGGGAAATGGTGCAGAATACAAGGCATGGAATTAACCCAGCTGAGGGGCAAGCAGGCTGGGGAATTTATACACTAATTCTTGAGTCATTGGTTTTGGGTGCTCCCGTAGGATGTCAGTTCCCTGACACTCCTGGCCTCCAAGATGCCAAAAATCACATCCAGACAAAGAAAATGGTAGGTTCAATGGATATGGGGGAAACATTGGCAGGGACAGCCTAGATAAGACTTTCCTTTCAACACTGGATGAAATAATAGAATTATAGTGTCAGATTTGACTAATCTAGCCAAGGAAGAGAGTTTCTGAGGACAGCTATAATGCAGTGTCACAAATTTAAGTTATAAGAGGGAGAATTTTTAGTGTAACTGCTACTCTTCAGTGAGGAAATTGAGGCCTTAGAAATGCACACAGCCTGAGGTCACACACTCGAGGAAAAGAAAAACACAAGACATCACTAAATATTTTTCAAGCCATAAAGGTATAAGGAGGGGCTGACCACCGCTCCTGGGCATCATGGTGGAATGGCACCTTGATAGATGTCCTCCATGCTCTAGAGAGGCTACACAGAGTCAAGTAGACTCCAGAACCTGACTCACATTATGGATAAGGCATCTACCTAAAAGGATACCCGAAGGACATCTTATAATTTGCAAAGGACATTTCCTCCTTGATGAAGTTTTTTTTTTTTTTTTTTTTTTTTTTTTAAAGGAAGGATTTATTTATTTATTTATTTATTTATGGCTGTGTTGGGTCTTCGTTTCTGCGCGAGGGCTTTCTCTAGTTGCGGCGAGCGGGGGCCACTCTTCATCGCGGTGCGCGGGCCTCTCACTGTCGCGGCCTCTCCTGTTGTGGAGCACGGGCTCCAGACGCGCAGGCTCAGTAGTTGTGGCTCACGGGCCCATTTGCTCCGCGGCATGTGGGATCTTCCCAGACCAGGGCTCGAACCCATGTCCGCTGCATTGGCAGGCAGATTCTCAACCACTGCGCCACCAGGGAAGCCCGCCTCCTTGATGAAGTTTATAGCTTCCTTCTAATGAGTCATTTTTTCCCCTGAAAGAGCCCCATGATTAGATTAGCACCTTGACTTTGTAGATTGAGAGTTGAGAAACACCCTAGTCTTAGCATAACACACTCAGAAACTACCTTTCTGGTGAGGGACACTCTGATTATGGCCAAACTCATGCATTTTATTTTTCAGACTTTATATGAAATATTGAAAGCATGATAATTAATCTCCATGTTCCCAAAGTCTGAAAGTATATCTCATTGGGGAATTATAGTTACTTATATAAGGTATTCGAATATGTTAAAGTCATTCAATCAGAAATATTTACTACGAATATCTTATATGTCAGGTACGGAGCTAGGTGTTGAGGTTACCATGAGAACAAGGTAGATGTGAGCCTTGAGCTGATGGGGAACAGAGATGAATCAAAAAGAAATGACAATACAGTGTAACATATGTGATGACAGGGCAACAACAATATTGCTTGGGAACTCAGAGTTTCTCTCCCTGTGTTGTTGGCCACCTCATGGCTGAATTGGATGAGGATTTTACTGGCCTTATCCTGCAGAAAAAAGAGAAATATCCTTAATTATCAAAGGCTGATGACTTAACAAGTAACTATGAGTTGCATTTTAAAAGTCCAAGATTGTTGAACAGTTCTTGTTCTGGCACTGGATTCTGTTTGTTCAGGTGGCCTAAAACATTCTAAAAGGCTAAGTCTCTAGAAGAGGAGTGTTCCAGTGGTTGCAACTCTGTGTCATGTTTCAATAGAACAGGATTAAGAGAAAATAATGTAAACATATTTTAAAGATAAACATGCTAGACAAAGATTTCTCTAGTTAGTTTGGGGTATAGGGTCTGTATTATCTCTACACCTGAGAGTCAGGCTGGGCAGGTCTGATGGGCTTGTGGGGCAGTTCTATCAGGAATCTGTTTCTATGAGAGTTTCATAGTTAAGTACTTATTTCAAGGAAAGTAAAGGTCAGGCACAGCCTTACAGCTGGAGGGGAGAAGCAAAACGATGTCAGTGATGAGTGATGAACAACACTTGAGTTAAGAGTCCAACTCAGCCACCAAGGAAGGACTCTTGTCTTTGTCCTAAGGTGAAAGAAGTTTAAAATAAAAACTGGCAATGCTATTCCATCAGAAATATATGTCAGGGCAAGCCAATACTGTTGTATCAGAGTAGGAAGAGAAAAAATAAAGATTTTCCTCTAGACCACTACACAGCTTGGGCACCATGGAGGTCTGATGTACTGGGGAGGTGCTAGGTGGGAGGGGATGGAAGTGACAGCTGCCTCCAATGGGATTCTGAAACATGTGATGGAAGATGGTAGAAATTTCTTAGCCCTAGTGTTTAAAGCTCATAGCAGTGGCAGTGTGTGGCAAGTGTAGCAGACACAACCAATGGTAGTGTCCAGTGGATGACAGCAGCTGTGGTACTTTGCAGAGATATGAGTTCCCCAGGGATTTGGCAGTGATGTTCCATGGATACTGATGGGCATATTTATAAGCACATGGGAGATATCCTTTAGGGATGCCTAGAAACCTTTGGTGGTCAAGTGGAGGCTTTACAGGGAATAGATTTCCTTGGATGAGCAGGAAGAAGCAAGAACCAGTGAAGTATGGATTGGAAACCAATTCCCATTTGTATTCTCAGGCGGATGGACTTACAGGAAACTCCAGGTAATTTTCCTCTTTCTTCCTCAGCTCTTTTAAAATTATTATTATATTTTAGTATTACTATTTCCATCACACAAGAAGCTTTTAGTTGTTACTACAGTCCTATAGATATAGGAGAAGTTTTTACTTTTATTTATTTGTAATGTCAAGATGGTAGTTTTGGAAACATAAAAAATAAGTGACACTCGCTTTGAAAGAAAACTCTGTCACCTATATCCTTATTTTTCTTACTGTCTTGTATTCACATTCCAGGGTAGTGTTACAGTTTGACTTAGTAGAAAATGATGACAGTTGTTGAGCACCTACAGAGAGTCTTGGGTAAATTACTGATAAGTCTGTTTTAGTTTACTTTTGGTTACGGTTCATCATATTCTTGGAAAGACATCTCCTGACATTGCAGGAGAGAGCTAAAGGATCTTCACATAGTTGTAATTTCCTCCCCAGGGCTTTTCGATCCTATAACATTCCATCTTCCTCTCCACCAGAGTTCTTTATTAAATTTGATATTTTCTGCCCATCTCTTTACCCACAATTTATTGTTTGATTCCCTAACCCTACTATTGAGAGTTCCAGATAGAGATTGCTCTTCCATCTTTGAATTGGGAACTTTCTTTCATCTCATAATTATAGTGTTTAACTCCTTTTGATTACCTTTACCTAAAACATTTGGTAGAAGTGTGACATAAGTGGCTAGGCACTTTAGCCATCTCCACTAGAAAGTGAAAATAACCACATCTGTCTATTGAATTCAGGAGGGACAGATGTGGGTCCCAGTAGGTGTGAGTGTAGGAAAGCATTAAAGTGCCAGCATAACTGAATTTCCCTCTCTTGTGACTGCTCTGAATCCTTGTAATGGAAAGAACTACAAAATACAAAATCTTGTGACAAAATAAGAAATTTAGAAATTTTCTAGAGAGAAAAAAGAGTTCATTTAGTTTGAAAATTATTAACAATTTATTTCAGAAGGTCTGATTATAATAGTGAGTGAAAAATTACAAAATAAACAGCTCTTTCAAAGCCCTGAGACTAAGCATGAGAATTTTTTCGTTCTGCTGAGTGACTGAAATTAGACATTCAAATCACTCTTCTCCACATTCATTATGTGGGGTTTGAATAGATTCATATAAACCTAACCTGCTGTGTTCTTCTCTTGCTAGTCTCTTCCAACACCAGTGGAATATTAATGATTGTGGGACCACAACACTTTCCACAACCTCTGCTATTTACTCTGACAAAATTAAGTACAGTCTGCATTTAAGTGCTCAGCATTGGACTTCAGCAGGAAATAATTCAATTTTGTAAAATAACAAAATTGGGTAAGTGCATGCATAATCAATGCGTATTTTGTCCATTCAGTGGCAGTCTTAAGGGCCAGTCATTATTCCTTTCACTGCCTAAAGGAATGTTACTTTTTTTTTTTTAACATCTTGATTGGAGTATAATTGCTTTACATGGTGTGTTAGTTTCTGCTGTATAACAAAGTGAATCAGCTATATGTATAAATATATCCCCATATCTCCTCCCTCTTGCATCTCCCTCCCACCCTCCCTATCCCACCACTCTAGGTGGTCACAAAGCACCCAGCTGATCTGCCTGTGCTCTGCGGCTGCTTCCCACTAGCTATCTATTTTACATTTGGTAGTATTTATAAGTCCATGCCACTCTCTCACATTGCCCCAGCTTACCCTTCCCCCTCCCCGTGTCCTCAAGTCCATTCTCTACGTCTGCGTCTTTATTCCTGTCTTGCCCCTAGGTTCTTCAGAACCTTTTTTTTTTTTTTTTTTTTTTTTTAGATTCCATATATATGTGTTAGCATATGGTATTTGTTTTTCTCTTTCTGACTTACTTCACTCTGTATGACAGACTCTAGGTCCATCCACCTCACTACAAATAACTCAATTTCGTTTCTTTTTATGGCTGAGTAATATTCCATTGTATATATGTGCCACATCTTCTTAATCCATTCATCTGTCAATGGACACTTAGGTTGCTTCCATGTCCTGGCTATTGTAAACAGTGCTGCAATGAACATTGTGGTACATGACCCTTTTTGAATTATGGTTTTGTCAGGGTATATACCCAGTAGAGGGATTGCTGGGTCATATGGTAGTTCTATTTTTAGTTTTTTAAGGAACCTCCATACTGTTCTGCATCGTGGCTGTATCAATTTACAAGGAATGTTACACTTTTAAGGTCACTGTCCTCATAGCCTTAATTAACAGCAAGAAAAAAGTGAATTGAACTTTAAACATTTCTTTTTTTGGTTTTAAGATCACCTATTTTTTTTTTTTTTTTTGCATTTAGCATTAAGGTCACAGATTTTTGAGGCCAAGGCAGGGTTTTCCTTGGATATTTTTCTTGGACCACTTCTCTAGATGAAGTTTGCATTCTTGTAAAATGTGGCGTATTTTCTTTCTGTCAGAAAAAAATTATATAACTGTCTTATTGTTCAGGGCTGAGAACCAAATCAAGACATGCAGATGACAAAGGACAACTTATTTTTGACGCTAGAATGCACATCTATACAGTAATAAGGTGATCACTATCCATAGGGGCCCCAGCTCATTTCTTACAGACATTAATGTGGTAAAGGAAATACGGGCAGAGAAACTTTGCTTCAGGCTCGCAGATGTTGGTGTAACCCGATGTGACCGTTTATTCTTCCAAATTAAGACATCATTTTAGCTCTAGCCCTCCAGATCTAATACTACAGCATTAATCCAACAATCTTTTCTTCTATTTATTTTTTTTACCATTCTTCATTCTGTCCTTCTTTAAATGCTCTCAAAACTAGTCGTCCATACACAGGATTCCTCTCTGAAGTCAGGAAGTGGGCCCTGAAAATCATGATTTTCAATGTGGCTCATTCTGGGTCTCCTTTGTAGACAAAACCACACACAATATTTCAGCTAAGGAATTTTTTAAGACCTAAAGTTTGTGAACCATGGGAGGAAGGATGAAGGGCAGTTAAGAGGGCCAACAGGGAAAATGGAGGAAGAGCTAGCTCTTTCTTTCTCCTGACTTCCTCAGCTTGATATTTAGGGGCAAGCGGTCAGGGAGAATACTGAGACCAATTCTACCAAGTTAGGAAAAATAGAGGCTCAGCGTCTCCTTCCTTGCATCCCTTTCTCCTACCTCAGTCCTGTGTCTGTTCTGTGCATATGACTTATAGGGAATGTTCTGTTCCAAGAGTGTGCTCTGCAACGCCCCCAAAATTTGAAAACCACTGAAGAGGCCTAAAGTGCTTTATTTTATAGAAGTGCATTCTGCAGCTCAGAAATGGTAGATGATGTACTCAGAGGAAAGTAAAGCAGAGTGGAATCTAGCTCTTGAGTCCTCTTTTTTTCTTCTTTTCTTTCTTTTTTTTAACTGAGGTATAGTTGATTTACAATATTATATGTTTCAGCCATACAACATAGTGATTCAGAATTTTTAAAGATTATATTCCATTTATAGTTATTATAAAATATTGGCTTTATTCCCTTCTTGAGTCTTATTTCCATACTCTAGTTGTACACTTACCTGTCTACAGGGGCCACCCCACCTCAAAGTCAGTATAGGAGGCAGCCAAAGACAGCCACATTCACAATCAGAAGATAGGCAGTTGGCTTTATGTCTTCCTACTTTTGTTTAAAGAGTACACAGCTTGTCAAAAATGAACTGTAGATAACATAAAACTTGGGTATCCTCAGCTGTCGGACAGTTCTTTAGTTTCAAAGTTTATTGATTCAAATTCCTGTAAAATTACATCCACCCCCAGCCTCCTCGAACTGCTAACTCTGTCTAAGAAGGAATCTATGTTTGCATTTGACTACATTCTCCTCCTGCCCCCAATGCCCATAGTGTTAAGCAAGAAACACAAAACACATGGATGCTCATGAATAATTCAAGCCCCTGAGAGAAGGCTATTCGATACTGACCCAACACCAACCTTTCCATCGATCTGCATTTTTTAAACTAGCCCTGGGAAAGTCAAGCTCCTTCAGACATGCGAATACAAGGCAGTTTTGATTTGCAAGCCTAAAAGGTCTTTAAGTAGGAAAATCAGTTCAAACCCAAAGTGACATTTCAGTTTTATTAAGTCAGCTTTGTCTGGCCTGCATTATTTAATAAGGTGTATCTATTATGACCTTTGAAGAGTTAAATCTCATGAACAGTGGGGCAGAATGCTATCTATTATAATTTCAACTTTAATGATTGGAAACGCCGAATTCATTATTCTGCTGAAAGTAGGTTCTGAAATGGTTTTCATTTCAGCTCATCCATCAGAATGGAGCATGCCTCAGAAGATTTAATTGACCTCATTTCAGTTTGTGACCCATTTGTTTAAACATTTATAATTGATACCCAAAAGGAACAATACTCAGGGCCATTCTGACCAGCCCTGATTTCCAGGTAGAAGAGAGAATCTTCAGATATGCAAGGTGGAGCAATACCCAAAGACAGTAAGCTAAAAATCTCATGAAAACATGAACTGTCTCAAACAAAGCCAAAGCTGTCCTTTCAAGACTGATACATTAAAGGTCCAACAGCTGTGATTCGACATTCACCAGCATTAGGGATCAAATGTAAGGCATTGTAGTCCCTGGAAAAATTCAAAATTCAAACAGTTTTGGGGTTCAACTTATGACTAACAATTTGATGGTTTACTTTTCTCCTGAAAGATATTATTAGTTGCTTGATTAGTTTATTCAAATACAGAGTTTATTCTGCTGTAAGAGAGACACTGCCATTTTCCTCACTTGTAAAGTGGATATAATAGAAAATGAAACTTCTCCATAGATATTTATAAAACTTGAGTTGGAACATCTAAGAACAAGTTGGACTAGAGTTTGACAAACTGTGGTCCAGAGGCCAAAACCAGCTCACCTGTTTTTGCAAATACAGTTTTATTGGAACACCCCTGCCCCATTCATTTTCAAATTTTCTATCTCTGCTTTCACATGACCATGGCAGAGCTTTGTGGTTTCAACAGAGACTATCAGGCTTGCAAAGCCAAAAATATTTACTATTTAGCTCTTTACACAAAATGTTTGTCAATCCCTAAGTTAGACTACATTACGCATAGTCCATGAGAGGCAGTATCTACAGATACCCTCAGAAATAAAAGAATATTTATCAGGTCAAAAAATCAGAGAGAAATGGCCTGGAAATCTAATCCAGACTAGATTGCCGAACAGAACTATTTGACAATGAACATTATAGCTGAAGAATAACTAGGTAGCAAAAAGAAAACAAAGTTTCTGGCACACTGGTGAAGGAAAGCACCAAACCCAAAATTTGTTGGCACTACTGATACAATCTTTTTCAAGTTCAGAAGACTAAAACCAGGTAATATGGAACAGAGATGCTTCATCGGGTCTTGCTTAAATTGGTGTTAGATAAAATTTTTCTGTAAAAGTCCAAATAGTAAATATTTTAGGCTTTGCCAGCCAAGAAGCAAAATCAAGCGACTGTTCTCAGAAGGCTAATACATTTAGCTTGCTGGTTATATACAAACACGTGGCAGGCTGGCTCATGGGCCATAGCTTGATGACTATGGCCCTTTCCTCTATGATTAGATGAAAGGCTCTTTAATACTTCCACTTCTTTTTGCTTGTCATTACTATGTTCATTAACCATCCTTGTCATTACTACATGCTAACTTGGTATATTCTATTGAGAGAACTTAAGGACTAGAAATATTGACTTCCAGAAAAGCAAAGATAAGAACTACCCGAAACACCCTGCTGGGGTGTAAACACAGGTGGATCTCCAATGCCCAGCCCAGTGGCAGGCATGTGGTGGGTACTTAATAAATATCGCTGAAAGAATGACGATGTTGCCAAGGCAATTCTGCCCTTTGAGGGCCCATCTGGACAACAGCTGGTTTCCCTAGATAGCACTTCTGCTCATATATCTCTGACTCTAACATACATTTGAAAATTTAATTTAGCGAATGTGTGAAATGACGTCAAATGTGTTTTCTTGGGTTATTGCTGACAAGTGAGGTGTCCTGGTGCAATTGACCTGGTTGCTTTGGTACACAGGCAGCATTTGTAGCTTTTGTTGATTTTCAGTAGGTGGTTAAATTAAACATCTTTTCTACTATCCCCCTGTTGACGAAAGTAGTTTTGATCAGATAGCATTTCCTCAAGTAGTACTCACTTTGAGATTGTTTCTTTCCTAGATTTTCGATATTTTGTTTTTGTTATCCTCATTCATTTATCAAAGACTTTGGCATTTGGCTTAGAATCTTTCTTTCTCCCTCAATCCGTGCCATGATCCTGGGTTATTTTTTTTTTCCATGTGGATAAGTCCATACAATGGTCTCTCATTTCTTTGAGATCCTCAACTCCAGGAGTATCTCCTCCACTCCGCATGTACTCTCTGTCCTGTTTTGGCCCTGGTCATCATCCATAACTGCCCCACCTCTGTAAAACCAATTCACTATCCCATTATCTGCCTATAACTCCCTCTGATTCAGGTATCTTATTCATTCTCCTCCACTACAGCCACTCTTCAGTCTCATCAGGGCTCCCAGTCTTTGTATACCTTTACTTTCTCCCAGTTTTTGATGCTTTTCATTTCTTCATTGATTCCTTACACAGCTTATTTTCATTTATTACTTCAACTCCTTTAACATAAAACAATTTATTACAATTTCTTTGGTCTTAAAGGCCCACTAAACTCATATTTGTCAGTAATATTCATATTCCAACTCTTTAATAAGTTAACTTTAGAGCTTCGGCACATTCTACAGTAGTAGGACATGGCAAAAAATTATTTTTCAGATTTTTAAATTTTACTGATTTATTCTTCTTACTCAACCTACAGAGACCAACTATGCTTTAACATTTCCAGATGTATCTAGATAAAGCTAGTAATATATATTTTCTATACAATTTCTCAAGTAATATCTGGCTTATGTAATTACTATCTTTCCCAGAAATAATCACATAAATTGAATTGACCTTTTGGTGTTGAAAATCTGAATTAAATGACCAAGCCATGAAGGAAAATAAATATAGTAGGATTCCTCCTAATCCCTTGAGCATGTTTACGCATATTATTGGACTATTCTGCTGTTAACATAATAGCAATGTGTCATTTGAGATAACTATAAGGAATAAAACTGAATATCTTTTAGAAATAAAAATCAGACCTAATTTCATGCCTCTTAAGGTGGTAAACTAACAAACCCAAAACAAAACCAAAAACATAGCTATTGAATCATTGGCACCTACAGCCAAATATATGAACAGCAGTTTATGTAAAACAAATAATTACACATTAATTTATGTTTATTGTTTTTTTAACACGGTAGTTTTATGTTTTTATGAATTGAAATAATGCCTATATCACAACATAGGAAAAATTATTTTTTTTATGTAACGATTTTTTGTTTCTAACAGATTGCAAATATTATAGAAAATAATTAAGGCAGAATGTTTTAACAACATTCTTAATTTTTTCCTCCTATCTCCAATTTTAATAATTTTTTTAGATCTAAGCAAAAATTTAACTCTGAGAGCAGTTTAACTGGAAGAATCTTTCTGCATTTACATTTGAATTATATTTTGTCAAATAAAGCAACTTTGAGATTACTTTTAGTAAAGGAGGATTACGTTACAAACCAACCATCCTATGAGGGCAAGTAGGAAAGCTGCAAAACACTTAAAAAAAGAAATGTTTACTTGAAGGAGTTGACAGGACAGTGAAGGCCAAGACCTGGAGGAGGACTGAGCCCAAGAGAACTGAGTCCAGGATTTCGGACGTCTTCCAGAGTATCAGGGAGGAGAGTCCTCCCCACTTTGATAGCCTTGCTGGGATAAGAAATAGGATTTAATAAGGCTAATAATGAACGAGTTTATCACATTTGCTAAAGTAAATGGCATTTAGAAATTGGATTTCTAGATTATAGCAACAAACAGAAAATGAGAGAGGAGCTTCAAGATGGCGGAAGAGTAAGACGTGGAGGTCACCCTACTCCCCACAAATACATCAGAAATACATCTACATGTGGAACAACCCCTACAGAACACCTACTGAACGCTGGCAGAAGACCTCAGACCTCCCAAAAGGCAAGAAACTCCCCACGTACCTGGGTAGGGCAAAAGAAAAAAGAAAAAACAGGGACAAAAGAATAGGGATAGGACCTGCACCAGTGGGAGGGAGCTGTGAAGGAGGAAGGGTTTCCACACACTAGGAAGGCCCTCCGCAGGCGGAGATGGGGGGTGGTGGCGGGGGAAGCTTTGGAGCCAAGGAGGAGAGCGCAGCAACAAGGGTGCAGAGGGCAAAGCGGAGAGATTCCTGCACAGAGGAGCGGTGCCAACCAGCACTCACCAGCTCGAGAGGCTTGTCTGCTCACCCGCTGGGACAGCTGTGGGCTGGAAGCTGAGGCTTGGGCTTCAGAGGTCGGATCCCGGGGAGAGGAGTGGGGTTGGCTGCGTGAACACAGCCTGAAGGGGGCTAGTGCACCACAGCGACCCAGGAGGGAGTCCAGAAAAACGTCTGGAGCTGCCAAAGAGGCAAGAAACTTTTTCTTGCCTCTTTGCTTCGTGGTGGGTGAGGAGACGGGATTAAGAGCGCCGCCTAAATGAGCTCCAGAGATGGGTGCAAGCTGCGGCGATCAGCACAGACACTAGAGACAGGCATGAGACGCTAAGGCTGCTGCTGCCGCCACCAAAAAGCCTGTGTGCAAGCACAGGTCACTCTCCACACCTCGCCTCCCAGGAGCCTGTGGCGCCCGCCACTGCCAAGGTCACGTGATCCAGGGACAACTTCCCCGGGAGAACACACGGCGTGCCTCAGTCTGTTGCAACATCATGCTGGCCTCTGCCTCCAGAGGCTCGCCCCACATTCTGTACCCCTCCCTGCCCCTGGGCTGAGTGAGCCAGAGCCCCCCCGAATCACCTGCTACTTTAAGCCCGTCCTGTCTGAGAGGGAACTGAAGCCCTCAGGCGACCTACAAGCAAAGGCGGAGCCAAATCCAAAGCTGAACCCCGGGAGCTGTGTGAACAAAGAAGAGAAAGGGAAATCTCTCCCAGCAGCCTCAGGAGCAACGGATTAAATCTCCACAATCAACTTGATGTACCTGCATCTGTGGAGTACCTGAATAGACAACAAATCATCCCAAATTGAGGCAGTGGACTTTGGGAGCAACAATATATAATCTTTTTTCCTTTTTCTCTTTTTGTGAGTGTGTATGTGTATGCTTCTGTATGTGATTTTGTCTCTATAGCTTTGCTTTTACCATTTATACGAGGGCTCTGTCTGTCCGTTTTAGGGGTTATTTTTAGTATAGTTCTTAGTACTTGTTATCATTGGTGGATTTGTTTTCTGGTTTGGTTGCTCTCCTCTTTCTTTCTTTCTTTTTTTAATTACTTTTTAAATTCTATTTATTTTTAATAATTATTTTTTATTTTTTAAATTAATAAATTTATTTTAAAAACTTTCTTTCTATCTTTCTTTCTTTCTTTTTTTCTCCCTTTTATTCTGAGCTGTGTGGATTACAGGGTCTTGGTGCTCCAGCCGGGTGTCAGGCCTGTGCCTCTGAGGTGGGAGAGCTGAGTTCAGGACATTGGTCTACCAGAGACCTCCCAGCTCCACGTAATATCAAATGCCAAAAATCTCCCAGAGATCTCCATCTCAAGGCGAAGACCCAGCTCCACTCAACGACCAGCAAGCTACAGTGCTGGACACCCTATGCCACACAACTAGCAAGACAGGAACACAAACCCATCCATTAGCAGAGAGGCTGCCTAAAATCATAATAAGGTCACAGACACCCCAAAACACACCATCAGATGTGGACCTGTTCACCAGAAAGACAATATCCAGCCTCATCCACCAGAACACAGGCACTAGTCCCCTCCACCAGGAAGCCTACACAGCCCACTGAACCAACCTTAGCCACTGGGGGCAGACACCAAAAACAATGGGAACTACGAACCTGCAGCCTTCGAAAAGGAGACCCCAAACACAGTAAGTTAAGAAAAATGAGAAGACAGAGAAACACACAGAAGATGAAGGAGCAAGATAAAAACCCACCAGACCAAACAAATGAAGAGGAAATAGGCAGTCTACCTGAAAAAGAGTTCAGAATAATGAGAGTAAAGATGAACCAAAATCTTGGAAATAGAATGGAAAAAAACAAGAAATGTTTAACAAGAACCTAGAAGAACTAAAGAGAAAACAAACAATGATAAACAACACAATAAATGAAATTAAAAATTCTCTGGAAGGAATCCATAGCAGAATAACTGAGGCAGAAAAACGGATAAGTGACCTGGAAGATAAAATAGTGGAAATAACTACTGAAGAGAAGAATAAAGAAAAAAGAATGAAAAGAACTGTGGACCATCTCAGAGACTTCTGGGACAACATTAAACACACCAACATTCGAAGTATTAGGGTCCCAGAAGAAGAAGAATAAAAGAAAGGGACTAAGAAAATATTTGAAGGGATTAGAGTTGAAAACTTCCCTAATGTGGGAAAGGAAATAGATAACCAAGTCCAGGAAGCACAGAGAGTCCCATACAGGATAAATCCAAGAAGAAACACGCCAAGACACATATTACTCAAACTATCAAAAATTAAATACAAATAAAAAATACTAAAAGCAGCAAGGAAAAAACAACAAATAACATACAAGGGAATCCCCATAGGGTTAACAGCTGGTCCTTCAGCAGAAACTCTGCAAGCCAGGGAGTGACAAGGCATATTTAAAGTGATGAAAGGGAAAAACCTACAACCAAGATTACTCTACCCAGCAAGGATCTCATTCAGATTTGATGGAGAAATTAAAACCTTTACAGACAAGCAAAAGCTAATAGAATTCAGCACCACCAAACCAGCTTTACAACAAATGCTAAAGGAACTTCTCTAGGCAGGAAACACAAGAGAAAGAAAAGACCTACAATAACAAACCCAGAACAATTAAGGAAATGGTAATAGGAACATACATATCGATAATTACCTTAAATGTAAATGGATTAAATGCTCCAACCAAAAGACAAAGACTGGCTGAATGGATACAAAAACAAGACCCGTATATACACTGTGTACAAGAGAACCACTTCAGATCTAGGAACACATACAGACTGAAAGTGAGGGGATGAAAAAGGTATTCTATGCAAATGGAAATCAAAAGAAAGCTGGAGTAGCAATTCTCATATCAGACAAAATAGACTTTAAAACAAAGACTATTAC
This sequence comes from Balaenoptera acutorostrata, assembly GCF_949987535.1. Lineage (NCBI taxonomy): Eukaryota > Metazoa > Chordata > Mammalia > Artiodactyla > Balaenopteridae > Balaenoptera > Balaenoptera acutorostrata. The sequence continues at coordinate 46,607,329 of NC_080066.1, forward strand.
AAATGGCAAAGAATGACACTATGTAATGATCAAGGGATCAAACCAAGAAGAAGATATAACAACTGTAAATATTTATGCACCCAACATAGGAGTACCTCAACACATAAGACAAATGCTAACAGTCATAAAAGGGGAAATTGACAGTAACACAATCATAGTAGGGGACTTTAACGTGCGACTTTCACCAATGGACAGATCATCCAAAATGAAAATAAATAAGGAAACACAAGCTTTAAATGACACATAAAACAAGATGGACTTAGTTGATATTTATAGGGCATTCCATCCAAAAACTACAGAATACACTTTCTTCTCAAGTGCTCATGGAACATTCTCCAGGATAGGTCATATCTCAGGTCAAAAATCAAGCCTTGATAAACTTAAGAAAATTGAAATCGTATCAAGTATCTTTTCCGACCACAACGTTATGAGACTAGATATAAATTACAGGAAAAAATCTGTAAGAAATACAAACATATGGAGGCCAAACAAACACTACTTAATAAACAAGAGATCACTGAAGAAATCAAGAGGGAATCAAAAAATACCTTGAAAAAAATGACAATGAAAACACGATGACCCAAAACCTATGGGATTCAGCAAAAGCAGTTCTAAGAGGGAAGTTTATAGCAATAAAATCTTACCTTAAGAAACAAGAAACATCTCAAATAAACAATCTAACCTTACTCTTAAAGCAATTAGAGAAAGAAGAACCAAAAAACCCCAAAGTTAGCAGAAGGAAAGAAACCACAAAGATCAGATCAGAAATAAATGAAAAAGAAATGAAGGAAACAATAGCAAAGATCAATAAAACTAAAAGCTGGTTCTTTGAGAAGATAAACAAAATTGATAAACCATTAGCCAGACTCATCAAGAAAAAAAAAGGGAGAAGGCTCAAATCAATAGAATTAGAAATGAAAAAGGAGAAGTAATAATTGACACTGCAGAAATACAAAGGATCATGAGAGGTTACTAAAAGCAACTATATGCCAATAAAATGGACAACCTGGAAGAAATGGACAAATTCTTTCAAATCCTTTGAAAAGCACAACCTTCTGAGACTGAACCAGGAAGAAATAGAAAACATGAACAGACCAATCACAATTGAAACTGTGATTAAAAATCTTCCAACAAACAAAAGCCCAGGACCAGATGGCTTCACAGGCGGATCCTATCAAACATTTAAAGAAGTGCTAACACCTATCCTTCTCAAAATCTTCCAAAATATAGCAGAGGAAGGAACACTCCCAAACTCATTCTACGAGGTCACCATCACCCTGATACCCAAACCAGACAAAGATGTCACAAAGAAAGAAAACTACAGGCCAGTATCACTGATGAACATAGATGCAAAAATCCTCAACAAAATACTAGCACACAGAATCCATCAGCACATTAAATGGATCATACACCATGACGAAGTGGGGTTTATCCCAGGAATGCAAGGATTCTTCAATATACGCAAGTCAGTCAATGTGATACAACATATTAACAATTTGAAGATTAAAAACCATATGATCATCTCAATAGAGGCAGAGAAAGCTTTTGACAAAATTCAACATCCATTTATGATAAAAGCCCTCTAGAAAGTAGGCATAGAGGGAACTTACGTCAACAAAATAAAGGCCATATATGACAAACCCACAGCCAACATCATCCTCAATGGTGAAAACCTGAAACCATTTCCACTAAGATCAGGAACAAGACAAGCTTGCCCACTCTCACCACTATTATTCAACATAGTATTGGAAGTTTTAGCCACAGCAATCAGAGAAGAAAAAGAAATAAAAGAAGTCCAAATCAGAAAAGAAGAAGTAAAGCTGTCACTGTTTGCAGATGACATGATACTATACATAGAGAATCCTAAAGATGCTACCAGAAAACTACTAGAGCTAATCAATGGATTTGGTAAAGTAGCAGGATACAAAATTTATACACAGAAATCTCTTGCATTCCTATACACTAATGATGAAAAATCTGAAAGAGAATTTACGGAAACACTCCAATTTACCATTGCAACAAAAAGAATAAAATACCTAGGAATAAACCTACCTAAGGAGACAAAAGACCTGCATGCAGAAAACTATAAGACACTGATGAAAGAAATTAAAGATGATACAAATAGATGAAGAGATATAGCCTGTTCTTGGATTGGAAGAATCAACATTGTGGAAATGACTATACTCCCCAAAGCAATCTACAGATTCATTGCAATCCCTATCAAACTGCCAGTGGCATTTTTCACAGCACTAGAACAAAAAATTTCACAATTTGTATGGAAATACAAAAGACCCCAAATAGCCAAAGCAATCTTGAGAAAGAAAAACGGAGCTGGAGGAATCAGGCTCCCTGACTTCAGACTATACTACAAAGCTACAGTAATCAAGACAGTATGGTACTGGCACAAAAACAGAAATATAGATCAATGGAACAAGATAGAAAGCCCAGAGTAAACCCATGCACATATGGTCACCTTATTTTTCATAACGGAGTCAAGAGTATACCATGGAGAAAAGACAGCCTCTTCAATAAGTGGTGCTGGGAAAACTGGACAGCTACATGCAAAAGAATGAAATTAGAACACTCTCTAACACCATACACAAAAATAAACTCAAAATGGATTGAAGACTGAAATGTAAGGCCAGACACTATAAAACTCATAGAGGAAAACACAGACAGAACACTCTATGACATAAATCACAGCAAGATCCTTTTTGACCCACCTCCTAGAGAAATGGAATAAAAACAAAAATAAACAAATGGGATCTAATGAAACTTAAAAGCTTTTGCACAGTAAAGCAAACCATAAACAAGATGAAAAGACAACCCTCAGAATGGCAGAAAATATTTGCAACAAAGCAACTGACAAAGGATTAATCTCCAAAATTTACAAGCAGCTCATGCAGCTCAATATCAAAAAAACAAACAACCCAATCCAAAAATGGGCAGAAGACCTAAGTAGACATTTCTCCAAAGAAGATATACAGATTTCCAACAAACACATGTAAAAATGCCCAACATCCTTAATCATTAGAGAAATGAAAATCAAAACTACAATGAGATATCATCTCACACTGGTCAGAATGGTCATCATCAAAAAATCTACAAACAATAAATGCTGGAGAGGGTGTGGAGAAAAGTGGACTCTCTTGTACTGTTGGGGGGAATGTAAATTGGTACAGCCACTATGGAGAACAGTATGGAGGTTCCTTAAAAAACTAAAAATAGAACTATCATAAGACCCAGCAATCCCACTACTGGGCATATACCCTGAGAAAACCATAATTCAAAAAGAGTCATGTAGCACAATGTTCATTGCAGCTCTATTTACAATAGCCAGGACATGGAAGCAACCTAAGTGTCCATTGACAGATGAATGGATAAAGAAGATGTGGCACATATATACAATGGAATATTACTCAGCTATATAAAGAAAGGAAATTGAGTTATTTGTAGTGAGGTGGATGGACATAGAGTCTGTCATACAGAGTGAAGTAAGTCAGAAAGAGAAAAACAAATACCGTATGCTAACACATATATATGGAATCTAAAAAAAAAAAAAGGTCATGAAGAAGCTGGGGCAGGATGGGAATAAAGACACAGACCTACTAGACAATGGGCTTGAGGACATGGGTAGGGGGACGGGTAAGCTGGGACAAAGTGAGAGAGTGGCATGGACATATATACACTACCAAATGTAAAACCGATAGCTAGTTGGAAGCATCTGCATAGTATAGGGAGATCAGCTCGGTGCTTTGTGACCACCTAGAGGGGTGGGATAGTGAGGGTGGGAGGGAGGGAGACAGAGGAGGGAAGAGATATGGGGATATATGTATATGTATAGCTGAATCACTTTGTTATAAAGCAGAAACTAACACACCATTGTAAGTCAATTATACTCCAATAAAGATGTTAAAAAAAAAAAGAAAATAAAAAAATATTACAAGATATAATCTATCTGTACCAAAGATTAAATACCTTGGAATAAATTCAGTGCATCATGTTCAGGATTTCTACACAGGCAACTATGAAACGCTTTTGAGAGAATTCAGAGTGATGAATTGGAAATAGCCAGGTCTTCACTATAGCTTTGCTTTTAATAGCCCCTAAACTGCTTGGATCATTGATCCTAAATCAATGCAATCCCCCTCAAAATCTTACCAAATGTTATTTTGTTTTGTTTTTCATTGGAACTTGACAAGGCAATTCTTGCAAATTCTGGCAATAACCAAAGCACACTCAAAGAAGAAAAACAGTGGGAGGACTTACGTTACCCTACATTAAGGTATTAAAATATACAGTAATTAAGACATTAAAATATAGGTGCAAGGATAGAGGCATAGACAACTAAACCAATAGTGGGAAAAAAATGAGATCCTAGGAACAAAACCATATGTATATGGCAAATGATTGATGATACAAGTAGCACTTCACAGCAGTGGAAAAAGGATGGCCTTTTCAATAAGTGCTGTTGAAGTAACAGAATGTCTATATGGAAGGAAACGAAAAATAATCCCAATTTTAGGCCATAAATGAAAATTAATTCCAGGTGGATTGTAGACATTCATATGCCCAGCAAATGTGTGAAAAGTTTCTCATTCTCATTAGTTATCATGAAAATGCATATGAAAAGAATAAGATATCACCTGCACAGACACTGGAATGGTAAACATGCAAAAGACAGGTAACACTAAGTATTGGAAAGGATGTGGAAAAATAAAGCTGTCATGTATTGCTGGTAGGAGTTAATTTGGTACAATCCTTTTGGAATACACTTTAGCAGTATCTATTAAAGTTAGGAAAGGCAAATCCTACGATTCAGCAATTTACTCCACGATATAAGCCAAGAACATAAATAAATGCCCAGGTACAGAAGAGACACATGCAAGAATGTTTATTGCAACATTATTATAAAAGCCTAAATTTGCAAATAACTACAATCAATGTTCATGAGGAGTAGAATGGTAAATTATGATATTTTTATACATATACTAAATATACACGCAATGTAATACTACACTATAGTGAAAAAAGAAAAAACTACATCTCCATACAATATGGATAAATATCACAGATATAATTTTATTTTAAAAATTAGATACAAAAGAATATAGACTATATGAGCCCATTAAGATAAAGTTTATAAAATCATCAATAGTATGCTTTGGTTGGTAAATTATAAAGAAATATAAAAAATAAATATATTGGTTAACTTTGGGGGACACAGGGGACATTTATTGGGATTCAATATATGGGAAGCTTCTGTGGTGTTGGTAATATTCTATTTCTTGATCTGGATGGTGGTTTTAAAAATCATTGATCTGAAATTTTTTTGGTGCATTTTTCTGTATGTATATTATTTCAGCATAGTAAAGGAAGAAATTTTGACATTTTATTGTTGCCTTTTTATATATAAGCAGACAAATGCCCTATCCAAGGATAGAGCCCTTCTTTTTTCTCAAGAAATAATAACATTGTTTGAATTAAATCCTTGAATAAATAATTACTGAAAAATCTATTTTTGTCTCTCTGAAAAATGGAAGAACTGGTGTCTACATTAGCCAGACTTTCATAATGTCATTAGATATTAAATTGAATTTTAATCTGGTACTAAGTACTCACCAGGAAAATGTACTTTTCATGATGAATATAGGCCAAGCTTTCCATATGCTGATTCTCAATTTATTTATGATCACAATTTTTATTGAACAAAGTGCTTCACAAACATAGGTGAAACCTAGAGCTTGGTGGACACCATTAATGATAGTGTGAGGTTTATGTTTGGGACCAGCATTTACCTATTGTGTCCAGAGAAATGAATCATTTTTCTCCTCTCCTTTTCGATAAAAGTATAACAAAATTTGCTCTACTTCTGTTTTTCTTGTGCCTATATTTTAGAAGACTTTGACGTATACCCTATATATTACCCTGAATTTTCTGAGAACTGAGTGAGAAGGAAAGATTAGTTGTGGTGGTGGTTGACAATGAGACGGTCTACTGGTCTAGGATCTCTGAGTTAGTAACTGAGCTAAGAGTACAACTCAGCCTTGTGACCTGATACTGACTTCAGCTACTTCCAAACTTTCCTCCTAAGATTCATCGTCTGCAGAGTATAGGTTATCAATTTGGGAAGCATATGGATGGGTTTTGGAAACATATCTTCTTCTTCACTGTCTGGTCTTGGGTGAATCATTTGTCTTCTATTGTCTGGTGATTATATTCCCACAATCGACAACATTGTACCCACTTTGCCGAATTTTTATGGGACTGTCTGACATGCAGTAAGGTAACTCAATAAATGAAAAGATATTATCTATACAAATGTGTCCAAACTATTCATTTCATTGCCAAGGGACCAACATCCACGGAGGAGAGGAACCTGCTCAAGATCACATAACAGAACTGGAATAAAACCTAGGTCTTCTGACATCTAACTAGTTGCTCTTTCCACCAACTTCTCTGCTTCCCAAATCATAATTAGTCTTGGTCCAACAACTTACAATAGAAAAAGAAAAAAAAAAAAAACCAAAAAACTGTATCTGCATTGAAGCCCACTTCTTTAAAATTTCCAGGCTAATTATATAGATTTAATTGGATTGGCATGGATAAGGTTTGTCTTAACAAGAGAATACATTCATTAGGCTGTAAAGTATAACCCCAAGCAGGAGACAGCATGGGACAAATTACAGAAATAACAAGACTCCAAAGGGCTGAGCAAGTGCACCTGCAGCCAGCCCACCTGGGGCTGTGATTTCATTACCCTCATAAACCAAAGCAAGGTCAGGCTTAGTCAGACTTCGATTCAGAGGCCCCCAAGGAGATCCCAGGTGCAAAAGGAACTAGCGTAGACGCTGTGAGAGATATGTGAGAACTTCTCTTTCCTGTCCTGAAGCAGGACTCGCTGGGACAGCTAAATGGTGAGGTTTTGTGAACTAGGTGCAAGGAGCTGTCACATGCGGCAGCGGGCCAGAGACCAGAAAACCTGAGTTAAATTTGTCTTTGGCCTTTGTCAGGAGTATCCAGGGAAGGTTTTCATAAACTGCATGTGAACCTGACCTTGCAAGTTTGTTCAGGTGCAGCTGTTCCTCTTAGGGAGCAGGAAGAGTAAATCTGTTCCTTGATTTGCTGGTAAGTGGCCTGTGTTCTATGAGCTGATGCCAGCTGAATGAGAGCGAGGCCAAAGTCCTAGAGCCTTGGGAGTGGCACATGAAGCCAGTTGACCTGGCCACGCTTCAGGTCTCCCAATTAGATCTGCTTTTCTAAGAGGCTCCTGTAGTTTCAAATTTTCCTTCTTAGAGTTAACTATGCAAAATGATCCCTGCTTGTGGAATACCTCTTCCAACACCACTTGGCAAAATGCCTTGGGCTAGATTTGAGGCGGAGGTGACACGGAATAGCCTGTTCCAGACTTTCAAAATGCGTTCTCTGTAAGGTGGTCTTAGGGGGTCTTTTAAGAGATAATGTGGTTAATGCAGCCATGGCTGCTTTGGTGCAAAATATTCTGCGGTCTTTAGGTATGCATGTATCCTAGCAAAGCTTGAGTTTTTCACAATGTCCAGAAATTACAATGGGCATTTAATGAACTGAGGTAGCTCTTGACTGAGAAATAGGATCCAAATATTTGGAAATAACCAAACACTGGAAAGTCCAGAGCATGTATAAAGGCTTCATCTAAAGAGCACCAAGGACCAACGCTGTGAACACTAAATTTTGTCTTCAAGTAGAAGGACCAAGTTTATGGCAGGGAATGAGAGGTGAAGTCCAAGGAGATCTGAAACGATGTAGACATGACAATGATGTAGGGAAGATTGAGGAGAAACACACCAGAATCCTGAGATGTTGTTTTTTGTTAAGGCTGGAGTTTTTGTGCTTTTATTTCATTTCATTTTATTCGTTTTGTTTTGGTTGTCTCTGTGGTGCATGAATATGCCCATTTTGAGCTTATTAACTTCCCTGCAATATGTTTGGATTTTGTTGTTCTTGCTAGAATTACCCAGAGAAATCATTCCAGAGCATACCTTGAAGCTCAATTATTGATTGATTTGGCCAAGTCCAAAGCCTGTTCTTTTAAACCTCAGTTTTCTAGCTGATTTATGTCCACATGTGCAACTGCAGATTTTCACCAGCATGGAATACTGTGAGAACAAAATAAAATGTGATTAAAAAAATAAGAAGACAGGGTGACTGTGTCAGATACCTTTTGTGTCCAGTGCTTTGTAACGTTTAACCCTGCATAAACCTTAACAATGACAATTATTTCTGCACCAGTGTTGACTGAAAGGGGGAAGCAATTGGATCAGCGCCCTGCAGATGAATGAATGTCTTCTGAATGATGGGCAAGCAGATGTCAGCCTTGCTTGTTAAGCACCTGTCCCCTCCCCCAATTAAAAGTCTAGTGAAAAAACCTAGTAATTAACTGAGGTCTACTTCCCTCCTTTCTTCTCTCTCTGGAGTAGCAAACTTGTACTAACTTGGCCAAGAGTCTGAGAAGAAGAGGATTTATAGATCTCAAGGGAAACCTGAAGAATCCACTTCTCTAAAAGCCTCCTGTACCTGGCTGACTTGTGGTGCTGTGACACCAAGAGGGCAGTATAACTGCAGTTGGGGATCTGCCACAGATGTGCTCCTTCCCAGGTTGTACTCCTGAGCCTGTATCAAACATTCTCACATATAGGTATCTAGGAGGGATCCTGGAGAAAATGTGAGACGTATGAGCAGTCACTTGGAGAAGGCCCTCAATGGGAGAAGGAAGAGTTCCAGGCAGGTGGCCACAGCTAGGGTGATCTGAGTTGGAAAACTGGGGCCCCAAGCAGTTGGATCTGGGCCATTTGAGATGCAGGGGGACTGGGGGAGGGATTCTTGGTCCTCTGAGCACTCAGGTGGTAGGAGAAAAGTTAGAGCTTGTTGAAATCTTGAAGTAGATATACAAAATTGCAGGCAGAGTGTGGGAGTTGCTGGTGCCTTAGCGAGAGGACCGTGGATGTGTTAAGCTCTTTTAAGCCTTTGAAGTAAGAGAGGTCTCTATTGCCAGCTAAGTGATGCTGAGCAAGCCTTTTAATGTCTGTGTTTATTTCTTCATTTATAAAATGGGGAAACTAATAACTGGCCCATAGGATTGTATGAGACTTATGTAAGCTAATAAATGAAATTGTGGAGCTCAGCATCTTACGCTGTCCAATAATCAGAATAAGTGGTTATTCCTCATTCCTTCATTTACATGTTTCCATTCTGAAAAATGTTACATGTTATTGCATTCTTGCAGGTGGATCCAGAAAAAATTCATTTTTTCAGCCTTCAAGATTTTATGAGTATATATATTTTCTTTTTAATTTCATAATTTGATATTAAGATCATGCTACATGAAATACTTTTTGTGGCCTGTGTTCTCTCCTCACCTATAAATATTTTATATTAGCAAATCATCTTCAAAAGCATAACTTTTAATGGCAGCATAGTATTTTTTTGAATTAATATCCTACAATTATTTGAAAAATTATATTGCTTCTGATTAAAGAAGATAGTGAAGGTTCCAGTCATTCCTATGGAGTTATTTAATTTCAAGTATTAAAACCTTTTATAAACACTTAGGAAAAAACAAAAATTGTATGTCTGGCCTCACATTTGTCATTCATAAAAATAAAAACCAGAAGTAATAAATGGCATTGTTTGATTAAAGGCACATTCGATTACATGAATGCCTGTGTATGTGTGTACACCCATGTTCACGCATACGCAGGTGTATAAATATAACAGAAAAGGAAAAGCTACGATTTGAGGTCCTAATATTGCCAAGAGGTCAGGCCTGGCTTCCCCAAATTCCATATCTGCTTTGATATCTTAATTGGATATCAGGGACCCTATAGGAGAGGCAGGAAAGCCAAGTCATTTAAAAACAGCCTGGAGATGGGGTGTCACACTGCCTGGGCTCCTATCCAGGACTCAGCAGTCACAAGCTTTGTTACCTTGTGCTTTTAGTTAGTTACTAACTCTTTAGTTAGTGCTTTAGTTTTCTCCTCTGCAAAATAGGGATAATCATAATACTTACCCATAGGATTATTGTGAGGATTTGATCAGTTAATATCTGCAAAGTTCCGAAGAACAGTGCCTGGTACTTGGTAATTTTATAGTAAATGTTGACAATGATGATTACTTAGGAATCTGGTAACAGCTATGGAAGTTCAACCCACAGAAACATCAATATTTGTATACATTAAATTGTATATAATGTACCCATGTAGTACTCAGAAGAATGTCAGCAGTAGACATGCCTCCTGTGTTAGGCGAGGATGGAGTGGAGACTGTGAAAGAAAACAGCCTTATGCAGATATAACAGAGACAAGCTGAGGGCAGATAGGTAGGGGCTGAGCCTCCACTTGATGGTGGGGCTTGATGGTGTTGGCACATTTTCTGATGATCGATGACTTTCAAGAGAAAAACTGTCTTCTACCTCTTTCTGCTGTATATAGCACCAAACATAGCATGAATATTATGTGAATGACAGGTACTAGAAAACTCTAAGACAAGGTCATGATGGAACTTCTCACTCATTTATCAGAGAATGCCAAAGAACAGTTCTAATTATAAATACCAGTTTAATCATAATGATATTTGCTCACACTTTTTTTTTTCTCTCACTTATTTTATCCAGTTCTACTACTTCTCTCATTGCTATTAGTGCAACCAAATTTTCAAGAAGAAATATGTTGGCATAAAAAATGACAAGAAAAACTTGCTGCTTAAGTGAGCTGTGGTGTCTGCTTGACTCCAATCACTTCCTAGAGAGAGATTTACTTCTCTTAATTATACTGAAGTATAAATTACCAAAGTATCTCCTGTCCTATTGTTAATGCATAGGAAAACATCCCTTAATTCTCAATTTAATTAGAAGGCAAATGACTCGGGGGCATTGAGACCTGCAGTTTCCTTTTCTGGCCCCAAGGAGATATAGCCTCATCATTGCAACTTGAATTAAACCCCACAGACGCTACTGAACAAGTGATGGACCTGGGAATGAGAAGGACTTAATTGTTGCTTTCAGACAGCTCACAATCTGGTTGAAAGTCATGGCGGAAGACATTTACCTAAACTAGGTGTTTACATTTCCACCTGAGAGGTATTTGGGGACAGAACAAATGAGTGCATCCTATGAATGGCTGCTATTTTAAAACATCGTCAGGGATGGTTGAGAGAAACAAGACATACTAAACCTAGGCTGAGCCAAAGGGAAATTATATTGGAAGGTATGAAGCTCTCTTGTGGGAGAGCGATCCCCCCAGGTGTATTGATTTCTGCCTCTTTCTGGGCTATCTCTGTCTTTCTCTGGGTTCACTTCTATTTCCTTCTGGTGGTGGTGGCTGGGGGCGTCTCTTATCCATTACTCTTTGAACAAAGCATCTTCAGCCTTCTTCTCTACATACCAGTTCATGTGTTTTTTGGCACACGTGGCAGAATGTGGATATTCCAGGACTCCTGGCAGATTCTTTCTGTTCTGGTACAACAGAAACATAGTAAGATCAATCTCAATTCCAGGTAGCAGGAACAGATTTGCTCAACTGAATCAATGGCACATGGTCAGCTTCTCTTCCAGTCAAATCTTACCAGTGAGAGGCAGGTACCCATTGCTGTAGGGTCCATCCTAAAAGTACAGGAGGCAAGAGTGGTTAACATTTCTTGGTGTTCTCATCAATAAAATGAGCAAAGTTGTATTTAGTTCCTGTCCCTGAGGACTGGATGAAGTAATGACACCTGCCAGGCACTCTATACCTTTTGGTACCTCACCCTCCTTCCAGCCCCTCAGTAAAGCTATAGACTCCCTCCAGCCATCACTCTCTGGCGAGTTGCCAGAACCAAATGGCCACTGCCTTCAGTTGGGTCATGAGCAAGCCGTGTGGCCATTAGTGGCTTAGCCATCAGACAACTCAGCCTCATTGATTTAGCCAGAGCAAAGAGTCTGGGCTTAGCAAGTGGTTGTGACAGTGAAGAATCTGTAATGTTGGCCTTACCTTTCTGTCCTCCCCTTCTTCCCATGACTTCTCCTATTCTGGAAATGGTCTTAAGCCAGTGTGGCTCAGATAATTAATAGAAATAATAACAGCTGATAGCTGCATGGCATTTTATTGTTTTTAAAAAAGGATTCAGGGGCTTCCCTGGTGGCGCAGTGGTTAAGAATCTGCCTGCCAATGCAGGGGACACGGGTTCGAGCCCTGGTCTGGGAAGATCCCACATGCTGCGGAGCAACTAAGCCTGTGAGCCACAACTACTGAGCCTGCGCGTCTGGAGCCTGTGCTCCGCAACGGGAGAGGCCGCAACAGTGAGAGGCCCGCGCACTGCGATGAAGAGTGGCCCCCACTTGCTGCAACTAGAGAAAGCCCTCGCACAGAAATGAAGACCCAACACAGCCGAAAATAAATAAATAAATTTTAAAAAATGTATATTTAAAAAAAATAAAAATAAAAATAAAAATAAAAAAATAAATAAAAAAGGATTCCATAGACATCAAATATCACAACAAACCTATCATATTAATTACTTACCACATGGGCCAGGTACTCTGCTATATGTTGAGGTATATTGGAGTATCAAATATTTGAGAGAAAAATCATATAACATACAAGTGTGTCTCAGTGTGTGTGTGTGTGTGTGTGTGTGTAGATATAATTGCTATTATAATAGTGATGAGTGCTATGAATCTAACAAATAAGGTGTTTAAAATTCAGCAGGGCTAATTTGGGGAGACATCCTTTATATCAAGGAGCCAGGGAGGACTCTCTAAGGAGGTGACATTGAAACCAAGACCTGAAGCATGAAAAGGAAATAACAATATGAAGAGCATGGGGAGGGCGTTCCAGGTCCAGGAACCACTATTTGTGACTGCATCAAGGCAGGGGAAAATGCAAGGTAGTCAAGGACATTAAAAGGGACCAGTGTGCCTGGACCATAATCAGCAGGGGAGAGGGAGAGGTTCAAGAGGACACTGGAGAGGTGGATGGGGACCAGTTTATGCAGGGCCTTGAAGATCACTGTTAGGACCATACTTTGGCCAGGGTCATGGTTAGAGTTTTCTAGGAACAATGTGAAACCTCTGGCATGTTTTGGAAATGGAATTAAATTTGTGTTTCTAACTGATTACTATGGAGCAAGAAGTGAAGATTGTCTAATCTAGTTGGACCAGAGCTCCCCCTCTCTCTAAGACAGGGGCCTGCAAGCTATTCTGGTTGCTAGGTTTCTGGCATTTCCTAGCACTCCTCTAAACATCTGGCACATAAGCTCAAAATGCTGGATGCATAAACCACAAGGTTTATTCCCCTCATGCACGACTGCTTTCAGACTTGCTCCATAAAAAAGGAAGCCGATGTGTCCAGCCACACCCAGTACCATCTGCTTCTCCTCAATATGCTGGGAGAACGGGGTACCTGCATGCTTTGCTGACCCTTCTGGCATTAAGTGCCAGCTGGCACCAAAAGTTGCTTGTAGGTGTTCTCCTGAACACTGTACAACAACAATCTCAGAGCTGCTGTGCAGAAAAGGGATGAGAGAAGGAGAAAGCAGATCCCCACCTAGAGAGAACAAATAATGACAGTGAGTGAGGCACTGACTATTAAGGGCTGAATTGTGTCTCCCCCAAATTCATACGTTGAAGCCCTAATTCCCAGTTCCTCAGAACGTGACCATATTTGGAGATAAGTCCTTTAAAGAGGTGACTAAGGTAAAATAAAGTATTTAGAGTGAAACCTCACTCAATATGACTGGTGTCCTTAAAAGAAGAGGAAATCCATCTGGACACTCAGAGAGACAACAGACACAGAGATGCAGAGGGAAGACCATGTGAAGACACAGGGAGAAGGTGGCCATCTGCAAGCCTCAGAGAAACCAAACCTACCAACACCTTGATCTTGGACTTCCAACCTCCCAAATTGTGAAAAAAATAAATGTCTGTTGGTTAAGCCACCAAGTTGGTGATATTTAGTTATGACAACCCGGGCAAGCTAATGCCAGGATCTGTGTCAAACACAGCAAATGAAAAAATGCCAAGGGGCTGACATGAGCCAGGAGAGATGAAGACAAAGACTGTGACCTCACTCAGTGTGGCAGTCACACTGCTTTCACCACATTCTTCCAGTTCTCTTGTGCACTTGGTAGCACTGGGCTTCCTCAACCCTTAGAAGACAGTGGTGGTCATTTGACTTGCTTTGGTCAGTTGAATGTGAGTGAAGGTGACATGTACCCTATCCAGACAGAAACTATCAGAGACCAGGATTCACCACACTTTCCCTTCTCCTCCACCGTATTGATGGGCAATGTCTCCAGTGGCGGCTGCTCTGTTAGCCTGGGTTAAAGGGTGGGGTGATGGGAACAGAGCTTCCAGTGAATCCATGAGGGACGTGTTGTATGGGAGAGAAATAAGCCTTTGAAAAATCGTTACCATGATATAACCTGGCCTATCCTGATTAATACATTTGTACCACTGAGTTCCTCCACTCAGGTTTAAGAGGAAGCAGAAAAGAGCACATGCTGAGGAACTGTATAAAACCCTCCAAAGCTATGACACAGATGTGAGTGATACACACACCCAAGCTTTAGCTTGCCAGTCCAGGGGCCTGCCTAAGATGAGTGAGCATTTGACAGGAATTGTTATTCTCTGTATGCTACTTGCAAACACAACCTTTGTCTAAGTGTAGGTAATATTGTCCATTCATTATGTGTCTTATGATAAAACTGTGACACACAATGTTTGTCTGATATTTCAGGTATTTCTGGAGTGCTTGGCAAGAGTGGAAGGACCAAACTTGAAGTGTTCCCTGAGCCTCATGACCAGTGAACATGCATGCAAAAATGCACTCAAACAGATCGTATAATAAGATTAATATGAAAGGAATAAAATATACAAGTGATTATAAGAAAAAATCAATAATATACCAAACCTAATAGTCAAACCTGTGAATGCAGTTGAAGATAACACCTGGTCCTAAGCCTCCCGGCCTTTACAATGAGGAGGAAATTCTTGTTTATGGTTCTTAAAGCAAGAAAGAAGATCTTTAATCTAGATTTGCATGCAAACGGATCTGGATTCAAATATGAGCGTCTTCACTAACTAGTTCTGTGTTCCTGGGCCAGTTACTTGCCTCAGTGAGCCTCAGTTCCTTTGTCAGAGAAATGAGGACAAAATATTGATATCACAAGCCAACTACAAAAGGTAAATGAAATGGTTTGTGTGAAACCTCTGAATAGTGCCTAATTCAATTAGAGTTGGTTTCCTCCCTTCCTTCTTCCCTGCTTTCCTCCCTCCCTCCTTTCTTTCCTTCCTAACTGCAGAAAAGGAAATACTTGGGAGAAAATGCCTCTCAGAGAGTCATCTTATAAGGTATCTCAGAGAAAATGCCTTATAAAAGAGATGGGGCTACTGGGATGACTTCAGATGCACATGACATTTTGATTTATTCTTTGAATTGTTTAAGTCCCTGGGTCATCCCTTTCTAATCTGGTAAGAGGTACTGAACAGGGGGGAATAGAAAGAAAAACCTTTAGAAAATTGCAAGATGCAATAGGAAAAAATCCTATGTGAGAAAATAAAGACTTAGGGGAAATGCGTCAGAACATTATTTAATGAGGATTATTTCAGATAGAGGCTTGGATTTTATTCTGTATCAAATTAGTTTGTTTTAAACATCCTTACATCCTGAGAATTATGGTTGGTGCCTTGTGATGCTGAAATTTGATTTTTGATTCATCCAAACTAGGTTTTGGAGAACCCCTGTGGCAACAAACTATTATAAATACTTTTTTTTTCTTTCCCTTGATGGTTTTAGAAGTGAAAATCTCCACCATGGATCAGTGGCCAGACTTGCATCCCTGATCTGTGGGGAGGTTAACTCAAATAACACAGATTCTAAAGTCAAAAATATGGTGTGCCTTGCCTGTGTGTGTTTCTTTAATCAATTTTCCCTCACATTTTTAACACTATTCGGAATTCTTAATTTTGAATGTTTGTTACCCATGTAGTTATTTGTGTGTTAATTTAACATTTTTTTAAATGACTGCCTGTCTCACAAGGGTCAGACACTGCTCTAGGCACTTGGGAGAAAGTGAATAAAATAGAGATCTTGGCTCCCAAGGACTATTTCCAGGAGGAAACAGAAAACAAAAATAACTACAAAAATAATAAATTATATGGAATATTAAAAGGTGTAAACACTATGGGAAAGTGGAAAATCCGAACATGAAGAAGGGATCAGGAGTGTCTATGAGAGAATGTTCAATTTTCAATATGATGGTCAGGATAAGGCTCTCTGTGAAGATGACATTTGAGCAAATACTTGAAAGATTTGAAGGTGTTAACCACATGATTATCAGGGAGAAGTGTGTTCCAGTCAGAAGGATTAGCCAGTGTAAAAGCCCCAATGAAAGAGTCTATCTTTATTTAAGAAAAGTATTTATATGTTTGATTTTATATTTACCATCTTATTCTTGCTGTTATTTATCTCATCTGTTATATAGTCCTTTTTTTTTTGGTCTCCTCTGGATTAGGTGTTTTTCATTATTCCATGACCCCCTTTAATATCTTGCCAGTTTCACACTATTTTACTACTGCTGAAAGCTTTTCCTATAAGCCAGGGAATAAGACAAGGATGCCCACTCTCACCATTTCTATTTAACATAATATTGAAAGTCCTAGTCACAGCAATCAGATAAGAAAAAGGAAAAAAAAAGGTATCCAAATTGGAAGGGAAGACATAAATGGTCATTATTTGCAGGTGACATGTTACTATACATAGAAAACTCTAAAGTCTCTACCAAAACTCTATTAGAACTACTAAATACATTCAGTAAAGTTGCAGGATACAAGGTTAATATACAGAAATCTGTTTGCTTTTCTATACACTAATAATGAACTATCAGAAAGAGAAATCAAGAAAACAATCCCATTTAAAATCATATCAAAAAGAATAAAATACCTAGGAACAAATTTAACCAAGAAGAGGAAAGACCTATACTATGAAAACTATAAAACATTGTTGAAGGAAATTAAAGATGATACATATAAATGGAAAGATATTCCATGTTCATGAATTAGAAGAATTAGTATTGTTAAAATGTCCATACTATCCAAAGAAATCTACAGATTGAATGTAATACTTACCAAAATACACATTACATTTTTCACAGAACTAGAACAAATAATCCTAAAACCTGTATGGAACCACAAAAGACCCCTAATTGCCAAAATAATTTTGAGGAAAAAGAACAAGCTGAAGGTATCACAATCCCTGACTGTGGACTATACTACAAAGCTACAGTAATCAAAACAGCATCGTACTAGTACAAAAACAGACGTATGGATCAATGGAACAGAGTAGAGAGCCCAGAAATAAACCTACACACTTATGGCCAATTACTCTATGACAAAGGAGGCAAGAATATACAATGGAGAAAAGACAGTCTTTTCAATAAGTGGTATTGACAAAATTGGACAGCTAGCTACATGTAAAAGAATGAAATTAGAACATTTTCTCAAACCATATACAAAAAAACTCAAAATATATAAAGACCTAAATGTAAGACTGGAAGCCATAAAACTCCTATATGAAAACATGTACAGTATACTTTCTGACTTAGATCTTAGCTCTATCTATCTATCTATCTATCTATCTATCTATCTATCTATCTGTCATATATACATACACACACACATACACACACACACATATATATAGGACTTAAAAACTTTTGCACAGCTAAGGAAACCATCAACAAAACAAAAAGGCAACCTACTGAATGGGAGAAGATATTTGTAAATAATATGTCTGATAAGGGTTAATATCCAAAATATATAAAGCACTTATACACCTCAATATCAAAAAAAATAAAATAAAGAAGACTATTTTAAAATAGGCATTTTTCCAAAGAAGACATACATATGGCCAACAGACACATGAAAAGATGCTCAACATCACAAATCATTAGAGAAATTCAAATCAAAACCACAATGAGATTCACCTTACACTTGTCAGAATTGCTATTATCAAAAAGACACCAAATAACAAGTGTTGATGAGGATGTGGAGAAAGGGAACCCTAGTACAGTGTTCATGAGAATGTAAAGTGGTGAAGCCACCAGGGAAAACAGTATGCAAGTCCCTCAAAAATTAAAAATAAAACTACTGTATGATCCAGCAATTCCACTCATGGGTATATATTCAAAGTAAACAAAAACACTAATTAGAAAAGATATACACACCT
The DNA here is from genome assembly GCF_949987535.1 of Balaenoptera acutorostrata. Classification (NCBI taxonomy): domain Eukaryota; kingdom Metazoa; phylum Chordata; class Mammalia; order Artiodactyla; family Balaenopteridae; genus Balaenoptera; species Balaenoptera acutorostrata. The sequence continues at coordinate 46,625,565 of NC_080066.1, forward strand.
GACTTTTCATAGCAGCATTATTTACAATAGCCAAGATGTGGAAGCAACCTAAGTGTCCATCAACAGATGAATTGATAAAGAAGTTGTGATATATATATGTATATATATATTCACCACATATATATAATATAATATTGCATTATACACACACACACACACACACACCACACACACAATGGACTATTAGTCATCCAAAAAAAAGAATGAATTTTTGCCATTTGCAACAACATGGATGGACCTGGAGGGTATTATGCTTAGTGAAGTTAAGTCAGACAGAGAAAGATAAATACTGTATGCTTTCACTTATATGTGGAATCTGAAAAATAAAGCAAACAAACAAATATAACAAAATAGAAATAAACTCACAGATACAGAAAACAAACTAGTGGTTACCAGTGGGGAGAGGGGTGGGGGGCAAGATTGGGGAAAAGGATTAAGAGGTACAAACTACTATGTATAAAATAAGTATGATACAGAATGTATCAATAACTGAGATTGTTAATTTAGTGCCCACTTGATTTTCTGTAACTTCACCTTCCTTTATGAAACATATTGATCGATTTTTTAAAAGGTTTGATATCTTAATTGTATAAATTTGTTTCTGTTTTCTTTTAATAAAACTAATCTCTTCTTGGAAAAAAAATAAGTATGATACAGGTTGTAATATACAGCACAGGGAATATGTCAATATTTTATAATAACTTTATATGGAATATAATCTATAAAAATATCAAATCACTATTTGCAAGCATGAAATGAGTATAATATTGTAAGTGAACTATACTTCAACAAAAAGAAGAAAAGAAATAAAGCAATGGGACACTGCCTTGATGGAAATCTTAATTTGAGATATTGACTTGGTGGCTATTTGGCTGTTGGTAAAGACTTTATTTGAGACTTGAAAGATGGTGTGTTGTATGATATTATGGTGGAAGTTTTACTAAAACTGGGGACAAATCACATAAGTAATGAAGTTGTGGCTCTAGTGGGAGAGGTTTGAACCAATACTGTGTGATAAGTGCTGTTGGCTGCATCTGGCAAGTTATTCTAAGGAAAGGATTAGCTCAGAAAAGAAACAGCTAATTTACAAGCAAGAATAAAATGGGAAAGGGTATTTTAGAGACTTGTAGCCGTTTTTTTCACCTTGAATGGTAAAAGATAAAATACAGAGTAGAAAATGACCAATTAAATTCATTCTTTCAACAAGAGACAAATTAATGGATTAAGGTATCTCATAGTAAAAATTCAAGGGGAGGTGGCATCCACTTAACCTTGTACCTAGACAAAATGTCTAAGGTTAATGATACTCAACGTCTGGCTCTCCAATTAATGTCTTGTAAGTTCATGGTAACTGGAAATAAAAGACAGCAAGACCTGGTGGTGATAAAGATATATGGTAAATATTTAAAATATGTATAGAAAAGAATGATGGGTGTGGCTATTGGCACATGGAGTAGACTGGAGTCAACAGATTAAAAACTCTATGTGTATGTGAGTTACACCGTTACGACACTGGACCAGAATGTTGGATTATTTAACACTCAAAACAACCCTTCAGTGCCCAAATCCCTTGACTTGGAGGCTGACTGAGAAAGATGTTTAACCCCTAGGAGAGCTGAATCTCTAATGTCTACTAATGTGGGCAGGGAAGATGATGGAAAAGAAAGAACTTTGTTCTTTCCACAGTGAATGGTCAAAGATCAAGAAGAGCAAAAGACTAGAGGGCCGCTTCTTGAGAGAAGAATTGGGGTGTATCCTAGGAACACCCACACTCCTGCCCCATGTCCCAAAGATAAGGGTCATTATAACAGGTGCCCAATCAGATTGCAGAATTGTCTCTGCTGTGTATGTCTTCCATTCACTGTGGTCATCCTGCTCTTATCCTTTTGAGCCATGGGAATGTATCCTATATATAACAAATTCTTAACAAAGAATTTGTGCATTTGGATCAGACGAATGTGGATTAGAAACTGGGATCTTCCACTTATTATTTGTGTCATTTGTCATAAGGTAATTAAATTCCCTGAACTCTGATTTTCTCGTCTTTGAAATGAGCATTGAAAAAAAAAAGTACTTCACAGGAGCAAATGAATATTATACCTAAAATCTTAAGCCCAGAGTCTGACATATAATTAGTGTCGCTCCAAAAAGGAGGGAAGAAGTTGTTTTTAAATTCTTAAATAGTGTTATTCCAAGTTATATTTATGTCTAGAAATGTATTATCACTTATTTTTAAATCCAGGCAAGTGATAGAACTAGGCTTCTTGTTGATATTTTGGACCAAGGACCTTTCTCCCTTTACCAGGTTGGGTGGAACCATAACCTACAACATTCCAAAAGACTAGCATTTAACACTCTGGAGAAAGAGTCCATCAGAATTATGTTGTGTTTTTTTTTTTTTGTTTTTTTTTTTTTTGCAAACTCTGGCTATTCCTTCTCCCACACTGCCTCATTTGCGTTTCTCATCCTCGGTAAGAGAAGGGTTGCAAACATTTCCAAGGATGTCACACTTTGCTATTTGTTATTTGTATAAGTACAAGTAAATGTGCATGAAGTTGCCTGTGGCTTTTATCATTTCTTTAATCCCACGTTAGTGTCTTTTCCTTTTTTTTCTTCATGTCTCCCCAGGCTGCAAGCAGATAATTTGATTTAGCATAACATGCTAGCTGAGTGGTGTGAAGAACTAGGAGAATTAGCAAGTAGGCTCACTGTGTTCTTCATTTACTGGCTTAAGGAAAAGCCACTTACTTTTTTTTCCTTGGTGAGGTAAGTCAGTAAGGGTCCAGGAAAGGAGTAATGTTAACAAAGAAAGTGAAACATCTAATGAGGACCCAATACCTTGGAAGCCACTGACATCTCTCTATAGTTTTGGAGCAAGATGAGGAAAATCGAAATGTGAAAGTCAGAATCCAGTACACCCCAAAATGTAGGGTTTTGTATGTTTTGCAGTATTTTCATTTTGCTCTAGTGGAGAAGAAAAAGTGAGAAAATTAAGACGCTGGTTACATATGCTAAAAAGTCAAGGGTTGGAAAGAACTAGCAGCAAACTTCTGTCCCAAACAATGTCAGTTTCCTTGGCCCCCTAAATAGGATGTGGTTGCAAAGAACTGTTACGTCTTCAAGTTATTAATATTATACAGGTGAAAGGAGACATGCAATTAGTATGTTGGCTGCTGCAGCAGCTAACCCAGAAGCCAAAAAAACGGTTTTAAAATTATGCCTTTGAGGCTCTGGCTTGGGTTTTCCATAATTGGATACAAATACAAAACCCTGGAAGGGAATTACTGTGAGATTTAGCATGGGATTATTTAATTATGGATTTGAAAAGGCAGAATTCTGTGGGTCCCAAGAAACTGCAGAATTTTAAAACATAGTGGTTACAGAAGAATGAACTACCACCTGTATGTCTGTACCTGGTCTCTAGGAGAGTAGAATTTGTTTACTTAGTCATTGATCCCATTTCCTCATCATAGGGCACCTGTTGCGTGTTGGACAGTGTTGTTGGTTGCATTGTATCCCCTAAATAGATAAGTTCTAATCCTAACCCCTGGGATGGGTGAATGTGACCTTATTTGGAAATAGGGTCTTTGTAGATGTAATTAAGATGTAAATTAAGATGAGGTCACACTGAAATAGGGTGGGCACTTAATCCAACATGACTGGTGCCCTTATAACAAAAGGAAAAGAGACCCAGAGATAGACACACACAGAGGAGAATGGCAAACGAAGACACAGACACACAGAGGGAAGAGGGCCTTGTGAAGATGGATGCAGAGATTGGAGTGATGCCACTACAAGTCAAAGAAAACCAAGGAGTGTCATCAACTTGAGAAGCTCTGAAGAGTCTTGGAAGCATTCCTTCCTAGAGACTTCAGAGCAAGCATAGCCCTAATGACACCATGATTTTGGACTTCAAGTTTCTAGAACTGTGAGACAATAAGTTTTGTTGTTTTAAGCCATCAAGTTACAACAGTCCTAGAAAAATAATATTCACAGTATGCTGGGTGCTAGGTATACTGAGATGAACACATGTGGCTGGGATAGGAACCAAGATTTCAATATCTCAAACAAGAGTTGTATTGAGATATTAACTTGATAGTAGGGAGGCACAAAGAGGGGCATGGAAACGCTTTTCAGGGAGATGCTTTTTGAGGTGCATCTCAAAAAATGGTTAGGAATTTGCCAGACAGGTCACAGAATATAATGTGGCTGCTTCAGAGGTGAGAATTTCATGCTGGAGAGAGGTGGCGGGAAGGAGAAAGGATAGTGGATCCTTCAACAGCACAGGGGTTAGGGGTGCCACCCTTCACACAGTCGAATCCATGTATAATTTAGAATCGACCCTCCCTCTTTGCAGTTCCTCCATATCCCTGGTTTTGCATTCATTCAACCAACAACACATGTAGTAAGTACTACAGCGTTTACTCTTGAAAAACTCAACATGTAAGTGGATCTGCACAATTCAAACCTGTGTTATTCAAGGGTCAATTGTAAATAGAAGAGTAGTTCCTATTTTGCATGTGATACCCTTGGGTAGCAATAAAAATGAACATGTTGATGAAGATGATGTTTCATCACCACTTGCCAAGTTTCTACTCTTATAACAGACATTGTCTTACTTACTTAGTTCTCTCAGGAAATCTATATAGGATCTATTACTATCTGCATTACACAAATGAGAAAACTAACTCTTAAAGAGTTTAAATAACTCTCTCGTAAAGACTCCACAACTAGTAAACAGAAGCAATTCAAGATATGCCCTTCATACCACATGGTGTCTGTCTTTTTAAAATCAAAAGCTTGAATTAAAAAAAAATTAGTGTTCTGAGTTTGGTTTAAATTCTTCTAGAGTGGATGGTAGATTTGACTTTGCACATGAATTGTTTCATCCTTTGAAACTAAATTCTGCTGTCCGGGGGTCCTATCCGCAGTCAATTTTAGGACCTCATTCATTCATTTATGTTCATCCATTCAACACATATGCCAGGCACCATGCTAGGTGCTGTGTGCCAGATGACACTATGTATGCGGTTTCCTTTACCGTATTAGTTATTTGGCTGATTTCTGTTTTATTCCTTGGAGTGGACCCTGTCTTTGAATTCTACTTGTTAAAAAGCACTGGATGTCAACCAGATGGGCTTCCTCTCCCTTACATTTCACAGGCAGCTGCATGAAATAAAGGACACTCATCTTCTGTAAATATGCTGGCAAACTTCTTTTATTTTCCATTTTGCTTAGCACTTGGATGAATATTGGCAGCTTATACACACCTTAGGGATTCAGATACCTTCCTGGGAATATCTAGCCATACATAAGTTTGTAAAGTGTTCGAACAATAGCAACATCCTTTTATCTCTTCCAGTTTTCGAAAGATTACAATGTAATTGACAAATTGTCACAGTCAAGCTGAGCCTAAAGACACACGATGACTAAATGTAATGTGGACCCTGGAGGAGATCCTGAAACAGAAAAGGGCATTAAATAAAAACTGAGGATATCTGAATAAAGTACAGACTTTAATTAATAAAAGGTATTAATATTGGTTTATTTATTATGACAAATGTACAACACTATTGTAAAATATCAATATTAGTGGAAGCTGGGTATAAGCTATGTTGGAACTCTCTGTCTTCTCTTTGCAATTTTTTCCTGTAAATCTAAAACTATTCTAAAATTAAGAAGAATTTAAACATGATTGACTTCGCTGTTTAAATTTCTATCAGGATGATTTCCTCTCTGTCCCTTATTTGAATTCTTCTTGACTTTTTCAGACATTTTTCTGTGATTTAGAAGGAGTTGCATTAGATGGCTTGGGGCAGCTTGGGTTGAAATCAGCTGAATTTTTGTCTGTGTGGCATCTCTGTCAAATATGAGAAATTAGTAGATAGGAACAAATAAGGAAGAGCCCTGTCCAGGACTCTGGGGAAAGGGGAAAATATGCAGAATTCCTACCAAGAAGCCTTGAAGAAAATTCCTCCCTGAACTGAAATTTATTGACTAAGGTAACTCAATCTATGTCAGAGATAATCTTAAAAGCCAGATCGCATGGCATGTCTATCACAATATCTCCAATAAGTACTTTCAGGATGAGCTTGTCAGAGCAGAAACTTTTCCTCTCCTGCTTTTTAAACTGAAGTTTGTTTCCATTTTTCCATTTAAAAGCAATATAGGCTCATTTTAGAAAAGGTAACACGAAAGAAATTTGAAAAAGCCTATTTTTTTAACTAGAGAAAAAATCTGCAAATGTTTTGGTGTAGTCCTTCCAGTTTAAATAAGTCTTGCCTTACGGAATTCTTCATTAATTTATCAGAAAATGCAAATGCTGAAAGCTTTTTCTAAAGCTTTTTCTAAGCTTTTTAATAAAAATAGGTTATCTTATTTTATCTCCAGGGATTCTGTTTTTCTTTAAGTTTGTTTCTTACCAAACTTGAAAAAATTGGTGGCTTTTTTTTTTTTTGTAAGCATGAAAATATGTCTTCAGTTAGAGTCCGTTCAGGGTGTGTTAAATGCCAGCAAATTCCTTCTGTGCTCCCTCACCTCATCGTTGACTTCTCTCTGACTGTGCTCTGAAGAAGCATCACTGAGAAGCAAGCAGTTCTGGGAAGAGCTCAGAGATGGCACCTGCGCAATGTCAAAGAGGAGGAATTTGGGGGAAAGCCCAGCGTGCACTGAATGCCTGCCAAATGTAATCTCACAGGTGAGAAACAGAGTTTGCACTTGGTGGATCTTCTCTGTAACCCCACACTCCCCATCTCTCCCCACCTTCAGCTGGAGTAGAACTCAGATGGTCAGAAGAGGGGGGGAGGCAGCATGAAACACTGGGAAAGAGCAGTGGCTTTCCTACCGGACACACCTGCATTTGCATCCTGACTCCATCACTTACTATAAAAAGTAATACCATTTCATGGAGCTATTTTGTGTGGGAAATTATGTACATGTGGCACAATCACTGGCACAAATACTTGTTGAGCAACAAATGCCAGTTACTTTGTATTCCCTTCCCTTCTCTGTGTGCCCCTTTGTTTTGGTCCACACCTCGCTCACCTCCTCTGCCTTTCTGATAGCTTTTACCCAAGTTATGAAAATAAGGAGGCAAATGTGACTTTAAATATCACTTGGGAGGGCATTCTTTGGTGTTTGGCTTTTGGTCTCTGATTATCTCATTTTCATTCTGATCACTTTCCCTTGTAGAGATTTAAGATCATTGTCCTCTCTAGCTTTTCATCCTGCTTTTCAATTTGACCTTGTGTAGATGCAGTAAATCAACGGATTCATTGAGTTTTTTCATTTATAGGCTGCTTATCTTGAGGCAGTGTTATGTTTCTTTGTTTTCACCCTGTTCCTAGAGCTGTTCCCAGAAACAAACAGACTGACAGATAGACATCACAGAATGAAAAAGAGTAGAATTGATGCTTTCTAAACGCAAAACACCTGAATTTAAAACAGCTTCAGGTGTTATTGTTCACAGCCCGCTGTCATTCTTTCCCAAATCCCCAGAGCCACGCTGGTCATACCATCAATCTTGAACCAAGCCTTGACAGTGAAAGATGTCCCATGACCTGTGCCCTTGGACCTCTACAGAGTCTACTTGGATTGTGACCTACATCACATTAAAAACCAGTTTGTGCCCAAGATTACATCATACTACTAAGGGTCTGCTGGCTCAGGATAAGAAGCCATGAAACTTCCTTCTTTTAAGCTATGGGCTTTGCCACCTCATAGTGTTTACATTTTTAATAGGTGATGAGAGAATTTGCAAGAGTCTGTGGACATCTCAACCCAAAGATGGAATGACTTGAGGAGATCCTGGCCTTAAATGAATAGTTACTGTTCATGCCCTTGCAGCTATTCATCACTAGCAAAGTCTGAGCTCATGTCTGCTTCTTAGTACACAAAGAGTCTATAAATTCAATGATGGTAGAACTATTCTTTTAGATCATTAAATTATATAGTGGGAATTTATCATGTAAGTCTTGGCCTTTGAAATTCATCATTCTGTAGAAAGATTATGGCTATATGTAGCTGTAAAAATACTCCCAAGTAAATAATCTACTTGGAGAGAAATACAATAGTTGCTTTAACAGAAAGCAGTAACAAACAAAATTAATTTTCTATTGTTTGATATATGACAATGGTCTAATCCTTCACTATGAAAATAATGGTGAAAGGTTTATATTAATTAGGACTTAACAAGTATATTATAGAAGCTTGAGGCTGTGTTGCTGGATGGCTGATAAAATAATTAGTTGAGAAACCACAAAAGCTATCTTATCCTTGCTTGATTCTAAGGTTCTGCAAAAGCCACAAGTTTTAAAGGAGACATAAATGTGAACATCCATATAAAACAAAATCTTTCATTATTTTGGTTTTACCTCAGCAATCTAATTTCAGCTTGTCCTTTAAATGTGCTGCACATTTAAAGGTCTCACAATCATAAAAATCCTGAGCTCCAGAGGGACTAAAGTGATCATATAGATTGGCTTCACAGATTTAGGCAAGACCAGCCTGAAATTTTCTCAAAGCCTTACAACGCCAGGGATGGAAAATCTACTTCATTTCCTGGTGTAATCGTTCACTAGCCAGAAGTTTTTAGTTAAAGAATAAATCTCATTCCATAACACAAACCCATTTTATTTCTTTAAATTGCTTATTCTAGAGATTGAGCACGGCTTAAACTGGTTAATCAAATCATCTATGACATGAGTGTTCTGCTCTATATGGCTATTAACAGATTAAAACCTGTTTTTTTTTTCATTCTTGGTTGGTTGTAAATACTTGGAGTTCAAATCATTTTGCATGGTGTTGAATATTACCCATAATCTGCCCTCAATCTCCAATTCTTTAGCTATATCTGTTGGTTCCTCATTCTCTGAAGATGTTAGGTACTTTCTCACCTCTGTATTGTTATTTTATCAAGTGTCCTGCCTTCTATGCCCTCCTCTACCATTAGCTGGTTAATTCCTCTGTACCTGTCAAACTTCAAAGCTAATGTCACCTTGTCTGAGCAACCTTCTCCAATTTCTCCAACCACTATTCTGGTTTGGTAGAAAATATGGCTCCCTTAATCTTTCATGCAAATTATCCAGTATTTACTCTCTTCTCTCTGCTCTTAAAATACTTTGCTGGTTTTTAAAAAAAAAAATTAATGACATTTATTATTTTCTTTCTAATTTTACAAGTAGTACATGTTCATGGCAGACAACTAGAAATACATAAAAGCATAAAGTAAAAATTAACAATCCCCACCTGCCAAGGGTAACCATCATTAGCATTTTGATTTCCTCTCAGGGTCTACATAATTTTTAATTGAAATATAATTGACATACAGCACTATGTTTGTTCTAGTTGCACAACACAATGATCCGATATTTCTATACGTTACAAAAGGATCACCGTGATATGTTAAAATACTTTGTTTAGAAGATAAACTCATTGAGTATAGGATCCTTGTCTATCTTGTTCAATGCTACAATCTGAAGGTCAAATAAAATACCTAACACATAATAGGCACTCAGTAAATATCAGCCACATCAGTTAACACGGATATTACTGCACTGGTGTACAATATCTAGCATATTTATTTTTAATATTTTGAACAATGAAGGCAGTTATTAATATTTTTTTCTTTTCACTTCTGCAGTGCCTGTCATCTCATTGTTAAGTGAAAAAAAGATTAATTGATTTGTGAGGCACTGTGTAAGCATGTTATTTAAGAAATCCACTTCTCCTTGCGGCGAATGGAGCAATTTAAATGAAGAAATAAAAGCAGGAAATTTAGCCATATTTATAGAACATTCAATCCAAATTAATCATTGGGTCAATTTTCTACATTTTATAGGTGAAAATTATTTTTCTTTTAACCTGAAATATCCTGGAGGTATATTAAATAATCCAATTTTCTATTTGGAGATGCTATATTACAAAATTAGGATAGGTGTATTAAGTTAAATTGTTGTGAATTACAGTATTTTTCTAATATGATATCATTGCAGTTATCACCTCTATGTGTTATCTCACATACTCCCCGTCTTCCTCCTCATCCTTCTTCTTCTTCTGACTACTTTGACCTTGAAAAATTCAGCTCTTACTTTAATAACATATTTTCCAAGAAGGATGTAACTATATTCTTTAATAGTTCAAAAAAATGTCTGCAGGAATGTGTTTAAGTAAAAAAGAAGTGAACTGTCAAATCAAGCAATTGAAGAGTAAAAGTTGAAAAAGACTTCAGCCTAGCATCAGGAAGGTTTTGAGTCACGGACAGGTTGTCTGGTGGATAACGCCCCTCATCATGGTGATGCTTTTCAGGGACTGACACTCACTATGGCATTTACTGAGTGTTCCTCTTGTCTCTATCCAAGCCCTTTTCCTCTTTCCTTATCCTTTTCTTTCTTCCTTGGAAGTAAATCTCACTTCTGCCTCTCTGGGCTAGACTGACACTCTGAGTTTCACATCTGTATTTCCAGTTGCCAAGCCAATAGTTCCATTTATATTTTCTACCAGTACATCAAAGTCAACATGTCCCAAACCAAACTCATAATTACCCCCACCAAGATGTCAGCATTCCCTATCTCATCAAACAAAGCCAGCCTGACTCTTTGCTTTGTCACCCACCTCATATCCAATCAACTGCAGAGTCCCATTCCATCCACCAAGTAAACATTTCTTGCCAGTGTTCACTCCTCTTCTCTAGACTCCCTGCCATTGTCCTTGGTCTTGGTGCAGATCATAACCATCACAGCTATGGCCTCCTCAACTGGTTCTGATCCAGTCCAACTGTATTCATTCTTTGTAGTGACACCAAAATTATCCATTTAAAAGGAAATCCAATACACCATCCTCTGACTTGGGAACCTTGAGTGACTTCCTATTGCTTTAAAAATAATCTCTATTTATAAAAGAGAAGTGGAATTGCAGTTGTAGAAAACAAGCTTATGGTTACCAAGGGGGAAAGGTGGGGGAGGGATAAATTGGGAGATTGGGATTGATACATACACTATGTTTGTGTGTGTGTATATATATATATATATATATATATATATATATATATATACACACACACTATATATATACTATATATAAAATAGATAACTAATAAGAACCTACTGTATAGCACAGGGAACTCTACTCGGTAATTTGTAATGACCTATATGGGAATAGAATCTAAAAAAGAGTGGAAATATGTATATGTATAACTGACTCACTTTGCCGTACAGCAGAAACTAACACAACATTGTAAATCAACTATATTCCAATAACAATTTTTAAAAAATCTCTATACTCCTTACCATGGTTATAAATACTTGCATAATATGGTTTTGCCTGCCTCACTGCCTCATCTCTATCACTCAATTCACTCCACACTGTACTGTTTTCAGAGCTAAAATGTGGAATGCTCTCCATAACCTCTTGGCTCCAAAGAGGACTACCATGACTGCCTTGTGTCTTCCCATATACCTCCTACTAAATTTAGATCTCTAGATCTCATTGTAAACGCTCTCAGAATGGCCCTCCCTGACCTCCAAAGCTGGATTTGTCTCCCTGCTAATATGTTCTCAAAATACCCTGTCCTTTCTCATTGTATCCCCCACCATATATTATTGTCAGTTTAATTTGTTTAATTTTTTATCTTCTCTTTGAGACTATAAGATCCATGAGAGAAGAGATCCAGATCCATGCTGTCTTTTTCATACTGCTTGTATTAATTTCCTATTTTATATTGCCTGTATTAATTTCCTATTACTCTTAAAACTTTTACCATAAATTGGTGGCTTACATGACATGGTGGCCTCTGACAGCTCTAGAGGCCAGAAGTCTGAAATCAGTATCACTGGGTCTAAATCAAGGTATCAGCAGGGCTTCCCACCATCCAGAAGCTCAAGGAGATAATCCCTGTCTTCCCTCTCTCAGCTTCTGATGGTTGCCAGCATTCCCTGGTTTTCAGCTACATCATTACAATTCTCAAGGCCAGCAACTCCAAATCTCTTTTTGTTCCTTCTCCCATTGCCACCTTCTCTGTGCATGTCAGATCTCTCGTTGCCTTCTTTTTGTAAGGACACATGTGATTGCATTTAGGGCCACCCAAATAATCTCGGATAATCTTCCCATCTCTAGATTCTAAACTTAATCACATCTGTAAAGACCCTTTTTCCAAATAAAGAACACTGACAGGTTTCAGAGAGTAGGACCCAATATCTTTGAGGGCCATTATTCAGCCTAATACACTGCTGAATTCCTAAATTCCTCTCTTAAGGTCTGAATCACATATATATCTTTGTTTGTATACATATTTTCTGTGATTTTATGGGTCAATTCATTTTAAATTTTTAAATATATATAAAAGTAAATATTTTGCTTGATTGGATTCAATGAAAAGTTTGTTGTAGATAAGGATTCACAAGTACACCAGCTGAAAATACAGATATCTTGCTTTTTCCCTGTCATGGGTACCAGGTTCAGAATCTTTTAACTCCATGAGTTGGAATGTTCTGCTAACTCTACGTTTCAGCCTAGTTTCTCAGAGATCGAGCCCTATCAGATATGGCAGAAGCAGACTGGAGCTCAATAATAAGAATATGCTATCTCAAGAGAAAGTTTCATTGCACTAGCTGGAAGGCAAGAACAAGGTTCATTTTTCAGGGTTATATTTTTTAAAATGGCAGTCTATTGGTGAAAAAAGGGTTAGGGACATACGGCAATAGCTGTTACCAGTTGAGGGAAATAATAATACTGGGGTAGATGACCTTTAGCTTTTATTCCAACAATAAAATAAAAAGATTCTATCAAACGTGTGTTTCTAATCAACAGTGTTTTTATTTCAGGAAATACAGGGCTTTTTATGAGTCCATACCCCTCTCCTTTTAAGCTACAAATGCTGCATCATCTTTTCTTCCCTCTGGTCTTGGGGATGCTGACAACTGTATCACTTTCATCATTTGGATCAGAGATCATCTGATGCCATTCTGGAATCCCTCCCATTGAGATTGGGCCAACTGTTATTGAATTTTATATATCGAACTCTCATATTTAATCTAATTTTATTACCACAATAAACTTTTGGGGAAGATATGTATTCTCATTTTAAAGAACGTCAATTTCAGTGTATTTCTGAAAAGCACAGAAGTGTTAGTTTAACTTGGAAGTTAGACATTCAGATTTATTTCAAATTTCTCAGGCTTAGTAGCTGGAATAAGAAATAATGTCTACTGAGTATTCACTCTATATCCTATGCCATACTGTGGACATACATATCTTCCTGACAGTCACACAACCCAGCATTATTAATAACATCATCTGGGGCTGATAAAGAAACATGTTTAGAGGAATTTCCCTGAGAATACAGAGGTATTAAGCTGCAGAGGTGGAATTTAAACCCAGGGCTGTATCTTTAAAAATGTCAACTATCTCCTTGACAAACTACCTCTGTTGCCCTCAAGTTAAAAATTGTGATGTTTGAACTAAGCCAGACACACAAAAAGACAAATACTGTATAATTCCACTTATATGAGGTACCTAGAATAGTCAAATTCATAGAGACAGAAAATAGAATGGTGGCTGCCAGGGGCTGGGTAGGGGAGAAATGGGGAGTTATTGTTTAACGGGTACAGAATTTCAGTTGGGGAAGATAAAAATGTTCTGGAGATGGATGGTGGTGATGTTTGCACAACAATGTGGAGGTACTTAATGCTGTTGAGCTGTACACTTAAAAATGGTTAAAATAATAAATTTTATGTTATGTATATTGCACCACAATAAAAAATGTGATTTTCCCATATATGTTCACTAGTTAACTGAGAAATTGTTTATGAAAGCCAAGGACACAGGCTCCAACATTTGAGGTTCCTAAGGAATTAAATAGCATTTTGCCTCAGAAGGAGGACCACATAAGCACATTTATCTTTCTCATCTCAGATCTGTTATTCTATTATTTTTATTGTAAAAGTTTTCCAGAGGCAGTTTTTCCCTGTAAAAGGTGGATTAAGACTCGCCTTTTTTAAAAAAAGAAATATTTATCCTCCAATTACTGAAACTGAAGGTGTCATAAAGAGCAAAATGTGAACTGTTTGGAGAAAAAATACAGATGTGCAGTACACAGCCCCTAACTTCGTTTCATAGAGTGCTCTTCATCTAAATGATCTGATGCAACCTTGAGAGGAGATCAGGGAGAGACCTTCTCACCGTGCAGGTACTGCAAGGAAAGAAATGGCGAATTGAAATGTAATGCAGGTGAAGAGTAAGATAAAGCTGTGAACATAAATACAGACAGGAATACAATAAGATGTCTATTATTGATACTTTCATGCACCAAGGAGCTATGAGTGGTGATTAAGCAAATGAATATAAATCCTATAATTTTTGCTTTCTGACTTTCCCTTGGTTTTATCTCCATAGGGAGCCATTCAGCTCCAATTAAGTTTGGTTGCTAGATCCACAATATGGCAGCATTTTGAGTCAAATGGGCACCAAGCCTGCTTTTGCTTGGTTTAGCTAGAAAAAAAAGAAAGTAGATTGGAAGGAGCAGATTGGCTGTCTACACTGCAGATCTGGACTGTCCCCATTAGACATGTCACAACTACTCCCTGGAGTTGACTCACTGGATGGAGTCATTTCAAGGCATCCATACCTGCTATCTGGGAAGCCAACAATAAGGAAAGAGGGTTAAGGAGCTATTACTTTGAAACTAAATTAGATTGTATAGAATTAACTTTGTTTTTTAAAAAATGTCCCAGCCATGTATGGGAGGAGAGAGACTTTTCACTTGAATTACTTTTTAAGAGCAAAGAAGGTGGGCTTCCCTGGTGGCGCAGTGGTTGAGAGTCTGCCTGCCAATGCAGGGGACACGGGTCCGAGCCCTGGTCTGGGAAGATCCCACATGCCGCGGAGCAACTGGGCCCATGAGCCACAACTACTGAGCCTGCACGTCTGGAGCTTGTGCTCCGCAACAAGAGAGGCCGCGACAGTGAGAGGCCCACGCGCCGCGATGAAGAGTGGCCCCCGCTCGCCGCAACTAGAGAAAGCCCACGCACAGAAACGAAGACACAACACAGCCAAGAATAAATAAATAAATAAATAAATAAATAAATAAATAAATAAAAATAGGGGCAGAATGGGCAATATGACAGCCACTGCAAAGGGATAGGGTCTGTATGCCAAAAAAAAAAAAAAAAAAAGGAGAAAAAAAGAAGAGCAAAGAAGGTGAAAATGAGTAACAGGAAGAATCTCCCTGTGTGAATGTGAATCAGTTTTTATCTTGTGGGTTTAAATAAAGTGTGTGTGTGTGTCCTGTGGTTGCAGCAGAAGGGTGTTCAAACATTTGTGAGCTGGTGGCATTGTTAAGCTGTAGGCACTATTTGCATGAATTTGGATTTGTTTGCATAATGTGGAAGGAGGAGGGCCCTGAGAGGAGCTTCATTCATAGATGCTTGAAGACAAAGATGGGGGAGTGGAGTGGGGCAGTGCTGGGAAGTGGAGAGCCCTGTATACTCAATGTTTTCAGGAAGATCTCCTTGGACTGAGGCTGGGCTCTTTGGAAGGAGGCAGACAGGAGACTGAGGTAAAACATTTTTCCCTAGGGTCCCTTTGAGACTTGGGACACAGCAAGGTCCAGGAGACAAAGGAGTTGAGAAGAAAGTATTCTACCTTCTTGGAAACATCTTGTCTCCCATATGGCAAAAACCAAGGGAAAAGAATCACTATTTGTATTGGTGACTTTGGGAGGTCCAAGGGGATGGAAAATTTATTACGAAAGTCAGTTTTCTCAAGGAAGACCCTAGATTCTCGGGAAATGACATCAGCAAGAAGCCTGGGGCAGAACAGAGGATGATTTGTGAGTACTTGTGGAACAATCCAAGGACCTCCAGAAAACAAAGAGGAGAGACTGTGTGAGGAGCTGGAAGTCTGACAACCTGCAGGCAGGAGCCACGTTCTAGGGAAACATGAATGAATCTGTTAAAACTGTCTGCAGATGGGTGATGTTTGGGCACTGCTGCTTACTTGCTTCTTTGCTCTTTCATCAGGACTTTGTGTGCCATATGTTAATTCCATATTTCCAGTCATGGGCTTCTTCCATTTTTAGAGAAATAAATATAGAAAACTCTATTCTTAACAAAGGTCTAGACTTTATTTAAAAAAAAAAAACTTACTCCACATAGACAAAACCCTGTGTTGCTCTCTCGAACATCATCTCCTCTAAACCTTCACCACCAGCCTCCAAAACAGGTGTGCTTTCTGACTCGCTGATGAGGGAAAAGGGCAAGGATACTAAAATTGATTAAGAACCAAATGCATTCCTAATATGTGATGAGCATATTAATAAGTGATGAACATGATATCAGAAATTTTACCTGCTTTTTCTCATTCAAGCATCATGCCCATCTTGAGAGGTCAGTATTATTTATCCCCTGGACCAAAAGTGGAAACTGAGACTCAGAAGCACCTTTTCTGAGAGAGACTGACCAGCGACAGCTCTGAAGAAAAACCAGGTAATCCCTTTCCTCTGCATTCTACTGAACACGAATAAGATGCTGGAGGTTATGGAGAAACTCAAAAGGGAAAGACAGTCTGCTCTTGCGAAGCTCCAGGGATGCAAGAGGGATAGAGGAGTAAAGAGGGAGGGGTGTGCCCAGAGAGAGCATGAGATGAAGCCTAGGGATATCTCTACCCAATACCATGAGTGGCCTTTGTACCTGTTCCGCCAGGAGGCATCACTACAGACATAGTCTCATTTTCTATCATGGGGATGGTTGACTCTCTCCAGTCATTCAAGGGCACCATTCACCTAATCTGCCATGAGCTTTAGGCTGAGAGGCTGCCTTTCTAGCAGCAGCTTCCAGCTACCATAGTAAGTAAGCTCCAAACTGTTTCTTGACCCTGTTATTTCAAGTTTTGTGCCTTCTTTGCTCCTTGAACCCCCTTCTTGCTGATGTTAAATGTTCTTGTCAAAAGCAACTATTTACAGGCTATTAACAATAGAATGGATGATTAGGCTTTTTCCAGACCTGATGAATAATGCATGCTGCCAGTCAGTGGGTTTATGAACCACTATAGTGCTCTTTTAGGAAAAGTGTCATTGAAAAGCATGCTGTTCAATTTCTGAGATCTGAACAATTTGAAGAAACAATTGCATTTTGGTGTGTGGAGGAAGAAAGTTATTCTTCATGAACTCTATTCTTTTGAGTAACATTAGAGGAAAAGGAAGCTTGTCCAGTTCTGTTTCTTTCAGATATTTTCTTTCTCCTTCTTTCCCCTCATCTTCCCTCTTCTCCTGCTCCTTTGTAGTAACATGGCACTCAGGTACATTAACCAAGAAGCTATACACCTTGTTTTTGCCATTCAATCCATGCCGAGAGGAATCATTGCATTACCATTTAAATCCTAGCCACATTTCCTCTCCTCTCCTTATTTAAAAAAGAAGGTTTATATAAAATGAGTGTATTCACTGGACTAAGTACTCTTTGTGCAACATGGGTCCCATTGGTGGTTCACTACTGAGTATTCCCTCTAAATACTTATGTTTTCAAGCTTTGTCTGGGGATCTGTTTGGTAAGATCTATCAGCTTGCAGAGACTTGTGGAGAATTCACTGAGTAAGGAAAAAATTGAGATGCACAGTCATAATCCAAGATAACAAGGTTAGTCACTGGGAAAAACTAGTTTTGAGACCAGCATTGTGTGGGTTATTTAGACTGTCCTACAGTCTACTCTGGAAAGACTCCTACCTATGTCCTAGAGAGAAGGGGTTATAATAAACAGTGAGAACAAAAGAAGGGACAATATCTTTCTCAAAAGCTAGGCAAATGTCAGCTGTTGCTTTTTCCTTGGAGATGTTGAATCATCCTCTATGTTTCATCTTTCTCACTTGACTGTCTATGAATGAAGGACAGTAGAAGGCCACACTGGCATGGGGGGCGCTGCATGCATCTGATGGCATTGAGTGAACAGAGGAAAGGACTCCATGGAGAACAGATGGTTCCACAAATCCAAGGAACCAGCAGCATCTGGCACTTGACTGATTTTTGAAGCCCTCCTCCCCCTGGGTTCCAGGACACACTTCTCCTATATCTCCACCTCCATGCCTGACCCTTGCTACACAGTCTTCTTTATGGGCTTGTTAACAATCTCCTTCTTTAATGTTCTAAGTGTGCAGTGTCTGCACTGCCAGAACCATTTATGAATCTGCTTGTGGCTGAGGTTTGCTCACAAAAAGAGCTTCATCCCCCACACTAGGCTCTATAGGTAGATTCCATAGTATCCTTTCTTAGAGATGGAATGAATATATATTGGCTTTATGTCTTCCCACATTCAATTTTGTGAAGTCAGAATGGGATTACCTCATCTAAAAAATGTATCTGGTGCCCATGATGACCAGAGGGCCATGGTCCATGTTAGAAAGTTCTAGAAGCCAAGATCTTTTATCTCCCTCTCTATTATAATGATTGAATGGGCTCTGCCTAAACAGAGCAGCCAACAGAGGAACAGCTCCCCTGGTGATCACTGTTGCCATAAACTATCTTTATTGCAGGATCCTACTTCAGCTCTACCCTATTCGCTTTGCTTTCTGGTCTCTGTAGTATGGGGTTTCTAACAGGAAGCTTCCGGAATTCATAAATGTAAGGGAGTTAGTGTCCATAGGGTGATCTTGGCCAATGGGAGACTGGAGCAGGTGGATGACTGCCACTCTGTTCCATCATTCGGGTGAGTAATTCTACTCAGCTCCTCGGAGTGTGTACTCGGGAGTGAGCTTAGCTGCCCACAGCATAGACCCATCAGGTCTACACCTTTCTTTCTCTTTCTCTCTTTTACTCTTCCCAGGTCCCCATTCTACTTCTCTGGTCACTTCTTCAAATGAACTAAATACATGCAAGCCCTGTTCTAGACTCTGCTTTTGGGGACCAGGGTAGAGTCCAAGATAAGACCTCCTCAGTTAAGGTTTGATTTTGCCTCTCTTTTAAGCAGCCTACAGAATCTTTAAGAGTCATCATCCCAATTCTTTCCTCTGGTCAAGGTTTTTCATATTTCTTATTTCCACCTCTTTTCCTTCAACTGTTTCCCATCCTCCATATCCCTGTCTCCTATTCTTCTACAAAGTAATGAAGGTCTTTATGGGCATTAGTTTGCTTACTGATTTGTTTGTTTTGGCTATCTAACAACCAATATCTTTCCTATTCAGAAAATCCCTGACACTGACAGAGAGTCTTGCTGGGAGACAGAGCCTTGCCTTTTCCTAAAGTTATCCAAACTAGGATCCAGTTTCTCTCTTTGGCTGTCCCCTGGCAACTAGAACATGGGCATATAGTCCAGGTTGGCCAGTTGGATGCTTCTGCCTGGGACTGTTATGCTTAAATGACTGACACAAAAACACAGGGATTGTTGCCCAAATATTCATAGTAGAAGTCATGGGGTCAAGAGTGAAGCCCTGGAAGCACTTAGTGACCATGTCAGTGGTGCTAGTGATATTATTCTAGCCATTCTGCCCCTTGCATGTGCCCTTGACTCTACCTCTGATGTTCAGGCTTTCTGCCCATCTTCCAAGCCTGGTCTTACAGCCTCCCTTCCTGCCCAGTAGTCTTTTATTCATTACTTCTTAGCCTGAGTTAGCTAGAACCTGTCTCTGTTGCTTGTGACAAAGAACACATTTTCCTTTCAAAGTCCCCTTTTGGATTCAGGTTAAATTCATACCTTTACAGGTAGCCTGGTTATCCCTGAGGATTCTACTAGTTAACCTCTGTTCTGGGATTTCTCTGAAAAGATCCTCTAGCCTATATGTTCTGCTTCTCTCTTCTCTCTGTATCCCTTTCAATGTTATATATCCTTTTAAAAGCTCCTCCTTCTATAAACATTCCTCCAAGCACAGCGCAACAAGACGCCTGGCCCATCAGCAAGTTGCATCCCACCTTCCACATTCACCCTTGGTTACATCTATTCCTCTGCTACACAGGGCTTCTTGTATCCCAGATGATTTGAGCAAAGTCCATTTTGTCACAATCACTGAAAACCTCTTGTGGCAAGCTAGGTGATTCTCTTTTTTCAGTAATGGCGAACTAACAAGTGAAATTGTTGTTTTGTATCTTTTGCATAGGAATCCTGAAAGCAGAGTGAGAAACTGCTTTTGAAAAATATATAAACTTTGAAAGAAATCAAAGGTATAAAAAACATAATTACATTGAATCACACTGTGCCTCTCCCATTTCCATCGGATCAATGGACACTTGCTCTGACAGCTTTTGCCTTTGGAAGAGCTTTATGCTTTAGGGTGCAATATCCATTCACGTCATCCATGGAATATGAAACGTGACATCTACGGCAGGCTTCTTTCATATTCCTTTCACTGTCTGTTCTCAGACAATGCACACAGGTAGCAGGAATGGAATTTTCCACAACTCTAGGGGCTGTTATTCATATCCTAGTCTTTGTGAAGGACTCTCCCTGGCATTTTGCCAATGCACAATCAACACAGCCGTGGGCAGCCACCCTGCAGAGTGAGAAACACAGAAACACGTATTATTAGAACTGAAGGAATGATTCCCTGGTCCCTTTGAATAAAACCCCCAGTGGGTGTGCAATCAATTCCCAATAGAAGGACTGAAGTCTGGGTCGCTTTATAAGCAGCAAAGAAATGTCTCATTTATATTCCACTTTTAGAGATAAGGAAAAGGTATTTAAAGGCTATTTAGTCACTCTCTGGCACTTGAAACTTATGGATGGCTCTGTCAAAAGTGAAGATTTAAAAACTGAATAATAAAACCACTTTAGAAGATAACTACCAGGATTTTTTTTCTTCTCCTTTTTCTAAGGTGAATGTGAATATGAATTGGTGTCATAAACACAGGAAGTTTACTAAATGATTTTCCCACTGGGGGAGAAAACTGCCCCTCCCGTCTCCTGCAGAAAGGACTGCTGATTGCAAGGCCAGATTCCCCCCACTGACTTCTTCCCCTCTGGAGCTTCTGCAGGAAGAGTCCATTGTTTTCATAGAAGCACCTAATAGGGTTAGTGATTCTTTTTCTCTGTGGATGTTGCTAGTCAATGACAAATGCCATCTACAGGGGCAGATGATCTTTATCCTATAATATAGCAGTCTCATTGGTGTCCTCAAATCATAACTCCCTCCTAGGAGAGTTCTATTTCTGCAACCTGAGTGCCCTGACAGGGCTGCCCTGAGCTGGGTATGGTTCAGATTTCAGAGATTAGAAGCTGCTAGAAGCATTGAAACAATTGAAGATTAATAATGAATTACACAACTGTTACTGTGAACTAAGGAAACTAGTGGAAATGAACCTGGGGCTATTTCCTTATCAATTCAGGAGAAAATTCTCCCCAGGCAATCTGACTGTGGATATCAGAGTGTAAATGACACACAGCTTTGGCCAACCAATTCAACACCTGGGAATTTTTTTTTTTTAATTTAATTTTATTTTTAAATAGTAAACATTTTCACATGATTCAAATTTGAAAATATTAAAAACAAATACATAATTAAAAATCTCTCACACTCTGTCCTCTAAAGATCAACTTCCCCAACTGTAGAAACAACCAGTATTGTTTCCTGTGGTTTTTTTCTCTAGAGATACTTATGGACCATACAAACAAGTACACAGATATGTTCCTGTCTTCACTTTTTAAAATAAAAATTAGAGCATCTACACTTTTCTCTGGATTTTTAAAAACTAAATAATTGGGGGGGATAATTTTAGGTTTACTGAACAGTTACAAAGGTAACACAGAGTTTCTCTATACCCTTTACCCAGTTTCTAGTAATGTTAACATCCTACATTCCTGTGGTTCATCTGTGAAGACTAAGAAATTAAAATCAGTACACTACTATTAATGACACTGCAGACTTTATTTAGACTTCATACATATTCTTTTTCAGATTCTTTTACATTATAAGTTATTACAAGATATTGAATATACTTCCCTGTGCTATACAGTAGGTCCTTGTTCATCTATTTTATGTATAGTAGTGTGTATCTGTTAATCCCAAACTCTTAATTTATCCCCACCCCTGTTTTCCCCTTTGGTAATTACCAGTTTGTTTTCTAGTCTATGAGTCTATTTCTGTTTTATAAGTACGTTCATTTGTATCATTTTTTTAGAGTCTACATATAGGTGATGTCATATGATATTTGTCTTTATTTGTCCAACTTAATTCACTTAGTATGATAATCTCTAGACCTACCCATGTTGCTGCAAATGGCATTATTTCATTCATTTTATGGCTGAGTAACATTCCATCACATATATATCATATCTTCTTTATCCATTCATCTGTTGATGGACACTGAAGTTACTGCCTTGTTTTGTTATTATATATAGTGCTGCTATGAACATTGTGGTGCATGTATCTTTTTGAATTAGAGTTTTTTACTTTCCTGGATTGCACTTAAACATAGATTTTTTCCCCTCCATCCCTCTGTCTATCTGTCTCTCTCCTTCCCTCCCTTTCTTCTAATTATATAGTAAAATTAATGTGTGTGTGTGTGTGTGTGTGTGTGTCAGGTGATGTATGGTTGCATGAATTTTTTTTTTTTTTGAATCAAATCAAACCTTTACTTTTTCTTTTAACCTCTTTATTGGAGTATAAGTGCTTTACAATGTTGTGTTAGTTTCTGCTGTATAACAAAATGAATCAG
The DNA here is from genome assembly GCF_949987535.1 of Balaenoptera acutorostrata. Lineage (NCBI taxonomy): Eukaryota > Metazoa > Chordata > Mammalia > Artiodactyla > Balaenopteridae > Balaenoptera > Balaenoptera acutorostrata. The sequence continues at coordinate 46,648,192 of NC_080066.1, forward strand.
CTATACATATACATATATCCCCATATCTCCTCCCTCTTGCGTCTCCTTCCCACCCTCCCTATCCCATCCTTCAAGGCCGTCACAAAGCATTGAGCTGATCTTCCTGTGTTGTGCAGCTGCTTCCCACTAGCTATCTATTTTACATTTGGTAGTGTATTTATGTCCATGCTACTCACTTACTTCATCCCAGTTTACCCTTCCCCCTCCCCGTGTCCCCAAGTCCATTCTCTACGTCTGTGTTTTTATTCCTGTCTTGCCCCTAGGTTCATCAGAACCAAGTTTTTTTAGATTCCATATATATGTGTTAGCATATGGTATTTGTTTTTCTCTTTCTGACTTATTTCACTCTGTATGACAGACACTAGGTCCATCCACCTCACTACAAAAAACTCAATTTCTTTTCTTTTTATGGCTGAGGAATATTCCATTGTATATATGTGCCACATCTTCTTTATCCATTCATCTGTCAGTGGACACTTAGGTTGCTTCCATGTTCTAGCTATTGTAAATAGTGCTGCAATGAACATTGTGGTACATGTCTCTTATTGAATTATGGTTTTCTCAGGGTAAATGCCCAGTAGTGGGATTGCTGGGTCATATGGTAGTTCTATTTTTAGTTTTTTAAGGAACCTTCATACTGTTCTCCATAGTGGCTGTATCAATTCACATTCCCACCAACAGTGCAAGAGGGTTCCCTTTTCTCCACACCTTCTCCAGCATTTATTGTTTGTATATTTTTTGATGGTGACCATTTTGACTGGTGTGAGGTGATACCTCATTGTGCTTTTGATTTGCATTTTTCTAACTATTAGTGATGTTGAGCATCCTTTCGTGTGTTTGTTGGCAATCTGTATATCTTCTTTGAAGAAATGTCTATTTAGGCCCTTTTTTGGATTGGGTTTTTTGTTTTTGTGATATTGAGCTGCTTATATATTTTGGAGATTACTCCTTTGTCAGTTGCTTCATTTGCAAATATTTTCTCCCATTCTGACGGTTGTTTTTTTGTCTTGTTTATGGTTTCCTTTGCTGTGCAAAAGCTTTCAAGTTTCACTAGACCCCTAATAGCCAAAGCAATCTTGAGAAAGAAAAATGGAGTTGGAGGAATCAGGCTCCCTGACTTCGGATTATACTACAAAGCTACAGTAATCAAGAAAGTATGGTATGAAATGAAGTATGAAATTATAACACTTCCTAACACCATACATAAAAATAAATTCAAAATGGATTAAAGATCTAAATGTAAGGCCAGACACTATAAAACTCTTATAGGAAAACAGGCAGAACACTCTATGACATAAATCACAGCAAGATCCTTTTGACCCATCTCCCAGAGAAATGGACATAAAAACAAAAATAAACAAATGGTTGCATTATTTTTAACACATGTGTTAGAAAACCACTACCATAGTCTGTTTACAGATAGTTCCACCTCCCTTAAAAGTCCCCTCACTTCTCCCACCCTTTCTCCCTGGCAACCACTGTTCTGTTCTCTACTGTAGTTCACTATAATTTTAAATTTTTGAGAATATCATAAAAATGGAATCATGTAGGTTGTAACCTCTTGAGACTGCTTTCTTTTACTCAAAACGGTGCTCTTGAGTTGTTGCATGTATCAATATCTATCAGTTCCTTTTCATTGTTAAGTAGTGTTCCCAATGGATGCACCACTGTTTGTTTATTCATTCACCCACTGACGGACATTTGGTTTGGTTTTGTTTAACTTACTTTTTCTTGAAATGCTGAAGAATTTATCCTAACCATAGACAAACATTCCTATTGAAGCATTATTGTTCTTATTTTTAAATCTAAAACTAATTTGGGATTGTGGGGGGAAAAAATGATACAAAAGCAAAGAAAAAAAAATGTGGAACTCTCTTCTGACCCTAAATACCCATGAAAACAATAACAAGCTCTTAACAGCTTTCTTTGCCTCCATCCAGACTTGTTTTATGTCTTACATTCCTTTTTAAAAACTTTTAAATATTAATCATACACTTTAAATGTATATCACACATTTTTAATAGTATATATTGTATATGTATATAGTTTGGAGAATAATGATAAAATAATCACGTTGGTGCCCACCATGCAGTTTAAAAAGAGATCAATCCAGGAACCTCTGTATTCTTGTGCACCTTCCCCCAGTGCATACCCCTGTGGCATCCTCAGGCGTGACCATCATTTTATCTTTGTGTTCATCATTCCCTGCTTTCACTTACAGTTTCGCTATATACTTATGTATGTATTCCCAAGCAACATATTGATAAGTTTTGTCTGTTTTTGATCTTTAATAAATGGAATCATGCTGTATGTGTTCTTTTATATGTTTTTTTTTACTAAATCTGAATTTTTGAGATCCATTCATGTTGATGCATAGATGTATCTATTTTATTCCCACTGCTAGATGATATTTAATGCATTAATATATCTAAATTTATACATCTGCTCCATATTTGAAAAGCCTTTGTGTGTTTAAAAGAAAATTTTTGTGTGATTCTAAGCAATGCTGACAACAGCATTCCTGTATATGGCTTAGGAGTGGAATTGCTGTGTAGAGAGATATGTGTATTTTTCCCTTTATTGGGCAGTGCAAATTGTACCTAAAGTAGTTTGTCAAAGTTATATTCTGATCAGCTGTGTATAGGGTATTTCTCACTCTGCATCCTTGCCAACACTTAATATTATAGATCTCCTTAACTTTTACCAATTTAGTGCGTATGGAATGGAATCTAATCTTGGTTTTACTTTGCATTTTCCTGACTACTAATGGGTTGCAGCATATTGAGTTTGAGTGTTTTGACAACTCTTGGTTCTTCTTTTATGAAATTCTTATACAAGAAATGACTATTATACCTTTTGTTCATTGAAATGGGATGTTTTATCTTTTCATTATTGTCTCAAAAGAGTTTTAAAGTAAAATAAAATAAATCTGTGCAGAGCCATGCACAAGAAAAAAAAAAAGAAATACTAAAGGATTTATTATGCATCTTGGATAAAGCTATAAATAAAGTGAAACACATATGAGATATATTGGTAAACCATGATCATGAACATTCATAAAATACCTATTATAACAAAGTGTTATTAAGCCCTTCTTATCTGTAGAAGTTTATAACTTTGAATATAGAACTTTAGATAACCATATGCATAAAGCAAAACAAACTTTTTCCCCTTTTGGTCAACAGAATAAAAATACAATTGAATGAATAACTATTCATCTATTTTGCCTTATATGGGTTTCTTTGTTTTTTTTTTAAGGTATCGCCAGGTCTTGTCTTATTATATGATAAGCACTCATCAAATAGTATTGATTTGACTTTGATTTAGTAAGTGTCTTTCTTTCTATGTATTTTTCTTTCAATAAAGGATAATTAAATTATACTTTAAAAATCTGAATACTAATCCTTTTTGGGCTATAAATGTTGCACATATCATCTCCCAGTTGTATGGCTCATGTTTTTATCTCTTTAAAGTATCTTTGATGAACTGAAGTTTATTGCTGGTGAATTCATCATTTTTCCTCTAAGATGTGTGCTTTTTGCATTTCATTTAGAAATTCTTTACAACCTCAGTATCATGAAGATATTTCTATATATTTTTTCTAAAAGTTATAAAGTTAGATTTTTCCATTTAAGTTCTTAATCTCTCTGGAACTGATGGAACACAGTGTGATTCAGAGCAATGATTTTAAAATCAGGCCATCTGAGTTTTGAGTCACCATTCTTATTATTTAACTGGTAAATTTCAGCCTATGCAAATTCTTACCTGAACAAATTTCATCCTGGACAAGTTACTAGAGCTCTCTATTTCTTAACTTATCATTTGTAAAGTAAGGATAATTATAACCTCTATCAGACTGTGGTTCGAGTTTAAAATGAGTTAATATATAAGTACTAGAAATCTGACTTAAACCTTAATTGTGTATGATATATGGTAGAAGCCCAATTTTATGTCTTCACATAGATAATTTAGTTGTCCCAGCATCATTTATTAAATAATCTATCTTTCCCCGCTGATCTCCAATTCCACTGTGTCATATACCAGATTATGTGTGTGTGTGCTTATGTGTGTATATATGTGTGTGTGTGTGTGTGTGTGTGTGTGTGTTTTGAGGCTATTTTCCATTGACCCATTTGTATATTCCTGCACAAATAACACATTTTTGTTATGACTATAAGTTTCATCAGGGTCTTGATTATTGATAGGGAAATTTCTTCCAGTTTATTATTCTTCTTTGGGGATATCTTGCTAATCTTGGTTCTTTGTTCTTTGATATAAATTTGAGAATTATTAAGATCCATGAAAAGGAAAGATTGGATTATTTATTGGAATTGCATTGAATTCAACTGGGGAGCACCAACATATTTAGGGTATTGTGGCTTAGCCTCTCTGTTTGTCTTTTAAATGTACTTTAATAAAATTTTATAATTTTCCACAAAACAGTCTTGCACATCCTACATTAGATTTATTCTTAATCACCTTACTCTATGTTGCTCTGATAAATGCTGCTTTACTTAAAGTTGAATTTTCTAATTATTTTTTCCTATTGAATAAAATGCAGTTGCCTTATTTTTATATATTAAGCAATCTGTCTAAACTCTTGTGAATTTTAATAATTTGTACTTACTTTTTAGTGGAGGTTTCACTATATAAGTAATCATATCTTTTTCCAATATTGAAAGTTTTGCTTCTTACTTTTCACTCTCTGTATGTTTTGTTTCTTTATGTCTTATTGAATTATCCAGGCCCTTCAGTTTCCTGTGGAATAGGAGGGATAATGGCAGTCATTTTATTTTCTTTCTGATTTTAAAAGGAGTGGTTTTAATGTTTCATCATTGGCTCAGCTGTTTGCTGTAGATTTATTATGGATCCACTTCCACTCTCAGTTTGTTAAGAGATTTGTCATAAGTAGTTGTCAAATTTTATCAAATGTTTCTTCTGCACCTATTAAGATTGGATAAAAAATTTTGTACCTTTTAAATTTTTCTGAAATATTTCACATAATATTCAAATTGTTTGTCTCTTGAATATTTAACAGAACTTCCTAATATCATCTGGACTGTATTGTGGGAGAATTTGTGACTGATGATTTGACTTATTTAAAGGCTATAATATGATGCTGCTTTTAAATATTTCTTCTTAAGTGATCTCGATAAATCATACTTTTCAAAGGATTTGCCCATTTATGTAAATTGTCAATTTTATTGGTGTGGAATTTTAAAAAAATGTTCTATCAGTAATTTGCACTACATTTATAAATTGTATTGCAATAATATCTTATTGTGACTCTCCTTTTTTAAATCACTCTTGGAGGGGTCTTATATTTTATTATTCTTCTCAAGGAAATAACTTTGACAGTGTTAATCCCCTATAGTACATTGATATTTTGTGTTTTTTCATTTCTTCTCTCATCTTATTTCCCTTTTGTCTACTTTTCTGTGTTTATTTTCTTTTTTCTATGATTTGGTAATTTGTTTTGTCTAAATCATTAATTACCAGGTTTTTGGGGGGGTTTGGTTTTTTTGGAAACATATTTTATTTATTTTCTTAATTTTTTAAAACATCTTTATTGGAGTATAATTGCTTTACAATGTTGTGTTAGTTTCGGCTGTATAACAAAGTGAATCAGCTATATGTATACAAATATCCCATATCCCGTCCCTCCTGCACCTCCCTCCCACACTCCCTATCCCACCTCTCTAGGTGGTCACAAAGCACCAAGCTGATCTCCCTGTGCTATGCTGCTGCTTCCCACTAGCTATCTATTTTACATTTGGTAGTGTATATATGTCAATGTCACTGTCTCACTTCATCCCAGCTTACCCTTCCCCCTCCCCATGTCCACAAGTCCATTCTCTACATCTTTGTCTTTATTGCTGTACTTCCCCTAGGTTCTTCAGAACCATTTTTTTTTAGATACCATGTATACGTTTTAGCCTACAGTATTTCTTTTGCTCTTTCTGACTTATTTCACTCTGTATGACAGACTCTAGGTTCATCCAACTCACTACAAATAACTCAGTTTCATTTCATTTTATGGCTAATATCCATTGTATATATGTGCCACATTTTCTTTATCCATTCATCTGTTGATGGACACTTAGGTTGCTTCCATGTCCTGGCTACTGTAAATAGAGCTGCAGTGAACATTGTGGTACATGATTATTTTTGAATTATGGTTTTCTCAGGGTAATGCCCAGTAGTGGGATTGCTGGGTCATATGGTAGTTCTATTATTAGTTTTTTAAGGAACCTCCAAACTGTTCTCCATAGTGGCTGTATCAATTTACATTCCTACCAATAGTGCAAGAGGGTTCCCTTTTCTTCACACCCTCTCCAGCATTTATTGTTTGTAGATTTTTTGTTGATAGCCGTTCTGACCGGTATGAGGTGATACCTCACTGTGGTTTTGATTTGCATTTCTCTAATGATTAGTGATGTTGAGCATCCTTTTATATGTTTGTTGGAAATCTGTATATCTTCTTTGGAGAAATGTCTATTAGCTCTTCTGCCCATTTTTGGATTGGGTTGTTTGTTTTTTTGATATTGAGCTCCATGAGCTGTTTGTATATTTTGGAGATTGATCCTTTGTCCAGTGTTTCATTTCCAAATATTTTCTCCCATTCTGAGGGTTGTCTTTTTGTCTTGTTTATGGTTTCCTTTGTTGTGCAAAAGCTTTTAAGTTTCATTAGGTCCCATTTGTTTATTTGTGCTTTTATTTCCATTTCTCTAGGAGTTGGGTCAAAAAGGATCTTGCTGTGATTTATGTCATAGAGTGATCTGCTTATGTTTTCCTCTAAGAGTTTTATAGTGTGTGGCCTTGCATTTAGATCTTTAATCTATTTTGAGTTTATTTTTGTGTGTGGTGTTAGGGAGTGTTCTAATTTCATTCTTTTACATGTAGCTGTCCAGTTTTCCCAGCTCCACATATTGAAGAGGCCATCTGTTCTCCATTGTATATTCTTACCTCCTTCATCAAAAATAAGGTGACTATATGTGCATGGGTTTATCTCTGGGCTTTCTATCCTGTTCCATTTATATATATTTCTATTTTTGTGCCAGTATCATATTGTCTTGATTACTGTAGCTTTGTAATATAGTCTAAAGGCAGGGAGCCTGATTCCTCCAGCTCTGTTTTTCTTTCTCAAGATTGCTTTGGCTATTCGGGGTCTTTTGTGTTTCCATAAAAATTGTAAAACTTTTTGTTCTAGTTCTGTGACAAGTGCCATTGGTAGTTTGATAGGGATTGCAATGAGTCTGTGGACTGCTTTGGGTGGTATAGTCATTTTCACAGTGTTGATTCTTCCAATCCAACAACATGGTATATCTCTCCATCTGTTTGTATCATCTTTAATTTCTTTCACCAATGTCTTATACTTTTCTGCATACAGGTCTTTTGTCTAGAAATAGTTTGGGAGTGTTCCTCCCTCTGCTATATTTTGGAAGACTTTGAGAAGGACAGGTGTTAGCTCTTTTCTAATTGTTTGATAGAATTTGCCTGTGAAGCCATCTGGTCGTGGGCTTTTGTTTGTTGGAAGATTTTAAATCACAGTTTCAATTTCAGTGTTTGTGATTGATCTGTTTATATTTTCTATTTTTTCCTGGTTCAGTCTCAGAAGGTTGTGTTTTTCTAAGAATTTGTCCAGTTCTTCCAGGTTGTCCATTTTATTGACATATCATTGCTTGCAGTAATCTCTCATGATTCTTTGTATTTCTGCAGTGTCCGTTGTTACTTCTCCTTTTTCATTTCTAATTCTGGTGATTTGAGTCTTTTCCCTTTTTTTTCTTTATAGGACTGGCTAATGCTTTATCAGTTTTGTTTATCTTCTTAAAGAACCAGCTTTTAGTTTTATTGATCTTTGCTATTGTTTCCTTCATTTCTTTTTCATTTATTTCTGATCTGATTTTTATGATTTCTTTCCTTCTGCTAACTTGGGGTTCTTTTTGTTCTTCTTTCTCTAATTGCTTTAGGTGGAAGATTAGGTTTATATTTGAGATTTTTCTTGTTTCCTGAGTTAGGATTGTATTGCTATAAACTTCCCTCTTAGAACTGCTTTTGCTGCATCCCACAGGTTTTGGTTCATCGGGTTTTCATTGTCATATGTTTCTAGGTTTTTTTAATTTCCCCTTTGATTTCTTCAGTGATGTCTTGGTTATTTAGTAGTGTATTGTTTAGCCTCCATATGTTTGTATTTTTTTAAGTTATTTTTCCCTGTGATTGGTATCTACCCTCATAGCATTGTGGTCAGAAAAGATACTTGATGCAATTTCAATTTTCTTAAATTTATCAAGGCCTGATTTGTGACCCAAGATATAACCTATCCTGGAGCACTTGAGAAGAAAGTGTATTCTGTTGTTTTTGGATGGAATGCCCTATAAATATCAGCTAAGTCCATCTTGTTTTATGTGTCATTTAAAGCTGTGTTTCCTTATTTATCTTCTCTTTGGATGATCTGTCCACTGGTGAAAGTGGGCTGTTAAAGTTCCCTACTATGATTATGCTACTGTCGATTTCCTCTTTTATGGCTTTTAGCATTTGCCTTATGTATTGAGGTGCTCCTATATTGGGTGCATAAATATTTACAATTGTTGTATCTTCTTCTTGGATTTATTCCTTGATCATCATGTAGTGTCCTTCTTTGTCTCTTGTAATAGTCTTTATTTTAAAGACGATTTTGTCTGATATGAGAATTGCTACTCCAGCTTTCTTTTGATTTCCATTTGCATGGAATATCTTTTTCCATCCCCTCACTTTCAGTCTGTATGTGTCCCTAGGTCTGAAGTGGGTCTCTTGTAGACAGCATATATATGGGTCTTGTTTTTGTATCCATTCAGCCAGTCTATGTCTTTTGGTTTGGACATTTAATCCATTTATATTTAAGGTAATTATCGATATGTATGTTCCTATTACCATTTTCTTAATTGTTTTTGCTTTGTTATTGTAGGTCTTTTCCTTCTCTTGTGTTTCCTGCCTAGAGAAGTTCCTTTACCATTTGTTGTAAAGCTGGTTTGGTGGTACTGAATTCTCTTAGCTTTTGCTTGTCTGTAAAGGTTTTAATTTCTCCATCAAATCTGAATGAGATCCTTGCTGGGTAGAGTAATCTTGGTTGTAGGTTTTTCCCTTTTGTCACTTTAAATATGTCCTGCCACTCCCTTCTGGCTTACAGAGTTTCTCATGAAAGATCAGCTGTTAACCTTACGGGGATTCCCTTGTATGTTATTTTTTGCTTTTCCCTTGCTGCTTTTAATATTTTTTCTTGGTATTTAATTTTTGATAGTGTGATCAATACATGTCTTTGCATGTTTCTCCTTTGATTTATTCTGTATGGGACTCTTTGTGCTTCCTGGACTTGATTAACTATTTCCTTTCCCATATTAGGGAAGTTTTCAACTATAAGCTCTTCAAATATTTTCTTAGTCACGTTCTTTTTTTCTTCTTCTGGGACCCTTATAATTCGAATATTGGTGCGTTTAATATTGTCCCAGAGGTCTCTGAGAATGTCCTCAATTCTTTTCATTCTTCTTTCTTTATTCTGCTCTGCAGTAGTTATTTACACGATTTTATCTTTCAGGTCACTTATCCGTTCTTCTGCCTCAGTTATTCTGCTATTGATTCCTTCTAGAGAATTTTTAATTTCATTTATTATGTTTTCATCATTGTTTGTTTGCTCTTTAGTTCTTCTAGATCCTTGTTAAATGTTTCTTGTAGTTTCTCCATTCTATTTCCAAGATTTTGGATCATCTTTACTGTCATTACTCTGAATTCTTTTTCAAGTAGACTGCCTATTTCCTCTTCATTTGTTTGGTCTGCTGGGTTTTTACTCTGCCTCTTCATCTGCTGTGTATTTCTCTGTCTTCTCATTTTGCTTAACTTACTGTGTTTGGGGTCTCATTTTTGCAGGCTGCAGGTGCATAGTTCCCATTGTTTTTGGTGTCTGCCCCCAGTGGTTAAGGTTGTTTCAATGGGTTGTGTAGGCTTCCTGGTGGAGGGGCCTGGTGCCTGTGTTCTGGTGGGTGAGGCTGGATCTTGTCTTTCTGGTGGGCAAGACCACGTCAGGTGGTGTGTTTTGGGGTGCCTGTGAACTTAGTATGATTTTAAGCACCCCCTCTGCTAATGGGTGGCGTTGTGTTCTTGTCTTGCTATTTGTTTTTCATGTGGTGTCCAGAGCTGGAGCTTGCTGGTTGTTGAGTGGAGCTGGGTCTTTACATTGAGACACAGATCTCTGGGATAGTTTTTGTTGATTGATATTACTTGTGGCTAGAAATTCTCTGGTGGTCCAATGTCCTGAGCTCAGCTCTCCCACCTCAGAGGCTCAGGCCTGACACCTGGCCAGTGCACCAAGACCCTGTCAGTCACACAACTTAGAATAAAAGGAGAAAAAAAAGAAAGAAAAATAAATAAATAAAATAGTTACTAAAATCAAAAAAATTATTAAAATAAAAAAATTTAAAAGTAATAAACAAAAAGAGCAATGAAACCAGTAAACAAATCCACCAATGATAACAAGTGCTAAAAACTATACTCAGATAAACACAAAAATCAGAATCTAGTCTGTCACAGACAGCAAACCCCAAGTCTAAAATTGCTCCCAAAGTCCACTGTCTCAATTGTGGGATGATTCTTTGTCTATTCAGGTATTCCACAGATGCAGAGTACGTCACGTTGATTGTGGAGATTTAATCCACTGCTCCTGAGTCTGCAAGGAGAAATTTCCCTTTCCTTTCTTTGTTCGCACAGCTCCTGGGGTTCAGCTTTGGGTTTGGCCCTGCCTCTGCATGTAGGTCGCCCTCTGTCATCTGTTCTTCATCCAGACAGGAGGGAGTTAAAGGCGTGGCTGATTAGGGGGCTCTGGCTCACTCAGACTAGGGGGAGGGATGGGTCCAGAATGTGGGGCAAGCCTGTGGCACCAGAGACCAGCGTGACATTGCAACAGCCTGAGGCATGCTGTGTGTTCTCCTGGGAAGTTGTCCCTGGATCACAGGACCCTGGCAGTGGCAGGCTGCTCAGGCTCTCAGGAGGGGAGGTGTGGATAGTGACCTGCGCTTGCACACAGTATTCTTGGTGGATGCAGGAGCAGCCTTAGCATTTCATGCCCATCTCTGGTGTCCACGCTAATAGCTGCAGCTTGCGCCCATCTCTGAAGCTCGTTTAGATGGTGTTCTGAATCTCCTCTCCTCGTGCACCCTGAAACAATGGTCTCTTGACTCTTAGACAGTTCCAAACTTTTTCCCGGACTCCCTCTCAGTTAGCTGTGGTGCACTAGCCCGCTTCAGGCTGTGTTCATGCAGCCGACCCCAGTCCTCTCCCTGGGATCTGAACCCCGAAGCCTGAGCCTCAGCTCTCAGCCCCCACCCACCCTGGCAGTGAGCAGACAAGCCTCTCAGGCTGGTGAGTGCTAGTCAGCACCAATCCTCTGTGCGGGAATCTCTCCACTTTGCCCTCTGCACCCCTGTTGCTGCACTCTCCTCCTTGGCTCCCCACCATCTCCGCCAGTAAAGGGGCTTCCTACTGTTTGGAAACTTTTCCTCCTTCACAGCTCCATCCCAGAGGTGCAGGTCCTGTCCCTATTCTTTCATCTCTGGTTTTTCTTTTTTCTTTTGTCCTACCCAGGTACGTGGGGATTTTCTTGCCTTTGGGGAAGTCTGAGGTCTTGCCAGTGTTCAGTAGGTGTTCTGTAGGAATAGTTCCACATGTAGATGTATATTTGATGTGTTTGTGGGGAGGAAGTTGATCTCCACGTCTTACTCCTCTGCCATCTTGAAGGTCCTCTGTCTCAGGTTTTGCTTTAATACAATCTGCTCAAGCTATACATTTCCTTTAAATATTGCATTAGCTCTATCTCATAAATTTTAATACCTTTCATGAAAGTAATGGCCAAGCAGCATGTATATCAGGCTGCAGGACTGTGCACATTTGGAAAAAATCATCGGGCAGGATAGGATCAGGAATGCAGGTTTCTCACATCCATATCCCCTCCCAGCGCTGCTCACAGCAATCTGGAAGGCTCAGATGTCACAATCTGGGAGGGGGAACCCAAGTCTTGGGTATGCAAACTAGGAAAGTACTGGCTCTTACACTGTTGGGATTAGGAGCTGGGAGTCAATAGCAATATGATATGGGAGGACCCATTCTCCAGCCCTATCTTGCCTTTTCCATGCTCATGGCTGGGTAAGCACCAGTTCTTCCTTGGGCATAATTCTGGGACTGGGACCTGAACCCTGGTTGGCCTAAAGTTCTGAGCCTGGGCAGCTTTCTAGAGCTTTGCATGCAACCAACCTCTGTTAGGAGATGCCAGCCTGCAGGGGAACAGTAGTTTTCTTGTTCTTACTGCTCAGTATTGGTTTTGGTATCAATCAGTTCTAAGTATTTTTCTAATTTCCTTTGTGATTTATTATTTGAGTTATTTATAAGTCTGTTTTCTAACATTTCAAACATATGCAATTCTCTCAACTTTATATTATGATAATTTCCATTTGTACAGACTATTTAGAAAAAACAGTAGAATGAATTCCCACATGACCTACTCCTAGATTCAATAATTGTAAACATGCTTTCACAACTGTTTTTTTCCTCTCTCTTTCTATTTATATCTATTTCTGGCAAAATTGCTAAACCTTGTTAATTATGTTGACGATATCATGGCACCTCTTCTCTAAATACTTAAGTCTGTATCTTCTGAAAATGATGACATTCTTTACCTACTTTATAACAATATTGTTAATGCACTTAAGTAAAATTATTGCAATAATATACAGTATACACTAGGATTTAGTCTTTACTGAAATGTTCCAATGTCCCCCAAATACATTTTATAGTTGAGATTTTTTTAACCAGTATGCCATCAAAGTTCACATATTTCATTTGCTTCTAATATTTCTTTAACTGCTTTTATTCTGGGATATTCCCTCTACATTTTCTTTAACATTGACTTTTTTTTGGGTCCAAACCTTTCATCATATAAAATGACTCACAGTCTGGTTCTCATTATTTCACCCATCTATCATTTTATTTACTCTTCAATCTCTGTATTTTCCATAAATGAAAGTGAGGTCTTGAAGCTTGCTTTGCCTTAGATTGAACATATTTTGGCAAAAGCATTCTTAGGTGATGCTGTATTTTCTTAGGTGATGTCCTGATGTGAGATTTCTCACCTTACTGAGCCTCAGTTTAGCATATTTTGTTAAAATGTACTGACTGACAAGGTTCCTCATTGTAAAGTCCTTTTATTTCCCTCTTTCAAATTAATAAGTAATCTGTGGGATGATTTATGTCACCATCTGACTCTAATGTTCTCCAACAACATTTCACAGAATGGTTTTATTATCCACTGATGTTCCTTGCCCAATTCATTATTACTTTGGTAGTTCAAGCAGAATGAGTTTTAAATTCTAGCATTTATTTTGCCTTTATTACCTGGCTTTCTCTGCAAAGAATAGCTTTTGGTTTCCCTTCCTCTCTCTCTTTCTCCCTCTATTTTTGAGATTCATTATGGACTAATGTGTTACAACATGCACCCACCCAGAACTTGGCCTCAGCACTGGTAACTGGGGGCAGAGGGAGAAATGCTGATGTCTTGCCCTCTCCCTGGAAGATACCTCTGACTGAGAGCTGGAGTGAGTGGGAACTCCAGTCTGGAGCAGACTTTCTCACTGAGTCAGGAGGGCATTCAGAAAAGAGTGGGTCTCTACTTGGATACCAGAGACTCTTGCTGTTCTTACTAAATTTTAATAGATTTTCTTGATTAATTTTTTTTTCATTTGCTATATGCCTTAGGAGAATTTCTAGAGCTCTGAATTTTTTTTTAAATAATTTTCCTCAGTTTTACTGGGGAGTGGGTCCATGGAGCTCCTCATAGTCATGCTGTACACTGCAGTCCTGTCATGTATTTCTAATTTTATTCCATTGCAGCTGGAGAACATGTTTTGCATTATTTCAATCTTTTCCAATTTATTGGGACTTGTTTTATGTCCTAGGATAGGGGTTATCCTGGAGAATGTCCAAGTGCACTTGAGAAGAATGTTTATTCTGTTGTTCTTAAGTATAGTTGTTTTATAGATGTCTGTTATGTCTATTTGGTTTACAGTGTGTTTCAAGTCTCCCATTTCCTTGTTAGTTTTCTCTCTAGTTGTTCTATGCATTATTGAAACTGGGGCATTTTAGTAACCCACTGTTATTGTTGAATTTTCTAATTCTTTTTTCAATTCTTTCAGTATTGCTTAATGTATTTTGAGGCCCTTTTAAAATGTGCACATCTATATATTATTGTTATATTGTCCTGATTGATTGGCCAGGTTTTCATTATAAAATATTCCTATTTCTCTCCAATGATCTTTTAAAAATTTTAAAGTCTATATTGTCTGGTATTTCTATTGCTCTATTCCTTCCTCTTCCTTTTTTTTTTTGTTGGTATTGTTATAGATATTATATCTACATATAAAATAAACCCATCAATACATTATGTTTATCACTCTATATAGTTTTAAGTATATCAAAGAAGCTGAGGCAAGAAAATGTACCAAGGATATATTTATAGTTCTGTTATATTAAGTGAATTTGAATTACTGTACAGTGTCATTTTATTACTTCAGGACAAATTTGTTCCCATCTGTTTCCTTTGTACTTTCTTCTGATATATTACTTTTATGTATGTTATAGAACCAACAGTGTTATTGTTGTTTAAGGAATTGATTTTTAAATCAAATAAGACAAAAAAGGAGAATAAATATGCAATTATAGTGTATTATGCAATTATATTGTATTTTACAATTATTTACACAGTTACATTAACTGATGCACTTTCTTTTTTCATGTGAATTCAATTTTTTCTCTGGTGTTATTCGCTTTCAGACTGAAGAAATTCCTTTAGTATTTCTTGTAAGACTGATCTGCTATCAATGCATTTTCTCAGTTTTTAATTTACCTCAGAATATTTTTATTTGGCTTTAATTTTTTTTTTTTTGGCCGTGTTGGGTCTTCGTTTCTGTGCGAGGGCTTTCTCTGGTTGTGGCGAGCGGGGACACTCTTCATCGCGGTGCGCGGGCCTCACTGTCGCAGCCTCTCTTGTTGCAGAGCACAGGCTCCAGACGCACAAGCTCAGTAGTTGTGGCTCACAGGCCCAGTTGCTCCGCAGCATGTGGGATCTTCCCAGACCAGGGTTCGAACCCGTGTCCCCTGCATTGGCAGGCAGATTCTCAACCACTGCGCCACCAGGGAAGCCCCCTGGCTTTAATTTTTTAAAACATTATTTTGCTGGATATAATTCTTGGTTGACAGTTTTCCATTTCCTGCATCACTTCAGACAATGTTATCCTATTGTGTTCTGGCCTCCATTTTTCTTGAGAAGTCAGCTGTTGACCTCATTGGGATTTCCTTGTATGTGATGAATCATTTTTCTCTTGCTGTTTTCAAGATTTTCTCTTTGCCTTTGACTTTAAACATTTTTACTATGATGTGTGTGGGTGTGAATTTCTTTGCATTTATCCTACTTGGAGTTCATTGAACTTTTTGGTTATGAAGATTAATATTTTTCATCAGATCTGGACATTTCCAGTTATTATTTCTTTAAGTAATTTTCCTTCTCTTTTCCCTCTCTTCTCCATCTGTGACTCCATTTATGTAGATTTGTTGTTCTAATGGTGCCCAATATTTCTCTGATTCTTTGTTAATATGTTATTCTTATTTTCCTTCCATTTATCAGATGGCATAATCTCTATGAATCTACAAGTTTGCTGTTTTTTTCTTCATCAACTC
The DNA here is from genome assembly GCF_949987535.1 of Balaenoptera acutorostrata. Lineage (NCBI taxonomy): Eukaryota > Metazoa > Chordata > Mammalia > Artiodactyla > Balaenopteridae > Balaenoptera > Balaenoptera acutorostrata. The sequence continues at coordinate 46,663,942 of NC_080066.1, forward strand.
AAGTAATATAACATTTATTATATCCATTTGATACTTGAGGCTTTATTGATGTAGTCATCCTAATGGATCATTTCACTGACCCTCAGAAATATCCTATAAATAGAACCAGGATTGCAGTAATGAATAAATAAATGTGTAGAAAATTACTGAAGGCATCTGTTGCTTCAGAAACTTTAGAGAGTAAATCAAAGAGAGAAATTGGTAAGCCCTTCATCATGATCATAAGGCTATTACACTGAAAATCAAATTATCAGAACCTGGTTATGATTCTGTGGAATTAAGTATATATATATATATATATATATATATATATATATATATATATACAGATTTATACTAAAAAAGTAAAATGTTCTCAGGAGGAAAATCTAGTATATAAGACATTGATGATATTTATTTTTACTAGTTTCTCCATATATAAAGTTTAATTTGCTTTTTTTTAAATGAAAGAATTAGACACTAGAGCAGTATTTATATTTTAATAAGTACTAAGTGAGAAGTGGGGCTGTATGAAATAGCTGTTATCTTTTAGAAAAAATACCCCCATTTCTGATCCAACACAAGGGATATCTGCCCACTGCCTAGAAGCCAATCCTTCAATTCTATTTAGCTATTATTTACTTATTTCAAATTGGATGATAATTAGGCCCTAGAGAACTAGGGCACCAGAACCTGAGATTTGGCAGTAAATAAAACACTAGGTTCTTGAATGTTTTCTAAAGGACAGAGATCTTATCGATATTCATATTGATAAACTACTGATGGACAAAAATTAGCAAATAATTTTTGGGCACCTAATCTGTGGTAGACTCAATATTTTACTTTTATTGTTCCAAGTAATCCTCTCAATAAGATTGTGAAATACATATTACTGGTTTCATTTAATAAAATTAAAAAAAAATTCAAGTAGGTTCAGTGAAGAATCTTAAGACATCCTCTTTTTTTCTCACTTATCCTGTCCAGTCCATCAATTTTCATTCTATCCCTACTTCCAAAGGTGTCCTTTGCCCACCTGCCACAAGCAATTCTCCATACATTTGCTAGAATATTCTATTTTAAAACATATATCTGAATATGTGACCTATCTGGCTTAATGTCTTTTAGGGGCTTACCATTGTTCTCAGAATAAAACCCTGGTTTATCAGAGCCCATGGATGCATCTCTGTTCTGGTCTGGTAACTACATCTTCTGTGATATCATCTCCTTCCACTTCTTAGCTCATTCATTATAGCCACACTGGTGCTCTACACAACTTTCAAACATGTTATGTTTGCTCCCACCTCTTTCCACTGCTTGTTCTTATCTTTGCCTATAATGCATTTCCAAGGTGGTCCCCTGGGTTGCTCCTTCTCATTATTCCGACATCAGTTCAAATATACTAGATCTAGAGGGCAATGATTTTCCTTGTCCTAGTTAATTAATCATCCCCAACACATAGAATATTTTTAAATTTTTGATTGAATAGAAGGATGGATAGATGAATCAGTAGATTAATGGTCAAATGACAGAGGTCATAAGCAGAGAGGCTGGTAACCGCACTCAAGTATTTCTGAATCCTAAGGTTATTTTATTTCCTTTGCACCACTTTTATCTGTGTGGTTTTTAAAAGTCTGGCTTATTGAATTATAGTTTACATACAGAAAAATTTACCTCTTTAAAGTGTAGAGTCCAGTGAGTTTTGACAAATGTATACAGTTATATGCTCACATCCACGAGAAAGATACAGAAGAGTTTCATCCCCTAAAAATTTTCCATGTCTCTTTGCTATCATTTTACTCCCCCACATCCAAGCCCTTCTGATTGCTGCTCTGACTCTGCTGCCCATTACAGTAACCATACCCTCTTTGCCTTTGGTGTTGATTGTTGCCATTTGGCCCCTGCTACCCCAGGATCCACTATTCTTGTTGTATTTAGGTTTCCAATTAGGTGAGTGAAGTTCCCATTCTAAGGTCATATAAAATGTCCAATTAAAACCAGAGAAGGCAGAAAATTAAGGGAAAGAGAAATAAAGAACAAATGGAAAACAGTTACAAATATGATAGATATCAATCCAACTGTATCAATAATAATATAAAATTTGAATCATCTAAATTCTTCAACTTAAAGATATGTGCTTCCAGAGTGGATAAAAGAACAAGATACAACTACATGTCATCTCCAAGAAACCCACTTTAAGTATAAAGACACCAATATGTTAAAAGTAAAGGGATGGAAGAAAATATACCATGCTAATGACATACCATGCTAACACCGATTAAAAGAAAGCCAGAGTATCTGTATTAATTTCAGACAAAGCAAACTTCAGAATAAGGAGAGTTATCAGGGATAAAGAGAAGTGTTACACAATGATAAATGGGTTAAATCTCCAAGAAGGTATAACAATTCTGAACATGTATGTGCCTAATAACAGAGAATCAAAATATGTGAGGTGAAAAAATGACAGAACTTTGAGGAGAAATGTACAAATTCACTATTATAGCTGTAGACTTCAACATCCCTTTTTCAATAATGATAAATCAAAAAGGCACAAAATCAGCAAGTTGACCTTAACAGCACTATCAATCAACTTCATCTAATTGACGTTTATAGAATATGCCATGTAACGACAGCAGAATAAACATTCTTGTCAGGCTCACATGGACCATTCACCGAATAGACCACATTCTAGGCCATAAAACACACATTAATTTTTTTAAAGCAGAAACCACACAAAATATGTCCTCAGATGACAATGGAATTAAACTAGAGATCAGTAACAGAAATCATCATGTATCATCAGAGAACTGTGAATTAAAACAACAGTGAGCTACCATTACATACCTATTAAATTGGCTAAAATCCAAAAAAATGAAAATACCAAATGCTGCAGAGGATACAAATCAAGAGGAAATATCATTTATTGTTACTGGAAATGCAAAATGATACAGCCATTTTGGAGGATAGTTTGGCAATTTCTTATAAAGTTATCATCTTAGGTTATGATACAGAAATCCTGCTCCCTGGTATTTACCCAACTGATTTGAAAATTTATGCCCACACAAACACCTGCATACAAATATGTATAATAGCATTATTCATAATTGCCTGAAACTAAAAGCAACTAAAATGTCTCCAATAGGTGAGTAGATAACAAACATCCACACAATGGAATATTACTCAGCAATAAAAATAAATGAGCTATTAAGCTACAAAAAGAGCCACACAGAGGAACCTTACATGCAGATTGCTAAATTAAAGAATCCAGTGTGAAAAGGTTAAATACTTTGTGGTTCCAATTATATGACAATTGAAAAGACAATACCACAGTGACAGTTAAAAGATCAGTGGTTTCCAGGGATTCCAGGCTGGGGAAGGATGGAGTGTGTGGTGGTGTGTTAAATATGTGAAATACAAGAGAGTTTTTAGAGCAATGAAACCACACTATACTTTTGTCAAAACCATAGTACTTTACAGCACAAGAAACAGATCTTCATGCATGCAACTTAAAAATAGATCATTTAGGAAGCCAGAGGATCCCAGGATAGAATACAGAAAGTGACAAAAGAATCTAACTGTATTACAAATGTGTGAAGCAACATCACTGAAGGTTGTGGGAGGAAAGTGCTGACCTAAATAATGATAGAAATAAGTGGAGTCTGTAAGACTAAGGGCAAAAGAAACCATACACAACTGCTGTGCTCTAGTTGATAAAGATGGTTTCCATTGGGGTAGGTATTAACAATTCTGATACCACTATACATGTATCCTGGATTTGCATAATTAAGTAAATGGGTGGTGGCCGGTGAAAGCCAGGCTTCTCACTGTTCAAATGGGAGTTTATAGAAAAGCAAGGGTAGCATGTTAGAATGAACCATGTCATAATGGACATGAAAGTGGAATGGAGTTGGAGACATCAGTATGAACTCATGTTTAGCTTATGGTCACATATAGAAATATTTATGGATATGCATATATGCACTAGTTAGGATACACCTAGTAACCAGGTCTTTGTTTCTAATAACATTCTCCAAAGAAAGGAACCAGGGTTTCTTGTAGAAAGAGAAGATTCTAGTTTCTGGGTCAGGAAATATACAAGACAAGCCTAGAACATCTTGTAATGCCAAAAAGTAAGAAAATTGTCAAAAAGAAAAAAAAATCACAATATGGGAATTATTTGAAAAGACATGTAAGCCTACTGAAAGAGCTCCCCATGGCACAGCTGGGATTATTTGAGCAACAAAATAAAGTAGTATTGGATTATAACCCAAGTGTAAACTAAATATCCATGACTTCATACTGATATAAAAAAATGATTGCATAAATAAATAAATGGTTAAGAATACATAAATCTCCGGGCTTCTCTGTTGGCACAGTGGTTGAGAATCTGCCTGCTAATGCAGGGGACACGGGTTCGAGCCCTGGTCTGGGAAGATCCCACATGCTGTGGAGCAACTAGGCCCATGAGCCAGAACTACTGAGCCTGCGCGTCTGGAGCCTGTGCTCCGCAACAAGAGAGGCCACGATAGTGAGAGGCCCGCGCACCGCGATGAAGAGTGGCCCCCGCTTGCCGCAACTAGAGAAAGCCCTAGCACAGAAACGAAGACCCAACATAGCAATCAATCAATCAATAAATAAATCTTAAAAAATAAAAAAATAAATAAAGAATACATAAATCTCCTATATTGAAGAATTCCAAATAATTTATATAGATATTCTATCCTCAAGTGTGTGGCTCATAAATCCCACTCAAGAGCAGGTTGCATGTGGTTATTTTTTCCAAAGAGTACCATATAGAAAAAGGGAAAACGAGTCACTTTACAGGGGAGAAACCTGATGAATACTACCTCAACCAGGTGATCAAGATCAACATCAGTAGTAATACATCAAATTGATAGTAAGTACCCTTGATATGATGATATAATGAAAATGGCATGTTATCATCTGTGTGGCCTTCCTTCCCAAAACCCATAAACCCATTATAATCATGAGAGAAACATCAGACAAATCCCAATCCTGGTCAAGAGACATTCTACAAACTGCCTTATCATTACTTTTCAATATCGTCAAGGTCTTTAAAAAAAAACAAAAGCAGCTCTGAGAAACTCACATCCAGGAAGGTTCTAAAGAGACATGATGACTAAAAACTATTAACAGCTATCTCATATTTTGGCCACCTCTTTAGAAAATGGTATCTATGTTCATTGATAGTAAGAAGAGGAAAGGACATTAAATGTTTAAGGGAAGTAATCTGAAAATGGGAAACAAATCTTGAATAAACTTTATTGTACCTGAAAAATTGTAAGCAGATCTCCTGCCTTCTCTGAACCTAATTTTTTCACCGACAAAATAAGGATGATAATGTATACCTCAGAAAGTTGTCCTGAGGATTAGGGAAAACTTGTACATAAAGTGCTCAGCATCCTGAAGGACAGAGCTTCACTCCATCCAATATACTGTGATGGACTGAGGCTAGAGGTACAACAGATACTCAGAATTCACCTGCATTTACCTTGCATATAGCCTGAAATACAAATCCATGTATATATGATCCCTCATGCCATTTAAGCACTCCTAAGTTTCCATTCTAACTTAGCATTAATTGTGATGGTCCAAGATCTAAGAGCATGGTGGAAGACATGTGGAAGTTTTTCTGCTTGTTTGTTTTCTAGTTTATTTTTTAAAATAAGCTTTACTTTTAGAACAGTTTTAGATTTATAGAAAAATGGAAGACAGAGTACAAAGAGTTTCAATATGCCCTACATCCAGTTTCCCCTATTATTAACATCTTAAATTAGTATGGCACATTTGTCACAATTAATGAACAAATATTGATACATTATTATTAACTAAAGTCCATAATTTATTCAGATTTTCTTAGTTTTTACCTAATGTCTCTTTATATTTTATATTGTCACTGAAATGAAGGGAAATAACATTTCATCCTCTTCACAATCCCAGAACACTTCCACTTTCCTCATAATTAATATTTATCTAATCCCAAACCCCATGATGTTCATGGGCTTCATGGAAATTAATGAAAAATAGCGAACGTCTTCCTAGAGGGAACATATGACTTAACCTCATGTACATTTGTTTTTAATTTGCTTTTTTTTTTCTCCTCCTCTGTGTTAGTTTTGCATTTATCAGAGGTTTCCAGAAAATGCGATTGGAAGACTAAATGTGTTTGATTACATTTGGATTTTTATGTTGGCCTTTACGTTGATTTGATTATTTGAAAAGACTGAGTGTGTGGGGGGAGAGTATTGTCTAGGAGACTGGAGTTCAAATTCCTGACCCTGTTGCTAAGCTAACCATGAGACAAGTCATTGCATCTCTCCTGGTCTGGGTTTCCTCATTTGCAGGGATAGGAAGGACCAAATGATCACTGAGCATCCTTCTCCTTTATAGTTCTATGATAGTAGAATGTGGGCTCCTTTCTGCAATCCAGTTGAGTTTTCAAACTGGCAAGAGTCTGTGAATAAGACAACAGTTTGGAATTTTGGTTTCCCAATTCAGGGAAGGGAGTCTCCCTTGGTTTGGGTGGGGTGAGAGAATTTCTCTAGAGAGAGACAATGTTATCTCATCAGGCTTATCCTGAGGGGTGGTATGTCTCTCCCACCAAGAAGGAGAAAATAGCATTGATGATAATTTGTTGGTTGGAATAACTTCCCACAAGAAATGAAAGAGAAGTAAAAGGCAGATCAAATGACTAACTTTTGCCTTGCCTTAGAAGAAAAGCTGGTGAAATTTAGAAATATATTCATGTCTTTATTCACCCAGGCTCTCTACCTGAACCAACAACTATTCATGAAACTTTCCACATTAAACTTTCAGTTCCAGTAAAGTTCATAGCAGCTTCTAAAACTGCACTTGGAGGTGACAATATAACATTCCTTTGGGCCAGATGCATAGAGACTTAGAGTGTGAGGGCTGAAAAAGGTTTAAGACGGGAAAGGACGTTCATCTGTGTTTCTACCATGTGCCCAACACTTAACTTACATTAACAATCCTGGCCGGATGCTTTATATGTATTATTTCTAATGTCTAAGAATCCTACAGAACAGGTAGTTTACAAAAAAGGAAACCGAGGCTCAAAGCAGGGTAAATAATTTACCCAGTTTCACTTGACTCTAAGTTGCTGGTTTGAGTTTTTAACCCATATCTATCTGACTCCACCCTCTAAGTTGTGTTCACATCTGTTAACTCCAGGGAATAAAAAAATTATTCCCTTTTCTATAACTGTTTGATTGTGTGAATCACATAGTATTTTATTTCAGCGTTCACATAATTTTCTCTTCTACAAGTCTGTGAATGTCTGGAGCACAGGGATGGTGTTTTATTGGCCTCTGAATCCTCAGTATCTGGCAAATGGTAAGTGCCCAGAAGATATTTGTTCAGCTCAGGTCACACAATTAATCAGCCATAGAGCCAGAACTAAATCCAGACCTCTTGACTCTTAGTCCAGAACTATTTTACCACCAAATTATTACTTTTAGATTTTTAATCACATCCAGTTTCCAGATTATTCTCCCCATAAAACCTCCTACGTCCCTCATCCCAAACTCTGCACATTAGTTCTCGGAGAAGAGGGAAGGTTTTCATTACAACTACAAAGGCTTTGCATTTGTTGAAGTCTTCCTGGGTGCTGAGGGTCCAGGCTCACTATGTGCTAAGCCCTTTCATGTGAATTTGCTCATTTAATCCTGACAACTCTCTGAGATACAGGTTGTGATTAACCCCATTTTACCAATGAGGAAGCTGAGAAATAAAGGTAGTAACTAGCCAAGTTCTCAGACCTGGGAAGGAAGTCCAGAAAGTGTAGCCCTAGACAGGCACGGTCTGAGAGATGAAGCTCTCTTCCCCAGGTGGGAGCAGAGAGGGAGGAAAGTGGCCACAGTAGAAATCTAAGGTTTTATCTCCTTTTTGTGATACACCAAGTAGGCTGTGTGTGTGTGTGTGTGTGTGTGTGTGTGTGTGTGTGTGTGTAATAACTGCTATATTTTGATCCTGAAGATACATGGCTAACACCAGCTTCTGAGGACCATTTAATTGAAATCACCTACTCCTTTTAATCCCTGCAAATTTCTACCCAGAGCTTTTGAAACAGGTTGCTGAGCACCTCCCGTGCTGAATCTGTGAATACTCTGGTTTCTTACAAGGTCATGTGGAGGATAAGATTTAGCACATTCCAGGGAGATTATGCTCAAATTGCAAAAACCTGAAAAAGCATTGATAAAGCCTTAGCTGCATTATTCTGAAGACTGTGGTGTTGTGAGATATATACAGCAAACCTCACAAGGTTCTGAGGCTTATATTGTTTTCTATGCCTTTTTCCCCCCCAGAGATTCTGAATTCTTCCCGGAGATTAAAATGTAATGATACAATGAATTGAAACAGAAAAGCATCAAAAATCATACTCTGAAGCCTTATAGGATATATATGACATTATGCACAAACATGGAAGGGGATTTGAATACAACGAACAGCTCTGATGCACACATATATTTATATTCGCATACATATTAAAATAATAGTACTGGAGGCAGCAGCTTTGTAAACCCCTAGCCAGAGGGAGTGGGGAGAGCAGCCACCGGGGGAACTAGCATTAAGGGGGTGACTGTGATGAAGAAGGATGTGGGCAGGGAGGGAGTGGGTTCAACTTCGTCAAGTGCAGAATTATCATGTCATTAAAGTTGCAGCTGAAAGTCATATTTTCATCACTGGGGACTTTCGGTAGTTCATTCATTCTACAAACGTTGAGGAGCATTCTTTTTTTTTTTTTAAGATGTTTTGATGTGGATCATTTTTAAAGTCTTTATTGAATTTGTTACAATATTGCTTCTGTTTTATGTTTTGGTTTTTTGGCCCCAAGGCATGTGGGATCTTAGCTCCCCGACCAGGGATTGAACCCGCACCCCCTGCACTGGAAGGCGAAGTCTTAACCACCAGACCACCAGGGAAGTCCCTTGAGGATCATTCTTAATGCTTGGGTACACTTATCCACAAAACAGGCAAAGCCCCTGCCGACTAACTCTGCACTGACTTTAGGCTGTATGTTAGTAATTTAGTCATGTCCACAGTCTTAGCTTTTTGGTTCAGTCCAAAACAACAATGACAACAACAAATGCGGAGGTGTAAAACGATGAAAAGACACAAAAAACAATTTAGAAAATTTATTTTGGATGGAGGAAATAAACATCATATCTAACAAGAACGCAGGACAGTTACTCAACCAGGGCAGTTTTTCTCTAAGTAGAAAGACCTTGCATCCTGAGGTTGGTTTAAAGCTGATGCAGTATCCTTAAAAGTGAAGCTTGTTCAAGGGAAGAGGAAGGCTGCTGGGTGAGCATCAGGCACAGTGCCCTGGGGCGGGAGTAGCTGCCCAGGAGAAGGAGCTCCAGGAGTGGGAGAAGAATGCCTGGATTCCCCTCCGTCCACAACACACGCAGGGGACCCCCACCACCAGTGAGGCCAGACTTTTTAAAAACCTTGGATAGCAGCTTTATGGGAGACAGACACCAGATGACATTCCTCATAAATTCTAGTTTGTTTATTTGCTTCTCCCCTTCTACCTCCATAAAGCAAGTTACATGAGGCAAGGCGTTCGTCTCTCTGGTTCAAGGCTGTATTCCCAGCTCTTAGAACAGTGGCTGGTCGGGAAGGATGGAAGAACGACAGGAGAGGGGCGGGGAAAGGAGGAAGCTTGGTTTCTAGCAAGTACTATGGTATCTATGTGTACCTAGATACACACACATATGTACACAAATATACATATAAATTTACATAGGAAGCTGTACATTTTGATGAGAAAAGCATACATTTAAACATTCAGTGGAGCAGTTTTTAACAGGTATTTTACAGCTTTCATTACAGCTTAACCTAATGTATTTTGAATGGAGTTTGTAGCACATCATACAGTTTTACATGATATTCAATGTTAGAAGACTATACAGAATTCAGATAAGATGCATATAATACAATCAAACAAAGCACCTTAAACAGAAAGAGGTTGAGTGACAGCCATCTGTTGGTATGTAATTGAAGCAGCTTTCCTCCCACACGGGGATAGCACCACTTTTCTGTGGGAACTGCCCCTCTCCTAGACTGTCAGGGCGGCTGTCCTCAAACCCCAGCCTATTGGGTAGGGACAGGTCCAAGATTTGTCCCATGGTTACTCAGGCTTGGTCAGGGGTGCATATGACCCAGCCTGGCCAATGACCAACCACCCCTAATCTCTCACTCCCTTATGTCTGGATTGTAAACCTGAGGCTTCTGGTACCCTTCTCTCCATCCACTGGGGGAGAAGTTGCCTGATAATAAAACACACAGGGGAAATGGAACTGAAGGCTGGTGGGATACAGGCACCCAGGACATGGAGACAGTGTCCATGTGTGGCATGCCTGAAACCACACTCCAGCACTTTCTGGGAGGTGTTTAAGCTGCTGCAAATGAGTTTTGGTCACTTTCAGGTTAAAGAGTGCTGAGTACATTCATGTTCACACACACGTTTTGGGAAGAAAGGGAAGAAAAAAAGTTTTCCATGCATAATAATTACAATGGCTGTGCACTCTTGTCCTGAATTTGATCTTTCTGTCCTACGGCTCCCAGAAGTACATCTGTCTGGCCACAACTTCTCAATCTGATTTCATCAGACACAGTCACTTGACATGCATTTCTACCCCAAACCTACCCCACTACATTTGTTCCTGCTCTGGAACAGAAATATAATTGGGGATGTAATGTGGTGAGAATCATTTTCAGGGGCTCTGCTTTGATCAAGAGACAACTGAGCATTCTAAATCTGGCCCCGCCTGGACCATGACCTTACACAGCTCTTCACCCCATTGCTTCAAAATTTTTCACTTATTTGTGGGAAATAGTATATGCTAAATTTGATTAGAAGGGATATTATGACTGTCCTAGCTCAGGCTGCCACAAAAAAATACCATAGACTAGATGGCTTAAACAAAGATTTATTTCTCCCAGTTCTGGAAGCTGGAAGTCTAAGATCAAGGTGCTGGCCTATTTGGTTCCTGGTGAGGACCTTCTTCCAGCAGACGGCTGACTTCTCTCTAATTCCTCACTTGTCATCTTTTCAGCGGGTACACATGGAGAGAGAGGGATCTTTCTTCCTCCTCTTAGGGCTAATAACCCCATCAAGAGGGCCCCACCCTCATGACTTAATGTAACCTGATCACCTCCTAAAAGCCCATCTCCAAGTACCATCACGTTGGAGGTTGGGCCTTCAATGTATGGATTTGCAGGGGAATGCAAAGATGCAGTGTGTAACAATGACATATAATGATAAAAAACATCTTTGCAAAAGGGAACACAATAATTTGCAATTCCACTTTTTAGATATGGCTGGGACTAGTTTCAGGTATGATGTGCAAAATCTCTGATATTTTTGATGATTTAATAAGCCAGTTGCTAATAGGTAACTATTTATACTACCTACATTTCTGGGGGCATTTATGAATAGATCTCAATTATTAAGGGATTCTTATTCAGATGCAAAGCAGTTACATTTAATTCAAACAATTTCAAGTCAATATTCTATTGTGCCATCTAGTTAGAAAACTGTAAGTTACAACCTAATTGTTGAGAAATATTTCTGAGGGCCTATGAAAGACTAGGCGGGAAAATACCCTATAAGAGTGTGGGCTCCATCCTACGCTTCCTGGGCTTGTATCTCTTCAAGGAAGATGAGCATTTCCCAGTGTATCCCATTAGGGAGATGTGTTACTTCTAACACATCCCTTCAATGTTGTTCAACCATCATTAGGCCTCCAGGCAGGGAGCACACCAGCCCAGAGTGAAAGCATTCGCCCTTGTTGTAACCGACTGGGAATTGGTATTGATTGAACAGCGTATTTGGGAGAAAGAAAAGCAAGGATGACACACTGGTTTGTCATGCCTGATTTACTTGAGAAGTGAGAAAAATGCTGACCTGGGAGAGCAGTGACCCTCAGAACTAAATACATGTGTGTCAGATAAACTGTGAGCTACTCATTGCACTGAGGAATCGGCACATCTGGTGAGGGGAACATCGCTCAGTGGAATGACCCAGCTGTGCAGAGGAGGTGAAACATAATTGAGCTTATTTATGAACACTGCTTGCGAACTCAGCTCTTGGCAACACTGGGGATGACCTTTTCCCCTAAAGTCTTCGTGTTTCTTCTTTCTTGTCTTGGCAACTACTGAAATTGAGGCACTGGTTCTGAGATTAAAAGGCTGCCAGTCAGCAATGTTTGATGTGATTCATCTTCTCTGAGGAGTTACAGTTTTAGGAAACTGGTGGCTGCAGAGATCACAGACTAGTCCTAATTTTTCTATGTAGAGAAAAAGAAAAGACAATGCAGGACCAGACTGGAATGGCAGAGTAAACATAAGTAGTTTTCATTCTCCAAATGAAAATACTTCATGTAACACCTCTTTGCTATAAATGTACGTTTACTTTAAAAAACTATTTCTGGAGCAGATTCCCTGGAATGCCATCGGGGAAAATAAACCATCAACAGCTGTCTGAGGAGTCTTTTGTCCATATGAAGCGCATTGTAATAATTCTGAGAGAGGTGGCCAGATGGAGGAGAAAGAATGAGGGTTCTGTAGTTGAATATGCCTCTGCTTGAATCCGGATTCTGCTCCTTCTTTTTTTTTTTTTTTAACAGGAATCAGATGTAGTAGATTTTTTTTAGTTAATTAGTTTATTTATTTTTGGCTGCATTGGGTCTTCATTGCTGCGCACGGGCTTTCTCCAGTTGCAGCGAGCGGGGGCTACTCTTTGTTGTGGTGTGCAGGCATCTCACTGCGGTGGCTTCTCTTGTTGTGGAGCACAGGCTGTAAGCGATCCGGCTTCAGTAGTTGTGGCGCACAGGCTTAGTTGCTCCGTGGCATGTGGGATCTTTCCGGACCAGCGTTCGAACCCACGTCCCCTGCATTGGCAGGTAGATTTTTAACCACTGAGCCACCAGGGAAGTCCTCTGCTACTTCTTGTGTGACATTTGACAAGTTCCATAACATTGCTAACCTTCAGCTTTTTAAGCTGTAAAATGGTACGGTAATTTGTATCTCAAACAGCTGTTGCAAGGGGGAAATGAAGTGATGTATGGAAAATGCCAAGCATAGTTGCTGCCCAATAAACGCTTATCATCATTCCTGCTTTGGAAAGTGGAGGGATGGATTCATATCCACTAGCAGTGTTCTGCGATCTCATTACTTACCTTAATTCCAGACAACACATTAAATAGATTGGTAAAGAAGAAACTTGTTTCAGTGCATACTTTGTGATTTAGAAATTGAGATGAACACATGTTTCCTGTCTTAACTGAAAGCAAACAAATGTCACAGTGGCAGGTACAAATGATTTCAAGTTGGAAAAAGGCCTTACCAACTCACTATGAGTCAACAAAAGTTTAACTCAGTTTTTTACCCAATGATTCCTCTTTTATAATTACAGTCGAATACCTGTATAAGAGACCTTAATTTTTGGTCCTATTCCTCCCTGACACTCTTCTTTGATATTTCATATTTGTTATACCATGATAATGTAGACTAAGGCAACCTTGTTTTAAAAATGTAAGTAATTCTATTTTTAGTTTTTTAAGGAACTTCCATACTGTTCTCCATAGTGGCTGTACCAATTTACATTCCCACCAGCAGTGCAAGGGGGTTCCCTTTTCTCCACACCCTCTCCAGCATTTATTGGTTGTAGATTTTTTGATGATGGCCATTCTGGCTTGTGTGAGTTGATACCTCATTGCAGCTTTGATTTGCATTTCTCTAATAATTAGTGATGTCGAGCATCTTTTCATGTGTTTGTTGGTCATCTGTATGTCTTCTTGTGCAATAGAAGCTAACACAGCATTGTAAAGCAACTATACTCCAATAAAAATTAATTAAAAAAAATATTCTAACTAAAAAAATGTAAGAATAATTGATCTAATGGGGAAAAATGGGTTGCATTTGGATTAGAGAGCAATTTTCAGATATGTTGGGGAAATGTTGTATTAGAGAAACAACCCAGAATATTTTCTTCTAATTTAAGCAGGGAAAATCTCTCTCTCAGGAAGGAACCCTGTATGTATTGATATATGTCCCCTGCCTCAGTCTCAGTTATCTTTGATTTTCCACTTACACGTTATATAAATATTGATGACAAAGTTCTGTGCAGTAACAAATTATATTTAATATATTTTCCATTACACTTGTTATTTTGCTACCATGGTGAAACAATTTTCTTGAAATTAAGTATCATAAAATATTTGAGACTAGGTTGCAGCTGAGCAATTGAGAAAGACAGATGTGATGAAATTAAAGAAGGATGGTGAATAAACACACGTGTGCACTGACTTAGAAAACACCAGTTTCTTCAATGAAAAAAGAGATTCGATGCAAAGCTTTTACTTTTTGTTTAGCGGTCTCTCTGATCTCTTCACGAACTATGGCTTCCTGATACAACAGCCAGGCAAAAATTCAGCAATTGATTGTGTTCTGAATAAGCCATATGCCATGTAAGCCATGATTTTTCCTTTTGTTACTTATTGGTAATAAATTATTGGAATGTTTACAAACTAAATTAACAAGCTCCTTTGGCAGTATATGAACACAATCTAATTCGATGCTGGGGAAGAAAGAAGAAATTAAGCACCATTTGTTTAAACCTACTATGTGCCAGGCATGGTACAAACCACTGTGAAACCATTGTCTCCCTAATTTTCACCACAGTCCTGGGAATCAGGTATTATTTCCCCTTTATATAGAGGAGAAAATGAAGACAACAAGGGACTTCTCCAAAGGCTCATGTGTCAGATTTGAATTCTGTCTGGTTCATCTGATCCCAATCATCATGACCTTTGCCAAAATTGTTACTGAGCCATCAGTAAAAGTGGATGCAGGATATAGATTTGGTTATCATGGACCTGAACATCTGGCAAGATTTGGGGCAATTTGTAATTTGAATGAAAATATCTTTCATTTAGGAACAGTATATGATTACACAGTTTCTTGGAGTTATACATTTGACCTTAATATTAAATTTAATTGCCCATATCTTAAGGTAGCAAGTTCCTTGTGTGTCACCCTGGGAAAACTGTCATGGCCAGGGTGCTGCCAGTGGCCTCTTGGAAGGCAAAGTAAGTGAACATGTGGGAACTAGGGACTGGTCCTTCAGTAAGCAAACTGTCCATGCATCTGAAAATCTTTGAGAGCCAACTGATGCTGACATGAGTCTCTGAAACACAAGGTCATTGTCTGGGAGAAATTATGCAGGTACCTGAAGAGTTAAAAGCAAAGCGGCTAAGATTGAAATTTCAGCCTCTTTCATAATTCCTGTATTTCTTTTTAAGACAGGTAAGAAGGGGACAGTTTGCTCCTGTATCAGTGTTCAGGGGAGGGATTAGTTTGCAAAGTGGGTGGAAATTTCCAGTCATCTTTCTCCCCTTGCAAGGATCCCAGAGTCTTGTTCAGCTTAAGATTTTCAGCATGATGAAAATTCACTCCACTGGACAGGCAGGTAATGCAACCTCTTTTCACAACAACAGCCTTCTTTCTTTGGGGCATTTCAGCCCGGCCATTCAGGTGCAGGAAGTATGCAGAAGCAGGTGGGTAGGATTTCAAGCTTCAGCCACTGCTTGGCAGTAATCCCTCCAGGTAGATATTTAATTAAGCTGAGAAAGTCAGTGTACCATCCATCAGGTAGCATGTTCTGGCATAAACCATTTACTCTCTGATCCACAATGTATCAAAAGTATAAAATGAGTTTTAGTATGAAATGGTATGACATAAATGGAGAGTGAGGCAAGTGCTGACTCAGAAGACCTTCTGATTACAAGAAGGCTGTTTGTTTTGGTTTTTTTTTTTTTTTTTCCCAAAAGTCACTCAAAGAGAACAAGTGGCTCCCGTTACCGGTATCAAACCCTGTAATTGAATCGCAGTCCCCAACTGAACCTGCTGTTGAAATGTCACACACCCAGCCCATTTGCTAGTCAGAGTAGGTACGTGCCCTACAGACACGGCCACCTCAAAAGAAGCCTTGCAAGGGCTTGGCTTGCGGGATCTGAGTTGACTTGCATTGTACATGTGTGTTGAATAATGACTGGAATCTGACTCATGCAAGAAGGAAAGGGTACATTCCAAAGAATTATCGTTTGTGAATTCTGGGAGATGATAATACAAGGATAGCTCTCTTCAGCTTCCTGTACATGCAGAGCACATCAGAGGTGCAAATATCATGAAGGCCAGGGGTCTGGTTCTCACAGTATGTACAGTCAAGTAGAGAAAAAAGCCTGAGCCCCACAGAGGATGCTTCACAGGAAAGGGCAGCTGGGGAAAGATGTATGGCATTTTAGACCTTAAATGCCAGTAGGGTTCAGAAAAGGAAGTGATGATTTAAGGCTAGGGAAATCTAGAAATGCTGGTGGATGAGATGGGATTATAATTTTGCTTTGTAAAATGAGTGAGATTTTATTCGGAAGAGAGGAGGAGAGGCTACAGCAGAGGAGGCGAGAAACCACAGGTGTGATGGGCAAGGGGTGGGGCAAAATTTGCTGTAATAATGAGTTACTTTTGGAGAGTGGAAAGAGACAGGACTGGAAGGGTTAACCAGGGCCAGTTTGTGAGTGGCCTCAAATGGAAGGCTATGGAATTTAAGCTTTATTCTGTCTATAAAGGTGGTTGAATTTGCAGATGTGTGCAGAACAGATTGGAGGGCATAGTATGAGCTATCCATCCCACAAGTGTCACGGAGAGTTTAGAGAGCGATAGATGCTTGGAATGCAAAGAGGAACCGCACCCGCGACGGTCTATAAGAGCTCTCAGAATAGTATGAGAGATGCATGTGAACACAGTTTGGCCA
The DNA here is from genome assembly GCF_949987535.1 of Balaenoptera acutorostrata. Lineage (NCBI taxonomy): Eukaryota > Metazoa > Chordata > Mammalia > Artiodactyla > Balaenopteridae > Balaenoptera > Balaenoptera acutorostrata. The sequence continues at coordinate 46,680,776 of NC_080066.1, forward strand.
CCGTTTAAGAAGGAACCAGAAGGAGGGGCTATTAAAGGACCACTGTAGTCCAGGTGGGATGGAATTCGGACTTGAACTAAACTGGGGAAACAGGAATGTGTAAGAAGGAGAGCCCGCACGAGTGACTCACAGTCAGAACTGACATTTCAGGAAGTCAGGAGCGGGAGGTGAAGCCGGAAGAGAGGTTTGGAAATCACCTGGGTAGGGCTGAACAGAGGTGGTGCCAGAGGTTGCCGAGTCAGAAGGCTGCGGCTGGCCTTGGGCTTGGGGACCCCACAGGGGAGAGGCAGCAGAAACATCAAAAAAGACCACGGTGAAGGAAGTGACAACTACAGAGGCCACCAAAAGGAGTAGTCGGCACTGCCGCCTATTAGCCCTCTGTCTAGGGTCTCTCCATCACACCCTGTATCCCTTCCTGAGACTGGGCGGGGTCTGGCGGAGGGAAAAGTGCTCCCTCACACTAGTTTCTCTGCCACATTAAAAAGCACACGGGCTGGGTGTAGAGACGGTCACTGCTGTCTGCCCAGAACAACTTCACCTTTTCCTTTTCCTCAGAGCCTATCTAAGGTTTGCTTTTCTATGCTGTTCCTGTCCAGCCCTCAGTTCAACTCCACTTCCTCCGAGACGCTCTTTCTGCGCATGCCCACCTCTGACCCACATTCCATCCCTACCTTCTGCCCTCATCCCACCTCCTTCCTTCTCTTTCAGTGGCGACCAGACGATGTGGGTTTGGATTTTGATATCGTCATTTATTGCCAAGATCTCTTTGAGTCTCAATTTTCTTACCTGGGAATGGGGGCGGGGCGGGGAACGGAAATAAAATATTTACAATGATAAAATTGAGAAAAATCTTGTTCGATGCTTAATATATTGTCTGGACCATTATAGGTGCTCGCTAAATATTAATGTCCTCTCCTGCTTCTTTCCCTATTAGATTTTCAGCAGTTAGTGAGTTAGCGTACAAAAGACACTCAAATGCTTATTGAATTAACCCTCCTTCCTGTCTCTATTAGAAATTAAACATTTTAAGGGCAGGGTCTTTCTGGGTCCTGCATGTAGAGTCTTGTGCATGGTGCCTACTAATTAAATATTTGTTGAACAAATGAGAAATGTCATTGGGAAAGCAAGGGCACTCCCAAGTGAGGGCTGACTGCAATTTTACACCGTGTGTGTCTGGAGAGGAATTGGGTCTGAAACCCTCATTCTCTCCCAGAACGGACTCTGGACCCAGATTCTCTCCACTATCTCCAAACAGGTCCCTGCTTTTACAGTTTAATGAAATGTTGCAGTGGCCTCAGGAACACAGGAGGAAGTCATTAATCAGAGACACATATGCCACTCCTTTGGAATCTGTCAAACACGTACTTGAAAAATCATCTGTATATTTTCCACAGGTGACAAAAGCAATACATCCTAATCTCCTACAGAATATCAAATCCCACCACCAAAACAAATGCCTTGTGACAGGTGACTGATAGGTGTTTCCCCTGACAGTCCCTGGCACAGAAATCTCCCCTCAAACCAGTCTCTAAAGGAAAGTAGAAGAGCAGTTGAATTTGCCAACTAGCTTCCTCCCCACACCACATGGTGCAACGCCTAACTGACTCACCATAAAAGATGTAACACTCAGTTGACCTTTTGCTTATCTATAAACACAGAATGAACTGCATGAACACCGATCCACCAAAGAACCATTTCAGGAAAATTTATTTCTTTTTGTTATCCATAAAAGTAAATTGCTCCTCACAGAGGAGGGACAAAAAAAATCCACTCTCTTGTCCTAATAACATTATTATGAAAGGGATGTTTTCTCTGAGCAATCATAACTAGGTGGCATGCTGTCAATTTTTTTATCAGGCTTTGTTACCACACACAGATTGTCCGGGGCTCCAGGGAGAGGGCATGCAGTGGGCTGGCCTTGTTTTATTTTTGCTGATGTAATGATGGGGTCAAATGTTTCTAATGTAGGTAAACTTTTTCTTATCATTGGCCTCCAACTTTTCCCTGATATAGGGTGAATGCTGAGGGGAAGTGTGGAAGCAGATTTATTTATTTTTATTTTTTTGGCCTTGCCGCATGGTATGAGGGATCTTTAGATGAGGGAGAGTGTGATGCTTGCTCAAAAATGTGCTTACACACACATGCACACATGTGCACATGCACACACACTCACACTCGGTGATTCTCCGTGCAATACTGGGTCACAAAAGTAGGAAGGAAGTTCTGCCATTGCGATAAGAAAAAATATGTTTCCTCCAGCTTTGGTATTTCTCAATAATCTTCACTTTAAGTGTCTCTGTGACACTTTGTTCAGCTAACGACTGGTCAGAGTGCCTTTGCTAAATGCTCTCTTGTGCCCCTTTGAAGCCAAGAATGAAATTAACCACAGTATAGTCCGTATCTAGTTTGTACCAGGAAAGACGCTAGTTGCTTTACAGAAAACCCTGTCTTCGCCATAGGTTGCTGTCTCTTTTTGAAAGTGAGGAAACTGAGGTTTGGACAAGTGAGGAACTGGGCTAAGGTCCCACAGCTAATGAAGAACAGAGGTGGGAAAGCCACCTTCTCCAGGGTTAGGGAGGACAGAACTCCCAGGTGAGACGTGAACTGGGAGACCAGCAGGATGGTGTTCTAGGTGTCTAAGACGAGTGGAGAACCAGGACCGTCTGGATGAAGTGGGACAATCTTGTCAGACAGAAGTTTAAACATGGTTGAGGTTCCAGGAGAGACAAATAATGTCTTTCTTGTGGATAGGCGGTTATGAACCAAACCATAGAAATAGCATAAGTTAAGAAAATACAAGGAACAAAATTAAATCAAAAAATGTCTTAAAAATTATTTCTATTATTTTGATTTACTTATTCTTGACATCATATATGTATGTATGTGTATATATACGCATATATACATATACCTGTATGTGTGTATATACGCGTATATACACATACCTGTGTGTGTATATATGTATAGATACGTGTACATACTTACATATATGTTATATATACATATATACATATGTGTATATATATGAAAAGTGCCTCTAGGCAAAAAGAAGCATATAAAAACCACCCATAATCTTACCATGTATAGGTTAATAATCTATATTTTAAGGTATATCCTTATAGTTTTGAATTAAATAGCTGGTTTTTGACTACATGAAGTATATTTTTTTAGTCTATTCAGGTTTTTTTTTTTAAATTAGAGTTAATTTGGGGTTTCCCTGGTGGCACAGTGGTTAAGAATCTGCCTGCCAATGCTGGGGACACGGGTTCAAGCCCTGGTCTGGGAAGATCCCACATGCCACGGAGCAACTAAGCCTGAGCACCACAACTACTGAGCCTGCACTCTAGAGCCCGCGAGCCACAACTACTGAAGCCTGCGTGCCACAACTACTGAAGCCTGTGCACCTAGAGCCTGTGCTCCGCTACAAGAGAAGCCGCTGCAGTGAGAAGTCCTTGCACCACAATGAAGAGTACCCCCCACCCGCCACAACTAGAGAAAGCCTGTGCTCAGCAATGAAGACCCAATGCAGCCAAAAATAAATAAATAAATAAATGTTAAATAAATAAATAAATTAGAGTTAATTTTGGTAAAGTATAATTTATTAAAATATTATTGGCATGAAGTGTTAAAAATATTCTTTCATGGTATTTAAAAAATATCTTTTATACCTGTAATTATGTCTCTTTTTTCTTCCTAATATTATGCGTATGGTGTGTCTGTCTGTGTGTGTGTGTGTGTGTGTGTGTGTGTGTGTATACCTCTTAGGTTTTGTTATTCTTAATCAGCTGTTCATCCAAGGAACTCTGGTTTCCTATTTAGAGACCACATTTGAAAAGCTAGGGTACTCCTTGCTACTGAATTGGTCATGGTTTTCTATTGTTTTTCAGTGAACTGAGATATGAAATGTTTTTAAAATAAAATACTTCATGGGTTCATACTGATACTGCCAATTCACATTCAGAACCACTAACACTTTTCTTAACCTCATCAATATGACAGCTGCACCTATACTGAAAATCCTAGTTACCAAAGAAACTGACATGATTTCTCATCTGTTTTGTCCAAAGGGGCACATGCCACAGTCTCAAAATTATAATATAAACACTACCACCATCAATGTTTTCTGTAAACATGTTAAGACCTTTTTTAAATCAGTTCTTAGGGAATATCGCACTAGAGATGAATAGTCAAATAATTAAATTTCTCTGGGTGATTATGTCACCAAATTGATACACTTTTTTGCTTTCAATTTTTACAATTATACAAAATATTAAATGATTCCAAATCTACAAAACAAAATATAGTCAGTTATATTCTCTCTGTTCCCTTCATTCATTTCTCTACCTTCCCAAATGTAGTAATTTATTAATTTTTTAATCTTTTTATTATTTTATATTTAATATGTTTTATGTTAATAAAAGAAACTATGTGTATGTATTTTAGGTTTACTATAAGAATATATAATTTATGAACTGTGAATATAAGAGATATTAACATATTATGAACTGTGTTAAAATAAATATACGTAAATATAAGAAAGTAATTTCTTGCCCCTCCTTTTATTTTTTTTTATTTTTATTTATTTATTTATTTTAAACATCTTTATTGAAGTATAATTACCTTACAATAGTGTGTTAGCTTCTGCTTTATAACAAAGTGAATCAGTTACACATATGCAATATGTTCCCATTTCTCTTCCCTCTTGCATCTCCCTCCCTCCCACCCTCCCCATCCCACCCCTCTAGGTGGTCACAAAGCACCGAGCTGATCTCCCTGTGCTATGCGGCTGCTTCCCACTAGTTATCTATTTTACATTTGGTAGTGTATATATGTCCATGACACTCTCTCACCCTGTCACATCTCACCCCACCCCCTCCCCATATCCTCAAGTCCATTCTCTAGTAGGTCTGTGTCTTTATTCCCGTCTTGCCACTAGGTTCTTCATGACCATTTTTTTTTTTTCCCTTAGATGTCGTATATATGTGTTAGCATACTGTATTTGTTTTTCTCTTTCTGACTTACTTCACTCTGTATGACAGACTCTAACTCCATCCACCTCATTACAAATACCTCCATTTCATTTCTTTTTATGGCTGAGTAATATTCCATTGTATATATGTGCCACATCTTCTTTATCCATTCATCTGTCGATGGACATTTAGGTTGCTTCCATGTCCTGGCTATTGTAAATAGAGCTGCAATGAACATTTTGGTACATGACTCTTTTTGACCTATGGTTTTCTCAGGGTATATGCCCAGTAGTGGGATTGCTGGGTCGTATGGTAGTTCTATTTGTAGTTTTTTAAGGAACCTCCATACTGTTCTCCATAGTGGCTGTATCAATTTACATTCCCACCAACAGTGCAAGAGGGTTCCCTTTCCTCCACACCCTCTCCAGCATTTATTGTTTCTAGATTTTTTGATGATGGCCATTCTGACCGGTGTGAGATGATATCTCATTGTGGTTTTGATTTGCATTTCTCTAATGATTAATGATGTTGAGCATTCTTTCATGTGTCTGTAGGCCATCTGTATATCTTCTTTGGAGAAATGTCTATTTAGATCTTCTGCCCATTTTTGGATTGGGTTGTTCGTTTTTTTGTTATTGAGCTGCATGAGCTGCTTGTAAATCTTGGAGATTAATCCTTTGTCAGTTGCTTCATTTGCAAATATTTTCTCCCATTCTGAGGGTTGTCTTTTGGTCTTGTTTATGGTTTCCTTTGCTGTGCAAAAGCTTTTCAGTTTCATTAGGTCCCATTTGTTTATTTGTGTTCTTATTTCCATTTCTCTGGGAGCTGGGTCAAAAAGAATCTTGCTGTGATGTATGTCATAGAGTGTTCTGCCTATGTTTTCCTCTAAGAGTCTGATAGTGTCTGCCCTTACACTTAGGTCTTTAATCCATTTTGAGTTTATTTTTGTGCATGGTGTCAGGGAGTGTTCTAATTTCATACTTTTACATGTTCCTGTCCAATTTTCCCAGCACCACTTATTGAAGAGGCTGTCTTTTCTCCACTGTATATGCTTGCCTCCTTTATCAAAGATAAGTTGACCATATGTGTGTGGGTTTATCTCTGGGCTTTCTATCTTGTTCCATTGATCTATATTTCTGTTTTTGTGCCAGTACCAAACTGTCTTGATTACTGAAGCTTTGTAATATAGTCTGAAGTCAGGGAGCCTGATTCCCCCAGCTCCATTTTTCGTTCTCAAGATTGCTTTGGCTATTCGGGGTCTTTTGTGTTTCCATACAAATTGTGAAATTTTTTGTTCTAGTTCTGTGAAAAATGCCAGTGGTAGTTTGATAGGGATTGCATTGAATCTGTAGATTGCTTTGGGAAGTAGAGTCATTTTCACAATGTTGATTCTTCCAATCCAAGAACATGGTATATCTCTCCATCTATTTGTATCATCTTTAATTTCTTTCATCAGTGTCTTATAATTTTCTGCATACAGGTCTTTTGTCTCCTTAGGTAGGTTTATTCCTAGATATTTTATTCTTTTTGTTGCAATGGTAAATGGGAGTGTTTTCTTAATTTCACTTTCAGATTTTTCGTCATTAGTGTATAGAAATGCCAGAGATTTCTGTGCATTAATTTTGTATCCTGCTACTTTACCAAATTCATTGATTAGCTCTAGGAGTTTTCTGGTAGCATCTTTAGGATTCTCTATGTATAGTATCATGTCATCTGCAAATAGTGACAGCTTTACTTCTTCTTTCCCGATTTGGATTCCTTTTATTTCTTTGTCTTCTCTGATTGCTGTGGCTAACACTTCCAAAACTATGTTGAATAATAGTGGTGAGAGTGGGCAACCTTGTCTTGTTCCTGATCTTAGTGGAAATGGTTTCAGTTTTTCACCATTGAGGACAATGTTGGCTGTGGGTTTGTCATATATGGCCTTTATTATGTTGAGGAAAGTTCCCTCTATGCCTACTTTCTGCAGGGCTTTTATCATACATGGGTGTTGAATTTTGTCGAAAGCTTTCTCTACATCTATTGAGATGATCATATGGTTTTTCTCCTTCAATTTGTTAATATGGTGTATCACATTGATTGATTTGCGTATATTGAAGAATCCTTGCATTCCTGGGATAAACCCCACTTGATCATGGTGTATGATCCTTTTAATGTGCTGTTGGATTCTGTTTGCTAGTATTTTGTTGAGGATTTTTGCATCTATGTTCATCAGTGATATTGGCCTGTAGTTTTCTTTCTTTGTGACATCTTTGTCTGGTTTTGGTATCAGGGTGATGGTGGCCTCGTAGAATGAGTTTGGGAGTGTTCCTCCCTCTGCAATATTTTGGAAGAGTTTGAGAAGGATAGGTGTTAGCTCTTCTCTAAATGTTTGATAGAATTCGCCTGTGAAGCCATCTGGTCCTGGGCTTTTGTTTGTTGGAAGGTTTTTAATCACAGTTTCAATTTCAGTGCTTGTGATTGGTCTGTTCATATTTTCTATTTCTTCCTGGTTCAGTCTTGGCAGTTTGTGCATTTCTAAGAATCTGTCCATTTCTTCCAGGTTGTCCATTTTATTGGCATAGAGTTGCTTGTAGTAATCTCTCATGATCTTTTGTATTTCTGCAGTGTCGGTGGTTACTTCTCCTTTTTCATTTCTAATTCTATTGATCTGAGTCTTCTCCCTTTTTCTCTTGATGAGTCTGGCTAATGGTTTATCAATTTTGTTTATCTTCTCAAAGAACCAGCTTTTACTTTCATTGATTTTAGCTATTGTTTCCTTCATTTCTTTTTCATTTATTTCTGACCTGATCTTTATAATTTCTTTCCTTCTGCTGGCTTTGGGGTTTTTTTGTTCTTCTTTCTCTAATTGCTTTAGGTGCAAGGTTAGGTTGTTTATTCGAGATGTTTCCTGTTTCTTGAGGTAGGCTTGTATTGCTATAAACTTCCCTCTTAGCACTGCTTTTGCTGCGTCCCATAGGTTTTGGGTTGTCGCGTCTCCGTTGTCATTTGTTTCTAGGTATTTTTTGATTTCCCCTTTGATTTCTTCAGTAATCACTTCGTTATTAAGTAATGTATTGTGTAGCCTCCATGTGTTTGTATTTTTTACAGATCTTTTTCTGTAATTGATATCTAGTCTCATAGCGTTGTGGTCGGAAAAGATACTTGATACGATTTCAATTTTCTTAAATTTACCAAGGCTTGATTTGTGACCCAAGATATGATCTATTCTGGAGAATGTTCCATGAGCACTTGAGAAAAATGTGTATTCTGTTGTTTTTGGGTGGAATGTCCTATAAATATCAATTAAGTCCATCTTGTTTAATGTATCATTTAAAGCTTGTGTTTCCTTATTTATTTTCATTTTGGATGATCTGTCCATTGGTGAAAGTGGGGTGTTAAAGTCCCCTACTATGATTGTGTTGCTGTCAATTTCCCCTTTTATGGCTGTTAGTATTTGCCTTATGTATTGAGGTGCTCCTATGTTGGGTGCATAAATATTTACAATTGTTATACCTTCCTCTTGGATCGATCTCTTGATCATTATATAGTGTCCTTCTTTGTCTCTTGTAATAGTCTTTATGTTAAAGTCTATTTTGTCTGATATGAGAATTGCTACTCCAGCTTTCTTTTGATTTCCATTTGCATGGAATATCTTTTTCCATCCCCTCACTTTCAGTCTGTATGTGTCCCTAGGTCTGAAGTGGGTCTCTTGTAGACAGCATATATATGGGTCTTGTTTTTGTATCCATTCAGCCAGCCTGTGTCTTTTGGTGGGAGCATTTAATCCATTTACATTCAAGGTAATTATCGATATGTATGTTCCTATTCCCATTTTCTTAAATGTACTGGGTTTGTTATTGTAGGTGTTTTCCTTCTCTTGTGTTTCTTGCCTAGAGAATTTCCTTTAGCATTTGTTGTAAAGCTGGTTTGGTGGTGCTGAACTCTCTCAGCTTTTGCTTGTCTGTAAAGGTTTTAATTTCTCCATCGAATCTGAATGAGATCCTTGCTGGGTAGAGTAATCTTGGTTGTAGGTTTTTCTCCTTCATCACTTTAAGTATATCCTGCCACTCCCTTCTGGCTTGCAGAGTTTCTGCTGAGAGATCAGATGTTAACCTTATGGGGATTCCCTTGTGTGTTATTTGTTTTTTTTCCCTTGCTGCCTTTAATATGTTTTCCTTATATTTAATTTTTGACAGTTTGATTAATATGTGTCTTGGCGTGTTCCTCCTTGGGTTTATCCTGTATGGGACTCTCTGTGCTTCCAGGACTTGATTAACTATTTCCTTTCCCATATTAGGGAAGTTTTCAACTATAATCTCTTCAAAAATTTTCTCAGTCCCTTTCTTTTTCTCTTCTTCTTCTGGTACCCCTATAATTCGAATGTTGGCACGTTTAATGTTGTCCCAGAGGTCCCTGAGACTGTCCTCAGTTCTTTTCATTCTTTTTTCTTTATCCTGCTCTGTAGTAGTTATTTCCACCATTTTATCTTCCAGGTCACTTATCCTTTCTTCTGCCTCAGTTATTCTACTATTGATCCCATCTAGAGTATTTTTAATTTCATTTATTGTGTTCTTCATCATTGCTTGGTTCCTCTTTAGTTCTTCTACATCCTTGTTAAATGTTTCTTGCATTTTGTCTATTCTATTTCCAAGATTTTGGATCATCCTTACTATCATTATTCTGAATTCTTTTTCAGGTAGACTACCTATTTCCTCTTCATTTGTTAAGTCCAGTGTGTTTTGAGCCTGCTCCTTCATCTGCTGTGTGTTTTTCTGTCGTCTCATTTTGCCTATCTTACTGTGTTTGGGGTCTCCTTTTCACAGGCTGCAGGTTCGTAGTTCCCGTTGTTTTTGGTATCTGTCCCCAGTGGCTAAGGTTGGTTCAGTGGGTTGTGTAGGCTTCCTGGTGGAGGGAACTAGTGCCTGAGTTCTGGTGGATGAGGCTAGATCTTGTCTTTCTGGTGGGCACGTCCACGTCTGGTGGTGTATTTTGGGGTGTCTGTGGCCTTATTATGATTTTAGGCAGCCTCTCTGCTAATGGATGGGGTTGTGTTCCTGTCTAGCTAGTTGTTTGGCATAGGATGTCCAGCACTGTAGCTTGCTGGTCGTTGAGTGAAGCTGGGTCTTGATGTTGAGATGGAGATCTCTGGGAGATTTTTGCCGTTTGGTATTACGTGGAGCTGGGAGGTCTCTTGTGGACCAGTGTTCTGAAGTTGGCTCTCCCACCTCAGAGGCACGGCCCTGATGCCTGGCTGGAGCACCAAGAGCCTTTCATCCACACGGCTCAGAGTAAAAGGGAGAAAAAATAGAAAGAAAGAAAGAAAGAGGCTATAATATAGTGAAGTAAAATAAAGCTATTGTAAAGCAAAGCTATACAGACAAAATCTCACCCAGAAGCATATACATATACACTCACAAATAAAAAGGAAAAGGGGAAAAATTAATATCTCCTGCTCCCAAAGTCCACCTCCTGGATTTGGGATGATTCGTTGTCTATTCAGGTATTCAACAGATGCAGGCACTTCAAGTTGTTTGTGGAGTTTTAATCCACTGCTTCTGAGGCTGCTGGGAGAGATTTCCCCTTCTCTTCCCTGTTCGCACAGCTCCTGGGGTTCAGCTTTGGATTTGGACCTGCCTCTGCGTGTAGGTCGCCTGAGTGCGTCTGTTCCCCGCCCAGACAGGACGGGGTTAAAGGAGCAGCTGCTTCAGGGGCTCTGGCTCACTCAGGCCGGGGGGGAGGGAGGGGTACAGAGGAGGCGGGGCGAGCCTGCGGCGGCAGAGGCCAGCGTGACGTTGCACCAGCCCGAGGCGCGCAGTGCGTTCTCCCGGGGATGTTGTCCCCGGATCCCGGGACCCTGGCAGTGGCGGGCTGCACAGGCTCCCGGGAGGGGAGGTGTGGAGAGTGACCTGTGCTCACACACAGGCTTTTTGGAGGCGGCAGCAGCAGCCCCAGCGTCTCACGCCCGTCTCTGGGGTCCGCGCTGATCGCCTCGGCTCGCGCCCTTCTCTGGAGTTCGTTTAGGCGGCGCTCTGAATCCCCTCTCCTTGCGCGCAGAGAAACAAAGAGGCAAGAAAAAGTCTCTTGCCTCTTCGGCAGCTGCAGACTTTTTCCCGGACTCCCTCCGGGCTAGCTGTGGTGCGCTAACCCCTTCAGGCTGTGTTCACGCCGCCAACCCCAGTCCTCTCCCTGCGATCCGACCGAAGCCCGAGCCTCAGCTCCCAGCCCCGCCCGCCCCGGCGGGTGAGCAGACAAGCCTCTCGGGCTGCTGAGTGCTACTCGGCGCCGAGCCTCTGTGCGGGAGTCTCTCCGTTTTTCCTCTGCGCCCCTGTTGCTGTGGGGTCCGCGCTGATAGCTGCGGCTCGCGCCAGTCTCTGGAGTTCGTTTAGGCGGCGCTCTGAATCCCCTCTCCTCGCGCACCAGGAAACACAGAGGGAAGAAAAAGTCTCTTGCCTCTTCGGCAGCTGCAGACTTTTTCCCAGGACTCCCTCTGGGCTAGCTGTGGTGCGCTAACCCCTTCAGGCTGTGTTCACGCCGCCAGCCCCAGTCCTCTCCTGCGATCCGACCGAAGCCCGAGCCTCAGCTCCCAGCCCCGCCCGCCCCGGCGGGGGAGCAGACAAGCCTCTCGGGCTGGTGAGTGCTGCTCGGCGCCGAGCCTCCGTGTGGGAATCTCTCCGCTTTGCCCTCCGCACCCCTGTGGCTGCGCTCTCCTCCGTGGCTCTGAAGCTTCCCCCCTCTGCCACCCGCAGTCTCTGCCCGCGAAGGGGCTCCTAGTGCGTGGAAACCTTTCCTCCTTCACAGCTCCCTCCCACTGGTGCAGGTGCCGTCCCTATTCTTTTGTCTCTGTTATTTCTTTTTTCTTTTGCCCTACCCAAGTACGGGGGGAGTTTCTTGCCTTTTTGGAGGTCAGACGTTTTCTGCCAGCGTTCAGTGGGTGTTCTGTAGGAGCAGTTCCACGTGTAGATGTATTTCTACTGTATCTGTGGGAAGGAAGGTGATCTCCGCGTCTTACTCTTCCGTCATCTTCTCCCCCTCTTGCCCCTCCTTTTAGATGAATAGTTTCATTCTATAACATTTTTCTTCACTTTGTCTTTCCATTCAACAAGATATTCCAGAGGTTATTTCCTACAAGGATATAGGATAGTCCTCACTCCTTTTTATGACAGTATAGTACTCCATTTGTGATTGATCCATAGTTTGTTGCCCGCTAGTGATGAACGCTTGAAAAGTTTCCAATGTTTTGCTATTGCAAATAGGCTGCAATGAATACCCATGCACATACTTCATATTTTTGGCCATGTATTTTGGGATATATTCCCGGAACGGGGATGGCTAGGTCAAAGTAAATAATAACTAAATCAAGGGTTTCCCCAACTCCCTCCTCAAGTTTGATAATTTACTATAACAGCTCACAAAACTCAGGTAAACATTTACTTATGTTTACCAGTTTATAAAGGATATTACAAAAGATACAGATGAATAGACAGAGGTACATAGTGTGAGGTCTGTAAACGTCCTGAGCACAGGAGTGTCTGACCCTGTGGAGCCAGGGTATGGCACTCTCCTGGAATGCAGATGTGTACACCAACCCAGAAGCTCTCCGAACCCTGTACTTTGGGGATTTTTATCAAGGTCTCCATCACGTAGGCATAATCAAGTATTAACTCAATCTTCTGCTCCTCTTCTCTCCCTGTAGTATGGAGAGTGGGGTTAAAAGTTTTAAACTTCTAATCATGGCTTGGTCTTTCTGGTGACTAGCCCCCATCCTGAAGCCCACCAAGAGTTGCCTTAAACCACAAGATACTCCTATCACCCAGGAAATTCCAAGGGGTTTAAGAGCTCTGTGTCAGGAACTGGGATCAAAGATCAGACATTAGAACAAAAGATGCTCCTAGAACTCCTATTGCCCAGGAAATTACAAGAGTTTTTAGAACTCTGTGCCAGGAACTGGGGCAGAGACCAAATGTTTATTTCTTCTTATGTCACAATTGACATAGCTAAAGTTCTCAAACTCTAATAGGATTTAGGTGATATGTTTTCCTGATTTGAGTTATTTACAGCAAATATATTTGAGGTTAAACCATAATATAAATCATGTTAGTGAATTACAAATGTTAAATAGGAAAAATTGTAGGCCTTGTTTCAATATCCTATTTAAATATTAAATGTGTATTTGAACATCTTGACTTATTTTTTTTTTAACATATTGATCTTTGAGTATGCATTGAATGAGAGGGAGCAAGTCACAACTCCCATTCACTAGCAGGAGGCAATATAGTATGCAGGCTAAAAAACACTGGCTTTGGGATCAGACAGGCCTGGGTATAAGTCCTGATGCTGCTACTAGCCATCTGTATGATCTTAAACAAGGGTATTTTAAAAGTGACAAGATAGAATTGTACCACTCAGGTGAAATAACACATGCAAAAATATTTATTATTGCTTTTACCCCCGTAACAATGCAAATGGAAATAGTATCCTATTAAAGAGCGTGCTTTTTTAGATGATTTATTCCATTAGTTTCTTCAAGGTCTAAAGGTAGTTGTGGTGCAAACATACCTGAAAGATACTTGAAGTCAGGCAGACACATATGTGAGGAGTTCACTTGTTGCTGAATATTTGCTCTGACCTAACTTGCTTTGGGTACTGTACAGTCAACTGAAAGATATATAGTTTGGACCAGGAATCCTGGAAATTTGGACTTCCTCAGAGTTGGCTGCTGTTTTTCCAAGTGCCAGATTTTCATCCTGTCACACTTCAAAGATTTAACTTAATGTCACTTCTGACCACCCAAACCTAGGTTTATGCTCCTCTTGTCTGTTTCCATTAATCTGAGTACATGGTATCATAATGTCCTGGTTTTCTAAACAGTCTCCTACTATCCCTGGAGCAGGGTTGGTTCTGAATCATTCACTACTGTTTCCCCAGTGTCGAGAAGCTGACACTTAACAGAGGCACACAAAATACCTTTTTGAATGAATAAATAATATGTAGCTTCCTTTTCTCTATTTGAACAAAATAATATTTTTGAAATAGCTCCTGGGAGAACAGTAACAATACACAATTATAAAGCTAATTTATAAAGTATTTCACTTACTAATAAATAATTTATTGATCAATAATGTAATTAATTAATTATTTAATCAATGCTTTATTATACATTTTACAGGATGTCTTCTCTCACATAGCATCTCTAGTACCCAAAACAATGGTAAAACGTAATACTTCTAATTCATCATTTTACAGATAAGCAAGACGTTTTGCTAAGACTTATGAGAGTGAGTTTGCTGTTCTCTTGACCAACAGGTGTACAATAAACTCTAATATAAAGCAGCTGTGAATAGAATATTAAGACTGCGTACTCACCCTTTGGAGCTCAGCGAAGGAAAGACTAGAAGGTTAAAGAAAAACTGCAAGGATCCTTCTGGATCATCTTGTAAGTGACAGCATGGTGTTGGTGCTGGAAATACAAACATAAATAAGACATGGTCTGTTCTTGCAGAGAGCACTCTCCAGAAGGTAACAGAAATATGCCAACAAAGGCATGCCATGTCATAGGTGAGATACCAAGTTGAGTTGGAAGCTCAGTCAAGCCACCAAGAGAAGGCAGGGAAGTCCTGGTGGTGAGAACGGTTAGATAGCCAGGTGTCCCCCATCATCCCATAGACTACAAGGAGGGGCAAACTCTCTAACATTGTGGCTTATTCTGAAGGTATCCAGAATTTCATCAGGCCAGAGGGTGGAATGGCCTGGAAATTTGCAGGGAGTGCACCTGTAGAGGGAGGTAGGACCAGAGCACAGCGTAAGGGACCATAGAAGGGATGAGCACGTTCAGATTTGGGGGGAAGGTCGTCATTTCAGTCTGGGACTTGTCAAGTCTCAGATGCCTTGGCACCATGAGATGTGCCCTTGGGAGTACAAGACTGGGGCTCCCGAGAGGGGTGAACATCACACAGTGCGTTTGCAGAGAGAATGAGGGCTTTCCAGACTGACAGCTCTATGACAAGGAAAGGAGTGTCTGAGAAACCACAACTGTGGGCAACGGAGGTATCCAATTCACCAGGTGATGAAGGTCAAGTCTGGAAAAGGTTGCAGGCTCCATCTTGAAGCATCTTGGGTATCAGATTTAAGAGCCTGCGCTTGATAGGTAACAGCTTAACCTTACAACCTTGAATAACCCTGGAGTTATCAATAAACTTAAAAAAAATTCTTAGCTTATCTTGTAGAATGTGTAAGAGTAAACAATATATCTAATACTTTCCAAGTCAATGTCAAGTAATGATAGAGGACTGAGTGTGTTTGTGTGTGTGTGTGTGTCTGAGAGAGAGAGAGAGAGAGAGAGAGAGAGAGAGAGAGAGAGAGAGAGAAACAGAGAGAGAAAGCTGTTCCAGGGACTCCCTGAGCCCTATAATAGGAAGCACGGGTAAACACTATCTTCAAATGCAAGAAGCAATATTTACTGATCCCTCACCCAGAGCAAGAGAGCAAGGAGCTATGCCAAACCTAGAAGGAAATAATGTATTCCTTACTAAGAACCTGCCATAGAGTAAAAATAAAAGAAAAAGAAAAAGAAGATTTTTTAAAAGAATACAAGTAAAAATTTTTTTCAAAACTCCCATCAAGGAGGAGCACAATTCTCTATTTCACAGTAGGAATGCCCTCTCTGTCATTAAAGTTGCAGCATATTTGTTCCTCATGATTAGGTTATATTTATTTTGCTGTTAATTGATCAGTGTGAAGCATCTATAAGTCAAATATGACTACTTTAATCTAGCCTTTCAGTGTGTCTCTGGGGTTCTTCTCACATTTCAATTAAGATTTAATTTTCCTTTTTAGGGAACCACTTAGGAGACTTAGAAAAAAAAATCAAAGTGCCAGTGCGTAAGAGAGGGCTCCACATGCCCTTCATCTTCCCATGCTTCTCAGCGAGTCCACTAACTGACCCTATTCCCCGGCCCGGGGCACATCCATGCCCAATATAGAATCTGAATTTACCTGTGTACCTCTGGATGACTTACTGACCATGGCTGTCACATTGTAATGTTTTTTATTAAAGTCATAATTGATAAAACATGTGGATGTAGGATTGCAGAGAAAGAAAACCATCCTGTTCCCTGGCATTTTGTGGTATACTGCATAGTGCCATGAGGAAATTAATTGCCCCTTCTAAAACTGTGGGACACCTCATTAAGCAAACCTCCAGAAGGTGCAGTCTCTGCCTGAGGCCCCCAGCCATGCACTCCACATCTGGTTCATGTTAAAGTGGCTTGTGTGTATTAGTATGGGATGAGTGAACAGGGACGATGCCTTACTGAAATAGTAGAGCACCAAGGTGCCTCTAAGTTAAGCAGTTATCAACAGGTCTTTAGTACAAGAGGAGCAACAAGGAAATTGAGTTAATATTTATTACTTGAGCCCATACTCACATGACTTTTAGCCCAAATATGGACTCCAGCTACAAAGCTAAATCCCTAGAGAATTGAAATTCAGCATTGACTTGGTATTACTGTGACTATGATTTGTGTATTTATAAGGGGAATATATATTGTTTAATATATGTCAGAGCTAAAAATCAAGTGGCAATTGGTCTACACAGTAAAAAAGAATAAATTGCAAATTCACACATGTGGTTTTGATTAAAACTTCTATTCCAAAAGATAATTGTTTCCCTAAATGATAGTCACAATGACTTAATGTATTTATTAGTAGTTATAACATTTTTTGGTAAATATGTTGGAATTTCTGTAAGTATGTTTGAAAATATTAAATCTTAGGTATTGAACAGTCAAGAGTTTGAGTGCTAACACTACCAATCAATGTAAGAGATTTATTTATAATAAATTTTGACAATAGACATAAATAAAACCAAACATAAATGTTTTAAATTTTTTTCTAGTACAGTCAAATACTAGCATTAAAAAGTTTCTGTCGGGCTTCCCTGGTGGCGCAGTGGTTGAGAATCTGCCTGCCAATGCAGGGGACATGGGTTCAAGCCCTGGTCTGGGAAGATCCCACATGCCGCAGAGCAGCTGGGCCCGTGAGCCACAATTAATGAGCCTGCACGTCTGGAGCCTGTGCTCCGCAACAAGAGAGGCCGCGATAGTGAGAGGCCCGTGCACCGCGATGAAGAGTGGCCCCCACTTGCCGCAACTAGAGAAAGCCCTCGCACAGAAACGAAGACCCAACACAGCCATAAATAAATAAAATTAAAATAAATAAAAATTAAAGAAATAAAAAAATTAAAAAAAAAAGTTTGTGTCATAATAATTTATTTAAACAGGTTCCATATAACTGGAAAAATAATTTACATTTCTTATCTTAATAATGTAAAGATAGGGAAACATAATATTTCATAAATTGTGTAAATTGGCACAACCTTTATCTTTAGGCAGGATAATTTGACAATATGTTTCAAATACTCTAACTGTGAATACTGTCTCAGCAATTCTATTTCTTGAAATTTTACTTAAGCAAATAATGAAGAGTGGGAGAAAACTTTCAGATACATAAGAATTAATAATAGCCTAATCTATTACAGTAAAAATTTGAACACAACGTTTAAGGGTACATGAATCTGAATTTAATAAATAAAAAATATATATATATATTCCTTATATATATTCTCTATATATCAATATATATAGTGTATAGATATGAGGCAGATGGGCCCCAGGTTGAACTGTTTCTCCCCTGTGGACAGAAACTCCACAATAGCAGAAACTCCATAAAAGCAACATTATGGAGGAGGCTGGGCCCTGCCCAGATAAGAGATAAAAGATCACATATTCCTCATTCTTTAAGTCAAGGAGACCTTGCCAACCACACATGCACAGAAAGGCTCCTTGAAGGTCAAAAATGGAGGGGGTGCCACCCCATAGTAAGTGATGTCAACCTACCCATAGGCCTCTCTCCTAGAATCCATCTTGGCTAAAAGATGTGCACACACAGGGGAGGACACTGAGGTATATCAAATACAGACTCAGAACCAGGCAAAGCAAGATGATTGGTCAAAGGAAACCCAGAAGAAATGCCCCATAAAAGTGATTCAAACTACCATGAGGGCGTGACTCTCTCTCTGTGTGTCTATCCACGTGTACTGTACTATTTTTCCTCCTAATAAACACTTTAGTTGCTTCACTACTTTCCATCTCTATGTGGAAATTCATTTCTACACAGCTGATGGGCCGGGGCCTTGTCACTGGTCACTCGTCCCTGGTGGTCTAGTGGCTAGGATTCAGTGCTCTCACTGCCGCTGCCCGACCTTAATCTCTGGCCGGGAACAAAATCTTGCTTCAAGCCACTGCAGGCCAAGGCCACCTGAGATCAGATATACTATATGTATATCAGTGTATGTCTATTAAATATATCTCAATACATTATATATATATATCAGTGATTTTTATCTAGTTGTGGTTTATAGTTTTAAAAAAATGATTCTGTGTTCTCTAAAGATGCACTTGCAATACATTTTTAACTAGAAAAATAAAAGTTTCCCATTATGAAAAATAGCCTAATCCAAAATTATTCTAGGTAGCTATTCTACACAGTGGATAATTGGTGATTCCATTTAAATAGTCATTCAATAAATACTTGAGCTTATAATTGCATAAATGAGTATAAGGGAGTTAGACTTCAAAAGGCGTGGCTCAGAAAATTTAAAAATCGCTACCAGAAATTAAAAGGGAAAATCCCAAAATATCCTGGTTTCCAAGACACATTTATCTGTTCAAGGCAAAAACAAAAAAAAATAAAAAAATAAAAACAGTTTTCTTACACAATTATCATTTTAACAGATGTCAAGATGTATCTTGAGACATCAGCATTGCAAGCATAAGGAATAAAAATACTTTTGTAAAGGATTTAAGGGTTACAGTAAAGGCTTTATTATTTGTGGTCCAGACCAAGCCAGGGTGACCCTGCTATATTTGGTTGATCTCAGGTACAAAATGCTTTATTTTTTGCCTACCTATGGTTTTTGAATTTCTTAGCCATATAGAAAGCAGTACATGTATCGCTTTTTTCTTCTACAAACCCTTCTGGCAGTCAATATCCTGCCATCAACATATGGATTTGACCACAAAAGTTGTTTAGAAATGTTTTGATTTTGTATCATTAAATTGATACTGTGATCCTTGAATAGTTTTCTAAAATATAAAGGTAACAAGAAATGCTGATTAATGATTACATACTTTTTGTATCATTAACAAACTAGGGACATATGACAAGAAACTTAGAAGTTAATTTCTGTCTGGAAGTTTAAAAAGGCCCTGGATTTATAATTTACCTTTATGTGTCAGAAGTATTGTACTGGCCATATCAGCTTTATTGAGATTAGGAACCAAGAACTATCTCACTGACCACTGTAGGTTATACCTGCATACCTCTAAGTGCAGTGATGTCCTTCTTCCCTGGGACCCCCATGTTTGTTCATTTTCCTGGACTGTCAGGGAATGACATTCTTTACCACCTCTGAGTAGAGTTTATAAACATGGGACTCATGTTTATCTAGTTGTGGTTTATAGTTTAAAAAACATGATTCTGTGTTCTCTAACTTAAAGATGCACTTGCAATGCATTTTTAACTAGAAAAATAAAAGTTTTCCATTATGAAAAATAGCCTAATCCAAAATTATTCTAGGTAGCTATTCTACACAGTGGATAATTTTTCCTGGAGTACTTTATAGATACAATATCTACATGTGTTCCTTATTCCTTAATAGTGAGCATGCCTGACATTTAAATAAAATTTGAGCCTCGGTTATATTTACGAATCACCTGTATCCAATAATATCTTGATAGGAAAGAGGATACACTATTACTTGTTGCACTCGGGTAGACTTTATCTCATGAAATCTCCAGAAGTCACTGTAAAAGGAAGCCAGAGAGTCAAAAATATTAAGAAAGTTTATTTTCAGTGTGTTCAAGAAAGCAAGATTTTGGAAAAGACTAAAATCTTCCATCACCAAATTAAAAAAAAAAAAAAGTATTTAGAGGAAAAGTTGTTAAATTTCCAAGGTTATTATAATTATTTTAGTCTGTTCACAGTAAAACAAAGAGCAACTGATTTATATGATGATTGAGTTTGGGTTAATGGGAGATAGTCAAAGGTTTATTATTTGGGGAAACAGAACCAGTCAGAGTGACCCTGTTATTTTTGGTTTATCTCAGAGTTCTCGGAGGACAAAATGTTTTTGGTATTTTGGTTTTGTTTTTGTTTTTTTCTTGATTGTGACATGTGAGGGATTTAGTGATATTGGAAACAGGACACAGTATCATTTTTGTTTTCTGTAATATAAAATGATTGCCTCGAGTCCCTTGGAGCAAAAACATTATATGTATCTTAGATATGGCATGTAGACTTTCAGCACACAATCACACACACTTTTCTCCATTTGCGCTGCTGGGAACTTTTTTCTATCTGAATGCCAACTATAATCTCCTCAAATGTACTCTATGGAGAAGCAGGAAAGGTGCCTTTCAAATCTCCTAGGATTTACTTAGAGCTAAATTGTGGGCCCCACTAAGTTCAAGAGTTGAACAATAGGTTTGGATCCTGCTCTTTTTTGAGAAAACTTACCTTTTATCTCTGATATGAACTAATAAATAAAATTGTATCATTGTGAAGAGGGGCACACTTGGCCATGAGTGGCACAGCCCTGCTTGTGGCCTGTCACTCAGGCCATGGGTCTCGGCTTGCCCTGGTCAGTTACACAGGAGGTGAGAACCCTCTTGAACATGCTGATGAATCTCCAGCATGGCTGTCAGCAAAGTTAAACAATTTAATATATTGAAACATATGATATCCTTTTGAATTTTAGTTATTTTATAATTTGGAAGGAAACATAAACCTGTCACCTGGATATTTGCTTTGTATGCAACACATTTTTTTTCCTTAATAAAACAAAGTCTACTTTTGAAAAAGATTTCTAGGTATTTCATTTGTCCTTTTCATTTTGCTTCCCCAGGGAAAATTATTGAATGATTTTCTTTGAGTGACCCAAATAAAGAGACATTAGAGAGGAATTTTAAGGCTTCTCTGTCATCTTATCTTAAGTAGATTATGTATACTATGGATCTGTCTTGGGATCAATCTCCTTTCTGACCACATTAAGCTCCAGAATATGATACTTTATTAAGAGTACATCTTATCATGACTACAGGACATTTATTTAGAACCTCCCATTCTGGCCAGTTGCATGCCCCTCCCTGAATTTGTTAGTACCTCTACCTGTGTTCTGTGCTAATTCTCAGGTGTCTGAATACCAATATCAAAGCTGACTTAAGCCTTTCTCTTCCAAGAAACCATTTTTGACTGCTCTGCCCAAGTCTGGCTTCTTCCTTTAGGACTCATTTGAGCTTCTATGTACTGAGGATTGTGTACTGTTCAAGGCACAGGGAAAAACATAGACATATCAGAGTGTCTAACTTCATGAAGCTCATGGTACAGGAACCAAGACAACCTGAGGTTCTCAATCAAGTGTTATAGATAGGAAGTGGGGTCCCACTTTATACACTGAAAAAAATTACATTTCTTTAATATCTGCATCTGAGCTCAGAGACTGATCATGATTTGGGGAAGCCCTCCTGAAGAAAAACAATATAAAATGACAAGCATAGAATGAGGCAGAAGCCCTCAGTGGGGCCTGAGCAAGTGAGGCCCCAAGGGTTAAGCCTCATGGGCTTCTTGGTAAACCCTCCTCTGCCTGTGTTTGACCTTCCCCTTGAGGCCTTGGAATATCCATCCTTGAGAAAGACAGCTGGTTTATGCTTATTCTTCAGCAAATTAATATATATGAACACATCCACTTCCCAGTTCTGTTTTTAGTAACTCTTAATAAATACTTGACTGCAGGATTCCTTCTGACTGTTGTTTTCCTGCCTTTTTCCCTCGGGTGATTCAAATTTCTGGATATCGGAAAAGAGGCATCCGGTCCTGCCAGCCTCTAGTTGAGGTGTTTTATTTCCTTTGTTTCTAGCCCTCAACCTCCATACTGGCTCCATCTGCTGATGTGTAGCTGGGCATGGGGTAGGTGACTCCTACCGATGACGGCCACTTTTGCTACTGCCTCTGGCTGAAAGATCCCCATGCTCTGTGGTCTCCCATGGCAACTCCAGCCCCATTCCAGTCCATAAGCCTACTTAGTCCTTCTGTGTTTTCCTTGGTCTCAGTAACTCTGGGTGACATTTTTCTGTATTACAGAGAAACAAGCAGGGTTGTTTCCCCCTATGTTGCTGCCTAAGGCCCACTGGCCCAAGAAACTCCATCAGCCATTGCCATGTTTCCATTGGGCACCCTACTGGAGGTGAAACCATGCCTTCTCTGGAAGTCCCTCTGTCTTTACCAGCAGCCCAGGCCCAAAGAAGCAAGGCCCTTACAGGCTGTGCTTCAGTTCTGAAGGGGAAGCGGGCACACTCAGTTTGGAACAATTGCCCTCCTCCTTCTCTCCCTGGCTCTTGGGTTTTCTCTTGAGGATCATGAAGGGTGTTCCCCAATGTGGCAAGAAGCTAATATCTCATGCCTCAGATTTATTTGTTTATATATATATATAAACATATATAAAACCTCTATGTATAAATATATATATAACCTCTTTGTTCTGGTTTTCTGCCTTGGTACCTACTATAAAATGATCAGCCTTAGAAGTGCTAAGAAAACCTGTTTTCCCCTTAACAAAGCTAAATATTTGATTGACATGTACACACTGCTATATTTAAAATGGATAACCAACAAGGACCTACTGTATAGCACAGGGAACTCTGCTCAACATTCTGTAACAAACTAATTGGGAAAAGAATTTGAAAAAGAATAGATACACGTATATGTATAACTGAATCACTTTGCTGTACACCTGAAACTAATACAACATTGTTAATTAACTATACTCCAATATAAAATTAAAAGTTAAAAAAAAAAGCAAGTGATGAGTGTCAATATCTGCTTGTTTTCTATGTCTGGGACCAACTTATTGTCTTGACAACAGTGAAGTGGAAAATATCCTTGACTAGTAAACAGGAGAGGAGACACATGTGCAATTGTAAACCATAAATAAAGGCCTCTGGAAGAGGCTCACTGTAGTAGATGAGGTCAGTGGGCTTGAGGAGTGGCTGTAGGAATAAGTGAGTAAAACTCGAGGGGCCTCAGTGGGCAGGGTGAACTTCATACCTGGAACCAAGGGGACAAATTAAGTCCACCATATCTCAAGACACTAGATACCTAGATCTTCCCCCAATATCATTTTTTTTTTCTTTTTAAAAGCCTAGAGAGTAAGAAAGCGTGTTTCATAACCATCTAACTGCAATAATCACTAACCCTCAGGTGCTAATTTTCTATAAATGGCAAAAGCCACTAAATGCTAAATGACTTTGAAAATGCTGGCCTTTGGCTGGAACTGTGACCACGGCATGGCCTAAGATGCCTGAGCCTTTTTGCACTTCATGAGGAAATATCATTGAATGGGTTGGCAATCAGAAAAGCAGTTGCAAAATCAGATGAAGGAATCCTCTGAGCCAGTAATTCCATACTGCAGGCATTGCTTTTGCCCCTACTTCTGGGCCATTGTCTGAGGAATTTAGCCCCCAAAGCTAATTGGAATCAATAGTTAATGTTTCTTCTCAACTCTCCAAATTAATTACAAAATGATGTATGTTCACTTTGTTGCCAGCCTATAGATTTCTATTTAAAATTTCCCTCCAAGGGCACCCTTTCTGCAAGAAGTCAGCTCTGTGTAGTTTGTCATGTCATTCCTTCCCCCATCCACCTTCTTAGTCTTCTCCCCTTGAAACTTTGTGTTGTGGGCAATATTAATACTCAGGCAATGAATTAGCTGTACTTGAGATAAAGAGAACATGCCTGGAGAGCAAGCACCAGGAGGTCCTGACAAAGATGAAGGCAATGAGAGCAGAGGGAGGTGACCCTTCTCTTCAAGGTGCTGCAGTTCCAAACTGAATCCTTCTCCTGCATCATTAGCTGGAGAGCTTCCCTCAAATCAGCTATTGCCTGGCTATTGTAAATAGTGCTGCAATCAATACTGGCGTGCATGTGTCTTTTGAATTATGGTTTCCTCTGGGTATATGCCCAGTAGTGGGATTGCTGGGTCATACAGTAATTCTATTTTTAGTTTTTTAAGGAACCTCCATACTGTTCTCCATAGTGGCTGGAAAAGTCTTCTGTGCAGACAAATCAATAGTTTTGGCAAATAGTAATGGTTGATGGCAAGATGGTGTTCCAGTGCCTTGGGTCAGAAGACCAAAATGGTTACACTGCAGACAGCATCTTCAGGACTCTAGGCAAGTCACAGGCACAAGAAATTAAAAATATTGAGTGGCTACTTTATGCCAGGTACTTTATATATTATTTCATTTACTTCATCTGTCAGTTCTTAGAGTTAAGTAGTATTACTCACATTTTATACACGAAATCAGAGGAGTTCATTGACTTACAGCAATAACATAAGGAAGGAAGTTCATCTGCCTCCAAATTGTAGGCTCTTTCTGCCTTCGTGCATTCTCAGAGGTCAAGGGACCTCCCTGTGTGATGCAGGAGATTCCTCTTCTTTGATTTTATTGAGGCAGTGTTCGCTTGTAAACATAACTCTATATTATGAGACGTTTGTGGGATGAAGGCTCCACCCCTCTTTACTTTCTGTAGTAGAAGGCAGTCTTTCTCACCATCTATCTGTAAAATAAAAGAAAGCAGAGACTCCCTTCCTCCCTTTCTTACAGGTTTTGGAATTCTTACTTTCCTTATTCATGAAATCAAACATTTGGTCATGTTTTAAAATGATGAAGCCCATGTTAAACCCACCACCTTAATGAGTAATACTCTCATGAAGGGAGAACGTGGAACTGGAGACAGATTGACTGGGGCCCCCTCTGCCACATGGTATAGCTGTGGGTAATTGCCAGTGCACCAAGTGTCTCTGGATCCCAGTTTTCTAATTAACGGAATGGGAATAAACTAAACATCATAAAATTGTTGTGAATTTTCATTCAGAGACTCATGTGAACAATTTTCTTTTGTATAAAGTTAAATATTTCTGATACATTATATTTATATAGCATTATATAGCCTGGGCAATGTTGATTCATATGAAGCTCCTGTTCATCAATTGAAAGTGAAACCAGTCTGAGGGGAGTGATGGTAGGTGACCCCATTGGTTTCCAGCAGACTTTCTGTACACAGAGTCATTTCATGTACCAGTTGCTAGAAAGTCAAAGAGTAAATCTGAAACAAATGGCATAGAATCAGGAATGCAAATGTCACCAGGGAGAGAGAAGTTAAAGATTAGAAGTGGTCATCAATAGAGTAATGCCAAATTGATATCTATGATTATTGCCAGGAAGAATGAACTGAATAATTGTACTAGGCTAGTGTCCCTTAGAAATGACACCTGAGATATCCAGGTGAAATAATGAAAAATTTGGCCAGGCAAACAGTTTAATTTTATCAGGATTGACCTTGCTTTGGAAAGGCATGAAAATGTTTGATACAAACAAACAAAATATTATTTAAATTGCCCAGATGCTAGAAGAATAACTACACACCCAACCCAATGAGACAGATGTTACAGTGATGAAAATTCTATTCTGAATACAGCTTATTTTGTTGTTGCTTTCCTTGCCAACCTGGAAATAATACAGAATTTCCAAGGTTCATTTACAGAAGGTAAAGTCAGAGAGAACGGTGGTGTAGAGTAGCATGAAGTCCACAGGATTTGAATTCAGACATAATGCCTATGAATTTAGCTGGACTCCTAGTTTAAGACATGAGATCAATCCAAGACTCAGTGTTTTTTGTTTTTGTTTTTGTTTTTTAATTAATTTATTTATTTATTTATTTTTGGCTGTGTTGGGTCTTAGTTTCTGTGTGAGGGCTTTCTCTAGTTGCGGTGAGCGGGGGCCACTCTTCACTGTGGTGCGCGGGCCTCTCACTATCGCGGCCTCTCTTGTTGCGGAGCACACGCTCCAGACGCGCAGGCTCAGTAGTTGTGGCTCATGGGCCAAGTTGCTCCGCGGCATGTGGGATCTTCCCAGACCAGGGCTCGAACCCGTGTCTCCTGCATTGGCAGGCAGATTCTCAACCACTGCGCCACCAGGGAAGCCCCCAAGACTCAGTGAGCTGAAAATAAGGATACAAATAACAACTTTCAGTGCTGACTAAATAGGATAAAATAGCAATAGAGAATATTTATGAATTATTTACTATTGCCAGGCACTGCTTTAAGCACTTTATAGATATTCTTTTGACCCTCATAACAACGCTTGCAGCTCTCATGTTACAGGTGAGGAAAAAGAAGCACGGATAGGTTAGCTTAGCTTCCTGAGGTCACACAGCTAGGGAGCACTGGGGCAGCCAACCCACTATGTGGGACCCACATAGTCTTCAGCAAACTCTGTGATCCTATCCCAAGTCATTACTAGAAAGTTGGACAGGACGCTGAGCAGCCCTGAGTAAGCGTTTGACGTTGGTCGTCCGGAAAGCCTCCAGTAAGTGACGTGTGAAGTGCTGAGCTCTGCCTGACTCATAGGAGGCCCAAAAACGCGGGTGGGGAAAAGCCTGTTCTTTAGCTCCTTTCTATCACAATAAACAATACAGCATAATCTTAAAAACTTCAGAAGTTGCTTCTCAATATTAGAAGAGATCTTTCACAGGCGAGCAAGAGGGAACTACAAATCCTCCACGTTAAAGAAGAAACGTTTCCTTTATAAAGGTAAATTCAATTTGAGTTTTGAAGCATACAAAGTGAAGCATGTAAAGTCCATGCGGCCAAAGAGCAGAGGCCCTCAGACAGCAGCTCACCGGGGAGCTGGGGCGAAGGTGAGGCGGCCTGGCTGGGGTGCCGGGAGTCAGATCCGGAGTAGGATCCGGCCTCATGGACTCTTGCGTCTTCCAAGAAACAAAGCCCCGCAGACATAGGAATCCGGTAGTGGCTGAACATCTGGAAAACGGAGCCCCGGGATGAATTATGTGCGGATTATCTTGCACTTGCCCTGGAATTTCTGTTTATTCACAGTCGAGGAGCATAAAGAAGAAAACCTGTTTCACACCTGGCATTTAATTTAGAAGGGATTGCTTCTCCAGCCGGAGGAAAAGCCATCTGAACTGCGCTGTGTCCTGGCTCTGCTTCAGGGCTCCAGCAGCCAAGCAAAGCGCCTTATTTCTCAATGCGCTCTGTAAACGTGTGCGCCTGTGGAAGAAACGTGTGTGCCCGAGGCCACCCGTGTGTGTGCGAGTACCAGACACAGCCCAAGTGGGAGGACCCAGAGCACATCCAGCCCAATCGCCAAGCTTCTCCCTTTTCCCAGATAGCCCCATAAATGTCACCAGGAACTAAGGCACAGTGCAGAGCTTCCCAAGCATGCCTTTACTTTTGTTTGGAATTCATCATACTCTTTGGGTTTGCTAAGTGTGGAAAAGTTCATGGAGAAACCAACCTCTTAGCCCCAAAGCAACGGTTTATTGTGTATGTCCATGCAAGCATCTCATTGAGCACTGCTTTGGGGTTTTTAGACGAAGTTCTACCTGCTAAAGAACCCTCTTTTCCTCTGATCGAGTCCCATCTCTTTGTAAGTAAAATGGAAATGCCCCTTTAAATCAGTGTTTTCTCTTATCATGTCTGCAGGAAGTGCCCAGAACAAAATGAAATAAAAACGCTTTTTTGTTGTTAATGGGACGGGCACTGGCTAAGTTCATAGTTACCTTTTTTTTAATAAGACCCTCTCTAGGAGCCCAGCAACAGGTAGTACATCTAGCAAATATTTACTCAAGTCTACGGTATTCTTACATACCCATTCACTTTTTCATTTGGTACTCACTGCCTTGTACTTTCAGCAGGGTCAAGTGATGTTAACAGTGGATAAGAATTTATTGCTTATAAACATGATGGACTTAATGGGTGAAGTATGAGATCATTTTTATCAGTGGGAAACCCTTCTTTTAAAAAAAAAAATCACCCTTCCAGGTACAGAGACTGGGGAAGGCATGAGCAAGGGAAGATTGCATTCAAAATCCTTGCTTCTGTATTGCTAGCTGGTGGGAGGCAACAGAAAAACCCCTTGTTCAGCAAAATTTATAATTGTGCCTCTGAGGATGCACAGTAGGCCATGAGGGCAGGGCAGGAAGGGAGGTAAAATGCTCTATTTGATAGAGTTGGGGAGATGGACTTGCTACTGGAATCTCAAATAAGGGAACCCACTCAGTCCTGTGGAGAGAGAGCTGAGAGATGGGCAAGGTGCCAGGAGGTCACAGAGAAATGTACCCAGCACGTTCATCAGTCAGGGTGGCCGATGGACTTGTAAAGAACAAGGTCGAATATACCCAGTTCTAGGTTATTTGCCTTCCTGCAAGTGAACTCCAAATCTTCAATACAAATCCCTATATTTATAAATGCTGTGAGTGTACTGTTTTGGGGGGAAAAAAAAGGAAGAGGGCGGAATTCCTTGTATGTCCTTGTGGAGCAGTGTCAAAGACTAAGGCCCTGAGGGGGTTATAAACCAGGGTAAGTCATTGGACGTCCCACAGAATATAGGATAATATGGGACAACTTTGTTTTACTCTCTTTGGAGACAATGATTTTTTGTTTTTTTCAATGGTGAGCACACCATTGGAACCCAACTCAAGAGATAATTGTTAAGTACTCAGGAATTTTGCAAGGTGGTTAGTTGTCAAACCATAGGTAGCTTGAAATTGACCATAGTGGGAAGATTTGCCCCTTGGATAGCAGCAATCACTGCAAATCAAGGCTTTTTCTTTCAGAAAGACTGTTTGCCAGCACACTGCTGGTTTACACTCTAGTGATACCAACTTAATTGTAGTTCCAGATCATACAAGCCTCATTCCCTGAGGTCTCCTATTTGTGCATGTGATGCTTGCTCTGCCTGAAACATTTTCTTTTACATTGTGTTCCTGAAAAACACCTGTTTCAATACAAGATGCAAGACTCTCTTGATGAGATATTAGCAGCCCTCCTAGTATCTTCAAGATGTATCTTGACTATGCACAGAGCCCATTTCTTTTTTGTGCCTATTTTTCTTTCCACGGCTCTACTAAATTGTCATCAGTTTGAGGTCAGTATCTGAGTCTCAATCCAGGCATCTTCAATATCTTGCATAGTGCCTGGCATGTAACAGACTCTTAAAATATGTATGTTGAATGAATGAGTGAATGAATAAACATCTGCTGTCTCTGTGCCAGGCAGGAGAGAGAAAGAGGTGACGGACAGGCATATTCTGAATGAGGTTACAGTCTAGTGTTTCCAAAGGAGGAAAAGCAGTATCAAAATAAATAAAACAAACAACCACAGGACCAATCATTTTACAACGAAACCTCATCTACCAAGAATTCCCCAACCATGAATCTAATTTATTCTGAGCATCAAGGAATGAAAATGGACTTCTGAGCCTTCTCAGTGAAGGTCTGAGGAAGTCGAAGTCTGTGCACTTTACTCCAGGAGAAATCCCAGGCCCTGCCTCCCAGATCCATCATTCTTCATGCACTTCTGACAACTTCTGTTTGGCAGTTTTTAAAGCCACAGTAGTATAAAAAGAAGATAAGAGAGAGGTGACTGTCAGAGGTGGGCATGCTGATAGCAAAGAAAAATGATAGTTGTCACACTGACAGGAAGGAAGAGATATATAAAAATTATAAAAACAAACAAAAAACTAGACCTGAGAACTCTTCATTCACAGCAACTTCTTAAAACTGCAAAATGTTCTTGAGCAAATGGTCCCAGAATGTTGAGTTCCAGGGACACCTAGTAAAGAAGAGAAGAAAGAATTTTGGTCAGATTATCTACATCCGTGTTCTTGCTCTGTTTCTCATTTCACGTGTGACCTTAGGCAAACTACTTAACCTCTCTGAGTCTCAGTTTCTTTATCTAAAACAAGTGGAGATTGCAAATACCTCCCTACAAGGTTTTTAGGAGCAATAAATAAGATGAAAAGTATGAAGCTAAATGAAAATATATTTTTGACAGTAGAGTAACTATATAAATATGCACAAGGTATCACATATGTAGATATCTTGTCTACCACAAAATGTGGTTCAGAGTATTAGAAATGGAAGGGTGGTTGGGCACCCACTTGATTGTACTTCCCACTTTACAGATGAGAAAATAGAGGCTGAAAGTACAGATCTTCCCAATAGAATGAGGGGATGTTTGCACAGATTCCTTATTTCATCATTTGTCCTTTCTCTGAGCTAGGTCAGAAAGAATGGATTCACAAAAGAGACTCATCACCAACGTTCAGATCAAAAAGAGAAAATGATTAAAAGAAAACTTTTTATCTTGACAGAATCCTTAAAGATCCTTAAAATTCATCTGTTTGTGATTTGATGTAGTGGGTCAGATAGGAGTTCCAACTCACAGCTTTGCTTCACCTTGGGATCATGAACCAGTCAGCTTTTATTGTCTGCCCACCCCCTACAGACAGAGATTGGGATTGGCTCTTTCATATATTCCATCTAATATTCTTTCATCATCCTTATGTAGGACAGATTATAATCTCTTTTTTCAAATGAGAAGTTGAGACTTCGAGATTTATTACAAGACTTGCCCAAAGGCATTCAGGCAATTAGTTATAAGGATGGCCCAGGACTGCTAGATCAGGACTAAAATCAAGTTTATGTCAAAGAATATAAATTACTAAACACTTTGTATATGCTAGGTCCTGGTCTGTGCTTGTCCAGTACTTGTTCTGTTTCATATTGTTTTATCAAATATCCCTAAGAGTAGCAAGCGCTGTGAAAAAGAACAGCCTTGAGGTGAGATAACAATCACTGATGGGTTTTTCAGCTCCTAAACTCACAGGAAGGTGACCCAAAAAGCAGTCCCTTGTTACAGAATAGACCTGCTCAACCCTAAATAATGGTTCTCCATTTTCTTAGGCAAATTGAAATCCCTGAATATGAATTTTCAGAGCATAAAAAAAGATGACTTTGGGATATTCCATATATTCTCAGAATGTAAAAATTATTCATCATCATTATATATAGTTTGATTCAAGATTGTTTTATTGAAAGAGACGTTTTCTTCACAAATTCCCTCCAGCCTGTCTTACCAGAGTAATTTCTCACTATATTTCTCAATGCATTTTGTTACATGATACTTCCTGCTGGTCTCTGCTTACTTCCATAATATTTGAATTTGCTTATTCCTGTCTCAGCAAGGAATCCCCTCCATCCTCAACTTCTCCAACTATTCACACCCTTCTTTCTTTCAAGTTTTCACTAAAAGGCCCTTTCCTCCATGAAATTCTTCTTGATCCTCTATGTTTGAGAAAGAAGAGAGGCGGGGCAACATTTATTGATCTCCAGCTTTGTACCAGGATTTATGCTGGGAGTATGGTACTTGTTATCTCATTTAATTCACGCAAGTTAATAACTGGTGTATATTATAAGCATGGAGGGAAAAGAAAGGAATGTCTTAACATGTTCAGAACCCAACATATTCTAATTACAAAGGTTCTGACATAATAGCATAAAGACATATTCTTTTTGTGGGTGACAGAGCATCTGTGTATAGTAGATTTAAGCACATTTTGCTACTTCATTCCATGTGGCACTGCTAACAGAGTATTTGTCACAAATATGTGTACAGCTAGATACTCAGGAGCAATTAAGACTCAGACTCTGCTGTGTATATTTCAGGGATGAATTGATCTTCTCTTTTGGAATATAGAAATTTCCTCATATTTTGTATCAATATTATGTTCATATCTGTAGCTCAAAACCATTCATTCTTACACACCCAAAGAAATAATACCATTTTGGCAGGTGATATTCTACAGATGAGCAAAGAGTATTTTTTGAAAGCATTAGAGACCTACTAAAAATTGTTGAGTGCTGGGGTTTGGGGAGATGGCTTAGGAAATGGTGGGTACAGAAGGGACAATTCTGATTTCTCTCATAGAGTAGGTTTTGAAGGGTGAAAAGGGCAGAATAGGTCTGTTGTTTACCTTGTTAATCTTGGAAATTCATGTTTCTTAACAGGGCTCTTTATGCTGGAGAAGATTCTCTAAAGGAGCTAAGCCCATAGTTTGAAAAGGGGAAATGTTTCAGCCTAAACATGTTGTTTCCCCACCCTCATTGGTCTTTCCCCCAAGAGATCATACAGGGCATTCCCTCCTTATTCATTTCAGAGCAAGAAGGGCTCTCACCTACTGTCCAGATGGGTGCATGGACCTATGATCTCAGTCCCAGCCATCCACGCTAGACCTTCACACAACATAAGGCAGGGTAGTCGCTCCCCAGCCAAGAGCACAATGGGAAAAAGATGTCTGTTTCTCCAGACATGAAATATCTCTGAGACTGTGAGCCTCCAAATGAATACTGGTCTTAACACAGGTGAAGTAAAGGCAATTTTTTTTTTAAATTTTAAGGGCCTCAATTTAAGAATGCAGCTTTTGCTGAGTTCCAAGCAATTCACATGGCCACAGTTCCTCCTATGCACGGAATTGTTACTGCCGAGGTCCTGAGATGGCCCGCGGTCTGGATCCACTTACCCTGGACCAGCGCTTCTCAGCCCTTCATGTGCACATGTGTAGCCCCAAATCTTGATAAAACTCAGGTTCTAATTCGGTAGGTATGGCTCAGAGCACAGCACTGACTACCAGGAGTCATTTTATTTTCAGAGAAAAAGACAAGATGTTCTAGTCGAGAGACATGTTTGGTGTAATAAACCAGAATTTGTTCTCAGAAGTCTTAGTTAAAAGAGTCATTTTCAGGATGGGTGAAAACTCAACAATTTGAAGACCTATGAAGTCTCCCAGAATTAGCATTCCTGGTCTGGAAATCTTATAAAACCAATTATTTTCATTACATATCCTCTATTTGAGGTTTAATCTGAGGGGGTTGGACATATACTGATTTTCACAGCATTCCTGAGTTTCGCTGAAATCTTTGCTGAAATTAATTTAGGAAAGGTTTTTTTTTTTTAAATTCAACTTCAAAATTATTTCTCACACTTCTATCACCAATATCCAATTTATTTTAAAAATTGAGATTTGATTCTATTACTGAACCAAAACTTTTCCTTGATATGGAGGCAAAGGACTAGAAGAGGATAGACTACAAAAGTTATTGTTTTTAAATGTTTTGCTTCAGTATAAGCTAAATATACAGACGATCGCTTTGTCAGGCTCACCTGTGGAGTTTGGCATTCTGATTTTAATAACCTGGGGAGAATCTTAGCCACTTAGCAGAGTGGTGATTTTAAAATAACATTAGGTGATTTTAATGTGCAGTGTTTGAGATCACTGGGTTAATGATATGGTTCTTTGTATTTATATGCATTTGGCAAATATTTGCTGTACCTGCTCCATGCCTGGGCGGGCTTGGGAGATACAAAGATTTTAGCCCTAAGGGACACCGTAGTCTATTGGCTGAGATTTCCACATTTCAACTTTTGTTCCTATTGTTGCATCAGACCTACTACCTTTATGTTAAAGAATCTCAGGCTGTGGGTTTGCATTCAGTTAACAGCCTGTGTGTGAAAGTTAAGTGTATCCACCTGTTCCATTGAGTGGCCATGGGAAACGTTTTGTACATGTGCTTTGGGAGGAAAAAAAGAAAAGACATTTATCTTAGCTTTCTGCTTCCTATGATGACCCAAGGCTTTCATTTTAATAAGGAATTCTTCTCTTGGCAGAGAAGGAAAACAGATGGTATATCTTTAAGTACATAATGTATGCTTCCTCCACATTATTTTTGGAGAGCAGAAAGTATGATTAAGGGAAGTGAGCTCATGCTGTGAAAAACAGACACTGCAGTTGGGGTGCCTGGGATAGCTTCCATATGCACCAAGGTGATGGGTTTTCCTGATCCCCTCTGCCATCTTCATTCTTGCAGGATTTGCAAGAACAACTCTTTCTCAAAGAGAGACCATATGATTACAGTCAGTGAATGACCAGTTGATATAACCTGCAAGGGTTTTCCAAGAACCATAGTTAAAGATTAGATGTCACTAATATAGTTTTCGGTAATTCTGGCAAACTCATTAGCAAAGTTCTTATATAAGATGCTTAGGAATTAATCCTCACGTTCTTTCTTGTGCTTCCTCTGAACATAAGGTTATTGTTGTTTAAATATATTGGTTTAAAAATACCGTTCTGTTATGGTTACCAGGGGGGAAGGAAGGGGATAGGGATAGATTGGGAGTTTGGGATTGACATGTACACACTGCTATATTTAAAATAGATAACCAACAAGGACCTACTGTAAAAAAAAAAAAAAAAAAATACCGTTCTGCAGACAATACATAAGAGAGCATATCTATAGCATTATATGACAATTATGATCAACTTTTCCCAAAAGGTAACTGTGACTTTTCAGGAAAATGCCATACGTGATTTCAACAAATATATTCAGCAGGATATCAAGTAAGGTTCTTTGGCCCCTAGTAGGCAAAAGCCCAAGTCAGAATTGCATAAACAATAAGGGACCTTCTTGGCTCACATGATTAGAGATACAGAAGAGTAGGCTCTAGGGAGGACTTAATCTAACTGTCTGGTCCTATTTCTCTGTGCTTCTCTTGGCTATGCCTTTCTCCATGTACTGGCATCAGCCTCAAGCTGAGCATGAAGACTGGGGCATTTCTAGCTCGTATTTGTGCATTTGGATGTTCAGAGCATTGGAGAAAGGGTTACTTCTGGAAAATATCTCAGACAAGTGAGAAAACATTCCCAGTCAATGTCTCCTCACCTCCTGCCTGACTGCTATTCTTTTCCCTTCAGGCCATATGGAATTCCATGAACTTTTCTTTTGTTTGAGAGACTGAAACCCAAAGTTCATACTCAACCCCTTGTCACTGGATTAAGAGAAGATTTATTACATTTATGGGCCACTTCTCACAGAGGAAATAGTGTATCTGTCAAATGTAGCAAGTCTAGCCTGACTGTTCAGACAACCATACAAGCCTGCTGAAGAATTATTTCTGGTCCTTTCTGTTTGGTGTTCCTAGGTCTCACCTCCAGAAAACACAGAGCAGAGAAGAATCAGAGCATCCAGTTCTACTTATCAGGAAACATTCAACTTTTATGGCTATACCCTGTTTTATCATGTGTGTCAGATTTGGAGTTTTTACAGAGCAAGTGGGTGTCTCTGAGCCATTGGTTTATCTGAGATTGCAATGACTTTGTCTCTTTAATCAGGAAACTGGGGTGTGGGGACATCAACTCAGCTAAATTTTAAGCTTAATGAAAATCTTCTACCCTTTAAATCTTGGTTGTCATCATGGATACCTAGGGAAGTGCCTGCAGTAAGTGACCAGGCTTCATTTCAACCTTTCCTGCATCTGTGGTTCTAAAAGTGGAACCATTGGCCTCACCACACTTGTCCACTCAAGGAGGGCATGGGGTCAGAAATGCCATGATGGATGTCAGACCAGAAAGGCTGTGTGTGTGTGTGTGTGTGTGTGTGTGTGTGTGTTTTGGTATACCTGGTAAGTATTTATAACAGGTCTTTCACAACACTACCTAAGGTATCATGAGAAATATGTTCCTTTAATTAATTTAGAGAATATTATAAATCTAGGGAAAAGTTATGGATTTTCAAATATCTTTTTAAAATTAGAGGTATAATTTACTTACAGTGAAACATACAAATACTAAGCATGCAGTTTGATATATTTCTGTGTATTTGTTTTAACTGAAGCAAAACTGATGTAGCGTGACATGCATGGACCTTAAGTACAATTTGATAAATTTTGATAAATTAAACACTGATACCTCAAGTGAAATATTAAAAAATTCTGTCAAACCATAAAGTTCCTCAGGTCTCCTTCTAGTTTATCCCCATGAAACACAGGCAACCACTCTTCTGATTTCTATCAATATAAAGGAGTTTTATCTGTTTCTGCATTTCATAAAAGTGGAATTATACACAATGTCCTCTTGTGTCTGGCTTCTCTCACTCAACATAATGGATCTGACATTCATCCATATTTTCACAGGCATCAGTACTTCATTTTTTGATGCTGAATAATATTCCATTGTATAATTATGTTACAATGTATTTACACACTCTCCTCTAATGGGCATTTGGGTTGCTTTTAGTTTTTGGCTAGGGCATATCAGACTATCGCCCCCAGGGATGGAACTGCCTTATGTCTCTCTTGCCTAAGAAAGGCTTGTCCTCTGGAATCATCAAGACTTCCTTTAATCCTCATTCTTTGATTGTTCTATAGAAAACTGATCATTTTTCTCATCCTGTTACTTGTTGCTTCCTTGGAAGTAAAAGTCCTTTGCATTCTTTGCATCCTAAATGGAAATTGAATTTTTCTCTAGGGATCATTGTTTGCCCTTGGAAGGTGTATGTCCTTAAAATGTATCTGTATTCTTGTGTGTGTATGCATAGTTGTGTGTATGTGCATGTGTGTGTGTCATTTCCAAAAATTAGTGAGAGGGACCTATGCATGCACATAGCATTGTGTGTGTCCATTTTTTCTAGAAATTAAAGAGAGGAGACTGAAGGAGTTCCTGAGGAAGGCATGAAGGGGATGTAAGTCCTTATTACAAGAGTAGAGAAAAACATAACCCTAGATCATGGACGTTTTCCTGGGAAGTGCTGCTGGACTTGGAGTGCTAATGCATTGATCATGACCAACCCTCTGCACATTTTATTAAAACAAGCTGAATAATTGGCAATTGGGGAAATGTATTTTAGGGAATTTCCTTGATTGGAAGAGTAAAATGGATACTAGAAAAAAAAAAATCTCCCTGGATAGGCGCTGGTACTTTTCTAAAGAGGGTAAGAAATCATAGAGTTAAAATTTGAAGAGTATGGCTCTCTGATAGAGAATGAGTAAGGATAAATTTCAACACGGAGATGCAATGCTAATTTTTGAGGGGGGGTGAATGAAAACAGGCTTCTAATAAAATGCTTAAATGTCCTCTCTGCTCCATCTTTCTAGTTATTCCCAGTCTTACAATAAATTATGTAAGCTGCATACAGTTTTGGCTTAGTGGCATCTGGGAGAAAAGATTCAAGGAACAAGGATCAAGGATCCAAGTACTGTGCAGGGAAAGGTGAGTGATGGTTCATGGGAAGATGAAGGGGAAGGTACAGAAGCCCACGATGTGGAGCCAGTGCGGCCAACAGCGCGAGAAGAAGAAACGAGACTCTCCCGATCCCACATGTGGGACAGGAAGAGTGCCCGTGGGGAGTGGAAATGCTGATATGTGGGCTACATATTTGGGGGGAGCTTATTTTCAAAACAAGTTCATTGATTTTTTTTTTTTCTGCATGAAAAATTAGACTCACCGAAACCATCCGCAATCTTACCTATATTTGTGGCCATCCTTTCATTTAATTCTTAACAATGACAATGAGGTAAGTTTTGCTCTATCTCTTTCAAAGTTTTTTAAAAAAAAACTTTTTTGAGGCAGAGAAAGTGTAAGAAAAGTAATATTTATTGACTGCAGGCCCTAAGTATAGGAAGAAAAAAAGGAGATTGTGGGAAGCAGAGACAGTGGTTGCCCTATCTGAAGACACTGTCTTTCTTCACTGCATTCTTAGTGCCCAGCACCGCACCTGGAACAGGGCATTTGTGAATAAGTACATGGATGACTTGCCCAAAGTCACATAGTGAGAGACGGAGAAGTCATTCTCTGCTGCTTCTGTTAAAGGTGTACATTTTATTTCTTATAACTGATCTCACCTTTCTCATACCTCACTGAATCCTAGTTGGGCTGAGCTTGGGGCAGGGAGCGGTCACAGCGGTCAGAAGTACTAACTTGATCATGAATATATCTCAATCTCTTCGGGTTTAAACAGTTCCATTCAGATAACCCAGTCTCCTTTTAGATAATTACTCAGCCTTTTAAATTCCCTCCCCTTTCCACTGTTCTACCAAAGCTGACACCCAGGATCCATGGAAGGCTGGGTGCACTCCACCTCATAGGAGTGATGGCAAAGATGTCCAGCTCTATGTGCTTGGGCTCCAGTGCTGTCCTCTGGGTCTGCTGGTCTCCAATGTGTTGTCCTTTGTATGCCTAGTCAGGGTGTCCTGTGAACATCCCATATGGAACAGGGGCCAGGACTGCCTGCGTTATATTATATTACATGATGTTGGCCCTGCCCTACATACTCTGGATTTAATACACCCTAATGGTTATGGAGACTCATACAGGATATAGCTCTGATGAACCTTTATAATCAGCAATGTGGCTTCTATTACAAGAAATAACCACTTCTATAAGCCAAAAAGTACATAGGCCAAGACTTTAATAGTCCCTTGGAGCTCTCCCACTCTCTATCATCCACAATTCTCAGGGCTAATTAGGCCCTTGACACTGACCATGTGACTCTGAAAGGAAGTACTATGACTTGACTCAGACCCTAACTGGGGTCCCACCCCATCCAGGATTCTGGCCGGAGGGACGTAAGGACACAGGACCTCTTGATTTGCCTCACATCTGTCTCCCTTACTTTTTACACATTCAGTGATCAGCAGGGGCAGATTTTCTACTTATTTCTTCTAGTATATTCAGAAATGCTCTGAAATGCTGTGTTCCTTAGGACAGGAGGCCTCATGGGCTCTCCTTCATAGGCATATAATCTGCGTACTCCAGACTAGTTGTTCACAGAAAACCAAGAGACAACCAGGAACTAGGGATGTCCCAGGAGTAAATGCAGCAGTTGAGGGTTTTCAAAGTATCATTCTCATTACAAAATAGTCATGTTTTTCCTCTTCATAGGAGACAGCATAACTATGTTGTTTTTCCACTTGAGACCCATTGGTGAAAGACTAGCCTTAGGAAAAAGATTTTTAAATACACTTCAAATCAGACTCAATATATTTGTGGTTATAGGGGGCTGAGGTTGCTTCTTTTTTATTTGTTTTAGGTTATCATTAGATAATTAAAAGCAAAATGCTTATAAAAGTGACTTTATAGAAGGTCCTAGAAATATTCAGTGGGCCTAAGTCCAATGCCTACTTAATACCTTTCATAGATGCTCTGAAAACTAACATTTTTGTGTGAATCTGCACTTCACCCTCAAACTAAATTTTTTTTTGATTCCTTTCATATGTAAGCAAGCATGTCCATGCATGCTAACCATTCAGATGGTTGGGTAATCCTTCCAAATGGTGACAGAATCCCCAGGGACAACTTGAGGCACACCGCAGGGAAGATTATTGAGGGGAATGATTTTAGATCACTCATACCGACTTCAGAGAGGTCTACCAGCTGCTAACAGCAGTGAACCATTAGTTTTAAGTGTTACTGGTTGATTTTAAATCTGAGATCCTCTTCATGGGATGAAACTCCTGCAGTCGAGACAGCCCAGTTCCATCAGTTCTAACCTGCCAAAAAGGAATCTATGCAGGCAAAAGCCAGAGGCATATGGATGCTGGAAAGAAAGTGTTTCTACATCTAATTTTAGTTTAGTTTTAACTCTTGATTAATGGCCCTCATTTCCAAGATACTGACAAACCCAAATACTGATGACCCTTATATGGAGGCATATGTGTTAAAGTATCAAGGTTAAAAACACTACAGTCTTTCCAAATTAGAGTCAAATCAAGGTGATGGTTATATTACTATAATATCGTAGTTAATCACTGCTATTGCTCTAAGCCAGTGGTTTTCCCCTTGGCTATATATTGGAATCATATAGGATGCTTAAAAAATATATGGCATACCTGGTTCTAATCCAAAAGATTCTGATTTAATTGTTCTAGGGTGTGCCTTATGTAGCAGGAGTTTTAAAAGTTTTTCAGGTGATTATATTTGCAGTCAAGGCTGAGACTTGCTTCCCTAAGCAGCAACAGGTGCTTAAATAGTTGGGTGTAGGACATGAAAGGAGAGATGCTTGGCTACCAACTGGCTTTACCTGTTGAAGGTAAAAAAGGCCTTGGTCCATTTTGCACCAATATTCTTGGCCCTAAGTAGGGTCCCGAACCATTTTCCTTTGCCTGAGACTGTCTTGGTCCTATATCCTGTGCAAACAAGGACTAGGGTCGCCTTCATCATATGACCTGCTGGGAGTCCCTGCAGAGAAGGCAGGAGGGAGACACATTGGTCCAGAGAAAAGGAGAGTGTGAACTAGTCAGAATAGAAAGGACATCCCTTTGCCAGAGGAGCCCAAAGCTAACCCAGTCTGGACCAGCCAATATCAATGTCAGATGGGTCAAGGGGAAACCTTGGCAGCAGGACTTGTTGGCAATACCAGTTCTTGCTGTTGGCACATGCGTTGGCCACAGAGCACAGGGAGATCAGCTAGGTGCTTTGTGACCACCTAGAGGGGTGGGATAGAGAGGGTGGGAGGGAGATGCAAGAGGGAGGGGATATGGGGATATATATATATACGTATAGCTGCTTCACTTTGTGATACAGCAGAAACTAACACAACATTGTAAAGCAATTATACTCCAATAAAGATGTTAAAAAAAATAAAATAAAAGATAAATATGTTTAATAAATCAAATGAAAGGTGTCTCTGTGGAGAAAGAGAGAAAGAGAGAGAGGGAGGAAGGAAAGAAGGAAGAAAGAAAGAAAGGAAGAAAGAAAGGAAGAAAGAAGGAAAGAAAGGCACTATAATCAAACTTCAAAGACAATTACCAGCTGGAAGAATATATGTACAACACATACAGCAGATTAAAGATTAGTATTCGCATTAAAAAACTTTCATGTATCAATAAGAAAAAGAGAAATCAAGTGATGCTATAATTCATTCATATGGACATATATATACATTAAAATATGTACTTCGTTATAGCTACTTTTGGGAAGGAAAAAAGAGAAATGGGTCCAGGGAGGAATAAACTTCAACTTTAAACTTAATCCCCTATTTCTTTAATGTAAAAAAAAAAAAAAAAATGTAAAACACTATGTTTAACACAAAACACTTAAAACGGGCAAAATGTTAATATTTGTTCATCTGAGCACGCAAGTAGATTTTACACTTTTCTCTGTACTTTTCTGTATTTCATTAAATAAAATTTTAAAATTGGCAAGGAAACAGTGAAAAAGTATTATCTGTGTGTGCATGCATGTGTGTGTGTGTACCCTTCTTGCTAGATTGCATGCCAGTATTTTTTTTCTAAAGCAAGATTGGCACATGATTCTTCAAATAAATGAAAATTCCCTTTCAGTGTACTCAAATGGCTAAAATAAATGAATGTGCTATTATGTGGTTTATGTACATAATCCTTTAACTAAAGGCCTAAATCACATTGTTATGTTTTTACAATGTGCAGCACACAGACATAAGAAAACCTAGAAGTGGAACTTTATCTTGAAGAAGATTAACAAATATAAAAACATAAGTGGGGACAAATTATCAAGATATAGGAACCAATACCTCAATTTTCACAAAAGGGGAAAAGTGCTAGTATGATAGGGTGGCAAAGTAAGCCCACACCTTAAGTAAAATTATGAAGAAAGTTTGCTTTGCATTCATGTTGATAAGACACTTTGGACAGGAAGTAACAGAAAGCACACCTTAAATGTGCTCAGACAATGATGACAGGCATTATTACACATAACAGGAAGGCAGATGGATGATCGGAGCTTGTCTGATAGCATCACTCTTTAAAGGTCTCTGCTCTGCCAACCTGGAAGTTAGCCTCCAGCTAGGCTGGTAGAGTCTAGTCTCTATGTCAGAATTGGACTGGAGAACCATTCCTGAGCCAGTTACAGACAAGGGGGTAGAAATGTCTTGATTGGTTTAGACATATAGGCTGGAATAGCTACTGGTGAGTCAAACACTATTTCCTCTATTACCTCTCTGGGCTTGTTTTTTCCACTCTTCCCTGGTATTGAATATTTTGGCTCTTTCATTTGCTTAACATCTTGTTTTTCTTCTTGCTATCAAAATTGAAGAGTAAATTCCCATTATCATGTATGTATGTATGTATGTATATATTTTTAAAATTTTCAGTCTTGTCAACCAAAAGGTCTTTGGAAAAATACAATAATGGATGTCCAGCTTTAGCCAT
Source organism: Balaenoptera acutorostrata (assembly GCF_949987535.1). Classification (NCBI taxonomy): domain Eukaryota; kingdom Metazoa; phylum Chordata; class Mammalia; order Artiodactyla; family Balaenopteridae; genus Balaenoptera; species Balaenoptera acutorostrata. The sequence continues at coordinate 46,722,662 of NC_080066.1, forward strand.
TAAGTTAGAATTGGGGAGTTTTGGGCAGTGAGGTGTGAAGTTACCTGATTCTCCTCCCATTACCTTCCTCCTCTTTCACCCTTCTATAAGTAATATTATTGCAGAAAATTTGGAAAATACTTATGCAAAGGGAAAGTAGAATTGCCTGTAATCTCACAACCCAGAGAGAAGTACCTTATATTTCAATATGCATTCTTACAATGGAATTAAAATCATGGAAACCCTTCATAATATTTGTTTGGAGAAATATGTTGGACTTATATTGGTTTTCTACATATTCTTGTATAAATAGAGAAAGGCTTTGAAGTTCTTCATAAGTGCTTAAGTCAACTTTTCCTTTTGTCCACCTTCTCACCTTAAGGAATATGTTGGTACCTATCTGTTGAGTCAGCAGTAAATTCTACATAAACAACTATCCATACTCTGAGGAATTAGGGTTCATTCCACAGTGTCTGGCTTCATTTTTAACCCTGAGGACCCAAATCAGGAGAACAACCAGAGCTCACGGTCACCAACTTGCCTTGGAGATTAATGCAGTACTTTTTCTCCTGAAACCCAGAGACAACTTAGAGGTGTGTATGGAAAAGAGTGCTTCTGCTGACAAGAGCAGTGATGGAAACTCTAATGCCAGTGAGCTTCACTCTCTGTTCTAATAGCACCCCATTTGGCCAAAGCTTAACCTTTCTTTGAAGCAGAAGATCCAGAATCTGTGAACAATAAAAATGACAGTCCTGTGGTGCCAGGCTGAAAAATTACCCCATGTGAGCTAAACTTTTGGCTGGTCACATAGATTTTATACTTTGCAAACTGCCCTCCCCTACCATCTTTGCCATCATTCACCAAGGAAGGAATGCTTGAAACCAACACTGTTCTGCTTGGCATTGCAAACATCTCTATTCACAGCTATTGTTCTGAATATGTAGACTGAAGTCAAAGGCAGTCAGCTCTAGCTGCTAGAAACTGCCTGAAAGATTGCCCATTTCATCAGTCATTCCTTCAGTTGTCATGCATAGTATGATTGAAATTTCCTTTCTCACTCCATTTCACTTTGGATTATTTTACTAGAAAGATACTTTTTTTTTGACATTAAATGACCCTGAAATGATCTCTAGTGAGTAGAATGGATGAAATATATATCTTCATGGTGAGAGTTGGCAATGCTCAGATAGATACAACATGATTTCATTACCTCATTTTAGTCAGATGCCCATGACATTTAGGTTAGCAATAAGGTCTTAGTGGGTAGAAACAGTAGTTACATAAAGTCACATAGCCCTGGGTTTTATTCCATGTTCACTGGCTGTATAGAAGGTTGACATCTTCCTTAGTCTCTTTTAGCCTTTATGGTCTTGTCCTTAAAACAAGGACAATTGTAAGAATACTCACCAAACAGATTGTGTGAAGTTTAAATAAAATAATGGATGTAAAGTACGCATAATTATTAGAACCTGCCATGGATGACTTATTTAGTAAATATTAGCTTCCCCCAACATCCCTCTGTGATACAATGACCATAGACCATATATGATCCACAAAGAGAGGATAAACTTTTAAAATGTTAATGTGGTGCCGACTGAGTGAGTTAGGATGCCAGAGAGAAGCCAAATCTCAAAATTTCCCTTTTTCCAAGACCTAAAAATCAGTGTCTTAGATGGGTCTTTTAAATATAACAAAAAATACACCAGTAGAAAGGAAAGGTTGGTGGATGCTGCCTCTGTGGTCATTGAAAGAGAAGCCAAGTTTCACAGAATACATAGTTTCATGAGGTGCCCCACCACATAGTTCCCAACTTTACCACCCACAAAAGCACTAAAAGTGATCAGAAACATCAACCACATTTTGAAAACAAAATTTCATTGCTTCTCTAGTTTGGAGATATGTAGATAATGAGATGAAAAATATCCATGAAATTAAAAGTTCCTCAACTCCATTCAACCTCCAGGGCCACCTAGAGGTAGCAGCAATCTTTGGTGTTGGCCATTTGGTTTCTTGATGCTGAGAAGAAAACAGTGGCATAAAAGTCACAAATGCTCAGAACTAATTATATATGACAATAAATAAGACAGTCAGAATATAAAAGATAACATATATAAGACCTAATCTTGGGAGGCAGCAGGAGGTACCTCTCTCAACTCTGTGGACTTTTACTAACAGGCCAAAATTCACTTACCGGGAAGAAAGTTGAGATGGGGTAAGAACAGCCTTTCATCAGATTGTGCAATGAAAGCAATGTCTTAAATGTTTCAGAAGTTGGTGGAACTACGTGAAGTTTCACAGTAACCCCACACAGGGTGGAGTAAAATTCCAATAAGAGTGAGTCAACACTGGTATGGAGCATTTAATGAGGAGAAGAGCAGAAAAAGAGAAGAGTAGAAATCCACTTATTAAATCCTCCTTCCTGCCATCAGACTGTTGCCAATAGAGAAAAAACAACAGGACTCATAGTAAATGACAATAGAAGGTTTGGGGTAAAGCTCCCAAAATTAAGCATAAGAAAGATTGACCTTTTCAAGAACCAGCTTTTAGTTTTGTTGATTTTCTCTACTGCTTTCAATTTTCAATTTCATTGGTTTTACTCTAAATTTTATTATTTTTTTCTTCTGCTTCCTTTAGGTTTAAATTATTCTTTTTTCTCTAGTGTCCTCAGGTGAAAGCTTAGATTACTGATTTAAGATCATTTTTCTTTTCTAATATGTGTATTTAATGCCATAAATTTCCCTCTTAGCACTGCTTTTGCTGCATCCCACAAATTTTTATAAATTGTATTTTCACTTTTATTTCGTTAAAATATTTTAAAATTTCTCTCGAGACTTCTTTGACTAATGTGTTATTTAAGTGTTTGTGGTTTAATCTATAAATATTTGAATGTCTTACAGCTATGTTTATGTTACTACTTTCTAGTTTAATTCCATTGTGGTCTGAAAACATCTTTTGTATGGTTTCTATTATTTTAAATTATTAAGGTATATTTTATGACCCAAAATGTGGTCTATCTTGGTGAATGTTTTATGTGAACTTGAGAAGAATGTGTATTCTGCTCTCTTTAGATGAATATTTTATAAATGTCAATTAGATCAAGTTGATTGATAGTGCTGTTCTAGCTCACTGGTATTCTGCCTGATCAACCTATCAATTACCAAAAGAGGGGTGTTGAAGTCTCCAACTATAATAATGGAGTTGTCTATTTCTTTATGTAGTTTTATCAGTTTTGCCTCACATATTTTGATGCTCTGTTGTTAGAAGCATATGCATTCAGCACTGTGACATCTTCCTGGAAAATTCATCTATCACTGATAATATTATTAAATAATGTTTCTCTTTATCCCTGATAATTTTTCTTGCTCTGAAGTAATCTTTATTTGGAATTAATATAGTTACCCCAGCTTCCATTTAATTGCTATCAGCATGGTGTATCTTTCCCCTTCCTTTTACTTTTAACCAATCTGTGTCTTTACGTTTAAAGTGGGTTTCTCATGACAAACATATAGTTGGGTCTTGTATTTTATACTTAGGTTAATATCCACTATGTTTGTAACTTTTTTCTTTTTTTCTTTTTAATTATTTATTTCTAATTTTTTTTTTATTGAAGTATAGTTGATTTACAGTGTTGTTAGTTTCAGGTGTACAGCAAAGTGATTCAGTTATATATAAATACATAACTAACTACATATATATATAGGTATATATATATATTTTCTTTTTCAGATTATTTTCCCATACAGGTTATTACAAAATATTGAGTATAGTTCCTTGTGCTATAGAGTAGGTCCTTGTTATTTATCTATTTTATATATAGTAGTGTGTATATGTTATTCCCAAATTCCTAATTTATCTCTCCCTACTACCTTTCCCCTTTGGTAACCATAAGTATGTTTTCTATGTCTGTGAGTGTTTCTGTTTCGTAAATAAGTTCATTTGTATCATCTTTTTAGATTCCACATGTAAGTGATATCATATGATATTTGTCTTTTTCTGTCTGACTTACTTGACTTAGTATGATAATCTCTAAGTCCCTATATTTTGCTACAAATGGCATTATTTCATTTTTTTATGACTGAGTAGTATTCCATTGTATATATACCACATTTTTTATAGATTCATCTGTCAATGGACATTTAGGTTGCTTTCATGTCTTGGCTATTGTAAATAGTGTTAACATATTACTGGAGTACTTCAATTATGGACTTAAAAAATACGGTGCATATTGTTATGCAATATTTGTATAAAATATTTTATGCAAAATATATAATATCTTTACCAAGTAAAATCTTTTTAAAATTTAAGGAAAGCTCATCTACACTTTCAAACCTGCTCTCTTGGTCACAAATACCACAGAACCCCCATCTAGTTTTTTTGATAATTTGACTGTACTGACAAAATTAACCAAACACAGCAGAGTATTTCTGTCTGCCTTTCCCTTCTTGCTAATTAAATGGTTTGTGTTTGCTGTGGAAAAGGGAGAGGTGGGGAATAGATTTTACATTTCCAATTAATTGCAGATGCAGAATCACACTAGCTGAAAGCTGGTGAGCCACCGAATAATTCACATCATTGGTCCACTGGACAGCTCTGGCCAAGGGTGGGGATGGGTGGGGTTCAAACCCCTTCACCCAAGGGCCTTCCTCTTAGTCCTTGCCATAGAGCACACATTTGTGAAAACCCTCCAACTTTTCCATTGTTGTCTTTATTGTTCCCGGCCTCTACATATTCCTCTGATGTGTTTCTTATGGCTATTTTGAGATCTAATAACTTTGCTGTAGGTGTGGCTCAAAGCTAAAGAATAGAGACAGAAAGACAAGGAAACATCAGCATTTCTTTGCTAAAATACTAACTCCTTTTCCCTAAATCATTGTCAGCACCTTCAAAAAGGCAAGGTCACCTGGTGGTAGCATTCAGAAGGTACTCATATTATTTAATCACCAAGCACTAGGGCCACCCAGAGTTTATTGTCTTCTCCTTACTTTGGGGTGTGAGTATGTGTGTGTCAGAGTGTGAGTGTTCAAACACAAGTGCTAGATCCTAAAACACACACATGGTCTTGGCCTTAAACATTCAGCTCTGTCTGCTCCACACCCTGATATTAAAACAAACTGTCTTATGGAATAAGATTCTATTCCCTAGACTGAACAGGATTTTAAGCTTGTGAACTCTGCTTACTCTAAACATTGAAAAAGGTTAAGAACGATCAAATCAACCAGGTATTCATTGTTCTAAGCATCATATTAAACCTTAAAATCTAAAAAGTGAATGTTGTGAAAGAAGTCAGGGTCACTGAGATCAGCCTGTGGGACCTACAGCATGCAACTGTCAACTGATAATGTTTGCTTGGAGTTCAGTCAACTGTGCTACATGGAGAGGGAAGGATGGGAGACAAGCCATCAGCAGCATGTCAATTTAAGTGAAATGTGCTTACAATGTGCTTTTACATTGTATCTTCTCATTTTCTCTTCTCCATGATTCTGCATATAGATGAATAAGAAAGAGATTCATGCATTCATCATTACTGCAATCTTATTTTGTGCAGTTCACTGTATTACATGCCTGGCATATATTTATTAGAAATACAAACACAGCTCTTCCTCTCATGGAATTCATACACTAGTGGAGTAGAGTTTGTAAGTAATCACAGCAATAATTAAATACTCACAGACTGAGATAAACAATGTGAAGGAATGTGATGTGTTTTTCGAGAGCACATCACATAAGAACATGACTTACCCTCACCAGGTCATTGAGAGGTGATGATGAACCTAAGACCTGAACGTTGATTAAAAGTCAAAAAGACCAAGAGGGTTGAATAGGGGAAGAGCTTTCTAGACAGAAGGTCCAGCACATGAAAAATCTTCTTAGTTGGAGGGATTATGTCATTTCTAAAGAACTGAAACAAGGACGGTGTGGCTGAGATCAGAGAACAATTTGGAGAATGAAGCAAGAGGCAAATGTAGAAATGGGTTAAGTTGCAGATCGCACAGGGCCACCTTAAGAATTTTGTCATGATTCTCAGAGCAATGGGAAATTGTTATAGAGACATGCTGGTGGCCAGATGGACAAGGACTTGGTGGCAAAACCCATGATTATTATCGGCTGTTCAAGCAAGAGTAGTTGATAGGCTTTAACTGTGTTATTGGCAGTGCAGATGGAGATGCTTGGATGGATATCAAGGCTGTTTAGGAGACAAAATCAACAGCACCTGGTGATGAATTGGGTATCAGAGTTGGAGGAAATTAAAATAACAAATATGATTCCTAGTTTTCTGGCCTATGCAATTGATGGATTCAAGTGCCATTAACAGAAATATCACCAGAAGAGGGCTGGGTTGGGGTGTAGAGAAATTCAAAGCTTGGTCCTGCCTTTGGACATAATAACATCCATGTGGCATACACGCCTCCAAATGGAGATTTTGAATAGTTAGTTGAATACATGGTTGTGAAGTTCAGAGAAGAGGCTTTGGATGAAAGACAGACATCCCTAAGTCATCAGCATTTAGGTGGTACCTGAAGCTACAGATGCTGATACGATTGTCTCAGAGAGTGGTCGTGAGGAAAGACAGGACCTTGGACACAGCTTGGAGGAACTCCATCAGGTCAGCTAAGTGCAGGAGGGTGAGCCTGCCAAGGCTGCTGAGAAAGAGTATCTAGAGGATAAAAGGAAAGATGGAGAGTGTCATGCCATGGAAGCCAAGGAAAGTTTTTCCAGAAGAAGAATGAACTGTGTCAAATGCTTTGGTCGGGTAAGATGAGGAATGAAGAGGTCTCATTAGATGTGATGTGATGATGTGGTCTTCAGCCTCTCGACTGCATCCTCCCATTTGACTTTTAAGAATTAAGACTTTTCTTTTAAAAAAAAAAAGACTTTCACCTTCCATATCCTCCTTGAAAGACCACTCTATTTCTCTCTCTCTCTCTGTACAAACTTTTTGAAAAGATTTTCTGTTCTCTCTCTTTCTCTCTCTCTCTCCTTCTCCCCTCTTCCCTCTGACTCTTCCACCCTCTCAAACCCTCATAAATAGGATTAATACCTTTATAAGAAGAGATCAGAGAACTAGCTGGCTCTTCTTCAGCCATGTGAGGATACAGCAAGAAGGCAGCTGCCTATAAACCAAGAAGAGTTTCTTCCCCATCACCCTCCCGTGTATCTCTCCTGTTTCTAACTATGCCCCTTGCATTTTATACTATCACGGTGTCTTGCATAGAAATATTTTAATATACGTATTTTAATTCATAAATATTTTTATTTTTAAATCTGCATTGGCCTTTCAAATTTATGAAAAAATTCACTAATAGTTATTTAAATCCTTTTATATATTTATGTTTGATTCATTGGTAATTAAGTTTTATATAAGATATGAGGTAAAGATTTAACTTCATTTGGCTCTCAATTGTTAGATAGTTGTTTCAGAAACGTATCCTAAAAGTATTCCTCACCAATTTGAGATAGGATCTCATTCTTCTTCTTCTTCTTCTGTGTTCTTGGAAAAAACTGTTCAAAGCCTCCTTTTCACCTGAAGGCTCATAAAATGGCAAATCAATGAGAATTGAAAAGGCAAACTGTAGAATACTGGAAAAAATCAACAATATTGAACACAATATTCAGACAGAAAAAGCATTACCCTCCTGGTGTTTGATAGTCCTGATAAAAATGGTAATAAAAGATGGAAATGGCCTAAAAATGAATTGCTTACTATAGCAATGAGAAGAACTAAGTACATACACTCCAATATGCTAATATCCTTATTAACCCTTGGAGGCAACACTTTTTTTGCAGTGACTTATCTTTTATCCTTTGTCTCTTGATTTGCCTGCACCCCGATTATATAATATGGAAGACTTAATATCCTAAAGAGTTTATTAAACTCTTACTTTCATCTCACTCAAAATAATTTTCAAATCACTGGCTTTAGTAATTTTAGACCAAAATGCTTAACAATATTACTCATTTCTGGGCTCTTCCTTACTATATTGAGAGTTAACTTAAGTCAGTCACTTTCTTATCTTCTTGCAGTGGTACTTCCATAGCACAAAGCTTAATGCTAGGAAAAACTGTATTTCCCTTTCATCAAGTGCATAGTAATAAGTTAAACCCTATTCCAGGAGGGTGAAAAAGACATAATTTTGTGCCAGTAAGTCACAGTACAGTTTTCAGTGGAAAAAGACAAATAAACATATGATTAAATAAAATATGCAATGGACTTAATGTTTGTATCTCCCCCAGATTTATATATTGAAACCCTAATCCTGTGGTGATGATATTTGGAGGTGGGATGTTAGGGAGATAATTGTCATGTGGGCAGAAACCTCATAAATGAGATTTGTGCCTTTATAAGCAAAGGCCAGTGAGCTAGCTGGCTCTCTATCCACCATGTGAAGATACAGCAAGAAGGCAGTCATCTATGAACCAAGAAGAGGGTACTCACCCCCCAAGAACCCAATCATGCTGGCACCCTGACCTTGGACTTTCAGTCTCCAGAACTGTGAGAAATGAATGCTTGTTGTTTAAGCCACCCAATCTGTGGTCATTTGTTATAGCAGCCTGAGCTAAGGATATTTACATATACATTTAGAAATTAATAAATTACAAATATGTAAATTACTATGTGAACAAAAGGGAGGGAGTCCCTTACTGGGCTTGGATGTCTGGGAAATGAGCTGACAACATTTGAGCTGTATCTTGCAGGGAAGCAGAAATTTTCTGGGTGGAGAGCAGAGGGAATGTGTAGAAGCTACAGAAATGACAGCATCAAGAGACATAGGAGACCCACAAGGCACCGACCACTTAGGGATGAGCCATGGTTTATTGTGACTGGAAGGGTCTGAGAGGAGCAGGGCAGCCTCTCATGGAGAAGTGTAGTTGGCACCACATTGGAGGGCTCTATGGAGTGGGCTACAAAGTTTAGTCTTCATCTTAGAGACCTCTAGGCATGCTAAAGCAAAGGTGAGGTGGCATCATAACTATGCTTTTGATCCATGTCCCAGAGAGCATGGAGAAGGATATATGGGAGGGAACTGGAGTGAGGAATTGGTTTGGGGACATTTTGTAATAGTACAAAGGTGAAGGCTTTTAAGCCTTTCAATAGAATCCAAACACTTAGAAACTCCTCGTCTGAGCCAAACACCTTGACTCTTGCCTGCATTATTGTACCAGCCTCCTAATTTGTATTCCTGCTTCTGTCCAATTCCCCCACAAGCTATTCTTTTAAAACAATTATTAGGACTTCTTTTAAAGAGCAGTTTAGATTCACAGCAAATTTGAGGGGAAGGTACAGAGATTTCCCATATTCCCCCTGCCCCCCATGCAATAGCCTCCCCTGTTACCAACATCCTTCACCAGAGTGGTACATTTGTTACAACTGATGAACCTACATTGGCACGTTATAACCATCCAAAGTACATAGTTTACATTAGGGTTGACTCATTGTTGTACATGCTATGGGTTTGGACAAAAGTATAATGACATGTATCCATCATTATGGAATCATGCATAGTATTTCACTGCCCTAAAAGTTCTCTGTGCTCCACCTCTTCATCCCTCCCTTGACTCAACACCTGGCAACCACTCATCTTTTTACTGTCTTCATAATTTTGCCTTTTCCAGAATGTCATATTGGAATCCTACAGTATGTAGCTTTTTCGGATTGGCTTCTTTCACTTAGTAATATGCATTTAAGATTCCTCCATGTTCTTTCATTGTTTAATAGCTCATACACAAAAAGTGAGTTTGGGACCTTAATAAAAAAAATTTCTCTTCCTCCCAAATGTTTCCTCTACCTAAGTCCTTGGAATTCTGCTGTGAATAAGTCCTTTAGGGTAAAAGTTACTGACATTAGGAATACTTTTTAAATGCCATTCGTTTGGGAGAAAAGTCACCTCACAGTGCAATTACATTCACTGAATTTATCCAGTTTCTTTCCATCCTGGGTTGCTCTGAGCCTCTAAGAGCCCAGGGGACTCAAATAGTGAAGTCTGAGTAGAAACCCATATCAAAGGTATCCTCACTCATCATTTTGATCATTTTTCCTGTAGCTGTACCCATCCAAAAAGTTCTGTATAAAATTAAAATTTAAAAAAAATTTTAAATAATAATTTCCCAGCAAAATAATGTTTTAGAATTTCTTGCTTATTTTTTCCAATTTCCTTTGGAGAAAAAAAAAATGAAGAGAATATGATAAATACCAGGATTAATGTATAAAAAAGAATGTAACTGTATGTTACCCAGGTACACATTTATTTTTTATTTATTTATTTTTTTCACATTTATTTTTATTTGTATTTCTGCTGTCAAAAAGCTCACTTTTCAATTCCATTCAGTCAATGCCGGCCCTGAAGAGGGACACACACAGTATAGGACGGGCATCCTCCTTCGCGTAAGGAACAGACACAGGTAACTGAGGCAAGGAAGATGTGGTAGGTGTTTTTGAAAAAAAATACAAAAAAAGATGAAATGGGAGACAAATGGCCACATGAAGAATATGATAATAAGCTAAATGAGCATGTTAACAAAGTGCTAGAGCTTAAAGGGAGGGAAGGTCTTTCTCATTTCATGGTAGTAAAATATTTACTGCCTCATAATAACTTTGTAACCTTATGAAAAAAATTTAAGTTCTCTGAGCTTTGGTTTCCTCCTCTATAAAACTGAAATACAAAATATAAATATAATTATACTGATTACTTTATTATATTATATTATTGTTATAATTATATATGCAATACATATGTTATATGGTTAGCTGTCTCAAAGCGTTTGATTGCTGCAGACTGTCCTCATTCCACACTGGTTTGATCATGTTCAGAACCCTTGGCCTTGCCACTCACACACCCATCTTTGGACTTTTCCTGCTCCTTTGAATTTGAGATATCAACCTGTTCCTCTTGACACTCTCTAAGGACTCTGCTGCCACTACCTCCTTCTGTTGTTGACTTGACTAGGCTATCTTTGCCCTGGCTTGGCCTCCAGACTCATGTTTAAGTACTGATCTCAGCTTTCCAAGTAGAGGAGACCACCATGATTTCTAGGGCTACGATTCATGTAGCAAGGGCACTGGTAGAAATCAGTTAAGGCTCCCATAGACAAGGATACACTGTATATATTTTCTTCACATAAAACAATAGTCTTTTCAAATAAAATTCTTTGACTTTTCATGTATGAGGGTACGAGCAATGTGTCATGATGGATGAGTTTAACCAATTGGCTTTTCATAGTACCTTAGACCAGAGTTTCTTAACTTAGACACTATTACTATTAACATTTGAGGCAGAATATTTCTTTTTTTGGAGGGACTGTCCTGAGCATTGTATGATAGTTGTCAGCATCTCTGGTCTTTACTCACTACATGCCAGTAGCCTCCTCCCATTTGGACAACCAAAAATGTCACCAGATATTGCCAGATGTCCCCTGGAGAGGTGGGCAAAATCACCCTTGGTGGAGAATCACTGTCTTAAACATTTATCTTTGGGTGTCATGTTTCTGTTTTTTGCAATCCTAACCTTGGAAACAAGTAAGAAATTATAATATCTGACATGGGACGTCACAGAAAAAAGTGCTTGCCAGTCCCCATTATATTTCCATTCAGGATTCCTGGGTGCACAGAAAAATAAAAACTCATCAGTTTGGCTGTGTTTTACTGCTATGCTTTAGGGGAAAAGCAAAGTGATCTGGGTGTGCATGAGTGAGATAGAAAGATGTATTTTCAAAATGCAATTAGAATGGGGAGAAATCACGTGCAATTACGGTGAAGAATGCCTTGTTTAACATGCACTTGGCATAACATAGCCAGGAGGTTGCAAATTATGGAAAACAGATTTTCATTATCAGGTCTGCATAATGTATTTCTCGCACTTAAAGACCTAGATTTGCAGGTTGGGGGGAAGTATGTAAATTGTTTGGTGCTGTAACTAAGGCTTAATATTTTCTACCTCAATTTTTTATTGTCGTTTCTTTAATTTAAGCACATCTGCTGCATTTGCATTTATTTCAATTGCTCTTTTTTCTAGTATGTTACTATCATGGTCTCTGCCATTGACTATCAACACCGTATGGAAAATAATTTCCTAGTCCTCGTAAGACTGGAGAGAGTAGAGAAGGGACATCTGACAGTCTCTAGCCTTGGCATACCCAGTGGGATGACTGGGAAAACCATGGAATCTGTTTTCTCATTGGCTGAAAAGGATGGGGGAGGGGTCGCTGTTCATTTCCTAGTTCCTACCTGACACTCTGACTTTTCAAAAAACAAAAATGGTCATCATACAACTATTTTAAAATTTTTTTAAAAAATTCAGTTCATCATTTCTGTTGTTTTGTTGAACATACTCCATCTGGCTATTGTTTTTGCCAGTAATCTGCCTGTCTTAGTTCAAATCCTAGTTTACCACATAGCAGCTGGAAAATTTAACTTCTAGTGAGGCTGATGATTAAAATGTATAAAATCGGTGAGGCATGACCAGATAGCAGCATAACCCAGGAGCAGATACTGAAGATTCCTGCCGTGCAGAGAATTAAACTTTGAGTTACCGGATCACGGAAAAGCATAGAAGGGAAGGGGCCAACAGGGGTCAAAGGGGAGGTGACCCAGGGTCGGGCCTTGAGCAATGGGAATACAGGAGAGTGTCAAGTAGCACCACTGGCATCAAACATGGCAGTATTTTGATATCTTAATAGCAGTAAACTGTGTGCACCAAGCCTGACTGAGGTTCACTTGCCTAATACAAAATGGAAATCAAGATAGTGTTAATTTGATACAGTTTTTGTGGTGCTTAACTAAGATTTGCAGGTAAAGCACATAGCACAGGGTCTGATATTGCTTAGTAAATATTAGCTAATTTTATCATTATGCTTTTGCCTGTTCCCCATGTCTTTTCACGCTTTCTTGTTGACTTATTCTATCCACATGTTTATTCAGTACTTCTGGTTCTATTTCTCTATTCTTTTATTTTTCTTGCTTAGAATTGGCTCATGTTCTTGATTTTGTATCTGTTCTTTTACATGTTCCTGTTATATTTCTCCTATTCTGTTAGTATTTTGTTTCACATTTCACCCAAATGTATGTAATAGTAAATATATATAAATAAAATGGGGATATAAGGCACAAGGCAATTTTTTAAATAATGAAACTCTGCAAGTGAAGATGATAGAGTGGAATATTTCATTAACTAGGATTCACTCTTTCTGCTGAATTCTGGGTCTATGGAAAAGCCATGTATCTGTATGGAGGAGTTCTACGTGTGGGGGAAAGGGATCCAAAAAAGGACATTTGTGGTTGTGGTTTTGTGTTGGGACCAAAGGTTGAGCTATGGGCAAATAGGAAAGCATGCTCCTTGACTCCAGTCAGAGCCCTATGGAGAGGAAGGGCTAGGCATGGAAGCTGAGCAAGTTATTCCTTTTTTTTTTTTAATATTTATTTATTTATTTGTGCTGGGTCTTAGTTGCAGCACACGGGATCTTTGCTGCGGCATGCGGGATCTTTTAGTTGTGACATGCAAACTTAGTCGCAGCATGCATGTGGGATCTAGTTCCCCGACCAGGGATTGAACCTGGGCTCCCTGTATTAGGAGCATGGAGTCTTACCCACTGGACCATGAGGGAAGTCCCATCAAGTTATTCTTACAAGGGACTTTGTGAAACCCAGGGACCAGGAGTGAAAAACCTGAGCTCAGTAACAATGTGTAACCCCAAGCTGTAGACAGGATCCTTCGTCATGAACCTTGCCATATGGTGATGGCAGAAGGGAGTATAGTGTCACTGGAACACCTGGGGGTTCTCACACTTATGAGACCATCAGGAGTAGGTACTTTAGGCAAAGCAGAGATATTCTCATGGAGAGATGCTGTCTACAAGTGTTTTGTAGGAGTGGGCATGCATGTAGAAACCAAAATATTGATAGAAGACCCTATGAGGACTAGTTGTTAGATCCCAAAGCACTCAAAGTACCTGGGGATTTGTAGTGAGTGGGGAGTCATGAAGTGTTGTACAAAGATGCAGAGGGACCGTTGGATCTAGCTAATTGTCTTTTTAGCATTAAAGTTACCTCATTTATATCTATAGGTGGGTTACCTGAAGTTATGGAGGGAAATGCAGAAGGGAAAATTTACACCTATTCCTGTTTCTGACTTGTCCCCTCCACAGCCCAGAAATCAGAATTCAGTATGTCTGGGAGATGCCTGGGAATCTGAATTCTATTTTATTTTTATTTTTTGGCTGCATTGGGTCTTTGTTGCTGTGTGTGGGCTTCTCATTATGGTGGATTCTCTTGTTGTGGAGCATGGGCTCTAGGTGTGTGGGCTTCAGTAGTTGTGGTGCACGGGCTTAGTTGCTCCATGGCACGTGGGGTCTTTGTGGACCAGGGATCAAAGCTGTGTCCCCTGCATTGGCAGGAAGATTCTTCACCAGTGAACCACCAGGGAAGTTCCCCCCTTATCCACTTTCTTTTTAATAGATCTTTATTGGAGCATAATTGCTTCACAATACTGTGTTAGTTTCTGTTGTACAACAACGTGAATCAGCTATATTCATACATATATCCCCATAGCCCCTCCCTCTTGAGCCTCCCTCTCACCCTCCCTATCCCACCCCTCTAGGGGGTCACAAAGCACTGAGCTGATCTCCTTGTGCTATGCAGCTGCTTCCCACTAGCTATCTGTTTTACATTTGGTAGTGTATATATGTCAATGCTACTCTCTCATTTCGTCCCAGCTTACACTTCCTCCTCCCTGTGTCCTCAAGTCCATTCTCTACATCTGTGTCTTTATTCCTGTCCTGCCCCTAGGTTCATCAGAACCAATTTTTTTTTTTTTTTTTAGATTCCATATATATGTGTTAGCATATGGTATTTGTTTTTCTCTTTCTGGCTTACTTCACTCTGTATGACAGACTCTAGGTCCATCCACCTCACAACAAATAACTCAATTTTGTTTCTTTTTATGGCTGAGTAATATTCCATTGAATATATGTGCCACATCTTCTTTATCTATTCATCTGTCGATGGACAGTTAGTTTGCTTCCAAGTCCTGGCTATTGTAAATAGTGCTGCAATGAGCCTTGTAGTACATGTCTCTATCCTGTACCATTGAGCTATATTTCTGTTTTTGCGCCAATGCCATACTGTCTTGATTACTGTAGCTTTGTAGTATAATTTGAAGTCTGGGAGCCTGATTCCTCCAGCTCCGTTTTTCTTTCTCATGATTTCTTTGGCTATTAGGGTTCTTTTGTGTTTCCATACGAATTGTAAAATTTTTTGTTCTAAATCTGTGAAGGATGCCATTGGTAGTTTGATGGGGATTGCACTGAATCTGTAGATCACTTTGGGTAGTAAAGTCATTTTCACAATACTGATTCTTCCAATTCAAGAACATGGTATATTTCTCCATCTGTATAATTTTCTGAGTACAAGTTTTTCACCTCCTTAAGTAGGTTTATTCTTAGATATTTTATTCTTTTTGTTTTGATGGTAAATGGTATTGTTTCCCTAATTTCTCTTTCTGATATTTCATTGCTAGTGCATAGGAATACCAGAGATTTCTATGCATTAATTCTGTATCCTGCAAACTTACTAAATTCATTGATTAGTTCTACTAATTTTCTGGAGGCATCTTTAGGATTTTTGATGTATAGTATCATGTCATCTGCAAACAGTGACCGTTTTACTTCTTCTTTTCCAATTTGTATTCCTTTTATTTCTTTTTCTTCTGTGATTGCTGCGGCTAGGACTTTCAAAATTATGCTGAATAAGAGTGGTGAGAGTGGACATCCTTGTCTTCTTCCTGATCTTTGTGGAAATACTTTCAGTTTTTCACCACTGAGTATGATGTTTGCTGTGGGTTTCTCATATATGGCCTTTATTATGTTGAGGTAGGTTACCTCTATGTCCATTTTCTGGAGAGTTTTTTATCATAAATGGGTGCTGAATTTTGTCAAAAGTTTTTTCTGCATCTATTGAGATGATCATATGGTTTTCATTCCTTAATTTGTTAATATGGTGTATCACATTGATTGATTTGCATATACTGAAGAATCCTTGCATGTCCGGGGTAAATCCCACTTGATCATGGTGTATGATCCTTTTAATGTGCTGTTGGATTCTGTTTGCTAGTATTATGTTGAGGATTTTTGCGTCTATGTTCATCAGTGATAATGGTCTATAATTTTCTTTTTTGGTGATATCTTTTTCTGGTTTTGGTATCAGGGTGATCATGGCTTCATAGAATGAATTTGGGAGTGTTCCTCCCTCTGCAATTTTTTGGAAGAGTTTGAGAAGGATCAGTGTTAGCTCTTTTCTAAAAGTTTGTTAGAATTCACTTGTGAAGTCATCTGGTCCTGAACTTTAGTTTGTTGGAAGATTTTAAATTACAGTTTCAATTCCATTACTTGTGATAGGTCTGTTTATATTTTCTAATTCTTCCTGGTTCGGTCTTGGAAAATTGTACCTTTCCAAGATCTTGTCCATGTCTTCGTGGTTGTCCATTTTATTGGCATATAGTTGTTTGTAGTAGTCTCTTATAATCTTTTGTATTTTTGTGGTGTCAGTTGTGATTTCTCGTTTTCCATTTCTAATTTTATTTATCCACATCCTCTCCCTTTTTTTCTTGATGACTCTGGTAAGGGTTTATCAATTTTATTTATCTCCTCAAAGAACCAGCTTTTCGTTTTATTGATCTTTGCTATTATTTTCTTTGTTTCTATTTCATTTATTTCTGCTCTGATCTTTATGATTTCTTTACTTCTACTGACTTTGGGTTTTCTTTGTTCTTCTTTCTCTAGATGCTTTTGATTGTTTTTGAGATTCAAAACAATTTGAGGGTTTTGATTGTTTATTTGAGATTTTTCTTGTTTCTTGAGGTGAGATTGAATTGCTATAAACTTCCACCTTAGAACTGCTTTTGCTGCATCCCATAGGTTTTGAGTCGTTGCATTTTTGTTGTCATTTTTTTCTATGTATTTTAAAAATTTCTTCTTTGACTTCTTCAGTGATCTCTTGGTTATTTAGTAGCGTACTGTTTAGCCTCCATGTATTTGTGTTTTTTACAGTTATTTTCCTGTAATTAATTTCCAATCTCATAGCGTTGTGGTCAGAAAAGATGCTTGATAAAATTTCAATTTTCTTAAAATAGCTGAGGCTTGATTTGTGACCCAAGTTGTGATCTATCCTGGAGAATGTTCCATGTGCACTTGAGAAGGAAGTGTATTCTGCCACTTTCAGGTGGAATGTTCTATAAATATCAATTAAGTCTATCTGGTCTATTGTGTCATTTAAGGCTTGTGTTTCCTTATTTATTTTCTGTTTTGATGATCTGTACATTGGTGTAAGTGGGGTGTTTAAGTCCCCTACTATTATTGTGTTACTGTCAGTTTCCCCTTTCATGGTTGTTAGCATTTGCCTTATGTATTGAGGTGCTCCTATGTTGGGTGCATAAACATTTATAATTGTTATATCTTCTTCTTGGATTGACCCCTTGATCATTATGTAGTGTCCTTCCTTGTCTCTTGTAACAGTCTGTATTTTAAAGTCTATTTTATCTGATATAAGTATTGCTACTCCAGATTTCTTTTGATTTCCTTTTGCATGGAATATCTTTCTCCATCCCCTCACTTTCAGTCTGTATGTGTCCGTAGGTCTGAAGTGGGTCTCTTGTAGACAGCATATATATGAGTCTTGTTTTTGTATCCATTCATCCAGTCTGTGTATTTTGGTTGGGGCATTTAATCCATTTACATTCAAGGTCATTATTGATATGTACCTTCCTATTACCATTTTCTTAATTGTTTTAGGTTTGTTTTTGTGGGTCTTTTTCTTCTCTTGTGTTTCTCTCCTAGAGAAGTTTCTTTAGCATTTGTTGTAAAGCTGGTTTGGTGGTGCTAAATTCTCATAGTGTTTGCTTGTCTGAAAAGCTTTTGATTTCTCCATCGAGTCTGAGATCCTTGCTGGGTAGAGCAATCTTGGTTGTAGATTTTTCTCTTTTGTCACTTTAAGTATATCCTGCCACGTCCTTCTGGCCTGCAGAGCTTCTGCTGAAAAATCAGCTGATAGCCTTATGGGAATTCCATTGTATGTTATTTTTTGTTTTTCCCTTCGTGCTTTTAATATTTTTTCTTTGAATTTAATTTTTGTTAGTTTGATTAATATGTGTCTTGGTGTGTTTCTCCTAGGATTTATCCTGTATGGGACTCTCTGTACTTCCTGGACTTGGGTGACTATTACCTTTCCCATGTTAGGGAAGTTTTACACTATCATCTCTTCAAATATTTTCTCAGGCCCTTTCTTTTTCTCTTCTTCTTCTGGAACCCCTATAATTCGAACATTGGTGTGTTTAGTGTTGTCCCAGAGGTCTCTGAGATTGTCTTCAATTCTTCTCATTCTTTTTTCTTTATTCTGCTCCTAGGCAGTTATTTCCACCATTTTGTCTTCCAGCTCACTTATTCATTCTTCTGACTCAGTTACTCTGCTATTGATTCCTTCTAGTGTATTTTTCATTTCAGTTATTGTGTTGTTCACCTCTGTTTGTTTGTTCTTTCATTCTTCTAGATCTTTGTTAAACATTTCTTGTATTTTCTCAGTCTGTGCCTCCATTCTATTTCCGAGATTCTGGATCATCTTTACTATCATTACTCTGAATTCTTTTTCAGGTAGGTCGCCTATTTCCTCTTCATTTATTTGGTCTTGAAGGTTTTTACCTTGGTCCTTCATTGTGACATATTTTTTGACGTCTCCTTTTTTTTTTTTTTTTTTTTTTAATGAGTGGCATTGTTTTCCCGACTTACTGGTTGCTTGGCCTGAGGCTTCCAACACTGGAGTCTGTAGACTGTTAAGTAGAGCTGGGTTTTGGTGTCAAGATGAGGACCTTGGGAGGCCTCACTCCAATGAATATTCCCTGGGGTCTGAGGTTCTCTGTTAGTCCAGTGGTTCAGACTCAGAGCTCCCACCACAGGCTGAAGCCTGACCCCTGGCTTGTGAGCCAAGATCCCGCAAGCCATGCAGGGTGGCCAAAAATAAAATAAATTTAAAAAGGAGAACAATAACAAAGTAAAAACTAAAATTAGACTAGGAAATTAACAGGTATGTTAGAAAAAATATAAAAGTAAAAATGTAGATGAAACAACAACTGGAAAGTAAAACAGAACCACAATAGTAAAAAAGAGGAGGAGGCAAAAACAAAAAGGTAGAAAAGGCCTTGGCTGTGGAGGGTGGGGCCTAAGCAGGGACAGGGTTCAGGTGGTGGGTGGGGCCTATGCTTAGGACCCACAGGGCTGGAAAAGGCCCTGGGAGGTGTGGGGATTGGGGCTTAGGCTCAATGGAACAGAAGGGGCCCTGGCGTACCTCCCACCTCTGTTCTCAGAGGGCGAAAGACCCCATCTGGGAGCCCAGCAGGCTTCCCAGGCTTGAGTGGGTGAGGCAAACGTCCTCCACTCCTCTCCTGCTCTCCAGTCCTGGAGGACCCTTCCCACCTGCTTCTCCTGCTCTCCCTCTGCCTCCCTCCTATGTGCCCAGGACAAATGCAGGGGTGGCCTTGGAGGGTGGGAGACCCAGCCAGGGAGCTCAGTAGGTTTTCCAAGCTCAAGTGGGTGGGGCCAATGCCCTCTGCTCTCTCCCACTCGTCTGGTCCTGGAGGGCCCTTCCCACCTGCCTCTCTTGCTCTCCCCTGGCCTCCCTCTTATGCCCCCAGGACCAGCACGGCCTGGAGGGGGCCTCTGTGGATGTAGGACCTGGCCTGAGAGCCAGGCAGACTTCCCTGGCCGATTGGGCAGGGGAAACGCTGGGCATGCTCCCCCCTGATCTGAGCCCCTGAAGGTCCCTCTAGGCATGGGAACCCCTCTCCCCTCTCAGTCACCCCTCATGGGTGCTGGTCCTGTCCTGCCTCCACTTCTCCTCCCCCCCCAGTCCCTCAACATCCTACCGGTTTACTTGAGGGTTCCTCCCATCTTCTTGGGTGTTGAGGTCCCCCATCAGCAGGCACCCTAGTTGTGGGGAGACACGAACTCCACATCTTCCCACACTGCCATCTTGACTCTGCCCCCTAATCTGCATTTTAAACAAGCGCCATCCCCACTCTTGGATCCTTAGAATACATGCCATGGCTCTGTGGACCACATACTATGAACCCTGGATCAGACCAATGTGAAAGGCATCCAAGGGAGAAATCACTACTTTTTAAAATTATTTAGTAAATTTTTTCCAGTTTTATTGAGAAATAATTGGCATACATCGAGAAATCACTATTTTGAAGGAGTTTGGAAGTAAAAATATTGAGATAGAAAAGGGATTGATAGCAGAGGAACTTAAAGTTGATTGAACTCCAAATAAAGGAAGCTAGTAGTTGTTGGAAGTGGTTGGAAGAATGTTCTAAAGTTTTCTGTGTACCTGTAAAATGTGAAATTTACTTGACTTTGACTGGGTTTGGGGGTGAGCTGATGATATGGATATTGATGATATCTTTGAGTACAAGTAAAAAGTTAAAAATGAAACTACCATATTATCCAGCAATTTCACTTCTGGGTATTTAATCTGAGGGAAATTAAAACACCAACTCAAAAAGATATCTGTACTCCCATATTTATTGCAGCATTATTCACAATAGCCAGTATATGGAAACAACCTAACTGCCCATCAATGGATGGATGAATAAAGAAAATGTGGTATATATATATATGTAAATAAAATATGTGTATATAATATATATAATATTCCATGGAATATTATTAAGCCATAAAGAGGAAGAAAATCCTCTTTGGGATGACATGGATATATTTGAGGCTATTATGCTAAATGAAGTACATCAGAGAAAGACAAATACTATATGATCTCACTTACATGTGGAATTAAAAAAAAAAAAAACCCAACAAAACGAATCATAGGTACAGAGAACAGATTGGTAGTTGCCAGAGGTGGGGAGAAGGGGGTGAGCAAAATGGGTGAAGGTGGTCAAAAGGTATAAACTTCTAGTTATAAAATAAATAAATCATGGGAATGTAATGTACAGCATTGTGACTATAGTTAACAATATTGTATTGTATATTTGAAAGTTGCTGATAGAGTAAAACTTAAAAGTTCTCTTTACAAGAAAAAAAAATTGTAACTATATGTGGTGATGGATATTAATTAGGTTTGTTGTGGTGATCATTTCATAATGTTCACAAATATTGAATCATTATGTTGTATACCAGAAACTAACAATGTTATATGTCAATTATCCAAAAAAAGTATATGCAGATTGGAAAATCTCAACATTATCCTCCTCCTTTCTACAAAAAGAGAAAACATCACTCATTGTATATATTTCTTCTGACATCAGAGAGTAGATGTCTATTAGGAAGGTGAAGCAAGTTCATGGTCCACACCCACTTCCATGGAGTAGTGCAGAAAACACTCCAATGAAATGTTAAGACTTGAATCCAAGACTCAGCTTTGCCACTTGCTAAGTAAGACCTTGAACAAACCACTTCTCTGATCTTAAGTTCCTTTCCAACAAAAGAAAGGAAGTGTCCTAGATAATATATCCTGTTGCTTCCAGATCTAACATCTCACACCACTAAGTCATTCCTTCGGTGCCTTTCAGGGCTGTTGAAAAATAATAAGCAATCAGAAAGCTTAGTCACAACCTTCAATTATAAGAAGAAAACCAATACTATACTTCTATAGGCCTGACCCATCTCAAGGCAGGGTGGAGGTGGAAGCAGAAGGAAGTGGGGGTTGTATTAGGGAGGGAGGCTATCTCTCCCAGCTGCTCTTATGATGAGGAAATAATTACTTAATGGCTGGGCAATTTGGAAAGCAGCTGCCAGTGGTGTAGGGACACAGCTGCTCTAAAAAGAAAAAAGAACTGGACTTTTTCTTTTCTATATCCCACAGTAGAAAAATTAGCAATGTAGTTTTTAAAAAAATAACTTAACTCTTGGTGAGGAATGTTCTTTAGAGACCCTTCATGAGTAAGTGTCTGAAGGGCTGATAAAATATAAAAGCTCACATTTTAGGAATAAATCTTGAAAGCCTGAGAATCTAAGAGAAATGGAAGTTCATAGGAAATGTATCCCCCCCATTTGATATTACCATAATGGATGGTCATTATTTTTACTCCCTGAGGTAAAATAAAATCAAAGAGATAACATGTCAGAGCAACCCTTCCTTTATTTCTGGGCCACTAAGTTTAGAAGCAAAGAAGATGCCATTTTCTGATGGCATCAGCTGGGTAAACCAGTTGTCTGTTCCGTGCGGGAGAAGGTGACAATGCAGTGAGAATTAGATGCTCCCTCACTAAGTATCTGTAAGCAGGTAACTGAATGAGGGGCTTTGCCCATATTTTCTCACATGATCCTCAGAGTCATTTGAGAAGGTTTCGTGTGTCTTCACCAACCAGATGATAAAACTGAAGCTTAGTTGACTTACTTGCCTAAGCTCACCCAACATTGATGTCTGGAATCATGCTGAGAAGTTAGAATAGTGGTTAAGGGATTTTAAGTAAACCTGTTTGAACCTGGAATTGCCACTGCATGCTCTGGGACAAGTGACTTGCCCTTTGCAGCCTCAGTTTCCACTCAGCATGGTGTCTAGCAGACTAGAAGTTAAAGTCAATGGCTGTGACTACTATTAATTCTACATGACTTCAAAGACCTTGCTCTTTGTACTGTATTTTTCTATCCTGAGAATAACATACGTATACAGGAAAATTTTAAATAAAACAGATAAATAGATCCAGCTAGAAGACATCCACTTGATACTCAAAAACAGAATGTGTTAGCTTTCCTAACATTCCATTTCTGTTAAGAATGAAACATGAATCAAAAGAAATGTAATTCTGACTCCTTTCAAAGGATAGTCACTGAACAATCTTAAGTCACCTCTCTACTCGGAGAATTAACTTGTGTGTTGTTAATGGTCCAAGTGGAACCTGTGCAGTATCTTGCATCCTGAGAAGTTGCAGGAGTCTATCTTTCAATAAATTCCCCTTGGAAGGAAGGAAATAATCACCTAATCTCATCATCTCCAGATTGAACAAGATCTGCTGTATTACAAATCTGCTTAGCCAAGAAGCAGCTCTCAGGGCCTGCCTTCCTCCAGCTGTCTAAATATTTCTTAGCTCCAAAACCCTGTCTTATTCCTACTTCCTCCACAAATCCTGCCTCAAGGCCTTTAGGCCACACTGACCTCTTTCTCCTTTCCAGATTTCCCAAGTCCTTTGTGTCTGTGTCACACATTTGGGAACTTGTTTCAATTATTTTGTATTGTCTTCTAGTTCATTTTAAACCAACACTTGTTGCTTGAGAGTGGGGACCATACTAGAAATAATTTGTGGTTCCTGCTGTGTTCAGCATTACAAAGGAAGAATAACAGAAGAATGAAAACACACTCCGTTTTTAAACTCTGGAGTCAATGTTTCAATAGCTGGAATTGCTTCTCCCTCAAAAGCCTCATGTATTAATTTAACTGGGGCTACATGAAGTCATTATGTTTCATTGAAAGAGAACAACTTGGGTTTTCGTCTTGGCTCTGCCAATTACTCTATGCATAACCTCAACTTTTTAACCTGCTCAATGGGAACAATAATACCTACTCCAAAGGTTGTGGGGAAGATTGAATTACAAAATCAATGAACTAAATCACCAATTTCTGATAAATAATAAATGTCATTTTCTTATCTTGTTTTTTCCTATACTGATTATTGATATAAGCCAGGCTCCCTTGTTTATACCACAGAAAATTTCTCAAGAATTTATATCTTTGGTTTTTTTATGTTTGCAAAGCTAGGTTGAAGTTTTTAAATAATATCTTGGTTGCCATGACAAGGCAGTGGAGATCTAAATATGACAGAAGTTAGTATCAGGCCTTTGGGGGAAGGACACTGATAACTCAGTATTTCTTTTTGTGTAAGAGCATCAAATGTCACAGCTTTCTACCTATGAGATACCTTTATCTTGGATGGGGATAACTTAGTATGGCTCAGAACACCAGGTAAGTGGTTGCCTAAAATATGTCAGTAGTTCACAATTGAATAGATCTTTAGAGAAGTCTTCTAATGTACTGTAACTGTGTAAAGTTGCATTTCTCAAACTTTAGCTTGTACCAGAATCCCCTGAAGGTTTAGGTAAAATGCAGATTCTTTGGCACCACCCCTAAAAATTCTGATTCAATACATCTAAGGTGGGGCTCTAGAATTTGCATCTCTAACAAGTTCACAGGTGATATTGATGTTGCTGGTTCCCTGACTGCCTGGGATGTGAAATCTCCCAAACCTTGGGTTGTTGACCTCATATATCCAACCTTCAAGGTATTCTGCTTTTATCGGTTTTTTCCTAAAATCGGTATTTTATGGAAATATCCAGAAAACTTTATAGACAGTATGTCTTCACTAGGAAAGTAATTTATAAAGCTTAAGGAAAAAAATGTAGTGGGGACTAATTGTCTATCTCTAAAGTGAAGAAAGGGAGTTTTAAGTATTTTAAAATGAAAATCTTTTCTCTTAGAATTTATTGTGACTTCTCAGTGAGCTGGTCAGCAAAACATTGACTGCCTTCTCTCTTCTTTCTTTGAATAGACATTTTCCAACACCTAGCTTAGATCCTCTTAAATATCCAAAAGTTTCCTGATCAATTACAAGGTGTCCCTGCCCCCTTCAGATGGCCTCAGTTCATTAGGGTGGTTTGCCTTCTCTTGCTTGTGGTTGAATTACTGCTTTCTTCTCATCCTCAGTACCCATGGCATGGACTCTCCATTGTGCCTTGTCCCAGTAATGACCCTGCTATTCATTTGGGTCACCTTCATATTTTTTCTTTCTTGCTCTCATATTACAAGTTCTGTGAAAGACATCCAAGGGGAGAGTTGCAGGAGGGGTAATGTTAAAAAGTAAGAAAAGGAGGGATAGTGAGAATAGGTGACTAACATAACGCTTGAAAGAAGAACAAATTTGTTTTAGGATAGGGAATAATCCAGGAAGAAAAACCTGAAATGGAATTCAAAAAGTCTTTCAGAATTTTGTTTCCAAGTAGTCTTTTCAATTTACAAATTAACATTTACATCAAAGTCTGAGCAAAAGAAGAGAGAGTGGACTTCCCTGGTGGCGCAGTGGTTAAGAATCCACCTGCCAGTGCAGGGGACACAGGTTCAAGCCCTGGTCCGGGAAGATCCCACATGCCGCGGAGCAACTAAGCCAGTGCACCACAACTACTGAGGCTGCGAGCCACAGCTACTGAAGCCCACGTGCCTACAGCCTGTGCTCTGCAACAAGAGAAGCCACCGCAATGAGAAGCCCACGTACCACAACGAAGATCCAATGCAGCCAAAAATAAATAAATAAAACAAATAAATTAAAAAAAAATTTTTTTTAAAGAATAGAGAGTAATTGAAGAGAAAATTATCACAGGAATATCCCATACAATGAAAACGGCCACCATTTATTGATCACCTATTGCAGTCTGGGTAGATACAGGATATGTTTCTCAACATTGGCTGTATGTCAGAATCACCAGGTAAGCTTTAAAAAATCCTAATACTGAGGCCTCATGCAAGACCTGTACATCAGAATCTCTGAGGATGGGATCTGCTATATTTAAAGCTACATACGTTTTTACAATGTGTAGCCAAGATTGAGAACCATTCTCAGTAGTGGCTGGAGCCAGCTCTTATATGCTCATAAAAGCCAGTATATTTTCAGGAACTTTGTGAGTTAAACATATTGGTAATTTGAAATTGATCACAGTGGGAGTATTTTCACCATGGTAATTGGCAAATCAGTTTTTTACCTCCCTGGAGAGTCGACTGCTAAACATTTATAAACATACCACTGACCCTAAGGGGTGACACTTAAGTGAAAAGAGGGAGGGAAAGGAATGAAAGGAGACATGGTTAATAATCACACCAGGACAACTAGCCTGAACCAGGAAGTATGATCACTTCAAATGTACAGGCAGTTAATCTTCACAATCCCTGTGAAAGACAATTGTCACAATATCCATTTAATGATGAATCAACAAAGGCTCAGGTTTAATTAAGTGCCTCAGTTTATTCACACAGATTGTAGTTGAAAGGAATCAGAACTGAGGTCAATCCTGACCTCACTAAGCTTATAATTCAGTGGTGACCATGAGAACACCATTGGTTGCTGAGGAGTATAAATGAGCAAAGAATTTTTGAAAAAGTATATTCTCATTCTTGTCAGGTAATTTATGAAGCAGTGAGAGGATAAAAGAGAGGGTTTAGATAGAATTTGCACGAACATATTCCTGATCACTGTAAAATAGGTTAGAAATTTAGTGTAGAGATGTAGTCCTAAAATAGAAGAAAAAACAAACAAAGAACAAATATTCTACTGAAAGGTCCTCTGTATAATGTCCTGTGTGTCATAAACATCTATAGTTGATGTTTAGGAGGGAACTCAAATATCACTTGGGTATTAGGTATTTGTGCTCCAGGTTGGTAAACTGAGAGAAGAGAGAGAGAGAGAGAGAAGACAAAAAGATGGGTGATCTTGTTACACTTCTCTGATCATCCAACTCTTCTATTAAGCACAACGTATACTTCAAGTTATCTTCAGTCTGGATATCTCACTCCACCCTCTTTCCCCAGTTCTCAACAATTGAACTTGCCTCCTACTTTAGAGTAAAAATTGAAGCTGTTAGATTGGCAGTCTTCATCTTTAACCTGTACACTTACACCTGCATATACACACATTCTACCTTCCTTCTCCCTTGTTACACTAGGGGAGACATTCTTCTTCTGCCTAAAGTCATCTTTTCCCCCAAGCCTTGAATTCTCACACATCATCTTCATTCATGTACTATCAGGATCGCTCATCCATTTCTCCCTTTCTCCTTCTTTGGGTCTACTTTATTGACTTTTAAATATCCGTAAATCCCTCCCTTGAAAGTGAATCTCACTCCACTCCATACCTTCTCTTTCTTCTTTCATTCACAGCCAACTATCTTGAAAAAGCTACCTATTCTTGCTAACTTCATTTCATTATCTCCCACTCACTCTTCAACAGACTCTAATCTGACATCTGCTCCTCTCTTGCCCTCATAATTCCACAGAACAGCATCACCAAGAACCTTCATTTTCACTCTGTTTGTCTAAATGATACTTTTTATTCCTCAATTTAGATGAACTCAGTGGCATTTGACACCATTGATAATATTTTCCCCTTGGCTTCCATGATTTAATACTCTTGGTTTTCCTCCTAAATCACTGACTGCTCCTTCTAGGTGTCATTTGAAAGTTTGCATTCTGCTATACAACCACGAAGTGCTGCACAAAATTTGGCCAAGGGCCTCTTTTCTCTTCCCCCAAATTTCTCAACTTTGGCACTATTGATATTTGAGGCTGGATAATTTATTTAAGGAGGGAGAGAGGGGACTATCTATATTGTGTGCTGTGCTTTGCTGAGCACAATACCTGACCTCTATAGTCTAGATGCATCCCCCCAATCATGGCAACCAAAAATGTCTCCAGACATTGTTAAGTATCCTGGGAAGTGGGGGAGGGATGGAGGGACAAAATCTCCTCAAGTTGAGAGCCACTGCTCTACTCTCTTCTTAAGTGAGCTTATTCATGTTTATAGCTTCATTTACCACCATCACACAAATAATTCATAAGTAGCACCTCTACCTCTGATATCTCCTATGGGCACCAGATTCATATAACCAACTTCTCTCTTTATGTATCAACCATAGAAGGCTCAAATGCACTTTAAACCAAACATGACCAAAGCTAAGTTTATAATTCTCCTTGCCTTTCCTAAAATATGTTCTTCACTTAGTGTGTTCTTTCTCTGTGGATAGAATTACCTTGCATCCAGTTATCCAGTTATCCAAGCTAGAAACATAGAGTCATCCTGAACCCCTCCTATCTAATGGCAAAAATTAAAACAAAATCAAATTTTACTTCTTAGCCTTGAGACAAAGAAGAATTCTTAAACATGAAAGTAAAAATTTTAACTATAAAAAAGACTGACAAATTTAACTTTGTGAAAATAAGAGCTCTTTTATCAGACTGGAGCACTAAACAAGTAAAAATAATATAATCTATTTAAGATAAATAAATGACAAACCACAAAAAAGATAAATGACCAAATAGAAAAATGGGCAAAAGTCATGATCAGGCATTTCTCAGAAAAGCAATATGAATGGTGATAACCATAAGTAAAAATGTTCATTTAATCAGAGTAATATAAGATAAAATCACAAACATATTCTGACATTATTGTTGTCTTTTATTTGTGTGTGTGATACCTAATTTTTGTTTTGAATTTTACTTTATTTTTTTATACAGCAGGTTCTTATTAATTATCCATTTCATACATATTAGTGTATATATGTCAATCCCAATCTCCCAATTCATCGCACCACCACCACCACCCTGCCACATTCCCCCCTTGGTGTCCATACTCTTGTTCTCTACATATGTGTCTCTATTTCTGCCCTGCAAACTGGTTCATCTGTACCATTTTTCCAGGTTCCACATATATGCGTTAATATACGATATTTGTTTTTCTCTTTCTGAGAAAACTTCACTCTGTATGACAGTCTCTAGATCCATGTCTCTACAAATGACCCAATTTCGATCCTCTTTACAGCTGAGTAATACTCCATTGTATATATGTACCACATCTTCTTTATCCATTTGTCTGTCAATGGGCATTTAGGTTGATTCCATGAACTGGCTATTGTAAATAGTGCTGCAATGAATATTGGGGTGCATGTGTCTTTTTGTATTATGGTTTTCTCTGGGTATATGCCCAGTAGTGGGATTCCTGGGTCATATGGTAATTCTCTTTTTAGCTTTTTAAGGAACCTCCATACTGTTCTCCATAGTAGCTGTATCAATTTACATTCCCACCAACAGTGCAAGAGGGTTCCCTTTTCTCCACACCCTCTCCAGCATTTGTTGTTTGTAGATTTTCTGATGATGCCCATTCTAACTGGTGTGAGGTGATACCTCATGGTAGTTTTCATTTGAATTTCCCTAATAATTAGTGATGTTGAGCAGCTTTTCATGTACTTCTTGGCCATCTGTATGTCTTCTTTGGAGAAATGTCTATTTAGGTCTTCTGCCCATTTTTGGATTGGGGTGTTTGTTTTTTGAATATTGAGCTGCATGAGCTGTTTATATATTTTGGAGATTAATCCTTTGTCTGATGATTCTTTTGAAAATATTTTCTCCCATTCTAGAGCTGTCTTTTCGTCTTATTTGTAGTTTCCTTTGTTTTGCAAAAGCTTTTAAGTTTCATTAGGTCCCATTTGTTTATTTTAGTTTTTATTTCCATTACTCTAGGAGGTGGATCAAAAAAGATCTTGCTGTGATTTATGTCATAGAGTGTTCTTCCTATGTTTTCCTCTAAGAGTTTAATAGTGTCCAGTCTTACATTTAGGTATTTAATCCATTTTGAGTTTATTTTTCTGTATGGTGTTAGGGAGTGTTCTAATTTCATTCTTTTTCATGTAGCTGTCCAGTTTTCCCAGCACCACTTATTGAAGAGACTATCTTTTCTCCATTGTATATCCTTGCCTCCTTTGTCATAGATTAGTTGACCATAGGTGCGTGGGTTTATCTCTGGGCTTTCTCTTCTGTTCCATTGATCAATATTTTTGCTTCTGTGCCAGTATCATATTGTCGTGATTACTGTAGCTTTCTAGTATAGCCTAAAGTCAGGGAGTCTGATTCCTCCAGCTCCGTTTTTTTCCCTCAAGATGCTTTTGCTATTTGGGGTCTTTTGTGTCTCCATACAAATTTTAAGATTTTATATTCTAGTTCTGCAAAAAATGCCATTGGTAAGTTGATAGGGATTGCATTGAATCTGTGTATTGCTTTAGGCAGTATAGTCATTTTCACAATACTGATTCTTCCAATCCAAGAACATGGTATATCTCTCCATCTGTTTGTATCAACTTTAATTTATTTCATCAGTGTCTTATAGTTTTCTGCAGACAGGTCTACTGTCTCCCTAGATAGGTTTATTCCAAGGTATTTTATTCTTTTAGTTGCAATGGTAAATGGGAATGTTTCCTTAATTTCTCTGTCAGATTTTTCATCATTAGTGTGTAGGAATGCAAGTGATTTCTGTGCAATAATTTTGTATCCTGCAACTTTACCAAATTCAGTGATTAGCTCTAGTAGTTTTCTGGTGGCATCTTTAGGATTCTCTATGTATAGTATCATATCATCTGCAAACAGTGACAGTTTTACTCCTTCTTTTCCCATTGGTATTCCTTTTATTTCTTTTTCTTCTCTGATTGCCATGAGTAGGACTTCCAAAGCTATGTTGAATAATAGTGGTGAGAGTGGACGTCCTTGTCTTGCTCCTGTTCTTAGAGGAAATGCTTTCAGTTTTTCACCATTGAGAATGATGTTTGCCGTGGGTTTGTCATATATGGCCTTTATGATGTTGAGATAGCTTCCCTCTATGCCCACTTTCTGGAGAGTTTTTATCATAAATGGGTGTTGAATTCTGTCAAAAGTTTTTCTGCATCTATTGAGATGATCATATGGTTTTTCTTCTTCAATTTGTTAATATGATGAATCACATTGATTGATTTGTGTATATTGAAGAATCCTTGCATCCTTTGAATAAATCCCACTTGATCATGGTGTATGATCCTTTTAATGTGTTGTTGGATTCTGTTTGCTAGTATTTTGTTGAGGATTTTTGCATCTATATTCATCAGTGATATTGGTCTATAATTTTCTTTTTTTTGTAGTATCGTTTTCTGGTTTTGGTATCAGGGTGATTTTGGTCTCATAGAATGAGTTTGGGAGTGTTCCTTCCTTTGCAATTTTTTGGAAGACTTTGAGAAGTATCAGTGTTAGTTCTTCTCTAAATGTTTGATAGAATTCACCTGTGAAGCCAACTGGTCCTGGACTTTTGTTTGTTGGAAGGTTTTTAATCACAGTTTCAATTGCATTATTTGTGATTGGTCTCTTCATGTTTTCTATTTCTTCCTGGTTCAGTCTTGGAAGGTTATACCTTTCTAAGAATTTGTCCATTTCTTCCAGGTTGTCCATTTTATTGGGATAGAGTTGCTTGTAGTAGTCTCTTAGGATGCTTTGTATTTCTGCGGTGTCTGTTGTAACTTCTCCTTTTTCATTTCTAATATTATTGATTTGAGTCCTCTCCCTCTTTTTCTTGATGATTCTGGCTAATGGTTTATCAATTTTGTTTATCTTCTCAAAGAACGGGCTTTTGGTTTTATTGATCTTTGTTATTGTTTTCTTGGTTTCTATTTCATTTATTTTTGCTCTGATCTTTATGATTCCTTTTCTCCTGCTAACTTTGGGGTTTTTTTTTTTTTGTTTTTCTTTCTCTTGTTCCTTTAGGTGTAAGGGTAGATTGCTTATTTGAGACTTTTCTTGTGTTTTGAGGTAGGCTTGTATTGCTAAAAACTTCCCTCTTAGAACTGCTTTGGCTGCATCCCATAGGTTTTGGATCATCATGTTTTAGTTGTCATTTGTCTCTAGGTAGTTTTTGATTTCCTTTTTGATTTCTTCAGTGATCTCTTGGTTATATAGTAATGTACAGTTTAGCCTCCTTGTGTTTGTGTTTTTTACGTTTTTTTCCCCTGTAATTGATTTCTAATCTCATACCATTGTCGTCAGAAAAGATGTTTGATATGATTTCAATTTTCTTAAATTCATTGAGGCTTGATTTGTGGCCCAAGATGTGATCAATCCTGGAGAATGTTCTGTGCACACTTGAGAAGAAAGTGTAATCTGCTGATTTTGGATGGAATGTCCTAAGAATATCAATTAAATCTCTCTGGTCTAATGTGTCATTTAAAGCTTGTTTTTTCTTATTAATTTTCTATATGGATGATCTGTCCGTTGGTGTAAGTGAGGTGTTAAAGTTCCCCACTATTACTGTGTTACTGTTCATTTCCTCTTTTATAGCTGTTAGCAGTTGCCTTATGTATTGAGGTGCTCCTATGTTGGGTGCATATATATTTATAATTGTTATATCTTCTTCTTGGTTTGATCCCTTGATAATCACTTCCAGAAAGTGGGCATAGAGGTAAACTAGCTCAACCTAGTAAAGGCCATATATGACAAACCCACAGCAAACATCATTCTCAATGGTGAAAAACTGAAAGCATTTCCTCTAAGATCAGGAACAAGACAGACAAGGATGTCCACTCTCACCACTGTTATTCAACATAGTTTTGGAAGTGCTAGCCACGGCAATCAGAGAAGAACAAGAAATAAAAAGAATACAAATTGGAAAAGAAGAGGTAATACGGTCACTGTTTGCAGATGACATGATACCATACATAGATAATCCTAAAAGATGCCACCAGAAGACTACTAGAGCTAATCAGTGAATTTGGTAAAGTTTCAGGATACAAAATTAATGCACAGAAATCTCTTGCATTCCTATACACTAACAATGAAAGATCAGAAAGAGAAATTAAGGAAACAATCCCGTTCACCACTGCAACAAAAAGTATAAAAAACCTAGGCATAACGCTACCTAAGGAGGTAAAAGACCTGTACTCAGAAAACTATAAGACACTGATGAAAGAAATCAAAGATGACACAAATAGATGGAGAGATATACCATGTTCTTAGTTTGCAAAATCAATTTTGTGAAAAAGACTATACTCCCCAAAGCAATCTACAGATTCAACACAATCCCTATCAAATTACCAATGGCATTTTTTACTGCACTAGAACAAAAATCTTAAAATTTGTACGGAGACACAAAAGACCCCAAATGGCAAAAGCCATCTTGAAGTTAAAAAACGGAGCTGGAGGAATCAGACTCCCTGACTTCTGACTATACTACAAAGCTACAGTAATCAAGGCAATATGGTACTGGCACAAAAACAGAAATACAAATCAATGGAACAGGATAGAAAGCCCAGAGGTAAACCCACACACCTATGGTCAACTAATCCATGACAGAGGAGGCAAGGATATACAATGGAGAAAAGACAGCCTCTTCAATAAGTGGTGCTAGGAAAACTGGACAGCTCCATGTAAAAGAATGAAATTAGAACACTTTCTAACACCATACACAAAAACAAACTCAAAATGGATTAAAGACCTATATGTAAGGCCGGACACTATAAAATTCTTAGAGGAAAACAGGGAGAACACTCTATGACATTAATCACAGCAAGACCTTTTTTGACCCACCTCCTACAGTAATGGAAATAAAAACAAAATAAACAAATGGGAACTAACAAAAGTTAAAAACTTTTGCACAACAAACTATAAAAAAGATGAAAAGACAACCCTCAGAATGAGATAAAATACTTGCAAATGAATCAACAAAGGATTAATTTCTAAAATATATAAACAGCTCATGCAGCTCAATATTAAAAAAACAAACAACCCAATGAAAAACTGGGCAGAAGACCTAAATAGGCATTTCTCCAAATAAGACATACAGATGGATAAGAGGCACATGAAAAACTGCTCAACACCACTAATTTTTAGAGAAATTCAAATGAAAACTACCATGAGGTATCACCTCACACCAGTTAGAATGGGCATCATCAGAAAATCTACAAACAACAAATGCTGGAGAGGGTGTGGAGAAAAGGGTACCCTCTTGCACTGTTGGTGGGAATGTAAATTGATACAGCCACTATGGAGAACAATATGGACATTCCTTAGAAAACTAAAAATAGAATTACCATATAACCCAGCAATCCCACTACTGGGCATATACCCAGAGAAAACCATAATTCAAAAACACACATGCACTCCAATGTGCATTGCAGCACTATTTACAATAACCAGGTCATGGAAGCAACCTAAATGCCCATGGACAGATGAATGGATAATGAAGATGTGGTACATATAACAATGGAATATTACTCAGCCATAAAAAGAAACAAAACTGGGTCATTTGTAAAGATGTGGATGGACCTAGAGACTGTCATACAGAGTGAAGTGAGTCAGAAAGAGAAAACAAATATTGTATATTAATGCATATATGTGGAATCTAGGAAAATGGTACAGATGAACCGTTTTGCAAGGTAGAAATAGAGACACAGGTGTAGAGAACAAACGTATGGACACGAAGGGGGGAACGCAAGGATGGTGGTGGTGGTGGTGAGATGAATTGGGAGATTGGGATTGACAAATATACACTAATATGTATAAAATAAATAATGAATAAAAAGCTGCTGTATAAAAAAAAAGAGAAGAAGAAGAAGAAGACAGCTGTTTTAAAGTCTTTTTCTTTAAAGTCCAAATCCAGAAATTCTTAGAGTCATTTTCTGGAGATTTATTTTGATCCTTTCAATGGGTCATATTTCTTTATTTGTTTGTATGCCTTGTTATCTTTTGTTCAGATTTGTTCATTGGAAAAGAGTTACTTCTTCCAACCTCTGCAGATTGGCTTCCTTGTGTCTGCAGTCTTCCTACAGCTTTTATGTGCCACAGTGTCCACTACTGCCTTCTGCAGCTTCCAGCCTGAGATCCAAACTATTTTCTGAGCTCTGAGTCAGGTGAGAAAGAAACCGATTCCTCAGGCAACCCACAGATAGATCACAATGTTGCAAAGGAATTCCACTTTGTCCTCTCAACCAAGAAGAAAGTGAGAATTGGTCTACTTCCTCCCAACCATGCCATGCCATGCCAAGCAGGAGATGGAGCAATGAAGAATAAAAATGCCACAAGATTTCTTATCATTTTGAATGCGCCTTTTTAAAATTTGTGTATCTGCTTGGTTCTGTAGATTTCTGATGGTTTCCAGGGCTCCATAAAGCTATTAGTCAATTTCTAGCTGTTTATTTGATGTTTCTTTGGGGAAATGAAGAACTGGAACATACTAGTCTAGTTCACCACCTTGCTGATGTCACAATAACTATTCGTTTTTGTGCTTAATATTACTTTTGAAGTTGTGTTTCCTCTTTTGTAAATAGATCCTCCCCTAAGATATATGCTGTAGGCCCACAAAACTTGGATTTGTTCCTAGCTAGGGGAAGGAAAAGTTTGAATTTTTATTATTTCACTGAACATATTAATTGTGGAAATAAGTCATTTTATGTCTAAAAGTGACCAAGGTTTTTTCTTTTTCTCCTCCTCCCCTGAGCTATGAAATGGATTCATTTATCCAGAGTTACAGAAAGAATATATTCCAAGTTATGGAAAGAACAGAATAGCCTGTTAGAATTTAAATTTAAAAAAAATGTTTGTGTGTGTGTGTGTGTGTGTGTGTGTGTGTTTATACCTTAGCTAGCTAGCTAGCTAGCTAGCTAGAGCTAGCTACCTATCTATCCTTTATTGCTTCAAATGTGACCCTGTAAGTTTTGTAAGAAGAAGAATAATGATATTTAATTTGAGAGTCCTTTATCACTTAAGAAAGTGTTTTTGAACACTAGTTTTTAGTTAGAAGACTTAAATTTTGATCTTATGTCTGTTTTTATTGAATTGGGAAAGTTGTTTATCTGCTAAACACCTCAGTTTGTGTTACCTGTTAAGTGGAGATTATATAGCATATGTTAGGCTTATAGTAAAAATAAAATGAGCTAATTCAAGTAAGGGTCTTAATATAATTCCTGACAGGTACAAAATGATAACATTCAAAGAAGGGTTCTTATTATCATCCTTACTATTACTTGTTAAATATTTAGAGAAGCGGGCTGTTTGGTTTACCTACTTTATAGTTGGGTAGATCGAGGCCAAGAGTTAAAATATTTTGCTCATAATTACTTAGGAGGTGAATATACCTATAGCTTATAAAATGTCGAAATTATCAACATCTTCTTTCATCTTTCCATCAGTTTGTTAAGAACTGCAAATTATAAATGTTTCCAGACTCTGAGCTGAATATGCAAGATCTTCTGGAAACATCAGGCAGGTGGGGTTGGATTTGGAACTTTTCTAAGAATTTAGTCCCTTTATTGCTCGTATTGCTGGAAAATCAATGTCTGGTGCCAAACAAGTTGTTTTCTTCTCTTGACAAAGAACAGATGAACAAGTTTTTATATTGCACTATTTTCAATGGCAGGAGCATCAACATTTTATAACAAGAAAACATTAAACTTCACTCTTTGGAAAAGAAGTGCTTGTAAAATTTTTCACATCCATTCACCATCTGGAAAAGCAAGGTTTTACAGTTAGTCCTCATGATGTTTAGAGTCACTAAGCGTCTTGGAAAATGACTTCTTATTTAAGATAGTTCCTCCACAGGACACCACAATGTTCAATTTTCTACAACTTTACACTTGCTAAGGACTTATCATGGAAAGTTAAGAGAAATATACATGAATGGCCAAGACTATAGCCTTTTTACTGGGGAATGTTTTGAGGCCAAAATGAATTGCAGGTTCGTGAGTAAAACCCAACAAATCTTGGCTCTTTACCTCTCTACTAAATTCCACGTTCAAAAGTACTTATGAACTGCTTCTCATGTGCCAAGCACTGGGCTGGAGATGGATAATTCAAGTAGGAACTTCTGTATCCACACTCTTCTAAAGTGGACACCTTGCTTAAGCAAAGTCCCCCCACGTCCTTTCCCCACTGTCTCAGAGCTTGGCTAAATGCAATGTGCCTTCTCCCCACAATGCTTCAGTTTTGTGCACATGCAGTAAAGGAATCCTCAGATATATGTTGGAATAGCGCTTGATTTCTCTGATATGTGAGCATGATGAGGTTTACTGGATCTAGACAGACTTGTGCTGAGGGAGATCACCTAGGCACACTTAAACTGAGCCTAAACTGCTATTTTTCTAAGCCAAATAGTCCTGCAAGAAATTGTGCTAATTAATGTCTTTCTTTTCAATTTACACATTGGAGTTTTGACCTCAAATTGCAAATGCATGCAAACTAAGATAGTAAGTCTTTCTTTATATGCTCCCCAATTACGTGAGCTTACTGCCTGGCTATAAGAGGCTGCTCCACTGGCCCCAGCTAGCTGATCACCTGATTAATAGCACTAAGAGATTCATGTAGTTCACTAGTGATTATTCTAAGGTTGAAGGCACAAGCTTTCTTTTCCGTGGTTATTTTGGTGAACTGGAGATTTAAATTTCACTTTCTTCCATAATGAATACATTTTCTATTGTCCTAAGTTTTTTTCACATTCTAAACATTGAAGCTCCTTTTGAACTTGTCAGGCATAGAGCCCTTGGATAAAGACTGTCTCTTTCCCAGGGTACATCTGTCCAGGTCACTGTACAGCACTGTCATCTGGCAAATGCCCAATGGAAGTTTGCTACTGAACTTCCCTACCCTCATCTAAGAGGCTGCCTCTCTTCCCCTGGGTCTAGAGACTATGACATTTCATAGATCAGCTACAATTGAATGAACATCTACCCCTCAGCAAGAAACAAAGTCAAAGAAATCAAATAGGTTCCTGCTCAGTGCTATGGAGAGTAAAGTCCACCTATTAGGCAGAAAGTCAGACCATATAAAATTCAACCTTTGATGTCACTAGCATTGAAAAGGAGGGGCAGCTTCTTTGAGCTAAAGTAGTGGGACAAAATATGTAGGAAACTAGTCTGTCTCCAGAGGTTCTGAAAATGTGGTCCCTGGACTAACAGCATCTTCTGGAAAACATGTTATAATTGAAATTCTCAGGCTCCCCCCAGACTTACTAAATCAGCAGCTCTGGAGTGAGTCTAGCAAACCTTGTTTTAACCTTCCAAGTGATTCTGATATATGCTCCAGTTTGAGACCCAGTGTCTAGATCAGCCATGCTCTTTTCATGTCATCACAGTATCCCCCAACATGATATCATAGCAGAAGAGATTAGATACTGTCAGGCTTTGGCCAATTTAGGCTAAAGTTTAGGAAAGTAAAAAGTCAAACAACTATTGGTACCTATTGTACATATATATATATATATATATATATATATATATATATATATATACCCTTATATTATCCACTTCTGTTCTGATAGTTCTTAGTTTAGTTCCTGGAAAACAATAAATGATTAATAAATAGTTGTGGTGAACCAATATATACTTCTGTGAAACGCTAGAACTCGGGCTATATCTCTAAGAGTCTCAGTCTATGAGGTGATTGCAGACCATGAGAGAGGGTGAGCCCTGCAAGACAATGGACAGGAAAGCAAATTTCTCCTTGAATGCTCATAAAGTCAGTTTCTAATGCCAAATATTATTTCTTCAAATATTACCCCATTGGAACCTGGATTGCTAAGATAGCATTCTGGATATTTTCCTACCTTCAGCAGTGGCCTATTCCAGTGTATTATATAACTAACGTTCAGAATAATATTCTTCTAGGGTCACTTTGCTAGAATAACTTCTTTTAGAAATTCTCCAGTTTGTGAGTTGGTATCTCTCTCTGTGCTGTATAGCCATGTCATCATGTGACTACCTCTACACTAATATAAATATCTCTCCACATAACTGAATCCTTCTCTAAAGTAAGAGATTGCCATGGAGAGAAATAATACATTAATTACCTTGTGGAATTCTTTTTTCATATTCCTGAGATTTAGCAATATTCCTGAAACTGGTTTATAAGAATGTGTCACCCGTGCTTATTTAATACTTGAATAAAATTAGTTCCTGGCCATGGGGTTTATGCTCCTCTTGTAACTTTATCTCAGTCTTCCAGGCTTGTCCATCTTTTCTTCTACCCCTCTCATCTTTAGCTCAACAAATCCCCCTGCAGCCTACTTCTTGCTCAACTGGTTGTTCAAGCCACCTCTCAGCCATGCCTTCCATATCTTGGGATAACACCAGTTCTGGGGGTTCAGAATTAAATTCATCAAAGCTGGCAGTGTCATGGAAAGCCTGGTTCAAACTTCAGGGACTTTGTGTTTCTTTTGGCTCTATCTCTGATCTAGAAATCTGAGAAACAGACTTCTTGAGCAACTGCACACTTTCCTACTTACAAACTTGTTCATTATTAAGTTTCAGATAAAGATTCATTTATTCTTTTTAATGAGATTGACAGCATGGTGAGATGTCAGGCAATGAAAATTCAATGACTTCTCTTACTTTTAACTCTCAGAGGAGTCAGCACCCACTTGAAGCTGTGAACCTCTTCCACAAAGTCTATGTACCTCTTGATGCACCTCTGTTTGTCCCTCCCTGCATGTTCTGCTCACAAGCGTTCTAGAATAGAAAATAGCAATATTTGTTTTAGCCACATTATCCTACCGGTTTTTAGCTTTCCTAAGCCATTCTGAATACTTATAAAAAGTTAACCAGATGTCCTATGCTGTGAAATCACCCATCATAGGTCTTCCAGAGGATGTCATCTTTTGAAGTGGTTCTACATGTTTATAATTTTATTACCTCTGGTTGAAATAGCCACAGCCCAAACCAAAAAGAGAGTAGAGGTGGGTTGTGGCGATTCTTTGTCCCCATTAGAGTGACACACCCCTCCCTCTTTGTGGTTGGTTTGAGTCCTGACGTAATTGGTGAGGTCACTCCTAGAGATTTCAAATTCTGGGGTTGGATAGGAAAACAAAGCTTGGTCTCATTTCATTCCTAATCTCCCATCTTCCATTTAGGAAATCATGATGTGTCTTCAGGAACTGCTGGTTCTTGATCTAATGCTCATGGTATTCCAAAGTAGAAAATATAAGTTTAAGCACACTAAAACTGCCACCACCCACTAGCCTTAAGTTTCATATATAAATTTCACTTAACTTTTTTTTGCATTTTTTGTACTGTTTTCACTTTTATAGCCTACATTCACATAGTACGAGTTCCTTTTAAAGCATAAGACCATGTTTCATAGGACTTGAAAGCAAGGGTTTTGGAGTAAGGTAGATGCATTCTATTATTTATTACAGTAAGGATCTTAGAGAGTTTGTTCTCTGATCGTCAGTGTTCTCATATGTAAATTAAAGATAATAACTTCTACCTTAAGGAATTGATGTGAGAATGCACTAAAGATTCATTCATTCTGCAAATACTTTTAAACACTTCTAGGAATTGAACCAAGGGAAGAAAATATTAACATGAGCAAGACAAGGATGTTCTTCACCTCTTTCTGGGGCTCCTATCAAGAGGATGTAAACAACTACAATTGTGCTAAGTGTCATGAAAGAAAAAGTGAAGCATGCTTTAGGAATCTATAGCATGGCATCAACATAATCTGGGGTCATGGAAGGAAATTGTCACAATATACAAATTCAGGGGACATGTCCAATTGCCAAAGTAGGAAATCCCTGATTCACCTGTTACCAAACATTTCAGTTGAGTGCCAAAAAATGAGGAGCAGAGAATTGGGAGAGGACAAAGAGGAGAGAACATACAGTGTGAGTGAAGGCCTGAAAAATTCCAATAAACCCCAGAGGGGTCTAAGAAAAATACATAGGTCAGGCTTGGCCTGAATGTGGAAGGCCTCATGGGCCCTATAAGGAATGCGTTACTAAGTGCTGGATACGTGGCATGTTCTCATCAAGTGGTAACTACTATACTTATCATCCAAAAAATATGTATTAATTGACTTCTAGGAAGCAGGCGGTATTCTGGCACTTATTTATTTATTTATTTATTTACTTTTTTCTACAAGATAGCTAGCAGGTCCTTTCCACTACAGGTATAATCCATAAACGTAGAATGTAGGTTTGTTTTTTTTTTTAGTAGTCTACACTTTAGTATTGGTCAACATCTCCACTATCCCCATGGGACTCTTAAGTCCAATCGTCAATATAAGCAGTTAAACCGACCGTCTCCCCAGGACAGAAGCATGCCATTCACCTCAGGGAACAGGTCTTGGCAGCTTGACAGATTTTAAATGCCTCAATTTGAATAAGCAGGGTACTTTTCTGGAAGGATTTAAAGCCATGTTATAGAAGTTGTAATTAGTGGCGTCCCACAAATTATATATCACTCCAGCAAGTGCAATCTTCCTAAAGTGTTTGTTGACTAGTTCATGGGATTGTACTTCATTGTTCTTCAGTGGTCAAATAGATTTCTTTTCCTCTGTTATTCCCACTCACTTTATATTTCCCATCCCAGGTTTGGACCCAGGGAGCTCCAGCTGGGTGTTTACAAGGCCCCCAACCAGGAAAACACAAAAGCAATGACATGTTGCCTTCAAAAAATATTTTATTTTCTAGGCAGAAATTGTATTTCATTTTCAGTCTATAGGTGATGCTTAACCTACACTGTTCAATCACATTTATTACAGTAAATAAAAGACGTGCGGTGATGAAGAAAACGTATACAGCAGTTAAATACGGCACAGTCGTCAGTACTAAGCCAAGTTGATTTTTTTCACAGACCATAAAAGCAAAGTCAGTAAGGAAATATCAGAGGCTGATACTTCAGGCAGCAAACACTTTCAATTCACGGATGCATAATCAGACACAGTGAATTCATACCACTGAACGGGGGGAATAATTTTGTCAAAGGCATTTTGCCTCTGCTAAACAGGTTCTGGGGAGACTTCAAAAGAAAAGTGTTTAGCAAAGGCAGAGTAAGTTTGATCATTTCAGGAAAATAGCTGGTTAGACATAACATCACCATTCAGGTGGAAGTTGAAAATATTGTGATAGTTGACTAGTGACTGTCAGCTAGGAATACGTTCAGGCATAGTGCAGGAGTCAGCTAGATGTGTGACAAAATTTTATTGTTAAAAAAATAGAACCACGTGATAGATATTTAGAAGCTTTAGACTCTGCCTGGTTCTGCTGCTTTCCAGCTCTCAGACACTAGACAAATCACTTGAGTGCTTTAAGTCTCTATTTCCTTACCTGTGAAAGGAAGGAATTAGACAGATAATCTGTAAATTCCTTTCTGGTCATAAGATGCACATTCTCTGGATTCAAATTCCAGGTCATTCTTTAATTCTATGTCTTGGGACACCACTAGTTAACATCTGGACCTTAGTGTCTGACATCCTAGAATAAAAATAATAATGCATGTCTTATAATGTATTTTACAGATTAATTGAGATAATATATGTGGAAATCTTTAGTAAAGGACCAGACACATAGTAAATCTTTCAATACATGTGCAGGAGCCTTGTTAACAATGACTTGGAAAAGAAAAGAACTTTTCTTGAAAGTGGCTTCAAGGTACCAGGCAAATCCTTACCTAAGCAAATGGTTTCTCATAGCTAACGTTTGGAAAAATTAGCAGAGGAGAGCAAGATCTGAAT
This sequence comes from Balaenoptera acutorostrata, assembly GCF_949987535.1. Lineage (NCBI taxonomy): Eukaryota > Metazoa > Chordata > Mammalia > Artiodactyla > Balaenopteridae > Balaenoptera > Balaenoptera acutorostrata. The sequence continues at coordinate 46,764,669 of NC_080066.1, forward strand.
AAAGAAGAGAAGGGAAGGTTTAAAAGAACCTTGCCAGCCACCTGGTAGCCCATAGAAGCAGCAAAGTGGTCATTGACAAGGCTAGTTTTTAAGGCAATTGCAGTAGGAGAGATAGGACTCCACCTCAAGAGCCAAGAAGTGTAGCATCTGTGTACACTATTTTGTTGGTTTTTAGAGTTTGTGCTTCTTGTCTTACAGAGATACTCAGTAAAGAGCCTAGTTGTGTGTGTGTGGGGGGGGGTGGTGGCAGGTCATGGGACTGGAGTTCAGACATTGTGGCAGAGATAACTAGCTTTCCATCAAAAAGTACATCCTTCCTTCCATGGTGTGGGGTGAGTGCAAGAACGAGGCTGCCCACCCAGAGCTGACGCTTCCCATCTGTATACACATATGGCCACATGGTCTGCCCTCACCAATGGTATATGCATAGGAGTGATGTGTGACACTTCTGGGCTGGATTTTTAAGCAGTGGAGGTTACCGTCTGACCTCTTTCCTTTCTCTGCATCAGCTGTCAGGTACAGATGCACCAAGGCTTAGGAAAAGGTGAAACTTCAGATGCCCAAGGTCACCAAGTTCCCTACATCTGGGAAAGCTGTCTTTGAACCAGGAATATCCATATCCATCTGATATGAGTGAGAAATACATTTCTATTATATGAAGTGACAGAAATATCAAGGTTTATTAGTTTTTCTAGCAAGAAGGATGTACTGACATGGCAACACGGGTGGACCTCAAACACATAATGCTGACTGAAAAAAGCCTTATGTAAAAGTGTTACAGACTACATTATGACATTCACACGATATTCTAGAATGGGCAAAGCTAATGGAAAAATATCACAATGCTTGTCTCTGGAGGGGTGGGGTGGAGTTTGACTGGAAAGGGGCACGGGGAAACCTGCTGGAGTGATCTTAATGTTCTATATAGTAAAATGAATCACATGTAGTTTACAGATGAACTACTGAAAGAGAGAGATGAAGAGGAAACAGATTTCACTCTAAGAATGAAATTTCTGTGGGATTTGAATCCAGCTCTGACTCACCCTAAATCCTCGCTCCATCTGCTTTCTCATGCCTGTGCTGGAACTAGTGGGTAGAGCATTCAAATGACTTGATATGCGTCACTATGAGAAGACAGATTCAGGGGAAAAAAAGAACTGTGAGATTTTGAATTCCAAAGACAAGCCAGGTAAAAATCATACAAAGTTTCAACAATGTACTGCTAATTAGCTCTAATGCTCAGATCTAATGTGGGGTTTCTGAGGGTGGTGACATTCATAGATGACTAATTAACCTGGGCAGCAAATCTGTTTCATTTGCTGCCATGGCACAGCCAATCAGCCAATCAAGACTAGCTTACTGTTTGCTCATTTGGAAAATGATTAGGATTCCCATTTAGACTTAATTACAGTGCAAAGGTTGACAATTATCTTCTCTGCAGAAGCTTCAGATGCTTCAATATCTCAGTGAACATGTGCCTATAATTATGTACATAATTTGTCTAGCGGAAAATGTAACCCAGTCATTACCTGGATCTTATGCCTGTAATTAGGGATCATAAAAAAACCAAATGGGAAAACTGGGTTAGTGGGATGTTAGGACTATTACTGTGTAAGAATCTGTGTGGAGCTTTTAGCGGGAACTCAGTAGTAACCAACATCTCTTGGATTGCTGCCCTCTATTAAAAATAATTAGGAAGTGTGAAAGAAAGGTGAAAATTATGGTACAGTGAAAGCAAAGTACAATTGCTCTTCTAGGACTTGACTGAAATCATTAAAAATCCCATGGGCACCTTGAATTCAACACAACTAAAACCAAACTCATTAAACATCGCTTGCTTCTTCTCTGGTGTTTTCTGTCTTAGACAATGGCTAGACATTCAAGAATCATATGTAATAATTGTTATCTAGCTCCTTCCCACCAGCCAAAGAGATGTAATTCTAATCAGTAAATGTTCCATTCTCCTTCATGATGTAACACTTCCATACTTCTGCCTTCGTGATTGCTGTACAGTTAGTTTCAAGGGAAAATACAAATGGTCTGCTTTCCTCTAGCTTCTCTTCTCTGTTGCTCATCTTCCACATTTTCCCCAGAATGACTATCTCCAATCACAAATTGAATTCTATTACTCTGCCATTCAGAAGAGTCCAGAATGTCCACCTTTTCCTAAACAACATTTACGAGAGCACGCCAAATATTTTATACTTTGGATTCTGTGCCAGCTTATGCTTTCCTGCCTTACTCTTCAATTTAGCAGCTAGCTTCATCAAATGACTTACTGAACATGTAATGCAATATGCTCATTATTTTAGTTATTTCTTGCAGCATAACCAACTGCCGCAAAATTCAGTGGCTAAAAGCAACCATTTTTATTTTGCTCATGATTTGGTCATGAATGCAGGAATGGTTTGACTTTGTGGTCATTTCTGATCAACACTGCATTGGTCGGGGTGGGAGAATCTTCTTCCAAAATGGCGTCTTTACTCACATTCTCGTGTATCAGAGCTCCTTGGCCTCTCTCATGTGGCTTCCGGTTCTGCAGGGTTTCTTCCCTTGGCTTAGCTTCTTGCAGCATGGATATTTAAAGGAAGTTTCACTTTTTCCGTAGGGGCTGGATTCAGAGAAACAGGCGGTAGAAACTGCACAGCTAGTTTAGAACTATGACAGAAAGTGGCAAGGCAACACTTCCACTATAATTTATTGGTGAAAGTAGTCACAGGGCCCCTCAGATTTAAGAAGGTGAAGAAACAGACTCCATCTCTAAATGGGGAGATGTCAAGGTCACACAGCAGAAGAGAACATAGGATATATTTTGTGCCCATTTTTAGAAAATAAAATCTTCCACATGCATACTATCTCTTCCTCCTGAAATGCCAATCACTCCTACCTTACTCAACTCCTGCTTGCTTTTTAAGACTAACTACAGTGCTGGTTGCTCAACTTTGCTGTACATTACCTAAACAAAAACAATCTCTCTTTCTACAAAACCCCTATCGTATTTGTTTCAAGCCTCTTTTATGCTAAAGTGGAACATCATCGTCATGTCTTACATATTTATCTCTCTTGCCAGAATGTAAGTATAAGGTCTTGTCTTTTTTACTTTATAATCTCTTGTATATAACACAGATCTTGGTACATGGTAGATGTTGAATATATGTTCTATTGATCATGAAACCAAGTGAAGGGATATATAAATGGTTCTATTAATAGATGAGTCCCTTATGCTTAGTGTATTCCCTGGAACAAGTTTAGTACCTGTAGTTACCAGCCTCCAAGATGGCCCCAGTGATCTCTATTTCCTGACATTCATACTCTTGTACAGTGCCTTGCCATGCTGTACCAGAGTTGGTCTGTATGACCATTAGAATATGGTAGAAGAGATGATATTACACTTCTGAGAATGGGTTATAAAAGACACTGCAATTTCCATCTCTCTCTCTCTCTGTCTCTCTGTCATTCTGTTTCTCCGCTAACTCTAGTAGAAACCAGCTGTCAAGTTTTGAGCAGTCCTATGAAGAAGCCCACATGGAAAGGAACTGAGGCCTCCCACCAACAGCCACTTGAGTGATCTTGCAACAAGATCCTTCCACCCAGCCAAGCTATGGGGTGGCTGCAGCCCCAGGCAACAGCTTGACTGAAACTTCACAAGAGACCCAGAGACAAAGAGCCTGAACCACTATCTAAGCTGATCCCAGATTCCTGGCCCTCAGAAACAACATGAGATAAGAAATGTTTGTTTTTTTAAGCTGCTGTGTTTTGGGGTAATTTTCTTATGTAGCAATAGATAACTAATTTATTTACTAATAAGTATTGTGAATGTCATTAAAAATAGAAAGAATGAAGCAGTTCCCTTCCTCTTCTTGGATTTTTAGCCCAGGCATTTTGTTGTTATTAAGATAGACACCTGGGTGGTAATTCCTATTTGAAGCCAAACACCTCGGCTTTTTCTCCATCACAAAGAATCTCTCAGATACAACCAAGGGAAAGTAATGATCTCACTTGCTGGCGTGAGTATTTGTGCTAATTAGCAGCATGTTGAAGTATAACATGTCAAGCAATAAATTTTGTGTACTTAATCTTCCAACACATTTTCTTATAGAAAGAACATGATGCCAAAGAAATAAACATTAAACCACTATATACAGTCGGACCTTGAAAGGTAGCCTTACTTTCCTTGCTTTGTAGTTCAATCTCTAATTGCTAAACTGATAAAACTTCTGATTATTTTGGTTGAAAATAAGATTCTTCATTTTGTCTCAACAATATTCAAACATGAATTAAAAATATATGATACTATCTAGAAAAGGTTTATATGTGCTTTTAAGAAATTCAGAAGAGGATTTTTAAAACACAGAATCACTCAAGATTCCATAATTTTTATATTCAAATATACTTCTATGAAATATTTATATTTAGAAAAATTAAGAAAACGCCATAAATTATAAACATAACAGACATTACATACACTAACTTAGTAATTCTGCTGTTTATGCTAACCTGTTCAGCAATATTGGGCTACTCACCAAACATTTATAGAATGTCAATTGTTAACTGGTCTACAGTAGGAATCTTGGATTGCAAAAAGCTCAGAGTATGGTATGAACTTTGAGCGTGAATAAGTCTATTTATTCCCTTCTCCTCCTGGAAATCAACTGAAAGACTCTGAAAAAAAAAAAAGAACACAAACCTTGAACACTATGTTCAGTGAAACTAGAAATATATTATTCATATAATTCCTCAAAATACTTCTACGGGTTGTAAAAAGCAGCTGATGTTGAGGAGAAGTCATGCCAGAAGAGCAGAATAAAGAAGTAATAGGAGAGATCTCAGCGGTAAGAGCCCTTGGCCTTGATTGCTCTTAGAAAGTAGCAACACAAACATGCTTTCTAAAGGAAGGGCAAAACCCTGAGGCGTGTAACTTGACTCTCTTATTTGCAATATTAAGTGTAGGAATGGGGTGAACTGGGCTGATGAAAAAGTCTTCGTGGACAAGTTTGGTTCAAAGAAGCCAAGGAAGCAAGATGACTCAGAGAAGGAGGTTGGCCATATTTTCCAGAAGTTTATAATTCAAAGAAAAGAACCTTTGAATTATGAAAGCTGACTACACTAGAACAGTACCCGGGTTCCTTCCTACAAGAAACTCTTCAAAATAGCTTGCCCACAAAATACAGTTTATTCAATGATGACTAACCAAAAAAGCTAACACAGCATTGATACAAAGATTTAAAAGAAAACAGAAAGAAAAAAAAGAGAAACACAAACTAAAAACACACATGCACGTGTGCATGCACACACACACACTCTAATTTGTCATGGAATAGATAAGAGTTATGACCAAATAGGTTTGATACAAATTTTAAAATCCTAAAGAATAATAAGCTCCATAAGGAAGGTTGTGAAGCCAAAATACAAGAATTCAGAGAAGAGATGACAAATTTAGCAGGGAGACCTGAAATGTGAGCTGGCAAATTTCAGGAAAGAAATAAATGGAAAATAAAATCATTATAGAAATCAAGACAAAGTTGAAAGGTATATGAGAGAGACAAAACACAGAGGGAGTCATGGTACAGACATAGAAGAAAGGAAAAATCAAACATAAAAATAAATGTTTAAAATGTTTAGAAAGAAATAATACACTATACAATACAGACAAAGGATATCTAACATGCATATCTTTTAAGTCCTGAAAGAAGTCAAACTAAAAATGAAACAAATATTCAAATAGAAAATACAAAAATACTTCCTGACACATAAAGACTATGAACATACCTATTGAAAGGGCACATGACATACCAGGGAAGAGTTAACAGTTAATACCAATAGAATTGTTAATACTGTGATTACTCCAGGGACATTATTGATCTTCTCAATAAAAGGAATAATTCCTATGACAAACAAGACAAAAAGATCAAGTCACTTTCAAAAAGAAACAAAAATCAAGCTGACTTCAGTTGTATCATAAGCAACATTCATTGACAGAAAACAATGGAGCAACACCTACAAGATGCTGAAGGAAAGAAAGTATAAGGCAAGAATTTCATACCCAACTACACTTTCTTTATGCGTACAGTTCACAGACAATTTTCAACATGAAAAATCTCAGAAAACATTGACCCATGAGTCCTTCTTGACAAAACTAATAAGAAACAAACTGTGGGAGGGGATTTTGGGGGAGAATGGATACATGTATATGTATGGCTGAGTCGCTTTGCTGTGCACCTAAAACTATCACAACATGGTTAACCAGCTATACTCCAAAGTAAAATAAAAAGTTAAAAAAAAAAAGAAACAAACTGCAAGGAACCAAGCAATGACTGGGAGGGGAGAGCAAAGGAGTTGTAGGTAGTCAATACATTCAGTACATCTGAGTGGAAAAGGAAGGCTAAAACAGAGGGGCATAGGAGAGAGGAAGAACATGTGATATGTCCTGATGATGCAGAAGTGATCCAACAGGCACAACTTGGTAGGAAAAGGAAGGTGAGAGGTAAAGAAGGTGCACTGATTATTTCAATAATAACTGAGTTAGAAATAACTTTATTTAAAGCTAATAGAGGAACTTCCCTGGTGGCCCAGTGGTAAAGAATCTGCCTTCCAATGCAGGAAGGATTCTCCTGGGTTGGGTTGGGGAACTAAGATCCCACATGCCACAGAGCAACTAAGCCCGTGCACCACAACTACTGAGCTCACGCACCTCAACAAGAGAGCCCACATGCCACAAACTACACAGCCCGTATACCACAGCTACAGAGCCCACACGCCCTGGAGCCCCACACGTCACAGCTAGAGAGAAAAAACCCGCACATCACAACTAGAGAGAAACCCAAGCAGACTGCATGCCGTAACGAAAAGATCCCGCATGCCTCAACAAAGATCCCATGTGTTGCAGCTAAGACCCAACAGAGCCAAAAAAAAAAAGAAAAATAAATATTTAAAAAATAAAACTAATAGAGCATTTGAGAGAAAAATAAGTGTATTAAAATTTATTATTGCTCATAGCAAGTAACTAATAACAACTATGTAAAGAAACAGAAGATTATTAGAAAGATAATTGACAGATGGACCTAGAGATTATCATACTAAGTGAAGTAAGCCAGACAGAGAAAGACAAATATCATATGATATCTCTTACATGTGGAATCTAAAAAAAAAAACAAACAAAGATACAAATGAACTTATTTATGAAACAGAAATAGACCCACAGACATAGAAAACAAATTTATGCTTACCAAAGGGGAAAAGGGGTGGGGGAGAGATAAATTAGGAGGTTGGAATTAACATATACACACTACTATATATATATAAAATAGATAACCAACAAAGACATACTGTATAGCACAGGGAACTATACTCAATGTTTTGTAATAACCTATAAAGGAAAAGAATCTGAAAAAGAATATATATATGTGTATATATACACATAAATATACAAATGAATCAGTTTGCTGTACACCTGAAACACAACATTGCAAATCAACTATACTTCAATAAAATTTTTTTTAAATAAAACAAATGCAAAAAAGATTAAAAAAAGAAAGATAATTGAATTCATCTGTTGTTTCATGATAAAGTAGACAAAAAATAAGCAAAGATACAGAATCTCTAAATAACCTAATTTAAAAAGTAGACCTGATCGATATTTATCAGACTTTGTACAATAAGAGAGAATATACTTTGCTGACAGATCATACACAAAAATTGCCTATATATTAAGTCATGAAATAAACCATAATAAAATTCCAAATAATAAATATTCAGAGAGCCTTATGTCATTATAATTCAATAAAACTATTAACTACAATCAGAAAACAAATACTCCACCAGCTTGAAAGTTTATAAATGATATTTTAATAAATCGTTGGTACCAAGAAAATATATAGCGCATAATCACAGCCTACCTAGAAAATTATAAAAATCTAAACAGCATGTGGGAGACACCTAGAGCTCAGAGAAAGCACATATGTCTCACTATATTTATCACTAAACACAAAAGACTAAATATCTGAAGTGAGACATTAGAAAAGACAAAAAAATGAACTTAAGGAAAGCAGAAGGGACCAATAAAAATAAATTAAGAAATTAAAACATTAGAAATCAGTCTTAAAAAGAAGTAAAACTAGCAATGCACAAGATGATTTCAATAGATTATCCACTAACCCATCAAGACAAAAAAATATAAATACACAAAATAAAAATAATATGGGGTAACAAGGAAAGGAGAAATTAAAAGAATCATAAAAATGATACTATGCAACTTTATGCAAACAGATAAAATAATTATGAAATGGAATATTTTTAGTGAAATTGCTAAATCTTACTCCAGAAGGGCTATAAAACATAAGTTCAATTTCTAAAATAGACACAGATAAAAGGTGTCAGCGAATTACCCTGAGAAAAAATCAGGGGGATTATACCAACCTTTAAAGAGTAGATCATAATAACATTATTTAAATTATTCTATAGCCATAGATGAAGAAAAAAGTTCCAAATGCTTCTTATGAAATGAGCATTTAATTTTTACCAAAGCCTGATAAAGGTTACACACACAAAGAAAAATACAGAAACAACTTTTTAATGACTATTATAAATATCACACTGTAAAACATAATTTCATAGAATATCATAAAATATGTGATATTAGCATCTTTTGTTAATATAACTATTAACAGATTGCAGCAGTACATTTAAAAACAATACTTAATGGTCAAGTAGAGATTATTATAGCAATGCAAGGAGAGTGTAACATGTAAAATCAAGATTTCCCATTTGGTCTACATTTCTTTACTAAAACATTGACATGTAGCTATAGTCTAACTTTTATTTGGCAATGACAATAAGCCAAGAATTGTTCTAAACGTTTTGCATCTATTAACTTGTTTTATCCCCCAAAACATTTATTTCTCCATTTTAAAGATGTGGCAAAGCAGGCGCAGAGTAGTTAAGTTACTTGCCCAAGGTCACACAGCTAGTCCTTGCTAGAGCCGGAATGTGATTCCAAGTACTCTGGCTCCAGAGACCATAATCTTATTCATTTTACACTTCTCCATGACCTAAATAAATTAAAGATATTTTTCCAATTTCCTAATGTTTATGTTACATACTGCACACCCACTAGAAATGTTTGGTAATTACATCATTGAATAAGGGAGGCTGGCTATATTTCTGAGGCACCTCAGAGGCCATGTGTGGTCCCATTGATGATAATCCATGCAAAGCCCCTAGCACATGCATGGCCATAGCAAGTCCTAAATCAGTTTCAGCTACCATCATGATTGTCATGAAGGCTGGTGCTGCGTGTGTTTACTTTTCTGTGCATCGTGCATGGTACCACGAGTTCATTGTACATTGGGCCTAAGGTCTGTATTTCCCCATATTAAGTCTGATACTTTTCATCACTCCTCAAGAGAATCCAGTCAAGGTGTTTGGAAAAATTAAGAATAAAGAAAATGTGATACACACAGACACAGACACACACACAGACACAGACACACACACATACACACACACACACACACACTAGAATATTATTTAGCCTTAAACAAGAAGGAGATAATGCATTTTGTGACAACATGAATGAACCTGAAAGACATTATGCTAAGTGAAACAGCCAGACACAGAAAGGCAAACACTGCCTGATTCCACTTGTATGAGGAATCTAAAATAGTTGAATTCTTAGAAGTAGGGTGTAGAATGGTGGTTGTCAGGAGCTGGGGGTGGAGGAAATGGGGGGAATATTACTCCAGGGGCACAAAGATGAATAAGTTCTGGAGATCTTAATTTCTGGAGATCTTATAGTTAATACTGTATTGTACACTTGAAATTTCTAGAGGGGTAGAGCCTAAGTGTTCTCACCACAAAAAAAGTAGCTAAGTCAGATGATGGATATGTTAATTAGCTTGGCTGTGTTAATCATTTAACAATGTATACATATATTAAAACATCAAGTTGTATATCTTAAATATATACAATTTTCATTTGTCAATTATACCTTAATAAAGATGGAGAAGAAAGAATTACTCCATTAAAGAGATGACAACTCCCCAATAAATGTATATTATACATTCAGATATGCATGCATTTTACGTGCAGGATAAACCTGTGAAATTTGAAAAGGCCAGAAGGCTCGAAATTATTAGGAACAACAACAACAACAACAAAAACCCAACCAACAAAGAGAGAGAGTGAGAGCAATCAAGGGCACTGACTGAACCCTGAACATCCAGGGCTTTCTAGAGGGAAGGCATTTTGTTGCGTACTGATCACCCTGCAGGGAATCATACACTCTAAATTCCAAATCTCATTTTTCTGCAGGTGAATGTCAGCATGAGGAGTGATGGAACAAGATTCCCAAAAGAGAAGTGGTTAATCCTTTGTTTTTTTGTGACTACACGAACTCTTGACATTAATACCAGGAGGTGTCAACTGTACCCTATCATGTATATTCGTGTCAGCTTTATAATGTGACTTGGTACTAATAGATCAGGATTTCAGGGCATTCTGCACTGGCAGTATTTCTGGGAGGTAGGGAAGGATGGGCAAGCATCTTCACATGCATGAAAAGAAGCGAATTCATGTTTCTTCCTCCTGCCTCCTAGCAAAGAATAAGCTCTATCAAGGGTCTCTGATTACATGACACCATGTGATTCCTTAGTAAATAGCAATTAGTGGTGACGATGGATGCTAATGCCATACTAAAATAAATTCAGAAGGACAGCCCAGGATGTAGGAGGGTTGAAACTCCTTCTTAGTGTGAGACAGAATGCTCAGCAGTTTAAACAATCACACAGGTTCCAAAGTATTACTTATCCAGGAAATAAAGAGCAAAGTAAAAAATATGCATTTTCAATATTCCAAAAAGGTATGAATGCAGGAGGGGATATATGTGTGTATCTATCTATCTATCTATCTATCTATCTATCTATCTATCTATCTATGCATGCATATATGAACATATGTTAATTAGTTTGGTTGTATTAATCATTTATCTTCATCTATAAATGTATATATACATATATACACGTATGTATACATATGTACTTGTAACATACATAAACATATCTTCAAACTTTGGTTAACTAATATAAAAGGTAAAAATCAAAAGAATCCCTTTAGTTTTTAATCTACAAACTATAAACCATTCTTCTTCTTCAAACAGTTGGAGAAGGTAGCACAGGAAAATGGTTCACAGTGTGGCATTAGGAGTTAGACTGGCTTGGTTTTACCCCCTACAAGCTGTGAGAGGTTAGATAAGTTACTTAAAATGAATAAGCCTCAGTTGTCTCACCTGTGAAATGGGGATAATCATAACACTTTGCCCATAGGGTTGTGGAGAAATCAAACAATATATTGCATACAGAGAAGGGCATTCCCGAGTGTAATCCACAGCCTGATTTTTAGCAGTCCATGATGAAATGAATACAAAAGTTGAGAGTGCTCAGAAACTTCTATGGAAATTTGACAAAGTAATTTTATGTTTGTTGAATCAAATAATTTTTCAAATGAACATGTGTTTTGAATGCCTGCTTTTTATTTCAGCTAACTTTTAGGAATTCATTTTTATTGTATTTTACAAAAGAATTGGGGACAGAAAGCAATAGACTTGGTCCTTGACCACAGTTTGAGAAGCATTGATCCAAAAGACATAGCACAGTTCCTGGCCCATGGTAAATGCTCAATAAATGCTGTTTGTTATGCTTGTTACTCATAATAGTAGTTATAATTGTGTCATCATACTAACTCTAAGTTTTCCAGGAGCCACATTGTCAGATATGTCCTTTATACTTAGTCAACATTTTCAGCCACCCCACATGTCCCCTGTTCCAACCACTGCTCTGGTGACCAGCCTTTCATGGGCCCCAACTTGTTTCCCACAGGCACAAGCTGACTTCACCCTGGGTGGTGCTCCCCTTGTTCCTCCAGGCTCCTCTGCCAGGGCTGCCCTTTTGACACCACAAATAGTGATACCAGTTCAGGTGCATCTGCAACTCAGAACCGCAAGGACATAGCACTCTAATGGGTGAAGTTCTGCTCACTGGGAGGCAGCAGCTAGGAGATGAATTTTACCCCTTTCTTCCCCCCTTAACACTGTCCAAGACTTGGTTCTAAGGCCAAGTATCACGGGACACTTCTAAGACGACAGTATGACAGGATAGAGCAGTTAGTGGCTACTGGTCCAGTCCCCCATCCTCAGTTTGGCTCACCCTCCTTGCTGCCTCACTGCCTCAGCCCTCACTCCTCCTCCCTAATAAAGAGATCCTGGGGAAGTCTTGACCGCAGGCTCCATGGAGAATGCAGACCAAGACATCCACACTCTGCTTTGGGCTATGTCTAGGAATCTTTTTTATGTCTTATAGAATGATACACTTCTCTAGATCCTCAGGTCCATTCAATCTAACCCCTTTATTTTACAGAAAGTAAAATCCCTTAGATTGGGTGCCCAGATGGTCCCAGACTTGTACGTAACAGCTGCTGGATCTACTAGAAACGAAAATTCTGGGGCCAAGTCCAGGGTTCTAGTTCTCTTTCCACGACACTAGTGAACCTCACATGAGCTGGAGAGTCACAGAGGGTCTTTACAATCATTTTCAAGTGTTTCCAAGTTCAAACACACTTAAATGCCCACTGTTAGTAAACATTCACATGCTAAGATAAATCTGACATTATATTCAGTGGTCGTATTAGTTTCCTAGGACTGTCATAAAACACACCACAAACTAGGTATCTTAAACAACAGATATTTATTCTGTCAGCTTGGAGGTTAAAAGTCTAAAATCAAGATGTCAGTAGCGCCATACTTCCTGAGATTCTGTGTAGAATCCTTCCTTGCCTCTTCCTAGCTTCTCGTGGTTACCAGACATCAAAGGTGTCCCTTGGCTTGTAGATGCATCACTTCAATCTCTGTCTCTGTCATCGTATGGCATATTAACCATGTGTCTTATTTTCTGTATCTGATGCTTTGACATCGGGGGGGCCTTGCCGACCCTCTAGGGACTGCCCCTCCTGTATGGGGCTTTCACACACACATCCACTATCTACCTGCCTTAATCAAAATCACCCCAGCGCCAGCTACCAGACAATTAGGGACAGTCCCTGTGCTGGAGAGCCCCCTAAAACTATCGAAACTAGCTAATCCTAAACTGGTTATCATGTCTCACCCATTCTTTCTTATAGAAACCACAATAAAGGCTCCTACCCACATTTTTCTCTTGCTCCTTCTATCTCGTAACAATCCAGGTGCTTCTGCATGTAGGGCACCCTGTGTCTCCTACTTCTGTGGAACTGTGTGTATGAATGTCTTTCTTTATGATGGTCATTTCCATGTTTGTGTGTCTTACCATAGCTGATTGAAACAAATCCTGGGTACCACTGTGTGCCTGTGTCTGTGTCTCTTCACTGCTTCTTATAAAGGACAGTAGTCTTACTGGATTAGGATCCACCCTAATTCAGTATGACCTCATTTTAGCTTGATCACATCTGCAATGACCCCATTTCCAAGTAAGATCACAGTCACAGGTACCAAGGGTTAGAATTTTAACATATCTTTGTGGGGAACATAATCCAACCCATAACAACACACTATAGCCAATACTGAGAATATTTACTTGTATGATTTCTGATCCAGGTAAGATCTGCAGCAGGAGTGAGCAAACTTATTCTGTAAAGGGCCAGATCACGGCTATTTTAAGCTTTGCCACTACATATGGTCTCTGTCACATAGTCTTCTTCTCTTCCTTCTTCCCCCTCTCGCTTTCTTTTTCTTTTTCTTTCAACCTTTAAAAGGTGTAAAAAAAAAAAAAAAATCTTAGCTCAGGAACTAAAACAGGTCACAGGCTAGATTTGTCTAGGAGGCTATATTTTGTTGATCTCTAGCAAGGATCAAATGAAATAAAAGGGGAGCTGAATAATGCCTGGCAGATATTTAGTGCTCATCGTGTCTGTTGGTTTTGTCAGGAACCAAAAGGTTGCCAGATAATTCTCATCTGTGTGGCTAATTGGCAAGCTACTTCCTGTTTAAGATGTTTTCAGTGTCAGCCCTCATAACCTAAGAAAAATAAGTTTCAGAGAGAGAAGATCAGCAATAACATTTGACAGCACCATGGTATATTCCCCACATGCTATCCTTAGAGGGGTTGGAGGGGCCAGTGATGATGCGGGTGGTGAGAGGGGTGCCAATGATGTACTGTTTGGGGTTGCTTTAGCCATAAGACCACTTAGAATGTAAAACTCTGCTGAAAGGTCATTCAACCAGTGCTATCTGAATTATTTTCTTTTTCATCAGATAGTCTGTGCCCTGGGTTAACAAGAAGGGAGAAAACAGACTCGAATCAGAGCCAATTCTACCACTTTTGGAAAGGGTAATAAATTCTTTTTAAACAGACTCGTCATTAATGAGGTGAGAAGGACCAAACAAAACACAGTACAACAAAGAGTTGCCTCTCTGCTTTGGGAGGAGTGCCAGGAAAGATTCAATAAGACGGATGCCATTGACTCTACAGGACTGTGCAGTGGGCCTGACAAGCTTTTCCAGGGTCACGTAAGCAGGTGCGGTCAGCCCTCAAAAGTGGACCCTTGGTGGCATCAACCCACTGCCTCCTTTTGTCCTGAGACTTCTTCACTCTCTCTTCACTAAGTGAAGAGAAAATGCCTGTTTTCAGAGCTATTCATGAAATTCTGAGCTTGGAGCAGCCTCCCTGGAGAACCTGATAGGCTTACTTGGTATGATGAGGCTTACGTCTGCTTTGAATGCCATAATTACTATGTGAACTTCACCTGAGGTCAGCTTTCTAGGTATTTGCTCCCTCCATCGAGGTGGGAGGGTCACTGCATGTTCCTAACACATTTTAAATGCCTTAGATGTGTTGCAATGACAGTGGGTTTTGGAGTCAGGTGACCTGTCTTTCTTTCTTTCTCTCTCTCTTTCTTTCTTTCTTTCTTTCTGGCCACTTGGCATGTGGGATCTTAATTCCTGGAACAGGGATAGAACCCATGGCCCCTGCAGTGGGAGCACAGAGTCTCAACCACTGGACCGCCAGGGAAGTCCCAGGTGACCTGTCTTTCACTCACAGCTCGGCCACTGACTGGTAGTGAGATTTGGGGAAAGATTCTTAAATTCTCTGAGGCTAATTTCTCATTTCTATTAAATAGGAATTATTATGTTTTTTAATTTTTATTTTATATTGGAGCATAGTTGATTTACAATCTTATGTTACTTTCAGATGTACAGCAAAGTGATTCAGTTATACATATTACAGAGCATTGAGTAGAGTTCCCTGTGCTATACAGTAGGTCCTTGTTGATTATCTATTTTATATATAGTAGTGTGTATATGTTAATCCCAAACTCCTAATTTATCCCTCTCCCCAACCTTTCCGCTTTGGTAACCATGTTTGTTTTCAAAGTTTGTGAGTCTGTTTCTGTTTTGTAAATAAGCTCACTTGTATCAGTTTTTAGATTCCATGTATAAGTGATTTCATATGATATTTATCTTTGTCTGACTTCATTCACCTTGTATGGTAATCTCTAGGTCCATCCATGTTGCTGCAAATGGCATTTTTCATTTTTTTAATTGCTGAGTAATATTCCACTGTATATATGCACCATATCTGTTTTATCCATTCATCTGTTAATGGTCATTTAGGTTGCTTCCATATCTTGGCTATTGTAAAGAGTGCTGCAATGAACATTGTGGTGTGTGTATATTTTCAAGTTATGGCTTTCTCTAGATATTTGCCCAGGAGTGGGATTGTTGGATGATGTGGTAGTTCTATTTTTAGTTTTTTAAGGAACCTCCATACTGTTCTCCATAGTGGCTGTACCAATCTACATTCCCACCAACAGTTCAAGAGGGTTACATTTTCTCCACACCCTCTCCAGCATTTATTGTTTGTAGACATTTTGATGATGGCCATTCTGACCAGTGTGAGGTGATACCTTACTGTAGTTTTGATTTGCATTCCTCTAATGATTAGCAATGTTGAGCATCTTTTCATGTGCTTTTTGGCCATCTGTATGTCTTCTTTGGGGAAATGTCTATTTAGATTATAAGGATTCAGTGAAACTATATTAACACAGTCCTTGGAAAATATTAAGTCACATTCCTCATTTGGAGTTTTCACCTGTGCCGTTAATCATAAACATTTGGGTAGGTTTGGCAGCTTTAACAAAGGAAAATACAGAAAGCTCAGTTAAATTTGAATTTCAGAAAAACAAGTGATTTTCTAGTATAAGCATGTCCCAACTTACATGGACCATACTTATACTAAAAATTACAAGAAGTTTACCTGAAATTCAGATTTAACTGAACATCTTGTATTTTATCTGGCAACTCTACATTTGAGGGATCGCAGAATCCTCTTTGCAGAACACCTTTCCATAGATTAACTGGGTGAAAACTACCAAATCTATGTGAGAACTTCCAAGCCAAGCTTTTAAGTTCTACTCAGAGTGCCTTGACAGAACAGTATAAGCCTTAAAATTTCCAGCTTCTGATATAACATCAGGAAAAAATATTCTATATGAACAGAGCCCTGAAAAGTGGGAATTTGAGGATACCCTTACATAGTTTAAAAATGAGAAGAAAAAAAAAACATTTAGGAATTCCCCAAATCTGAGAAGAGCTCCTCTGACCTGCTTAAACCTGTCAAAAGCAACTTACAATTGCCTTTCCTGAGCCTAGGAAAGAAAAGTCAGGTACTTCTTACCTCTGCCAATGCCCACCTCGTCCTGAGGAGCTGAAGAAATAACTGGAAATTGGGGCAATGCAGAGAGCCCCATATTTGTCTAGAGAGGGGCTTCTCTTGTCAGCATGCCCAGTGGAGTGGCTCCAAAAGCAGATAGCATTCTGGCTTGCACTCAAACTCATAGCCTCCTGCGTCTCTCTGAGCCAAAATTAAGTGCTTTCCTTTAAGGTTAGAGGTGAGAGCGGAAGGACATGAGAGAATGTGAGCATAATAATAATTGTCTCATGGACCTGTGAGGATTCAAAAGACTATGTATTATATAGAAAACCTTTAGCACAGTTCCTAGCACATAAATATCATGACAGGAGGAGGTCAGCGAAGGGCAACTGAGAAGAGGAAGGGCTTAGAGACAGGGTCCAGGGAACATGAAGCACCACTAGCCACCCGTTATGAAGCAAGTCTCATGAAAGGACACAAGCTCAGATTGCTCTTCACCCCCAATGTTCATTGCAACATTATTTCCAATAGCCAAGACATGGAAGCAACCTAAATGTCCATCGACAGAGGAATGGATAAAGAAGATGTGGTGCATATATACAATGAATTACTTCTCAGTTATAACAAAGAATGAAACAATGCCATTTGCAGCAACATGGATGGATCTAGAGATTATCACAGGAAGTGAAGTCAGTCAGACAGAGAAAGGCAAGTACCATAGGATATCACTTATATGTGGAATCTAAAATAATAATACCAATGAACTTATTTACAAAACAGAAATAGACTCACAGACATAGAAAACAAACTTATGGTTACCAAAGGGGAAAGGTGGGGGAGGAATAAATTAGTTTGGGATTAACTTATACACGCTACTGTATATAAAAGAGATAAACAAGGACCTACTGTATAGCACAGGGAACTCTACTCAATATTTTGTAATAACCCATAAGGGAAAAGAATATGAAAAATATTATATATATAAAATACATATATGTATATACATACATACATATGTGTGTATGTATAACTTTGCTGTATACCTGAAACTAACAAAACTGTAAATCAACTCTACTTCAATTTAAAGAAAAAAGAAATGACACAAGGGTATTGTTCTTCACCTTACAAAGTTTTATCATCTAGTGGTGAGACACAGAAAAGCACTCTACACATGCTTGTGTAGACTGCTTTCTGTGAGACCTCTCTTCCTGGCTTGTAGATGGCCACCTTCTCCCCATGTCCTTGCATGGCCTTTTCTTTATATGCACGTGCATTCATGGTGGCTCTTCCTCTTCTTATCATGACACCAATCCTAGTGAATTACAGCCCAACGCCTATGACCTCACTAAACCTTAATTACCTTTAAGGGTCCTACCTCCAAATTGAGTCACATTGAGGGCTAGGACTTCATTGCATAAATTTGGGGGAATACAATTCACTCCATAACAGTCCTGTTACATTTTCTGAGTACATCTATGCTCACAGCAGCATGGACATCTGTTTGACAAGATCCATTTTCAAGTGACAGAGCTGAATTTCTGCTAAAAAATAATTGAAATGAAATTTACCTTTCTAATCAAACTTTAATCCCACCTGCTTTGTGATGGTCTCCAGAAGATGTACAGCAGAACTGGAAAATTGGTTGTTCGGTCTAAGGGAATGGATACCATAAAATAGGCTGAAAACTACCTCATCTACAATTAGCCTATGAAATTATCCCCATTTTTTCCCTACTGACACTCCCCAGCTGGTTCAGCCTATCTCTTATGCATGGAACTTTCAGCCTGTAAAGAGCCATAGCTTAAAAACATAGTGACCTACTTTGGTTCACATCTAGGAGATGCTTAATCAAAGAAAGACACATTTTACTCAACCCAGGAGGTTTTTTTTTTTTTTTTTTTTTTTTTTTTTTTAATTATTTATTTTATTTTATTATTTTTGGCTGCGTTGGGTCCTCGTTTCTGTGCCAGGGCCTTCCCCAGTTGCGGCAAGTGGGGGCCACTCTTCATCGCGGTGCGTGGGCCTCTCACCATCGCGGCCCCTCCTGTTGCGGAGCACAGGCTCCAGACGCGCAGGCTCAGTAATTATGGCTCACGGGCCTGGTTGCTCCGTGGCATGTGGGATCCTCCCAGACCAGGGCTCGAACCCGTGTCCCCTGCATTAGCAGGCAGATTCTCAACCACTGCGCCACCAGGGAAGCCCAACCCAGGAGGTTTTAACTGAAATTTCTTAGTTTCCAGACTGTATGGGACCACCTTCAAGAAACCAATGACAATTCAGAGTAGAAAACATGGCTTCGGTCCCCCCTGCACTGGCTTCTGCCAGAAGTGTCTCCACACATTTTTTTCCCTTTTAAAATACAATGACACCAACATGCCCAGAGGACTGTCTAGCAGATTGGTTAGGAGACAGTGTGCATTCCTAAATCTTGGGATGTAAGTTTCTGTGGCCATTGCTGATGCTGCTTTAAGACCCAGACTGACACATTTAGGGAAAGGAATGATACATTATTATACTTCAGCTCTAGAAGAAGAGCTATGAAAAAGAGAAATACAGGTTGGCTGTGCAGACAGGGACCCTGAGCAGAGATATTCCTTGATAGATTGCATAACAATATTACAATTAAGAGATTGATAATACTCATACCAGATAGTTCATATACATTACCTCTAATCTTTTATTTTCTTAGAAAATATTTTTATTGAGGTATATTTGACATGTAACATTATATTATTATATTAGTTTCATGTGCACAACATAATGATTCTATATTTGTATATACTGTGAAATGATCATGATAAGTCTAGTTAACATTTGTCACCATACATAGTTAGAGAATTTTTTTCCTGTGATGAGAATTTTAAGAGATACTTTCTTAGCAACTTTTAAATATGCAATACAGTATTATTAACTATAGTTGCCATGTTGTACAGTATGTCCCCATAACATTTATTTTATAGCTAGAAGTTTGTACCTTTTGACTTCACCCACCTCCCACACCCCAGCCTCTGGCAACCACCAGTCTGTTTTCTAATGAAAAGCTTGTTTTTGTTTTGTGTTGTTTTTAGATTCCACATATAAGTGAGATAGTACAGTATTAGTCTTTCTGTCTGACTTATTTCACTAAGCATAATATTCTCTAAGTGCATGCATGTTGTTGCAAGAGGCAAGATTTCATTCTTTTTTATGGCTGAATAATATTCCTGTGTGTGTGTGTGTGTGTATCTCACATTTTATTGATCTATTCATCTGTCAGACATTTAGGTTATTTCCATATCTTGGACTATTGTAAATAATGCCTCAATGAACATGGGGGTGCATATATCATTTTAAGTTAATGTTTTCATTTTCTTTGGATAAATACTCAAAGTAGAATTGCTGGATCATATGATGGTTCTATTTTTAATTTTTTGAGGAATCTACACATTGTTTTTCATAGTGCCTGCACCAATTGACATTCCTACCAACAGTGTGCAAAGGTTTCCTTTTCTCCATATCCTCATCAACACTTATTTCTTGTCTTTTTGATAATAGCCATTCTAACAGGTGTGAGGCAATATCTTATTGTGGTTTTGGTTTGCATTTGCCTGATGATTAATGATGTTGAACATCTTTTCATGTCACTGTTGGCCATCTATGTGTCTTCTTTGGAAAAATATGTATTCAGATCATTTGCCCATTTCTAATCAAGCTGCCTTTTTTTGGGCCATTGAGTTGTTTATACATTTTAGATATTAACCTCTTATCAGATATATGATTAGCAAATATTTTCTCCCATTCAGTAGGTCACCTTTTCATTTTGTTGATGGTTTCCTTTGCTGTGCAGAAGCTTTTTAGTCTGAGGTAGTACCACGTGTTGATTTTTGTGTTGCTTTTGCTTTTGGTGTCAAACCCAAAAAAATCATTGCTAAGACCAATGTCAAGGAGATTATTGCCTAAGTTTTTCTCTAGGAGTTTTATCGTTTCAGGACATTACCTCTAATCTTATATGAAACTTTCAGGGCTGATATTATCTCTATTTGTTAAATGAGAAAATTCAGAATCCTGAGATTAAATAACTTTCTGCCAAGTGAAAAACAGAGCTCAAACCATGATTGCTTGGATCTAAATTCCATTGTCTTTGCAACAAGGGATTCTGCTACTCCTGGATGAAGGCCCAAGGTTCAGGTTTGGCTCACTGATTTATTGGCTAAGAAAACTATTTTACCAGTTCACCCTGCATTTATTAGGCTCAGACCTTGTTGCTATGAATCTAATCACAATGGTCATGAATAAATCAAAAGAGTATACCTTAACGTACACTAGAGGATGTAACTATGAAGATAACTGGCCTGAATCATTTGCTCAAGGAAACTTTTCTCCTAGTAAGTCAACCCAGGAGATAAAATAGTAAGTCAGATATTTGCTCATTACACCAAGAACTAGATAAAAGGGAAGTGGATGTTCTGAAGAAATATATCCATAGCTAAGATCCCTGAATAAATACCTCGTGATATTTAGTTCTGAGCAATTGGGAGTGGTTCCTTAAATCTGAGCACTTTCTCTCTTGGCCTGGACCACTAGAACAGTGTCAATGACAGCACTCCATTTTAAATATTTTCCCCCCTTGGGCAGTACTTTATTGTGAAATTCTCATTACTTGTTTGATTTTTTACTTGACATCCCCACCCTAAGGATTCCTGAAAGGCAATCGTATGTCTCTCTTGAAAACATAATGACTTCACACTGAGTATCATTGGGATGGAAACATTGGTCCAACTCACTCTCTATAAAAATGAAATGCCCAGTGAGAACAGAAGAGAAATATGTTTTAAAGTCCGATATAACCTAACCCATTAGAGGTCCCTGGGGCAGACTGATTAATTATACTGAGAAAGAAATTGCTCCTCCCTTTTCACCTAACCCCACATTCTTCAAGTAGGTGGAGAGAGGCACACACATGTACAAGCAAAAGAAATGTTTGGAAGTGAGTTGCTAGTTGATGGATGAAAAAAGAATAATTACTTACATTGAGAATATTTGCCTTTCTGACATATTAAAACACCCATTAATGAAACTCAGAGAATCCAAACCACTCTAGAGAGGCTTTCTGATAAGAGGGCAAAGGGGGCCTTGCTTTGTAATGCATTTTAAATTCAAACAAAATTTCTATCAACAACCTGAGTATCTAAAAGGAATTTGGGGTCATGCATTTGGGGAATGGGATTATTATACAAATCTTGCTGTGTTTGCAGTGATGGGACACAGACCCAGGACTTTGTAAATCTAAGAGGAAAGGAGTCCATTCTGGGACCTCTGTTGAGTGGTAGAGAATGGGGCACAACTGGCTTTGAGAAAGGCAGAAAGGACCACTTTTCCCTAATCCTCTTCCACTTCCTTCAGATGGTTTCAATTTGCAAAACTGCATTCCGACTCTTGTGATTTTGCATCATAGTTGAAGGAGCAAATTCTCTTTCCTTTATCCCCATCCTCTCTTCTGATTCCAACATAACAAATAAAACCTGCATTTTAACAACGCCTCATTCAATGTATTTTAAAAAAACACTGGTTATACTCCTGGTTCTATCATTATGAATTGCATCCTTGTAGCCATGGACAAAAGCACCCTTCTTAGCCTCAAGTGTCTTGTGATTAAAATAAGAATAACATTTTCCATGCCTAGTCCCCTGTATTTATTGCAAAGTTTAATGAATTACTGTAGGAGACATTTCATTTTACTTCCATAGAACTTTATTCATAACACATGGAATGATCATTACTGGCTTATACATCTATCTGATAGAAAGAGATGTCTGTCTCCACTTCTATTCATCCTTTTATTAATTATTTCATGCACTTGTTAACTAACAACTATGTCTGTGCCAGGCACTTTTATAGGCACTGGGGTCTTTTCTGATCTCTCCTCACTATCACTGCACGAGATCCCCTGGGGTGATCCACTCACTTTCATTACAGGTTAATTGCTCACAAATTTGTATTTCCAATCCAGTTTTTCTTCTGAACTATGATCCAATTATATCCAGACATATCCTCCTGACTATCCTTCAAACTTATCCTGCCTAAAGAAATAGCATATCCTGAACAAGAAATGGCATAATTTTCAACCCATTTGCAGACTCTAAAACACAAACCAAAAATAAACAGATTTATTCTTGACTTAACTCCCGCCTCTTACTCAGACTTCCAAAATAAATCCAATGGTTGTCATCTCCAGCTCTTAACTATTTCTTGAATCTATCCCCTTCCATTTATTTTTACTATTACCACATTGATGCCGACCATCATAATTTGTCCCCGGTTATACTTGTTTCCCTGCTCCAGCCTTTCCCAACTGTAAACTCCTCACAGTAACCTAAGGGAATTTTTTAGTTTGATCGTGAGAGAGTGGGAAGGTGGATTGGAGTTGCATCATGCAGATCTGTGAGCAAAGCCCGTGCCTTGCAGAGTGCCTGGCACTTGGGAGGTTCTTTACACTTGTTTGTTGTTTTATCTAAAATATAGGAAAGCATTTTGAAAACCACAGGATTCTGCAAAATTAAGCTCAGTATAACGTGTTTTAGCTTAAAGGTAATGACATTTATTTCACTGAAGTATTTTCCCTTCCTTCCTGGATTAAGACTGAACTGTTGTCTTATTTATATATTCTCAGCAAAGGAACATCTAAATGTCAGGGAGAAGTGAAATCTCAGCATATGGATGGAAATGTCAGCTCACAAATTCATTGAAATTATTATTTCATTGGAAAAGGGATGAATCTTATAAAGTATAGAGAAGTGCTGAAGTGTTTGGGAAATGGTCAACTGACCAAGAGAAATCAGATTTAAAGTTCATCCTTGTAAGTTGGTTTTTTGCTTTTGTTTTTAATATAAAACACTCTTTTTTTAAATTAATTAATTTATTTTTGGCTGTGTTGGGTCTTCGTTTTCTATGCCAGGGCTTTCTCTAGTTGTGGCAAGCGGGGGCCACTCTTCATCGCTGTGCACGGGCCTCTCACTGTCGCGGCCTCTCTTGTTGCGGAGCACAAGCTCCAGACGCGCAGGCTCAGTAGCTGTGGCTCACGGGCCTAGTTGTTCTGTGGCATGTGGGATCCTCCCAGACTAGGGCTTGAACCCGTGTCCCCTGCATTGGCAGGCAGACTCTCAACCACTGCGCCACCAGGGAAGCCCTGTAAGTTGCTTTTGATGTGGGAAAACTGAAGCAAAATTATGGCCGTGGTATTATGACTGTACATTGACTTTTGAACCCTGCAAAAATATGGACACCAAAATATCCTATATAGCCCTCTGGAGACACTTTACCCTATATTCTAAATTTATTTCCCTATAATCTAAATGTATTCCTTATTTAGATAATTTATTTATTTTGCTTATTGCAGGTTCACGGAAAGTCTTGAGTTGTCAGATGAGACAAATTAAAAAAAAAAAAAAAAACCACAAATTGAGTCCAAATCTCTAATGGAATATATCAAAGTGCAGCTTTGTGACATTTGTTTTCCTGCATCTAAAATGAAAACATTATCATATTTAAATAATTAGAGCAACCAAGAATAAATGTTTTCTATGGACTGACCTAGAGAAGCAGCATGTTTGCCTTCAAGAACAAAGACCTTAGAGGTCTTGGCACATAGGGAATGCTCACTCAATATTTGAAGCGTGAACCTAAAAAATACTTGTTACTCAGGACCCATTCCTGTATATCTTCAAAAAGAAAAAACATTCCAAATGTATACATGAAAGATCATGGATTAAACAGTAGGCACAGACATTTCTTATCCTCCCTCAAAAGTCCCAAGGAGATGAAAGAAAAGTACATTCAAATTTCATTTCATTTACTTATTTACATCACCTGAGCTAAGTTACTTAACATCTCTGGGCAGCAAATACTTCATCTATAAAATGGGAATAATTATAATACCTACACCATATGAAGCATTTAGCAAAATACTGAGTCCACAATGAGTACTTGTTAAAATGAGCTAATATTATTTTTATTGTCAGTTATATTCCTCTCCCATGACACTTCTCAGGTTTTGTACCAAAACTCAGAAAAAGGAGAAGAGGGGAAGCAAATTGTCGGAAATATGCATAACTGATATATGATCAGCTCTTTTGTAATCTACTTTCAATTTCCCTTCATTTTAAAAATGTTTACATTTATTTTGGTTTTTTTGGGCAAATTTTCAAACTAGCACGTTTTTATTGAAATTTATGAAATTCAAAAAAGTACAAAGGAAAAATACAATGTACTGATAATCCTACCAACTAGTGATAACTGTTGTTAATATAATATACATTATATTATACATTATACATTATTATATGGAATATATATTACATATACTTAACACTATATTAAGAAAATTATGACATGTTATTATTAATATCATTTTGTTAATGTTTGTGTTCTTTTTTAATTTTTAGGTTTCCATCATCCATTGCCAATAATTCCTCTTGAGAAAAATACCCTTTTCCCTTGATACACAGTCTGGTGAAACTGTACATCAAGTGCCTTTCCCTTTTCTTGTCAGGGGACAAGCCCAAGAACTAAACAAGGCCACTGGATTCTTTTTCCATTGAGTTTTAGCAGATTGGCAAAGTGGTATGTGGTCAAGTTTACCAGTGGTAATGTTCAGACCAGGTGTTCCTGCTGAGCTACCATTCCCATAGTTCCAATAGCCAGCCTTCTGTGGCTGCCTGCGTTCTCCATCTTACCCATTTAAGATACTAATGTCTTTCCGATGGACTGTATTTTGTGTCAATTAGCCACAGTTGTCATTACTTTCTACCATAGAACCTCACTTGTAGAGAAATACATACAAGAAAATGAATTACTAGCAATAGACATGGAATGAAACTTCTCTTCATATTCTACAAAATATATTTAGCTGCCTGAGAAATTTTATGACAAAATAGTTAATTAGGCTACTAGTCTAATAATTGGTCACTAGGAACTTCTTATTCTTTGGGCAGCCACTGGGAAACTGGTTGACTACTACCATGTAAAAAGATAAAATTTAGAAGAAATTGTGGGGGGGTGGGGGAGTTCCATGGTAGGATGGGTGTTTCTGATAACATTGGGTAGCTCAAAGCCAAAAAGTTCACAATCTAAGTTCTTATTTCAAGGTACAGACTACATCTCATGAATTTCTCAGATGATGCTACAAGATTCACGTAGCCCCAGCTTTGACATCACCAAAGAGCATTCTGAGATTGAACCTGTTTGTTGTTGAGTTACAATATTTATTTATTGAAATAAAAAACATGTCTAGTCTCTTATGTGAAAGCTATTGACTGATAAAGAGTAGGATGGGATCTCAATAATAAATTGGAAAAATCTGGGTGTATTCAGAGTTTTAGTGGTACCCTAAATCTTCAAACACCTCTGAAACGTCCACACATTCACATAGTGAGCCTTCCTTTGTCAAAGAAGCAAGTCCTCTGAACTTGTCATAGAAACCCTTCCTTCCTCACTCTTTCCTTCCTTCCCTCATTTATAGAAAAGTTTCCTATCGGGGCACCCAGGCTGATAAACCATCTTTCCATATGCTACCATAAAGAGAGGTAGTAAAAAGAGAAAATGGTAAACTA
Organism: Balaenoptera acutorostrata; assembly: GCF_949987535.1. Classification (NCBI taxonomy): domain Eukaryota; kingdom Metazoa; phylum Chordata; class Mammalia; order Artiodactyla; family Balaenopteridae; genus Balaenoptera; species Balaenoptera acutorostrata. The sequence continues at coordinate 46,790,929 of NC_080066.1, forward strand.
CAGGCTGACTCTTAAAGTTTCTCCTCAGAAGTAACTTCTGTTCATGCTTTGACCAAAAACATCAAATATTTATGTAAAAAATACAATCCACAAGATCCTTTCACCTGGTATACAACTTCTGATCCGGCAAATGATTTTATCCTTCTCCATTCTTATAATTAGAAAGCACCAGAAGTTTACTTTCATCTGACAAGAACATCAGTATCTTCACCTTCTTAACTCATAGATAAGTTGTCTCTAGAAAGTGATGCTATTATACACTCATTATCTCACAGCCCATCACACTTTTACACTAAATCAGTGAAATCATGTCATAGTATGTAGGAAGTTAAAGCAGGGACATTAGGTACCCTGTTAAAACATGTTTTCCATTGGAAGCAGACAGGAAAAAAATGAGAAAATACTAACATCTATCACTCCTTACAATAGCCAAGACATAGAAGCAACCTAAGTGTCCATCAAGAGATGAATGGATAAAGAAGATGTGGTACCAGGAACTAAATTCAATATCCTGTGATAAACCATAATGGGAAAGAATATGAAAAATAATATATATGTATAACTGAATCACTTTTCTGTACGATAGAAATTAACACATTGTAAATTAACTATACTTCAATAAAATAAATTTTAAAAAAGGATGTGGTATATATACTATATAATATAAATATATATATGTGTGTGCATATATATATATATACAGAATGGAATATTACTCAGCCATAAAAAGAATGAAATAATGCCATTTTCAGGAACATAGATGGACCTAGAGATTATCATACTAAGTGAAGTAAAGTCAGACAGAGAACGACAAATATCACTTATATGTGGAATCTAAAAAAAAAAAAGATACAAATGAACTTATTTATCAAGCAAAAACAGACTCACAGACATAGGAAACAAACTTACGATTACCAAAGGGGGGGGGGGAGGGATAAATTAGGAGTTTGGGATTAGCTGATACACACACTACTCTAGAATAAATAAATAACCAACAGGACCTACTGTATAACACAGGGGACTATACTCAATATCTTGTAATAAACTATAATGGAAAAGAATATGTGTATATCACTGAATCACTTTGCTGTACACCTGAAACAAACACAACATTGTAAATCAACTATACCTCAATAACAATTTTCAAAAACCTTTACCACCTCTGTGCAAAGTGTGAGGGTCCTGAGATTTTGATGTGCTGCCTGAATATTTGCAAGTGTCTTGAAAATCTGCTAGTTTTGAGTGGAACCTAAGAAAGAAAAGTCTCTCTGGGTGGTCCAGGGCTTCAGTGCAAATGATAACATTAGTTGGCCATTTAAGGTTGAGTAAAAACAATGACAAATGGAATTTTGATGGTGGTTCAGGATGATCTGTGAAACCTATACTATTAGGTGAATCACAGAAGAAACATCCAGGGTTTGGGAACAATGCTCTATCATCATTGAGTAAGGAACAATTCCGTATGACACACTTTTTGTCTTACTTCTGGACTCTGCTGGATTTTAAATTATTTAACATGGTCCTCCATAAAGTAAGTTTTGTGTTATTCTACCTGGCAAAGAGCTCTGGCCAGTTGGGATGCTGGCTGAACATCAGTGAACATAGAGTGAGCAGTAGGTAGGATCAGCTGCATAAACAAAGAATGTAGTCTCTACACAAATTTTTTCTCTTGATTTTTAAATTGTAATATTTATTTGAATTAATTTATCTCCTCTTTCCCTCATACTTCTACTACTATTTTGTATTGGTAGTGATTGAGGTGATAAAGGTAGCATTATTCCAAAGTTTTACAATATTTAAATGGAATACCTACAAAGCACAAGAGGGAATATCAACCCATAAAGTTCAGACATTTTGCCAGATTTAAAAATTGATGAGATATTAGGTTGTCTCTACTTTTAGAATTTGACACTTTTATTTAGTCATTTTTATTAGAAATTTTAATTAGACAGTTTAATGAACATTCCTAGATTTTCCTTGAAGAAGAGTTACCAAATTATGCTCCATTAACACTCTATGACTCTGGGCATTTGTCCTCATTTTTACCCTAAGTATTACCACAATTTAAGTGTTTTTTTGACATCATTGTATCAACCTCTCTTTATATTTGAGTCACAATTTCCCATTAATAAGAATTTATAGTTAGATGAATAAAGAGCACTGCTCTTAGATGAATCTATCTATAAATCTATAGAGATAATATAATGGACATTTAGTAATAAGTCACCAGCTACCTATTCAAGATTACGTTAGATGAAGTCTCCTAAATTAGCATGCTAAGTCACCTTGTCATACCTTCTTGCAACAATGTCTGATTTTTCCACTCAGTATTATTAGCATTTAATTAATAACAGAGAAAATAATAAAATCTTTGATGGGAAGAATTTTCCCTTTCGGGGTTGGGAAGATAGAATATCGTTGTTTACAAAGTTTGCCCCACCGACTATATTTTAGAATGTCTTGCTCTTCATTTCTCGTGCTACATATGATAGAAAGTTCTCGTAAGTGACCTTCACTTAAACACCTCCCAGAATGGCACTTCAAAGAGGGTCAGAGTACACTGCATGCCGACACACTTCTTTTCACACCAAGGGATAATTTGGGGGCTTTGTTTTTTCTCTTCCAAGGTTGTTTGTGGAGGCTATATTTGTTATTTTAATTACTTGATGTTAATATGTATTCAAAGTGATAAAATATGAGTGTGGAAGGAAATTTGTTTTCATGAGACTAAGTTAAATGCTTTGGCAAAAACCTGACAAAGGCAATTAATTAAAAAATCTTAAGTGAGAATGAATGAGGAAAATGTTTAAATCTAGAACAATTCTGCACTCAGATAGCTTTGCTCCAGTCTTTAAATACCAGACATCTTTTAAAGAAACCAAAACTGGAGATCTTATATAATGAGGCATGGATATAATTTATACAAAAGAGCTGACATCTAAAGGAAACACACATGCACGCACACACACACACTCACACACATGCAAATAGGCTCTAGTCCTGTATCAACTATTGTGCAAACATTTACATTAATATATATTAATTTAAAGTACATTTTCTAAGACATGCACAGGCCATTTTTAAATGATTTCCTACTTCATTCCAATTTTAATATTAACCAACCAGGGGGCTTCCCTGGTGGCGCAGTGGTTGAGAATCTGCCTGCCAATGCGGGGGAACACGGGCTCGAGCCCTAGTCTGGGAAGATCCCACATGCCGCGGAGCAACTGGTCCCGTGAGCCACAGCTACTGAGCCTGCGCGTCTGGAGCTTGTGCTCCGCAACAAGAGAGGCCGCGACAGTGAGAGGCCCGTGCACCGTGATGAAGAGTGGCCCCCACTCGCCGCAAACTAGAGAAAGCCCTCGCACAGAAACCCAACTCGCACAAAAGACCCAACACAGCCAAAAATAAATAAATACATAAATAAATATTAAAAAAAAAAAATTAACCAACCAAACCAAGTATTGTCCCATTTTGATTACAAAGAGGTTTTCTACAGAATGGAGAATATCAAGGAGTGCAGAATTCAGTGTACTGTATGACTTCTCAGCATTTCTACTTATATCCATTATTTCATGGATGTATAAGACTGTCACAAATACTGCCTCCAAGAATTATCTGCTTATTTTATTCTACTTTTTCTAACACAAATACAAGATAACTCAAAATAACATTTGGAGCATTTTTTTTTTCACTTCATAAAAATTCACAGAAATCCTCCTGAATATTTTCCACTTTCTCCATTCTTCACTCTCCCTGTTCCCTTGTGTTGTTTTTCACAGAGATGAAAAATAGTTACTGAAGTCAAAGTACACATTAATCTGTGTGGTGATTAACAACAGATGAGAATTCACATTGTTGAAAAGTCATGAAGTCCACTAAAAAATTAATCCCAGAGAGACAACTATAGAAGTAGAGCAAAGGCCATCTGTCTAAGGTATATCTAGGTTTCCACAGAGATAGTCTAGCTCCCTAGAAGCTTTCTTCCTTTCAGTACACTCTTAAGGAAAACTGTACATAAACACTTCTAAAGTGCCAGTGTAGACATAAAGCTATTCTTAGCATCTTGACATTTCTCAAGATGGACCATTTGAACATTTATGCGATAAAAATATTTATTTAAAATGTTTTAAATGAGTGGCCACACATAAGGTGATTAAGAATCTTTTGGAATCTCTTCCCTGAAACTTGTAGTCTCAGCGCTCTTCTGATTCTTTTTCATCCTACGTTAACCTTACTTTCACGTTTTCATCAGTAGTGTGATTATTGGAAACAAATGTACGACTCCTGAGTCCTAAACATAACTGCATTTATAACCTCATTAGAATTTAAAATATAAACTAAATGAGTATTTTTACACTTTATATTTGTTGATTAATCATATTTACTTTAAACATTCATAATAGATAGTTAATAGATATTTAATCACTTCAAGATCTGAAGAATCTTCACACAATATTTCAGGAATATTCCTGATCTGCTACTGGGGTCTTAGGTCCCATCTTAGCATTTGACCAACTCCCTCCTCACCAGACATGCGATTGGGATCGCTTTATCTCTCGTGAGTATGCTGCAGGGAGAGGAGAGGTAATAAATTAATAATCCCAAACTAGCTGCCATTTTAACAAGGGGAGGAGTCTTCCTGTTAACTAAACGAACACTACATGTGTCAACACAGATGGATCCCAGATTGCTGTAGCATCAGAGAGTGCTGCTTAAATAACCCCTCTCCATGCCATTTGCTCTTTGGTTACTGCTAGGTCCCCTTTCTGACCTGCAGAGTGCTTCCAAAAAGGGAGTTCAAGGGCCAGTCTTTGTTGGCGAGTTACACACAGATTTATAATTGCTGATCCTAAAAACTCCAATAGTTTGTTTCTTCAGATCAGATCAATTATTACTGTAGAACTAGGATGCTGTCACTTAAAAGGACCTCTTGCCACTAACTCATTGGACAGTCTAGACATATAATAAAATTGCATCTTCAGAAGCTAGAAAGGCAGTGTGAACAGGCAAGGATGGGCAAGTCTCCTAAAATCACCCAGCAGCAGAATCACCCAGCACCTGGAGGGTAAGATGTTCAGATTGCCACAGACTAGACAGTCTTTAAGGAAACAAAACACCTTTGATTTTTATATTTTGACTAAAACATTTTCACAGCATCTCTTTGGGCTGAGAACAAATGGTATTTCCACAATGACAAAGGTTTTGGAAACGTCGAGAATAGTGCATGCCAAGCTCTTCCATGGGAAAGCATGTGTGTTTGAAACAAATGGTCTCTTACCAGTAATTGGCACATAGCAGGTGTTCAGAAATCTTTGTGTATCAGATTAAATGAGGAAAACTGGAGGCATGGCAGGACCAAGTATTTTCCCAAATGTTTCAAGAACAGTGGAATGGTAGAATTATTAACATAAAATCATTTTATACTGTTGTTTAAAGATGTTGGTATATTTAGAAATTTTAAAAGAATTGAAAAGAAATAAAGTCTTGTCAAAATAGTGAAGACATCTACAAATGTGGTTACATAACGTGAACAAACACACAGAGAAATTTGGATGGAAAAGAGGAATTGAAAAGAAACCAATAGTACTTATTTCCTCTTACTGTTAGGCACAAAGGAAAAGAAGTAGATGTGATATCAGAATGGGTTATTTTCATATCAATTAAAATCAGAGAGATAAAGACTTCTTTTAGTAAAAAATATAAAAGTCTACAATGAGCCCACATACATCAGATTTTTATATCAGGCTTTCTGTCTTAGTCTGTTGAGGCTACTATAACACAATACTATAAACTGGATGGCTTATAAACAACAAAAATTTATTTCTCACAGTTCTAGAGGCTAGAAAGTTCAAAATCAAGACCCCAGCAGATCTGGTGTCTGGTGAGAACCAGCTTCCTGATTCATAGACGGCTGTCTTCTCCATATGTCCCCACACATCAGAAGGCTGAGAGAGCATTCTGGGGTCTGTTTTATAAGGACACTAATCCCATTCATGAGGGGTCCCACCTCAGAACCTTATCACCTCTCAAAGGTCCCACCTCTTAATGCCATCACATTGAGGATTAAGTTTAAACATATGATTTGGGGGCTCACAAGTAATCAGTCTATATTAAGAACTAAAGTTCTAGAGTTCAAATCCTGGCTTTACTACAAAAGTTTGGGATATAAGCCAATTGATTAAGGTTGTTTAGAAACCAGAAACCTATTAAAATTTAGGAATGAAACTTGGATGAAGTTATACAATGATTTTGAAGGTAGGTATATGATTTATTTTCTATTAAAATATCTATGTTTCTTTATATTTTGATCTAAATGGTTGGCCAATCACTTAAATAGAGTAATTGTAAATAAAATTAATTATATGCTTATTTTATAATATCTCTTTTTTTTATAATAAATACAGAATTAATAGAAAACCAGGTTGAAAATTCTGTATAATTAAAGGAAATGGTCTCAATTCTCCTTTTCACTTTGACTAGTGAGGAGGCAAAGCTCTGGTTTGACATTTAATGATATTTAAACTCTTAAATGAAATTTGTGTAAGGTTAAAAAATGTTCACATAGATTTTGTTCCTTTTGTTGATTTTTATTGCATTTAATAATTACACAGACTATCATATAAAATACCAAAAATTGTTTGTGCAAAAATACAGCTACCCCAAATCTATAGAACATGTTTAAACTTAGCCGTCATACTATGCCAAGTGCTCTTTAAACTTTTTTTTTTTTTAATTTTATTTATTTATTTATTTATTTATGGCTGTGTTGGGTCTTCGTTTCTGTGCGAGGGCTTTCTCTAGTTGCAGCAAGTGGGGGCCACTCTTCATCGCGGTGCGTGGGCCTCTCACTATCGCGGCCTCTCTTGTTGTGGAGCACAGGCTTCAGACGTGCAGGCTCAGTAGCTGTGGCTCACGGGCCTAGTCGCTCCGCGGCATGTGGGATCTTCCCAGATCAGGGCTCGAACCCGTGTCGCCTGCACTGGCAGGCAGATTCTCAACCACTGTGCCACCAGGGAAGCCCTAAACTTATTTTTTTAACTTAAGAAATTTTAGTTTGGAACTACTCTGTGTCCTGAACTACATTAATTCTTGTGGGGTGATAAAATACATATGACAGTTCCTGTTTGTGAAGATTACATTGTATTTGGGGTGATAGAATACAAAAATATAATATGACTTGTTCACACATCAGAGATTGATGTGGGCTGAAAGGGTTAGAGAAGTTCTCATCAAATAAGGGAGATTAAATCAGGCTTTGTGGAATTAGACCAGGGATGGGGTGGAGAGGAAAAGAAAGACATATTTGGATGGAATATAGCAGAATGTTTGGAGATCAGTTCAAGTCTCTGCTGTGCAGATGAGAAAGTCTTCTGGAGGATGAGATAGGATAAAACTTAGTGTGACCTTGAGATCTCAGGGAAGGATTTATAAAAGATTTGCAAATGAGTTGGTTTTTTGGAGAAGCATCTTCTAGGACAGCTCTAGAAGAGCAGGGAGACTCCTGAAAGTGGTGGAAATAGTAGCTCCCATCGCAGGATTGTGTGTTTCGTCTCAGAGTGATAGATATAACTGTCTTCTCTCTGGAAAGAGTTCATTGTTTAAAGCAGTTCTGCGAGTTGTCAGAATACAACATACTATACAGAAGTCCTGTCATAACCATTGGGAAATAGTACATTCACACAGTCAGAAGAGTGAATAAGGGGTGTTTAGACTCATTCAAAATAAACAATCAGAAGCATTTTCCTTTATATATGAGGATTCTTTAGCAATTGTAGTGATTACGTGGCAAAATGGACCTCATTGACTTTTCTATATTTTACATTTTTTTTTCTTGTAAAGTAGCAAAACAAGGAAGGGAAAGAATTGCGTTTGGAATAAGATGGACAGAACTTGAATTCTTCCTCTGCTACTAACTAAACAAATGAACCAGATCGAGTCACTTACCCTCTTCCCAGGGAATGATAACCTTCACAGGATGCTCTTAATCATAAATTATTAGTAGTAGTAATAAAATTGGCTAACATTTATTGAATATTTAACATACACCAGCCCACATACTTCACATGTATTATCACCTTTTTGTGAGAATTAAATGAAATAATCTTAGTAAAATACTTAGCATGGAGCCATTAATAGCATTCTCAATAAATTACTTTTCAGACCTTAAACAAAACAACAAAGTTGATAAAGAAACTTGTGATTTATAATATCTTTTTTCAGCTTAATAAAGACGTTCCAATTGCCCCATTTTTTCTGCTGGCCACTAACTTCTTGGATTTGCAATCCAGTTCTTTTTGAGGTTTCTTTAAATTTAGCAATAGATTTTAATTTATATAAAAATCTTGAGATAGCAAGTCCAGGACTTTGCTTTCTTTGGTGCCTTAAGGGGACCTAAAGATTTATTGTTTTGTTACTTAATATGCATTTCTTTGATGGCATTATTAAAAACAAAAGGTGAATGAAAGAGCTAAAAATCTGTCAGCAAATAGGTTAAAACTTTGGCAAGAGAAAACTATGAACAATAAAGATTGGAAATAAAGGATTAGCAAATATATACCTGACCAATACAATTAAGAAAGCAAGAGTGGCAATAGTAATATTAGATGCATATTTGATGCAGGAGAATCCCCAAGGGCCAAAGCAGGAAACACAAAAGTATAAGAGGTTTTATGAAAGAAATGTCTCAGGTAGACACAAACTTTTAAAAAGTTTATGTACTAAACAAAAAGAAAAATCTCCTATAAAGGTAAATAAATTTTCATAATATGAATTAAATGGGAAGTTTATATTATATAGTCAACAATATATAGTCTTTGACTAATATTCTGATAGTATTATTCAATTGATAATATCGATGTCATTATATTTATACACAAAAAAATATACAACTGTATTTCCAGAGACACGTACAAAAATTATTCATGGAAGTGTCCACAAAGAAAACCTTAATAAACACACAGAAGGAAAGACTGACAAAGTCATAGCTTTTCCTTAATACAATAAAACTAAAATAAAGAGATCAAGAGAGTATATACATGGAAAATCTGAAGCACTTTCCCCAAATAAGCCCAGGTTCAATAATGAATATAAATTATTTAAAGTAACAGATAGAAAAGCACTCCATGCTAAAATATTTAGGACACAGCTAAACTGTACTCAGAAAAAAAAAAAAGTCTTTACAATTTTTGCTAAAAAATTACTGAAGGCTTCTGACCACTGGAATGGTGGAGTAAGGAGCTTAAGAAAATCCACTTCTTCAGAAAAGCAATGAGAATATTGTCAAAAACTGTCAAAATCACCTTTTTTCAGAATTCTGGAAATGAAATAAAGGCTTGTTACCATCTGAAGAATAATGGCTAGATTTTGGTAAGAACAATGTGGACCTACAACTTGACCTAACCCCATCTCTCCCCTGCCTCAGGAGAGATTTGAAAACCAACACCCTAAAAGTCACTGAAGGTAACTGAATGGGTTTAGAGCACCCCAAATACCCCACACCCAGATAATCAATAATCATCGCTATTTGACGGTTGGGCAGCTCATTGAAAAGCTTCATTTCCAGGATTTAATTTTAATTGGCTTGACTCAGAAGACACGGAATAAAAAAGTAGAGGAGATTATTAATCTTTTTTCACCTCTTTGGATTGTCTCACTTATTACAATGAACATGCACTAATTTTTAATTTCAAAGACATTCGATCATAGAAATTTTTTAAAGAGAAAAAATAAATATAATGTAGATATATATTATTAACATGATAAACTGTTTGCAGTAACAAAAAAGTGTGTCTATATTTACACACACACACACACACACACACACACACACACATTTTCTTGAATAGGGTATACCAAATTGTTAACAATTGTCATTGCTGGTGGCGATAGTATTTTTAATTATTTCTTTAAAGTTTTATATACTCTCAACTTTTCATAATGAGCCTTTATTTCCTTTATAATCATAAAAAAATATCCAAAGAAGTTATTTAAGGTTTGGAAACAAAAAAGTTTCATGGAAGAGTTAGACGAATAATGAGGCAGGTGGCCCAGGAACTATGACTGGATCTTAAGGCAATTTAAGAGATTTGGAATAAAAGCCAAACCCCAGACACCCAAGGAAGGGTCTGTTCAGGTCAAGAGAATAGTCTTAGATGTCCTTACCATTTCACCCATGCTACAGGATTCTATTTATTGTGTTTTTCCTTCAAAAATATTGTGGTTAAAATGTCTATTTCATTCGATCTAGTTAAAGTTATTAAAGATAACCATGATTTCTCGTTGTTGTTGTTTTCAAAATGCTGACATTAATGCTACATTGGCCATTATGCAGAAGACATTTCTTCAGCGGATTCAGTGGGATGCTACCTCCTGCAAGTCGTCATCAGAGCAGGCCACCAATGCCATTTCCCAGTGTCCTTCCAGCCTCAAGGAGGCCTGTCAAGGACACAGGATTTTCAAAAAGGTGGAACATAATCAGAGTTGTGCTGAGCAAGAGGAGAAGAGATAGCAAGGTGGTGATGGACAGGGAAAGAAGGAGAGACTGGAAAAGCTGTGTGTGTGTGTGTGTGTGTGAGAGAGAGAGAGAGAGATTTAATAAGAAATTGTGCTGTGTGTTGTACGATGTAATTGCCTGTCTTTGCTTATTCATAAGACAACTGCTGTAAAGACTTATATTACATTTTCAAAAAAGCAATTAATTTACTTCATTTGCTCTGAATGCAATAGCGTGGTAAATCTGGCCATTAGTTTTTAATTTTTTTAATTAATTTTTACTGGAATATAGTTGATTTACAACGTTGTGTTAGTTTCTGCTGTACAGCAAAGTGAATCAGTTATACATATATATACATATATCCACTCTTTCTTAGATTCTTTTCCCATATAGGTCATTACAGAGTATTGAGTAGAGTTCCCTGTGCTATACAGTATGTCCTTATTAGTTATCTATTTTATATATAGTAGTGTATATATGTCAATCCCAATCTCCCAATTTATCCCTGCCCCCTCCTTCCTCCGTGGTAACCATAAGTTTGTTTTCTACATCTGTGACTCTATTTCTGTTTTGTAAATAGGTTCATTTGACTCTATTTCTGTTTTGCAAATAGGTTCCTTTGCACCAGTTTTTTTTAGATTCCACATATAAGCAATATCATATGATATTTGTCTTTCTCTGACTTACTTCACTCAGTATGACAATCTCTAGGTCCCTCCACATCACTGCAAATGGCATTATTTCATTCTTTTTATGGCTGAGTAATATTCCATTGTATATATGTGCTACACCTTCTTTATCCATTCTTCTGTCAATGGACATTTAGGTTGCTTCCATGTCCTGGCTATTGTAAATTGGAATCATATTTCAGAGTCTCCTATAAGGAACTGGGGGCTTAAGGTCCAGTCTTCATATCTCTTCTAGTGGAGCAAAGAATGTACATTCACCTTGATGGCCCGGCTGCTGGATCAGGACACAGTTAAAACAGAATTGTCTGGTCCTCTCGATTACAAGTCAAAATTGGAGAGAAACTGTGGTGGCTCTTGAGAAATTGAATTTACAATCTTAGGAACCAGGATCCTTTTTGGTTAGATGTTTTAGATGATGCTATGAGCAAAATTTCTGTGAATGTATAAAATTAGTAAAGATAATTTTTTTTCTTCAGTGGAGTAGAAAAAAATTTTGACAAGAGTATCTTCTCAGGAACTATACTCAGTATTTTGTAATGACCTATAAGGGAAAAGAATCTGAAGAAGTATATATATCTGAATCACTTTGCTGTACACCTGAAACTAACACAACATTAAAAATCAACTATACTTCAATCAATCAATACAACGACAACAAAAAGAATACCTTCTCTTGGAAAAAATATAGTGAGAGAGGATTATACTTCCCAAGGTGGAAAATGCCCCAGGTTGACAGTGCAATCCCTTAAAATGATAGTGTTCGTGAGAGGGGTGCAGGCAAGAGACAGGTGTGAATGAGAAGCCCTGTGATGGCGGGGCCTCCCTGAATCAGGAGGAAGCAGGCAGAACAGAGCCACTGTTGTGTGGTGTGAGGCTGTGGGGAAGCACACGTTTCTGAAGAGAGAGAAATTTCTGAAAACTTAAGAAGTTTTGTGGTGTCCTGTATATGAAGTATATGATGTAGCCTCTTCCATTGCTTAAGAGTCCAGGAAAAGACTAATATTACTTTTGTGCTTCTTTAGGATGTTGACCGTCAAAACTTTTTTCAATGTGTTCTTGACAATCAAGACTTCTGATTTATGCTGTTTCTAATTGGTATCAAGGCAATCTCCGACATTCACATTCATGATGATGTGATTCCCACCGACTTCCCAGCCACGATACCTGACCTCTCAGGCTTCCTCCTGCCACATGTGAGGGCCGCTCTTCCAGGACCGTGTCATGGATATGTTCTTGCTTCCACGGCCTTGCTCTTGCTCTTCCTTCCATATGGATTACTTATGTCTGTGTTTGTATTCCTCTCCAGGTTGTAACATGTTACCTCTGCCCTCTCCCAAATATCTGCATGCTTTGTTCCCTCACTTCTTGCACATCTCTGTTCAAATGTCACTCATCCTCCAGGCCTTCCCCTCTGCCTGTTTTTCCCCCATAGTGCCAGTCACTACCTGACATTATAGTGTATCTTTGTTTGCTTATCATTTATTTTTTGTCTGCTCAATGAGCATGTAAGCTCCATGAAACTAGATGTCTTTCATTCTTTTTACTTGCTATATCTCTAGCACCTGGAACAATGCCCACATCTGGGACATAGTACATAGTTTTTTAACAAAGAAATGAGTGAGTCCAAGCTGTCTTCTTTAACTTTTTTATTCTCCCAATAGCTAGCACAAGATCTAGCATAGTGTAGAAACTCAATGATTATTTATTGAATGAATGATAACCCCCCCAAAATATTGGAGCAGGAGGACAATTACTGCATGATAAGATGTATCTTTCTTTTTTTTTTAAGGAACAATGGGTTGTATAGAGATAAAAGGTATATAGAGTGAGTGTGAGCTTTTAGTCTTATCACTTGGTTTAAGTCCTGGCTCTACCTCTTTCTAGCTGTGTGGCATTAGCCAAGTTATTTTACTTCTGTGTCTCAATTTCCCCATATGTAAATTAATTTTACTGTATTAAACTAGTACAGAAAATAAAGCACTTAGTGTGAGCACTCAGTAAATGTTAAATATTATTACTATTACTGTTATACAGAGAAATAACTTGAGAGAAAATTTAAGAAATCAGAACTGCAAATGATAACATTTGTAAATAATTTTAAAAGCCTAATATAAAGTAGAAAAGTTGCATTAAAAGATTATATAATGTGATATATATATCACTATATAATATCAATCATAGGTAGCAAGAGTATGTTTCCTCATCTGAATTAAAGTACATTAATTTTTATAATCATTATTTCTGGATGGTAAGTCTCAGAAGGCTTTTTCCATTAATGCTTTCTTAAATTTTCTACTTTTCTGTTATAATTATCCAATGCCTCTATAATCAGCACAAATAAAAGTACAGTAAAAATTGGCTATTTATTAGTTTAAAAAATACGAAAGGAAATGAAATGCATTTTAGATTTCACTCTGCCCCAACCTGGCTGCTTTGGTGATGTCATCCAGGTGAACCCCTAAAAGAATTTGCAGAGTCTGGATGTAACTAATGCCTAGCCCATTCCCCAGATCCACCCAGTCAGAGCCATTAAATTTAGCCACTAGGTGCTTTGGCATTGGGAACCAACTTGCTGGTTGTATTGTGCAATCATGTTGCTTTTTCTTCACAGGAACCACAATCTTTGTCCAAATTCAACTACTTGATTAATGCTCATTTAAATAGTAGAAGTTTACTTTTGAAAAGTTGGGTTTTTCTTCATTTTTTTCCCACAGCTGTCTTGGCAACATCCAATTCCAGGCTGGGCAGGAAGTATCTTAGTCAGAAATGGGGTGAAATAATTTTTCTGGTGTGGTTCCCAACCCTCTGACAAGAACTGTCTCTCCTGGAGAGGTCTGCCTGCTTCCAAAAATAGTTTGCAGAGAGTAGGAGGTTGTATGTAATGGGATTCAATCAAAGAAGTTCTCTAGCCCACTCTCGACTATATTTGAAAAAAATGATAGTCATTGGCATAGGCCCTGTCCTCTTCAGCATCCTCAATAAATTAGCAATTCTCAGAAAACCGCTCCTGTGGGAATGGGAAGAAATAGACCAAGAAATAGATCAAGAAGCAGGGAGATGTGGGTTGTACCTACTACGCCACATAATTTTGTAAGATATGCCTAGACAAGTCCAGCACAATCCTGCCCACCAACCATTAAAAATTAAAAATTAAAAAAAAAAAAAGGAAAAGTGCTAGATTTTGAAGAAATGTTTTAGTTCACCAATCTAAATAATAAATACCTTAACCTTTCTCCTTTTTCTCCTTCTCTTTCTTTTTTCTTTTCTTTTCTTTTTTTTTTAACCTTTCCTTTATTGTTGGGTGGTAGCAGTTGGGGGTGTTGTTTATCTGAGATGGTCACACAGTTAGTCTGTCTCTTCTCTACAAGGAAATTGGGAGTATTTCCTGTTTCTAAATAAAGAGAAGTTAAATGTGATTGGTTTGAAGTGGACTTACCACAAGATGATCCCAATATTTCTATCTCCAGACTCTATCTTTAAGGACTTTAGACTTGAGTTATCTGTTAGAAGTCATGAAGCAACTCAAGAGGTTTAAGGACTGTGATTGGGAAAAGGCATGACTTGGTGGAAGCAATATTAGCCATTCAATTCACTGGACTTGTGTCTAAATCTTAGTCTGGGCATTTATGAGCTATATAATACGGAACAATTTTTTAACCTTCTGAATCTCAATCTCCTGATTTATAGGAACCATAGGGTTGATGTAAGGGTTAGAAATAAGGTAGGAAAGCACCTTGCACATAATACATGCTACATTATTCACATGTATCATTACATCAGGCATATATCTCTTACTTATAGACACTAAACTTGTTGTAAATAAAAACAGTGTAAGCCAAATCTAAAATGTCATAGAGACAAGATAATAATCACAGTTACGTATCTAATGCTAACTTTTGTTTTTAATAGGATTACAGCAAGCATTACAGTTGAGTGTGTATTTCAAATGTTAGGCCTCAAAACTAGATCAGTCTCTCAAAATGTGGATCAAGATTCATTTACATTAAGAATCTTTTGAGTATCTTGCTAAGATGCATATTTCTAGACCTATCTGAAACCTCCTTGAGTGTAGCTGGTCTCACAGCTCCACTTCCTCTCCCCAGTCCTGCTGCCTTTCATTCTCTTCTCCCTGGAGTTTGCATTGCCATGTGATTTCTATGTACACTGTAGTTTAAAAACCATCAATTTGATTATGCAGATTGTAAAAAATGTTTTGCCATAGGCCCTGTCCTCTGCATTACCTCAGAGATAACACACTTTTGTCTAATAGAGTATCATAATTACTCTACTAATACTGATATACAATGATATAAGTGATATAAATGATGTAATTACTGCATTTTATTTCCGATGTAATTCATTGGAAGGTAAGTCATAGAACAGAGTGAAGTCCTAGTTTCAGCTTGGTGCCAAAGCCAGCTCTGCTGCTCACCAGCTGTGAGATTTTGGGAAAGATCCTTAACCTCTTATTAAGTCCTAGTATTCTATTTACCTCCTACCTCATAGGATTTTTGAAAGGATTGAATGAGGTAACACAACTATAAGTCTTAGACTATAAAAGTTTGGTGTTACCTGTATTATCAAAAGAAGACTTCATGAAGATTCTGTAACTCAGAAGGACTCTTTGGTGGAGATTTGATTAACATCTTTGATAATTTTTTTGACTTGTGAGGGGAGGCAAATTGGATGGTCTTCATTTTGTCCCTCTTTTGGAGCAAAGGGTCTATTTATCCAAGTGTTGGGAAGGCTGGCAGCAGAGAACGCTTAGCCATCTGCCTCTACAGGGAGTGCCTTGATCAAGATGACTCCCTTTTCCCAGAAAAGCTCTTTTTCAATGACTGACCATTGTGAGAGTACAAAGTCCTGGGCTCCATGAGCAGACTTGGGACAACTCTGAAATGCCGTATCATCTCCAGAACTTCTCATTGAGTCTGAGATGGTCTCACAGCTCCACTTCCTCTCCCCAGTCCTGCTGCCTTTCATTCTCTTCTCCAGAGAGTGATCTCAGGAACAGTCTGCAACATACCTTCGGCGTGAACGTCTCTGTTCCACAGGGATCCCAACCTGAGATAGGTAGGTTTATGAAAACACTGTAGTTCCAAAGTGCTATACACATTTAAGGCACCTAATAATTATAACACTTTATTAATAATCAAAGAGTCCTTAGAAAATACTTACATTGATCTCATAATGCTTCTACTTATGACAAGAAGCAAATAAAAACACAACAAAATCCACCATAACATCTAGTGCTAGAGGAATACAGGTCAGGAATCAAGAATCTGAGGTTCACGTTCTTGCTTTCCAATCACAAGTAAAGTAACCTTGAACAGGGCTGTCACTCTGCACCTCACTTATAAAGTGCAGGATATCTACTTCTCATGCTATTATCAGCTCTAATGCATTGGTGAATCTACATGTTATTTATCTAGCTTTGAAGAAATGAGTGGAGCTACAAATGAGGCTGCTGCATGGACTGTAAGTTTTTCATTCTTGAAGATGCCATATTCAGGGGTCAAGGGGGCTGAGATCCACCCTGGGGGCCCCAGCAGAGGGATGTCTATGAAGTGGGAAGTGCTTCTTTTGTACCTAGTCTACCCAAAGAAACATCTTTTGACAAGGTACATTTTCATCCATGACCTCAAATTCAGCAGAAAGAGCAGCATCATAAGTCATATTTGTAAGTGACTGGGATATGACCAGATCCACTGTCCAATTACATTAATCATAATATACTCTATGGGATAAGTAGAATGGAACTATTAATTCATTTTACAGATGAAGAACCAAAAGGGCTCATGAATTTGTCCAAATTCTCATAGCTTCTAAGTAGCAGAGATGGGACTAAAACCTACATTTTCTGATTTTCAATTGCTATTTGTAGATCATGATTTTAAAATTGCAAAGATTGATACAGATATAGTTATGACTGTACATATTTCTAAATCTGAGAATATTATATTTCAATATGTAAGATGCATTTGTTTAATACACATTTACAAATTCCCTCCTATGGACAAAGCCCTAGAAGATGCTGAGAATCGAGAAAGAAATGCACAGTTTCTGGTGTTCAGGAGCTCCTAGGCTAGAGGAAAAGAGAGATAAGTAACCCAGTTATAACCTTGTCTGGTAAAAGCTGTGGTAAAGTGTGTAAAGAACCACCAAAGACAACGACTGCCTCTCAGCCTGAGTTTACCCACGACATCGTGATACTCTTCTGGTTTGAAAAATAAAGTGGTAGACATAACATGTGCAAAGACCTGAATTAGCAAAACTGCAAATAATTCAGTGCAAGTAAAGAGAATCATAGATGTGATTAAAGTGGCAGGAAGCCATACTGGAGATGAGATAAGGTACTGAAGCTCTAAAGACGATGTGGTTTGGACTTTACCTTTAAGACAGCATCTGCCAATTAAGGAATATTAGCAAGATGATATTTGAGTTTTAGAAAGATCATCGTGGACAATGAACCTGAATGGGGGGAGGCTGAGGGTCAAAATACCAAGTAAGAAAATGAAGCAATAATCCAGGTAACCTGAATTTCAGTCTGTTAAGTTACATTCACACTGATTTCTCCTTCCCACTAGGATGAATTAATTTTAATTCTGAGGCAATGAAGTAGAGGAAAATTATAGGGTTGGCCAAGAAGTTCGTTTGGGTTTCCCTGTAAGATCTTCTTACCTTTGGAAAGAAGAAATGACTGTGAAAAATGTTGAGTTTCAATAGCGTTCAGACCATAGCTATGGAAGTCTTCATAGAGCATGAAATCATGGAGGTCTCAGGGAGGAAGTGGAGACAAATGCATACTTTTATCTCTGAATGATTCCACATACACACCATGCAATGCCATTTCCATGCTTGTTAGGTGTGGAATATGGAACACAGTAGAGATCTGCCCTCTCCCTTTCTGTGCAGCTCTCCACCAACTATCAGAGGTGTATTCTGCTCAGGGTCCACTTTGCACATAGGGTATTTCACCTGAACCTTTGTGGTGTGAGCAACCCTATGACACAAGACCAAAATGGGCAAGGATGCAGTCGCATTTCTCAAGCACTGTGAGCATTCCAGTACTAAGCAATATAATAAATACATTTTATCTCAGTGATTCCTCTCAAAAGTGCATATACCATAATGAAGAAACTGGGGCTCAAAGACGGTGTCCTTTGTCCTAGAAAACAGAGCCAATCCACACAAACCTTGGGTTCCTCTTGTAGACTGAATTGGTCCCAACACACAGCTCCACACAGATGTTTTAGAGCTCATGCCTGAGCTCATGTTGCCCCTGGAGTTACATAATTTCCTGTCAAGTGAACATTGACTGACCAGTCAGAAGAGGAAACAAGCAATTCTCTTTCTTTCCAGATTATCATAGGGATTTTAAGAGTACAGGTTCTAGAGTTAGACAAACATGGGTTCAAATCTAAGGTTTGAAACTTGCTACCTGAGTGATCTTAGGCAAATTATTTAATCTTTCTAAGCCTCGGTTTCCTCATCTACAAACTGGAATGATCACAGCAAGCATCTCATAGGAATATTTTGAGGAGTTAATGTGTGATGGACTTAAAACACTAAGTAAAATATCTGGCATATGGTGACTGCTCATATACATGACCTAATACATGTTACCTTTTCAATGACTTTCCATTCTACTGATTCTATCATAAATGAATCAGCTCATGTGTAATGTGAATTTACATCAAGATTTAATGGGATTTTCTGCAATTAGCTGACAATTTTATTTCTGTGAGAAATATAACTTGGAAGAAACATTACCTCCAATGTCTGTTCTCTCCTTTCCAATTGCTCTTATTTCTCTAGTGAGGAATTGATGGGTTTTTTGCTGCTCAATTTATTTGGACTCCATAACCCTTCTTTACTGCCTTGCTTTGCTCAATAAAGCTGAGGGATTTTGTTCACATTTCCACTACAGGGTGTGCAATGCTGTGATGACAGAAAATAAGACCTGAGTTATAATGTAATAGAGCCATAACTGTAGAGACATCCTTTCATCTTCCATAGCCTCAATTTCCTCTTAGGTTAAATGAGATCTATCCTATATATCTCACCACTATTATGAAGA
Source organism: Balaenoptera acutorostrata (assembly GCF_949987535.1). Classification (NCBI taxonomy): domain Eukaryota; kingdom Metazoa; phylum Chordata; class Mammalia; order Artiodactyla; family Balaenopteridae; genus Balaenoptera; species Balaenoptera acutorostrata. Next base: position 46,810,193 of record NC_080066.1, read on the forward strand.
CCAAAAGATACAGTAGTGGTAGTGCACATTATAAAGCTTAAAGTTCTGTAAAAATAAAAGCTCTTTTCATTTTTTTATTACTGTTATATGGTAAGGGAGAAGCCAATGATCACCCACCTGTTCTAATTGGTAACTCCTATGGTAGGAAATTACTGAAAGAGCACTCACTGGAAAGAGAAAGAAACAGAGGGTTGACGATGATGAATCTTGGGGAAATAAATGAGGAAAGACCCACATACACCTGATTTGGTTAGGTTTGTGCATATTTAATTGTAGAATCTAAAGAAGGAGGGTCAATATTGAGGTGGGGTTGTGTTTTTATGAGACCAACCCTTTTCAATAACTACCAGGAAACAAAAACAAGAGATTGTGTAGAAAATAGATGTGGGGTCTCAAAAGAAAGGCATTAGAGAACAAGTGAGAATAAGACCTGGAGAGAAAATATCGCACCTCCTCTGACATGTGCTACTTCTCATCCCCACCCTCAGTCCCATAGCAGATGCTCACCATGTGCTCTTGGACAATATAGTCTCTCTGAGCCTTGTTCAGTAGTACACTGGTAAATATTTTAAAAAAATATGCAAGAGACCTTCAAGATGGCGGAGGAGTAAGACGTGGAGATAACCTTCCTCCCTACAAATACATCAGAATTACATCTACATGTGGAACAACTCCTACAGAACACCTACCGACTGCTGGCAGAAGACCTCAGACTTCCCAAAAGGCAAGAAACTCCCCACGTACCTGGGTAGGGCAAAAGAAAAAAAGAAAAAACAGAGACAAAAGAATAGGGATGGGACCTGCACCTCTGGGAGGGAGCCGTGAAGGAGGAAGTTTCCACACACTGGGAAGCCCCTTCACTGGCAGAGATGGGGCGTGGTGGTGGGGAAGCTTTGGAGCCATGGAGGAGAGCACAGCAACAGGGATAAACAGGGCAAAGCAGAGAGATTCCCACACAGAGGACTGGTGCCAACCAGCACTCACCAGCCCGAGAGGCTTGTCTGCTCACCCACTGGGGTGGGTGGGGGCTGGGAGCTGAGGCTCCAGCTTCAGAGGTCGGATCACAGGGAGATGACAGCGGATGGCTGTGTGAACACAGCCTGAAGGGGACTAGTGCGCCACAGCTAGCCAGGAGGGAGTCTGGGAAAATTCTGGAAATGCCTAAGAGGCAAGAGACCATTGCTTCAGGGTGTGCAAGGAGAGGGGATTCAGAGCACCTCCTAAACGAGCTCCAGAGACAGGCGCGAGTTGCAACTATCAGCGTGGACACCAGAGACGGGCATGAGATGCTAAGGCTGCTTCTGCAGCCACCTAGAATCCTGTGTGCAAGCACAGGTCACAATTGACATCTCCCCTCCCGGGAGCCTGTGCAGCCCACCAGTGCCAGGGTCCTGTGATCCAGGGACAACTTCTCTGGGAGAACACACAGCGCATCTCAGGCTGTTGCAATGTCACACTGGCCTCTGCCATTGCAGGCTCGCCCTGCATTCTGTACCGCTCCCTCCCCCCCCGGCCTAGTGAGCCAGAGCCCCTGAATCAGCTGCTACTTTAACCCTGTCCTGTCTGAGTGGGAACAGACGCCCTCAGGTGACCTACAGGCAGAGGCAGGGCCAAATCCAAAGCTGACCCCAGGAGCTGTGCGAACAAATAAGAGAAAGGGAAATTTCTCCCAGCAGCCTCAGGAGCAGCAGATTAAATATCCACAATCAAATTGATGTACCCTGCATCTGTGGAATACCTGAATAGACAATGAAACATCCCAAAACTGTGGTGGTGGACTTTGGGAGCAACTGTAGACTTGGGGTTTGGTTTCTGCATCTAATTTGTTTCTGGTTTTATGTTTATCTTAGTTTAGTATTTAGAGTTTATTATCGCTGGTAGATTAGTTTATTGATTTGGTTGCTCTCTTCCTCCTTTTTTTTTTATACATAGATTTTTTTTCCTTTTTCTCTTTTTGTGAGTGTGTGTGTGTAGGCTTCTTTGTGTGATTTTTTCTGTATAGCTTTGTTTTTACCATTTGTCCTAGGGTTCGGCCTGTCCATTTTGGTTTTTTTTTTTTCTTTTTTTAGTATAGTTTTTAGCTCTTGCTATCATTGGTGGAGTTGTTTTTTGGTTTGGTTGCTATCTACTTTCCTTCTGTTTTTTTTTCTTTTTTTGTTTACTACTTTTTAATTTTTTATTTTTAATAATTATTTTTTATTTTAATAACTTTATTATTTTATTTAATTTATTTATTTTTCTCCCTATTTTTCTGAGCTGTGTGGCTGACAGGGTCTTGGTGCTCCAGCTGGGTGTCAGTCCTGTGCCTCTGAGGTGGGAAAGCCAAGTTCAGGACATTGATCCACCAGAGACCTGGCTCCATGTAATATAAAATGGCAAAAGCTCTCCCAGAAATCTCCATCTCAACGCTAAGACCAAGTTCCACTCAATGACCAGCAAGCTACAGTGCTGGACACACTATGCCAAACAACTAGCAAGACAGGAACACAACCCCACCCATTAGCAGAGAGGCTGCCTAAAATCAAAAAGAGGTCACAGACACACCAAAACACACCAATGGATCAGGTCCTGACCACCAGAAAGACAAGATCCAGCCTCATCCACCAGAAAACAGGCACTAGTCCCCTCCACCAGGAAGCCTAAACAACCCACTGAACCAACCTTAGCCACTGGGGGCAGACACCAAAAACAACAGGAACTACGAACCTGCAGCCTGCAAAAAAGACACCACAAACGCAGTAAGTTAGGCAAAATGATAAGACAGGGAAACACACAGCAGATGAAGGAGCAAGGTAAAAACCCACCAGACCAAACAAATGAAGAGGAAATAGGCAGTCTACCTGAAAAAGAATTCAGAGTAATGATAGTAAAGTTGATCCAAAATCTTGGAAATAGAATGGAGAAAATACAAGAAACGTTTAACAAGGACCTAGAAGAACTAAAGAGCAAACAAACATTGATGAACAACACAATAAATGAAATTAAAAATTCTCTAGAAGGAATCCATAGCAGAATAACTGAAGCAGAAGAAAGGATAAGTGACCTGGAAGATAAAATGGTGGAAATAAATACCACAGAGCAGAATAAAGAAAAAAGAATGGGGCTTCCCTGGTGGTGCAGTGGTTAAGAATCCACCTGCCAATGCAGGGGACATGGGTTCGAGCCGTGGTCCGGGAAGATCCCACATGCTGCAGAGCAACTAAGCCCGTGCGCCACAACTACTGGAGCCCACGTGCCACAACTACTGAAGCCCGCATGCCTAGAGCCCACGCTCCGCAACCAGAGAAGCCACCACAATGAGAAGCCCACGCACCGCAATGAAGAGTAGCCCCCACTCGCCGCAACTAGAGAAAGCCTGCGTGCAGCAACAAAGACCCAATGCAGCCAAAAATAAATAAATAAAATAAATTTATTAAAAAAAAAACTGCAAAAAAAAAAAAAAGAAAAAAGAATGAAAAGAATTGAGGACAGTCTCAGAGACCTCTGAGACAACATTTAAAGCACCAACATTTGAATGATAGGGGTCCCAGAAGAAGAAGAGAAAAAGAAAGGGACTGAGAAAATATTTGAAGAGATTATAGTTGAAAACTCCCCTAACGTGGGACAGGAAATAGTCAATCAAGTCCAGGAAGTGCAGAGAGTCCCATGCAGGATCAATCCAAGGAGAAACATGCCAAGACACATATTAATCAAACTTTCAAAAATTAAGTACAAAGAAAAAATGTTAAAAGCAGCAAGAGGAAAACAACAAATAACATACAAAGGAATCTCCATAAGGTTAACAGCTGATCTTTTAGCAGAAACTCTGCAAGCCAGAAGGGAGTGGCAGGACATATTTACAGTGATGAAAGGGAAAAACGTACAACCAAGATTACTCTACCCAGCAAGGATCTCATTCAGATTCGACAGAGAAATTAAAAGCTTTACAGACAAGCAAAAGCTAAGAGAATTCAGCACCACCAAACCAGCTTTACAACAAATGCTAAAGGAACTTCTCTATGCAGCAAACACAAGAGAAGGAAAAGACCTACAATAACAAACCTAAAACAATTAAGAAAATGCTAATAGGAACATACATATTGATAGTTACCTTAAATGTAAATGGATTAAATGCTCCAAGCAAAAGACAAAGACTGGCTGAATGGATACAAAAAGAAGACCCATAAATATGCTGTCTACAAGAGACCCACTTCAGATCTAGGGACACATACAGACTGAAAGTGAGGGAATGGAAAAAGATATTCCATACAAATGGAAATCAAAAGAAAGCTGGAGTAACAATTCTCATAACAGACAAAATAGACTTTAAAGTAAAGACTATTACAAGAGACAAAGAAGGGCACTACATAATGATCAAGGGATCAATCCAAGAAGAAGATATAACAATTGTAAATATTTACACACCCAACATAGAAGCACCTCAATACATAAGGCAAATGTTAACAGCCATAAAAGGGGAAATCGACAGTAACACAATAATAGTAGGGAACTTTAACACCCCACTTTCACCAATGGACAGATCATCCAAAATGAAAATAAATAAGGAAACACAAGCTTTAAATGATACATTAAGCAAGACGGACTTAAGTGATATTTATAGACATTCCATCCAAAAACAACAGAATACACTTTTTTCTCAAGTGCTCATAGAACATTCTCCAGGATAGATCATATCTTGGGTCACAAATCAAGCCTTGGTAAATTTAAGAAAATTGAAATCATATCAAGTATCTTTCCAACCACAACGCTATGAGACTAGATATCAATTACAGGAAAATATCTGTAAAAAGTACAACACATGGACGTTAAACAATACACTACTTAATAACCGAGAGATCACTGAGGAAATCAAAAAATACCTAGAAACAAGCGACAATGAAAACACGATGATCCAAAACCTATGGGATACAGCAAAATCAGTTATATGAGGGAAGATTATAGCAATACAATCCTACTTCAAGAAACAAGAAACATCTTAAATAAACAATCTAAACTTACACCTAAAGCAATTAGAGAAAGAAGAACAAAAAAACCTCAAATTAGCAGAAGGGAAGAAATCATAAAGATCAGAACAGAAATAAATGAAAAATAGATGAAGGAAACAATAGCAACTATCAATAAAACTAACAGCTGGTTCTTTGAGAAGATAAATAAAATTGATAAACCTTTAGCCAGACTCATCAAGGAAAAAAGGGAGAAGATTCAAATCAATAGAATTAGAAATGAAACAAAGAGAATTAACAACTGGCACTGCAGAAATACAAAGGATCATGAGAGATTACCACAAGCAACTATATGCCAATAAAATGGACAACCAGGAGGAAATGGACAAATTCTTAGAAAAGCATAAACTTCCAAGGCTGAACCAGGAAGAAATAGAAAATATAAACAAACCAATCACAAGCACTAAAATTGAGACTGTGATTAAAAATCTTCCAACAAACAAAAGCCCAGGACCAGATAGCAGGCAAATTCTATCAAACATTTAGAGAAGAAATAATCCCTGTCCTTCTCAAACTCTTCCAAAATATAGCAGAGGGAGGAACACTCCCAAACTCATTCTACAAAGCCACCATCACCCTGATAACAAAACCAGACAAAGATGTCACAAAGAAAGAAAACTACAGGCTAATATCACTGATGAACATAGATGCAAAAATCCACAAGAAAATACTAGCAAACAGAATCCAACAGCACATTAAAAGGGTCATACACCATGATCAAGTGGGGTTTATTCCAGTAATGCAAGGATTCTTGTATATGCATATCAATCAATGTGATAAACCATATTAACAAATTGAAAGAGAAAGACCATATGATCATCTCAATAAATGCAGAAAACGCTTTTGACAAAATTCAACACCCATTTATGATAAAAACCCTCCAGAGAGTAGGCATAGACAGAACTTACCTCTACATCATAAAGGCCACATATGACAAACCCACAGGTAACATCATTCTCAATGGTGAAAAACTGAAACCATTTCCACTAAGATCAGGAACAAGACAAGGTTGTCCACTCTCACCACTATTATTCAACATAGTTTTGGATGTTTAGCCACAGCAATCAGAGAAGGTAAAGAAATAAAAGGAATCCAAATCAGAAAAGAAGAAGTAAAGTTGTCACTGTTTGCAGATGATATGATACTATACATAGAGAATCCCAAAGATGCTACCAGAAAACTATTAGAGCTAATCAATGAATTTGGTAAAGTAGCAGAATACGAAATTAATGCACAGAAATCTCTTGCATTCCTATATACTAATGATGAAAAATCTGAAAGAAAAATTAAGGAAACACTCACATTTACCATTGCAACAAAAAGAATAAAATACCTAGGAATAAGCCTACTGAAGGAGACAAAAGACCTGTATTCAGAAAACTATAAGACACTGATGAAAGAAATTAAAGATGATACAAACAGATGGGGAGATATAGCATGTTCTTGAATTGGAAGAATCAACATTGTGAAAACGACTATACTACCCAAAGCAATCTACAGATTCAATGCAATCCCTATGAAATTACCAATGGCATTTTTCACAGAACTAGAACAAAACATTTCACAATTTGTATGGAAACACAAAACACCCCGAATTGCCAAAGCTATCTTGAGAAAGAAAAACGGAGCTGGAGGAATCAGGCTCCCTGACTTCAGACTATGCTACAAAGATATAGTAATCAAGACAGTATGGTACTGGCACAAAAACAGAAATATAGATAAATGGAACAAGATAGAAAGCCCAGAGATAAACCCACGCACATATGGTCATCTTATTTTTGATAAAGGAGGCAAGAATATACAATGGAGAAAAGACAGCCTGTTCAATAAGTGGTGCTGGGAAAACTGGACAGCTACATATAAAAGAATGAAATTAGAACACTCCCTAACATCATACACAAAAATAAACTCACAAGGGATTAAAGACCTAAATGTAAGGCCAGACAGTATTAAACTCTTAGAGGAAAATATAGGCAGAACGCTCTATGACATAAATCACAGCAATTTCCTTTTTGACCCATCTCCTAGAGAAATGGAAATGAAAACAAAAATTAACAAATGGGACCTAATGAAACTTAAAAGGTTTTGCACAGCAAAGGAAACCATAAACAAGACAAAAAGCAACCCTCAGAAAGGGAGAAAATATTTGCAAATGAAGCAACTGACAAAGGATTAATCTCCAAAATTTACAAACAGCTCATGCAGCTCAATATCAAAAAAACAAACAACCCATTCCAAAAATGGGCAGAAGACCTAAATAGACATTTCTCCAAAGAAGATATACAGATTGCCAACAAACACATGAAAGAATGCTCAACATCATTAATCATCAGAGAAATGCAAATCAAAACTACAACGAGATATCATCTCACACCAGTCAGAATGGCCATCATCAAAAAATCTACAAACAATAAATGCTGGAGAGGGTGCGGAGAAAAAGGAACCCTCTTGCATTGTTGGTGGGAATGTAAATTGATACAGCCACTATGGAGAACAGTATGGAGGTTCCTTAAAAAACTAAAAATAGAACTACCGTACGACCCAGCAATCCCACTCCTGGGCATATACCCTGAGAAAACCATTATTCAAAAAGAGTCATGTACCACAATGTTCACTGCAGCTCTATTTACAATAGCCTGGACATGGAAGCAATCTAAGTGTCCATCAACAGATGAATGGATAAAGAAGGTGTGGCACATATATACAATGGAATATTACCCAGCCATAAAATGCAACGAAATTGAGTTATTTGTAGTGAGGTGGATGGACCTAGAGTGTGTCATACAGAGTGAAGTAAGTCAGAAAGAGAAAAACAAATACCATATGCTAACACATATATATGGAATCTAAAAAAAAAAAAAAAATGGTTCTGAAGAAGCTAGGGGCAGGACAGGAATAAAGACGCAGACATAGAGAATGAACTTCAGGACATGGGGAGGGGGAAGGGTAAGCTGGGATGAAGTGAGAGAGTGGCATGGACATATATACGCTACCAAACATAAAATAGATAGCGAGTGGGAAGCAGCCACACCGCACAGGGAGATCAGCTCGGTGCTTTGTGACCACCTAGATGGGTGGGATAGGGAGGGTGGGAAGGAAACACAAGAGGGAGGAGATATGGGGATATATGTATATGTATAGCTGATTCACTTTGTTATAAAGCAGAAACTAACACACCATTGTAAAAGCAGTTATACGTCAATAAAGATGTTTAAAAAAATGCATGTATATACATGCATATGCTTAGTATAAATTTTACTGAAATAAAAGATGTGTAGCATGCATTTTCTAAATAATAATAAACATATAACACTCTTATTATAGATTCCCTGGAGCCAATTGCTTATCATGGAATACTTTCATTGATTTTTGCCAAATTCTTATACTCACAGCCAATGTGTGGTTGCATTTGACTAACGAGTATAGTTCTGAAATGAATGTTGGTTGATGTCAAGTTTACCTTTACAAAATGAAAGTGAAACAATAAAGATATGTGGGAGAATTTCATTTGTTCATCAGTGCCCCAAGTGACCTTGTTGCAGAATCAGATGACAGTTTTTGAGGGCTGAAAGGATAGTTTATTAACTTGTGTGCTAGTCATACTCTGATGGCTGTGAACACAATATTTTTTAAAATTTAATCTGAATCATTAATATTATCTCCGTAAACTTCTTAGGTCTAGACGAGCAACACAAGAGCCTAAGTTACGCTATTGTTTATAGCATTTGCTGACTATTGTGGTGTAAATATTTCCATTGTGGTCTATTTCACACAACAAGATGACCCCACTCAATGTGGAGGTAGGAAGAGATGCACATCATCACAGCAATCTATAATATTTGCAGCATGCAGTTGCAATAGTTACATATATATTCCTAAGAGCATAAATATTAGTAAAATGTAGTAAGATAGGAATTGATGTTTTGAGTATTGCCTTTTTAATTATGATTTCTTTAAAAGTAAGCTTATATTCTTTTTTAAAAATAATGGCTATATTTAACAATTGACTTGAAAAATTCCTGAAAACTAAGAACCCACTCTCATGAGCTAGTGAAAGTTGACTCTGACATGCCACTGTTCCTTAATAGTCCTTCCTACGTAAAGAGGATGATCATATGTTATAAGATGTTGAGAATACATGCAAAGTACTTGGTACACTGTGCCTAGTTTTTAAATGTCATTTTTTTTGTTAATTCTTAGCTCTGGTCCATGTTGCATCTTGACTAAGAAACATCCACTGACCCATTGTGAACTTCCCTCTCTACAGTGTAACACCTTGCTGCATCTAAAAGCCACATACTGAAACCATTTCTGGTGTAACAATATGAATCTCAGACATCACATTAGTGTTTGATGCTGATCGAAAATGACAGATTTTACACAATTAATAAATCCACTTCTCTTGTCTCTGGAATACACATTTCTGCAGTCATTAGAAGTCTCTCTCTTTAAAGATCAATCTCAAAAACAGGCTTTTTATCCCCACTTGCCTCATTTCACTTTTCCCATTAGCAGCAGTTTAAAAATTCTTCGAAACTGCATTCTCATTATGCTTTTCTCCCTTTCTGCAGACTAGGGTCTTTATTGTCCTTACTCTAAAGCTTTAATATTTGAAATTAGTCTCATAAACTTAAAAAGAACACCCACATGGTTAATTATTTTAAAATTCAATCAAATAGGCTTATTTTATTTTTTTACCCTTTCTTGAGGGCAGTGGGGGAGTAATGGATAAATGTATAATCAACCCACATAAAATTTGACAAGCAGATACTTTATAATATTGCCTTGTGGGAGTCCAAATAGCAGATGCTCTTTATCATGACAATCCAGTTCAATTCCCCTACCGAGAGAGAAGAACACAGCACATTTGAAGACCAGCTGCAGGGACCTGACTCTGTCTCGCTGCCAACAGCAAAGCTGAAATGCAGGATCCCATCCTGAAATAGAGACAAGGGGCTTTGTGAGCTCACACAGACGGAGATTTTAATGACAGAGGCTATTAGGACATCTTCTGTCTGTCTTCCATGTGCTCAGTTGAAGAACTGGAGAAAAAGTCTGCATAAATTTGAAGTGCCAAACAGCTAAAACCACTGGGCCACTTGTGTACTTTGATGGTCCCTGCTCTAAGGCAGTTTCTGGTTAAAAGGACTTGGAAAAGTCAGAGCTGTCTGCTGCTTGTTCAATGGGACATTTGCCAATAGAAGTCAAAAGACTAGGATAGAGGGAACTGTCCTTAGATTTAATGCGTTTCCAAATTGGAACAAACCAAGTTTAGTGTAGCTGAGCCCAACCTCAGGAATAACAGCTTGATCTTTTATTCACCAGAGTCAATCTGAAGCTGGCATTCACAAGTAGATACAAGCCTTTGCAGGTCTGTGCAGCAAAAGACATGGATCTGGAAGCAATGTACTAAATCCAAAGGAAGCATAAGCAGAATCATGATGAGAATGCCACCTGTAATGTGGGATGGCATGAAACCAGTGGAGTGAGGAGACAAAGAAGAATGGAACCCTATTGATTTCAGTAAAATTTATACTACTTCAAAATGATGGGAATTTTCCAGTTTGAACATTGAACCCTAGAGCCAGACTGGAGAGTAGGGATCAGGAAACAATAGTTGAATTAGGTACAACAGGGCAATCCTGTTTCCATTTCCCAATTACAATTTGCAGTTCAGAGCTCAGAGTTACTTCAGGTACCCAACTGGCTCCTTGGACAGGACCACAGCCCTGTGAAGAAGGCAGGGTGGACCCACGCCTATTTCAGAGGGCAGGTTCAGGGTCTACAATACAGGGCCAGCCCACAGACGCCCAAGCTTTTCCAAGAGGTTCCACAGCAGTCAATGACTGCCTGAGAAATTCTTTCCCAGTCTCTGTTCTTTCTCCCAGGGACGGCTGGTTCCCCACTTTTCCCATCACTCCTGTTGCCTCTCACCATGGACCGTACCTCATCTCTAATTTCATACGCAGGCTCCTGGGCTTCTATGCATCTCTGGTCCTGCTTATTGCACCTTCACTAGGATTTTATGAGGCACCTAAGCCCTCAAAGCACCTAAATTCCATGAACATTCCTTTTCAGTTCATCTTGTTTCCATGCCAGCTCAGGCAATTTGAAAGTACCTTGCTGTCCTCCACTCCATCCCCTTGGCTACATGTATTACAAGAGTCATTTCCAGGTAAGGAAATTGTTGCTTGGACAAGCATTAGCCAGGCTTTGTGACAGGCCTGGAGTCATATGAAAGTGGAAAGAGAGCAGCCTAAGGGTCAGTTCTTAATGAGCAAATTGTCTAACCTCCTGGGGCCTCGCTTTCCTCACCCAAGAAAGTAAGTGGCAATGGTGTAATACAGTTCAATCTTTTTCTCCCTTTAGACACATTTATTAAACTGGAATATTATTCAGCGGTTAAGTCTCTTTTCATAGATCACATGGAACAGATTGGTTTAAAGCCCTGGCAGCCCACTGTGTCCTCCCCACTCACCTGGGTCCTCCAGAGTACCTCTGCTGAACCCAGTGTGAAAACCAAAGAGCTGGGTGGTCTCTAAATTTCTTACATCATGGATATCCATGATTTCTTGGAGATCACATTAGCAGGAGCTGAGACTCCAAGTGAGTCTTTGGATGCCCACCGTACCCCAGCACATCTCCTTTGTACCAGACTGCCTCCAGCCCTGTGCCCACCCTCACTGAGCTTGGAGCAGTAGGTGAGTAAAGGTCAAGTTTATACTTTCAGGAGACATATGACAACCACACAGCCTCACCTTGGGTTTGGGAGCAACGACCAAGCTTTGGGCTCCCAGTTCACACTTACAAGTGGAAGTTCAGAGTTGGCCATTTGGAGGCAACTAATAAAGCACCCCTGGCCTTGGCATACTTCTCCATGCAGTCATCTGAAAAGCTTTGCCCACCTCTGCGTCTTTTGATGGCCTTCCTTCACTTCCTAAAGCTAAAACACCTTTGTATTGCAAGGCTGTTGCATATCCTGTTACCTCTGCCTGGAGCACTCTTCTTTTTTGCCAAATAACTTCTGTTCCATCATTCTGGTGTCAGCTCAACTGTCCTTCTCCCAGGAAAGACCTATCAGACCATGGAACCAGTCCAGACAGTCAGTTGTTCACACTGACCATCAAATGCATCTCTCATCCATGGCCCTTAGCCAAATACAGTTTTACAGTTTGCAAGCTTACCTTTGCAAGTAATCTGCCTGATCATTTGATAAATATTCAGCTTTCCCTCTAGACCAGGGGTTGGAAAGCTACAGCTCGAGATCCAAGTCCAGACCCTTGCCTGTTTTTGTAAAGTTTTACCAGAACACAGACGTGCTTATTCTTTTGAATATTGCTCATGGCTTTCTTTGCACTGTAATAGCAGAGTTAAGCAGTTGCAATAGAAACTGTATGGTCCCCAGAGCCTAAAGACAAGTTTGCCAACTCTTACTCAAGACCATAAGCACCATTAAAAAAAAGTGTGTCCATTTTGCCCATCATTTTATCCTCTTGTAGCTAACACAGTTCCTGGCATATATTTTGGCTTAATAAACATATGTTTAATGAATGACTCAATGAAAGAATCCAAGAACATCATTAGTTGTATGTGTATAATGTAGTCAGAATTACACAGTAAAAAAATTGTATCAACAACACAAAAAAAAAGCCCTGTTTTTGAAAGACATTTTTATTTGTTAAATTCTTTATCATTACCAAAATAAGCAAAAACTAGAGAATGTATGAGTGAATGCTTGTGATATTCAGTGATATTAGAGTTGGGCTGATCAAAATAAAATACTAATCTGGTATAGGGCTAAAACATAAAATCCTGATCAAACAGCCAAAGCAAATAATTCCACACAAGAGATACTGCCCTTGAATTGCCAGCCAATAATTTAGCCTTTTTAAATTAGGTGTGTAACTCACAGATGCTAGTTTGTAATACTATTATGAAACATGAGTTCTTCCCGGTTAGTTTTAAAATATTTTTTATTTATTTGTGGCATAAATGGCCTAAATTACGAATAAAACAATCACATTGCCAATTCTGCTATTCCATGGCTAGGCGTGAGTATGTATCAGTTTTCCTTCTGAGGACAAATTACTATATGGTTGAAGACACAGTCTGGCTTTCAACTATAAATTGATATATTAAACACACATACACATACGTATCTTTAGTGAGTAGCAATACGCTTCATTTTTTTAAAATTTGTTTAAACTTGTTTTTACTGCTTTTATAAAAATAGAATCAATGTACAGATTGGGGCTGGGATGCGGTGAGGACCTTTTTTGACCGTATTGATAGATTCCTGCTTGGCAACATCCTCAGCTTTTCACAGCACACCACAGAAATTTATGACAGCGATAAATAGCTAAGTGTTTTCTGTATTCAAGGTCGCTGCCTGGATCCAGAAGAAACATAGCCCTGCTTTCAAATTTGATCCACGTAAAAGATGTAGAAGCCAGCCCTAAGAAAGGGAGGCCATTAGATCAGGAAGCAGCTGTCTGGCTGTCCCTGTTTCTATTCAGCAGCCGTTCCTGGGACGTGCCTGTCACTGCTAAACAATTTCCCAAGGCCTCATTCACTTGGCATTTTAGGAAGAGCCAGTTCCCCGTCCGGTATGTCTCAAAAGGCAGGTCTGCACCTCAGTAGATTAGAGCAGAGGCTCCTCTCAATGCAAAACCTGCTTCTGTCACAGAGTAACTGCCTTGGGCAGGTGATCGGACTGCTCTGTGCCTCAGTCTCTTCCTCTGTGAAGGTAGAGGAAGTAATGACACCTATAAATAAAGTGGTAAGAACAATAGCATGTATAAAGTGCTCAATAAAATTGAGCTCTCGTTACAGCTGTTAAATGGAAGTTCTGAGGTGGCCTCCTTCCTTAATTGAGAAACTTCATGAGGATACATATCTTTTCCCACAGAGTTGGGCTTTGAATCCATATTTGTTCTTATTCGTGTCCTCAGTCATATGTTCAATCTAATTGTTCAAAGCAATGAAAGGGTTCCCAAGCTTTAGTTATTCTGAGAAGCTCCATGCTGAATTCTTTGGTTCTAAAACTTTTCAGCTTTTATTCTAAAATGATTTTCTCCCTTTCCAAAAAAAAAAAAAAAAAAAAAAAAGAAGAAGAAGAACTCCCATTTATTGACTACTTAGCTATATGCGAGACTGTAGGTTAAGTGACTGTACTTTGCTGATTTGATTCATGTAGTCCTTATGATAACCTTAAAAGCAGGCACTATAATCTCTGTTTGAAAGATGGATAAACTGAGGCTTAGAAAGGTAAGACATTTTTCTAAGGACTATAACAAGAGCAGAATTCAAACCCCAGTCTACACTGCCTGGACCATTCATGTGACCTGGGTAACAAGTGGTTTCTAGTAGATGCTGCCTGCTGTGCAATGTAAATGTCGTACAAACAGGAGCTGGACAAGTTTAGTTTACTTAATGACTTATTTATCATCTCCCACTGGTTTGGCAAGTTCTGTGTCTTGCTCTGTTCTTAGGCAAGAGACAGGCATGTTATAAAGCAGAAACTAACACACCATTGTAAAGCAATTATACTCCAATAAAGATGTTAAAAAAAAAAAGAGAGACAGGCATGCAGGTCACTTCAAATAGCAAATATAGTTTCTATTCAGAAATTGATATATCAAAACTAGATCTCACAAAATTGTTCAGCCACTTTAGAAGTTTCTTACAAAACTAAACACATTCTTATCATACAACCCAACAATTGTGCCCCTTGGGATTTACCCAAAGGAGTGGAGAGCTTATATCCACACAAAAACCTGTCCATGAAAGTTTATAGCAGCTTTATTCATAATTGCCAAAAATTGGAAGCAACCAACTTGTCCTGCAATAGGTGAATGGGTAAGTAAACTGTGATACTTCCACACAATGGCATATTATTCAGAGCTGAAAAGAAATGAGCTATTAAGCTCTGAAAAGGCATGGAGGAATCTTAAATTCATATTACTAAGTGAAAGGAACCAATCTGAAAAGGCTACATACTGTATTTATTCCAACTACATGACATTCTGGAAAAGGCAGAACTAAGAAGACAGCAAAAAGATCAGTCATTGCCAGGGGTTGGGGAGAATAGATGGAGCACAGAGAAAAGTTAGGGCAGTGAAAATACTCTGTATGATACTATAATGATGGAGACATGCCATTATACATTTGTCCAAGCCCATGGAATGTGAAACAATCAAGAGTTAAAACTAATGTGAACTATGGACCTTGAGTGGCTGTGATGTGTCAATACAGGTACATCAGCTGTAACAAATGTACCATTCTGGTGGGGATGTTGATAATGAAGGTGACTATGCATGTCTGGGGGCAGGGGTTATGTGGGATATCTCTGTGCCTTGCCCCTCAAGTTTGCTGTGAACCTAAAAGTGCTCTAAAAAATTAGTCTTGAAAAAATTAATGTGAAATCTTCTCTCTTCTTACCGCTACTTCTCTTCCATCTTCTCTCTTTCTTCCTCACCCCTTGCAGTCAGAGCATGTATCACTCTCCAAGTGGTCTGCTGAATTTCCTGCTACTAGAGTTTACATAGGGGACAGTGCCCTTGACTTGGCCTGAGAATGGGACGGGAAGAGGTACTGACAAGATTCCACAGCTTTCTCCAAAAATCCATCACCAAAATTTTATTTCTGTAATTTCTTCAATGCTTTTATAGCCTTGGACTGGAAAAGGGGACTCTGAAGGGCCCAAGAGTTGTGCAATGAGCTCTAGCTTACTTATTTTGAAAATTCACATTTTATCCTGGAATCTCAAATGGGTGTGCTGTGTCTACTGTGCCTGAATAAAATGTCAATTTTAATATCATGTGAATACACACAACACACAGGAACAGTTTTGTCATTTGCTTGACCCTTGGACCTGGAGGCCCAGAATCTGCCCTAAGTCGTGTTCCTGCTGAGACGTACAGGTTTTCTTCATTGAGCCTGGAACAGCTACAGGGTAGCCCAGCAGGCATCTCCATGCTTGAGGGGCCATGCATACAGGTTGTTCCAGAAACCATGTGTTCAAATAATAGAGATACTTGGGGCCTGAAGGAAAATGTGTCAGTCTTAGATTGCTTTCCATCCCCGGCCCCTATAACTTTAAGCACATGGCTGTAACCGAAAGTGGGGTTCGGCTGCTCGCCACTCGAAAGCCAATAAAGAGGCAAGGTTGGTGGAAAGGAAAATTTGCTTTATTTTGGATGCCAGCAACCAGGGAGGTAAGGAGGGGAGGGTGGACTCCTGTCCAAAGGCCGACTCCACACCACCCCCCGAGACAGGGCACAAGAGCTTTTATAGACAGAGGGAGGGGCTACATGTAGAAACAGCACAGTCAGCTCTGACAGTCATCTTGAAATTGGTCATCGGTGGTCTGACCAGCGTCATCTTGATTGCTTTAAGGACAGTTAATCTTCAGTTCCAGGGTTGGTTTGTTTCCATTTCTTTGAGGCCAGTTCTCGGAATTGTGGCAGCTTGTGCCATGGCTACTGTCTGGTCATCATGTAGTTAACTTCTTCCACCTGGTGGGGTTTCAGTATCTATAAGACAGCTCACAGGATATGGCTCAGAATAGTATCTACAGCCCTTGAGGAGGAACTAAAAGGTCCTTAGCTATTCCTAATGACTAAACTATTATTATTTAGTCTCATCAGACAGTTTTCCTTTGTTTTTGCCTTTTCTCACTTCTCTGATTAAACTTATTCTTTGCCTAAAGTTTTATTCACAGACAAAAGGCAGGCTGAGGACATGGGAGGAAAGGACCATAGCGTCCTGCTCTGTTTCATGGCCAGTGGGTGAGAAGGTTTGTGTTAAAAGAACATGTGACAAGTACACAGAAAAGGAGCATCGCTAACATGTGGATAAAGGACCAGGTGTGTGGCTGTTTCTTTGTGTAGCTGTTAGATGATGCACCATGTTTGCTGCTCTTCAGCAAATCCACAGTCAGAGGACAATGGAGCAGAGAAGCATGAAAATACAGAATTCCTCATATATCTGAAGGGGGGAGCTGCAGCAGGAACAGAGGGTGGCGTCTTAACCCACGAGCAGACAATCTGTATTTGGACCACAACCCAGGGGCCCCCACGAAGATGATGACAACATCAGGAGAAGGGAAATGGTTGCCAGGAAGGCTGACTTCCTTAGAACATGTAAGACATCTACTGGGGCTCCCAGAACAAGCTGGGATGAATTAGAGGGGATCCAGAGTCTACCCTGTGATGCACATGGGGCCTGATCTAGGATACTAACTGGGACCCCACTACACCAGGGCTGGTAGGACCTGGATGCCCGGGAAAACCAAGGGCAGGCCCATACCATCCTCACCCTTCTCTCATCCTCTCAAGTCCAGTTTACCCCTGCCTCTGGAAAGGGTCATCTTCATGGTGGCAAACAGGGAACAGCAGCCCCCCAGGAATGTCTAGAGCCCCTGCTCTTTCAGCCCTTGCATCCCCAGGAACCTGGAGGACAACCCCTTCCGCCTTCCCTGCTCATTCTCAGAAGAGCCCGACTGAGGGTCAGAATGGCTCTTCTAACCTCTAGGGACCCGAGGGGAGAGCTGCAGTGGTCAGGGCCATGCTTAGAGGCACCCAAATAAAGCAGAAAATGACTAACAGCAATTGCACTCCCTTGGGTTGGCTTGGTCCTGGGTGGGATGGGGCTCCCAAACTTTGACCTGCCGGGACATGAGATCATGACAATTCCTATTTCGGCATGGGCTCAAGTCACGTCCCACTTTTTCTTCTGGTTTGGTGCTAGTCCTGGTTTGGCTTAAGCCTGCGGGTTGAACAAATGTTATTGTGAGGAGCTTAACATAGCCAGAGGCTGGAATCCCAGGGCTGACGTGGAGGTTGATGCTGCCATCAGGCCCTTGAGATAATGCCGACCTTTCTGATGGCTCAGCACTTGAATCATAGGGGCTTCTAACAGGAAAGGTCTATTTTTACCCTAAGGTAGCATTGAGCTTGTCTAGTTCACACCTTCATCTGACATATGAATAAATAATCTAGAGGGATAAAGTGACTCATCCTCTATAATAGAGAAGGTCAGGGATGGAGCCATGACTCTACCACCCTGGGTAGCTGGGCTCCGCCTCACCACTCAGATTCTGGGGAGGGTACCCTGCAGGGAAGGCTGGGGTTGCTAAACAGGACTCTGCAAGAACGATGGGTTTTCTGAATGAGTTTCTGGCAGTACATTTAAAGTAAGAAGCAAAAACAACTTCTGAATCAAGGGCATCCATTCCAAGTCTCCGGGCCCCAGTGCTGAGGCAGTTCTTGAGGTTTCAGTGAATCAGAGCAAAACAAAAATATTCCATAGCAGATCATGCCGCGTCTCATCTCCAGTGTGTAAACCTGTGGGGTTTTCAATTATTAAACGTGGGCGGCTCAGAGCGATCTCCTTGGCAGATGATTCCACAACTTAATACAGGTCGGCTCAAGGGGACACTTCCATGTTTAGCTTACATTTTTCTCTTCCCTAATTTGTTTTATTACTCCCAGACTCATTTCTTGATACCTGATACTTTGTCCACTTATGCGTTTCCTGTCATTAGCCAGAGCCTCGGGAACTTTCATTACTTTCTCCAGAGTGAAGGGGAGTTCATGTCCCTCCTTTCAATTATGGCCGCAAGATGAGGTTGTCATCTTTTGCCCTTTCCAGAAGCAGAACACTCTGCAAAGGATGAGACATTTGTAACAGGATGCCTGGCCCAGAAAAACAGTCATAAGGGACCAGAGTGAAGGGGTGACATGGAGTGGGGGGCGGTAAAGATAACCAGGATGGCAGTAGTTTCATTCTGCGCCCTGTTCCGTGATTAATGTATGTGCTCTCTGTGGACCAATGAGATGCACATAAATGGCAGCCTGAAGTAATATATTTTTTTGTCTCAGCTTGAAAGTAATTTTTATTTAACAAATCATATAAAAATAACAGTTGGCTAATCTTTCTCTTCTGTCTGATTAAAACAAGAAACATCACACTTCACATTATCTTATTTTCTCATGTATTTAAGTTGTTTTCTTTTTTCCTCATAACAATAAGCAGAGCTCAGCCGGTCCCTGTCCCTGAAGGGCCCTTAGAGCAACTGGGAAATTGTAATTTAAGAATCATCCAGTTCCAAGTGTAGTCATTTCACTTGGCTTAAATAATGAACTTTCCATCATTACATGTTATAATTATGTCACCACATTCTATATAATTCAAATTAGATGATAATTACATGCCATATATTAACATTAATTATGTAAGTAGACATAACCATATGTTTATATGTGGCTTTAATTACCATCTTTAAAAATTCTGCCAAAGAAGAGGGATGTGACAGTTTTTTTAAAAAAGAGAAAGTAGGACTTCCCTGGTGGCGCAGTGGTTGAGAATCCGCCTGCCAATGCAGGGGACACGGGTTCGAGCCCTGGTCTGGGAAGATCCCACATGCCGCGGAGCAACTAGGCCCGTGAGCCACAATTACTGAGCCTGTGCGTCTGGAGCCTGTGCTCTGCAACAAGAGAGGCCGCGATAGTGCGAGGCCCGCGCACCGCGATGAAGAGTGGCCCCCGCTTGCCGCAACTAGAGAAAGCCCTCGCACAGAAACGAAGACCCAACACAGCCATAAATAAATAAATAAATAAAAATTAAAAAAAGAGCAGCTCTCTAAAAGAGAGAAAGTAGCAAGGAGAATCATGTTCAAATAAATATATAAAATTAAGCATATGGAGGAAAAGCAAATCATTGGAATAGGCTTTCAAATTTGCATTTGTTTAATTATCCCGGTTTTGTGCTTTTGTTTGTAAAAATCATTATTATAATATCCTGAAAGTTCAAACTAATCAAGTAGGTCAGCCATGATCTCACTACAACATGACTCCTTTCCAGACCTAACTCACATCCACATAGATTTGTGAGCATCTGTGATTATAACATCTCATAAAATTTTGGTTCTGGTTTTTTTTTTTGGATCTTAGTTCCCCGGCCAGGGATCGAACCCATGCCCCCTCCAGTGGAAGAACAGAGTCCTAACCACTGGACTGCCAGGGAATTCCCAGGTTCTGCATTTTTATATTAGTCTGTGACTTTTTCTCATTTATTGCTTAGTCTGCATCATGCACAATATTAACAGCAGTATGACATACTCAATCAGTACTGACCCTGAAATAAGACGGGCTGGTTTTGAAATGCTCTGCTACTCACTAACTTTGTAACTTTGGTCAAGTTGCTTAACTTGTTTATGCCTCAGCATCCCCATCTGAAAATGGACAATGAGAAACATCTACCTCATAATGTTACTGTGAAAACTAAATGGGTTATTATATACAAAGGGCTTGGAAAATTGCACATACAAGGAGTCCAATAAAGGTTAAGCAGTATTATTGTTGATGATGTTTCTAGCCAGTTGAGAACCACAATTTACTGGATCCTCTTCCTATTTGGTGGCAACATGAATGTCTCCTGATTTCTGATATCATTAGGAATGCTTAGATGTATATTTTTGTGCATATAACTTTTCTTTGACTTTGAATTTTTCAGGTCAAAATTATCAGCTAAACATTTGAAATACACCCGTGTAAAGCATTTCTTATAACCCTATCTCAGCACAGTACCCAGCTTGAAAAAATAAAAAAATCAGCTCAGCATAGAAAAATAACTGAAAGAGGTATAAATGCTTACTGCATTATTTTTTTAATATCCTGTTAAGAAGCAAAACTTAATATCTTCTTTTCACAAATCCATGTCTCCCTCCTCATCCACACACATACTTACCACCAACTCAAGCTCTCTTCTTCCTATTCCAATCCTCCTCCCCCTTTCCCATCTAATTCCTTCCATAGAAGCTTGTGTTATCATCCCCTAACTCTCCTGTCAATGACTTTCTAATCTTCTTAAATCCAGCTCTTACCTCGTCTGAATCTATTAAGAGGCCCAGAGATGACCTGCCAAAAGCTCCCTGGAAACAGTCAGAGTAGGGAAAGTTGAGGGGGGAAAAGGGTATTCTTCTTAGCACAGAGAAAAGAGGATAGGAACATTCATTATCTATCTATCCACACATACATACATATGTAACATACATTATATAAGTACATACATACAAATTAGGTTGCTGTCATATATTTACTGCTAGTTTTCTATATTTCCAAATTGTTTTCTTAAAGTCTTATGCCAAGTGTCTAAATTACTAAAACTGTAAATTAGTATAACACAGTCCATCACAGCTAAAATCAGCATTATTTAGTGGTCATTAGGCACAAGGTGCTACTTCTTAGAGAACCTCTGTTGATTTCCTATTGATTTCAATTCTCTACCCTCTCCATTGGGCTTCTCAGAGCAGAGACATCTCATTTATCCCCAAAGAGATGAACAGAGTTTAGAATGAAGGGTTCAGCTCACTGACTTCCAAAATGAGACGTATCTGAGGTACACTTGTGCGTCCTCACTGTGTCACTGGAAAGCACACAGGTGGATGTGCAGGATGTGTTTATAAGCCAGACAATCTCAGGGGCGAGGTGTGCTGGGACTTCAGCACAACTGACTGGCAGGAAACAGGAAGGAGAAGGTATAGTGTGAGTTGGGCATGAGCTAGAGAAAGTACGAACTCCAGGGGATGACTTTCATGGGGAGCTAAGCTATCCAAAAATTTGTAGTGAGCTCAATTATACTTTAGGCAGTTGCTGGTAATGACAAGAAAGGGAAACCCACACTGATGAAGGTTTTGGCAAAAAAGGAGCACTGCTCTGTCAGAGTACACAAAGGACTGTGGGCAAAGGAAGCATCAGTCAGGGGGAAGGTAGGGTCTCAGGCTCTGGTCAAGCCAGCCTGGGTTTAGAGTAAACCTCTGGCAACAGGAAGAAATTAAAATTCCAGACATGGGAACTATGTGGTCCAGTCCCATATTGTCCAGACTGGACCAACAGAGCAGAAATAGAGAAAGAGGAAGACAACTTTTCACAAGACCCTCCATGATCAGGTGCCACCACTTGGCCAGCTCATCTCACATTATGGTTTCGTGCATTTGCTCATTCACTGCTAAGCTCTAAGGACAGGGAATCATCTTCTTTTCCTCAAGGGGATATCAGGTCCTTCACTTAGCCTCTCTAGAATGTTCTTCCTTCCCCAGTTCCTCTTCTAAGTAATTCAAAACTGAATTCCTAAAAGCCTTTCCAGCTTAGTTTATTAGTTCATTACTTCATTTATTCAATAAATTTGTCATGTGCCTACTATGTGCTAGGCACTGAGGGAAAAGTGATAAAGAGAACAAAGCCCTGCCTTCACTGGGTTTACATTCTAGTGGAATAGACAGATATGAAACAGATAAATCCATGTAAGTAAACTAGAGAGTTATAAATTTTATGATGAAAATACAAGGGATTATAGCTGAGCAGTCCAATAGAATCTCCTGCAATAATAAGATTGTTCTATATCTGTGCTTCCCATTGTGGAAGCAGTAGCCACAAGTAGCTACTGAGCATGTTAAAAAATGTAGTTGGTGTGACAAAATCAATTTAGTTTAGTTTAGTTTAGTTAATTTAAATTTAAATAGCCGTAGTTGGCTAGTGGCTACTATATTGGACAAGGCAGCTCTATAGCTTCATAGACTTCTGTTTTGTAGGACTTAATACCAATTTGTATTTCATATTTGTGTCTGTGATTCCATGTTTAAAGTAGGAAGCATTTACATCTTGTCTGTTGTTGATTCATTAATGCATAACATTTCACCTTGTACGTAGTAAGTGCTCAATTAAAAAATTTAAATGAATGATGAAAAGTGAAAACACAGGAGACATAAGCAATGTGTCAGTTCCTCAATAGATGGAAATGAGATTATTTCCACACCTCTCAATACAGTGGACTAAATTTGCTACCAAATTCCCTGTTCTTTAACAAAGGCAAAATAGGACTGGGCCCATAATGGACATTGTTGGTGACTTGAGCGGGAGCCACAAAGAAGCCAAGATGTGATTATTGTGGAGGTATTTTGAGCCACACCTGGAGTGTTGATTTGGTATGGGTCCAAAGAACCCAGTTTCCTACACATATCCTAAGAATGTAGGAGTGTCAAGTCCAAACGGTACCTGCTCTGAACTTCTAGAACTTCCTTATTCTCTGAGCCTGTTTTGTTGCAACAATGCAGAATGTGCCTACCTGATTAGGCTGTTCTAAGAACTGTAAGATATTATTAATTTTGCTTACCAGATAGTAAATAAGCCCTTGATAACTTCTGGCTACTGTCATTTTCATTCACTTCTCCCAGTGTTTACCCTGACATCCATAATTTCAAAGATTCTTAAGGAAAAGCTAGAGTTACTGCCACATAGAATCCTTTCTGAGCTGGAGGTATCTTTCCACACAGTCATATGCACATAGAGATCTAGAGTTTCCTTATTACTACCATACAGAATTACAATGTATGGGGCAGGCTGGAAATATTCTTGCTGATGCATCTATTTTTTGCTTAACTCTTCAATTTCTGTCTTTGAAAGTGTTTTCAATCTTTAAAGTAAAACCCTAAATGATGAGACTTTAAAAATATTAATCAGAGTGATTCCTTGAGAAGTTAAAATTGCATCCGGTAAATGTTCCACTGTTACTTTAAGAGATATTACAGAGGATGTGAAAACACTTCGTGGTTATTAACTCCCATCAATAAATAATGAAAGTTTTTCCAAATAAATCAGTCTTTAACTTTAGCTTCTTCACATTTCCAATCCAGGTCAATTCTGCAATTATATTTTCCGCTCTATATAAATTGATGCCCGTGGATATTTCAATGAAGAGGGAGATATTACTCATCACAATGATCCTAACACAATGTTGATTTCATTCTTTGTCAAGAGCTGTTTTTGTTATTGCCTTAAGAAAGAAACTCAGTGTCCAGATTTGACATTTTAGCATCACATTTCTTTCAGTATCCCCTTTTCTTGATTGCCTGGATCCAAGACTGAGGGCAGATGATGATTGTTTATCTGCTTGTGTACAGAAGGTAATTGCTTTTGACACTTCATTTGTACTGTTGTCAGATCAGATCACATTACAGCTGTGACATCCTCTCTGGTCCTGTACATTGGGGAAATGAGTGGCTGTTCCCAGCTTTACCAGCTCACTGCTTTAAGGTGTCCAGCTCTGAACTCCCAATAAACAAGTTTGGCAATACAAACTCTGTCTTCGTTTTTACCCAGAACTGCATGTCTGGACCCTATGACCCCACGGCCTCTCCTAACTGAAGTGTGTATCAAGAATGGATACTCAGGCTTGATAATGGTCTTTTAACATTCTAAAAACACACCCATAGTCCTACAGCCTTCTGAAAGGAGGTTTCATAGTTTCTTTTGACATGAGACTGCTGGACAGCCTTTAGTGAGTGAAAGGTTATTGCTGCACATGCCTAATTCCACCTGTAAAAATTCAGAAACCAAAGGGATGCCCTACAGGCCATGGGGAAAATGCCCACAATATGCAGCCTTGTGGAAGGATTAAGACATAGACTTTGGAGCAAAAACTACATGGCATTGAATCCTGGTTGTACCACTTAGTATATGCAAAAGCATTGGTAAATTGTTAAGCCCTGTCTGACTCAGTTTTCCCACCTGTTAAATAAAAGTAAGAATAGTGTTTAACCCATAGGGTTATTAAGAGGATTCCAAGTACCTGCTCATAGTTAAGTGCTCAATAGACATCTCTGTTAGAGACCTTTGGTTTCAGTTTTCTATTTCCACCACTCCAGCCCTTAACAACAATTTATTGTTGGTATTTGAGTATGTTATCAAGAGTTGTCATTTCTCATGAGTTTGTGAGTTGCCCAGGTGGCTCCTCTGCTGGCCCTGCCACAGCTCATTCATATAGTGGGGGGCTCAACCCTGGGGGATTGCAGGACTGGTGTGACAGCTGGGTCTTTCCCCATGTGGACTTTTCTCCTGGTCTCCATCACAGCACAGTTGTCTCAGATTCCAACAAGTGAGAAAAGAAACTGCAATACCTCTTAAGTCCAAGGCTCAGGAGTTACACAATATCTCCTGAAACAAATTCTCTTGGTCCAAGTAAATCCCAAGGTGAGCCCAGATACATGAGATGAGAAAAATCCCATTTTTTTAAAATAAGTGGTGTGGCAAGATCACATTGCAAAGGGGCTTGCACACAGAGGAGGGTAGAATTATTGCAGCCACCTTTGTAAACAATCTACAAAGCCTCAGTTAGTACCAAGTCTCCTTTTTCTATCTATGCTCATAACTATGTAGGTAGCTGAAAACTAAAGACTGACCCATAGAGGGTTGGAGCATCACCCTCTACAGGGCGCGCATTCCTGCCTCCCCCTCTTTCACTTGCTCATTATAGCCTGGCCTTTGCTATGATCTCTGCAGTTCTTCATGCATTACCAATAACTTATGCAGCTAGAGCCACAGCCACTTCTCAGTGCGACTGGTGACCAGAGTCACAGAGAGGTGATCCCTCACCTAGGGTCAGACCCCATTATTATCAGGGCTTGAGCCCAGGTCTGCTCATTGCCTATATCAGCATCTCTTCAGCACGACATAATTATCTCCTTTGCATACTTTTATTTTCTCTCTGAGAGAGATTTTTACAAATTCAGGATTAATAATAGAAAGTAATAAATAGAAATTGAATCTGAGAGTGGGACCAAATCCAATACTTTACCCACAGGGAAATAGACATGGTTGGAGAGTCAATGAATGTTGATTCAATTAAATGCACACCTAGGTTTTAAGAATCAGGGAACCACTTGTGCTACCCTGATTCTTTCATGTTCTTGCTGGGGTGCCACCATTTAGATTTGTGCTGCTTGAGTGTTAAAGTGATTGTGAATCACGTGGTTTCATTAGGATGCTGTGATTTAGCCATCATCTCAGTTTCAGTCTGGAGCAAGAGAACGATTTGAGATAATAAGATTAGCATATATGTAGCACTTTTGATCTTTAAACATCTTTAAAGTCATTAGGAAATTAATTTTCCCGGAACTCTTAGGAAGCAAGTAATTATTTTTACAGTTGGAGAGAGTGAATCTGACTATGTAGTGGACCTACAAATGCTCCCCAATGGAACAATGCCAGCTCGAGCCAGAGTCCTTCTCCTTGTCACATTGGTTCATCAGCACATCCGTCACAGGACTCTCAAGTGTCCCCAGATAATTATGATGAGATTTCATCTCACCAGCACTTATGGGAAATATTCATTAACAGACTCAGCACTCTTTAGAGTTCTAATTGGGTGGAGGGGGAAGTTGAAGAAGAAATTTTTAAAATTAGATAGCAAGAATTTTAGTGGGAACATGGTATTCCCATAGTATCAAAATATCCCATAGATTACGTGTTAATTATGCAAGAAAACGGTTTCTTACAGTGGATAAATCTAGTAGGTACCACCTGACCAAAAGATCAAATAAAACAACAGGGAAAACAGAAATCTTGTGCCCCTATTGGTTGCAATGGGAAAAATCCAACATCATCTATGTTGCACATTTTTAAACAGATAATGGAAGTAGAATTTACAAACTATAAAATTTATCCAATTTGTTATTCAATGATTCTTAGTAAATTTATAGGGCTATGAAACCATCAACACGATCCAGTTTTAGAACCTTTCTATATTCCCAAAATAGTCCCCCCAGACTGTTTGCAGTCAATCTGTGGTCCCACCTGAACCCACAGGCAAAAACTGATCTGCTTCTGTCTCTACAAATTTGCATTTTCTGGTTATTTTATATAAATATTTAGAACATACAATGTGTGATCATTTGTGCTTGACTTCTTTCAATTAAAAACAATAGTTTTGAGGTTCACACATGTTATAGCATGCATTAATATTTCATTCATTTTTATTGATGAATAGTATTCCATTGTATAGATGAACCATATTATTGTATGGATACCATGTATCCATTTAGCAGTTGATAGACATTTGAATTGTTTCTAGTTTTTGACTATGATAATACTGCTGCAAACATTTATGTACAAGCCTCTGTGTTAACATATGTTTTATATGTTTTCATTTCTCTTGGATAGAACTCTGGGAGTGGAATTGCTGGGTGATATAAGTTTATATTTATCATTTTAAGAAACTGTTATTCAAATTGGCTGGATCATTTAATATTCCTACCAACAAGGATAAGGGATCCTCACCAACACTTGTCATTGTCTGTTTTTTGTTTTTTTTTAATTATGATGATCCTAGTGGATGTGAAGTGGCATCTCACTGTGGTTGTGATTTGCATTTCTCTAATGACTAACGATTTTGAGCATTTTTCATGGGTTTATTGGTTATTTGTACATATTCTTTGGAGAAACATCTATTTAGATTCTTTGCCCATTTTTTATTTGTGTTATTCAGCTTTTTGTTGTTGAGCTGTAAGTGTTCTTTATATATTCTGGATACAAGTTCTTTATCAGATATATGACTTGCAAATATTTTCTCCTATTCTGTGGGTTATCTTTTCAATTTCTTAATTGAAGTATGAAAGATTTTAATTTTATTGAAATCTGATTTATCAATGTTTTCTTTAATGGTTTGCACTTTTGGTGCCATGCCAAAGAACTCTTTGGACAAAATCACAAAGGTTTTCTCTTGTATTTTTTTTTCCTAAAAGTTTAGAGCTATAAAATCAGCTCTTATATTTGGGCAATCCATTTGGGATTATTTTTTATGTGGTATCAGATAAGGGCCTGCTATTGTGTGTGTGTGTGTGTGTGTGTGTGTGTGTGTGTGTGTGTGTGTGGATAGTCAATTGTCCTAGCACTATTTGTTGAAAAACTATCCTTTCCTCATTGAAATGTTTTGGCATCTCTGTGAAAAATAAGTTGTCCAACCCTCAGAATGGGAGAAAATATTTGCAAATGAAGCAACTGACAAAGGATTAATCTCCAAAATTTACAAGCAGCTCATGCAGCTCAATATCAAAAAAACAGAAAACCCAATCCAAAAATGGGCAGAAGACTTAAATAGACATTTCTCCAAAGAAGATACACAGATTGCCAACAAACACATGAAAGAATGCTCAACATCATTAATCATTAGAGAAATGCAAATCAAAACTACAACGAGATATCATCTCACACCAGTCAGAATGGCCATCATCAAAAAATCTACAAACAATAAATGCTGGAGAGGGTGTGGGAAAAGGGAGCCCTCTTGCAATGTTGGTGGGAATGTGAATTGATACAGCCACTATGGAGAACAGTATGGAGGTTCCTTAAAAAACTAAAAATAGAACTACCATAAGACCCAGCAATCCCACTACTGGGCATATACCCTGAGAAACCCATAATTCAAAAAGAGTCATGTACCAAAATGTTCATTGCAGCTCTATTTACAATTGCCAGGACATGGAAGCAACCTAAGTGCCCATCAACAAATGAATGGATAAAGAAGATGTGGCACATATATACAATGGAATATTAGTCAGCCATAAAAAGAAACGAAATTGAGTTATTTGTAGTGAGGTGGATGGACCTAGAGTCTGTCATACAGAGTGAAGTAAGTCAGAAAGAGAAAAACAAATACCATATGCTAACACATATATATGGAATCTAAAAAAAAAAAATGGTCTTGAAGAACCTAGGGGCAAGATAGGAATAAAGACTCAGACCTACTAGAGAATGGACTTGAGGATACAGGGAGAGGGAAGGGTAAGCTGGGACAAAGTGAGAGAGTGGCATGGACATATATACACTACCAAACGTAAAATAGATAGCTAGTGGGAAGCAACTGCATAGGAGAGGGAGATCAGCTCGGTGCTTTGTGACCACCTAGAGGGGTGGGATAAGGAGGGTGGGAGGGAGGGAGACGCAAGAGGGAAGAGATATGGGGACACATGTTTATGTATAACTGATTCACTTTGTTATAAAGCAGAAACTAACACACCATTTTAAAGCAATTATACTCCAATAAAGATGTTAAAAAAAAAAAAAAAAGAGTAGTAGTAGACAGTGGTGCCCATCTTTACTTTCTTTCTGCAGAGGAATTTTGTTTATGTTTCACCAAGAAAAATATTTTTGCCTAAAGCTTGTGACTTTTTCAGATTTGCAATGGAAACTGCATTTCCTCTTTTTCTTGGAAAGTTATGAGGGTGGGAGAAAAATCATGACTCTGCTGTTTACTATCCATAAAAGCTTAGCTGAGATTTAAATAAAATAATAATAATAAGTTGTCCATAAATTTAAAGGTTTGGTTTTTTAACTCTCAATTATGTTTATTTGATCTCTATGACTATCATTGAGCTAATACAATACTACATTTTTTTAAATCTACAATACTCACTTGGTTTTTAATTTACTTAATTTATTTTATTTTTGGCTGTCTTGGGTCTTCATTGCTGTGAGCGGGCTTTCTTTAGTTGCGGCGAGTGGGGGCTACTCTTCGTTGGGGTGTGTGTGGTTTCTCTTGTTGTGGAGCACGGGCTCTAGGCATGCAGGCTTCAGTAGTTGTGGCTCACGGGCTCTAGAGGGCTGGCTCAGTAGTTGTGCAGCATGTGGGATCTTCTAGGACCAGGGCTCAAACATGTTTCCCCTGCATTGGCAGGTGGATTCTTAACCACTGTACCACCAGGGAAGCCCTACAATACTCTTTTGATTGCTATTTCATTATCATAAGTTTTGAAATCAGATAGTATAAGTCTTCCAACTTCGTTTTTCTTTCTCAAAGTTGGTTTTATTATTCTAGGTCCTTTGAATTTTATCAATACAAAATATCCCTCTTTGTCTCTAGAAATATTTCTTGTTATAAAGTTTTTTTTATCTGATATTAATGAGCCATTTCAGTATTCTTATGCTTACTACTTGCATGGTATATCTTTTTCCATTATTTTACTTTTTATGTAAAGTATTCTTTTTTTAGACAGTATACAGTTGGATTTTTTTAAATTCAGTCTGACACTCTCTACCAATTATGTTCAGTTCTTAGTACATTCACACTTAATATATTTATTGGCATGGTTGAGTTTACATCTGCCACTTTGCTACCTGCTTTCTATTTATTCCTTGTCTTTTTTGTTCCTCTGTTTCTGGTTTACTGCCTTCCTTTTGTTAAATAAAAACTTTTAGTGTACAAATTTAATTCATGTCGATTTTTAAACTGTAGTTTTTAGTTTTTTCTTAATGGATGCTCTAAGGATTACAATATATATCTTAACTTATCCCAATGTCTTTCAAAATAATACTTATTTTTGGTAAAATATAGAAACTTTACTATATCTCTTGTTCCTCTACCTTCCTTTTCTGTTATTACTGTTATATGTATTATACGTCTATATATTACAAATCCAACAATACAGTGTTATAGTTGTGCTTTATACAACATTATATAAATATAATTTATATTTATAATTATATAATTATGCCTTTTTAAAGTCTCTAAAAAATGAGAAAAAATAATTAAAAATATGTTTACCTACATATTTACTATATTTATTGCTCTTCATTTCATCCTTTGGATATGAATTTGTGTCTGGTGTCACTTTGTTAAGGCTGAAGACTTCCTTTAGTATTTTTCTTGTAAATCAGGTCTATAAATGATAAATTCTCTCAGTCTTTATCTGGGGATGCTTTTATTTCACCTTCATTTTATAAAAAATATTATTTTGCCTAATATAGAATCCTTAATTGACAAAGTTAACTGTTAATCATATAGTTGTTCCTCTGTACATGATGAGTGACTTTCCTCTCATTGCTTTTAACATTTTCTCTTTGTCTTTGTCTTTTGTTTGACTATGTGATATCTATATATGATTGTTTTTGTGTTTTTCTTACATAAGATCTTTGTACTTCTTGTATCTATAGACTAGTAATTTTATCAAATATGGACAATTTTCAATCACTAGTTGTTCAAATATTTTTTCTGCTTCTTTCTCTCTCTTCTTTTCTTCTAAAAATAACATTATATGCAAATTGTTATTCTTTTTTTTTTTTCAAACATCTTTATTGAAGTATAATTGCCTTACAATAGTGTGTTAGCTTCTGCTTTATAACAAAGTGAATCAGTTATACATATACAATATGTTCCCATTTCTCTTCCCTCTTGCATCTCCCTCCCTCCCACCCTCCCCATCCCACCCCTCTAGGTGGTCACAAAGCACCGAGCTGATCTCCCTGTGCTATGCGGCTGCTTCCCACTAGTTATCTATTTTACATTTGGTAGTGTATATATGTCCATGACACTCTCTTACCCTGTCACATCTCACCCCACCCCCTCCCCATATCCTCAAGTCCATTCTCTAGTAGGTCTGTGTCTTTATTCCCGTCTTGCCACTAGGTTCTTCATGACCTTTTTTTTTTTTTTTTCCCTTAGATTCCGTATATATGTGTTAGCATACTGTATTTGTTTTTCTCTTTCTGACTTACTTCACTCTGTATGACAGACTCTAACTCCATCCACCTCATTACAAATACCTCCATTTCATTTCTTTTTATGGCTGAGTAATATTCCATTGTATATATGTGCCACATCTTCTTTATCCATTCATCTGTCGATGGACATTTAGGTTGCTTCCATGTCCTGGCTATTGTAAATAGAGCTGCAATGAACATTTTGGTACATGACTCTTTTTGACCTATGGTTTTCTCAGGGTATATGCCCAGTAGTGGGATTGCTGGGTCGTATGGTAGTTCTATTTGTAGTTTTTTAAGGAACCTCCATACTGTTCTCCATAGTGGCTGTATCAATTTACATTCCCACCAACAGTGCAAGAGGGTTCCCTTTCCTCCACACCCTCTCCAGCATTTATTGTTTCTAGATTTTTTGATGATGGCCATTCTGACCGGTGTGAGATGATATCTCATTGTAGTTTTGATTTGCATTTCTCTAATGATTAATGATGTTGAGCATTCTTTCATGTGTCTGTAGGCCATCTGTATATCTTCTTTGGAGAAATGTCTATTTAGATCTTCTGCCCATTTTTGGATTGGGTTGTTCGTTTTTTTGTTATTGAGCTGCATGAGCTGCTTGTAAATCTTGGAGATTAATCCTTTGTCAGTTGCTTCATTTGCAAATATTTTCTCCCATTCTGAGGGTTGTCTTTTGGTCTTGTTTATGGTTTCCTTTGCTGTGCAAAAGCTTTTCAGTTTCATTAGGTCCCATTTGTTTATTTGTGTTCTTATTTCCATTTCTCTGGGAGCTGGGTCAAAAAGAATCTTGCTGTGATGTATGTCATAGAGTGTTCTGCCTATGTTTTCCTCTAAGAGTCTGATAGTGTCTGCCCTTACACTTAGGTCTTTAATCCATTTTGAGTTTATTTTTGTGCATGGTGTCAGGGAGTGTTCTAATTTCATACTTTTACATGTTCCTGTCCAATTTTCCCAGCACCACTTATTGAAGAGGCTGTCTTTTCTCCACTGTATATGCTTGCCTCCTTTATCAAAGATAAGTTGACCATATGTGCATGGGTTTACCTCTGGGCTTTCTATCCTGTTCCATTGATCTATATTTCTGTTTTTGTGCCAGTACCAAACTGTCTTGATTACTGAAGCTTTGTAATATAGTCTGAAGTCAGGGAGCCTGATTCCCCCAGCTCCATTTTTCGTTCTCAAGATTGCTTTGGCTATTCGGGGTCTTTTGTGTTTCCATACAAATTGTGAAATTTTTTGTTCTAGTTCTGTGAAAAATGCCAGTGGTAGTTTGATAGGGATTGCATTGAATCTGTAGATTGCTTTGGGTAGTAGAGACATTTTCACAATGTTGATTCTTCCAATCCAGGAACATGGTATATCTCTCCATCTATTTGTATCATCTTTAATTTCTTTCATCAGTGTCTTATAATTTTCTGCATACAGGTCTTTTGTCTCCTTAGGTAGGTTTATTCCTAGATATTTTATTCTTTTTGTTGCAATGGTAAATGGGAGTGTTTTCGTAATTTCACTTTCAGATTTTTCATCATTAGTGTATAGAAATGCCAGAGATTTCTGTGCATTAATTTTGTATCCTGCTACTTTACCAAATTCATTGATTAGCTCTAGGAGTTTTCTGGTAGCATCTTTAGGATTCTCTATGTATAGTATCATGTCATCTGCAAATAGTGACAGCTTTACTTCTTCTTTTCCGATTTGGATTCCTTTTATTTCTTTGTCTTCTCTGATTGCTGTGGCTAGGATTTCCAGAACTATGTTGAATAATAGTGGTGAGAGTGGGCAACCTTGTCTTGTTCCTGATCTTAGTGGAAATGGTTTCAGTTTTTCACCATTGAGGACAATGTTGGTTGTGGGTTTGTCATATATGGCCTTTATTATGTTGAGGAAAGTTCACTCTATGCCTACTTTCTGCAGGGCTTTTATCATAAATGGGTGTTGAATTTTGTCAAAAGCTTTCTCTGCATCTATTGAGATGATCATATGGTTTTTCTCCTTCAATTTGTTAATATGGTGTATCACATTGATTGATTTGCGTATATTGAAGAATCCTTGCATTCCTGGGATAAACCCCACTTGATCATGGTGTATGATCCTTTTAATGTGCTGTTGGATTCTGTTTGCTAGTATTTTGTTGAGGATTTTTGCATCTATGTTCATCAGTGATATTGGCCTGTAGTTTTCTTTCTTTGTGACATCTTTGTCTGGTTTTGGTATCAGGGTGATGGTGGCCTCGTAGAATGAGTTTGGGAGTGTTCCTCCCTCTGCAATATTTTGGAAGAGTTTGAGAAGGATAGGTGTTAGCTCTTCTCTAAATGTTTGATAGAATTCACCTGTGAAGCCATCTGGTCCTGGGCTTTTGTTTGTTGGAAGGTTTTTAATCACAGTTTCAATTTCAGTGCTTGTGATTGGTCTGTTCATATTTTCTATTTCTTCCTGGTTCAGTCTCGGCAGTTTGTGCATTTCTAAGAATCTGTCCATTTCTTCCAGGTTGTCCATTTTATTGGCATAGAGTTGCTTGTAGTAATCTCTCATGATCTTTTGTATTTCTGCAGTGCCGGTGGTTACTTCTCCTTTTTCATTTCTAATTCTATTGATCTGAGTCTTCTCCCTTTTTCTCTTGATGAGTCTGGCTAATGGTTTATCAATTTTGTTTATCTTCTCAAAGAACCAGCTTTTAGTTTCATTGATTTTTGCTATTGTTTCCTTCATTTCTTTTTCATTTATTTCTGACCTGATCTTTATAATTTCTTTCCTTCTGCTGGCTTTGGGGTTTTTTTGTTCTTCTTTCTCTAATTGCTTTAGGTGCAAGGTTAGGTTGTTTATTCGAGATGTTTCCTGTTTCTTGAGGTAGGCTTGTATTGCTATAAACTTCCCTCTTAGCACTGCTTTTGCTGCGTCCCATAGGTTTTGGATCGTCGTGTCTCCATTGTCATTGGTTTCTAGGTATTTTTTGATTTCCCCTTTGATTTCTTCAGTAATCACTTCATTATTAAGTAATGTATTGTGTAGCCTCCATGTGTTTGTATTTTTTACAGATCTTTTCCTGTAATTGATATCTAGTCTCATAGCGTTGTGGTCGGAAAAGATACTTGATACGATTTCAATTTTCTTAAATTTACCAAGGCTTGATTTGTGACCCAAGATATGATCTATCCTGGAGAATGTTCCATGAGCACTTGAGAAAAATGTGTATTCTGTTGTTTTTGGGTGGAATGTCCTATAAATATCAATTAAGTCCATATTGTTTAATGTATCATTTAAAGCTTGTGTTTCCTTATTTATTTTCATTTTGGATTATCTGTCCATTGGTGAAAGTGGGGTGTTAAAGTCCCCTACTATGATTGTGTTGCTGTCAATTTCCCCTTTTATGGCTGTTAGTATTTGCCTTATGTATTGAGGTGCTCCTATGTTGGGTGCATAAATATTTACAATTGTTATACCTTCCTCTTGGATCGATCCCTTGATCATTATATAGTGTCCTTCTTTGTCTCTTGTAATAGTCTTTATTTTAAAGTCTATTTTGTCTGATATGAGAATTGCTACTCCAGCTTTCTTTTGATTTCCATTTGCATGGAATATCTTTTTCCATCCCCTCACTTTCAGTCTGTATGTGTCCCTAGGTCTGAAGTGGGTCTCTTGTAGACAGCATATATATGAGTCTTGTTTTTGTATCCATTCAGCCAGCCTGTGTCTTTTGGTGGGAGCATTTA
Source organism: Balaenoptera acutorostrata (assembly GCF_949987535.1). Lineage (NCBI taxonomy): Eukaryota > Metazoa > Chordata > Mammalia > Artiodactyla > Balaenopteridae > Balaenoptera > Balaenoptera acutorostrata. The sequence continues at coordinate 46,845,236 of NC_080066.1, forward strand.
ATCCATTTACATTCAAGGTAATTATCGATATGTATGTTCCTACTCCCATTTTCTTAAATGTATTGGGTTTGTTATTGTAGGTGTTTTCCTTCTCTTGTGTTTCTTGCCTAGAGAATTTCCTTTAGCATTTGTTGTAAAGCTGGTTTGGTGGTGCTGAACTCTCTCAGCTTTTGCTTGTCTGTAAAGGTTTTAATTTCTCCATTGAATCTGAATGAGATCCTTGCTGGGTAGAGTAATCTTGGTTGTAGGTTTTTCTCCTTCATCACTTTAAGTATATCCTGCCACTCCCTTCTGGCTTGCAGAGTTTCTGCTGAGGGATCATATGTTAACCTTATGGGGATTCCCTTGTGTGTTATTTGTTTTTTTTCCCTTGCTGCCTTTAATATGCTTTCCTTATATTTAATTTTTGACAGTTTGATTAATATGTGTCTTGGCGTGTTCCTCCTTGGGTTTATCCTGTATGGGACTCTCTGTGCTTCCAGGACTTGATTAACTATTTCCTTTCCCATATTAGGGAAGTTTTCAACTATAATCTCTTCAAAAATTTTCTCAGTCTCTTTCTTTTTCTCTTCTTCTTCTGGTACCCCTATAATTCGAATGTTGGCGCGTTTAATGTTGTCCCAGAGGTCCCTGAGACTGTCCTCAGTTCTTTTCATTCTTTTTTCTTTATCCTGCTCTGTAGTAGTTATTTCCACCATTTTATCTTCCAGGTCACTTATCCTTTCTTCTGCCTCAGTTATTCTACTATTGATCCCATCTAGAGTATTTTTAATTTCATTTATTGTGTTTTTCATCATTGCTTGGTTCCTCTTTAGTTCTTCTACATCCTTGTTAAATGTTTCTTGCATTTTGTCTATTCTATTTCCAAGATTTTGGATCATCCTTACTATCATTATTCTGAATTCTTTTTCAGGTAGACTACCTATTTCCTCTTCATTTGTTAAGTCCAGTGTGTTTTGAGCCTGCTCCTTCATCTGCTGTGTGTTTTTCTGTCATCTCATTTTGCCTATCTTACTGTGTTTGGGGTCTCCTTTTCACAGGCTGCAGGTTCGTAGTTCCCGTTGTTTTTGGTATCTGTCCCCAGTGGCTAAGGTTGGTTCAGTGGGTTGTGTAGGCTTCCTGGTGGAGGGAACTAGTGCCTGAGTTCTGGTGGATGAGGCTAGATCTTGTCTTTCTGGTGGGCACGTCCACGTCTGGTGGTGTATTTTGGGGTGTCTGTGGCCTTATTATGATTTTAGGCAGCCTCTCTGCTAATGGATGGGGTTGTGTTCCTGTCTAGCTAGTTGTTTGGCATAGGGTGTCCAGCACTGTAGCTTGCTGGTCGTTGGGTGAAGCTGGGTCTTGATGTTGAGATGGAGATCTCTGGGAGATTTTTGCCGTTTGGTATTACGTGGAGCTGGGAGGTCTCTTGTGGACCAGTGTTCTGAAGTTGGCTCTCCCACCTCAGAGGCACGGCCCTGATGCCTGGCTGGAGCACCAAGAGCCTTTCATCCACACGGCTCAGAGTAAAAGGGAGAAAAAATAGAAAGAAAGAAAGAAAGAGGCTATAATATAGTGAAGTAAAATAAAGCTATTGTAAAGCAAAGCTATACAGACAAAATCTCACCCAGAAGCATATACATATACACTCACAAAAAAAAGGAAAAGGGGAAAAATTAATATCTCCTGCTCCCAGAGTCCACCTCCTGAATTTGGGATGATTCGTTGTCTATTCAGGTATTCAACAGATGCAGGCACATCACGTTGTTTGTGGAGTTTTAATCCGCTGCTTCTGAGGCTACTGGGAGAGATTTCCCCTTCTCTTCCCTGTTCGCACAGCTCCTGGGGTTCAGTTTTGGATTTGGACCCGCCTCTGCGTGTAGGTTGCCTGAGGGCGTCTGTTCCCCGCCCAGACAGGACGGGGTTAAAGGAGCAGCTGCTTCGGGGGCTCTGGCTCACCCAGGCCGCGGGGAGGGAGGGGTACAGAGGAGGCGGGGTGAGTCTGCGGCGGCCGAGGCCGGCGTGACGTTGCACCAGCTCGAGGCGCGCAGTGCGTTCTCCCGGGGATGTTGTCCCCGGATCCCGGGACCCTGGCAGTGGCGGGCTGCACAGGCTCCCGGGAGGGGAGGTGTGGAGAGTGACCTGTGCTCACACACAGGCTTTTTGGAGGCGGCAGCAGCAGCCCCAGCGTCTCACGCCCGTCTCTGGGGTCCACGCTGATCGCCTCGGCTCGCGCCCTTCTCTGGAGTTCGTTTAGGCGGCGCTCTGAATCCCCTCTCCTTGCGCGCAGCGAAACAAAGAGGCAAGAAAAAGTCTCTTGCCTCTTCGGCAGCTGCAGACTTTTTCCCGGACTCCCTCCGGGCTAGCTGTGGTGCGCTAACCCCTTCAGGCTGTGTTCACGCCGCCAACCCCAGTCCTCTCCCTGCGATCCGACTGAAGCCGAGCCTCAGCTCCCAGCCCCGCCTGCCCCGGCGGGTGAGCAGAGAAGCCTCTCGGGCTGCTGAGTGCTACTCGGCGCCGAGCCTCTGTGCGGGAATCTCTCCTTTTTTTCCTCTGCGCCCCTGTTGCTGTGGGGTCCGCGCTGATAGCTGCGGCTCGCGCCAGTCTCTGGAGTTCGTTTAGGCGGCGCTCTGAATCCCCTCTCCTTGCGCACCAGGAAACACAGAGGGAAGAAAAAGTCTCTTGCCTCTTCGGCAGCTGCAGACTTTTTCCCCGGACTCCCTCCCGGCTAGCTGTGGTGCGCTAACCCCTTCAGGCTGTGTTCACGCCGCCAGCCCCAGTCCTCTCCCTGCGATCCGACTGAAGCCGAGCCTCAGCTCCCAGCCCCGCCCGCCCCGGCGGCTAAGCAGACAAGCCTCTCAGGCTGGTGAGTGCTGCTCGGCGCCGAGCCTCTGTGCGGGAACCTCTCCGCTTTGCCCTCCGCACCTCTGTGGCTGCGCTCTCCTCCGTGGCTCTGAAGCTTCCCCCCTCCGCCCCCCGCAGTCTCCGCCCGCGAAGGGGCTTCCTAGTGCGTGGAAACCTTTCCTCCTTCACAGCTCCCTCCCACTGGTGCAGGTGCCGTCCCTATTCTTTTGTCTCTGTTATTTCTTTTTTCTTTTGCCCTACCCAAGTACGGGGGGAGTTTCTTGCCTTTTTGGAGGTCGGACGTTTTCTGCCAGCGTTCAGTGGGTGTTCTGTAGGAGCAGTTCCACGTGTAGATGTATTTCTACTGTATCTGTGGGAAGGAAGGTGATCTCCGCGTCTTACTCTTCCGCCATCTTCTCCAATCCCCCCCACCCTCCGCAAATTGTTATTCTTGATGCTGTGCCAAAGGTTTTCAAGGCTCTGTTTAGTTTTCTTTATTCTTTTGTTTTATGTTCTTTAGATTGGGTATTTTTTATTGATCTATCTTTGAATTTAATGATTCTTTCTTCTGCCATATCAAAATTTTTGTAGAGTCCCTTTACTAAGTTTTCCATTATAGTTATTATAATATTCATCTAAATTCTGCTAAATTATAGAAACTTTATTCCTCTATATGTCTTTTCCCTCCACTATCTTTTATGCTACTGGTTTCATATATTATATCTCTATAGATGTTTTAAACACAACAATACAGTGTTATAACTATTGCTCTACACCACCTTATGTTGTATACCTATATTTCTCTATACAACCTAAATTTCCACTTGGTTCTTTTTTATTTCTGTATCTTTATTGAAACTTCCTAGTTCTTAAATCATTGTTATCACACTTTCCTTTAATTCTTTAAATGTTGTTTCCTTAATTTTTTGAACATATTTAAAGGAGCTGTTTTGTAGTCTTTGTCTGAAAAATTCAATATCTGTGACACTCAGACTGTTTCTATTTACAATTGTTTCCTAAATATAGTCACACTTTTTTGTTTCTTTGTGTATCTTATAATTTTTATTTGAATTCTGGACATTCTCGATAGTATACTGTTTCAACTCTGGATTCTGACTTTTTTCTCTGAGAGTTGTTGTTGTTTTGCTTTGCACCTTGAATGGACTAAATCTGTGAACCCTACCACGCCCCTCCCCATATTGTGCAGTCACTAATGTCTCTGCTCCATTTACTTTTTAAAATATTTACTTATAAGTGTATATTTTGAGCCTGACTTCCTAGTCCTATGTTAGTGTTCAGTCAATGATTAGTCAGAGGTTGTGCTCAAGCACTTTAAGCTAGTAAGTCTCTCACTGTTTATTGATGGATATCTGTATGAAAGTGTAGGTATTCAGAGGAGGGGGAAGTTATGGCTGTTCAAGCAGAGATAGAAGATGTTGTAGGGGAAAATTTGAAAAAGGAGTTAAGTGGAATAATGATGAGAAAGTGTGTCAATTCAGAAGTAAGATTGTATGTTTTCAGGATGGAGAGGAGTCCTACATGTTCAGAGTATAGAATAAATGTTGAAGGATGGGTAGGAAACAAAATTAATGGGGAAGAATGAGGAATTAAGTCAAAGAATTCTATGTGTTTTCAAATGTGGGAGTTGAACCCAGAGGCCTGATGAAAGGGAAGGGGGTAACATGAAGAATTATTTGCTGTAATTTATTTTGTGGAAATACTTCCTGACAGAAAATGAGATCATCAGTATATTAAAGATGATGGTACTAATAAGACTTAAATGCTGAATAGGAGAAAGAGCATAATGTTCAGTGATCTGGAAATGGGACTGAGAAATGAGGAGAAAGAGTCCATACTCCTCTCTCTCTCTCCTTGCTTCGTTTTATCAGAAGAGTAGTGATCCCATGAGTCCGTAAAGAATCCAGGTCCCTATTAAGAAATAGAGAGAAAAGTAATTTTAGGGTAAAAGAATATTTGTACATAACAAAGAGGAATTTTAAAAATCACAATAGAAAGTTAACAGCTAAATGTTTAGTTTCTTGGCTATCATTAAAATTTGAATTTTTCAAAATAAATTTAGTTTTCACTCTATCCCATATGAATGTAATCAGTTAACTCAGCTTCCCATATGACTTGTCACTTGCTCATTATGTCTCTTTCTTATACGTGGGAATCTCACTCAGTCATGGACTCATATTACTGTTGTCATTTTCAGGAAAGCTTTCCCATGTCAAGTTAGAAAAACCTTCTCCAGCTCAAGGCAACATAGACCACAAAAATCTATGTTCTCCCAGAAGTTATTCTCTCTAAGTCGCCCACACATAAGTTTATGGATTGACTATAATGGGAAGCAGAAATCTATTAGATAACTGTAACAGTATTTTCAAGGTAGTTCTTAAAAAATTTGACTAGTATATATTTTATATATATTGAATTTTGTATATGCTGTGTGTTTCATGCAAAGATTCTAGTATATGTTCAACAAAAAAACTAATAACTTGCACAATAAAAACAATGATTTGTTCACTGACACTGATAACTCATTCCTACCATCTATAACTATTCTTCATCCATTTAAGAAATCCAATTTAGATACTGTTTAGGACTGTGTTGTCCTCCTGTGTAGGAGAGGTTATTAACCATATGTATAATTTTATTATTTTTTTTCTTTTTTGTGTGTGTCCATAACCAATTCTTAATATTTACAATAGAACTGAATATAGTTAAAAGATGTGGTCGTAACAATTCCTGGTTAGAACATGGACACAGTACATCCACCATTCAGGGGATTACATTACAATCTGGTCTCTGTTCCATTTCTGGTTTATTAAACATGTGAGAGTCATGTAAAACACTAGAAGCCAGCCACAGGTAATGGCACATCTCATATTTCATACAACCCAGCTCTCCTGCCTGACATGTTGCTCTCTGCTTCTTCAACTCCCTAAATATATGACCCTTATCTCTGTATTTTAGGTTAAATATTGACATCTGGTCCATCTCTTTGACTGAGTGATCCATTCAGAATCCCCTTCTGAATTACTGACCTTAGATTTCTACTTGACTCTCTACTTTGTAAGGACACTTGAAGAATTGCCCATGGTTTTAGGTAAAACTTGACCCTAGTCCTGACTCTGTGGAGCACCTGACAGACTGACCATCACCCTTCCCTGACTCTGCCAGTCAAGTCAGGGGCATTCAGAAAATGGTAGAGATTCAAGATTATTGAAATATTGTAGTTTGTCTGTGGTAGACATCTAGAATCAATGTTTAAACATACTAATGCACCAGTCCATGGCTCTTTAGATGGTGGTGATTCTTTAAGACTATTTATGTTCTATTTATGAAAAGGAATTCCTTTTCATCCATGGTTGACAAAACAACCATCAAACATCATTTATAATTCCAGTTATTAAGGTTTTCCATTGTAACTAGCCAGTTTCACTTAGACTTGTAAATTTAATAGAATCCATCTGCCACACCTAGCCAATCCTGCCATATTTGCCTTCCAGTAGAAACAATAACCAATTTGCCTGTTTTAGCTTCATGAATTTAAAACCAATTTGTTGCAATATCCAAAAATTAGTAATAGAAAGCCAGTTAAGTTAGAAAGATTAAATAAAGTTGATTCTTGTTTAGAGGCACTTTAAGACTCTTTCACGAAAACACATTTTTTTTTTTGAAGTATAGGCATTTTAATAGGGAAGTAGATACTCTGTCCTTAATAATTCCCAAAATTGTCTTTCCAATTCTACTTGGTGAATTGTGCCCTCAAGGCATGAAAATTCATTGTAATTTTAGTATATTCTCTGTGAGACAGGCAATGTCCAATGTAAGCCTATGGGGGTAGGAGTGAGGGCTTGTTATGGGGATCATTCTCCCAAATTATGTCCAAAGCAAGAAATGTTAATTGTTATCATTAGTCAATAACACTTAGGTTTTATAGTCATTGCCTTGGAGAGATCTGAGAAAAGAAACCTGAGTGGCCCTTTAATTATGGAAAACATTTTCCTTTCATAATTGTCTAGGAGAAAAAGAGTACATTAAAAACTGATGAATTGGTTGGCTGAAAACAGGTGAGGTAGGAGAAGAATAATATCTAATTCTTATCGAATATATACTATGAGTCAGAAAATGTTTTAGATACTTGTACATGTACATATACTCATGTAATCATACAGCAACCTGTGATGTAAGTATAAATATTATCCCCATTTTACAGGTCTGGAATATGTTCGTGAAAATGTAAAAATAATCATAATAACAACGTTTATTGAGCATTTACTACCTAGCAGGCACCACGATAATTGCTAAATATAAATTAACTCTAGGTCTCTGTGTATATTTATTAGTTAAGTACTATATGGTGTCTATTTTACAGGCCAGAAAACCTAGATTTAGTGATGTTAAGTAAATTGTCCAATGATCATCAAGCAGTAGAGGCATTGAACTCATAACAGTGTAGCTGTCTCACACTTAATCATTTTTCTGTACTGTTGAAAGAGAGAGAATTAGACTTAATATTTAATGAGAGTTCAAATGTAGGTCAAACTTATAGGTGACAAAAATAACCTCTATGTATTATATGACTTATAGGACACAAAAAGTGGTCTCTGTTAAAAAATGTGTATTTATATATATTTACTTTCATTAAAACACTTTTTTACTATTTAACTACTACTAGAAATTTATTTCTATAGAGTCCTGTCCCCTTTTTTATTGAGAACACACTTATGTTGAACCTTGAGTGGTTAACACTTGGGATAAGGTATTTGCCAACTGAGAATGAGACCCTGGCATAATTAAACACAGGACCAGGGGCTCTGGGAAATAGGTATGGCAAGGCCCAGGAAATAAACACAAATAGGAAAGAATGGACAATTTCTGGGTCTTCGGTAGTCCCAAGAAAATGAAGAGTTTCTAATACAAAGCACAAACCTCCTTTCCTATCTTTAGCCTGGCTGCTAAGCAGTTGGGTCCCATCTAATTACTTAGCTTATCTTCTTCTCTCCAGGCCATGTGGATTCAATTTTCCTCATATGAGTTTGCTGAGAGCAAAAGCAGAAATCCCAGAAGACTGCTTCTTAAACAAAAGGAGATTTATTACTTTTAACTGAAAGGGTATTTGTTATAGTTGGAATTGTGTGTGTGTGTCAGCTGAAAGGATGAGGGTCCTGGCTGTGGGCTGGAAGACTATAGAACAGCTCCAAGGAACTCTTTAACTTCTCACTGTTTTTCAGTTGTCATAGATGTAGCATCTGACCTCCAGAGTTCAAGCTGGAAAGGGAAACCAGAGGTCAGGTCTCTGATGGTGTGGTGACACATATACCTATAGGCCCTGACCCTGGCAACCCCAACCAGTTCCTTCATTGTCCTACAGCTCTGAAAGGCTAACTCTGTTTCCATTAAACATTTCCATTTCCATTTCTGTTTCCATTAACATTTCTGTTTGCATAAATCCCAGCATGTGGAATTTTGTTCTTCCAGTCCCTGGGAAAGGAGTAGAGGGTGGGGATACAAAATCTTGGCTGGATTTCAGGTAGCAAGGAAAGTCTGGGATTAGATGTTCCTGCTATGAACTGAACTGTGTCTTCCCAAAATTCGTACGTTGAATCCCTCATCCTCAATGTGACAGTTGTGGAGATAGGGCTTTTAGGAGGTCATAAAAGTTAAATGAGGTCATAAAGATGAGATTCTAATATGATAGTATTTTTGGTTTTATAAAAAGAGGAAGAGAGAGAGAGAGATCTCTGCATGTGCACCTACCAAGAAAAGGCCATGTAAGAATACAGTGAGAAGGTAACAACGTGCAAGACAGAAACAGGGTCCTTACCAGAAACAAAGCACACTGGCAACTTGATAAAACCTGAAATCATGAAATAAACAAGTTCACTCAGGGAATTGTTATAGATAGAGAAGAAATGAAGCCCAAAGATTGCATCCCCAGATGTTCTACAGAGCAAAGGTCAGTAACACAAGCAAAGAAAGAAAAAATGACTGAGGGGGATCAGACAGTGAGATGGAAGGAAAAGCAGTAGAGAGGGGTAAATGGATGAAAGAGCTGCAAGGAACAGAGAACAGTGAACTCTGTCAAATGTGCTGATGGGCCAGGTAGGAAGGACTAGGAATTCACCAACCCATGCAACTGACAAGAGCATTTTCAGTGAAGATTAGGGGGCAAAGAGCTGATTGGAGACGGTTTAAGAGATAATGGGAAGAAGAAATTATAAATAGCAAGTAAAAATAAATTTTAAGTGTTATTATATAGGGGACGAGAGGAGTGACACAGTCATTGAAGGGAGAAATGGGATCGAGGTGTTTTTTTTTTTAAATAGGGGAAGTGAGAGTAGGTTTCTTTGCTAGTAGTAGAGAAAGAGATGTGAAAGCAATATCCTTATTTCTGTGATTATTTGGCTTTTTCTAAGAGCACAGAAGTTTCAACCCATGGTAACCGGAAGGCAGGCTGAGTCTGAGGGCTGAGGGCACAGATAGGTGGGTGAGGTGGAGACACATGCAGAGAGCTTCCCCTTGTATTGCTTTTTTTTTTTTTTTTTTTCCTCAGAGAAATAGGAGTCAAGGTCATTACTTGAGAATAAAGAGTGGGCAGAGGTGTTGTGTTCTGAGGAGAGCAGATAAGGTCTGACATATGAGCAAGAGAATGAATGAGTTTCAGTCACCATTAATTAATCTGCTTGAGGGTGATGGTCAGGAATTTGATGTCACCAGTAAAGCACTTTTTATTAGCATTTATATTTAGCCAGTTTTACCTGTAGGATGATAACAGTATAAAAGGACTCAGTAGTTAAACAACTTTACAAGTGATAGCACACTGTGCACAAGAGAGTATAATAACATTCTTGATAAGGTGGTGCAACACAGTTGTCTCCACATGGGAGGTGCATACTCCAGGAATTTGCAAGACTGCATTGGGGTTCAAGGTAAAGCATTGAATTTCTAGATATTTTCATTTTATCAAATCCTTTAAACATTTCTAATATGTTATTTTACAATATCTATATTATATTAGTACAATCACACATGCTTATAACTTTAAAATAAATAGGGAAACAGCAGACTTGAACAACACTATTGACTAAATAAACCTAACAGACATATACAAAACATTTTATTCTACAGCACAGGACACACATTCTTCTCCAGCACACACATTCTGGCATTCTCCAGGATAGATCACATGCTAGGTCATAAAAGAAGTCCTAAAAAAATATAAGAAGATTGAAATCATCCCAAGTATCTTTTCCAACCATAATAGAATGAAACTAGAAATCAATTACAAAAAAATGGGAAATTTCAAAAACTATATAGAAATTTTAAAACACACTCTTGAATAATCATTGAGTCATTGAAGAAATCAAAAAAGGAAATTAGAGAATATCTTGAAACAAATGAAAATGAAACCATAACATGTCAAAATTTATGGGATGCAGCAAAAATAATACTAGTAGGGAAATTTATAGTGATAAATGCCTACATTAAAAAAGAAGAAAGATCTCAAATAAACAACATAATTTTACACCTCAAGGAACAAGAAAAATTAGAACAAACTAACCACAAAATTAGCATAAGGAAGGAAATAATAAAAATAAGAACAAAAATAAATGATATAGAAAACAGAGAAACAGTAGAAAAATCAGCAAAACAGTATAGAAAATAGAAAAGCAATAGAAGAAAAATTTTTAAAAACTAAGAGTTGGTTATTTGAAAAGATAAACAAAATTGGCAAAACCCTATCAAGACTTGCTAAGAAGAAAGAGAAAACTCAAATAAATAAAACCAGAAATGGAAGAGGAAACATTACAACTGATGCCACAGAAGTACAAAAGGTCATAAAGGACTATTATAAACAATTACACTCCAACAAACTGGACAACTTATAAGAAATGGATAAATTCCCAGAAGCATACAGCCTACCAAGACTTAAGCAGAAATGGAAAGCTTGAACATACCAATAATGAAATTGAATCAGTAGTCAAAATCCTCCCAACATGGAAAAACCCAACCAAATGCCTTCACAGATGAATTCTACCAAATCTTTAAAGAAGAATTAATGCCAATGCTTCTTAAACCCTTCCAAATTAGAAGGGAGAATACTTCTGAGCTCATTTTATGAGGCCAGCAGCATCCTAGTACCAAAGCCAAAGACACCACAAGAAAAGAAAACTGTAGGCCAATATCCCTGATGAATGTAGATGAAAAAAAATCCTTAAGAAAATATTAGCAAACCAAATTCAACAGCACATTAAAAGGATCAGGCACCATGACCAAGTAGGACTTATCCCTGGGATGGAAGGATGGTTGAGCATAACACAAATCAATCAATGTGATATGCCACATTAACAGAATGAAGAATAATAATCATATGATCCTCTCAATAGATATAAGAAAATCATTGGAAAAAATTCAATGCCCTTTCATGATAAAAACTCTCAACAAATTAGGTATAGAAGGAACTTAATACAATAAAGGCAATATATGAAACACCCATAGCTAATTTCATACCTAATGGAGAAAAACTGAAAGCTTTTCCTCTAAGATCTGGAACAAGGCAAGGATGCCTACTCTTGCCACTTCAATTCAATACTGTTCTAGATGTCTTAGCCAGAGCAATTAGGCATGTAAAAGAAAAATAAAAGTAATCCAAATTGGAAAGGAAGAAGTAAAATTATCTGTTTGCAGATGACATGATTTTAAATGTAAAAAAACCCTAAATACTCCGCACATACACACACAAACTGTTAGAACTAAAAAAGAAACTCAGTAATGTTACATGTTACAAAATCAACATACAAAAATTAGTGGTATTTCTATACACTAACAATAAACTATCTAAAAAGGAAATCATGAAAACAATCCCATGCACATTAGCATAAAGAGAATAAAATACTTAGGGATATATTTAACAAAGGAGGTGAAAGATTTGTACATCAAAAACTATAAAACATTGATAAAAGAAAATTTTAAAGTTACAAATAAATAGAAAGGTATCCCACATTCATGGATTGGAAGAATTAATATTGTTAAAATGTCCATATTACCCAAAGCGATCTCCAGATTCAATGCAATCCCAATCAAAATCCCAAAGGCCAAAATTTCAGAAATAGGAAAAAAATACCCTAAAAGTCATATGGAACCAAAAAAAGACCTGTGCAATTTTGAGCAAGAAGATCAATGCTGAAGGCATCATACGTCCTGATTTCAAAATAAATTACAAAGCTAGTTCTCAAAATAGCATGGTACTAGCATAAAAACAGACATAAAGACTAATGGAACAGAATAGAGAGCCCAGAAATAAACCCATATATTTAGGGTCAACTGATCTTCAACAAAGGTAAACTAATAATCCAACTAAAAATGGACTAAGAACTTGAATAGACATCTCTCCAAAGAAAGCACACGAATGGCCAATAAGGACATGAAAAATGCTCAACATCACTAGTTATCAGGGAAATAAAAATCAAAGCCACAATGAGATATCACTTCATACCTGTTAGAAAGGCTATTGTCGAAAAATATTATAAGTATTAGTGAGAATGTGGAGAAAAGGAACCCTTGGGCACTGTTGGTGGGAATGTTAAATTGGTGCAGCCACTATGGAAAATAGTATGAAATTTCCTCAAAAAAAATATAAATAGAACTACCATATGATCCAGCAATCACACTTTGGAGTATATGTTCAAAGGAATTGAAATCAGGATTTTAAAGAGATTTCTACACTCCCATGTTTATTGCAGCATTATTCACAATACCCAAGACATGGAAGGATGAATGAGTAAGCAAAATATGGTATGCACATACAATGGAATATTATTCTGCCTTGAAAAAGAAGGAAAGGAAATCCTGCAATTTGCAACAACATAGATGAACCTGGGGGACATTTTGCTAAGTGGAACAAATCAGACACCAAAGATCAAACACTATATGATAGCACTTATATGAGCTACCTGAAATAGTGAAATTCATAGAAGCAGAGAATAGAATGCTGTGTGTCAGTGGCTTATGGGAAAAGGAAATGGGAGGTAGTTTGACCCAAAGATACAAAGTTTCAGTTTTATAAAACAAATATGTCCTGAAGATCTACTGTACAGAATAAGGTCTATAGTAAACAATACTGTATTATATACTTAAAATTTTGCTAAAATAGTAGATCTTATGTTGTGTCCTTATCACATGCATAAAATTAATAATAAAAATAATAATTAAAGAGGTGGGGAAAAAAACTTTTGGAGAGGATGGGTATGTTTATGGCATAGATTTCTGTGATGGTTTCACAGGTACACACCTCCAAACTCAACAAGTTGTATATATCAAATACATCACTAGGAATACTACATGTGTTTTCACTTGCCATTAGTGATCAATTATTTTAAAGATAGTTTAACATCCTGGATTTAACAGAGGAAATACGAAGTAAAAGAATAATGAAATATAGGACTCCTGGTACAAATATCACATCTTAGAATACAGCTGTCATTTCTCTGGTCTAACATAAAAAATTAATATGCAATGAAAATTTTTTCTTTGCTTACAATTTCTTCCTCTGATAGAGTTTTACCTCATTTCTTTGTTCCCTTTCCATATACCCTTATAATTTTCCATTTACAAATATGTAATTTTTAAAAACTTCTATCTCCTTTAAGAAATAAATTTAATTCTATGATGTTTTATATTAACATGCCTGTTAATATATTGGAGAATTAGTTAATCCATCAATCTTTTGGAAGAAAATGACATTTCTGGGAATATATTGGATTTTCCAAGCAAATTTTTGTATTCTTATCATGACCCTGTTTATTTATTCTCATTGGTTTAAAAGACCATGAATGTCTCTTAATTTACAATGCTGAATTTCCTTTTGCTTTCCCCAGGGTCTCATTTCTCCCAAACAATCCCTTCAGCTGCACACCATTGAGCAAGAGAGACACTACTGATAATGGAAAGATCCACAGTGAGGCTGGCTGCCTGCCTTGTTTGAGGAAATCATATTGGACCATCCTGCTCTGCTACACCAGATGTCCTCCACTAATCCACTTATACAACCATGGTCCAGTGAGCTCCTATAAGAAAATGATCGAGAGCCTGAACCTAAATAAGGAATAAATACTTGACTCACAAAGTAAACCCTCTATACTTAGGTTTTTAAGATATGCAAAACTAAAACATTTTTAAAGTCATGATTTTCCTGGAAACTTTAATTGTATAATATCTTTCTTTTCTTGATCTCAGCCATCTTTATTATAAACCAAAAGATCCAATTTGAGATTTTCCCTAAGGTTTTATTTTCTATTCTTGTTAGAGGTGGGGAAATGAAAATGGCAATCTGTGATGGTTCTTTGTATTCAAGAGCCTTATAAAAAAGCCTTATACTGTGCTTTATTTTTTTTCTTCCCTTTTCCCCAAAGCCAGAAGAGCAAACTGTCTTTAAAACTATTAAAGGATAATATTTAAGAGATTGTATAATCGTGCCTCTTGTACAGATATAAAGCAAATGCATGTCAAAGACAGGTAAAATGTTATCACTGGTTTAAAGGAGATCTCAAAGAGCAGAGACGTATATAGGGAACTGGGAATTCTGAAATGAATTTACAAATTGATGCAAAACTGGCCTATCTACAGGGCAATAATCAGTTGCATTCCATTAGACATGATTGATTTTCAAGAATAATTTGCAATATTATCAGTTTTATACAACTTACAGAATTGTAAAATTGTTCGAAGACAATGAAAGGTTGAGATAACTTGGATGGGTGAGCATGACAGGACTCTCATTCTTTTTCTGTTTTGGCTCATTTCAAAATCTTACAACTTTTTCCTTAGTAAACTAACCAACCTTAATATCTTAGAAAAAATTATAAGTATACATATATATATATATATATATATATATATATACACATATATGTATATATATATTTATATATAAGATTCCTATGGAAATTCCTTCTGAAAGGTTTTCTACAACTACACTACTCTTTCATAAAGAGCAATAAATATTGTGGCACAGTTTTAGCTATGGAGTGATGACGTTTGCTGGCATGTGAGACTTCAGGAGTAGTATATAGACCATCTTAATTCCTATGCAAAAGAGTAAAACGTTCCTAAGTAATGCAAGATCATTCTGTTAAAAAATGTACATTTGCAGACTTCCCTGGTGGCACAGTGGTTAAGAATCTGCCTGCCAATGCAGGGCACACGGGTTCGAGCTCTGGTCCGGGAAGATCCCACATGCCACGGAGCAACTAAGCTCTTGTGCCACAACTACTGAGCCTGCTCTCTAGAGCCCACGAGCCACAACTACTGAGCTCGCAAGCCACAACTACTGAAGGCCATGTGCCTAGAGCCCATGCTCCACAAGAGAAGCCACCGCGGTGAGAAGCCCGTACCGCAACGAAGAGTAGCCCCTGCTCGCTGCAACTAGAGAAAGCCCACGTGCAGCAACGAAGACCCAACACAACCAAAAATAAATAAATAAATTTATTTATTTTTTCTTTAAAATGTACATTTGCAATCACCTCAGTTATTTAAAAAAGTAGTCATTTAGTTATGCTTATTTGACAGAGGGGAATGCTGGTCTAAGACCCTCTGAACTCAGTCATATTGGAAAAAGATTGAGTTAAGAGGAACGATAGAAAAGTGAAGTAATATTTACTGAGCACTAAACTTCGGCTAAGTGCTTCACAGGTCACATAAATTTCCATCTAAAAAAAAGCTATAAAGTACTATTTTCTTCATTTTATAGAATGAGGAACATTAAGTAATTTAACCAAAGGAGAATTGGGATTCAAATTCAACAGTTCTGATTCAAAACCCCATGTTCCTGTCTGCTCCCAAAGAAGGGGTAGAAAGACATGGTGACTCAGGATCAGAAAAAAGTTTCTCACAGGTTGGGGTAAAATAATTAAATCATAAAATATCAGAGCAAAATAAACTTCTCTTAATGACTATGTTCCTGAGAAGCAAAATAAAGACATTAAAGGCAGAGGGGCTCTGAGGAAATGTAGATGGAGACCAGTGCTCCCTATGTTCTGGTCCCCCTCTCCCTCTCAACTATTCCCTAGGAGCCCTAAGGATCCTCAGAAAACAGTTTCATATCCTGAGTTCATCCAATCTCATCAAAGATGCCTCTATGTTAGAAACATATTTTCTGATTCCAAAGTTGGTGCTTTTCCAAATAATCCATGTTGTCTTTACTGAAAATAAGAGTTGCACATGAGCCAGTATTTTAATTTCAAATCCAGTGCTGTAACCAGACAGCCCTCAGATCTGATTTAGGGGAGACCTACTCTTTCATGGTTTTCTGAGCCCATCCATGTGGAGTAAGGAAAGCATTTCCCAGCTTCTTTTGTGGACAATCTCCATGTAGGAGGGCATATTAGGAGAGCTCTATGGGCTGCACAAAGAAAGAAAGCCATCTTGAAGTTATAGTCTAATTTGACTAGGGACAAAGGTAAGAGGCAGAAGATAGGATGAGTGAAGAGGGAGCTTAATCCAGGAACACAGATGTGATTGACAAGCTAGAACATGTCCATTTGCTTCCTATGTCAAATCTACTGAGGCTGTGGTGTTTGCAGCTAGTCATGTACTTCAGGAATCTGAAACAGCCTTCCAAATACCTCCAGACATATTAGCAGTTGCAAGAGCATCAGTCAGTCTAGGTTAGGTTATGCTTCAGAATCAGATAATTCCCCAAACCTAGCAGATAATACAACAAAACTAAATTCTGAATTATAATAGGTATCCAGTGCAGATCATCAGGGGGGTTTTGCTCATCATGGTGCCTCAGGGACCCAAGCTGATGTGCTCAACATCACAACATGTACTTCTACCATCTCCACAGCAGTGGGAGGGAAATGTGGCTCTTAAAGCTTTGTTCATACGTGACACACATCACATTAGTCCTTTCATTAGCCAAAACAAATCACGTGGCTATACCCAGCTTCAGTGGGGACAGAGACGTGCTATCCTCCCATATACCCAGAAGGAAAACTAGAACAACCCAATGACCACCGCACCAAGATCAAAAGCACAGTAGAACTTCCAATTTGCATGGTATGCAAATGCATACTTTTCTAAGTGTATTATGCTTTGTGCCTCCTTAATTTTATTTTGTGCATATATTGTCTTTAGTCCCTAATGTTCCTGCTTTTCTCAGGATCTCTCCTTTACAACAGACTTCTTCACCTATGGCACCAATCCCATCTTATTCCTCAGTTAGTCCTGAAGAAGATTGGCCACCTCTCACTGGAATTACTCTGCAGACACTGCCAGAGTAAAGGACATTGCCCAGGCTAGAAGCTTCCAACTGTCTTCCCAACCACAAATTTGGACTCATCTGACCTTTGGCACTGAATGTATCCAGCCTGACTTTGCACAACCCGTAGTACACTGACATTTGAATTCTTCCTTCAATCCAAAAGGGAGGTCCCCACAGATCCTCAAATGTCCTGACATCCTCCATTTCATCACTGGTCTAGTGTTTAGGACTCTGAATGACTCATAGCCACGTATTTAGATATAATACTTCACAGCTTTCTCCTAATTCTCAGGCCTGGTAAATTATGACACAGGTGTTTACATAAACAGCAAATATAGTTTAATTTCCCATTGGGTTGGTGCTGAACTGTGAGTGTGGGGCAAGTGTCTACTTGACTCATATCCTCAGCATCTTCTCCTTTCCTCCCTGCCCCCACTGCTTCATCCTGCTCTCCTCCAGAGCATGGGGGGTAGAGGAGATGAATGAATGGACGGAAGAACCATGAAGATGAGGCAGGTATGTGATTCCGCTAACACAGGACTACTCCATTTAAATTATTTGACTGTTTCCTTTAAAGTTCTCAAAATTCCTTGGAAGAATGTTTGAAGAATTTCAAATCCTCACTCCCTCGTTTCCTTACATTTGCTCAATGTTACTGAGCTCACTTGTCAGTGTTTATTTTAGAAATTCACTTGGAAAAGATGAGACATGAGAATTGGTTGACCTCTACATGAAAAATGTATTCTTTGCAATTCTTTCAATTTGTCCCTTTAGAGCATATAATTTTGTCCCAACAGTCTATGGCCTAGGGCCCATACTGACATCTACAATGGAAGAGCAGCAGAGGAGGAGGCATCACAAAGTCTTCACCTCTGAGAGAATTTTGGAATAGTGTGAGTCTATTTGGGAGTTTGCTGGAGATCCACCCCATCCTACCTCCAGGCCCTGCTTACCATTTGCCTCTACCTCTATACGGGTGATTTCTCTCTGCTAGAGTTTCCCACATGAAAAATATGGTATATTGGAAGCACTCTGGTATCTAGTCTCAGTTCAATTACTTACATTTAATGCAAAAATTGGGCAATCTTTGAAACTCCCTGAACCTCAGTTTCTGCATGCATCAAATATGGATAATGTTCCCCACCCCCTCCACTCTTGTTCACCTTAGCAAAGAATTTATTCTGCTAACACTTAAGATATTAATTGCCAGGACTCAGTGAGCATTGTGCTACTGTTAGATTTCATTCAATTTTCAAAATACCATGAAGTAATTATGACGATTGGTCCCCCTTTTAAGAGGAGGAAGCTGAGAGTTAGCACGGTGCAGTAGTTTGTACAGTTACAGAGTTGGTAAGCAGTTGAGCTAGTAAGAGCCATACAGTCTATTCACTCTGACTCTAAAACCCAAACTCTTAATTATTAGGAAGTTCCACTCAAATAAGCCAATGGACTAGTTCAAAAATTATAGGAATGGCTGCACAAGTATGATAATTGCTGTTCTCTGTAGTGTACCCTCATATCAGGAGAAGGGAACTTGGCCTCCAAGTGATGGTGGGAGTTGGATGAAATTGGAAAGAAGTAGCAGGATGTCATAGACACTTAACCAATCTGAGTTAATCAATTCTGATTGCTAAGCTGTGATTTTTGTCACCCTGGAGTAGTTGTTTGAAGTAGAGGTATTAGGCAGCCATGTAGGGGGAAGCTGGTCTCAAAGGGCAATGACAAAGGAGCAGACAGGCAGAAGGTGGCAGAGATGAGACCAGGTGACAAAGGAAAGAAAGGGTGGAGAAATATGCTGATGGCTTCTACATCCATACATAATCCCTTTTGAAGGTCAGAGTCACTCTCTGCGTTTCAGGACCATAAACTAGCCCTAATTCCTCCCCATATCTTGCTCGAGCTAGTTTGAGTGGTTTTGTGTTACTTTATCCAAAACTCAACATCACCCTCTCAAAACAACCCTATTTTCACCCCCAAACTCATAATCTAGCCTCTGCTATTCAGATGTTCTCTTTAGGTTGTCGTTGGTCATTTTGGTTGATTTTTGGAACAAGTAAATTGTCTTATTTTACTGAAAAATTAACTGGTTGAGATTACTAGCTTTGGATTCAGACAGACCTGTGTAAAACTCTGAATCCATTTCTGACAGCTGTGTAACCTTGAACAAACTGTTAGAGCCTCATTTTCCTAATGTGTTGAAAGGGAAAACAATAGTAACTTCTCTGTAGAGTGATTAGGAAGAATAAAAGGGAAAATGCATAGCATGCATATCTTGCATGGTAGAGCATAGCATGTCTTCAATAGCTAATTGCCATTAATATAATAGTGCAATTTTTAGTTTGAAATGACCTTTCTAGATTTGGATTCTGGAAAAGTCATTCCTTGTGCTCATTTATAAGCACTAGGTAGGTGGAGACCAGTGAAATTGTATTTCTTGGCCAATTTCATTATTCTAAAACATTGATCAGAACTCAGTCATTTTAGGATAAAAAGCCCTGATTGTCCTTTGTTGTTGAAAGCACTATCACCCTTGTTGGCTTAAGGCCAACCTGATTTCTCCACTGGGAGGGCTGCTTTTTGCTTGTAAAAGGAATATCGGCTGCCGGGAACTCCTCAGATGCTGTCTTCACTGCAGATAGCAATAAACATCTGCGGGAAATGTGTTAGTTGGTCTTGATCCTAGTCATTTTCTGCCTCATGACTGAGCCAATGCCAGGTAGACAATGTCAACAAACAGACAACAGTGAGAGCCGCCCTGATATAGGGTAATAAAGAGCTTTGACCTTGGCTTGCTGCATTCCTACTCAATCTCATTGACAGATTAAAGATTCCCCCACACACATTTCAATCGCTAGGTTAATATATATATGGGCATTACTTCACTGACTTTGTTTATCACCCATCTGCTTAAGAGATGGAAGATGATTTACTGCTTTGAAGAGGTTTATTTAAAAACCACTTCCTGGAGCCAGAGAGAGCTGCAATACCCCAGCCAGATCTCTAAATACAGGGTTGAATGCCTGCTTCCCCTATTTTACAGTTTCCCCTCATCCCTTGCTGGGGCCAAATGTTATAAATGTGGCCCATGAATTTATGCATGGGCAGATTATCAACTGCTGAGGACCCATGGCACCTTTCCTATCGCTAATTAGATGTGTGACCTGTGACAACTTACCTAACCTTTTTGAGCTTCGGTGTCTCTTTCCTAAAATATGGGGATGGATTTGCTCTGTTGAGAATAGGTGAGGATTAAAGGTTATGAATAGCTATAGATAATGACCAGTGCATGGTTAGATGGTAAGTGCTGACAAAAACGTTGTTGTTGCCATGATGATGAAATGGCAGTCGTGCTGGTAATGTCAAGGAGCTTAATGTCCTCTTATGCAGGGGGTTGGTGAGACATTTAGAAGACACATGACCCTTTTAGGCCATGAGTAGCAGTGCAACAGTCTTTCAGCTCCTTCTACCCTCATGTCCACGGCTGCCCCATAGACTGTGTACCTGCATCTTTGTGAATTCTCCTAACGGGAGTTCTTCCAACTGAAGTCGCACCCATGACTTGGGTCCTATGAACAGATTTGACACTTGAATCAAAGGCTTATTTTGTTCTTAATTTTTAAACACAGTTGGTCCTCAGATTCTAGCTAAATAAAACATCCTACATGAACCATGGTCTTCCAAAGCCACTCATACAGGCCTCTGTCAGAGCTGGTGAGGGACTTGGCTTGGAAAAGCCCATAGAGAATTCCTGGTGGTTCTCCAGGGAACACGGCAACCTGTGTTCCCTCAGCCCTATAGTTAGATAAGAGAAGTACCTCGATGCTTCTCTCCTTCTTCTGGAAAGCTATCACTGGATGCATCTTCTTCACCTGGTCTGAAGGAGGATACAGTGAACACTCCTCAGAGGGGAATTCAAGAGCAAATGGTGGCATTGCCCTTTTGGGAGACTTTTGAATTACTACTATACAGTAATAATCTTTGTTTGAAATTTTCAAGTTTCAAACTATAAATAGATTATTTATAATCATTTTGGAAATCCAGCCAAAACAGTATTTACGAATTCATTTTCAGAGGCCACTGAGGAAGTCTAAGCTACAGCAGCTACACCCACGATTTCTATTTCTCTAAGTTGAAAACTGATCTCCCTATTCAATTTCAGATAATTATGAATAATTCTGTATATCCAGTAACATACTGCCAACCTCAGCCTTCCTTGCTTAAGCTCATTATTTGCTAATGATTTTCTCAGCCACAAAACTCCTAAAATTCCCTTGAGTTACGTTTTATAAAAAACTCACAGGACATGCATTCCATTTGTTCAGCATCTGTGCTGGACAACATCTGGAGCCTGAGGAAATTCCACTGCTCGGGGTATGATGCATAAATGAAATTACTTTTTCATGCACTTCAGAAGAGATTCAAGAGCATCCTTCTGACCAAACAAGCCCTTTTGTTCTCTTCCAGCAAGTGTTTCTCATTAAAAATGTCATATCCCTAATAAATTGTCTTATTGCCCCAGCAGCTGGGCCTATTGTTTTCACGGTTTTGTGCACTCTCTGATTCTCACAGGGAACAGAAAGCAAGAGAAAAATGGGATTTTCCCCCCCATTCTGTCTGCATGAAATGCTTTTTGTATTTGAGTGAAAACTTGTCTTTTATAGAAGCCCTCTGTGCTCTCAATAGTCCCTGCTTTTGGCAAATTGTCCTCAGACACATCCTGTCAGATTTACTTTTCCTATCCAGATATTGGATAGTGGCAGTTTGCTGCTAGTGACTGCAGCTCAGTCTGAAAGGTGGCTTTTTTTTTTTTTTCCTAGTGATTTATTTTTTGCAAGAAAATGTTCAACATGGCCAGTCTTTAGTCTGCTATAAGAATATAATTTCAGGGAAGACAAAATCAAAGAAATTAACTGAAGACAAGAATAGAGGATGGGAGATGTGTGCGTGTGTGTTTGTGTGTGCGTGTGTATATAATCAGGGGTTCCTTTAGAAGCTACACAGAAGTGTTAGAACAATCTTAGAAACAATAATCCAAACTGTGTCCCAAGTTGAGGTATGAAAAAATATCTGGATTTTGTATCTCTGGTCAGAACCAACCTTGAACGTGAAAGGTTCAACTTTTATCAATTTATTTTCCTCACAGTACTAACTCCCCTCACGACTGGCTTTTGTCCACCAGGTCACTGGGGTTTTGTACACCCAAACTCATTTTTCCAGTTATTCAATCCACTTTCTACACGTGACATAAAAAAATTAAAAGAATGGCCTAACTCGAAGAGACAAAAGTTGTTTCTGGCACACAAATTTCTTTGCACTGGGAATTATTTTAGAATCTCTAAACTTCCTCTGACTTTTTCAAAACCTTTAAGGGATGGATATGGGAGGCCAGTAGACAGAATTGGTAGGTTGTCATGAGCTGGGCAAGTGGCCTGATTTTTCATTCAAGGTCCCAGAATTTTCTTTACCAAACACAAACACAGGTCATCATTCACATCTGCTTCCTCTGATCCTTTTGCAACTGAGCTGTAGATCCCCGAGGGCAAGGTCCGTGAGCTATATGGGCAACTGAGTCTGCGTTGTGCCCCCGGGGGCTCTCAGTTTCTAACCGAGGAGATTCTAGACTGGCATGCCCCCGACAATGTTAATCATCAACAAGCCATTAAAAGACCTCTGGGGGCACACAGTTCAATCCAAAAACTGTCTACCTAGGGTCTTACAAATGCCTATGAAAACCTACGCTGGCCCCATCAAAGTCCCACCTCTGTCCCAGGGGTCTTAAAGTCTACATTGGGACAACTCGTTAAATATTTGCACATGTTATGATAATTATAAATCCAATTCACAAAGACAGGAGAAGCGAAGAGTTTCACCTTAACTTGAAAATCAAGGGAGGCTTTACAGTGGAGTTAGATTGAGATAGATTTCAATGCACAAATCAGAGTGCCCAGGGAAGACAGGTGGGGAAAGGCTTTTGTACCAGAGCCTAACCTCTGAAAGCACAGAGGTGTGAGACATCCGTTTATTTGTTCCTTCGCTTATTCTTTGTTCTTTTCTTCCACAAAGAGTTAGCACATACTATTAGGCGGGCACCATTCTAGGTGCGAGCAATACAGTGACGAGCATGACAAATAGTCTGCCTGATGTTCTTTTTTGTAGGGGATACAGATTAGGAATAAATATGCAAGTCAACGTATAATATACAAGTGCTATAGAGAAAAATAAATCAGCATAAGGGGGATGAGAATAACGGTTAGGAAAAAGAGAGCTTACCATGGTGGTCTAGAATGATCTCTCTAAGGACGAGACATTTCTTATAAGACATGAATTTGAACAGACACAATGTGATGTGTTCCAGGGACCATAAGTACTTGGTCTTTGATGGAGCATAAATTGGCAGGAGAGTAAAAAGGCATGAAACTCCTGAAGGTATGTAGGGCTATATAACGAGGGACATTCTTGTGCACACTTCGTAACATTCATGTAAGTAACATAGCTAAGACCAGCAGTGCAATCATTAAGGGGTGGTATGCAGGTGGTGGAGTGAAGGTGAAGATGAGACAAGTGTCTTAGAAATACAACCAAGGACATTGCTTTCGAGTGGGGAGGCTCTGGATCCACAGACATTGGGTTATAAGATACTGTCCTCGTTGTGTACATCATAATCAACAGCAGCAGCTGCAGTCATTGAATTCCTCTTACGTTTAAGGAACTGTTTAAAGTGCATTACTACTGAGAAATGAAATATTTCCTGCCATATCAGTAAACGAAGGATGTCACAGTCATCAGCAATTGCAGCCCTCCCACGTGAGCTGGTGAGCTCTGAGGAAACTCAGGAAGGAAAGAATACCTGCCATCTAGCAGCCATCAGCAGCCACTCCCAACGGTGAGCCCTGAGGAAACTCAGGATGTGAAAACACAGGATACTGGCCCCAGATAGCTGAGGTGCATATCAAAGGAATGATTTCAGTGAGCCCCGACTCTTGCATCTTCCCTTACATAGAAAAGCGCTAAATTCCTTAACTTGGGATATCCGGTCCTTCTGACGTTCCGGACTACTTGCCCTTTGTTGAAAAACTCCTATATATCCTAGCTCTCCTCTCACCTCCTCGGAGCAGTTTCTCAGAGCTATCTGAAATGCTGTCTCTTGGGCTGCAGTCCTCATTTTGCCCCAAATAAAACTTAACTAGCAACTCTCACGTTGTGCATTTTTTTAAGCCTACACTACTATGAACTCTTTAAATTCCTCAACAGTACTATGAGTCAGAAAGTTTAAGTACCTTGCCCAAGGGGTCGCGGCCAGTTCCTGGCAGAGAAGGGTCATCACTCCAGGAAGTCTGGTGGGTCCAGAGCCAGAGCTGCAACCCCTTTGCTATACTACCAGACACAGTGAGAGACCGTCAGGGCTGGGAAGGAAGGTATTTTCAGGGGCACCAGAGAGCAGGAGAAAGCTTTAAGGTACAGTAGTTGGCAGGACTTGCTTAATTGATTAAGATGTGGGGGTGATGGAGAGGAAGGAGTAGAAAATGATTCCAGGGGGTCTAGCTTGGCAAGCCATGTGGACCAGGATGACACCAACAGAGAAATGCCCTGGTTAGCCAAGGTCCAGTCAGACTGTCCTGTGAGTTACACAGGAAATAGCTGGATCTTTCTCACAAATGAGTCATTTCATAGTCACCTAACATGACCAACTTTTGCTTGATTAGGGAGCAGATTCCTACAGGATATGGCAGAACAAGTCACATCTCTGCCCTGCTCAAAAACTTTTGATAACTCGACAGTGCTTTCCAAACAGAGTACATGCTTCTCTTTCTGGTATTAAAGAAAAAACAAAAACAAAAACCTCTATATTATAGTTCAAATAACCTTGTTCATCCCAATTTCCATCTGTTTTCCTTCTAAAAGCCCAGTGTCCAATCAACTGGGCCCAGCAGAGTGCCTGGTCCCTTGTGGGTGTTCTGTCATTTAGACCCTGCAAGGGTTATTGGAAATGTCAAGGGTTCTAATGTTGGAAAGACTGGATTACTGTACCTAGTAAACTTTGATGAGTCATTTAATTTCCCTTTCAATTTCCTGGCCAGTCCTGGGATGATTTTTGACCCACCACCTAATGGAGACGACCAAATAATAATCATATTCATAACATTTGTCGTGCCCTCTTCAGTGCCTCAAATTCTTCTAAGTTCTCTGAAAGCAGTTTCTTTTTTTTTAAGCTATTGATTTATTTTTATTTTTTGGCCGCGTGGCACGGCATGTGGGGATCTTAGTTCCCTGACCAGTGATCAAACCCATGCCCCCTGCAGTGGAAGCACAGAGTCTTAACCACTGGACCACCAGGGAAGTCCCTGAACGCAGTTTCTTGTCCTATCTTCCAAAGACCTTCTGCACAAGGTACCAGTGGAGAAAACTGAGACACAGGGCAGTTAAATAACTTGCCCAAGGTCACATTTGACAAGTTAGCACCAAGCATAAATTAAACCCCAGGTGGTCGGATGCTATCCTCTTAACACAACATTAGGCTGACAAAGTGAGAATGCATATCATATATAAAGCATCTGGCACATAACAGACCCTCCACAAATGCCCTTCCCCTCTGCTCTCTTCTGCTCCTGTCTGCAGCTCCTAATTCAACTGCTCTATAGTCTTAGGCTGGTTTCACCACCAAATATGCTGGGTATACTGGACTTGGGCCACTGAACAACTTGCCATATTGATCATACTGTGCAAAACAACATCTGCCACTTTGTAAAACACCACTCCCGTAACTGGAGAAAACCACATGCACAGGAATACTTCCATTATTGTAGGTCAACATCATCATTGTTGTAAAACCATGTGGATTTTTAAGTGTTTCTGGATAGTAAATCTTAACCAGGTGCACTGGTTGTACATTTTTGGATTCTTCTCAAACCTTATGTGTCATCACAAGAAGGTGATCAATTCTCACTATCACCAGTAATTGAGTATACTGGTGGGAAGGAATCTGTATGCTGAATTTAGTGAGTGGATCCACAGGACGTAATTGTGGGTTAACTTTTTCAGCAGAATGGCAAATGAAATGTACTATAAATGATCAGCTGACTCCTTATAAAGTTGATAATTTCTATTGGGAAATAATGTAAACCATGTGTTTCCCATTTGACATTGATTTAAACTTGGACAATGGAAAAAAACCTTCCAAACCAAGCAAGTAAATATTATTATTGAATGGGTTATCTTTTACTGGAATACAGATCAGTATTAGGGGTAATATTCACCCAGATCCAACTGCAAAGCATAGCCTATGGAGGACTTTCTTTTCTTTCTCTAAGCTTTCACTGAGTTAAACATTTCCAAAGAAATACACTGGAAAGGTACAGTGGCTTTGAGATATGTCAACTTGACTAGGTTTCTCTTTCCAAGAATTCTCTTCTCTGTATATTTCCTATTAGAGTGGGTCACAGGAGAAATTACTGGGCAAGATTTGGAAGGAAGAAGTGAAGTAGCAGCCATTTTTTAGCTTACATAAGATCAGTAGAAACATGTCTCAATGGCATGAAATGGTAGCTGGGCCTGCACCTGCTCCACCTTCCACTGAATCCTCCTTCAGCTCCTCTAACTCCTGGGCTGGGTTTGTGTGCTCAGCTCTGTGATGAAGGACCCGGCTTCTGAAGGACAGTCTCACCAAGTTCAGAGGCAACAAGAACTGCCACAGGTTTCAGTCCTTCCTCAGGAGCTCAAGCCTGTGCCTGTGGGTTCCAATTTGCCCTTCCTCCCCAACTTTACACCCACCCACCCCTCCTAACTGCCTGTCCTGGGAATTCGAAGTTCCAGCATTAAACACAAAGCCAACAGTCTTACAAATATTGTTTTTCCTCATTTAAGAATATTTACTTGCTCAGTTTGGAAGGTTTTTCCAATGTCAAATGAGACACATTTGTACAACAGTCTTACAAAGATCATTCTAGCTACCTATCATGGTTTTTCTTCCCTGGGTGTATCTTGACTACACTGAGGAATCAAGTTTAAGAGACCTGGGTTCAGTGACATACTGGTAACTGCTCAAAAATTGGCTCTCCAGAAACAAACAAGAAACAAAAAGAAATTCTGATTTGTGATGTTTGCCAATTTTCACAGTGTAAATAACCACACCATGGCCACTTTCAAGCTACCGATGTGATATCACTGAATGCAGAATTGGGAAGTGATGTGCAGTAGCACACCATTATGTAGTGTTTCCAACCTACAGATAAAATGAATGCAAATGACCTCAAGAGCTCAGTCAGGCATTGGTCAGGGCCAGACTGTAAATACTTTAGTCAGTTGTTGCAGGCCATATAATCTCTGTCACAACCATTCAACTTCACCATTTTAGTGGAAACCAGCTACAGATAAAACAAATGGGCCTGGTTCTGTTCCAATAAAACATTATTTACAAAAAATAGTTGATGGAGCAGACTTCACCAGTGGGCTGTATTTTGCTGACTCCCAACATAGATAATAGTAAAATGTAGGAAATAATCAGGAAGTGATGAATTTTAAGTATTTTCACTTTTGTTTTTAATAATTCTAAAGTTATTATACTTTAATTTGCACAATAGCTCTGCTTAACAGCTGGCTCACAAAATTTTGGAAAACTTAGCAATCAGCTCTCAGACGCTTGAAAACCCACTTCCTGGGTTCAATTCTAGATCGGTCCCGTGTGACAGGGGGCAAATGATCTCAGTCCTTTCACCTGGGAACCACGGGTGGGGCCTCTCCAGCTGTGCTCTAAAAGGATGAGAAGTGGTATATAGGAAGACCTAGCAGCTGGGGTTAAATAATTGATGAAAGGAAGCTGCATTAATAATTCATATCTTTCTTCAGTTATGACCTTCAGGTCAGTCCATACAGGATAGAAGCTGGAAGGAGGGGAGGAGAAAGCACAGGAAATACAACCAGCCTGTATTGAGTGCCTCCTATATGCTAAACACTACAAAGAGTTTCCAATCTTTAATTCACTTAGTCCTCACATCAGAACTTTGAGTGTATTGTCATCTCTATTTTACAGATATGAACCACAAGATTCAGAGAAGTGGAACGTGTGCAAGACCATTCAATGGGCAGGGTCAGAGCAGAGTTTAATCCAGGTCTGAGTGATTCAAAACTCCCTCCCTGTTGTGTGGTTGAACCCCTAATGGAAACCAGGTTCAGAAATGAGTTGGTGATATAAGCTCAGTGGTAATCAACATTTTATTCCAGTGATACCTTTGGCTGGAAATCAAGTTCAGAGGCTTGTTTTATTGAATAGCTGCATTGGCTGATACTGCTTATACAGGGCCTTTACACTAAATGCAGGTAGAGCTAGATCAGTAGGTGTGTACTGAATATGCACTGAACTGGGTACTAGGGATGCTCAGATAAATGCCACAACCCTCTCTTCAAGGGGCTCATAGATCAGCCAGGGAAACAGACTGATCAAGTAATGAGTACAGTGCAGCACCTGATAGTGTGAGAGGATCTATGGGAGGGATCATATAAAGTGAAAATGAAGGACGGAGGTGTGTTCCTAAGAGGAGAACTAGTAATTCCAGGAACACTTGTTCTCTCATTTCTTCCACCTCTCAGGCACCTGCACATGTTAATAATCCCTTCTCACCCACCTTCCCTCTTTCTCATCACTATTTTGTCTGCTCCCTCTCTTCATTCTTCAGGGAACATTCCAAGCAGAACCTCCTGTGGAAGCTCTTTTGTGAGACACATAGTCTAGGCTCAGAACCTCTCTTCCCTGTCTCCGTAGGACTGTGGCACATGGATCATTATTGCAGACTTATTCTCTGTCCTGCAATGGTCTATTTATATATGTGTCTCTCCCATTAGATGAGGAGTGCCTTGAAGACAGGGACTATGCTACTTGACTTTGTATAGGTAGCACCATGCAAGATGTCTGGTCTATAATTGTGTTTGACAAATGCCCAGAGAATAAATAAATGAGCAAGGCCTGAGCTGAATCCTCAGGAATATCAAGGACATAACAATGGAAAACATAGAGAAAGGGCAAGAAAGATAACTAAAGGTTCAGGAAAGTTACCCAAAACTCTAAAGACACTGTCCTTAACAAAAGTTTCTTTCTTTGTCTTTCCCTTACATCTCATCAGAAGTAATGCCACCTCTCACTGGAAATATTTTTGTCCCAGGACCTAATTTTATATTACATTCAGATGTTTCCTGAATGTAAGCCTGAGAATCACCTGATTTTATTTGGGAAAAATCTAGAAGTCTCTGGATGATTGAAACTTAGTTGTTTCCAGCCATACTTTCCCATCTCATCCTTCCCGACCAACCCAATCATTCAAGGTGATCTCATGAATTGACTGTATAATAAATACATTGCAATTCCATGCCAGAAACTTTTTATTTATCCTCCCTCTATTTAAAAAATGTAGATTCTATTTGCTCTCTGGGATTCTTGCCTCCTGCCCCAGATTCCCGATTATTTATTCATACCTCCTGGGTTGGGTTCTTCTATGTAGGATGATGTAAGGAGGTCTATTCTCCCCCTTTGCATGATAGACCCCTCTTCTCTGACGTAGCACTCCATCAACTTTGAAATGAATGTTTCCATGTCCATGTTCCTTTTTCTCACAGAAAAATAAACTCTGGGATCAGCGACTTCCTTTCTAATTAGGTCCGTCTTCCACTTGTTTCTGACTTCTCTACAATGGCTCTTGGGGAAGAGAAAGTATTAATACCCACTTGCAAATGATTCAGGAGGACTCAAATTTAAAAAGGGCACAGTGGGGATGACCTGATCCACTCCACAGTGTCTGGGGCCTCAGCTATAAGAGAATGAGAGAACGGCTGGGGTCCCAGAAACGGCTGGGGGCTGGAATCATCTGGAGACTTCCCTACTTACACGTTGAGAACCTGGGCTGGTTCATGAACTTCATGAACTTGAAGGTCATGCTCAACTGGGATTTTCAACTGGCACCATCACATGGCCCTTCCATGTGCCTTGGGCTTCCTAGAGCATGGCGGCAGGGCTCTGAGAGAGTCCATGAGACCATAGCAGAAGTTGACCTAGCCTTGGAGGCCATTCTGCTGCATTCTAGTTTCACAAGCAAGTCAGCCCAGAGTCAAGAGGAGGGAAATTTGACTTTGTTTCTGGATGTCTGGGTTAGTAGGGTGGGTGGGAGGGAGGTCAAGTTACAGAAGAGCACGTGGAATAGAAGATACTGTTCTGGCCATCTTTGGAAAACATGCTTTTCACGTGTTCTACAGCGTTCTCTGTGCAGCCTCCTTCTGCCTCCAACAGAAGGAGTGGTTCATCTTGGAGTGGTTTGCTCAGGCATCTCCTCCTCTACTTCCTTCCCATATTAGCTCTTTCCCTCTTTCTTCCCATCTAGATTATAGAAACAGCCTCTTACTGGAATTTCCAGTCTCTGCCCTCTTACAGGTTGTTCTGCCCTGCAGTCAGAGAGATTTCACTTAAATGCAAACCTTTCCACGTGACTCCCCAACTTAATCCTCGCAGGGTTCTCTTGAGGTCTTGCCACCTGCTCTGACAATTAAGCCCAATCCATCCAAGACCTTTCTTGATCCAACCCCTGCCTACTTCTGCCTCTTTTCTCTGACTGCTCCATGAATTTAAAGTAATTCTCTCAACACAAAAACGTTGCATCATGCCTCAGTACCTGGCAGACAGCAAATGTCTGACAAATTGCAACTCTTATCACATTAGCCATATTACTGCCCACGGCCTCCCAGAAAACCAGAAATTCTTAATGTTCCCACACCCTCTACTGTGAGTGAGTAATAAAAGCACTGCAAGATATTGTCTTTTGTCCTCAGAGTTTAAAGGACCTCATATAAGGGACTAAAATGGAGTTGCAATTTGGTTGCTTTGGTTAAAGGAGTATTTGAGAGTGTAATATTGCAGATGGGGATTAGATTTTCATTTCCACTATGTACAAGGTGCAGATAAGTTCAATTTTAAGTCTTTATTTCCACTTGAAACTTGGGAGTCATACATGGAAAGGTTAAACAATTTTCTCCAAATTACACAGCTAGTAGTAGGTAAAGTGGGACTTCCCATTTTTAATCACAAGGATTGGGAAGGGTATTATCAAACATGTGAGGAGCTTTGAACATCCTGGATACAAATACCTACAATATACACACTGGTATTACAATAGTCCATTCACTTAACAACTTCATTAACAAATATTTGTAACAAGCAACTATAATCGAGCAGGATCAATTTTAGACATGGGGCAGGGAGTGATGGAAAAACTCCATGTCCTAATCAATGTTATATGTGAGCAGAGCTTCAAGTTAGGTCTGCCTTTTTGTGAGGAAGTCATGCAATTTCTCCCATAAAGGTCCAGTTCCCTATATAGTCTCAAACACATCATTAAAATTTCATGAACAAAAAAAGAAAAAAAATATCTGTAAGTTTTCAATATGACAGTTAGATTGTATTTTTTTCCTAATTATCCTCTTACTCAAGCTATACATTTTTGTATAGCTTGAGGCCCCTTAAATTTGTCCTTTAGAGATATTCAGATATGTTTTAGGTGGAACCATAGGAAATCACTGATATCTGCCCATTTTTGACCCACAAAAACAATTTCATATGATTCAAACTACATGTTGTTTAGAATTTTCTGAACAAAACTAATAAATAATGGTAATAATGGGAATCCTGTTTAAGTGTTAGTGAGAATTCCTAGAGTCTAGTGTTTCAGTGTTAGGCCTGATGATAAGACTTGGTTTCAGGTAAATACTATGTATCCGGTTAAGGAAGTGTCTTACCATCCTGACCCAACAGTAAGAGTCCAGAGAGGCCTGGGGCTGACCTCACTTCGTCTCCTAACTAGTCACACAACTAGTGTAATCTTGAGACCTCAGAACATTCACATTTCCCTTTTGAAATTTGTTTTACAGCATCAAAAGGAAAGACACATGAAGAAGTCATGAGATTACTTAAAAGAATATCAAGATTAAAATAATGCCATGTATAGCTCATTAGGCTTTACAGAGCATTTCCTATGAATCATTATCATTTTATCTAATTGTTACAACAATCCTGTTTAAGTAGGCTTTATTATTTTTACACTGACAAGGAAGCCAGTGCTGAGAGAGGTGAAATACTGAGTGAGAAATATTTCTCACACAAAAAGAAATATTTCTACCTAGAAAGAGGGAGTGGTGGGGTTTGAACCCCGTTTATGAGAGCCCACAACAAAATGTATCAGTGTGTCCCAAGAACCCTGATCTTTTTCATGAATGGATACTGTCTCCTATTTGACATAAACTTTCAATCATGAATTGATTCATCCATTGCCAGCGGAAACAGCCCAACAGGAAAAAGATTAGGAGTCCTCCTGTTGGTTTTTGGAACAGCATTTCTTAAAAGATTATTGGGTAGAGCACTAATTTCATCAGAGACTTACTCTTAGGTCGAAAGAACATTTTGAAGCTGAGTTAAATGAAGTTAAACAGTTTTATTTATTTTAGTATAAAAATTGTCAGAGATTTAAGCAAACTAATATGCATTTGATTTTAATAAATGATAGTTCATGTTAAAAAATAAAATAAAATAAAGATAATACTTATCAGTGGCCTTCATCCAAGGTAATGTCTCACAAACACGATCTGCAGAGCACAGGATTTAACAATTCCTGTCTAATGTGGAAATGTCGAGGTTCATTTTGCCCCTGTTCCACCCTGTCATGGCATAACTTTTATTTCCATTTGCTTGTATGGGAATTTTCTCACTGTGAAACCTCTGACCTCTCCTTGATGCCTCTTTTATTCTTTCAACTGCTTTTCTAGCCCATTTGGCCACATATTATGACCCTTCACTCCCAAACCTGAAATCTAATGAAGCAACAGTGTGAAATAAGCCTTATTTCATCACTCTGCATTTTGCGAGCCACTGGTTTCAACAGCGTAGAGTTATAGAACCATAACAATATTTTTCCTGTGGGAATATCTAATGGGCCTTCTGTGGACCAGCTTTCTCCTCCTCTCAACCTCTACCTTAGTATTGTTAAAGGACATTCAGTGCTTTGTTTCAAACTTCAGCCATGACAGACTACTTCAAGACTTCAGCTTCGTAAGCAAGGTAGAGAGACCTATTTTCTCAAAACGCTTTTCCCCCAGTTAGGTCATGTGCTTACTTTACTAAAATGTGAAACTCAGTCAAACTTTTCTAACATCAAATTTTTATTTCTTTCTTTCTCTTTTTTTTTGCGGGAAAAGGAGTGGGGAGGTAGGAAAGGAAGGGAGAAAAGGAAAGCATCTGAAAACCTACACACACACACACACACACACACACACACACACACACACACACACACAAATACTTTCTAATTCTGGGCCAGAAGAAAATGAGAACTATCACCCAACCTTTATTTTCCGTCTTTAGCAACAGAGGGAACTGAGCATCTCCTTAAGGAAAGTCAAGGTCAATGTATTTGGCACCTGTCTGGCTCAGGGGCCAAATTGTAGATGAACAAGCCATCATTTTATTAGTCCAGGTGTAATTGAAGCTTCTGATCTGTTTATCTGACTTCATCGGAGGTAATCAGGATCTGCCATTATGTGAGAATAACGTGACTCTGTGCAGATATTTCAAGCAGGTCACAGCCTGGAGGCCTTCCCAAAGTAAGATGAAAGAAGCCAAAAAAGGAAACAAACGTGTTGAGAGCATACAACTCTACTGTGGGGCTGAGTACTCTTAAAGGCATTTCAAAGAGAGGGTTTGAGTTAGTTTAATCCTCACCACAGCCCTGTGAAATAAATATTAATTTACAGGTGAGGAAGAGGAGGCTCAAAAAGGTTATGTAATTTTTCCAGGTCACACAGCAAGTGACTGGCAGAGAGAGGCTGCAAATCTAGTTCTGTCTGCTGAGGTTTCAGGGCTCTGCGCACTACACAGCTCTGCTTCTGGCTCACTTTGTATCTCTTGGCTCTTACAGTCCATGTTCCCCCTGGACCCCTCTCATTCATCACTTCAAATTCCACTTTCTTTTTTTTTTTTAATGAGAAATCATTTTTTTACTGCATTTCCAAGCACCTGGGTAATCCCCAAAGGTCGTTTTCACAAGACCATGGAGAAATTGTAAGACCTGATCTCCTTCTTGGAATGCCGACTATGAATGGCAAAAGGACAGCTTATTTCCAAGACTTGTTTCCCTCTCTGTGTCTGTCTCTGTCTCTCTCTCTCTTTCTTATACACACACTCTCTTTCTCTCTCTCTCTCTCTCTCTCTCTCTCTCATACTCTGAATCTCACACACACATATGGCTTACTTGCCCTACAGTTTAGTAGTTTAGTGACTTTTACATTATTTAATTCATTTTGCAAAAGAGAGAGAGAGAAAGGGAGAGCTCTGTTCCCGCTGGTGATTAGCGTGGCTACAAATGCATATGAGGCAGAAGGGATGGCTAATTCTCTTGGCCTGCAATTCAACTTAAATCATAATTCCTAAGATAGATCTCTTAATGTTAATGAGAACCAGATGCCTCTTGTTAATAATAATGTATGCTCGGGGGGATTAAAAAAAAAAGAGAAAGTGAAAGAGAGACTTTTAAGTTTTGTTTTACTTTTCTTAAAATATTGGTGCAGTCTAGCTAGGGGCAATGTGCAATTCCAAAATATATTTATATTGAAAGTCTACCATGATTCATATAAGGGCACCTGCATCATTTACTTCCCTGCAAAAGGTAAAGTGGAATGTGAAGATATTTTTTATGTATTTTATTCACTGTGTATTGCTATGATGCCCTCTCCCTAGGATATGAGACCAACTCTAATATTAGCATTATATACTCTTTTCCCACTTTAAGTGATACTGTTTCAATCTTAATTTAAATGGTGATACTAATAGAGGGGAAAGTAAGTTCATTGTTACTATGCAAATCATTTAATTGATAAAAATCATACATTTCAATCTTGTTATTATTTCTAAATCAAAACATTATCCATTATAACAAAATTCATCTAATGACAGGTCATTAATTGAAAAAGTGTACATTTAAAAGGTGACTATTTTTAAATGATATAAACAATGAGTTTTTAAATTAAGCCTATATACATGCAAAGTGATACCAAATAATGCCTATTCTAAAATAGTTCTCTATCCTGTACATATATCCAGAGAAAATTAATTTGAAAAGATACATGCACCCCAGTGTTCACAGCAGCACTATTTGCAATAGCCAAGACATGGAAGCACCCTAAATGTCCATCGACAGATGACTTGATAAAGAAGATGTGGTATATACAATGGAATATTACTCAGCCATAAAAAAGAATGAAATAATGCCATTTACAGCAACATAGATGGACATGGAGATTATCATACTAAGTGAAGTAAGTGAGACAGAGAAAGACTAATACCATATGATATTGTTCATATGTGGCATAAAAGGATGATACAAATGAATTTATTTACAAAACAGAAATAGATTCACAGACATAGATAACAAACTTATGGTTACCAAAGTGGAAAGAGGTGGGCGGGGGGAAATTAGGAGTTTGGGATGAAAATATACACACTAATATATATAAAACAGATAACGAACAAGGACCTATTGTGTAGCACAGGGAACTATATTCAATATCTTGTAATAACCTATAATGGAACAGAATCTAAAAAAGAATAGATTTATAGATATATGTAAAACTGAATCACTGTGATGTACACCTGCAAATAACACAGCATTGTAAATCAACTATATTTCAATAAAATTTTTTAAAAATATAGTTCTCTCTTCTGGAAATTTGAGAATTCATTGGCCATTTGAATAATGCTTTTTCTTACCTTTTTTCCACTGCCATTTGCAGTTGTTTACTTCTTTTCAAACTAAACTAAGTACTACCTGCTAGGTACATGTATTTGCCAGAACCATACATTCTTGATTAAGATATACAATAAGATTTAGGAATAACGCACATCAGACAAATAGCCTAATAATTCAAGGACCCCAATACTCCAAACTACCTCATCTAAAATGATACAGTAACCAAGACATGGAAACAACTAAGTGTCCATCGACAGATAAACATATAAAGAAAATGTGGTGCATGTAGACAATGGAATATTACTCAACCATAAAAAAATAAGGAAATCCTGCCATTTTCAACAACATGAATGAAAATTGAGAGCATTATGCTAAAAGTCAGAGAAGGAAAAATACAATATGATCTCACTTATATGTGGAATCTTAAAAAAACAAACATAGAAATAGAGAGTAGATTGGTGGTTGCTAGGATCATGGGTGGGGGTGGAGGAAATGGGTGAAGGTGGTCAAAATGTACAAATTTCCAGTTATAAGATGAATTAATGCCAGGGATGTAATGTACAGCATGATGACTACAGTTAACCATATTATATTGTATATTTGAAAGTTGCTAAGAGAGTAGATCTTAAAAATTCTCAACACATACACACATTCTGACTATGTGAGGTTCTGGATATATTAACCAGCATTATTGTGATAATCATTTCACAATACAAACATATATCAAATCATCACATTGTATACCTTAAACTTACACAACACTATTTTTCAATTATATCTCAGTAGAGCTGGAAAAAAATAAAATAAAATGAAGGAAAATCCCACTGTGTGACCTTAGGCAAGTCACTGAACATGACTGTGCCTCAGTCTCCTCATCTGTAAACTGGAGAACATTAGTAACTATCTCACACAGTTTTTGTGCAGGTTAGATGAGATAATTTGTCTAATGTCTTTAACAGCTCTTGGCATACAATAAGAGATGATACACTAGGGCTGTAATAATTATGATTATTATTTCTTGCTGGTGGCTGCATTTGTTCTCTAAGTCACATCTGAAAGGTGTAAAATTACAAGAGATGGGATGAAACAAGAAAATGCAGCCCCTAGTTGTCTTTTGGATATCACTAGAGGGAGCCAGAGGCAACTGAGCACCATCTTTCCCAAACTTAACTTTATCATACATGATCAGTATTTGCCAAATATTGGTAACGTATCTATAGTAAATACATTGTTATATAAAGTTGTTAGTTGGCTCCAATGATGCATACAATATAATTTCAGATCTCAAGAAACATATACTCTAGTTGAAAAAACAAATAACATGCATTAAAAACCCATTAAATGATAAAATCATATATAGCAAAGCAATAACAAATTGAATGCCTCATGGATAGCTCAGATAATCTGTGCTAAAGAATGTCTGGAAAGGGAATAATGTGTCCTGGAAATGTTTCATGCATTTAATATGGACCTTGAAGGATGAGTGGGATTTAGAGCTTTGGAATCAGCATTCCAGAAAAGTGAAACAAAGGAATCCAAGAAAAGGAGGTGTTACTGTGCTCATCTCTGTCTAAAGGAGGGTTTGTATTTACTACTTGATGCTTAATTAATCTTCCCAAGTCATGATTCTGACTCATTTACTCCCCATATCAAATGCTGGAAATGATTCCCACTGCTTATTAGATTAAACAAAATGTTTAGCCTAGCTTTGCATACCTGGATTCTTTTACCTAGAAGTAAGGATGGAAAGATATACTGAGGCTTGACTATAAAAGGGAACTAGCAGGTCAGTCGTGAGCTATATGTTAGGGACAGCGGGAACCAGTGGAGATTTTTGAGCAGCTGAGTGTCGTGCCTTAGTATCATTATTAAAATTATATCACAGACCCAAAGTCAAATAATCCAAGACTAAGCATTCTTATTAAATTCACTGCCTTAAAAAAAAATGGATAAATCCAACTTCACTGATTGATAGGGACTGAAATTACCAGTAAAAACTAGTTTTTAAGCTTCTTTAAAATTAGAGTAAAAATATGGAAGGAAATGAAAAAAATAATACAGGTTTTAGCTGCCTTATCACCTTTTTTTGTGTGTGTGTGTGGGCTGGGAGCTCTGGGAGAAGCATGATCAGTAATGGAAGTTACCTTTCCTCTGAGACCTATCCAATTTCGGGTCATGCCAGTTATAAAAGGCAAGGTTTTGCAACGTTCCAAAAAGTGAGACTTTGAGAAATGAAACTAATGAAATTTAAAAGGAAGTTATTTTTTCTCTCACTTTTGGAAAAAAATCAAAGCTCAGGTAAGATCAGTCATACTACCTGCTTGGAGGAGAGGGCAATTTTTGAACAGCTTTGTCAATCACTGTAGAGGTTAATTGAGTAAAGTCTTATCACGGTACTAGCCTTTGAAACACAGACACTTAGAATAAAAAGTTTCCATTACAGAGCTAATCTATCATATGGGAAATCCATTATCACTTGCTAGATTATGGGATATCTAAGTATAAAATATGTCATGTAATTTGGAGTAGCTAATGTGACTTTAGTTTCACAAACTGTGAAGCAACATTGTTTTTACATATTTTTGTAATATCAAAACATGTTTTAATATGTACTAGCCCACTAAATTCTCCATCTAACCTTTCCTGTCTTCATGGTGCCCAACAGCTATTTTAGAGCAAACACTCCGCTTGAGGCATTGGGTAACTACAGGATATCCAAGAAGAGTTGGTCATAGTCTCTGCTCACAAACAACAGAGCAGGCTAACCATAGGGATAAGATAAGAAAACAAATTACTATTAATGCCCAGAGCACTAAATAAAAGTGGGCTGGAAATTCACCAGCAGAAGGTCTCATGTCTCTTTTGAGCTGAAACACTAAAGACCAAAGTTATAGTACATAGTGAAGACACAGGACTAGGAGATGGGAGAGGGAAGTATCCAGGACAATGTATAATATGAGCAAATCTTTAGAATAGAAAAAATGTAGACCACATTTTGTGCAATATGACACAATAATAATCTAAGTTAGCTAGACTGGAGAATGAGGAGAAGAGGTAGGAGAGAATATGGCACCATCACTGGAGAGCTGAATTGGATATTCTTTGTACATAGGCATGCAATGCCGGGTTATGGTAGTTGGGTTTAATCCAGTGAGCAGTCAGGACTCATTTATAGCATTGATATGGGGAGTAGCTGAGTCAGAGTCACAACTTAGGAAAATTAATTAGTCATAAAATAGCAAGTGAATGAGAAATAGGAAAAACAGAGGTAGCAAGGAGACTGCAAGTGTCTATTCTTCAGAAAATTATATTTCATTTCGTGGAATAGAAAAGCAGGGATATTAAACAGAGTTGACAATGATTTTGATGCACTAAAGACAGCTCAGATTTTGATCCTGGAAAACAGGAGATTTGATGGTACTCATAACAGAAGTAGCAAGTTTGGGAAGTGAATGTGTTGAAAATAACTGCTGTATCTCTGATATAAAAGTTATATGAAATAAATGTTATTTTCTATTTTTGCTAACATGTTTTTTGCTCTACAAATAGATTATGAATCCTCTGTCAGATTTATTTTAATTCCCTGTTCATGTGGTACTAATTTATTTCATTTTATTAAGGATTTCCGGTCCTTGACAACTTCAACAATTCTATTTTCTGTCCAAGACAATGGTGAGAATAATGATAATGACCACTATTAATCTGTTTGAATAGTAATTGACTAGTAACAACTAATTTAAAAAATCTTCATGATGTCTCCAAACATTTATCCTGGTGATAATGCACAACTACAGTCAAAGCTTTAGCTGATTCACCTAGTAACTGCAAGAAGCGTACATTTGTACAACATTTCTGGAGCAAAATATGGATATGTATCAAAAACTCTAAAACGAGTCCATATCCTTTTACACTGCAAATGTACTTCTAAGAATATATCCCAGACAATGAAGCACTAACATATTCGTGTCAGCAACGTTCATAATAAGAAAAAACAGGATTATATAAAATGTCCATAAGTAAATTATGGTATATTAATGTAACTGGCGGCTCTATAATCATTAACAAAGATGAAGTACATGCATATTTACCAAAAAGGCAATCCAATTCACTTGTGGCAAATGAAAAAGTAGCTTATAAAACTATATGCATAGTATAATCACATATATTATGTTGGAATATATAGGAATATTAGAGTGTTTTAGAACATATCTCTCCATATTTTTGTCTGTATATCTATACACACAATAGAGAAGTATTTGCAAAGATCTGGAAGTACATATATTAATTATTAGGTGCAGTTATCTTTGGAATGTGGGATTTGGGGTATGATTTGCCCCTGTTGACATTTTCTACAATAAATATGCCTTAAGTGTATTTTTTTAAAAATCCACAGATTTTAAATATTTAAGTTGATCTAAGTTATTATTATACCATAAAAGTTTGACTCATGAAGAATATAGGTGAGAGGTACAGGTCAGATTATGAATTGAAGGGTAGCTTCCAATTAGAGCCAGGCTGGCCCCCAGTGCTGGTAGATTATAGAAGAGGGCAGGCCAAGTCACAGGTGCCTAGACTGAGAGAGTGAGTCAGAACTGGAGGGATGGGTTGCAGTGTGGAGTTGAGGACGTGCCCAGAGGTAGAGAGATATAGTAGAAAGTGTATGGAGAAAAGGTGTTAAAGATCAACACTGCTAATACAGTGTCAAGAATAGATTTGTTGTATTCTGTTCTTTTGTAAAACCTCAGTTTCATCTTCCTTAGTAATCATCTGTTTCAACATGACCATGTTTTCAAGGCTCCTGATAACTGACAAAATGTTTTATCTGAGAAAAGACTAATAAAGTATGGCAGTGAATACAGAACAATTTAATAAGGTAGTATAGCAAATAGTGGGGGGAAAATGTCCCAAATAAAATCAAGAACATTTCTACATGAATGAGGTTACAATTCAGAGTAAAGGCTTAGAAGAGGTTTTTTTTTTTTTTTTTTAAGGGAATAATTATTCACTAAAGGAATGTCCTTAGAAGAGAACTGCTCAGAACAGCAAGATTTTGATGATGGGGATTGACCCAAGGTTGTCCCAAGAATGCACTCTCCAGCTTTAGGGGGGAAAAAATCCTGGTCAATACTATCATTTTTCTGTTTGCTATCAACTTTGGGGGGCTTTCATATCATCATCATTATTATTAAAAACACATGTCAGAAAAAATAAAACTAATATACATCATCAGCCAGTGTTCTTTAACAGGAAAGGGCTGGATTTGAATTGCTCAGATGTTTCTGTTAATTGTCACAAAATACATCTGACCAATCTGCCTCACCTATTGCCTCCTACTTTTTCCCTCCTACTCCAAAGGGAAATTGAGTGATTACTTGGACAATATATACAGGGACTGTGCAGTGTTTGAGCAAGAAGTCACAATAGAAGAGGCATGTTGGAAGTAGAGAATGTTGCTCATGTCTTCTCCCCTAAAGTGACTGAGAGATGGCCAGAAACCAGCATGGTCCTGGGAAGAGGAATATGCACAGAGGATGAGGCCAGGCAAATGTTTACTCTTCGTTACAGTGCTTGGTTATTGATGTACTTCCCAAACCCAACTGTCACATCTTGCTGACTGTCAGTCAAGATAGTTCAGGTTGTAAGAGAAAAAAAAACTAGTTTAAACTAGCTCAAATAGGATGGACCTAGAGGTTATCATACTAAGTGAAATAAGTCAGACAGAGAAAAACGAATATCATATGACATCACTCATATGTGGAATCTAATTTTTAAAAAAGTGATACAAATGAATTCATTTATAAAACAGAAATAAGACATAGATATGGAAAACAAACTTATGGTTATCAAAGGGGAAACATTGTGGGGGAGAGGGTGATAAATCAGCAGCTTGGGATGAACATACACACTACTACAGTATATATAAGATAGGACCTACTGTATAGCACAGGGAACTGTACTCAATATTCTGTGATAACCTCTATGAAAAAAGAATCTGACAAAGAACAAATATATGTATATGTATAACTGAATCACTTTGCTATACACCTGAAACTAACACAACATTGTAAATCAACTGTACTCTAATACAAATTTTTTTAAATAAAATAAGCTAGCTCAGATATTACAGAGAATTCATTAGCTTAAGCAACTAAAAAGTCTGGAGATTAGGTAAGCTTCAGACACATTGTTATCAGGGTTCTAACTCCCCTTCTCTATATGTCTCTCAACTCTTCCCATATCGAAGTTTTGGCTTCATCCATGTATCACATCATCTATGAAAGAGGAGAGACTACAGGTGTCTCACATTCCCAGCAATGTTTCTGAGCATTTAATGGACTGGTCCATCTTGTAACTAGTCAAATATTGCCCTAGGCTTTATTTCCTGAACCAGCCAGTTGGTTGGGGAGGATGGCATTACCTTGATTGGTTTAGACAATTTATGAAGTCTACTCAGACCATCTGTCTGCTACACAATGGGGAAAAGGAGGAACGAATGTCGGGAAGCCAACTGATGTCCACTCCAATGAACTAATGGACTCACTTTTCCCTACCTAGTGACATGTCTAAGTGGCTTAAAACAGCAAAAAAATAAGCTGAGGAATTCTTAGCTTTCTTTTCCCCAATCCACACCCATTCCTCTAAAGATGCATTTGGCTAAATCCTCAGTATGTTAATGGTCCTATAGACATGCTAGCTGAGTGCAAGGAAATACATATGTCAAGACAAAGGAGATGAGAGCTAATTTAGCCTTTGCAGTGTGGAAAAGCACCCAATTTCAAGTAAGATACCCCAAGGCCTATTTTAGAGTAGACTTGAGTAAGGAGAAAAGAGTGAGAATGCCAAAGAATTTAACAGAAGTGGTCTTATTAATATCCTGGCCATTGATCATCCATTTCAGTCATTTATTTCTGAAGAGGTGGGATGGGAGAGAAGAGAAATCTAAATCTTCTATGAAAAGGTCACAGATTTTACAGGCCACCATTTTAAAAAATCCATAATCAGATTAAAATTCCAAAAACAAAAGGACACACAGATTGCTGTGGAGATTCTACCTTTCCTAACTGTAATATAAGTTCTTCTCCCCCTGTTCCATCTGCCTCCTCTTGCGATATATATCAGTGTCATGTCACTAGAGTGTAAGCTTCTGAAAAGCAGTTCTTCAATACTTCCGAAGTGTCTAGAACACTCCCTGTCGTTTTGTACACCCTCGATAAATTTTTCCTGTTGAATGATAAATGCATGTGTCAGGCACTGTATTCAAACAAAAGGTGTACAGTACTCCCATTTTCCCTCTGCTACTCCCTACCCTCTCTTCTGTTCAGCATGCAACCTTAGCTGTCCACATACAACCTTCTTGTGGGCACATTTAACTCCCGGGCAAATCAATTTATGCAAACACATGCCTGTTTGACTCCCTAATATATATAATTTAGTCACTTTAGCTTTATGGATGAAACCATAGGTAGGTAGGTAGATAGATAGATAGATGATAGAATTTTTATTCAAGAGCTATTCCTGAATAGTCTTTTGTTTGCTTTTCTGTGGCTCCCCAGAACCCTTCAAACATTGTTGTAGATACCTATCAAGAACAAGGGTCCAGAATGGACACACGTGGTGTGCAGTACCATCATAGGTCAGGAATCCAATAAGGCTCGTTCCTGTCTGGACATGCTGTGTACTATACCTGCATCATGAGCTTTGGCACTGGATCTGAATCACCTCACCTAAAATTAGTTTAAACAAGAAAATCTTGCATCCCTGTTTCTGTAGACTAGTGTGTGAGAGAGAGTCTAACTACGGATACCAACCGACCCAGATTCTTGACTGAATCAGAGAAGAAAGATAAGAATTTTCGCATTATCTAACTCCTCCCAAACTTCTTTTTTTTAACTGTGAAACAGGTTGTTGACAGTGGATGACAGCTGGGCTGCCTGCTCATCCCAAGCTCAAAACATGAAGTTGGGGTTGAAGATTTGAGTGAAGGAAGCCCCAAGAAAAGGAAGTCCTGTGTGCTAGAGCCTTGGGTTTCTGGAGTATGGAGTCACCTTGGAGAGGCATCTAAGCCGATGGTTGCTAAGCCCCATGTAAGACTTGCCAGGACCCAGCCTGGGACATAATGCCTTCATC
Organism: Balaenoptera acutorostrata; assembly: GCF_949987535.1. Lineage (NCBI taxonomy): Eukaryota > Metazoa > Chordata > Mammalia > Artiodactyla > Balaenopteridae > Balaenoptera > Balaenoptera acutorostrata. Next base: position 46,889,225 of record NC_080066.1, read on the forward strand.
TTCAGAATCTGGATTCTAATCCTGAAGAGTGTGTGCTGGTCAGGACCTCAGGGATATTCCCTGCATCATTTACTTATAAGCAATAGTGCTTTGTTTGTTCAGTTCATCCCCAAAAGGTGTGAGTGAACTCATGTGGTAGAGAGACAGAGACAGAGAGAGTCCCTCTTATTAACTCTATCACATATAACATTTGCAAGTTTATAAGCCACAAATACAGTTCACACGTATTTCTTAGTCATTAGTCAAATCACAATTCAGTTCTTCTCCCATAAAGATAAGGGGGAAAAAAACAAAATAAAACAAAACCAGGCATTTCTCCTAACTTCTCACTGGCTATAGTATCCACCAGTTCTCATTACACTATTGCCATCATATACACAGATGGTCCAGCCTTTGGCTTATTGAGGAGACTACCTGCTACCGAGTCTGGAGGCAAAGATAATTGTGGTTTTAGGTTCTATTCCTACAATCTTACCACTAAGTTCCCCAGCTGCACCATACCTGTTGGATTCTATCCAATGATGTGCTGGTAAATGTTTATAACCAACTCTCTTTAAAAATGTAGATATGTAACACACATATATGGAATCTAAAAAAATGGTACTGATGAACCTAGTGGCAGGGCAGGAATAAAGACACAGAAGTAGAGAACAGACTTGAGGACACAGGGTGGGAAGGGGAAGCTGGGATGAAGTGAGAAAGTAGCAATGACATATATATACTACAAAATGTAAAACAGGTAGCTAGTGGGAAGCAGCCGCAGAGCACAGGGAGATCAGCTCGGTGTTTTGTGACCACCTAGAGGAGTGGGATAGGGAGGGTGGGAGGGAGATGCAAGAGGGAGGAGATATGCGGATATATGTACATGTATAGCTGATTCACTTTGTTATAAAGCAGAAACTAAAACACCATGGTAAAGCAATTATACTCCAATAAAGATATAAAAAAAACCCCAGAAATTATTACTAAAAAAAAAGTAAACATGTATGTATGCACATAAACCTATTATGAATTTTACCTCCATGAATGTTATACAGCAAACAACTTATATAAAATATATAAAATACTCTTTGTTATAAATTTCATATTGCTAATTGATTCTCACAGAATACTTTTGATTTTTTTTCTGAACTCTTATATCCATAACCAACCTGTAACTGCAATAGGGATGAATAAATGTAGTTTCAACAAGAATGTTGGTAAATGTTTTCTTTTCTTTTAGTGGGAAATATGAGAGTGAAATAATCAAGATGTGTATTGAAATTCCGCTTATTCATTCTTTTTTTGTTAATACTTATTTATTTATTTATTTAATAATAAATGTTGGGCTGTGTTGGGTCTTCATTGCTGCACACGGGCTTTCTCTAGTTGCAGAGAGTGGGGGTTACTCTTCATTGCAGTGCACGGGCTTCTCATTATGATGGCTTTTCTTGTTGAGGAGCATGGGCTCTAGGCACGCAGGCTTCAGTAGTTGCAGCACGCGGGCTCAGTAGTTGTGGCTTGCGGGCTCTAGAGTGCAGGCTCGGTAGTTGTGGCGCACGGGCTTAGTTGCTCAGCGGCATGTGGGATCTTCCTGGACCAGGGATAGAACCTGTGTCCCCTACATTGGCAGGCGGATTCTCAACCATTGCACCACCAGGGAAGTGCTTCATTCTTTTCCTGAATCAGATAATAGTTTTCAAATACTGGAAAAAATATTTTCTTAATTATTTGTGCAATTCACACAGTAATAGATAAAGACTTGGCACATTTTAAGTTTAATCTGCATTATAAATACTTTGCCCACAATCACTTTCTTATGTCTAGAAAACCAACAAAATAATAAATCAAGCTCATGCAAAGACATGCCTGCCTGTCTGACCCCCCAGTATATATAATTTTATGTATTTTAAGTGTTTTTAGCTTTTGTTGATTTTCGTGGTGTAAGTACTCCCACTGTAGCTGATTTTAAACTACAGATTTGAAATCTTCAGAAGTAGAATTGGGAAGAGAGGCAAAGGAGCTCAACATTACATAGTATTTCCTTCATACAGAAAGGACAGACACAAATCATTTTCAGAACATAGATGTAATAAAGGTAGCAAAATTATTAGGAAATGATGAGTTTTGAATATTTATTACCTTTTTTAAGATAATTAATTTGATTGTAAGTTTATATATTTTCTTTTTTAATAATGGCTGTGTTTACCAACCAGCTCACAAAATTCCTAAAAATGGAAGTCTCTCTCTCTCTCTCTCTACCACTTTCCTCTAAAATGTTAGCCCTTTGATGACACTTTTTCTGAGTTCCTCGGTCTCTTCTTTCCTCATCAAGGGTCATTTCAGTCCACTGTTTTTGTTGTTATTGTTGCTCTGGGCTTATTTCTTAATTCTTTCACCCTTTAATTGAAACAGCTGGGATTTTAACCATCTTTTCTCTTGTCCTTTTTATTTTGAGCATTCCCTTAGCCTCCTCCAACAATTACTAAACATGATACGGGTCTGGGGTTTGGAAATTATTATTGGATATGATTTGGCTGAAATTAAGCCTATCAAGCTCCTAATATTGATGAAGAAATAGTGCCAGAAGAATCAGAGATGTCCCAGGCGATGTGTGTGGTCCCCAGCTTCCCCTCATCTCACAAACCAATTAAATTTAAGCTTCTGAAGTCACGATCTAAAGCTCACATCCACCTCTTCCCTCCTGCACACCTCTTGGCACAGTGCTTGGCCCATCTTGCACTTTTAACACGTGTTGTTGGTTAACTTTTGCACCAGGAGGGCAATTTTCAGCCTTTCCTATCTAAACCCCCCTGCTGGTTTTGACTGGCTCTGCTAGATCCTTCCTCACTTCCACAGATGTATTTTGGGACCTATTTGAATTGCTTGTCAGACACTTCCTGCCAGATTTCAGTTGCCTAAGCTTGAGGGGACGGTTCCAGACCTCCTGTTTATGATTCCCAACTGTGCTGACTTTGGCCGCTGAGGGTGGAATCTGCACTGGGCTTGGAAAGTCGATTGGACAGAACACGCCTCTCCCGTCCTGTCAACTTTGACCTCGAAGAGTGTGTCCTGGCACCACAAATGAAGTTCCATTTGAAAACTCAAATTCAAGACACCCTGCAGTTTCTTTTTTTTTTTTTTTTTAATAGATCTTTACTGGAGTATAATTGCTTCACAATACTGTGTTAGTTTCTGTTGTACAACAAAGTGAATCAACCATATGCATACATATATCCCCATATCCCCTCCCTCTTGAGCCTCCCTCCCACCCTCCCTATCCCACCCCTCTAGGTGGTCACAAAACACCAAGCTGATCTCCCTGTGCTCTGCGGCTGCTTCCCACTAGCTAGCTATTTTACGTTTGGTGGTGTATATATGTCCCTGCCACTCTCTCACTTCGTCCCAGCTTCCCTCCCCCCAGCCCTGTGGAGAATTTAGGGAATTTATATGCTAAGATCAGGTATTCCAGTACTGTACCTTATAAATCCAGGAAATACAAAGTAACCCGGAGTGCAGCATATTTAACCACAGTTAAGAGGTGACACAGTTTTCTGTGATCCAGGGAGAGGAGCAGTCAGTCCTTCAGACGTGCCATTGAAATGCCCCTGACAGGCTTCATTAGCACATCCTGTCACCCTCACTGATAACACCAGGACACAGTTCACAGACTTGAAGAGATTTAGTGTTGCTGTTTAAATATCACTGTGCTACCTTGAGATACATTCAAACTGTAATACTAGAGAATAATGTTGAAGACCCTGGGTTCCCTTTGCAAAACAGCCAAGGAGATAAAGAAAGAGTACCAGTGACCAGGGTCATGTAGCATGTGTGATCCTGTATAAAGGATCTAGTTTAGTCATCATGTCAGGTATAAAAATGTAAGTCCTGCTTGAGGAAAAAAATACTATATAATATATATAGGATATAATATAGTGAAATGTGATATACACACAGACACACAACACACACACCTACATTACATACCAACAAACATACAGACACACATACATGCAAACTGTATACACAGATCAAACTATTTAGTGTTTCCACGCAAATAATACAACCTAGCACTGATTAAAATTTATATAACGCCCATGAAACAGAGAGAGAGTTTGTTTTGCTAGCAAACACTGCAAAAATTATTTTGTAAATATTAATATACAAATACTACTTGATATAACACATAAACATTTTAACCAGGCCCTGGATATTATCATGCATGGATGTTATAAATGTTAGAATGTACAAAATTCTGGACTTCATTATCAGAGAGCCATGAAAAAACATTGGCTGGAACACAAATTGTTTAAGACCTAGGCTACTATAACTAATTTATAAAAATTTGTAGCCTTCTTTTTTTATGTGGAGGGCATTATCCAATACAATAGAAAGATGGGAATGAATGATAAAACACCATCCCTGTGCCTTTGAAGTTTCAGAGTCACAAAGATATTTTTCCAGAGGCCCAATTCCTATCAGGCAACTTGGAACCAAGTACATGAACAGCAGAGCTCTGAATCTCTCTGGGTGTGGCACTGTGTGCTGTGCCAGGGACAACAGAAAGCCCTTCTTTTGTTGCCTTGGGGATATGGAGGCTCAGCTGTTCCAGAGAACTGGAATTGGTGCAGATAACCAAAGGGTCACCAGCTTCCTGAGCCTTGAGACTTGGCAAGGTTCTAAGCTTTGATTTGTTGGAGATGAAATGTTTCCTCTTCTCTGTGAGCAAAGAGACAGAAGTCTTTGTGCTTCGGCACAGATGTTTGTCAGGGGGGCTCTCTGCATCTTTGGCACCTCTACTGACAAACCTGACAAAGTGAGGCAAGCTGACCTACTCCCTAAAATTCAGAACTTCTTCAAGATGTCAATGGTTCCTTTGTAGCTTTTAAATCATATATATATTTTTAAGTCTTATAAACCACCTCCTAAAACTCTTCCTGGAAGCTGAGTGTCCGTATAGCATAAAACACATTGAGAGTTATTCGAATTAGGACCGCTATAAAGAGAAATATACAAACTTAACTACAGAAATAAGCCAGAAAAGAGAAGCTGATCTTCAGTTTATTCAGATGGAGCTTCTCCTAGAAAAATAGATCAGAAAATGAGATGGATGGGAAGAAGGAGGGAAGCTCAGCCCAAAAGAATATGTCAATGATCTAACAGATTTAGATATCTTTCTACTGTGATTACTGTAAGAAAGCCAAGATTGGGCTCATTGGAGAAACTGAAAATACCTGTCTTCCCAAGAAAAGTTCTGCTTCTCAACTCTTTTTTTCCCAATTAATGCGGCTAATAGTTCCCAATTATGTGGTTAAAATTACATTTTATATCAGGAAGAGGACATTTCCCCCATCATCACCATTGCTTGATCTTTCCCCAAACTTCAACATTTTGGAAGGAATAATACCATCCATTTTGTTTGACCTTGGTTTCAAATAATATCTCTTTTTAAGGGATAAACCAGAACCAACCAGAAATCACCACCAACAATCAATAAAATGTTGAACTATGGAAGAAAAGAGAATTATGTAACAAATGATGAATGCTGTGTTTTGAGATGATAAATAAGATCTTACAAATGAATTAGCAGATAGAATATAAAAAATCATGGTTGAAACATCATTATAAATTGATCTAACCCCAAGTGTTTATCTAGCTTGGTGAAAGGTATGTTTTCTGTTTGGGTCATTGTTTTGGGAAACTATTGGTTGACCAAAAAGTTCGTTCGGGTTTTCCATACCAGGTAATGAAAAACCCAAATGAACTTTTTTGCCAACCAATAATATAACTTACACAATTTGGGCTTTATAATTTGCATAGCTGATTTTACATCCCTTTATAAGTTCAATAAGATTTCCTCAGTCACCATGTTTATCCCTTTTGAAAACTGAGTGGGCTTGGACTTCTCCTTATCCAAGTCTATACTATAACAAGGTCATACTAATGTCTATACTAATAACAAGGTCATGTCAGAAATACAACTCACTGTGGCCTCCCCAGGTCCTTTCTAGTAGAATAAAGCTGCCAGGAGGAATGCATTCATTCATTCAAATATTTCCAATTTTTAATAATTATATGTGCTGTGTTTACCTGATAATTAATGTATAAAAGTTAATTTTAAGGAATCTTTTAAGTGCTGAAAATTACTTTGAGAATTTAAAAATTATTTGTAATCATATATTGATAATCATGTGACCACTGGGGGTTTTTTTGTCATTCTTTTTTGACAATGATTCAGGATTATCCTACACATACACTTCTGTGTCCTGCCTTTTTATATACCATTTTAGCATGACCTTGTCCAATGTTATCAAATAATATTTTAAAGTATGAGTTTTAATGTTGATATTATATTTCATTATTTGAACCCATCACAATATATGTGATCATTCTTCATTTTTGAAGTAGTTGCTTTCCTTCCATTTTTACTGATAAATAAAAATTGTGATGAACATTTTAAAACATAGTGCCTTGTGTTTTTTACTTCTTGCACTGGTTACATTCTTGAAAGGAGAAGTATCAGGTCAAAAATTACAAACTATTTCAAGACTCTTGATATATATTTCTAAATTACTTTCTAGAAAAAACATACCAGTTTATGGTCTCACTAGCCATGTTTGACACATATTTGCCATTGCACTATTACAAAAATTAAACATTTTTTAATCTCTGCTAATTTGTTAGTGAACATGCCATATCACTGTTACTTTTTAATTTGCATTTCTTTGATAATCACTGACTTGGGCTTTTGTGTTTATATTTACTATTTGTATTTCCACTTTGGTGAATTAGTCATGAGTTTACTCACATTTACATTTATTTTTGGTATTGTTGATTTTGATGAGGGTTTTTTGTATTTTTCAATGTTTTTTCAATGTGCATTTGCCCTTTAATCTTAAGAAGTCAACTGATATATTGAGAAGTTTTCTTTCTTAGATTTCAAATCAAGCCCATTAATCACTGTGTTTGTACCCTTCCTTGGGGTTATGTTTAGAAAGACTCTTTCTCCCCCAAATCAGATATACCTTCACCTATATTTTCTTCCACTTCTTGTATGGCTTCACTTTTTTACATTTAACTATTAAGTCCATCACATGCATATTTCAGTTTGGGCTGTGAGGAAGGACAATATCTTGATACTTTTCCAAGAGTAAACCAGTTGCCTCAACAGAATTAATGAAATAATCTTCCCTCTTTTCTCAGTCATTTGTGGTAGCAGGTTTCCTGTGTATTCTAGCAATATCCACATATGTATGCATCGAAAGAGGCTGTTTATATACTATAAATTCAATTTCATTTCCATTTTTCTGCCTGTTTGTTCCTGTATTAGTACCCTTTATTTAACTGGGGCAACTTTGCAAGATATTTTTATATCTGACATGAAGGCAAATAAAGTCAAATTTATTCTTTTTGCCCTTTCAACATGTGATTTTTATGATATTAAACCTAAAGTTAATTTTGGAAAACAAACATCTGGGTACTACTCCTATCCAGTAACATCTAAATTATTTCTCCAGGTCCTCTATGTTTCTTGGTAAAGTTATATTGTGTCTTTATTGTTGTACCTAGTTTTTGCTGAAGTTGTGCCAAAGTATCATTTTGTTATTTTTGCTATAAGGAAAGAGATTGTTTTTCCAGTATGCATAATTTTAATTGTTCTCTTAGTTATATCGAGGGTTAGTGAGTCATTTGTAACAATTGATAAATTATTATCATGCTTTCCAATATTCATAACCTCATATCTGCTCATGGCATATTGCATTGGCTGGATCTTCCAGAACAAAATTAATTCATAGTATAGTATTGAGAATGGACATCCTTGCCATGAGAGAAATGAGTCACAAAGCATGTTAATGGGGAGAGGGAGGAGGTTAATTGTTAAACTGTATATTAAATAGCTTCTTGGCATATCTAGGAAACAGAAAGAGAGGAAAAAGAGACATAGAGAACAGACTTTTGGTTGCCAAGGGGGAGAGGGAGTGGGGGAGGGAAGGACTGGGAGTTTGGGGTTAGCAGATGCAAACTAGTATATATAGGATGGATAAACAACAAGGTCAGGTCCTACTGTATAGCACAGGAAACTATAGTCAATATCCTGTGATAAATCATAATGGAAAAGAATATATATATGTATAACTGAATCACTTTGCTGTACAGCAGAAATTAGCACAACATTGTAAATACAATTTTTTTAAATGTTTTAATAAAAAATAGCTTTTTGGAAAGTCACATGCATATTAGTACATAAAAGCTTCTGAGATCTGCAAATAAGAAATCTGGTTGTAGTTGTTGCTGTTTCCAGCCTGTTATTTAACATGTTTTAAACAGTATTCCCAAACCTCATTTTTCAGAGCCCTTCCTTTTCTGGTGCTCATTAACATCCCAAATACTGTCTTTCTTATCATGTTAAAATACGCATCTATTTCTATTTTAAAATATGCTTTTTAAAAAACAGGAATGGGTATGAACTTGTTCAAATGTCTATTCTCACTTGACTTATTAATTGAATATATTATTAGTGATAAGTGTCTTTAAAAATATATGAACTCATGGAATAAATCACAGTTACCCATAAGTTATTCTTTAATATTTGATACACTGGACTTTCATTTGATATTTTTGCATTTATATTCACATGTTAAATTAGCCTTCATATTTAATTACTGGGGCTCTGTCAGGTGTTGGTAGCAGAATTTTGCAATGTTTGTTCATGAACTGGGAAACTTTCTTTTATATAATGGAATGGATTACATGCATCAGAATTAACGTGTGTCTATGAATGCATAATGGGAGCACACACAGGAAAGAATCATCTGGGCATAGATCCTCACATAGTTCATACATTAAATGTGTTCATAATGTTTTCCCTGGTCTAGTGTGGCACACTCCCTGTTTAAGCTGGAAGGCATTTTAAGAGACTTTCTCTTTTGCATTTCAACTGACTAGCAGATATTTATCTCCTATTTTTTTAATGATCTACAGAATAAGAATCACCAAGTGCTACTGCTTAGCCCTCTTCCTATATCAAGGACATTTATTCCTGAATACATTTTTTAAAAAGCAATGTTATCTTTCTGTGGAAGAGGTATACAAAAAAATGGCAACACCTAAAAGAGACTTTATGCGGCCTGTTCTGCCAGCGTCCAACTTTTTATTACTTTACATACAAGGATTGTCATTTCCAACTTCTTCCTGTTCTAACATTTGCAAAATGGGACTCATAGATTACCTGGTGTGTCTGACTGACCGGGAATGTGTTTTACATATCTGTCAGTGTTTGGAAGAAGAATTGCTAAGAGGCACATAGCAAGCTAAGCAAACAAAAAATTAAAAACTCCAGGAAAACCAAAACTGTGTTCAAGAAAGGAAATATAATCATAGCATACTACAGGATTTTGTTTGTGAACATTAGCTAATATACGTTATCATAATAATATAAACACGGAACTCATATTGGGAGAACGGAAATGGTGGAGGAGGGGAAGGAAATGTATCTGGTTGGGATGGGGGTATAAGAATGCTGAAATACTCATCTTTAGTGGAAGACAATAGATGATTTCTAACAATGAAAACATCAAATGTGTTGGTTATATAGCAGTAGTAAAAACTATAGAGTTATATATGGCTGCTCCTGGGAAACATGAATTTGGGGTCTAGATGGGTGAAAGAAATACTACAATTTTTAGATAGAATTATTTGACATTTTGAAAGATGAATGTGTAGCTTTATTTATTATTTTTTTTAAATCCAATGAATCAAGGCAATTTCTAGAGATTGGAAGCTAGATAATAGCTTCCCTGGTTAGACCACCCTGTTACATCAACTTGGCAGATTTTCAAGAAAATCTTTCCATAGAGTGAGATCTTACAGTCAGTATCCTCAGCTTCAGGTGCCATTTCTGCACCTCCTGAGGTGCAATCATGCACATTTTAATAGGGTAATAAGAGAGGGCAAGTCCAAGGCCATTAGCGCAAGTCATTCTCAAGGCCTTTCTCCGGAAATCTGCGAGGCTGGCGTGCTCCCTAGCCTCCTCCAGGTCTCGACTCAAATGTCTTCTTACCCAACAGGATTTCCATGATGTCACTTTCCAGAAACTATTTCCTGTGCATAGAAGACTTTCCTTCCCTTTTGTTTCACTGAATTGACTCCCATAATTCTCCAGATCCTTCCAGAAACTCCTTTGATTTCTTTGACACTCCCAAAGATTACGGTGCCCCTTCTGTATACCCCTGTGGTACTCTGTGCTCACCCCTCTGCTAGTACTTACCCCATCCCTCCTAACTGCCTGCTTACTTGTCTAAATCGCCCATGCAATTGTAAGTGCTTAGAAAGAACAGGTCGTTGTTCTATTCTCAGCACTCAACACACAGAAATCTCTCAAAAATATTTGTTAAACAAAGGCGGTAAAATAGGAACGTGTGTTTATTCTTAGGCAATGTATGCCCTTGTATTTATGGATTCCCAAGTCATTGGATATAGCCATGTGGTTCCCAAATGTCACCGTGCCATTCTTAGCTTGGGATGTAGACTCCACGAATCGGATGCTGTATGAGATATTCTTAGATCTCATCTGATTTTAAAAGAGACAATAAAACAAAACAGCAGTCCTCATTCCCTTAAGCTCAACCTTCTTACACCCTATACTTTGCCCTTCCTTGTAAACTCAGATATTTTAAAGAAAGCTCCACACAGACTCCCTGCACTTCCTCACAATCCTCCGCTGAGTCCCCCCCAGGGCTCTCTGGAAACTTCCTATCTTGAAGCTATTCAGGGGGCATATTACCAAATTCAATGGCCCTTTTTATGAGTCATTCCCCACACCCACTCTTGGTTATTTCATAGGAGATGAAGAAAACTCCTGAGACACTTCCCCAAATCGGGGAGCTGGTGGCTTTAAGACTGCCTCTCTGGTGCTTCTGCAAAATCACACCCACAACACCCTGTGGATTGTGCAGCTGGCATAGATGTTTTAAAACTAGGCAGACCTTCTACAGTGTTTAGTTTTTGGCAGAATTTATGTTTTTGGCTGGCCGCCACTGTGAAATGTGTTTAGTTTTAACTGACAGGCCTGGTCAACACCACAGGTCATAGGTAGACCTGGCGGATCCAGACTAGGGGAAGCCAAATTAAAAGGTAGTCTCCCTCCCATCCCCAATTTTCTTTTGTTCTCCTTACTGCTTTGGGACAGGTTAACACTGGCAAAACATTTCCGTCCTTCTACCTGATTCTCTTCGCCAAAGACTTCCTGCTTCATGGTGACACTCTCCTTTAGAAACCAGATATCCAGGGATTGGGTGGGCTATTCAGGGAGCAGTAAAAGAAGGGATTTGGTCGAACACTGGGAAATAAGAGTCTGTGACATAGTCTGAGGAAGACGGTTACTGTAAACAAGCCTGGGAGATGTAATATGGCATTTTTCCTCCTTAAACCTGGACCTGGGCAGTGTCCAGGAGCAATTCACAGGATGCTGAAGAGCCAGTGACAAGAGCACTGCCAACTGGGCATGAGACTTTGATGTTTGCACACCAGTGTCACTGGGACACAGGGAGTTTTTGTTTTACTTTTCCCCTAAGAGGGATTTGCAATGATCCATCTTGTGACTGCTTGTTTTATTCAGTTCACTGAAAATGACTGTGCTTTTTCCTACTATCTCAACCAGAATCTGTACATATGCCAGGCTCAGAAAGCATATATTCCCAGCATGAAAAGTGTGATCCAACCTTTATGAGCTCCAAAGAGGCTTTGTGGGTCGTTGGATGGGTCAGGGAATTGTAGGATGGCATAGGTGTAAGGGACAATGCTGGTTGCTGGGTGATAGGAGAATGACACCCAGGAAACTGTCAAAGTCCAAGGTAACCCATAGAGTTTAAATATTTATGATCTTAAAGCTAAGAGAAGCCATGATGATATGGCCATGATCTAGCAATAATCATTTCAGAATCTTAAGTATTCAGGGTGCCTTTATTTTCATTATTTTGAAAGAAAATAAGTAGAAGGTAAATAATATCATGAAAATGTAAGTTCCATGAAGTAAGGAGTTTTGTCTACATATTTTTTATTGTTCACTGCTAAATGGTAGATTTACCCTGACACATAGTAGACACTCGATAAATACACCTCGAAAAAAGAATAAATTAATTAAAGGTATGTTTTTAGAAGGTACTTAAAATGAGAAAAATTAGCATCCATTACATGTCTAATAAAATCTGAGTTGAACTCTACCAAATATAATTCCTGCTGATATGAGAAATTTTACCACATGAATAATATTATTCTATTTCTGGGAATATAATTTAAACATTCGTATTGTGTTAAAGTGCAATACAAAGAAACAGACTGGATTTAACTGTATCGATTCAAACTGAAATTTTGTATATAAATATATATATAGAGAGAGAGAAACACATACATATGTATATATCACACCTGTATGTTATATGTTTATATTTTTTTCTTTATATATTAAGTAGAAGGAAATACTATTAAGGGACAATACTAGACACAAAAATCTCTAAAGCTATTAAACACAGAAGAGCAGGTGAAACCGAGCGTTGGATGTCATGGGCTTGGCTCTGGATTTCAGGGGCAAATGAGGCTGTATTTTGAAAAGGAACTGTACCTGCATTAGTTTATTTCTCCTTTCTGCTGGCCTTTGCTTCTGCTAACTTCTGCTAACACGTGCTCAGCCGAGGAAGTTATTGATCATGAGATACATGCCCCAGATTATGGGGAGTTTGCATCCCATGATTTAATCATCCTTTGGTTTCTGGAGAGGCAGAGGCAGAATATGGAATTCAGCGGTCCTTTCATAACTGGCCTGTGGTTCAGACATTGCTTGGAAAGGGCCCAGTGCTGGCAGGCACTCTGGGAGAATTTTCCAGCAGCGGAGTGGCTCCATTTGCCTCCTTCAACAGGTCTTCAGTTGGCTCTATTAGTTCATCGGCTTCAGACTTTGAATTGGCACATGTGCATTGTGCAGATGGGGCAGTCACATTGACCGGCCTGGAACTAATTAAAAACTGGAATATTTGAGATCGGGAGGAGGAAATGTGGCCAGATTTGCAGGGATAGTGCAAGTGGGCCGAAAGAGCAAACTGACCCAGCCCTTTGAGAAAAATCTCTGTTGCCTGACCTGAGGTAGCCCCAACTGGGCTTGGGCATGTCCTAGTAGGAGATAGCCCCTGCTAACCCAACAGGTACTGAACCATTTCAATGGGTTAGGAAATATATTTATTAAAAAAAAAAATCTGCTTATGGCACATTGTTTTGTTAGGAAGAACAGGTTTGCCAAGCTTGTTAGCATCAGGGAAAGACACATCCAAGTGAGTGAAGACCTGTGAAAAGGATATATAATGAGGGAAAATTACTGCTTACTTGAGCGTCAGGGGCTGTGTTCAGTGGACTGGACTTTAGACCGGCTGGGGGCACACCCAGGGACCTCCCGCCACAGTGCGAAACCATCCACGAGACTTCCCTCCCACCTTCCTTCCAAGGGCTGTCCTAATTCCTTGTGCTTCCCCTCTTTGTCGCCTCCTGCTGGCTCTACTTGGGATTCATCCTTGGGATCTAAGAGATCAGCCCTCACCTTTGCACAGGTTGACTGTCTTGTCTTGCTAAGAACCTCATCTTGGCTGCCTCTAACCGCTGTTTCGCTGCGTGTTTGGGGGAACTACTTTGGTCTGTTTCAGCCTTAACAATCTTAGCTCAGAGCTAACTGCTGTGAATTCACACACATTCCTTTGCTGGTTGTTGTTGGTGTTTTGTTTTTGTAATTTTTTTTTTTTAACTACAATGTACTTCACTTGTACTTAGATACCCCACACTAGGGTATATCATAAAAGACATTATTCCATTTAATCCACTCAGTGAAAAAAAGTAAAAAAAATTGATAGTTATTTGGGGTTTTTTTTAATATTTTAATTTTTTGAATTGTGGTAAAATATACACAACACAAGTTACCATCTTAACCATTTTTATGTGTAAGTGTCAGCAGCAGTAAATATAATCACATTGTTGTACAACTGTCAATAGCATCCATCTCCAGAACACTTTTCATCTTGCAAAACTGAAACTCTGTACCCATTAAACAACTTCCCATTCTTCCCTCCCACCAGTCTACTTTCTGTGAGCAGATTTTTTTTTTTTTTTTTTAGCCATGCTGCGTGGCATGTGGGATCTTAGTTCCCAGACTAGGGACCCTAACCCATGCCCCCTGCAGTAGAAGTGCGGAGTCTTAACCACTGGACCACCAGGGAAGTCCCCAACCATTCTACTTTCTGTCTCTATGAATCTGGCTACTCTGAGTACTTATATAAGTAAAATCATACAATATTTGTCTTTTTGTGACTGGCTTATTTCACTTAGCCTAACATCTTCTAAGTTCATCCATGTTGTAACATGCGACAGGATTTCCTTCTTTTAAGGCTGGCTAATATTCCATTATATGCATGGACCACATTTTGTTTATCCATTCATCTGTTGTTGGGCACTCGGGTTGCTTTTACCTTTTAGATATTGTGAGTAATGATGCTATGAACATGGGTGTACAAATATCTCTTTGAGATGTTATTCTGTTTCATAGGTGAGGAATCCAAACCTCAGCATGGAGAGGTTAAATAACTTGCCTCAGGTGACAGGATGGTTATGGAATGAAACCAGGATTTAGATTCAAGTTTTCTCACTCCAGAACACACTCTTTCCATCTCCATCCTCTCCAGCCTGTCCAAAGAACAGATGTCTATCCCACGGTGATGGGTTCTATATTGTGGAGCTGAAGCATGATCTGAGAGAGCACCAAGAAGTTTTCCAATAATTAAATTTTCACCATCCTAATAATGAATTTTCCAAGCTGCATCTTTGATGGTAAATTCTACTACATCATTCCAAAAATATCAGGAATTAGATAAAAGCAATAATAATGATAATAATAAAAGAAATCAGTTATTTGATGCTTCTTATGTGTAAATCACTGTGCTAGCCACCTAAATATACTGATTCTGATCAAAAGTAATAAAAAGCTTCAGCTCTGTCATTCCTCTGTGGACTAACCCCAGTCACTATGGTAATATCGACAAGGCACTAGCACTGTTAGGAGGTCTTTTATATATTTTATCCCACAATATACATATTAATGCCCCATTTTACAAGTGAAGAATTCAAAACACAAAACGAAATGTTAGAGTTTAATCTGCCATGTGTCTGGCCCCAATACCCAAGTTCTTTCTGTTACCTCTTATATCCTAGGCATTTTTTGCATTGAGTGATGCAGTTGAACTGCAGTGAATCAGATGCAAACAAAATATTTGTACATAAGCTGCTGTGAAATTTAGATAAATGACTTTTGGGAAGATTTAGAATCCTTAGCATGAACATTTGTGAAGGTCTTGGACAGAGACTTATATAAATTAATTAATGAGTGAGCTATCAAAAAAGACAGTCCATATTTAATATCTAGTAAAATTCCATAAATGCCACCACATCCTGTCTCTAACAACTCAGCTTTCATAGAAAGATATGGTCTGGGGAGCTTGTTCAGCAATCCCCTGCTCAGGCCACCTGGCTCCTTTTCAAAATGTTTCCAATGTTTCAGCCTCCAACTCAACTCTTCATCCTGGAAAAGTCTGTGTCTCATTCCAGCTCAGTGCTGTGATTTATTTTTGGCGGGTAAAGGGAAAAATTAGTCATACCTACTCTTCCATTTGAGTTTAATGGGAGCATTGTGGCTGGTGGTAAAGATGGTAGTTTATCAGGCTAGTGACTTGTAGAGTTTACAGCATGGGCCTCCTCACTTCTCTGAATTTCCTTTCCCTTGTGAGTCACTTTACAATAATAATGAAGAGGTGAGGTCCAATGTCTGACAGTGGATCTCCTTGTACTGGGCTTTCGGCATTGCAATAATGTCCATATTGTAAAAGGAAAGATGATGTCACCCCCTTGGCAGTTGAAAACAAAGCAGGGGGCAAATAAAAATGACGAGGGCCACCCAAAGAACTGCCAATCAATACTATTGACAATGAAGAGGAAAGCATTCTTTCTCTCGATCATAAAGTACGACTGAGCTAAGCAGTATTGACCTTGGGGTAAAGCATTTCCTAGCATTTAATGAATGGCCAGAAAGCTGATGGACTTTTAGTCAAACTGGTTATTAATTGCCTGAAAGTGCCTGACCCTGGAAGCCATAATTGTTGCTACAAATACAGAGCACACAAGAAAGCCCAAGTCTGGTATAGACAATGTGCCGTTGTAAGCAAGTCCCAGTGCCAGACCATTGGACTGACCCTACAGAGCAGCTGGAGTGCCCTCTGCCGCACAACCATTCTTAATGGACATTATTCCATAAAGACCCACTGCTAGGTATACATTCAAAAAATGGATGGCATTTTCCAGTTGTGCAAAACAGAATATTATACACTTTAGATATAACAATGTAATTAAAGCTGATAGGTTGAACTGATATCACTATGACTACTAAGGCCAGCTCTGTCCATCAGAAATATAATGTGAACCATGGATGTGACTTATAATTTTCCACTAGCCACACTGAAAAAATAGGTGAAATGAATTTTAATAATGTATTTTCTTAACCCAATATATCCAAAAAATTATTTCCACATGTACTCAAGAAATTATTAATGAGATATATGTTCATTTTGTGAACAAATTTTCACAGTCCAGTGTGATGCACTCAGAGTACATCTCAGTTTGGACCAGCCACATTTCAAGTGTTCAAGAGTTCCATGTGGTTAGTGGATGCCATTTTGGATAGTGCAGGTTTTGGAAATTGGTTTGGTTTAAGTAACATATTACAATGTTTAAATGGGTGAAATGGTCAAAATGATGGGGCATGTTTTCCCATAATGATCAGAAAAGATCTAACCTAAGGAGAGAGGCTAAATAAATTTGAATTATATATTTAAGAAGACAGAGAGAAATTCATTATGGTATTTAAGTTTGAAAAGAGTTTTCACAGACAGTGACTCATTTTTGCCATGTTCTCAGGTGCTGTGCTGATTTAGCTTTGCTTACAGGAATGTTTCTAGGTTTTTGGGGCAAGAAGACTCTGGAGTTGAATTGCAAGGGAAGCAATATAGCAAGTGGAGATATTTTTTGGAAATAACTCGGGTTCGGGGAACAGACAGACCTACCTGCCACTTTCCCACTTGGTGATGTAGGGCAGACTATTTTACTTTTGAGGAGCTGGGTCTTCTAATCTCTGAAGTGTGGATGATAATCCTTGCCTCCGTTTTGTGGTTGTATGGATTGGATGAGACCATGACATCCAAGACAAGTCTGGATGTTGGTATCACCCTCACCATCTGCAGCAGAAAGTAGTAGAAAAGTCATCCACTAATGGGGCTCCCCAACCAGGTTCAAGGAACACTGGGCTTGCAGGTACGTTTTAGGGATAAACTGGGAAGACTGTATTAAGGAGTATAATGGTTGAGTTGCCAGATGGCAAGCCAGATTAATTCAGTGGGGTTGGAGCTTCTGGAGGAAAGTGGCTGTAGCTTGAGACTGATGAATTGAAGAAAAAGGGAACCTGGTGGAGAAGTGATGGGTACAGGATCAAGCAGATTCCTCATCAGGTATAAG
The DNA here is from genome assembly GCF_949987535.1 of Balaenoptera acutorostrata. Classification (NCBI taxonomy): domain Eukaryota; kingdom Metazoa; phylum Chordata; class Mammalia; order Artiodactyla; family Balaenopteridae; genus Balaenoptera; species Balaenoptera acutorostrata. The sequence continues at coordinate 46,906,796 of NC_080066.1, forward strand.
CTGGTTGCCAGCAAAGGGTGGGACAGAACATGAAGAATAGGATCACGGAGGAAAAGGGAGTCACTTGAGCAGCAAGTCCTGAAGGAAAACCAGGGAGACAAGGGTCTCTAAAATAAAGAGTTAGTCCATGATCAGAGATTAAAACTTCAAAAGATAAACTGCATATTCCTGAGGAGGAAGATCAAGTTCTATTCTTTTTGTTTCTTTAGCAGTACCTGGTACACAGCAAATATTTGATAAATATTTATCTGTTTTGTGAATGAATGACTGGCTGGCTGCTTCACAGGTGGAGGAAGTTTGTGTTTAGACCCTGAGCAGCTCCAAGCTCTTCTTCAAATCATCCAGGTTATTAAGGTACAGGACAACACTGGTGGAGAAACCAGTCCCCATCCTCAGCCCCCCAAATCACCTAGCACTTCCTGATTCTTGAAACTTTATCAAATTCATTCCATTCTTTTACCCAGAGTCCTGTCTTACATTGTAGCCTTCTGGAATATATGTAATGCATAAAATGATGTTTCTGTCTAAGAGTACATAAGCTTGAATAATGCGCAGACACCCTTTAAAAGAAAGACAGGACTTCCGTGGTGGCGCAGTGGTTAAGAATCTGCCTGCCAATGCAGGGGACATGGGTTCGAGCCCTGGTCCTGGAAGATCCCACATCCCGCGGAGCAACTAAGCCGGTGAGCCACAACTAATGAGCCTGTGCTCTAGAGCCCGTGAACCACAACTACTGAAGCCCGCGCGCCTAGAGCCTGTGCTCCACAACGAAAGAAGCCCCCACTCGCCGCAACTAGAGAAAGCCCGCGTGCAGCAACAAAGACCCAATGCAGCCAAAAATAAATAAATAAATTTTAAAAGACAAGCATTGATATGTATTCTTAGGATTGATGTAAATTATATTTAGTATAATATATTGTAATAAGTAAAACAAAACAACAAAAACTGGAGAGATTTACAATTAATGCCCAAAAATATTTCGGAAACCAAGAATAATATCTGAATCTTAAAGATGATGATTTGCTAAAACTAACTTGCTGATATTGAGGTAACAGTAGAAAAATGCAACCACAAATCTAGTTCAATTTTTTTTATTCACTGATTCATTTAGTCAACATATATTTATGATTGGTCATCTACTATGCATCAGTCACTGTTCTGACTACGGGGGACATAACTTTAAACAAGATAGGCAGAGGCTTCACTTTCACAGACTTTACATTTTTGTACAAGACATATAATACACAAGCAAAACTAAATAAACAATAAGGTCATATCAGATAGTGAAATTGCTACAAAGAAATTCACACTGGGCAATGAAAGAGTTCAGGTCATGGGATGGGAATGTGGCTGGTTGTGTCATGGATGTGACATGACTTTAAAGCTCCTGGTTAGGAAATGCTTCCTGTGTTGATGAAAAGGATATGATGGGTCCACCTTGAGCAGATCTGGAGATGTGCATTCCAAGCAGATGGAACAGCATGTACACCAATATTTTGATTTTAGTAATTTAGAGCGTTCATGCTCTGATAAGATTGCTATCCAAAATATAAATAACTTCAAGACTTCATTTCCTACTTTGGGATGATCCTATCTCAAATTTAACCATAATTCTGCTAGCAAGCAATTCTTTTTTTTTTTTTTTTCTATTCTAATGGCTGATAAAGTCATTTTTTAAAATATTTATTTACTTTCCTTATATTTTTTGGCAGCGTCGGGTCTTAGTTGCGGCACACAGGATCTTTGTTGAGGCATGCGGGATCTTTTTGTTAGGGCAGACGGTCGGTTCCGGTTTCACTCTAGCTGTGGCGCGAGGGCTCCAGAGTGCGTGGGCTCTGTAGTTTGCAGCTCGTGGGCCCTCTCTTTGAGGCGCGCGAGCTTAAGAGTTGTGGCGCGCAGGCTTACTTGCCCTGCGGCATGTGGAATCTTAGTTCCCCGACCAGGGATCAAACCCCCCTCCCCTGCATTGGAAGGAGGATTCTTTATCTCTGCACCACCAGAGAAGTCCCTAGCAAGCAATTTTTAAATGCCAGTTTTTAAAACTGTGCTGAGATTTCTGTAATGTTGTCATATACCCATGAGATCAGGTTAGCATCCCTCCTCAGAAGAAAACATCTTTATGGTTTAGCAAGACTCGTGCTAATCACACCAGTGGCTTTCTCTCCTGGGCAGTCTCTAGATAAACCCTAAATTCTGGCTCCCTGACTTCCCTTTTCCCATGTTTCAAGCTGACCATCCTTTTTTAATCTCATAGTCTCTCCAAATAGAATCAAAGGCCATTGATTAGGTTCCTGCTCTCCCTCCTATCATAGTCTAGTCCAGTCTTCCTGATATCACAAGCAAGATACATTAATAAGAGTCCTCCCCACTTTTTTTTTAAATATTTATTTATTTATTTATTTGGCTGTGCCGGGTCTTAGTTGCAGCATACGGGATGTTTTAGTTGCAGCATGCAGGATCTAGTTCCCTGACCAGGGATCAAACCTGGGCCCCCTGCATTGGGAGCATGGGGTCTTAACCACTGGACCACCAGGGAAGTCCCCTTCCTTCCCACTTTGGTATAAAAGTTTACTCACATGTATGGTCCATACACTTCAGTGAATTTCATAGTTTAGATCTCAGAGCACAGCTTCATTTTCTTATTGTTTCTGCCTTCACATCGCCCATATGAACCACCAACTTGAGTAAAATGTTGTACTGTGTGGTATTGACTGCACTTTGGGTGGGATTGAAGAGCACAAAATAGGGCCATTAACAATTTCCTCATTGTTTGCTCGTTGGAAACTTATGTACTTTTTACATTGTTGCAGATTCAGCAACAAAACCTATTGCTATTTCTGACTTGGAGAGATTCAATAAAATGCTATTCACATTTGAAGTTCTCATCCAAGGCAGGTCAGCTCTCCATTACCTTTTCCCAATTGAGTCAGAAGTCGAAAGGTTTTGCTTCGAGGTTTCTTCTAAGAACCATTTCTGCTGGCCAGATTTGTTAAACAAGACGCGTTCAGTCTTGTTTCCATGTGCATTTCTCTACTCACTTAGTTCATTAGCACTCTGGGTCAAGAACATGAGTTTAAAGCTGGTAGAACAGATTGATTTCCAAGTTCTTGTTACCAGGAGATCCTGTCCATACACATGTTGTTAAACTCATAGATAACATCTAAGGATACAGATGAAAAACACAAATCATGGACAGCACTAAATAATGATGACAGTAACCATTTATCAAAAATGTTTCTTATGTGTCAGACTCTATGTTAAACCCTTTCCATCTATTACCTCATTCAGGTTTCACAATAATTTTATAAGAGAGATAGTATTAACCCCATTTCACAGGAGGGGACAGATGGTTCAAATAAGTTAAGGGACATTTCAAATTCATACAGTTTATAAGTGGTGGAGTCAGGATTCAAACCCAGGATGGACAAACTCCAGGGTCTATGTTCATACCAACATACAGGAGCTAGGCTACGAATCAGCATTGGCAGCCTAAATAGTTTCTGGAAGAATGCAGAGTCAGATATAGGTAAATAAAAATGAATCTACACCAGCAGAGATAATAGAAAAGTTATAGAATTTTCTTTCTTTCCTTTCCTGTTTAACAAAAAATATTGAAAATAAGGAGAGAGTATTGTGAGGAGCAGTGAGAAACAAAGAGGGAAAGTTGGGGTAGAAAGTGCTATGGAGGACGTTGAGACCATCCAGAGAAGAAAAAAAAAAAAAAAGACTCATTGTTCTTATTCTAAATAAGCATGAGGGGACAAGTCTTGCACTTTATCAAATGGTTCCAGCATGCCACGGCTTACGTTACTATCAAAATGATTTAAAAGCAACCTATGCTTAGAAGTCCTCTTGGTGGTAACTTCGTAATCTGCTCAGTGTCCAACACACTCTCTCCAGTTCCCAAATAAACAATTTCAAGCTGTAGCTCATAGGGAATTTATTTTAACCTGCTTTTATTTCACGGGTGCTTTCCAAGTTTTGCACGTGAACTACAAAGGGACAAATGTTTCCCATCAGGCCAGGAGGAGAAGAGATGGGGCATAAACATAATCCAGACTAAAAATACAAAAACCATCTCTGGAGAGAAAATATTTATAATTCGTGTATTTGAAAAAAACCACACTCCTTTGCCTGGGGAATCATTTCTGATTATTAAGTATGTAAAAAATAAGAAGTCCCTCTTGGGCCTCCTGTGTCATATTTTGCCCAGCTTTTTACAGAAGCCATTCATGTAGCAACAGCTCTGTGCAGGTATAAACTCTGGGCAGCTTGGCCCAGGGTTACTTGGCCACCACTGCATGGAGGGGGTGCAGAGACCCATCCAGCCATTCTGACCTATGCACATGCCTGGAAGTATGAGGTGTCAATGGACCATTAGGGAATCCTTGACCAAGGAAGGACAAGGACTGATGGTTGAATATTCCCCTCTTCTGTCCAACTGGAGAGCAATTTTGAAATACGTTTATTCTATTTGTCTCATCAAAATGTCCCTGCTGGGATCCAGCCCCTGCTGTCCTTAGTCACAATCAGCTGATAGCACCCTCTTGGGAAGGCTCTTCTCTTCCCAATTCCCACCTCCTCCTCTTTGAGTTCACTTCCCCAAACAAACAGCCTGCACCCAAGTGCTTGCCTCAAGCTTTGCTTAGGAGAACCTAAGCTAAGAACAGGTTATTACCACATTTTTTCATTGAAGCAAACAATTTGTTTAGGTTCTCTTGAAAGTATTGGATGGTGCATATTTTAGGCAATGTCTAAAAGCTTATTTTTATTGGAAAGCTATTCAAAATACTTGCTACCCCTTACATAAGTTAATTTTCCTTGGGGCATGATAAAATTAGATTTGGCAATCACTAGTCTAGCAAGAAAGTCATAAAATTTTAGTCTGCACAATTGTTTTATATTTCATATGTTCCTATTTTGTGGATGGTAAAATTCCGTAGAAGTGTGTGAAACATATTTACCCCTGCCTAAGGCTTAGTTTACTTCTGGAAGATACCTAGAATATGACATTTTAAAAATTAACCAAATTCTTCTAAAATTCTTGATTTGACAGATGGCGTCTCTTGAAACAGAGTGAATGAAAATCTTTCAGAATCTCTTGATACACACATCATGTCATTTCTCTGCAAAACATTCCCAGGAAGATCAAAGATGGTAGACATTTTGATCTCAAGCTTTATTTTTTTATAAGAATCTCATTGAGAATTGACTGGAATTTCAGATTCTCCAACCACATCAAGATGAGTCCAGGAATATGCCTCTTTAGCCAACTTCTCAGGAAATTCTGACACAGGTGATCCTTGGACCACCCTTTAAAAAATAAATGTCATTTATGGAACCTTAGAATTTCAAAGATGGAAGTTCATCTTACAGCTAAACCATTTGTTTCGCAGATTAGAAAGATGATCCCAACAGCACTCTTTTCTTTCTTTGATGTTGACCATGCATGGACCACAACATGCATCCATGGTGACCATTTAGAGAATGATTAAGAAAACAAAAAAGACCCTAAGTATTCAAAGCAGAGGGAATTTAATATAGAACATTGGTTTCAGAGACAATGAAGGAGCTCACAAGCCAAATAGGGAGCAATGAGGTAACTGGGGAATTAGCAACATCAAGTCACTACTATCCTGAGGCAAGAGGGTTGAAGAGAGAATGTGGTGTTCCTGTATCCCTGGCACTGATGTCATCCTAAAGAAATGGGTACCACAGTCTTGTACAGCAGGAAAGGAAGCAATGGAGGGAACATCACTGCTACTGGAGATGCCACCTAAGACAGTAAAAAAGGGAGAAAAATGTCCTGGCATCTCCCACCCTCCTCTTGTCAGTGCCTCCCATTGGCTGAACCCATCTGGAAGCCAGATGACAGGGGGATCTGGGAGACAAAGCCTGCAGATTCACGTCTCTCCAAACACCCATGGTTCAAGGCAAAGCAGGGAAAAGGCAAGGGATCTGTGAATCAAGCAGTCCCAGTAGCATCACAGGTACCTATACATTAATCCATATTAATAGATTAATCCATATTAATCCTATACATTAATCCATGCACACTCATGCTAATATGGTAGGTGCCCACCTCTTTTTTTTTTTTTTTCACATTACACTGGGTGCCCTTGGAAACTGAATCTTTACAAAACCCATGCAGACTTACCAGACTGTGCTGCTTACTTGACTTAACCCAAATGGACCACACTGTGCTTGCTTTATTTGGGTTGTTATGTCATTGTCTGTGATGGTTTCTTTGTTTTATGAACAATGGGTACCATATAGATATTTTGCAGGATATAAAACAACTAAACTTTGTAACAAAAGATTGAGCAGAAACTTCCCTTAGAGAAGGTCCCCCAGAGTCTTTCTAATTCCAATATACTGATTCTAAGAAAAACACTAACTCTAAGAATAAAAGAGTGTGAGGGTAAATGAAATTTGAGAACATTAGGTTAAAAAAATTAAGCAGCCTTCTTTATTACCATTAATATGCTAACATGGGTCATGAATCACCAAAAGGGAGACCCAGTGTGCAGTGTTTTCAAACTTATGTAACTTTACGTGCATACATTCACTCAACAAAGATTTATTTATCAACTATTCTGTGCCTGAAACTCTTTGGGGTGCTGGAAATACAACAGTATACAAGTCGACAAAATCTTCATCCTCATGAAGAATAGATTCCAGTGGAAGAAGATAGTGACAAATCAAAACAACAAATAAGTAAATAACTAGTATTTACTTTTTTTTTCACAGTGATTTTCCTCAAATTAACATTCAATAACTATACTTTGAGTTACACTACAATGCTTTCAATTCTATTGTTAAGCTCCTGCCAGATCTATCAGATTCCAGTATCTTCTTCCACCCCAAATTATCTTTGTTTCTTTGTAATGTAGAAATTATGATAGTGGTTAAATGTAATGGCTCTGGGGTCAGGCCACCCTTTTTCTAATTCTGGCTCTGCTTTTTCCTGAGTATAACCTATGTGCCTCATTCATTCATTAGTTCATTCATTCATTCAACATATGTTCATCTTGCCAGTCCCAGTGCTAGAACCTCAGGATCCATCCGTAAAGAGATGAATAACCTGTCCTCGAGGAACTTATGTTTCAAAGTCTGCTCCTTCACTGGAAAATAGGATATTAATAGCATCTGCCTCATCAGCCTGTCATGAGGTTTAAATGACTTAATCCATATGAAGCATTTAGAACATTGCCTGGCACATCCTTACTAAATGTTAGCCTTTATTAATCATGTTATCCTCCTGTTTAAAATCCTTCAGTGAGTCACTGCTGCCTTTGGGGTAAATTCCAAACTGCTTAGCACACTAGACAAAGCCTTTCAGGATCTGCCTCCTGATTTTGCAACCTGCTTCATGCCCTACACACTCCTTCCCCTCCAGCCATATAGAACTATTCATGGATTTCACCTTGTGTTGTATTTTCCTACCTTATGCCTTGATACATCCTGTCCTCTCAGTCTTGAATCATCTCCCTTGTGACCTAGCACCTTCTTTCTTTTCAAAAGTTAGCTCAAGTTATCCCCTTTGTTAAGACTATTGGGCTGGCTCCACTGTGAATATCCATGGCTCCAGCTGGTCACTTTAACCCACCTTCCCAGAAAGCTTTCATACCTGACTCTATTGACACTTCTCATGTGTATTTCAACTGACTCATATCTCATACTGTGCCACAATGGCAGGATAGCCTTGTGAAACCAATGTCTTGGACCCCAAGGACAGAAAGACATGCTGAAGGAGATGGAGCTGAAGGATGAGAGAAACTTCCAATAGATGGTAGCAGAATTGAGCTCATGTATTCATTTCCTGATCTTCCCAAATTCCAATATAAATAATAGTAAAGGTACTTTAAAATATATAATTAAAATGTGTGCTAAAATTTAAATGGGTACCATTAGTGGATCAGAAATTCTGAGCTGTGTCTTCATGGTAGAAAGTAAAAGAGGTTGAGTGAAAATACAACCAAGGTAGAGAAATCAGCAGCTTGCATAACCACAGGCAAAAGCTGCTGCAGAAAAAAGAGATATTCTTCCCAACAGGGGTCTGAGGGACACTAAGCTGTGCTTAACAAACACAGAGCAGATGTGGGCAGGAGGCAATCATTCAAGTTCAAGGTTAAAGGTCTGTTTCAAGAACAGCTGAGTAAGACAACTCCTTTCCGTCACTGACATATATAGAGCTGCTGGCTGCAGTATTTGCTCACTAGGTAGAATCCTATGAACTCTTTTCTAAACAGCTAGAAACATCATGTTAGAGAGGACTCTTAGTGTAAGTGCTGAGGTCTGAAAGACAAACAGAGAGGAACTTGAGATAACTCAAGACCTTAAAAGGGGATCCAGATGAAGTTAAAATAAGATCTGGACACCCAGGAGAGATATACGTTAAATGTTCCCACCAGAGAGTTAATTCTCTTAGGCAATTTTTTGCTCCTGAGTTACCTGTTTACTCCCTGCCCATGCAAAACATAGGGAAGCTTGCCTCTTTAACAGGTACAGTTGAACTCTGTAAAGCTCACTGTTATTTCTCCTGTTCAGGAGAAAGTCCCATTTTGGAGACAGATGCATATGATTGGGGGAGGAGGGAAGAACTCCTTCTATGCACTAGTCTGCCTTGATACATTAGTTCTAGTGCACTAATCAAACTAGCTCTTAATATACTCAGATAGCCAAAAGTCACAGAGCATTTGAGGAAAACTAAGGGTTTGCAAAAAAAGGATTTAGGTGAATAAAAAGAATAACAGCCCTGAGAAGAAAAATAGAAAAGAACTAAACATTAAATATAATCTAAATATAAACTAAACAAAAATATAATCAGTATTCAGAGAAAAGTTTGAGTCTTTCATAAAACAAGAACAGAGTGTCATGAAAGGCAGAATTAAAAAAATAAGGAAACTCTATTAAGAGAACATGAAAAAATATAATTAAAAAAATAACAAAATAGCAAAATAATGGAATAGAAATTTCTGAAAACCAAATCAGTGATCCAAAACATAAAGTCCAGGAAATCTATCAAAACAGATTAAAAATGAAAAAACAAACATCAAGCATTAGTATGAAAAAAGTTAAAAGATACGGAAGATGGATAAAGGAAGTATATCTGTCTAATAAAATTTCAGAAACACCAGAAAGGTGAGAAAAAGGATATAATCACAGAAACAATAAAAGATAATTTCCCAGCGTGGGAGAAAGGATTGAGTTCACAGATGAAAAGAATACATTAGAAGTCAAGCAGGACTTCCTTGGTGGTGCAGTGGTTAAGAATCTGCCTGCCAATGCAGGGGATATGGGTTCAAGCTCTGGTCCAGGAAGATTCCACGTGTCACAGAGCAACTACGCCCATGCGCCACAGCTACTGAGCCTGCGAGCCACAACTACTGAGCCCACGTGCCACAACTACTGAAGCCTGCACACCTAGAGCCCGTGCTCTGCAACAAGAGAAACCACCACAATGAGAAGCCCATGCACTGCAACAAAGAGTAGCCCCCTCTCGCTGCAACTAGGGAAGAGCCCACATGCAGCAATGAAGACCCAATGCAGCCAAAAATAAATAAGTAAATAAATTTATTAAAAAAAGAAAAAAAAGAAGTCAAGCAGACATGAATAGTGGGCAGAACAGGGAAGAATGTGGGCATTCTTTAAATGAATGGTGATAGAGTGTGCTTATAAAGAGGTGATATTCAAGTTAACACATAAAAGATGTAATGTGTCAGGGTAAGAATATTTCAAGCATGGGTAGGAGCTTCTGCAAAAGCTCAAGATTAGGAAAGCATTGGGTTAGCCAGAGGAATTCAAAGAGCAGAGTGGGTCAAAAAAAGTCTGAAGATAAATTATTCATGGCCTTATAGACCATAGTAAAGAATTTAGATGTTATTCCATAAGAACAGGAATCCACTAGAGTACTTAAGGAGTAGAGTAAGATGATTCAATTCACTTCAATGAAGATCACTTCTGTTTTATGGAGAATGTGTTAGAAATGGGCAGAGTGGAAGCAGAGAGTCCAGTTGTAGAATTCCAAATGGGAGTTGATGAGGCCAGATCATCCTGGTGACATGGGAGACTAAAATGAGTAGACAGATGTGCTGTATATTCTGGTGGTAGAATCAATAAGATGTACCTGATAAAGAAAGAGTAAGAGGGAGAGAAAGGGAGGGATCAAGAGTAGCTATTGCTTTTCAGGTTTGGGTAACAGGGTAAGTGGTGGAGGCATTTGCCAAGACAGGGAAGACAGGATGTTAAAATATTTTTTCTGATAAAGGGGAAATAAAGAGTTCTGCTAAGTCTGGTTATGTTTGAGATATTTGAGAAATATTTCAAGGTGGATATGTGCAAGACAGATAAGTATCTACAGTTCAGAGATAATTCTGAATTTGCAGACATACCTTCAGATGCTTTTAAAAACCGCTAACTATAGTACTTAAATCCATGGAAATAGAGATCACCTAGAAAAAAGTATAGCAATGGAAGAGGCCAAGAACCAAATCCTCAGGAATCAGTATTTGAGCTCATGTAGAGATGCAGACACCAACAATGGAAACCAACAAGGGAGGGAAAGGAGAAGAGTGCCATCAGGAAAGCCAAGCATGGAGAGGAGAGAGTGTTTCAAGAAGAAGAGAGCAGGTGATTATGTTGTCTGCCCCCAGAGGTAAAGTAAGATGAAAACAGAAAGGGGTTTGATGGTTTGGCATCAAAGAGAAAATCGGTAACCATAGCACAAGTGATTTGTGATGATTTAAATCATGTGTTTCCATTTAGTGGTGAGACTAAAAGCCAGACTGTAGCAGATGGAGGTTTGACTTGGGATGAGGACACAGAGACTATTTCTAGATGGCTGGCTCTGAAGACAAGAGAAACAGTCAAGTGACTGGAGAGTGATAAGTGATCAAGGGAGGATATTTATTTTTTTTCCCAAATGGATATTTGTATGCTTATGGGCATGATGCAGTAGTGAAGAGGATAAAATTGTAGCCAAGAGGTAGTAGTCCAAGGTGCAACACCAATCTATCTTTAAATGATCTAATAACAGTTTTCTAAGATTTTATCTTTATCACAACCCTCAGTGTCAGCCAGTGCTAGCAGACTAAGCACAAATATTAAGGGGTTGGAGCCAGTGAATAACTACTATGATGGAGTCCACATTCCTCATTCTCTGGTTATCAGGCTCAAATCAAGAATATGTTCTAGAAAACTGTTAGATGTCATAAGCTGTGAGCTTTTTAAACCATGCTCTTAAATGAGCCTTTGAAGAATATTGAGTGAGCTCCAGTGATTATTAGATTGTATTCCTGACAGATGTGTGTGTGGCTAGTGCTAATAGCCTTAGAACGCAGAGAAATGTCTGGCTAACATTGTTCTGGGGAGGCTGAGCGACTTTATAAGAACATTCCTTCAAGGATGAGTTGTGTAGTCACTGGGGTCAAGATTCTGCAAGGAAAGATTTTAACAGGCATTAACAAGTTCATTCACTATTGGACTCGTATTGAAATTGTTGAATTGTTGACTTCATGGTGGAACCATAAATTTTTTAAAGGCAGGAACTGTGGGTTGTTCTTCTCTGTGGCTCCGTCATCTAACTCAAGGCCTGACAATAGATAGCTCTCAGTAAATATTGATTGAATGATGGAATATATAAATGGATTCAATGACTAAAATCACTAAAATTATAGATGTTATAAACACACACTCATCGTTCCTTAGCTGAGTATTGTTCATATTACTGCAACAACCATACACCCTGAAAATTGTGAGGCATTCCCAATTTCAAATCTGACCCATTATCACGTCATGTGCCCCATTATATAGTTATAGATAGATAGATAGATAACAATAATAATGATGATGATGATGGTGATGATGACAACAATGAAGAAGAAGAAAGAAGAAGGAAGGGAGGGAGGGAGGGGAGAGAGAAAGAAAAATAGAGCTAACCTATGACAGGGAGCTCTTTCTATTTAGCATCTCACAGAATAATTATAATTATTATAATCTCCATTTTCTCTCCACGGGTGAGAAAATGAGGCTCATAGAATTGTTATTGTTGCTGCAAGATCACAGAGCTAGTAAATGATTGACTGGGGGATTGGGAGCCAGATCGAAAATAAGGTCTTAGGAGAAAGAATGTAAATTACACTATATTGCTAGAAATCTACATCCCTAACACTGCAGTGAACATCATACTGGCCCCACAGGAGCCCATGTTTGGGGAGCTGGGGTTGGGGTGGAGAGGAGGAGGCGGACCAGGCCAGCAGTTAAACACAGCAAAGCACAGACTCTGGAACCTAGAGAGGAACGTCAGAGGCTTGACAGAAAACAGAGACTATGCTCCAGAAACAAGCTTAACCTATTTTAAAATGGGTCTGTGGCCAGCCCTTTGTCCTTGACTTGCAATGCATGACTAGTGCCCTTACTGGAAAGATAATTTACGATGCTAGAGGGACATGAGCCCTTGCAGAGCTTGCAAGATGGGAACAATGACCTGTACTTTTCTGAAGAGTGCTGAGTGTGTTTCCAAAGCTCCAGCTAGTTTCAAACAGCTTTAGGGTTTCTTTACTCTGAACGCTGACTTCACTTCAGAGAAGAATTTCTGTTTTACTAATTTACTATAGGAAATAAGGATGTTAGAGAAATGGTAGTATTCAGTAGGAGGGAAAAAAATGGAAATCTGTATAAGATAAGCTAGTCTGGAAGTTTTCAAAAATGTTTTTCAGTTATTAAGAAATTTACTTATTTATAATGTATTCCCTTGACCTTCCCTGCCAGGTATTTCTTCCCCTACCTCCCTCCAACTTAGAGAATTAGCATATGATTTATTTTCCCTCTTAGAGCTCCTCCCCTGTAAATCGCTATGATTGGCAGCAGACTTTGCTCTGAAAACCTGGTAGAAATATTTGAAAAGGCATCAGGGACCGAATCTACTTAACACCGTATGTGCCACTTCATTTATTTTCACCACACCTTCACTAGATTGGAGAGAAGGAAATTATGCTAAAGCTGCAACTGCACAGCTCCTCAAAAAACATGCTTCAACCTGCCCCAGTTGGCATTTACCTGTTTAATTGTCCCTTCCCTTTTAATTATAAAATCTACTTGAAATGGGGGAAAGGTTTATGCAATCAAATACAGTCCAGGGTGAGAGATTTTTTGAAAAGCAGTATTTCTTGTGTAGATACCAGTGACTTCTCTTCCAATTGCCTGTGGAGGCAGTTGGTGTGCATATAATTGCCTCTTGCATCATCCGCCTAAGAAGCCTGATTCTTATTGTGAGAGACAAAGGAGTCATATGCCTTTCCATGAAACATAATGGAGATGGGATAAACTTGGAGGCTCCCTTGAGGACTGGTGGGAAGTTGATCTGAAAATTGTGATCAAATGTTTTTCTCCATCATTTTAGAATGGGTTAATAGAGAAGGCTGTGTGTAGAATATCCTTGGCTTGTTTTCTTTACTTGATGCTCAGTAGCATGCAGTGTAGACCTTCTCATGTGTATTAATATCCAATACATACACATGAATGAGGACATTGTCGTTGTGTTAGTAATACTGGTAAGAATCTTTTCAGACGCGAAATTTTAAAATTAATTTTCTTTTGTTCTTTGGTTAATTCTTTTTTTTTTTTTTTTTTTTCAGTCCAATAACATAGTGTGTAGACAGACAGATTTATCTCTGGAATCCCAATCACCAAGTTTCCTCTTTTGGCCACTCCCTTCAATATTCTCTTTTGAAGCAATGTTATTCACTAGTCCTCTACCACCTTTCTTATCACCCACTTATCCAACAAATATTTGTAATCCACTAGGATGTGCCAGGTACTATGTTAGAATCTGGACAAAGAGATGGCAGAGCTTGTTCCTGTACTTGGGGCACTGCAGGTACATTTTCTCTTAAGAAAATGTTTGAAAAACCAAACCATACAAATGCTAAATAAGCCTGGGCATGTTTCATCACTAGGATTATCTATAAGTTAGGGAAAGATAAACTCTATCGATTATTTCACGTAAAAAAAATCCCAAATCCACCCAACTGGATGTGGAGAAAACTCGTAGCCAAGAAACTAATGTAAAAACTGGTTTAAAAAGAACGAATAATTTAAAAGACTCAACCTTAACAGAATCCAACAACACATTAAAGGATCATACACCATGATCAAGTGGGATTTATCCCAGGGATGCAAGGATTCTTCAATATATGCAAAGCAATCAATGTGATACACCATATTAACAAATTAAAAAATAAAAACAATATGATCATCTCAGTAGATGCAGAAAAAGCTTCTGACAAAATTTAACATCCATTTATGATAAAAAACTCTCCAGAAAGTGGGCACAGAGGGAAGCTACCTCAACACAATAAAGGCCATATACGACAAACCCACAGCAAACATCATTCTCAATGGTGAAAAACTGAAAGCATTTCCTCTAACATCAGGAACAAGACAAGGATGAAAACTCTCACCACTATTATTCAACATAGTTTTGGAAGTCCTAGGCATGGCAATCAGAGAAGAACAAGAAATAAAAGGAATACAAATTGGAAAGGAAGAAGTAAAACTGTCACTGTTTGCAGATGACATGATACTATACATAGAGAATCCTAAAGATGCCACCAAAAAACTACTAAAGCTAATCAATGAATTTGGTAAAGTTTCAAGATACAAAATTAATGCACAGACATCTCTTGCATTCCTATACACTAACAATGAAAGATCAGAAAGAGAAATTAAGGAAACAATCCCCTTCACCCATTGCAACAATCCCATTTGTCCCATTGCAACAAAAAGAATAAAATACCTAGGAATAAAACTACCTAAGGAGGTAAAAGACCTGTACTCAGAAAAATATAAGACACTGATGAAAGAAATCAAAGATGACACAAACAGATGGAGAGATATACATTGTTCTTGGATTGGAAGAATCAATATTGTGAAAATGACTATACTACTCAAAGCAATCTACAGATTCAATGCAGTCCCTATCAAATTACCAATGGCATTTCTTACAGAACTAGAACAAAAAATCTTAAAATTTGTATGGAGACACAAAAGACCCTGAATAGCCAAAGCAATATTGAGGGAAAGAAAACAGAGCTAGAGGAATCAGACTCCCTGACTTCAAGCTATACTACAAACCTTCAGTAATCAAGACAATATGGTACTGGCACAAAAACAGAAATATAGATAAATGGAACAAGTTAGAAAGGCCAGAGATAAACCCACGCACCTATGGTCAACTAATCTATGACAAAGGAGGCAAGGATATACAATGGAGAAAAGACAGTCTCTTCAATAAGTGGTGCTAGGAAAACTGGACAGCTCCATGTAAAAGAATGAAATTAGAACACTTTCTAACACCATACACAAAAATAAACTCAAAATGGATTAAAGACCTAAATGTAAGACCGGACACTATAAAACTCTTAGAGGAAAACATAGGAAGAACACTCTTTGACATAAATCACAGCAAGATCTGTTTTGACCCATCTCCTAGAGTAATGGAAATAAAAACAAAAATAAACAAATGGGACCTAATGAAACTTAAAAGCTTTTGCACAGCAAAGGAAACCATAAACAAGATGAAAAGATAATGCTCAGAATGGGAGAAAATATTTGCAAATGAATCAGTGGACAAAGGATTAATCTCTAAAATATATAAACAACTCATGCAGCTCAATATTAAAAAAACAAACAAACCAATGCAAAAATGGACAGAAGACCTAAATAGACATTTCTCCAAAGAAGACATGCAGATGGCCAAGAGGCACATGAAAAGCTGCTCAACATCACTAATTATTAGAGAAATACAAATCAAATCTACAATGAGGTATCACCTCACACCAGTCAGAATGGGCATCATCAGAAAATCTACAAACAACAAATGCTGGAGAGGGTGTGGAGAAAAGGGAACCATCTTGCACTGTTAGTGGGAATATAAATTGATACAGCCACTGTGGAGAACAGTATGGAGGTTGCTTAAAAAACTAAAAATAGAATTACCATATGACCCAGCAATTCCACTACTGGGCATATACCCAGAGAAAACCATAATTCAAAAAGACACATGCACCCCAATGTTCATTGCAGCACTATTTACAATAGCCAGGTCATGGAAGCAACATAAATGCCCTTCAACAGATGAATACATAAAGAAGATGTGGCACATATATACAATGGTTTCTTTTCACCATAAAAAGGAACAAAATTGGGTCATTTGTAGAGACGTGGATGGACCTCGAGACTGTCATACAGAGTGAAGTAAGTCAGAAAGAGAAAAACAAATATCATATATTAACGCATATATGTGGAATCTAGGAAAATGGTACAGATGAACCGGTTTGCAAGGCAGAAATAGAGACACAGATGTAGAGAACAAATGTATGGACAAAAAGGGGGGAAAGCGGTGGGAGGAGGGGTTGGTGGTGGGATGAACTGGGAGATTGGGATTGACATGTACACACTAATATTTTTTAAATAGATAACTAATAAGAACCTACTGTATAAAAAAATAAATAAATAAAATAAAACTCAAAAAAAATTTTTTAAAAGACCCTATTAAATAAATAGATACTAACATTCCAGTGTTACAGATATTTTTCATATTAATTATTTATATTCTGCAAAGATACAGATAATATTTGGGGTAACTTAAACATTTTAATACAAATAAAACACAAAATAATTCCTAAAAAAAAAAAAGAAAAACCAAAAATAAAAATTTAAAAATTTATAAAAATAAAAAGATGCAACCTTGAAAGTAACCCCACCCCACCCCAAAAAAACTCTGATTATTAAAAAGAAGGACAAATATTGGATTATCTGAGAAGTCAACAGAGGAAGCAGTAAGCAAAACCCAGAAGCAAACTGTATTGTGAGAGAAAGTCGACTGGTCCAAACACAGGGCAGTTCACTTCCTGTGGCAACATGAAAGTCACTTAGAAATAAGTATGTTAAAGATTTTCAGAGAGATAGAAATGAATCATATAAACGACACCTGAGAACACATAAATGGAATAGGAGAATAAAATAAAATGCAGATTTGAAAGTGTATCAAATAGACTCTTGGTTAAATATACTAAATATAGCTAAATCTCTATTCTACCCACAATGCCAACTAAACTGACTTTTTAAAAATATATTAACCCTCAGGTACAAAAAGAATAATGACAAGATGACTATGAATAAAGAACCTAAGTGCTAAACAAGAACAACCAGAAGAAGAAACTAATTCACATCTCAGAGTTCTGGAAGCTCAGGCATTAGAAATGCCATGTATCTCTGAAAGCAGAGGGAGGAATGGATCGGAAAATAGGACTGATTGTGATGCACTGTAAGAGCATCTAGATCCTAGATCCCCCTCATTCTTCCTCTCATTCCCTCAACCATAACAAAATATACAGATGATTCTCTGGAAAAGATAAATATTTCTAGGCTCTGGACCCCTGGATGCCAGGTGCAGGTGAGAGCAGGGATGTAGTGCCCTTGAAATCACCAAAAGGCAAGTCAAGTAAACAACTATAGAGATGGTCTGTGACTTATCATTGTTGAATTTAGTTTTACGATGGTGCAAAAGCAATACACATTCATTACAAACCATACTTAAAATTTTGAATTCCAATCTTTTCCCAGACTAGCAATATGCTCTGGGATACTCTCTCCTGACGCTGTGCAGGAGCAGCGAGCATGGCTCCCAGTCAGCCACGTGATCACGAGGGTAAACAACCAACACCCTTAACAACCATCCTGTATCCGTATAATCATGCTGTTTTTCACTTTCAGCACAGTATTCAGTACATTACATGAGATATTCAGCACTTTATTATAAAAAAGGCTTTGTGTTAGATGATTTTGCCCAACTGTAGACTAACGTAAATGTTCTGAGCACGTTCAAGGTGGACTAAGCTAAGCTAGGATGTTCTGCAGATTAGGTTATTGAATGCATTTTTTTTCAGCTTATGATGGATTTATTGGGATGTAAGGAAGATCTGTATATTGAAAAGTGAGACCCCTTTTCCTCCTCTCCCTCTTTGTTCCTAGAGTACCAGACTGTAGCCTCAAAACCCTAAGGGAAGGTGCTTAAGGATTCTAATTTGGCTAAATAAAATCATCCAAGAGAAAAGCCATACAGATATTAATATTCAGGCATCCCTAAAAGAAACTTCTAGATCTGTGTTCAATTTCCCTCTAATGAAGTTCGCCAGTTGACAAATCCTTCCATTCACACAGCTTAAACTCAACATTTCAATATCTCCTTATTTAGGAATGAAGCGTAGATCACTTGTTATTTGTGAAATCCCTGCAATAAATTAAATGGCCAAAAGAAACAGAAGATGAAAGATTGCAGCTGAAACAAAGAAATGTGTAGTATGGGGAAAAAAAATACACACACACACATGCCAAGGCACTTCATCTTAAAATTTTAGTACTTCAGAGAAAAACAAAATAATCCTAAAAGCTGCCAGAGAGGAAAAAATCAGATTTCATACAACAGGTGAAGAATCAGAATGGTATGCAATTTCTCAAGAGCAATTCTTAAAGCTAGATGTCAGTGAAAATGTGTAACCCTCCACCTAAATATAGCAATTCTGAATGCTACACTACAAAATAAAGTGTCAAATTGTATAAAGCAAAAAATGATTTATGTGACAAAATCAACACATACACAATCATAGTGAGAGATTTAACACTCCTCTCAGAAAATGATAAATAAGACAGGCAAAAATAGGGCAAGAAAGCCAAACATTAAGGTCAACACAGTTAACAATCTTTAGCTAAAACAGATAAAAATATTTGTGAATTTAGGAGAGACATTATTGCGTGGTGGTTGAGAACAGAAGATTAGGAGTAAGACATCTCACTAGATTCAAATTCTTGCTCACTGATTTACTAGCTATGCTACCACAGGTGTATGTTTGTTTCTTCTGCTTCAAAATAGCTATAGTAATAGTGCCTACTCCATAAATTTGTTTTGAAGATAAAATTAAATAATGCATGCCAGGATGCTTAGACAAGTGCCCAGCATTGAGTACCAATATGTGTGTGTGTATGTGCATAATCCTGCACTAAAGCAAACTCTAAATTTTTTTAAGAAAATGTGGAATATTTAAAAAGTTAACCATAAAAGAAATATATATACATATGTATTATAAAATTTTGGAAGCATACTAATTTGAGTCAGATACAAAGTCGGAATCACTCTACTATTCAAAATTGCATTCGATGCCTAAACAAACAAAATAAGTGAAGAAAAAAAGTGTAGTTATAAGGGCCAGAAAGAGACTAAACTGACATTATTCCTAGACAAATTATTGTCCAGAGAGAAGGTATGAGTATCTGTAGTCAAACTGATAAAATTAGTTAGGGAGTTCAGCTAGCATGCTGAATAAAAAGACAACTGTAGGAAAATATAGTAGTATTTCTATACTTAAAAAATAATCAGTTGAAAAAGTATTAGGTAAAACAAATATCTCATTTAAATAAGCAATTGAAGCTACTATTAAGAGTAAACCTAGGGACTTCCCTGGTGGCGCAGTGGTTGGGAGTCTGCCTGCTAATGCAGGGGACACGGGTTCGAGCCCTGGTCTGGGAAGATCCCACATGCCAAGGAGCAACTGGGCCCGTGAGCCACAATTACTGAGCCTGCACATCTGGAGCCTGTGCTCCGCAACAAGAGAGGCCGCGATAATGAGAGGCCTGCGCACCGCGATGAAGAGTGGCCCCCACTTGCCGCAACTAGAGAAGGCCCTCGCACAGAAACGAAGCCCCAACACAGCCAAAAATAAAATATAAAAATAAATTAAAAAAAAAAAAAGAGTAAACCTAAAAAGAAAATATAAGACCTATATAGAAGAATGTAAAAACAAAAGATTTAAATGAATAAATTAGAAGAAATAACATGCCCATGAGTGGAAAAAAAAAAAACTAATATTTTAGAGTGCCAAATAATCTCACATAACTGTATAAAATTAATAAAATTTCAATAAGTATTTTTGGTGAATTTAGACTAATTATAAAATTTATGTGGGAGTATATAATTCCAATAATAGTGAAATCAATTCTGAAAAAGAACAAGGTAGGGGTAGGGTAGATTGGAGTGAGGTAGGATAAATTGTTCTACCAGATATTATCTCATTATAAATTTATAATAAAAATAATGTAGTGTTGACAGAGAAAAAGAAAGAGATCAATAGATCATGGTAGAAAGCTCAAAACAGACCCCGCGATGTACATGTGATCTTAATATGTGATTAAATTATTGTTATTGCTTGATAATAACATCCAAGCACCAGGAGAATGATGAATTATTGTATACATATTATTGGCTATTTTACCATATTAAAATAATTTGTAGTTAATACCAAAAAATTAAAAGACATGCTACATATATTAAGACCTAAACATAGACAAATAAAACTTCAATACAATTAGAGTAAAACATAAGAGAACATAGACTAGAGAAAGTTTTTTTTAATAAGACTCAAAAACACAAATCATAAAGAAAATTATTGAAAATTTACTGCATCTCATTGTATAATTTCCAGTGAATAAAGAATTTTAAACAAAGTTATAAAAAAAGAAAGAAGAAAAAGATTGAGAGAATATAGTTACCATAAAGTGTAGCAGAAAAGAATCAATATCTAAAACATGTAAAAATTACAAATAAGAAAAAGGAGAAAAAACACTATTGAAAAATGGTCAAAAGTTTTGAACAGGCAATTATACGTGGAACCCTGTTTAGTTAATTCACAGGAAAACTGTTCAGACACTTGTAATTTAAAAATCACAATGAGAAGCCACTTTTCATCCATCAGTTTGGCAAAATTTAAAAATAATAACAATTGCTGGCAAGTGGATGAGGAAAATGAAGAAACAGGAAATTTTACTCATAGGTTGTGGGAGTGCAAACTTTTTTAAGCTCTCTGCAAAACTTGGAAAAATACACTAAGATAAAAACATTTACATCTACTTTCTGTTTCAGCTCTGACATGTAAAAAGCATAGAAGTCATCTCAATAGCTTTTCTTGGACCTATCAGATAACTGAGACCATAGGGCAAAGAACCTTACTGAAATCTGGAGAGAAGTTTCCTTCAGAGAGATACAAGAGATGAGATTGACTTATCTGGAGCAGAAGCTGGGATGCCAGAAGTCAGTAGGAACACTTAACTAGTAATTTTGACAAATTGCTGAAGGTTAAGTGTGGACTAAGGACCAGAGTCATAGATACCGTCACACTTCAGGGAGCTTTTCCTTCAGGATCTCATCAGACTCTCACAGGAAAGATCTGAGAACAACCCCTCTTCATACCCGACTCCCACCTTAACACGTATAGGGGAATAGTAGCCATGCTGAAACCCTCCCAGAACTGTCTCCTTCACAAAGGTTCAATCTTCAAGAAGAAGGACTTTGACAAAGGGCAAATACTGACATCTCATTTTAGCTAAGGGTAAGGAACCACAACTTATTCCAGTCCTTCAGCCTTCCTGTCTCATTTAAGGAGAAGTGGAGGGGTGGGGGGGGGTGGGTTAGATAAGAAGAAAAAAGACTCCAAGCAAATAGACTGGGAATGCTGCAGCCAAGGAAAAGAGTGGGCAGCAGAGAGGAATAAGGCTCTACCCCTAGAGGGGACTCAGAAACACTTATGAAGCCCACACTCACAAGACACAGGCCCACTGTGCACATCAAAGTCTGAGACTTAATCTGAATATTAGAGAATGACCTTCTCCCCCACATCCTACTACCATACTAGTAAGCCTCCAGAATAACAGTGGAATACAGTTGAAAGATAGAGTAAAAAGGGAAGCATCAAAACCAAGGTGGGAGACAAAAAGCAAGATTACTAGAGGAATTTGAAGCTTCTGGTGCCTATAGATAAAACAAATGTTAAGCACAGCCTAACTCCCAGCTAGAATAATATAAATCTTCACATTAAAGATTCTCAGTATCTGTTATCCTATAAAACATGCCCAGCTTTCAACAAAAAATTACAATACATACCAAAAGCCAAGAAGAACCAATCTGAAGAGATAAATCAATCATCAGAACCAGATTTAGATCTGACACAGCTGTTGAAATCATGAGACAGGGAATTTAAAATAACTACAATTAATATTTTAAAGATACAGTGGAAAAAGTAGACAACGTGCAAGACCAGATAGGTAATATCAGGAAAGAAGTACAAATTCTAAGGAAGAATCAAAAGGAATGCTACAAATAAAATTTTAAAAAACAGTAACAGGTATGAAGAGTACCTTTAAGCAAATCATCAATAGACAGGACATGCAGAGGAAAGAATCCTTAAACTTGAAGACAGGTTAAAAATATGCATTCTGTTTATGCCAGAAGTCAATTCCCATGCTTGGAAGATACCTTGAAGAAGCTCTCACAACTGGCACCTAGTGATATATAAGATGTCGATAATTGTCATGTTGTGATTTTACTCATAGTTTAAAAATGATTATCAGTAGAGGAATGGATAATATCACCTGTAGTGTCTCCATCTATATTACACAATTGTTACATATGTGTTGTACATTTGCTGCATATCTTGGAGACAAATACATGAAGCGAACATGGCAAATTATTATTTCATTTACTTGGTTTTTATTTCATTCTGAGTCATGCATCTATGAATATTTGCTACATTAAGCTCTTTACTCTTTTGTTTTTTCAGGTTTTTAATTTTTTAAAATATAAGGAAGCTAGATCGTTAGTTGTTGAGAGTTTCTGGTCTTGTCCAGGCCCTGGGCACACACCAGCAATGCTCCGTGACATAGTACTTCTCCTGGAGCCCTGTGACCTCAGGTGAAGCTGGTACCTTGATCTGGTGTCTCCCTGCTGTGGGTTCTCCCCTCCTCTCTTCCTGGGCGTCACCCAAGATTTCTCCCAAAAGATTCTGCTCTCTTCCTCCAAAACCCAAAAAGTTTCTCTTCTTTTCTCCCCAAATATCCCCAGATGTTTCTTCTGGGAGAAAACAATTGTCCTTTGACCACCGCCTACATCATTATCATGTGAAAATTACGTGCCCCTAATTTGAAGATTAGAAATGCTAGGTCATAGGAGCACAATGCCCGTTTTCCACTTTCTTGGGTGTAAAAGAGCTATTTTTGTTTTTCCCTGGGAGACTTGCCTTATCTTAAGACTAAGGTACATAACTTCTAAAAAAGAAAGAATAGTTGTTTTCTATCAGAAATAGGTTGAGAATTCATATCAGACTGTATAAAATTCATAGGAGCCTAAAAACACTATATACTTTGGAATTGCTAACATGAGGAGCGAGTAATTTTCCTCTCTCATGAAATCCTCAGAAAATCTGACTATCTTTTAGGTAATCAGGGGGAAGTGCCAGGAACACCAAGGAGATACCCCTAAAATGCATCTTCCCAGGGACTCATGAAAACCCTTATTAACTCAAGGAGGCAAAGAAGGAAGAGAATAAGACCTATGGTACCTAAAGCTTTGTCTTCAGCTCCTGATAGCACAGTAGTTCTCACACTGCATCGCAGTTATCTTTTTGTTTATCTCCCCCACAAGGGTCTAAGTTCCCAGAGGCAAAAGCCCTAATAAATCTCTGCATTCTCAGAATTAAGCATTGGTGCCTGGTCCATAATAGGTCCTCAGTATACCCTTTATGAATGACTGAATTAATGAATTAATCAATGGAAAATGTTAAAGGAGCAAAGGTTAAACAGGAATGAATAAGGGTTATTTGGTACTTAGCATGTTATCTAAGGGTAATAATTCATTTCAGAACTCTTTCCTTTGATAACTATTGATACATCAAATGGAATGGAAACATCAGTTGAAATAGAAATAGGCCTCCTATATTACTGACAGGAAGTAGACTAATTTATTTGGTTCAATCTTTCTCTTGTGCTTAAAGATTATTTTTTAAATATTTAAAAAAATGTTTCATTTTAAAGTAACTCTCATACATACTGAAATATTTAAGAGTGGAATATGTCTTAGATTTGCTTCAAATAATATGTGTGTGAAGGGGAAAGTGAGTAGAGGGAGAGATGAAGCTAAATTGGTCATAAGTTGATAACTGTTAAGCTGTGTGATGATTATATGCACATTTATTTACTACTTATATCTTCTCTTGTATATGTATGAAATTTTCCATTTAAAAAAATGTTAAAAAAATGTTAAAAAAATAAAGCAATTCTTTACATGCAACTATTACTTTACATAGACCCAAGAAATCATTTGTTGCAGAAGATGAGAATCCATATATTTGTTTTATGATTAACAAATATCATGACTCATAAACTTAATTAAGAAACAGCCTCATTTCTTCTCTTTAGAAAAGGTTAGCAAAAAAATGGGCATGTGCTTTCCCTTTTTTCCTATATAAGGCACTTAAGCAAAATTGCATCATCTGCAATTTGAGGAATATAAGTGACACGATTTGAAGACGGGATTGTGAAGAAACATGTGAAAAGGCACAGCCAAACTTTTGTTTAAGGCTCTGAGTGTGAGTGTCTCGGTGACTTCAGAACTAGGAATTTGGCTTCCCACACCAACCAGACCAAAAATAGCACCATTCTTTCTAGACTGTGTCTTGGAGAAATGAGTCTCCCAGAACTTCCAACCACCACCATCAAAACAGGAGAATCACATGAGACATTAGAATCTGCCTTTATCATGTCCTACAGCTTCAGCGAGGCCTTAGTTCTTGTGAAAATGCTGTTAAAGCGTGGTTATTAGTTTTGCCTTGTGCTGTTTTGTTTTGATTTATCATTTTAGTGGTTTGTTCAACAGTTGTGGTCATTTCTCAAGAGATTGCAATGAAGTTTCTTGTGAGCAAAGTAAAAAAAAGTAACATAACATGTCTACTTTTACTCTGAGTTTACTTATATAAAGAGGCTATCAATATTATAATTTGCTAAGAGGGATTTGCACAGTCTCCAAGGAGTTTCAAAGAGGTCAGGGCTCAGAAACAGATAGCTACAGTCATTTTTGTCTTTGCTTTCCTTGCTGTCCTTCAGGGTCAGATAAAGCCCCACATTCTGGACCCTGGCTTCTATCTGAACTGAAATCAATAATGTAGACATGCATTTCCCACTTATGTTCCTTCGTCAGCTCCCAGAAGAGAGAAGGACAATCTCTTTCAGCAAGTATCATTGATAATTCCAGGTAATATTTACAGCTATTGTTTTGTTTAAGGTAAACATGAATATCTGTCTTGACTTCCATTCAACAACTATCAAGCAGTTACTCATGTCAAATTCTGTACTGGGCATAGGGAATAAAACAATAAGACAGATTTTGTTTTTGAGGAACTCATAATTTAAAGAAGGGGATAAACAAGTAAAAATATACTTAGCCTATAATGGTCTCCGTGATATATAAAGATGTGCACAAGACACTATGGAAGCAATGATGAGATCTAGAAGAATTTCCACTGACTCTCAAAGGATAAGAAAGTCCTTATCAGGTAGAGAAAGGGGAAAAAGACATGTGATCAAGAACAGCATAGGCAAATGCACAGAGGTAAAACAGTGCATGACACACAGTCCAAGTAGGTTGGATAGAAGGTAGGACAAATATGGACAAACATTGGAAATGAGGTTAGACAGGTGGGCAAGGGTCATAGAGAAGTGGCTGTTAGAAAGAGTCCTTCTACACAGTACTCAAAGTACACATTCCTCAAATATCTCTGTATCAAGAACCCTAGATATGACTAGGCGACTTACACATCTAAGCATATCTGACAGCAGTCTGCTGGGTGGATCTGCCAGGAGTGCATCCATTCAAGGACTGGGATAGAGAAACATCAAGGGAAATATTTCAAAGTACAGAAGGAACCAGGCATGAAGGGATTGGCTCTGGAGCTGAGTCTTGGTTGCTGGAGGGTATCAGTGATTCTGAACACAAGGTGGTTTCTGACGGTCTCACGTGACTTCAGCCTGGCCTCAAGGATCTGTGTTGGGACTTGGAGTAGGAGGGAATGGTGGTAAAGGGATGGGGCAGTTCAAAAAGTACAAGCTGGTAACTCTGCTCCATCGATCCCTTTACAATATGAGACATGAACTGTCCTGCTTAGAATGCTCTTTAAACACAAGGAGAAGCATTCTCTTGTTGCTCTTCCACTTGGCGGTGGAGCACGGGGCATACTGGCATCCTGACTCCTGCATTAGTGGTGCTGCCCACGAGGATAGCAGTGACTGGGTCAGAAAGGGTCCCAGAGTCTATCAAAGCAGGGGCAGTGTGGGCAGGAGAACACCATGCCCTTGAAGCCTGGCTGCAGATCAGCTGATAAGCCCAGGTGAACCACCTTTTGCGGTAACCAAGAACTCCTCTGTTCTTGGGGTTGCATTGCAATCACCACTGTATTATTTGAGCTGATCCTAGCACCAGGCACTTAGCAGGTGCTCAATAAACATTTATTATATCCAGTTCAATTTACCTTTATATCCACTGCAAAGAAACATCAATTAAATATAAATCGGCAAAGCCTCAGCTGTCTATACTTCAGACAAAATAGCAATCTGTAAGCTGCTCTCCTTCCAACAAATTGTCACATAACTTCTCCCTTCAAGGACATTCTATGCAATGCTGGGCTTATCTTCTGGGAACCTATTTGAATTCAGAACCTAGGGGCATTATTTTAAGTTTTTATCCCAGCTACGTCACTGACACTCTGCACTACTCCCCAACAGAAACAAGTATCCTCCAGACCTCTGCAGGAGAACAGTCACCCTGCCCCATTCCTCACTCTGGTTCACTGATATACTCTATGAATTTCAGTCCCAAATTTCCAGTAAGTTGTCTAGCTCACTCCAAAGCCCAGCACAGAACAATGAACACTTTTACAACATATTCTTAGGTTTGACATAATGAAGGTAGAACCCCCTTGATTCAAGCCTGTCACAAAGTGGTGAGGGAGACGGAAGGAAGGAGCAGACAGGCCCAGTAATGATCTTAGACTAAGCTCTCCATATGAGCTATATTATTATTTTTTTTGCTCACTTCAGGCTGTCACCAACGTTTCAACATTTAATGTTTGATTTCCTGTTTTCTTCTTGCCTGCCATAGAAGTTGAGCTAAAGTTCCCTCTTTGTAGAAAGTATCATACATATTTTTTTTTCTTTGTTCTCTGATCTGTGAGCATCTTAAGTCGGGTTTCTTTTGCAGGTTGCATGTTAACGTCATGGAGGGGAACCTGACATGTGAGTGCTGTCACACATCAATCATTTCCTAGTATTCCATGTTGTGAGGCGTGCATTGATTATTCATTGCTGTATCTTCTTTCCCTAAACTTCCCTGGTAAAGAGAAAGAGCATTCTTTAAATACGGAGAGTTTCAAGAGGAGCACTTTGCAAAGGGAATCACAAAATCTCACTTCACAATCACTGGTGATTTCATGCACCATCCTGAGGCTGTTGGGTGTCCCCTGCACAAATTCTGCACCGTTCTCTGGTGATGTCTTTATCCACTTCACTGATGTCAAACCTCTTCAGGGATTTTCTTCCCAAAGTTTCCATCTATCAGCAGTACTTCAGGGAGAAGAAGGAGGAAATCATTAGCACATCTTGAGAGCTGAATTATGCCAGAATGGAATTGACAGGGCAGGAGTAATTGAGGGGAAAATGCTTTTTAAGAGAAGTCTCCAATTTGGCGTTCACGTTTCCAGGCTCTGAAGTTGCAGGGGGTCATTTCATAGAACGGGTAAGCTAAGGAAGGTTTCACTGGCCAGGCTGGCTTCTATTCGCTATTTCTAGAATAACTGCTGCATCGTTTGTCTCTTGTTATCAGAGCTAGAGCTTTACACCAATAAACCTGTCCCCCTGGCATAAACTGTAGATCTTAAACAGCTGGTCAGTTCTAGGAGAGCATATCTTTGCAGACTGTAAACTATAAGATGCTAGTTATAACTTAAAAGTGGCGATAGCAGCTACCATATATTAAGGACCTTCTATAGGACAAATATGATGCTAGAACCATCCACACACATTTGTGTTGATCCTCCTTACAAGCTGAGAGTGATCATCTTTGGCAGTTTAGAAATGTGCAAACACATGATCAGACAGGTTCAGTGACTTAGCCAAAGCCACAGATTGGAGGGCAGATTCAACCTCGTGCCCACCTGGCTCCTTTGGAGCTTCTGGGACCTTTTCCTACCATCATGATAGAGAGAGAGACAGGAGTCTCTCTGTGAGTGAATTACATTATTTTCCTATAAAACAACACATAAAACGCATGTTATTAGGTTTAATGCTTTTCTAGACCTATAAAGGTAAGGTGTTGATGGGATATTGATATGGAAAACCTTGTCCATTTTGCCTGTGAACCAGGGCGTTGCAATATAGTGGAAAAAGTCATCAGAAAGTTTTGGTTATCTATTGCTGGAGAACAAATCACCCCAAACTTAGAGATCTAAACATAGAAAAACAACATTTATTTGCTAACAATTCAGGGATTTGGTTAGCACTCCAGCCTTTGCTCCTTGTAGCATCCAATGGGACAGTTTGACTCTAGCCAGCAGATCTACTTTCAATCATACTTGCTCATGCACATGGCTGGCAAGTTGGTGCTGGCTGTCCCCTGGGAGGACGGCCTGGAATTCAGCTTGGGCCTGGAATTTCCTCCATATGGTCTCTCCACATGGCTAGTTGGACTTCCCTCAGAATGACACCTGGGTTCTGAGAGGGAGTGTCCCAAGAGCTAGCAGTTCAAAAGGACAGGACCCACTGCACAAACACATACCAAGCCTCAGCTTACTTTATACTGGCATTACACCAAAGCGAGATTCATGGCCAAGCTCAGTCAGTGTGGGAGGAAACTACACAAGAGAGTGAATACCAGAAGATCTGGTTCATTGGGGACCACCCAAGTAGCATTTTTTCATCAGAAACATACTGACTTTGATCTGAATAGGGGCTCTGACCAGTCCTTCTTTTGTAAATTTGAGAAAGTTTTTTAGCATCTCTTTTCTTTTCTTTCCCCATCTGTAAGGTTAGGAACAAAATTTACCTCATACTTTTGATTAATTACTATAATTTCCATACTCACATGGGATTAGAGTGTTCATCTCTTTCAGAATCTGGTAATTCTGAATTAATACTAATAAAAGAAATCAGGGCTTAATGACCATGTAACATGAAAACAGTAGCGGGTAAGGTGGCCAACTTCAAACTGTTTCTCATGGATCCATGTTGCATTTTCTTATGAAGAAAAACTAAGAATTTTCAAAACACTTTATGGGGTGTTGACATGAAAGAAGACTGACTATGTGAGATCAGCACAGTTGATTGCAAATATTACAGTCTTGGGAACAAACAAAGACTGAAAATAAATCTCACTCATGCTGCTCAGTGAATGTGTTTCCCTGGCAACACAAATGTTGATAGCCTCAATTTCTATATTTTAGAAGTGAGATGTTGGAAAACTAAAAAAGATGTTAACTATAAAGTGTCTTTCACACAGCCTTATACCACTGTATATACTCAATAAATGGTACTGGTCTTGCAGTTGTTATCACTATTAAATGACTAGTGACAAAAAAAAAAATCAAAACCCTAAAAGACACCAAATTGCCCATATTTTCATTTTCTTCAGTCTTTTGGTCAGGATTTCAATACATCTGTTCTAGACTCTGCTTTGCAATCAGTCTCAAGTTCCAACCAGTTTATGTGGTATTCTACGCACTTCTTTCTCGGAACTTAGTTTTCTCTCATAAAATGTGTAAGAAGATGTTTCAGTGATACAGGGAATCATTTTACATGCTATTTGGTGTTTTATAATTGAATGAGAATTTTTAATACTGTAATTATTACCCAAATAGTATATAGTTCAACTATTATATCAAAGATTGGAAAATAACAGTGCCTAAATAATTATTTATTCTTCTAGCACCATACTAGTTTAGGACATACTAGTCAATAGTCCTAGACCCACGTGATGGATCCACAGTGGTGAGGACCCTACCTTCCTTTCCTGTCACTCTGCCAACCTCAACAAGAAGCTTCCATCTCATTGTCTAAGTTGATGGCTTCAGATTCCATCGTTATATCTGCATTCCTGTCAGTGGGAAGTGGAGAGAGAAAAAGGAAGTCAGGGTCCAGGAACTGCCCACATTCCCTCTGCACACATATCATGGGCCAGAACATAAGGATATGCCCCAAGCTTCAGAAGAGGCTAGAAAAACACAGTTTCAGCAGGATGGCTACCTATCCAGGTAAAATTAAAAGTTCCAATTACTAAAGAGAAAAAATGAAATATAAATATGACCTATAATTGGATCTCTAGTTGTCTCAATGTTATTTTCTAAATTTTCTTGTGAAGCATCTTTATGTGTCAGAATCCTCCTAAAAAATATGCTTTGCATTAGATACAGTGGTTAAAAGGAAGCATAATTCTGCCTTTGGATAATAGGTAGCATGTATTTTTAAAATTTCTCAATGAGAGTTCCATATTTTAGTAAGTTGAGATATATTTGTGGGGTGTGAATAAGGGTTGGGGCAGGGAGGTTGCAGGGACAATGGTTTACTTACAGGGGTGGACAAAAACTTTTAAGGGCCAAAAAAGTAAATATTTTAGGCTTTGAGGGACATTCTGTCTCTGAAGCAACTACTCAGTTCTGCCTTTGTAGTATAAAGCAGCCATAGACAATACATAAATGAATAGGTATTATTTTGTTCCAATAAAGCTTTACTTACAAAAATGTGTGGACCACATTTGGTTCATGGGCTGCAGTGTGCCAACTCCTGATTTACTAGTCACAGAGCTTAATGTTCAACAGCAAAAATGTTCTATCTCACCTTTATTGAAATCCCCTGAGAGTTACTATGTCATTAGAAAAGTTTATCTTTGACCCCATTGACTAATTAGTTCTATCAGAGAGAAAATCTGGTACACAGTGACATTTGTCACTTGGTCATTGACTCCAAATGGATTATAATATGGTAATTCTTGGTCCCTGAGAATAACTGGTTGGATATTTGGAATAAATCACTTTATATAATCACAGAACGTATAGGTAGAAAAGCCAATGTTTCAAATATTCTCAATCTTGCAACTTGATTACTCAATTATTTACCTATTAAATTGGACATATTCAATTATCAATAAAATCTCTCCTAGTTCTAGACCTCTAGGATTCATTGTAAAATTTAGTACTGTCAATTCCTCAAGAAGAGTTCATTCATTTACTCAGTAAATATGTATTAGACAATTATGATTGCTCAGGCACTGTTCTTGTCTATGAATATAGTAGTCATTGAATAAAACTGAATCAATTTTTGGTCTCAAGTATCTTACATTTTAACAGGGGGGAGGAAGGAAAGAAGGAAGGAAGGAAGGAAGGAGGGGAGGAAGGAAGGGCATCATAGGCAAGGGAATCAACTAATACAAAGACAGGAGCTGGACATGTTCATAAAACAGAAAATGGTCCTAAGTAAATGTGGCATAGGGGATAGGATAAGAGGGGTGCCAGAGGAGGCTGAAAACGTAGATGACAGCTACATGACACAGAGTTTTGTAATTCATCATAGAGTCTATTTTAAATCCAATAGGAATCTATCGGGGAGTTTGAAGCAGAGAAAGTACTGGGTGGAAGGAAGAAAAAATTATTGAGATAGAAAAAAAGCCCAATATTTTCAAAATGTTTTACATTTCTTTACTGTGCTTGCTACAGTACAGAAATTATTCCAGGAGGGAGAGTCACCATAAGAAAAAAAAAAAAAAGGTAGGTGTTATTGGCATAATTGGCAGGCACTGAGGAACCTGATAGCAGAGAGAAGAAAGATGGAGATTCACACTCTGCATCGTAAATCATTTGGTAAAAAGGCCCTCTGACCTGTAGCTCTGGGACGATTGGTTGGCAAAATTTAGAGCATTAGTATGCATTGGTTACTACTGACTCTCTTTAGTGAAGTATTACAAAGAAGAGATGAGCTCAGGTGAGAACTGGCTGTTCGCAAGCAGAGATCAACATGTAAATAGAAAATTAAGAGATCGCGGATTTTCCACAGTTGGATGAGCCACGTGACTGGAAGAGTGGTTGATAGTTCCCCCCCAGATCTGATCAAGAGGTATGCACAACAGCTAGATATCCTGGATTTTGAACTGTGCTTTGTGTAAGAGGACAAGGAGGAAATGGGTATTTTCCAGCCAAAAGTGTGAAATATGCCACAAACTAAGTAATTTTCTCTTCATCCTTAGACTCTTTTGCAGTTCCGTTTAAAATTTAGCCAGAAAATGTAGTTAAAATTGACCCGTGTCACCTCTAGCACTGTCCATAGACATCTTCCGTGCATGGTCCTCATGGTTTTTTTTCTTCCGTCTCCTTAATAAGGATGGGTGTGGTGATCTCAGAAACGAAATGTTCAAGATGGTAGAACCATGGGATTTGGAACTCAGAGACCTGAAACACCACCCAGAAATGAGCTACTGCTGATCAGGAACACCTGATTTTAGCTCTAAATGAATGATAAACACACTTCTATTGTGTTTGAGCCATCATTGGGTTTTTACAGCATTACCTTAACTAAAATGAGAAGCAGTTTTTGGAAAGAGGGAAGCAAAATTGGGAGAGTTTTATTATTTTGCTTTTTGTTTTGTCATGTTAGATGTGAGATGCCTATTAGACCAGAAGAAAGCCTTGTTAGCACTTGGAATGTATAAGTCTGGGATTCCAGGGAGAGGTCAGGGGTGGAAATTTGGAAGTCATTGAAACCTAGATGATATTTAAAGCCATGGGGCCCAGTTTATAGTTGAGGATGAAGGCTGATTCAGAAGTCAGCATTCATAGTCAGAAGAAAAGAAAGAGTCAAAGTGAAGGCCAGGAAACACCATCCAGTGAGGAAGAAGGAAAACCAGCAAAGAGTGGTGTCTCTAAAGGTAAATCCCGCCTAAATACAAGTTCACGTCTGAGGTTTCTAAAATACACATCACCCCAGGGGTCTCTTTGGGAGGCAAAACTTTGCATCCTCTGGGGTAGAATGTCAAAGTTTATTTCTACAGGGATGAACTGTAAAGGAAACCAGCAGCTCAGTAGACTGCACACCTGTGTTTTCTGAAGTCTTTCTCTCAAGGGAATAGTGAGTCAGAACATTTGAATTTAACACTCATGTTGAAACAATCCCTTGAGTACTAATAAGGCTACATAAACAACCATTTCCTGTAACCTCAGACCATACATCCACTTCTCACCTCACTCTTGTCACCCACACACGCTGACAGGTTTTCTTCCACTACAAGGTTTGAGCCATCCAAAAAAAAAAAAAAAAAAAAAAAAGCAGGTGAGCAGGAGAAAGTAACAAAAATGCCCACCATGAGAATTTCACAGGCAAAGCACTCAATCACATATCTGCAGAAAGGAGACATCAGGAGTGAAATAATCACTCTTATAGTCTCTTCACATTCAGAGGATGCTGCTGAGAAAAGAATACTTCTACAAGGCCAGGCCAGAGCATGGGAACACAGAGGAGATTTGTGGATTATTCCAACCTAGGTTTTGGGTCTTTTTCCATCAAGTGTCTGGTCAATGAAGAAAAAAATGTTTCCGTGAAGGATAATGAGTCTTTAACTTCTTATTTTACTATTTGAAGGGTCAGTCTAAAGAGCTGTAACAAAGAAACTTCAAATTTCCATGGGTTAAATAAACCAGAAGGTAGTTTTCTCTCTCCCGCTCACAAAATGGTCCAGAGGTGAGAGTTCTAGAGCTGAGAGGGTGGTTCTTTTATCCTCAACATGTGGCTTCCATACCAGAATCCAAGGTGACTCTCTCCATTCCTTCCCCAAAGGAAGAAAGGAAAAAAGAAAGGAAGTGGAGAACTAGCAAACATTCCTTAAAGGAAATGACATCATGTTACACACATCACTTCTCCTCATGTTCCTTTGGCTAGAACTTAAGCACACACCTATCTGCAAGGGAGAGGTGCAATGTGGTATCTGTAGCCAAAAAGCCAAGTGCTTTGATAAAAGTGGTAGGTAGTTTATATGGTAAGTCTCCCATTCTAAAAGCAAGATCAGGTCTTCCCTGGTGGCGCAGTGGTTAAGAATCCGCCTGCCAATGCAGGGGACACGGGTTTGAGCCCTGATCCGGGAAGATCCCACATGCCGTGGAGCAACTAAGCCCATGTGCCACAACTACTGAGCCTGCACTCTAGAGCCCGCAAGCCATAACTACTGAGCCCGTGTGCTGCAACTACTGAAGCCCGCACGCCTAGAGCCTGTGCTCTGCAACAAGAGAAGCCACCACAACGAGAAGCCCGCACACCGCAACAAAGAGTAGCCCCCGCTCGCCGCAACTAGAGAAAGCCTGCGTGCAGCAGCAAAGACCCAACGCAGCCAAAAATAAAATAAATAAAATGAAATAAATAAATTTTTAAAATAAATAAATAAAAGCAAGATCAGGAGAATGGATTCTAGAGGATAATTAATAGCATGTGCCATAATGTTCAAAACAAGATCTGAGGTTCACAGTCACAAAGTGGACTGCCCTTTTGGACTTCCAGTCACCCAGCCTCAAGCTCTAGGCCACCATCTTCCAACTTCTTTTCTCCTTTCAGGCTACCTGTGGTATTCTTTTAAAATTGACCTCAATGGTGTAAACCAATTTATGGCATCTCATTATTAATATTAACCCTGAACTTCCCTGCATCTCAGGCTTATGGTAGAAATAAAAATAGAGTTTGCTGTATGTGAGAAACTCTATTCAAGGAGTGAGAATTTTGAGGGAATTGATCTGAATAGCAGCACAAAGCCGAACTTTCAGAAAAGAAACAAATAAACCTTATGATTCAGTTTCTTAGTTCCCCCTTCTAAAGCTCTGGTAGAAACCATAACAATGTGGTCACATGGTCATATAATTGTTTGAATATGTCAACATGAGACAATTTAATTTTAGTTGTTTACAATTATCACATCTCCTTTGTTGGTCAGCTTCCAAGGTGGTTCCCAAATGTCTTAGTCACCTCCAGCTGCTATAACAAAATTCAAAAAACCAAGTGGCTTAAACAACATTTATTTCTCATAGTTCTGGGGGCTGGAAAGCCTAGGATCAAGGTGCCAGCCAGATTCAGTTCCTAGGGAGATCTGGCTTGCAGATAGCCACCTTCTCACATGGTGGAAAGAGAGAGAGCTCTGGTCTCTCTTCCTCTTCTTGTAAGGACACTAATCCCATCATGGCCCCATTCTTGTGACTTCCTCCAAACCGAGTCACCTCCCAAAGGCCCAATCTCCTAATATTGTACCATCCCAAGGAGATTAGAACTTCAACATAGGAATTTGGGGAAACACAAACATTGAGTCCATAACATCAATGATCCTTATCTCTTGGTATTTATTCCCATGTGCTCTTTTTTATAATGAATAAGAGTCTACCTTTGCAACCATAAATGAATGGGTGTGACTTCTGAGAGCAAGTCATAAAAGACATTGCTGCTTCTACCTTGCACTCTTGGATTGCTCAGAGGGAAACCAGCCACAATATAATGACACTCAGACAACCCTATTTAGAGACCCATGTGTAGAGAAACCAATTTGTTGGCACCAAATTGCCCCCCATGTGAATGAGCCAACATGGAAGTTGATTCTCCAGCCCAATTCTTAAATCTTCCAGCTGAAACCTTGACATCATGGAACAGAGATAAGCCATCATTTCTGTGCCTTGTTTGAATTCTTGACCCACAGAAACCGTGACATAATAAATGATAATGTTTGTTTCAAGCCACTAAGTTTTGGGGGTGATATGTTTTGCAGCAACAGATAACA
This sequence comes from Balaenoptera acutorostrata, assembly GCF_949987535.1. Classification (NCBI taxonomy): domain Eukaryota; kingdom Metazoa; phylum Chordata; class Mammalia; order Artiodactyla; family Balaenopteridae; genus Balaenoptera; species Balaenoptera acutorostrata. Next base: position 46,942,515 of record NC_080066.1, read on the forward strand.
TCTTTTTATTCTTATTTCTTATCCATTACATTTTGTCTAGTGTTGGTGGCATTGGAGTAGCCATGGGCATTTGGAGGATCTGGCTAAGGCATATTTGAGTTGAGAATACTTGTAATTTTGGATGATTGGAAAATATTCATGTGCTTTGCAACCAATATTATGTATAGATTAGTTACTTATAGCTATCTCAGCCTAAGAACAGCTCCCAAGTTTTTTATATTACCCACTATAACAGCTCATATAGTGTCAAGACATAAAGCCAGCAGCTATGTCACAATAATAACATATACTCTGGGACCTGGCAGCATATGGACCATGCAGGAGAAACAAGGTATAAACCACACAAAGCCAGAATAGCCAGAATAGTCTGTGGAAAACTCTCTCATTCAAACATGTATAATTTTAAGTGGAAGATTTTTTTCTCACTAATACCCAGTCAAAATTGGGTGGTTCTCTATTATCAGAAATACATATAATAAAAAAGTGTATATAATTATAAACATTCACTATACTTCTCTCTTTTATGGGAGTTACACAAAATATGATTTAACAAAATTCCCCTATTCTGAGTATAATATCTTGTGGTACTATGACAAACAAAGAATATATCTGTGTGGGAAATCACATGTTTTTTACATCCCAATTCTAAGAAATTTAAAGAAAAAATATCAACCATGTAGAAAAAAAATTCTTTCAAATACTTTTATTAAAGTAATATAATAAAACCATTGTAATATGAAGAAGCAGTGAAAGAATATGCAGCCAAAAAATTAAGGCAAAATGTTATAGAGAGGTTTGTTAGGTTTTTTTTTTCTCTAAATGGACATATTTATCATGATTACACAGAAACTTTCATATACAAAGCATAGAATTTTCACACCCTAAAATACATACATGCACACATTGTACATACATTTATGTTATCAATATAAAATATTTAATTAACATTTCTAAGGATGACAAATACAAAACCAATAAATATCTCAATTCTAAGAAATCTACTTACATTAAGTTCTGGTGAATAAGATGACAATAAGAAAGAGGCAAAAACAGACAAGAAAAACAATTATTTAGCTTTAGGTTACAGACAAGTTTGTTTGTGGAGGTGTATCCTTCAGACAAACAGAAATGGAAATACACATACCAAAATTTATGGGATGCAGCAAAAGCAGTTCTAAGAGGGAAGTTCATAGAGATAAATGCCAAACTCTGGAAACAAACAAATTTTAAAAATCAAATAAACAACCTAACTTTATGCCTCAAGGAATGAAAAACAGAAGAACAAATGAAGACCTAAGTTAGAAGTAATGAAGTAACAAAGATGAGAGAGAAATAAATGAAGTAGGAACTAAAAAGAAAATAGAAAAGATCAATGAAAATAAGAGCTATTTTTTTAAAAACTAAACAAAGCTGAAAAGCCTTTAACTAGACTCACCAAGAAAAAAAGAAAGAGGACTCAAATAAAATAAGAAATGAAAGAGGAAACATTAGAACTGATACCACAGAAATACAAAGTATCATAAGAGACTACTATGAACAACTAACTATATGCCAACAAATTTGACAACCTAGAAGAAATGGATAAATTCCTAGAAACATACAACCTATCAAAACTGAATCATGAAGAAATAGAAAATCTTGAGAATTCCCTGGCCATCCAGTGGTTAGGACTCCACATTTCCACTGCAGGGGGCACAGGTTCCATGCCTTGTGGAGGAACTAAGATCCTGCAAGCTGCGCGGCACGGCCAAAAAAAAAAAAAAAAAAGAAATAGAAAATCTTAACAGGCCAATTACAAGTAAGGAGACTGAACCAGTAATCAAAAACCTCCCAAAATATAAATGTCCAGGACCAGATGTCTTCACTAGTGAATTCTACCAAACATTCAAAGAAGAATTAGTATCAACCCTTCTCAAACTCTTCCAAAAAACAGAGGAAGAGGGAATGCTTCTAAACTCATTTTACAAGGCCAGCATTACCCTGATACCCGAAACAGACAAGGATGCCACAAGAAAAGAAAATTACAAGACAATATTCCTGATGAACTTAGATGTAAAAATCCTCAACAAAATATTAGCAACCCAAATTCAATAACACATTAAAATGATCATACACCATGATCAAGTGGAATTTATTCCAAGAATGCAAGGATGGTTCAAATATGCAAATCAATTAGTGTGATATACCTCATTAACAAAATGAAGGATAAAAATCCTATGGTCATCTCAATAAATGCAGAAAAAGCATCTGACTTATTGTGGTGATCAATTCTCAATGTATACATATATCAAATCATCATGATGTACACCTGAAATTGATATAATGTTATATGTCAATTATACCTCATTTTTTAAACATAATATAGTAAAATCATTGTCATATGAAGTAGTGATGAAAGACATGTAGCCAAAAACAAAGGGAAAATGTATTAGAGAAGTTTAGTTGTTAGTTGGCTAATTAATACTATATTATAATTCCAGATTTTGTGATGCTTATGGTGCTTTCCAATTTTTTCTAACATTTTCTCTTCCTAAATAATATTTACTTTTTGGCTTAGTTTTGCATTCATGATTTTATATTCTTCTTAAGAAGGGTCCCCAAGATTGTTTAAGTTTCAGACCCCACAAAACCTGAATCCTCTCCTGCCTAATAATTTTTGCTCTTATAATTCCCTCAACATGAATGCTTCTCCATTCATGTCTTTATTCATTCATTCATTGATAAATATTCAGCCCCATTCATGCCCTTACTGTGAGGAGCTTTTCAAATTCCATCACCGGGATGAAGCAGTCCTTGCTTTGGACCACAGTAGTCAGCATCTTTTGCCTTTTATACGTTGTTGACATGCTTGTCCCTCCCTCCCATTGGCAAGCTCCCTGAGGGCAGGCAGGGACTTGTTTTTAAATTACACACAGATTCAACAGTGTCTGGTACTGAGTAGATGCTTGTTCTCAAACAGTCAACAGCACAGCTCCCACACTGGGATCTGAGATTTCACAGAGCATGCCAAACACTTATTCTGTTTTAATCCACTTCAAGACCTATTCTTCAGTCTTTGCTGAATTTCACTAAGGATTGATGTTTTTCCCCAACTGGTTGACTTGAAACCTCAATGCCTACTAATAGGGATGGTAGGAAGAATATTGGCCCCTGAAAGCTGTCCACATGGCTGGATCCTGTGAACATGTTCCCTCACATGACAAAGAGGATTTAATGTTGCAAATGGATATAAGATTCCTAATTAGCTGACCTTAATATAGAGAGATTATCCTGGATTATCCAGGTAAGTCCAATATAATCACAAGGGTCCTTAAAAGTGGAAGAAAGAATCAAAAATAAGAACCAGGGAGATGGCAGTAGGAAAAAGGACTCTGCCCAACATTGCTGGCTTTGAAGATGGAGGAATGAGGCCAGGAGCCAAGGAATGCAGAAAGTTTCTTAAAGCCAGATAAGGCAAGGGAAGGAATTCTCCTCTAGAGTCTCAAAAAGCAACACAACCCTGCTGACACCTTATTTTTAGCCCAGTGAAACCCGTTTGGAACTTCTGACCTCCAGAACTGTAAGATAATAAATTCCTACTTTCTTTTTTTTCATTGGGTCTTCGTTGCTGCGCGCGGGCTTTCTCTAGTTGCAGCGAGCAGGGGCTACCCTTCGTTGTGGTGCATGGGCTTCTCATTGCCGTGGCTTCTCTTGTTGTGGAGCACGGGCTCTAGGCGCACGGGCTTCAGTAGTTGTGGCTCGCGGGCTCTAGAGCCCAGGCTCAGTAGCTGTGGCGCACGGGCTTAGTTGCTCCACTGCATGTGGGATCTTCCCAGACCAGGGCTCGAACCCGTGTCGCCTGCAGTAGCAGGAGGATTCTTAACCACTGCGCCACCAGGGAAGCCCCTACTTGTTTTTTTAAGCCACTAAAATTGTGGTAATTTGTTACATCAGCAATAGAAAACTCATACAATATAGTAAGTCTATGTAGTATAAGCCTTTGTTTAACTATAAATCATACCTAGATAGTACCTCAAAGTATGGCATTTATTGAAATCAATTTTGAAAATGTGTTTAGAAATTCATATGAGGTAAATAAATCTTAGCTTACCAGCAAGCATTCCCTTTGGGAAAAGCCTGGCCCTGCTAAAATTAATCCAGCGGGCTTGGAATCCAGCCAGATATCCCCAGGATTTTAGCTGAGATCAATTAAAGGGAAAAGCTCCAATGGGTTTTAATACTCAGCTAAATAACATAAATAACCCAGTGCACGTGTGACATCTTGCACTTTGTAAGCTTTCACTTGCTCTTTGAAAGCTTTGAAAGCTTTCAGTATTCATTTATTAATACTCCCTCGGGTTTGGTTATTGAATATTTACATTCCAAGGAAGGCAAAACACCAAGAAAATAAATAAATTCTTCTAAGTTTGACATATTAGCTATTAATGAATGAAATTAGTTGGTGGAAGGCATGCACACTCACAAAACCTTTTCCAAAAGTCAAAAGTCTTATTTAGGAAAGAGTCATTATATCAATATATTCCTGAAAGTTTTCTACTCTTGAGACAAATATTTTTTATGTGTCCATGTCATTCAATCTACCATTGAATTATCTACCATTTGTAGATAAATTAACACAGCTTTTTTTTTTTTTTAAAGGAATTTTTACCTATTGAAAGGTGAATTCAGGAAGATTTTGCTTACACTTGAGTGAGTTGCCTTTGCTCTTTCTTCCATCTCCTCTAAGGGTGTTAACAAAAATAACAAGAAAATGACCTAATATGACTTTCATTTGAAGGATTTCACTTGGAAGTGAGAGGATGTATCAGAAGGGGTGAGACTAAAAGCAAGGAGTTAAAAGATTATTGTAAACACAGCTCTGATGTCGATCAAGACAGGATATCCACGCACTGGCATACTTTGCCACCTCAGAGAAAACAGAACTATTTGTGGTCACATGGACACCACGTATACCGAGGATTTCGTTTTTCATCTTATTAGACTGAAAGCTCTCTAAATATAATAAGCCACATTTGCCTACATTTCTATCTTATATGCCAAAATCATTGCTAATGTGAGCAATAATAATAATAATCATCTTGGTTTTCTTCTTGGTTAATGTTTCAGATTTGTGTCAACTTACATATTTATGGGGATGGTCATTGCATTGCTTTGATTGCTAGTCTGGGTATCCAAATTAAAGTGGCAGCCAGAAAAGGAAAGAACAGGGGTGGGCGAAAAAAGAAAAAAATATTTTTAAGGTTTTATTCCATTCTTCAGTCTTCCCAAGCCCTTTTGGCTTTCCCACCTCTCACTTGGACAGTTAATAGTATTTGACATTTATAGAGCTACTTTAAAATAAAGACCCAGAAGGTTTAATGCACCATGGTAAGAGGCAGAAGGGAAATCAGCTCACACGCCAGGTGCATGATGCCACCTTTGATGTGGAATGTAACAGCTGGGCCACAGCTGGTGGGTAATGAGCACCGGACAATGGCTCAGAACAGGAAGTGAAAAGGAATCCTGGGTCCAGTTGAAACTTCAAGGGCAACAGGAGGCAGCAGCATGAGCTGACAAAGCTGGAATGTTGCTGGGATATTTTTCTTACAAAACTTTCAGACTCCCTTGTCAAGGGCAGAGGGAGACATTTTCTGGCTTGGCATGGGGCATCCTCAGTGGTCAGGAACTGGGTCCTCTGAATCAGCCTTGACCAGACAGAAAAATGGCTTGAAGACATGAAAGCACCAAGCCCAGAAATGGCACACACAGGCAACAGAGATGCCTCTGCCATGGGGCTTCTGCTGTGTGGGTGGAAACAGAAAAGATGTACAGTGGGCAGTTTTCTATCCAAGGATGAGGACAAGAACCCATTGCTATGAGGGTTTAAAACAACATGGTCAATTCCAAATATTTTAAAGATCACTTTCCTGGAGACTCTGTCTCATGCCTGGAGGACTGAAACACTCATTCCAATCTGTTCATTTTTGACATTTTTAGTGCATCTCCTCAAATTACATCCAGGCAGTAAAATAAATGGGGATGAAGGCTCCAGGGCTTCCTAGGAATTTGTTTCTGTTTGGTTTTTTGTTTTTTTTTTTTCCCCCTGTTGCTGTTCTTAGACAAAGTTTTGAAGAAGATAAAGGGGGAAAATATACCTCTGGCTCACTTGGACCTGCTGAGTTGTTTTGGCTGATTTGAAGTTAACAGTGATGTAATAAAATCACTATAGACATGACAAAGGTGAAGCCAACAAAAGCCCAGAGTCAGGGCTCTAAGATGAGAATCTCAGGGCAAGGTGTGTGATGGATCGAAGCCTAAGTTCAGCTCAGGAATCTCTTCTTGGAGAAAGAGCAAATGGGTTTCAGCGTGCTTGCAAATACTAATTAATCAGTGCTATGTCATGGAGCTCCATGTTAAGAAAGATTCTGCGGCCACAGTCAATAGACTCAGCCAGAAACCATGATCTGGGGTGAGAGTCACACATACACCATGCCCTTGCAACCTTGTTAAGAATATGAGTGGATGACAGGCACAGTGGAGGGTCATTTTCCTGAAAGAGGTTGTAAGCAGTTTTCTGATTTTTTAAAAATTTTATATTGGAGTATAGTTGATTAACAATGTTGTGTTAGTTTCAGGTGTCCAGCAAAGTGATTCAGTTATACATATATATATATCTATTCTTTTTCAAATTCTTTTCCCATTTAGGTTATTACAGAATGTTAAGCAGAGTTCCCTGTGCTATACAGTAGGTCCTTGTTGAGTATCTATTTTAAATATAGCAGTGTGTACATGTCAAACCCAAACTCCCAATCTATCCCTCCCCCATGGGAAAAGCCTTCATATTGATTACAGCAAGTGCAAAATTTTCCTGGCACCTCCACAGTCAGTGTGGTAGGTGAAAATTTTGCACGCCTTCCCTGTGCCCCACCACGTTCTCTCTAGCAGTCAGTCTAGGTACATTGGGCATCTGAGGTTCTAGGAGGCAACAGGCCCTGAGTTTGTGAGCAATGCAGCCTCCTGAACTAACTTTCTGAAGCATTTCCTATGTGCCAGGAAATGATCTGGGAATTTTCTAAACATCAGCATTTGTACTCTCTCCACATCATGCCCTAGGAGGTAGACAATTTTACATTTATTTTATCGACGAGGAATCTGAGACTTCTGAGGTTAACTTCAAGCACACGGCAGAGGGAGATCTTTAATCCAAGTCTGCCTGGCTTTGAATATAACAGCTAATATTTACCTGTGTTGTCATGTAATGCTTGCAACTGTCCTACCATTATCTGTATTTTATGGGTGACAAAAATGGGACCCCATAAGGCTAAGTAATTTATCTAAGTTGCTATGGCTACTACACAGTAAAGCTAGGGTTCTCACCCAGGCAGGCTCACTTCACAGCTCTGTTGCTAGCAGCCATCATATGCTTTAAAAGCCCAAGAACTCTGCTATCCCATGTCCCCTCTCACTTAAGGGGCAATGATCACTTGATTCATGGGAAGGTCTTTTCAATAAACTGACTGAGAATTCTTTAGATGTATTGCAATATATACAGAAAGAGGGCCGTTGCAGTCATCTTAGCAAATGGGGGGGCAGGATGCTAGAAAATGACCTTGGGAGGGTGCCAGGGAGCAGATCATGTAGGATCATGTAGATCATGGGAAGCACAATTGCGGACAGAAACCCCCTTTCCTGGGAAACAGATATGAGGGTCTGAGCTGTCTGGGAGAGAATTCCATGTACCCAAAGACAAAAAGAAGGGGAGGTTTCCTTTATGTGCTCCCATGTCCTGGGCCTGTGCCTGTCTACTTAGCTGCATCCAGTGGGCTGGACTATACATGCAGATTGGAGAAGGGATGTGAGAGGGGGATCAAGGAGACTGGATCTAGTACAGAGCTGAGAAGTTCATGAAAAGGGGTTAGACCCTAGAATTCTAGACTCTAGAATTAACAGATCTATAATTTGATTATCCACCCACAAAAACATCCTCACCAATAAGAATAAGAAAAACTGAAAAGGAAAAAAAGTGGGAACTTATAATATGTCAATGGAAATTTGACTAGATAAGCAGACAAATAGGCCAAGTACTTAGGAGAAATGGCATTGCCTTCTTTCTTTAAAGGAAGTAAAGCAGTTTTTTCAAAATGCAGTCCTCAAATCACTTGCATCAGAATCACCTGGAGTGGGGAAAGGCTTTTAAAGAAGATGTGGTACATATATACAATGGAATATTATGCAGCCATAAAAAAAGAACGAAATCATGCCATTTGCATCAACATGGATGGACCTAGAGACTGTCACACTGAGTGAAGTCAGACAAAGACAAATATCATATGATATTGGTTATAAGTGGAGTCTAATAAAAATGGTACAAATGAACCTATTTACAAAACAGAAATAGAGTCACAGATGTAGAAAACAAACTTATGGTTACCAATGGGGAAAGGGGGGGAGGGATAATTTAGGAGATTGGGATTGACATATATACACTACTATATACAAAATAGATAACTAATAAGAACCTACTGTAATCAACAGGGAACTCTACTCAATATTCTGTAATGACCTATATGGGAATAAAATCTAAAAGAAGAGTGGATATATATATATATGTATAACTGATTCACTTTGCTGTACAGCAGAAACTAACACAACATTGTAAATCAACTATACTCCAATAAAAATTAATTTAAAAAAATAAAAATAAAATGTAGATTTCTGGGCCTTTGCTTAGTCCCACTGAATCAAAATAACAGAAGCTGGGGCCCCTCAGCATCCCACAGGATTCCTTTGGAACAGCTGTACGCTTGGAACAGCTTTTGTTGAAGGTAGGGGTCATATTTTCAAGCTCTGAGATCAGGATGAACTGAATTCCAGTCTGCAGTTTCACTACTTACCAAACAACATTGACTATTCTAGTCATCACCGGTAGTTATCACCCTCAGAGTTTCTCCACTTTTCCATGCACATGGTTTGTCACCTTTTCTTTTCCATCTGTTGGTGATCTTCCAGATAGGTGCTGTTATGTCAGCTGGGGCCCAGGAATGAAAGCAACATGCACTGAAACTTCAGCCAAGCTATAATGAGTGAGAAATAATACGTAAGATAAATTTCAGGGTGATAAATAGAACTTAGGATAAATTTCAGGGTCATTTGTTATTGCAGCACAACCTAGCCTATCCTGCCTAACGTAGTGTCCAAGAACAACGCCTTTCGAGTAGAAGCCACACATTGACTTGAGCGAGAATGAAAAGACATTGAAGCGGGAGAAGCAACAGATTCAGTCTCCCAGGGTGGTGATTATGGCACGCCTCCACCCTGATTATACCTTCAAATCCCTGGGGAAATACAGAAAAAACATTAATCCTAGATAGGCATGTTTTTTGAAACTCCCCAAGTCCTCCTCTGGGACATCCAAGGTTGAGAGTGCTGGTGTAGTCAAAGCCCATTATATTTATAATGAGGGCACTAAGTTGCGGAGAGAAGGAACACCAGTGCTGGACAGTGGCAAGGTCTTAGCCCATGTCCTCTGGGATCCAAACTTAGTGTTTTTGCCAGAATAAACACTAATTACAATTCGAATAATTCTATCTTGGCTTTAGAATACTGACATAACCTGGGTTCAAATCTGGGCTAGAAACATATCTGGCAAATCATTTAACTTTTCTGGCCTTGTATTTTTTTTATCCATATAATGATGATGCAACTGCCTCACTGCATTGTTGTGAGTATTTAATGAGATAATATATATTTGGAGGGATGGTGGAATAGAGGTCAGGCATAAGGGTTCTGAAGCCAAGCCTCAGGTTTCAACGCCCGCACTGAAACTTTCTCTATAATGGATATACCTTTTAATATCGATGTGGCTTAGTTCCTTCAACTGTAAAGTAGGTTAAATATAACCACTTCTCTTTTAAGGTTGTTGTGAAGATTACACGTAGGGCTGATGTGTTGCAAAAACCCAAAAGTCGCCATCTATTGTCCTCTATGTACAGGGCTCCCCCTGCAGTTGTACATGCAGAAGCCTGTACATTGTTTCATCTACAGAATTTAGAAGTGCACCTGGCACACGGTAGGTACTTATTAAGTATACGTTATTATTACGGTGTCTAGCACACTGACTGGGACTTGGAACGTACTCAATATGTATTTGTTGAATGAAAGAGAGAATAAATAGAGTACATTATTAATGCAATTAGTAAACCAGTTTTGATCAAGGAAAAGGTACATGGGAAATAAGGAAGGTAGAAATTAGACTACCATGGATCTTGGACGCAAATTAAATATCTTGGATTTTATTATCTAGGTAATAGGGAGCCACTGAATATCTCTCAACAAGGGAGTAACACATTCAAGGCAATTTTAAGGTTGATGAAGGCAGTGATGGATAGAGTGGGGTAAAAAAGGAGAACGATCATAACACCATGTAAATAATCTAGCCATGAGCTAGATGGCACATGAAGGGCTGGCAAGGAAGGGATTAGCATGAAGGCAGGACAAGATGTGAGACGGCAGCACCTCTCTGAGGAAACCAGGATAAGTCACATTCTGCATGTACACCAAGAGCTTGGATCTTGGCCCCAGCTCTGCCCTGGATTCATTCTGTGTCCTCAGATTATAAGGGAAACAAGATCCCTCCCATGGACTTTACTCTTTAACAGCTAAGATGACGTCATTGGTCCTGCTGCTCCCTAAAATGACTCCAGCTCCCGAATCCCATTCATGAAATTCAGAACAAGCTGGGGCGGCCAAGAATTCATCAGGAACCTGGCTGTGGGCTATTCCATGTGCCTGACTAGCTGTGGAGCCCAGTGTAGGAAGCTTACTGGGAAGATTATGTCATTATCTTATTTTCTAGGGAACTGTGTCTGTCTGCCTTCCCTTATTTATTTAAGGCAGTTGGGTGTGTCAGGGAGATGGGAAGGCATCGCCTTCAAGGTCAATTGCTTTAGCGCCACGCTTTCTTGTCTGTCAGTGCAGGGCAAGGTCAAGCACTCTGACTGTTCCGGTGCTCTCTCTTCCCTGCATGCCTCCCACTAATGCAGCTGGAGGGACTCCAGCAAACACACAGACACATGCTGACACACGCACTCACATCCACGCTCATTCAAAAACTCACTCAAAAACACACTCATACACACACATATTCACACTCATGCAATTCGCAGGCACACATACACAAACACATATGTACGTGCAAGCTCACACACTCATAGATACTGATGACTTAAAAAGAATCCACAACGTGAGAGTTGCGAGTTAAGTTTTATTTGGGGCAGGATGAGGACTGCAGCCCGGGAGACAGTGTTTCAGGTAACTGAGAAACTGCTGCTCCGAGGAGGCAAGGGAAGGAGCCGGGATATATAGGAGTTTTGCAACAAAGGACAGGTAATTGGGAACATCAAAAGATTATTGTTAATTAAAGAAAATCAGGTATCTCAAGTTAAGGAATTTAGCGCTTTTCTATGTACCTGAGAAGATGCAAGAGTCTGGGCTCAATGAAATCATTCCTATGATATGCACCTCAGCTATCTGGGGCCTGAATTTTCACATCCTGAGTTTCCTCAGGGCTCACCACAGGGAGTGGCTGCAGTCTGATGGCTGCTAGATGGCAGGTATTCTTTTCAGCCCTGAGTTTCCTCAGGGCTCACCAGCTCACGTTGGAGGGCTGCAATCATTGGTGACTGTGACATCCTTTGTTTATTGATATGGCAGGAAATATTCCATTTATAAATATTCCATTCCATTTATAAATATTCCATTTATAAATATTCCATTTATCAACACAATCACATGCTCACTCACACACACACACACACATTGACGGATCCACCACACACTCACACACACATTTCCTCATCATGCACACACATATGAACATGCACCCACCCTTATGCACTCACACACACCATCACACACACACGTGCTCACCCACACACATGTGCAAACACACTCTCAAACACACACACACACACACACACACACAGGATTCTTTCCTAGGAGGTGGGTGTGAGGAGTATGGAATTTTCCAGCAGAAGACAGTTGAGCACTCCTGTTGTTCTGGCCCCGGGTGGCCACAGACCAAATAATCGTCTCTGCTGAAGCTCCCTGGCTCCAGCAGACTTGAAGCAACATCATATTTACGGAAGGAAGATTTAGAGATCTGAAAATAGCTAAGTAAGCCTTGAATCTGGGATTTAACATGGTAGCCAGTACAAGTGGGAGAGACACCCAGACCCTAAGCTCCTTTTCTAATTCCCCGCTCCAGTATTCATTTGCACAAGCACCAGCCCCGCAAGAGGACATCTGGCAGGAAGGTGATTAAAGCCAGCTTTTCTCTAATTGAAGAATAACTGCTCTACCTTTTTTTTCCAAATGTTTGTTAATTTCTTGTAATTAAATTTTCCCCCTCAGGGAAAGACTGCTGGGTTGTTCTTGAGAGGGAAAATCAATGGCATGTAGCCAGCAACTGCCAGACCCTCCTGCTCTGATAAGGCAGAGCTCCCTGCTGTCTAGGCAGGTGAAGGCACAGCGGTGCTACCATGGTGGCCCCCGTCCTCTGTCACCCCATCCCTCAGGAACCAAAACGTGCCTAGTTCCCGGGGCATCTTCTAGCAGAATCACACCAGAACTGCCAGAATGAGCAGTGTGGTGATGTGGAAAATGTGCTGCTTTTGGAATCAGGACATCTGCCCAGTCCAGGCCCTGCCACTTACATGGTTCTCTTTGTTTTTTATTATAGTCATGCATTTATTCACAGCTGACCTCCAGTTCTCAAGGACTCTGAGGTCTCTCTATATAAACAGGTTACATAGAGAAAACAGAGCAACTAAAAGAAAGGAGAAAGAAACAATGCTAAGCATGTGGGCTAATTACAATAACTGCCCACTAATTGTTGCTCTGGGCTTCCTGGCAGCCTGGGGGAAAAGGGAAGCATGATGAGCTGCATGACCACTTAATCAGACACAGGGACTGACTCCCAAGCAAGGAAAGATGCTTTTTTGTGGATTTTTTTCCTGAGCATAAATTCTTAAAAGATCTGACACGAAATATTTTCTAAGGGATATTGATAAACATACTAGACAAAGCCCTCAACACTGATTGTAATGTCATCCATTTCTGCGCTAGTCCAAATGCTTGATTTTTTTTCTTTTTTCTTTTTTTTTTTTTTTTGCTCTTTTGTCACATGAGACTTACATGCACCAGACCTAGGTTAGCTATAAATATTAAATGAGATAGTGATACCAAGCAGGACCCCGTGGGGCTCCTGGGCACAAAAGCCTTTCTGTGTCCCCCATTTCTTTATTACAGGAAACAGGCTTCATTCAGCCTCCATGACCTTCCCTGAGTTCCAAGGGGCAGGTTCAAACGGTTGCTAATTAGGGAAGGGAGGGAATGGAGAGACAAGAGAGGAATAGTCAAGAAACAATAGTGCAGCCTTAGGGCAGGGTTCTGGTTCCCCCTCAAGGGATACACATAACAATATCTTTGAGCTGTTTTGCAGAGCCTGAATCCCCCACCAGGTGGGAGAAGTTAACTGTATGCTGCCCACAAGCACATAGACCCCAGACCAGCTGGAACCAAAAGGTTGATAATGCTCACTCCCACCTACCTCACCACCAACCAACCAGAAGAATGTCCACGAGCTGATCACACCCTCTCTGAACCATTACTATAAAACTCCTCACTACCTCCTCCAGGTTGGGACACACAGTTTTGAGGGCATTAGCCCACTGTGGCCCCCTTTGCCTGGCAAAGCAATAAAGCTACTCTTTTCTACTTTACCCAAAACTCTGTCTCCAAGATTTAAGTCCGTGTTGGGGTTGATAAATGGAATATTTCCTGTCATATCCGTAAACAAAGGATGTCACAGTCATCAGCAATTGCAGCCACAGCCCTTGGTGAGCTGGTGAGCCCTGAGGGAACTCAGGAAGGAAAAGAATACCTGCCTTCTAGCAGCCATCAAACTGCAGCCAATCCCTAAGGTGAGCCCGGAGGAAACTCAGGATGTAGAAACACAGGATAGTGGCCCCAGATAGCTGAGATGCACATCAAAGGAAAGATTTCAGTGAGCCCAGTCTCTTGCATCTTCCATACATATAATAGCACTAAATTCCTTAACTTGAGATATCTGGATTTCTTTAATTAACAATAATCTTTTGATGTTCAGACTACCTGCCTTTGTTGCAAAACTCCTATATATCCTGGCTCCTCCCCTCACCTCCTCAGAGCGGGTCTCTCAGAGTTACTTGAGATGCTGCCTCCCAGGCCTGAAGTCCTAAAATTTCCCACAGAATAAAACATAACTATCAATTTTTAGATTGTGAATATATTTTTTTTAGTCGACAGGGCACAGAGACCATATTTGGCTTCAATAGTCCTTGAGATAGCATTTCACCTCCAGTGACTACACAATTACAAGCATGAAGTGTGAGCGTTAATTCCTATTTTAGGAGTGACTTAAATCTAGGGGAGGATCCAGAGCTCAATTGAGCTGCAGATTCCATTCCTGCATCTCCCAGGGAGAGAAAGCTGACCCCCTGTGTAAATTTGACCTGTAAGATGGTCCCCTACCCTAAACAAGAAGCTTTGGCACTATTTTGCAAGCCAGTCAGCCTGTGCATATCCTAGTTTTATGGAATGAACAGCATTATATTTCTAGGGACTGAAAAAAGAGCTAGCGTGACCCCCCGAGCACAGCATCTAGGGGCTGACAGCCTTGTCGGTACAAACTCCATCCCCTTCTGTCTTCCCCAACCTGATCCTCAGCCCAGGCATCCACTGTAAGACTTTTACTCACAGCAAACTGCTGGGCTTTCACACCACACCCTTCAGGGAAGGCTCCAGCCAGGATCTAAATCAAGTTCAGCTGGTAATTTCACTACAAATTGCTGCAAGTGTTGAACCTCCTGGGGACTGGCTGGATATCTCCACCAGCCCTGCCCCTCCCCTTGGAGAGTCAAAATCCACTTGATAGGCAGGCAGCTGGGAGGCTGAGAAGGCGCTAGGCTTTGCGGTGGGTGTTAAAATAAAAAAATAGTTCATGCTTGTTATTTGGAAATCCGTGATTCATGCTCATAAATGGGTGTGTGTGTGAGGGAGAGACCAAGGCAATGAATGGCTCTGATTCTACTTGCAGGGCTGGAGGATCCACCGCACGCCAAAGAGACCCATGGTGGCCGCCATTTTGAACAGAGTCCAGTGACTCTGTGTCTTTTCCATTGACAAAGCTCTTTCCTAGACGCTGTCTACAGCTTTGCCTCAGGAGCAAAACTTAACCCTGGGACTTCATCTTGGCCTTGAACTTTAAGTAGGAAAACAGAGCCATGTAAATGCCAGCTCAGCAAAGCAGCCTCTGGCTCTGAAATAGCACATCTGTGAGTCTCATAGGCTCTCTGGCCAGGACCCCTGTGTGGGGAGCCATGTGGACTGATGAACTGCCATTTACAAAGCTCAGGGATTGCTTCCCAGAAGGAAACAAGCACTCTCCCCGATTTAGGGAAGAGCATATTATTAAAATAGTTCCCATGAAGAAGCAGCAGCTACAGCATGGCTTTGGTGTCAGCGTCGTGCATGGAGGCCCTGACTCTGCCGGCCTCTGCTACTTTGCTGTGTGGCTTTTGGCCACTGAACACCCCTCCTCTGAGCCTTAGTTTCCTTCTCTGTAATGTAGGAATTATAACAACCTCTTCAAAAGGTTCATGAAAATTGTATGTCACTTTCTGTTGTTGCTTTAGAAAGAGTCTGGCTCACATACGCACTCAAAAAGCGGCAGCTACTTATCAAGCATCCGTGATGTTTATGTATTTTCCAGACAGCATCTCAAACACCCTCATTTATTTTTTCCAGCAGTTGCTGTCAACTCTGTTCTTCCCCATTCTTTTAAAGCCACAAAGCCATATGGGTCACATCCATTTACCTCCAGTTACTGGCAAAGTGTCATCACAGTATGTAAAGTTTCGTCTTGTCCTGTTTGAAGCTGCAGGCTCTCACTCTCCTTGCCTGTCTGGTTTGCCTCTCCTTTGGTGAGGAGGAGATACAGTCTGCGATTTCCCTCTGCTTCCCCTCCTCCTTCAGGGTCTAGAAGCTCTGGGAGGGCAGAGACATTTTCCTGAGAACTTCCTCCAAACCTGCTAGCATCAGGGTGGGCCTGCAATTTTCTGTAGCTCAACAAGCACCGGCCAGGGGATACTTAGTTCCCTGTTCTTTCAAACACCTCCAATCTTAACTCCTCACTGGACTTGGGGTGGAGAGACCCCACTGCTCCCCATGAAAAGTACACTAGACTCCCCAGTACACAAAGAATTTGGACTCCAGAGGTTTCCTGCCCATGGTCTGCTTATACAGACTGTTGTGGGAGAAGGTGGTAGCTGGGGGTTGCAAGCCCAGTGGGCCCTCATCCAGGACTCTGTGGTCCACTGTTGAGGGTTCTCAGAGGCTCCCCGCCAGAGCCCTAAAGCAGAGGCTCCCAAACCACAGCATGTGTCCTCAGGGAGGTCTTGTTAAAACACAGATCAGTGAGCCCCACCCCCCAGCCAGTCTGGGATGGAGTCTGAGAATTTGCCTTTCTAACAGGTTCTCAGAGGAGGCTGGTGCTGAGGTTACCAGAACTCACTCTGAGGACCACTGTGACATAGAACAGGAATTTCTTGTTGGGATAATGCCAGAATTGAATTTCAGAGCGGTTCAGTTATTTGTCCAAAGTCAAACAACTAATAAGAGGGAAAACGAGGTCCTTACCCAGATTCGCCTGACTCAAACCCCTTGGCCTTTCTACTCTCGTGTGTGTTTTCATGGATGAAGAGGTATTCCAGCCGAAAACAAAACAGAACTCACATTTTCAGGCTGCAGAGACCTCAACAAGGTGAATCAGAATCTTTCCCCAGACCCCTTTCCCTTCCCACAATTGGTCTATCGAGGTGGCACCTGACCTGAGCTAGGAAACTATTTCTTCCTTGGGAATTTTGTAGACGGTGATGGAAAGAGAAATCTCTTTTGTGCCTGGACTGGAACATGGAAAATTCAGGACACCCTTTTCTGTTCTGTGGCTGTATGTGTAGAGGCCTCATCTATAACTAGAGAAGCATAACCTGGTACCACGCAGGCTCCCCCAAGCTCCAGTCCACAGCCCTGGCAGCCTCTCTGCTTTTGGTTTCTGTGAAATGGCTTCACAACCTTCCAATAAGCCCTTTCCACCACTGGCACCCCCATTATGCCTTTGCTCTTTCTCCTAAACTGCCTCAAAGTCGGTCTCATGTTACTTGCAACCAAGAGCTTCTATATAATATGTATGGTGCACATATTCTACAGACCTTTATAGCTTGACATTCTCTTTCAAGGATCCCTAACCTCATAGCAAAATTATAAGGACCACTTTATTGGGCATTTTGGCAGGGAAAATCATGGTAGCCGTGACATTGTGTGCTAACACCTCCATTTTTGTTTATCTTTGGCATCCCCTCCTTGGAAGAAGTGTTGAGCATGTGTAAGTGTGTGTGTCAGGGAGGAGGGGAGGAGCCGGCTGGGATTGTGCACACAGACACAGACCACCCTTAGATCTGTGCCCTTGGCAGTGCCTGGCCCTGCTTGCTGCCAGGCCCCCCGAATCCCCACCCGCCAGATGGTGCTCCCCTAGGTACATCCTAGATGACTGGGCACGTGATGTCCTGCCCTCCAGAACCATCCCTGGGATTGCAAGCACTGAGTACCATGAGGCAAGTCTGCTTCCCTATCCTCCCAAAGTGAGTTTCTCCCTCAAGAAAGGTCAAAATAACACCATCCATCAACCGGGCTTGCTGTTCTTTTATTTAAAAGCTCACGTCCACAGAGAGGGGATCAGCCCTGGGTGACTACCC
Source organism: Balaenoptera acutorostrata (assembly GCF_949987535.1). NCBI lineage: Eukaryota > Metazoa > Chordata > Mammalia > Artiodactyla > Balaenopteridae > Balaenoptera > Balaenoptera acutorostrata. The sequence continues at coordinate 46,960,346 of NC_080066.1, forward strand.
ATGCAGAACCACCCACAGAGTGCTCATTAGGCCCCCTGGCTGTTCAGGCAGTCATGACTCAGCTGGGGAAGCCAGCTGAGCGGTGAGGTCTTTTCAGGGTAATTTAGCTGCATGTAGAATGCTGATTTATTCTTTTTCCTCCCCCAAATAATGGACACTGTGCCTGAGTGTTCCTGGACCGGTGACAGGGCTGTAGGCATCCTGAGATTTCTCCAACCTCCCTCCCAGGCTGTGTCCCAGAACACCTTTGCACATAGCCTCTGAACGCAGCTGTCAGATGCCCCCATGACCTTGGTTCCCCTTCAGGTCCTGCTCGCACAGCCCATGAGGAGAACTAGGAATACCAGAGCCCAAACAGAAGCAGGTCAAGTCTAGATTGAAGGAAGGGAGTGGGCTGGCATAGCTGCCAGGCACAGAGCAGTAGATACGATGTAATGCTCCATGAGTTGCTCGGTGTTTGTTTGGGGGTGGGGAGGGGTTAAAGTCAAGTGAATGGAACTGTAGCAGGGCCACCATATGCACATATGGCCATGCAGGCTCTTTCCTGCACAACTCCAGGGAGCACGCTTCACATAGAGTAGGACATGAATGGCACCCCCCCACCAAGTTATACAACGTGCCACTTCTGATCTATCTACTTCAACCAAATTTATTCCTATGTCCCTGAGTTTCCATTTTATGAGAAGCCAACAAGGAAGTAAGGCATAGACGAGCCAGCATTACTCAAAGAGTCAATGTTGTGCTGGAACCCAATGATACCAGCTTGCAAGAGCCAATTCTTGTTATCTCTAACCATCTATGTGTTCAGCAACTTCATGCTGGTAGCTTGAAATCAGCCACATGGATTATTTTTATTTTTATTCATTTATTTTTTTAAATTTTTATTTTATTTATTTATTTATTTATTTATTTATTTATTTATTTTTGGCTGTGTTGAGTCTTCGTTTCTGTGCGAGGGCTTTCTCTAGTTGCGGCAAGCGGGGGCCACTCTTCATCATGGTGCGCGGGCCTCTCACTGTCGTGGCCTCTCTTGTTGAGGAGCACAGGCTCCAGACGCACAGGCTCAGTAGTTGTGGCTCACAGGCTCCAGACGCACAGGCTCAGTAATTGTGGCTCACGGGCCCAGTTGCTCCGCGGCATGTGGGATCTTCCGGGACCAGGGCTCGAACCCGTGTCCCCTGCATTGGCAGGCAGATTCTCAACCACTGTGCCACCAGGGAAGCCCAGCCACGTGGATTATTTACAGAAATTAGCAAGCACTATAAGTCAGATCCTCCCCACTACCCACTTAGAAAGCAAGCTGTTTAGTGTTTAACAACACACCACTGGGCATTAGCCACATCCTACCCTATGTTCTCAATTTCTATCAGGGACTAGGGTAACTTAGAAATGAATTTATTTTCATATTTGCTCTCCTAAAAGGAATCTTTGCTTAGTACACTCCATAAAAGCTGCCCTTGCTATACTCCAGCCTCACCTGAGACCCAGCCCTATAGCACCTTTGATCCTTACCTGATGAGTGTCCAAGTCATCCTCTTAAATTTCTGTGCCTACATTAAACACATTATCACCGAGTGACATTTGACAGACAGACTTTATTCTAGAAATGTTTTCAGGGGAGTGGTTCTCTCATAATCCTTTAAGCTTTTATAATTGGCTGAAACTTTGTAAACCTGAAAAAGTTTATCCATAAAGGTTTCAACTTAGCTTGTCTAAAATTTGCCAAGTCTATAAAGATGAAAGTATGTCACTTGTGTTGTGGAATAACTGAAGAGTCACTGATTCCGGTAATACCTGATTCACATTAGCTTTGAGAGTATACCTTGATTTTTTTTAATCTTAAACTAAGATTTCTTTCTATTTAGTATGTAGTAATTCCCCCAGAGGCATCCATAGAAGGAGGCTCTTATCCTTGCTACTGGATTTAGAAGTTACATTTCAATGTTTAATGTCAATGTAGTAAGCCATAATTACATTGGAAATAAGCATTTACAAAGTAATGAGTTAATTTACACTACCTGCCGTAAGATACTTTAAAAAAAGAAGGAAACAGTTTAAAATTTTTCCTAATACAATACCAAGGACGGGGAGAAAAATGGCATTTCCAATGACCTGTACCAAGTTCACTCATCAGTTGGTCATTAAAGTGCATAGTTCCCAGAATAAAGAAGAAAATGTCCAGAGCAATATATTTTGTCAAATTTTTCTCCCCCTCTTACAAATATTTTTAAGTTAGGTTATAAAATATTATTTTAAATGGTTAACATGATTCAGACAATGTAGTTAATAGGATGTTTCTCAATGCCAAAATAATCATTTAAGTTGTATTTGCCAGGCACTGCTCTACAAATTCACATACATGCCTTCATTTCATTCCTACAGGAATGTTGAGACGGCAGCAATGGCCAAGTTCGCAGATGCACAGGTTGAGTCTTAGGGAGGTCAGTTACCACCCAAACATCCCACAGTTGGTAAGCGACTGTCTTCGGCATTTGTGCTATTTGCATAATACATGTTTATGCCATTTATATAAATCATATCATAACCCCATGCAACTGGAAAATTATACATGGTACTAGATCAATATAATCCCTAGGTAGAAGAGGCACAGCAGAAAAATATTCTTCTTGATTTCCAAAGCCAAATGAATTTTGGTCTTCAGGGAGTATTGAATATTTCACTTAAGAAACCAAAAACAAAAATAAAAACAAAAAAACAGTTCTTTCTTAGTTTGGAAACATCTATTGGCTGTCTTTTCTAGCAGTTTTCTTTAAGAATGAGCAAGAAAGAAAGAAGTTGAGCACACAACATCATTCCAACTCTACAGGAGCTCCTTGGCCTATGAGGGCTTACTGAAGGAAAAAGAAACTCTTTATGGAACAGTCATCGTTGGGGTTCTTAAAGTATATGGAAATATAACAAATACTGCAATCAATGAAAATGTGTTTGGATTCAACTGTCAAACTTGCTGAAGATGAAAAAAAATTGTATGTCTTCAACAATAACAATATCTGACTCCTACAATGCACATCTGTCAGACATTCTTTCCCAAATGACCCAGCGAATCCAAGAGCATCTCTGCTTACAAGTACAAAGCACAGCCACAGCCAAGTCAAAAGGCTATTAGGAGAAGAGAATAATTTCACAGTCACAAAATTCATACTGCTGCAAATCTCTTAGATTCAAGGCACAGAGTAATGAAAGTGAGATTCCACTTCTACTGCTTTTGAAGGGATTATGAAACATGCAGGAACCCCCAGGATTTGATGCTGCAAAAGTTACTTTCAAATGTTAGTGGGTGTTAGAACTCCTAAGGGGTCTCTCTGTGACTGTAGCTGCCCCACAGTGGCAGGGATTTAGCATAAAATAGTTTCAGATTCCTTTTCTGGTTTACTTCAGACACCTCAGGCTTTTGTTTCATGGAAAAATTTTATCTGTGTTTGTAAATGTACAGATTTCAGAAATAACAAGCATGGGGAAGAGTAGAAACATATAACATGTTAAAGCAAGTGACTTTTTCAGCCAGTCTAGTGTTAGCTCCTCCATCCAAACCTAAGGAGATTGACAGTAAGGTCCAAAGATGGTCCCAGGTCACAGAACTCACTGGTATTAATAACTAGATTCTAGGTGTAGCCCCCATAGAAATCAGCCCCTGTACCTTGTCTCTAACAAATCAAACCCTGCATATCAGAAACCGGCAACAATTTTATAAAAGTGTGTCAAAAAAGAACTTTTGGTAGTGTTAACTACAGAATCCAGCTGATTAAGCAAAGTTGGCAAAGTTGAGGATTTTTTTTCTTTTTTTTTTTTATAAATTTATTTATTTATTTATTTTTGGCTGTGTTGGGTCTTCATTGCTGTGCGAGGGCTTTCTCTAGTTGAGGTGAGCGGGGGCTACTCTTTGTTGTGGTGCGCAGGCTTCTCACTGCAGTGGCTTCTCTTGTTGTGGAGCACGGGCTCTAGGCACGTGGGCTTCAGTAGTTGTGGCACGTGGGCTCAGTAGTGTGGCTCGCCAGCTCTAGTGCTCAGGCTCAGTAATTGTGGCGCGTGGGCTTAGTTGCTCCGTGGCATGTGGGATCTTCCTGGACCAGGGCTAGAACCCATGTCCCCTGCGTTGGCAGGAGGATTCTTAACCACTGTGCCACCAGGGAAGTCCCAATTTTTTTCTTCTTTTTAACCTTTCTCCCATTACCCATAGGATGTGTTTTGCCCATTAATAATAAAGAGAAAGAGGTTAGAATTCAGGGCAATTTACTGATATTTAAGCTATGACACCTCAGGGTATATTCTACAGTTCAGTTTTGATTCTCAGAATATGACTAAAAGTCCAGTTGTAACAAACATGAAACCTAATAAAAAGTAAATTCAACTGGAAAATCTATACTATACTAAACAACATCTTTCAAAGTTATTATACTTCTAAATTTAGTATACCAAATATGATAATTGAAGCAAATTTCACAACTTTTATGTCCTAACTTGCAAACTTAACATTTTCATCCTGTTTTCATACTTCCCAAGACTGATAATACAGATTTTCTTTGTCCCAGTGACTTGAACATTTCTGTATGTTTCATGTCCTTAGTGGAAAGTGTTGAGGAGTATCTTTATAGTGGAAAACAGAGCAGTATGGGTGGTGCACACCTCTATAGCTAATTTGTCCTGTTACAAATTTAAAGTGAGAGGTTCTATACAAATGGTCACAAAAGGGGCTCCTGGGTAAAAAAAACAATGCATATATATATATATATCTTACATATAAAGTGAAGCCAAGGTAGTTATGTAGCTAAAAGAGAATGTCTCCATCCCATGAGCTCAAAAGTAATAAATATAACAGGGCGTTTTTCTCTCCTGTACCTTTTACCAAATGTTCATTGAAGTTTAAGGCTGAATAAGATGGCCATAAACCTGTTCTGTTCTTGCTCTACAATTAATAATGTATCTGTTTTTTTTCAACAAGCTTCCTCATAAAAGTCCAATACAGAGAGATGGAATTATTTTGAGGGCAAATTCCAACAATTCTACATTCTTATCTTCTGTTGCATTAACACAGGTCATTGAAACAATGAAGTAAGTGTGTTTTTCCTTAAGGTAAGACTCTAGAGCTTGCAACCCAGAGAAAACCCCTGAACTCCACGTGCCTCAAAGACGCTGTGTTCCTTCCATATATTCTGAATTTTATTGCTGTCGCATTAACTCTTAGGTGTAAAGTTTGTGACGAGAAGCTAGGCATGAATCATTCGACTTATACGGACAATAGGTCTGTGTCCACATTAGGGGATAATAGTTGGGTTGTGCCCCACCCTGACGTCCCAGTTCTGGCGCAAGATGCTGATTACAAGGCGGTGAGCAATCTTACCAGATGTTGGAGCGCCCCCTAAAAGCTTGGAGGTTGGAAGTGAGCCCAACCTTGTGCACCTCTGGCAACTTTTGCCCGTGAGATTTAAGGAAATGCAGAACAAACACTCCAAGACCTGTTTTTTAAAATTACACCAACTTTGCCAATAGAGGGAAGACTGCAAACATTGCCAAATACCATCAAAACCTCGTTAGGAATGTTCCCTGCTGCTCCAGAGTGCAGAACAAGGCATTGCCAAATTGCTTACATTTGGATAGCACTTTGGAGTGTGCAGAGCTTTTTAAAATTAGTGGGATGGTTTGATGCTCCCTATGAGGACCCACACTGGGGAATCCCTCTGAGGTGCTCCTTCCCACACCTGACCCCCACCCTTCAGACCTTAGCCTTAGCTGATCCTCGGCGCTGAGCCACTCGACTTCAGTTTAGCTTGACCCTCTTCCCTGATCTGATCCTCAGTGTCCAACTCAGCATCCTGCCCAAACCTGATGATTGTTTTGGAATATCTTGAGTTTTTACCCTTCGCTCCTGCCTCAAGTGTGGCTCTCCAGTTGGGCAGTGGGAGCTGTCTTAGTATGTTGAAGATCTGCTCTCTCTGCCAGCTCCCCTCGGGGCATCTCCAAACAAAGAATGCCTACGAGAGAGTCCACCATGGGACAAAAGTGGCCAGTCCCTCACACCACCTCTTGCTCACTCATTGGCTGAGGGCCACCCAAGAAGGGTCTGCCTTTGGCTACACCCCTGCCTTGCTGGTTTATTGGCCAGGTCACTGGTGGGGGACCCCCCTTGAGAATAGCAAGATGTCAGCTGTCAGATAACCATTCTCCTTGCAACTGGACAGCTTGATCAAGATCTGGAGAGCACATCTGCCTGTCTGCTTCAGCTCCCAGGTTCTTGATATGGACTCTTCTTTCTGGAGTGTCACTTTTCATCCAGATTTGACAGAATCTTGCAGATAAACAGGAATACTGAGGTAGGCAGTGAGAATTTAGGTAATTGCATCTTTCCAATAAAAAAATTAAAGATCAACAAAGTGAAGTGACATGGCCCCAAACCCTGTAACTGGTAAGGAACAGAGGCAGGATAAAATAGACAAAGCAGCAGAATGACTACCCACTTTCCTTTAAAAAAATGATATTTGCTGACTTTGATTAAGGCTGTTGACAATATACTTGGCTCCAGGCTACTACTAGCATTATCTACAGCCTGTCATTCAGTCCTCACAATCACTGCCAGATAATGTTGTATTCTCCATTTTACAGATGAGATACTTGAGTGTTAGAAAAGTTAAGAGATTGGTCCCAAAGCACAGAGCCAGCAGTGGCAGAAGTAGGATTTGAACCCAAGTGTGACTTCAGTACCTGTACTCTCTACTGTCATGCCGTCCCTCCTCACCGTGGCCATAGTAGCACTAGAATCATGCATTTCAAATGTAAGCACCCAGTTCCTCTGCTATTATTGCAAAGAGTGTTCTTTCAGCTTCTCTCATATGTAATGTTTTGAGGGACATCAATTCAGGAAACTGTTTATACACTATGAACACTAAATGAAGGAAAATGGCCGTTTTCCGTTGTAAGAAAAATAGCTCAAGTTAAACATATCTCAAGATTCCTGTGAAGGAACACTTTCACATTTTTTTTAAGAAACCAAAGGAAAATGATGAAAATAAGAAGAATATAAGTTAGAGATTTTTAAAGCACAGAACACTGCTTGTTATGCTTGTTATGTAGTTATGCCAGTTTCCTAAAATATGTTATACTGAAAATTTTTTTTAATTGTTATTCTAAATAAATTGGACTTTCCTCAACTTTTGCAACAAAGATTGACTTCTTAAGCTGAAAGCTTGGCATTTCTGAGACCTTAATCAATACGTATTGATTGAACATTAATAATTCCTCAGCAGTGTTATTTTAAATGCCAACCAGATGACTCAACAATCATCAAATCTTTTAATATCTTTGAATAATAATCTACATAGGGCATTAAGATGAGATGATTAAATGGAGGAGGTATGGAGCCCTTATCTTCACTTTCATAGTGAGATTTGCATTTTCTTCAATGTGGGTTTCACAGAAAAACAAACAACAAAAAGTGGAGCATTTCCCAGGCATTTCCAAGCAATCAACTCAAACTGTGGAAAACAGAGTGAACATTTCAGGGATTCATTATGTTAGCCCGATCAGAAAATTAAAGACTGGAAAGAAGTAACTATTGTGAGGAAATGCAAATTAAATTATCAAAAAGGAAATCACTGTTATTTTTAAAATAAAGTCTGAAACACAGATGGTATTATATTTCATAAGACTTATAAAGGATTAAGTTTGCGTTTTTGAGTACAAGAAATAATTCTGACTGTTTAAAAATTTTTTTAATTCTCTTATTTTCTTTTACTAATTTATAATAAAAAGTACTTATTTCTAAATGTAAGAATTCACAAATTCCCTTCAGGGATCATTTTATCCACACATTTAATTCCCTTTAATTTGGTGCGGTTAGACTATGATGAAAACCCATATTTGCCCAAAAGAAGGCAAAATTCAACAGGAAGACCACACAACAAAACTACAGTAGTGCCCAATAATATCAAGATGCCAAAGTTACTAAAACGTTGTCTCTGAGGTGGATACCTAGATACTCCATTATCCCTACTCCGGCCTAGGAGGACCCCAGCATGTGTTCCCTTTTATTTTAGGCACAATTCTAATAAAGTCATCTGATTCCTACTTCACAGCACACACCCAGCCCTTTCCCCTGTACCAAAGCCTTCGGTCCACCCCTGAGCACTTGGCAAAGCAAGCTGTGTTTACCTATCAGTTTGTGCTGTGACCCCACTGAGGCTTGGGTTTATGTCTAATTTATCTCCATATCACCGGCACATAACTCCATCTCTTGCATGTATAGGTTAGCTAGTGTTCAGTGAATATTTGCTGAGTGGTGAGAGAGTCAATAGGAAGGGGCTGCAAAAGACTGAGGGAAGGAGAAGATGATGCCATCTATGTGATGAAAAGGGATGAAACAGGAAAGCCATTAAAAGCACACATGGGAACTCCAAAGGGGCATGAGGGAGAGAGCCTGGAGTTGGCAGCTCCAGCACCCACCATCCACATACCCTGAGACAAGTCACAAAGATTTCCTGGGGCTCTTTTTCTCACCTATAACATTAGGATGAGAGTGTCTACCTTGCTGGGTTATTGTAGGATTAGAAATCCCATGAATGTGAGAGAAGGAGTGGGAGTTTGGGATTAACAGATGCAAACTATTATATACGGGATGGATAAACAACAAGGTCCTACTGTATAGCACAGAGAACTATATTCAATATCCTATGATAAACCATAATGGAAAAGAATATATATCTATATATATCAATATAAAACTGAGTCACTTGGCTGTACAGCAGAAATTAACACATTAACAATGTTGTAAATCAACCACAATACATTTTTTTTAAAAAGAAAGAAATTGGGACTTCCCTGATGACTCAGTGGAGTGGTTAAGAATCTGCCTGCCGATGCAGGGGACACAGGTTCAATCCCTGGTCCGGGAAAATCCCACATGTCGCAGAGCAACTAAACCCTTGCATTACAACTACTGAGCCTGTGCTCTAGAGCCCACGAGCCACAACTACTGAAGCCCACACGCCCAGCAACCATGCTTTGCAACAAGAAAAGCCTCCACTCACCACAACTAGAGAAAGTCCATGTGCAGCAACGAAGGCCCAGTGCAGCCAAAAACAAAAACATTTTTTAAAAAAAGAAAGAAAGAAAACCCATGAATAAAACAACCAGCTCATTTTATGACGCACATGTAAATGACAGGTTCTCCTTTTTTCCGTAACTTGTTTCTCTTCTTTAAAATGAAATGTGTCCATCTAGAAATTAATAAAACAGGTAATAAAAGCCAACAAATAAACCATAACTTACTTATAATCCCAACCCATAGAGGTAATTTAGCATTTTGGTATTTATCCTTCTAGTGTTTTATTCTCTGGCTGTCACTTATCTTTTTATAATCATCCCGACAGGGATATGAGATATCCTAACTCATTTTTACCCAGCAGTATATACTGTGAACAGCTTTTCACATTATTGCATGATCTTCTATATCGCTATTTTTTAAGGATGCATTCCATTACAGTGTTGTGATATAATTTAGCTAACTAACCTCTTGTTTGACGACACTGTTGTAGGTCATTTGAAATTCTCAATTATTATAAATAAAGCTGAGATAACTACCCTTATAGGTATTTTTGTTATTTTTAATCATCATTGATTGAATTCATTTAATAGTATAAGGTAGATAAGCAAAGCCACTGAAGCTATTACTGTTAGATAGTTAGTAGAAAGGTCATGCACATAATAGAACCTGAAGCCAACAACAAAAAATGATTTTGTTTATTTTACTCATCATGGTATCCATGAAAATCACCATGGTAAGAGGTGGTACTGGTGTTAGAAGAAATAACCATCACCAAATGCTATGGAGAGTTAAGATATCCTGACCAAATTGCATCACTCACTAAAATTTAGTTTATACTTTCATTACATATAGGTAATAGCATTATTCGGTCTTTTTTGCACCAGACTTCCCAGGATCAAATTATCCTAACTCCCTTCATGTTAAAGTCTGAATTTTATGCTCCCACCACCACCTCATGATTAACACTCTTCACTTTTATCTTTTAGAAATAATTGTATTTATTTGCACATAAATAAGAGTTGAAAGGAGTCTTTCAGACGTTCTACATGTTTTCTGAAAAAAAAAAAAAGGGCCTTTTTAAAGGTTCAACAGAACAAAGAACCAATCTGTACTCATCAGACATTCACGTCTTTATTCAGGAATTTGTATATGGCACAATTTGTCCCTAAGTGGAAGCAAGATTTATGGTACCTAGTGTAGACTGTGAGGGTAAAAACAATGGCAGGCATCACATGATTCACTCACTTTGAAACATCTTTCTCCTTTCGTCTAATGCTGGAAGGAGCCAGGATTGTATTCCTTTCCAGATCCTCTTACAAGTTATAGGAGTGGCCATGTCCTTGAAAGGAAACTGTGAGCACGTGCAAATCTGCTTCATGTACATTTCTAGAATATTAATGTTTGATACGAACAATGAATGTTTCCTCAAAATCAGATAAAATGCTATGCAAACAGTGCTTCAGTACAAGCCTGAGACTATTCACCTACCATAACCCCATCAGATTACCATCCCAGAGACTCTTTTATATAGACTGCTGGAACTCTAACTGAAAACCAAAGATGCTAAGAGAACCAAAAAAAGAAACTTTATCTAAACATTTTAATGAAGTACTGTGGATTTTTCAAGTAACATGGGAAGCTTTGCAGGGAATCAAACATGCAGTGGTATGTTGGGAAATGTTTAAAACTGACTTTCAAGGAAAAGGAAATTGAAGCATTTGTAGAATTTGCCAATTTCCATGGTGTAACTTCTCCCACCCTGGCCAGTTTCAAAACTAAATATATTTGGGATAGGTGTATGCATAGTATTTTTTCCTAATATATGAACAAAGTAGTTACTCTTTTCTATCTCATATTCTAGAAACAAGTAGCTGTGTTTTCAATTTTTCTTAACCCCACAGTAGGTAGTACTAAAACACTCAAATTGATAATCTCAAGTATCAGTACATATTTGAATCCTTCTGATTTAGCATTTCTGGAAATGACCTAGACCACTTCTCTCAAACTTTATTGTACATGCAAATCATATGGAACTACTGTTAAAGTGTAGTTTCTGATTCTGTAGGTTTGGAAGACACGACTTCCAGAATGGCAGAGCGAGGGGCTCAACAAATTTTCTCTTCCAAAAAGTGATGATAAAACAGGACAAAGTTGGGGACTTCCCTGGTGGTCCAGTGGTAAAGAATCTGCCTTCCAATGCAGGGGATGGGGTTCGATCCTTGGTGGGGGAACTAGGTTCCCATATGCCGCGGGACAGCTAAGCCCGCACACCACAACTACTGAGCCCACATGCCCTGGAGCCTGAGCGCCACAACCAGAGAGGAGAAAATCCGCCCACCACCATTAGAGAGAAGCCCACGTGAGGCAACTAAGACCCAACAGAGCCCAAAAATTTTTAAATTAATTAATTAAATATTAAAAAAAAGGACAAAGTTGTTAAAAATTATTAAAGACTTCAGATATTGACCAATGGGCATACACAAATTTGAGAAACATTTATTTAAGAATGTCTACTGTGTAATGGTAAGAACAGTGGAAATTTGTGGCATTTTAGTCAAGTCCCATTTCTGCACTCCCAGCCACCAGCACTATGGAGCAGAAGTTCTAACCAGGCAGGTGGGACAGATCATGGTAGATAACAGTAGACTAGAATCTCTCTTCCCATCAGAGGGGGACTGGAAATATTTGGATCAGAGAGTAGAAAACCCTATAGTTGGGACTTCTCTGGTGGTCCAGTGGTTAAGACTGTGCTTCCACTGCAGAGGGCACAGGTTCAGTCCCTGGTCAGGGAACTAAGATCCCACATGCCGCATGGCAGGGGTTAAGAAAAATTGTTACACAGCAATAGATGACTAATACACTAAAAAAAAAAAAAAAAAAAGGACAACCCTATAGTTCAAAACAATAAAGATATCAGTACTAAACAATCAGGGGAGGATAACATGAGCCTGAGGTCTATACTATTTAGAGCAATCAAAAAAACAGCACACCAGCCAGAAATGCAACAGGGAGATTCAGGGAAATGAGATAGCCAAAAAGAGCCTTGCTAAGGTTCTACTTACACCTGATCATCTGGAGATCTTTGCACACGTGCAAGGCTGTGCCTGCTTAAGAGAAGCCAGAGAGGCCCTAGTGAGCTACTCATCCCTGGCTGAACATAAGGTCTTACAAATTCAGAAAGTATAAACCAAAGCACACTTGTAAACTTCCTGAACTTTGAAAACATTCCCCAAGAAGACCTCAATTATCCCCACCTCCTGGTACTCACACCCTTGTGTAATCTCTTCTTTTGAGTGTGGGCAGGATATGTGTATTGCTTCTAAGAAATAGAATATGAAAAAGGCAACAGAATGTCACTTCCTTGTTATGTTACATCACATTGTGATGTCTATTTTGCTAGTAAACTCTTTCCCTTGATAGCTTTGATGAAGTAATCTGCTATGGTGTGCACTGCCCAGTGTGACAAGGAACAGAGGGCAGCCTCCAGCTCACAGTCAGCAAGAAACTGAGGCCTTCAGTGCAATAACCCACAAATCAGTGAATTCTGCCAATAAGCACGTCAAATTCAAAGTGTGTTTTTCCCCAGTTGAGTCTTGAGATGAGGCCACAGCCCTAGCCAACACTTTGATTACATTCTTGTGAGCCCCTGAAGCAGAAATGCCCAAACTCTTCACCCACAGAATCTGAGATAATAAATGTGTGTTGTTTCAAGCTGCTTAACTTTATGTTTAAGTTGTTACACAGCAATAGATGACTAATACACCAAGCTACAATCAAATCTAACAGAAAAGGGTGGAAGACTTACTGGCTCCAGGTATTAGAGCACAGCCTCTGATCACTGATGACCACTAAACTATGCTGACACAGGTGCAACTCCTAAAAAAGCCAGTCTTGAAAATAAAAAGTAGAATAAAAGAAATGTTTATCAGAGACTTCAAAGGCCACACACTGCAGATGAACAGACTCCATAGATTAGTCCAGGCAAGTCCTAAAAGAAATAAACAAACAGCAACCATCCCCAGCAAGTCACAGGGGGGTGGGGGGAGGGATAAAAATCCAGAGTTGCTACAATTAATTATATAAAATGCCCAGTTTCCAACAAAAAAAATTACAAGATAGGCAAAGAAACAGGCAACAACTGTGGCTCATCTGAGAGCACCCAAATGTTAGACTTACCAGACAAATATTTCAAGGCAGCTATTATAAATATGATTAAAGAACTAAAAGGAAATCACTTTTAAAGAATTAAAAGAAAGTGAAATGAAAATTACTCATCAAATAGAGAATATCTATAAAAAGACAGAAATTATTTTTAAAAAACCAAAACAACCAAATAAAAATTCTGGAGTTGAAAAGTAAAATAACTGAAATAAAAATTCACTAAAGGATCTCAATAGCAGTTTTGAGATGACAGAAGAAATAATCATCAAAATTGAAGATAGAGCAATAGAGATTACCAACCTGAAAAACAGAAAGTAAAAAGAAGGGGAAGAAGAAAGAAAAATTCCATAATCTAGTGTGAGACTCAAGTCAACATTTCTAACAAACTCTCAGGTGAGATTGAGGCCACTGGTCTGTGGACCACTCTGAGTAGTCAGGCTCTAAATTCAGTGTACTTCTGGACTTTTTAAAAGTAAATAAATAAATATATGATATCTAATTCTTTAGGAGTTTAAACTATTTTAAAGTATTTTAAGAGCATCTATGTCTTTTCTAACAACAATATTGACTCTAATTTTTAAAATAGTTTATTAAAACATATTTAGTGGAATCTCCTTTTGATTAAAGGGACAAATAGATTCCATTCTTCCATAACAATAAATTCCTCTTTCAATACATTTATAATTGACATATTGACTAACTGCCTTTCTCATCTTAATCTGAACACCTGATGTCTTATTGTGCTTCTAATTTGATTCATCTTAGCATCTTGCTCTAGTAAGGTGAATTAATCAGTCCCACTGAGATAACAATGATCAAAATTCAGTGATACCTGCAAAGGAGCATGTAGCACCAGCCAGAGGATATCATAAATATAATTGATCATTACCCATAAACAAGAGCTCATTTAGTCACTTTGACCAATGCCATGTGCTGTCTTGGACTTGTCTAACAGAGAGGCAGAAGGAAAGCATGAAGGAGGTCACCTGCAAAAATTACTATCAGCAGTTTGCCTGCCAAGAAATAAACTCACTGAAAATTAACTAGCTCCCTTTCTTTGAATTATTACCTATTCTTCTACTAATGCACAGTGCATTAGCCCCAAGACTCTTGGATCAGTAGTTCAGTTATATAGATTATAAAATATTTTGTGTACTCTTTTGCTAGTTGACATTTTATTTGTAAGATTGAAGTTAGAGTGACTTCGACTTAGAAGAGATTTGGCCTTTAAATCAGAAACATTTGTCCAAAATTGTTGTGCTTAAGATTTGACATATCGAATATCTATTCAAATGGCTTCCCTTGGGCAGTAGGAGATTGTAAGAAATATATTAACATGGTTTTCTACCTACCCTGAAAAAGCTTTGATGATGAATCTGTGCACAACCCAGAAGGGCCTTGGTCTTTCCTGCTTTAATAATTCATTATGTTAAAATATTTGCAACCAGCATTGTGTAGGACCAGAAGGAAAATAGAACAACATGAAAATAGAGGGTTATTTCTGTCCCTTGTCATTAAATCTGGTTGATAGTAGTAGAATGGAAAGAATTGAAATTTCATGTCTGTAACAGTAAAATAAGAAAATTAACATTCCCTAATACTCTAGGTAGGCATTTTAACATATTTTTTCTGTATCATCACAATAATGAGCTCCCAAACTTATTTCAGAATTTTGTGCAGGTCAAATGCAATAATAGATAGAAAGGTACTTTGTAAATTCTAACTGTACACATCAGGAATATTATTAGAGCATCATAGAATATAAATAGAGAAACACAAAGAGAGAAATTTAAATCATTCTTGAAACTTCAAGGTTGGTGTATGCAAACCAACCTTAAAAAGAATGGAAAACAGAGGATTTCTGCCCTCTCTTCATTCAAAGTTGCTATTTTTCAATATTTCAATTGATTACATTAAATTAATTAAATTGAATAGAACTTAAGGTTTACTTGAAACATACATGCAATATACCAGCTAAAGATAAAATTGGTTATATTTCAATGGAATTAATGTGATAAAAATGTTCAGAAAATTGCAGATAGGTACAACTAAGGTGGACCAAAACTTAGTTCTATGAATTTTCACTACAATAAAAATAACAAAAAATTGTGTGTAACCATTACTATGACTCAGAGAATCAATACTATCTCATTACTATGTCATTATATGACAAAAATAAAATAGAAGCTCAAGAAAAATCTAGTTATTCCTAGAAATGAGATAAAGAGGCATTTCTTTCATGGGTTATTTAAAGAAGATACTATGAGCAATGTCTTCAATATCTTTATAGTATATCCAAACAAAACTTTTTCATAAGACTATTTCTTATCATGTCCATCAAGTACCAAAACACAATACAGTAAAAGAAATTCTTTTTTTATTTTTTTTATTCTTGAAGAAGAAGAAGAAGAAGAGGAGTGATGGGCAAGAAATGAAGGGGAAGGGGAGATATCAAAAATACTGTATCCATAAATGGGTCTCTGTTATGGACAAAATTAATCCAAGTATATATAGAAGGTCGAACTCAATGATTCTTGACTGAAATGTATATCAGAACTCCCCAAGAGAGCCAAACACCTAGGACCCAAACCAGAGACTCTGATTTAACAGGTCCAGAGTGGAGGTTTGGTAAAGTTCGCCATGAGATTTCAATTCACATACACGGGTAAAGGCTAGTGATTGGGAAACATGGATGAAATGCCTACCCTTCAAGCAATCTCAAACAATGTTTAGATTAAGTATTTAGCAACAAAAAGTTCAAGATCAGATACAGAAGAATATTTATGTGATGTTCAAGAGAGCTTTGTTTTTATCCTGGATAACCCCAACCTGTGATAAGAGATGGGAGGCTGACCTCTATGGTCTGAATCAACGTTGGCTTACCATTGAATTTGCCAGTGGGGAACACTAGCTGGTGACTCAAGGGGGCAAGGAGAATGAAGACTAGGCATTTAGTCACTTGGCTCTCTGCCTTTCATGGGCTTGCTGCAACTTTAGACTGTATAGCTCATCCCTTGAGACCACTTTGTCTCTCCCCACATCCCATGACTGCATGCCCCACTTGCCACTTCAGGTGTAGAGGTGTACCTGCCCTCGGATGCTGTCCTATCTTTTGATGTTTTCCTACATCTTGCCTGTATCTTCACAAGGCATCTCTTTATTAAGCTCTCTGAAAATCACTCAATTTGGATGTACAATCTGTTTTCTGTGGGGCCTGAGGGAAACTCTGAAAAAGTCACAGACCCTAACCTTTGCCAAATTAATGATACTTATAGAGTTTAGATATACAAGTGCCACAAAAGAACAGGGTGAAAAAAAATGGGGATTATTTTTGTCATGCAAAGAATAGTCTAGAATATGGTATATAAAATACAGTAAAAACTTTATGAGATTTAAAGTATTTGGACCTTTAAAATGTTTATTGAACATAAATAAATTATTTAAGTTAACCAAAGGATATATTAGAGAGCTGTTATCATTGTCATTAATTGATAGTTCTGAATATTGAAAGATAACATATTGCATAAAAGTTAAATATTTAGCTACATAATCTAATATAAAACTAGCAATTTTCAATCAGAATATCTGAATTTATAAAGTGAATACATTGTCTTAAATATGACAAATGGATCACTCTGCAATTTAAAAAAACTTTGTTCATGTATAACTGATGTGGCAGTTTCATCTACAGAAGCTGAAGGAGTAAATGATCGCTTTTGAAAAGTTTTCTCAGCAACATCTGTTTTCTTTTGCTATATCTTTGTTTTGAAACACAAAATTTATGAAATGTTCACAACATACAGTAGCCCTAAATTTCCCAGTTCATATTATAGTTAAGAGGTTTGGACATCACAGGCTAGGAGGTTGGATTCCACCACCATCATGCTTTCTCTGTATAAATGATCCTAATACTTAGATTCCCAGCTAAGTAATCTTCTGTTCCTACAGTGTAGCTCCTTTTATGAGTTAAATTTGCATGCTTGAAGAGTCAACTGAGTAATATTTATATTTTAGCCGTTTCTATTAAGCATGAAATAAAGACATTGGCCGGAACGAACCAATACTAGTATATAGCATCAAATGTCAAATCTATTCATTTCTCAGAAGTACAGCTAAGTTCATTGGGCTGAATCCAGTGAGGACTGTACCTAAACCAAGACTCCTCCCCTAGGAATCTGTGGGAGACATTTTCAATTCAGTTTAATGAGGTCGATTTAGAAGCTCCTAGTCTTGATCACGGGTCTCCTTTCCCTCCAGCATCTTGGGTATTGCTTACTTGTGGTACCCTTAAATAGCAAAAAGAAAGACTGAAAATTTCCATCCCAGTGTTGTTACCACTGAATTAATTGAATAAAATTCTTGTTTCCCATTATTTTTATCCTGGGAACACATCTAGGGTCCTTTTGACTGGCCAGGATTTCTTCCTTGAATTTGTTGCTGCTGAATCTTTTGAGTTTGTTTCTGCTGAGTCTTTTGGGCTTCATGATAGCATCCCATTGAGTGTGTTTCACTATATGCAAAGGTTTTATTTACTGTATTTGCATGGAATTGGAGGGCTCTCAGCCTAATTGCTGCCACTCAGTGTACAGAGAGCACAATCCCCATTTGGTTTGTAGCAGCTGGTGTCATAGGATTAGGAATGGCCATAAATACTCCAATAACCATCTCCAGGAAGGAGACAAGATTTTTTTTTTCTCAACTACCCATGACACCTTAAAGAGTCCCTTTCCCAATATGGTACTTAGAATAGAGAATCAGGCGATCTTTTATGGTGCCCTGACTACATAACACTCTGAGCAGGACAGAAAGAGCCAATTACAACTTTCCAAGAATGCACATCTACACACTGACCACATATGCATTTCAAATAGGAAAAGTATATATTATGTATACACACGTATTCAACTCTTCTGCTACTTACAACATCAACTTGGAAACGTGTGATAGGGTCCTCAGGAATAGTAAGACAAGTCAATTCAGCTAATGAGTTTCGAGGGGAGGGGGAAAGTCAAAGGGAGTGGAGGGATGAAATATTGGGGAACAGAGCGAATTTGCAACCTTGGCAGAGTAAACATGGAGTGTCATTTTTTTTAAATTAATTAATTAATTTTTTGGCTGGTTTGGGTCTTTGTGGTTGTGCGCAGGCTTTCTCCAGTTGCGACGAGCAGGGGCTACTCTTCGTTGCAGTGCGAGGGCTTCTCATTGAGGTGGCTTCTCTTTGTTGCAGAGCACAGGCTCTAGGCACACGGCTGCAGTAGTTGTGGCATTCAGGCTCAGTAGTTGTGGCACGGGCTCTAGAGTGCAGGCTCAGTAGTTGTGGCCCACGGGCTTAGTTGCTCCACGGCATGTGGGATCTTCCCGGACCAGGGCTTGAACCCATGTCCCCTGCATTGGCAGGCAGATTCTTAACCACTGCGCCACCAGGGAAGTCCTGGAGTGTCACTTTTACACCTTGGATTAGGCTGTGAAGTTTAAGTTGCTAGAAGGTATTTCCACTAGAGGTGGAGGGAAAAAGAGTGGATAGGTCATAAAGGTTAAGAGGGATAGAGAACTGTGGAGGAGGGGGCTTCTCCAGAAGTCTCTGTTAATACCAGAGACTGCTGGTATTAAAGCAGCACCCTGTGGAGGATTCACCTTCCACTGATGGGGAAGTAGATGCCAAGGACATGTGCTGTGGATGGAGGCAATTGCCTCCCAATTTGAACCCAGAATTCTAATAATTCCTCAAGCCCTTCTACGCTTCATGAGCCCTGTAGGGGCTGAGACACTCTGTTAGGTATGGTTGTGTTTAGCCAGGAAGAGTCACCATGGCCATGCTGGACCAGGGCAAGACTGTAATTTGATATTTCAGATGCTGTGTGTGTGTATGTGTTTGCATGCGTGTGTGTGTGTGAGCGCACGTGCACATACACACCATACGGAGTGTGAATGGAAAGGGCTGTCACAAAATACCTGTTGATATCAGATTGCCAGCTTGCTCCCTGATGCTGGTGTTCAAGGATAACACTTCTTCCCTTTATTTTCAATTCATTCGTTTGGAAAATGCTTGAGTATCCAACCGGTTGCCTGTGGCAACCGGTGGCATGGCTTTGTGCATAAACCCAGAATCTTCTCCCTGGCCACCTGCACCACAGCCCACGGTTTAGAGCCAGGGTCGGGACTAGCATGAGGCTGTGAGGCCCCTAGGTGCACAATTCCAGGAGGTGCTCACTCTCAGGTGTGCAAAGGCTGATGGCTCCCTTGCCACCTCCTAGTCCTGCCCTGGTTGCTTAGCACTGTCCAGGGGAACAAGTACCCTTCAAGGTGCTCCTAAGAAAAAATGGGTCTTCTCAGCAAATAAATTTTAAAATCTTGCATAATTAATACATTGTTAAGAAACTTACTTGGCACACGAGCCTATTAAAAACTTTTAAGTCTTGGGCTTCCCTGGTGGTGCAGTGGTTGAGAATCCGCCTGCCAATGCAGGGGACACGGGTTCGAGCCCTGGTCTGGGAAGATCCCACATGCCGCGGAGCAGCTAGGCCCGTGAGCCACAACTACTGAGCCTGCGCGTCTGGAGCTTGTGTTCCACAACAAGAGAGGCCGTGACAGTGAGAGACCCGCGCACCGCCATGAAGAGTGGCCCCCGCTCACCGCAACTAGAGAAAGCCCTCGCACAGAAACGAAGACCCAACACAGCCAAAATATAATAATAATAATAACAAATAAATAAATAAATAAATTTTATTAAAAATAAAAAAAACACTGCAAGCCCCAAACTCCTTTAAAAAAAAAAAAACTTTAAGTCTAGCAGTGAAAGAAATCTGCCTCACTTTGCCTAAACCAGCATTTTCCAAACTTTTTTGCTGACCTTTTTTTGCAAGGAATTTGTGATGACATTCTGTAAGTATGCTCTGGAAGTTCGAGGTTTGGGTTATGTTAATGTGGCTCTGAGAACCTTCAAACAGATGCCTCCCTGGAGTCTAATTGTTGTGCTGTTAACCTTGGATAATTTCCCACTTCAACCTCCTATGAAATAATAGAAAGGGAGTCTTTTCCTCCCATAGTCAGAGGTCAGAAGTTCCAACCTTCTGGATGCTTCCATATGACCGTGATTAGCATATTTCTTTAACTCTCATTGTAGGCATCTGTATGTAATTAACCTTCGTTCCCACCTGGTCCCCACAATGCTGAGTAACTCCAAATCTCCCCTAAACTCATCCTCAGACTTGTTCTGATCAGCATTTTTATCCACTACAAAATAAAGACATCGACTTCACGTTGAGCAAACTTGTGAATGACATGGAGTCGGGAGAAATGAAAAAGCTAATTAATTTGAGAGTGGATTATACTCCTATTAGACACAAGAACTGCTGAATCTAATGGATGAAATTTAACCATAATAAACACAAAGTTGTGCAATTGGCTCCAAAAAAATTCCAATAACCTACAAAGCAAACAGGGCAAGGTTAGAAGCGATATGTAAAAGATCTAGGGAGGCCTCAGTGTGACTCAACATAAGAGAGTATTCCTACGATTGTAGTGAAAAGACACATTAAGGACCTTGAGAATCCTCCACACTAGAGACATTTGACAAAATATTGTGATCTGGGAGACATAGTGTAATGCAAGTGGTAATAATTGAACTAGATCTTAAAAGGTAAACTGTAGTAAGAGAAGTAATTCCATATAACACATGACCTAGGAATTGGGGTGGGGCTCTGCTTGGCAGAAGATCAGCTTTGTTAGAGACCCTTAATCATCATTATACATGGACAGGTTTTGAGAAAGGAAGAATCTAGAAGAAAAAGTATCTAATCAAAAAAGTGCTGCATGGGCTTCCCTGGTGGCGCAGTGGTTGAGAATCTGCCGGCCAATGCAGAGCACACGGGTTCGAGCCCTGGTCTGGGAAGATCCCACATGCCACAGAGCAACTAGGCCCGTGAGCCACAACTGCTGAGCCTGTGCGTCTGGAGCCTGTGCTCCACAACAAGAGAGGCCACGACAGTGAGAGGCCCGTGCACCACGATGAAGAGTGGCCCCCACTTGCCACAACTAGAGAAAACCCTCGCACAGAAATGAAGATCCAACACAGCCAAAAATAAATAAATTAATTAATTTTTAAAAAAAATGTGCTGCAGACAGTGTTCTAGTGGAGGTGCCTTTCCTCAGCTTAATTGCATTATTGATTTCTGTTAGCAGGCATACATGCAGGGGGAACAGGCACAGAGGGAGAGCAGTTCCCTGGGATGCCTTATGTGTAAACTGTAGAGCAGAGGTCCCCAACCCCTGGGCCGTGGACCGGTACTGGTCTGTGGCCTGGTAGGAACTGGGTTGCACAGCAGGAGGTGAGCGGCGGCCAGTGGGCAAGCGAAGCTTCATCTGTTGCTCCCGGTCTCTCTCCATTGCTCGCATTACCGCTTGAACCATCCCCCACCCCATCCGTGGAAAAATTGTCTTCCACAAAACCCGGTCCATGGTGCCAAAAAGTTTGGGGACCGCTGCTGTAGAGGACTAATTGTGTGAATCAACTACCAGAGGGGGCTTTTTCTGGAACTGCTCAGGGACTTCTATTGAAGTCCTATGTCCCTTGACTCTGCATCAAATCCAAAGACCCCAGCAGAGAGCCTTGTTTAGTGGTGAATTCCCCTCCCTGACACCAGAAGTGTTGTCAGTCACTGGTGTTTGCACCCAGATGCTGAATACCAGGTGTGGAGCTCACCCAAAAAGAAGAATTGGAATTGCACAAAGAGAGAAAACGTTCCACTTCACGAGCTCAGTGACTTCTAAGAGGAAAAGACAAGCCAGTTGTTCTCTATTGCCAGTAGGTGTAGAATAGGAGGAAAAAAAAAAAGCGGGTTTAGGTCACTACAGAAGAGATTGGGTTAACCTAAAGGAGGATTTCTTCATTACAAAGTCTGTTTGATACTGTCCCTCTTTTCTGGGTGCCTTGGGCATATCACCATGAGATTGTACGGATGAAATGGCAGGCTCTGCCTTAGGGATTCAATTGCTTGGAGATTGCACATTTCTCCCACGTTGTTTTGGACATGCAAGTACTCTAGCTCAAGTGTTCCAATAAAGCAGATAACTCTAACATAACCCAGTCTCTTTCAGGGGACTTCTAGAGATGACACAGTGTCCCCTTAAATCATAGGAGACATAGCTTAAACTATTCTTCATCTGAAAGGAGAAGAAAAAGTTCAATCATAACTGTTTGTATTCCTTTCCAAACAGATGATCCTATAAAATCATGCATAGGAGGTTTTAACCAGGAGGTATGCAGGAGAGAAGCCATAAATCACAAGCCCAGTCTATGCACAAGGGTCCTGAATAACCTCAGCTTCATCCTCAGAAATGCCTGGAATTCAATAGTTGTGTGTGTGTGTGTGTGTGTGTGTGTGTGTGTGTGTGTGGTGGAGGGGAGGAAGAGGGATAGTGAAAACTTTTATAACTACATCCCTCAAAAGTCTAATCCACCCTCCCACCCTCCTTGGAGAGCAGCAGGCATAGGGAGGGAAGGAAAAGCCTGGACCTCCTAGGTAAGCATCAATGCACATATTGAGAGACGGGACAATGTCATAACTGAAAGCAAAAAAGATGTACTCTTGAAATTGTGGTCCTATGGAGCATTGCCCGCTACCTGGGAGTTAAGGGCAGCTGATGCAGCTGAGACCTAGTGAGACTCTCAGAGGGTCTCGTTGCAACGGGAGAGTCTGCAGTTGCAGGAGACTTGTGTGGCTGCTGTGTGCAAACCCTGAAGGGTCACATTTCCCTGCTTTCCTCAGGAACACCCCACCTATCAGACACGAAAGAAGTGGGGTGTCATTGAGAAACAAGCAAAATGTCCCTCAATGGACTTTGCCAGGGTTAGCCTGGGAGACCCTAAAGTGTATCCATTTTCCAGGCTAACAACAACATCTATTTAAGCTTCCCTTTTGCAAAAGGAGATAGCAGGATGGTTTTACAAAATATATATTTGTAACACTATTCTTGCCAAAAAGAATGAACAATCCTTTGGGAAAGAAAAGTCATGTGCAGACTGAACTGAATGACTACTATATATGAGAAGTAACTCACTTTTCTTTCCATGGAACATCCTGGCTTATGTAAAAACTGTATTTTGAGGCATCTGTGGCCATGTCCTGCCATCATCTGCAATCCTCAACTTTCTTTCTGTTTATTAAACATTCATGAGTCCTAAGAGAGCTAGGAGAGACAGAAAAATAAAAGTGTTCTCTTGTTCAAAAATGGATTTGAAAGGTTCGAAGAGATTCCAAACCTAGTGATCATCGGTATGATTTTGCTTTGGGGTTCAAGAGCCTGAATTATTTCCTGTTCTCGAAACTGTGGCTAAAGTGTTTATTAGTCTGGGCTGGTGCGGGTGCCCTGACTAAGATGTTCCTTGAGTGCCAAAGAGTACAGTCGCCTGTGCACCATCCAATCTTCCCTCATTATTCCTAGAAGATCCTTGCAATCACTTCAAGAGCCCTTATTTTCCTTGGCCCGGCAGCTCTGATTTCCTTGTTCTCTCATGAGTCAGATCTCCTGAGTTAAAGTACATGCCCATGGACGAAATGATGGGGTGGGTACAAACCATGATTCATGTTGATAAAAGTGCATGCCCCTGTTTGAGCAGAACAGATGAAGGTAGTGAAATAGAAAAGCATCCAGTCTGCTGCTCTGAAAACCAAGCAGCACATCAGGGAGGGTAAAAGGCTAATGAAGTCCCCAGGATTTATGGCAGAAGTGCTCAGGAGAATAGGGAAACAGAGGAGCCTTCCCATTCAGAGCAGTTATGGCGGTGGCGGTCCCCTAGGGATCAGCCACGAAAGCCCGAAAACCCAGAACAAATACTGCTAAGACAGAAAAATGGGGGAGATACATGTCCTTGTGAGCAAAAATGACTTTAAAAGGATTAGATGTGAAGACACATGAGAATGAGTTTTTGGTAAGGTGAAGGGGAAAGGAGAAATAAAACAGAGACACACACCATAGGAATAAAGTTAAGGATAGCAGTGCTGTGGATATGAAGGATGAGGCATACGGGCTCCTAACATTAAATTCCAAAGACAAAATTCTCGAAAGTTTAACAAGCACTTGGCATGGATCAATTTATAGCTTGGTTCACAGCCCAAGGTATTAGAATGAGCTTGAATGTGTCCTAATTTCTACACAGAATCTTACCATCTGAGGCCTATTTGAGGCTAGAACTTTGCTGTGTGTGTGTGTGTGTGTGTGTGTGTGTGTGTGTGTGTGTGTGTGTGTGTTTCATTCATTTAGAAAACACTCTTTAGGAAAAGCACCATTTTGCAAACCACTTAGCAAATATTTAACTAAGACCACAGCACCTGATTCTGGATTAGAATTCTTGCTTTAACCCCTGGCTCTCATCAACAATAATGAAGGGCCTGGGATTTTATCCTACTTGCAAGTGAGCACGTTAGCCTGCCACAGTTTTACGGATGAGGGCAGAAAACACGAGACTCTCAGGTCAGAGACAAGAGACTTGATTACTCCCAACACAGCAGGCAGCGTGAGCGTCAGCATATTCATGTCACTTTCCCTTGTTCCCCAAGTCCCAGCGGGCAATGCAAGATGGAACCAGATGGCTACATGCACACACTGTGTGCTGTGCTACAGGAGAGGGACCCTGAGCTGAGGGAATCTGAATCTTTTATCATGGGCAATAAGGATGTCATATTCCTTATACAAGAAGGAGAGACTATCTCTTTCTTCCAAGGCCATTTGCTGCACAAATATCCTTGAAATAGTACAAAATGAAGATAGTCAACCTGACTTCTCACAAGATGTGCTGAAATGTGAGAGAGCCTTACTCATCTCCCACCAGCTCTAATCCTCTAACTTTACAGAAGTCTCTTCCCCTTTCTGGACCTAATGTTTTCATATTTTTAAATAAAGGGGTTAAACTGGATCAAATCTAAGGTCATTTCATGGCAATGAAATGAAAATAATTGCTCCTTACTTTTTTTAAGAACTGTTTTATAAAGATTCTACTCTTTAAAGTTTTATAATCTCAGAAGGTCATGCTTACATCCAAATGGTCACTGCTTGTTGGCATTTTATACACACACACACACACACACACACGAGTACCCATACCTCAGCAAGAGTGATGTTTCATTTCTAATTTTTGTGTGAAAGCCCAGTGAAGTGGAAGCTGATATTAGAATGAAAAACTAGCAGTGATTACAGCATAGATCTTATTTCTTTTCCTACCGTCTCAGATTAATTGGTCGGGCACTTTCCAAATACATGTAAATCCAAATACATGTAAAGTAGTCTATGAGTATTTGGTTGATTCCTTCACTTC
The DNA here is from genome assembly GCF_949987535.1 of Balaenoptera acutorostrata. NCBI lineage: Eukaryota > Metazoa > Chordata > Mammalia > Artiodactyla > Balaenopteridae > Balaenoptera > Balaenoptera acutorostrata. The sequence continues at coordinate 46,985,875 of NC_080066.1, forward strand.
TTATCTTTTTTCCTCATACTCATTGTGAATTTGTTCTAGGAGTGAAATAATCTGTTGAAGTAAGAGCTTTGCAAGAGGAGTCCTGCTGATCCCTACAGGAGGAGCCAGGTCATTAGGCAAAGACCTAATGCATCTGCTGCAAGTCACCTTGGTAACCTGCCAGTGTCGACCACAAAGTGCTCATGACGCTAGCAACTCTGATACCTCCAAGCTGGGTGGACATTCTAACCCACTGACGTTGCGCTTGCAAGAGTCACCTTCTATGTCTGGGTTCCCTCCAGAAAGCCAAATAGGCCATTGTCCCAGCTTTCCAATTCCAAAAAAAAATTGTCTACTAGGGTTTAAAATCTCCATAGAAATCATCAGTGTCTGCCAGACATTTCCTCAAAGGAAGATTAGCAGAAGGTTCCCTGAAGGTAGGCTCTGGAGCCTCTCAACAGTTAGGACAACCAACACTACTCCATCCTACCCGGCTTTTGAGCTGAGATCAGATGCACCAGCCAGCAAGGCCTGGATTTCATCATTCTAGTCTAGCTCAATACTGCTGTGGTTGGGTTGTACCCTGGGCAGCTTTATACTCCCCAACTCCACCCCAAACTGTTGCAACCTTTTCCCTTTTCCACTGTGTTTATTTCACTCATTAGCAAGGTTTCTGCCTCCTTATCAACACAATGGTTACCATTATTACCCTCTTATTCTGTGTCTGCCAGAGCTGATATAAGGTCATACCGATTTTGAACTTCGTAACTCAGCAGGGCACCGTCAGATAGACCCTTGACCAGAGTTGTACAGTAGCCAATCTGCACAACTGTACATGGTGGCCTTCCTGGCATTTTCTGATCACTTTACCTGCTGTTGCTCATGAAATCCTCACAACATCCCTGTAAGGTAGGTGCTATTACCTAAATTCTCACAGGAGTACACGAAGCCAAGAGAGGTTAAATTTCCCAAGGATTCATAGCTACTGGATGACCATATTAAGAGGCATACCTCAACAATTAGATGTGAGATTTTCGCATTTTTTAAGAGCTAAATAAACCTTTGTTCAAAAGAAGCTTGAGCAGAATGAAGTTAGGCAGTCTCTCCTTGAACAGTCCCTTCTCTCCCAGCCCAAATTCCCTGGGGTTCTCTTGGTGACTGGCTTTTTCCTAGGCTAGACTGAGGAATCCATTGGAACCCCAGTGAGGTTATCTGTTACAGTGACCATCTGCATGACTCTTGATAACCTTCTCTCTACACAGTCTAGATCTTTCTGCCTTCTCCCTACAATCAGTCCTTCTCATCTGCAAACTGTTGGCCATACCACGATCACCAGGCTCTTACCACATGTTGAGTTTCACTGAAACCAAGACATATCTACTTCTCGGTCCCCAGAATTTGATCACCAGTCAGCCTGAATGAGATTGAATTGTCCAAGCCCCTTGGGACATGAACACCTGGAATGAGGCCTACTTTTTAGCCCTGGACAGGAGCCTTGGAGGATACAGGTCCCTCTAACCCCAGGCATCTTGGAACTTGCCTACATCACTCCTGTGCCATCTCCTCTCTCTGAGGTCCAAACATGCTTCTTGACCTAACGTAGGGTGACAGTGTACCAATGCCAAGTTCCTCACTAAGAGGAGGCCCCTTTACTAATTCAGAGAACTTAATGGTGAAGTTGGTGTTTTCCTCTAGAGAAGGAAATAAAGCATGGAAACACTTTCCACTTCACCTGGCCACCTCCTAGCAACCCCTAGTCTGAATAACCCTCTAGAATACCGCTTCCCTGACTCCCCAGGATGGGTTGTATACTCCATTGTCAGTCCTTTCCATGTCTTACCAGAGCACTTAACTCTGTCTAATGGTTCTCTGCTTATTTATGCCTCCCAGCTAGATGCTCAGGCCCATGAGAAAAGGAACTTTGTCTGCCTATTCAGTGCCCTACCCAAATCCCCTGCATTGAACCTGACCTACAGTAGGTGCCCATTAAAGACTTGTTGAATAAATGAATTTTCATGAATTTTAGATTAACAGCATACTAGCTTATACCTTATATCTCTATTGGAAATATTAATAACCAAGTATTTAGATGAGGCTTACTATTAATTTTTAAACTTGCATGGAATTTAGGAAGATCACTAATTCTCTCCTTAAAGATGTGGCTAGTATTTGATTCTTCATTGTCAAGAATAATGATAAAAATAGGTTTGAGTTCAGTTAGCTCTTCAAAACAAAGAATTCATCACTTATATCTGGCTGTAATCTTGAATTTGTCAACCTCTTAAACAGACTTTAATGATCTTTTAATAAGTCTTTTTAAATGTGTTTCAAAGAGTATGTTCTATTGGACTTATCATCCTTTTTTTAAATGGTTACTTAACATTTGATGTAAACATAAAGTGTCTGCTTCGTTTCACCCACACCATCAACAATCAACATTTCATTTACTAAAAAGCAAATCTGAAAGCCAGGATCTGTTTTTATTTTCATCGAAGAGTTTATTTTTACTTTAAAAATATTGAGCTTGCAACGCCAACATTGAAAATAGCTTTAAAGTTGGCAATGTGTTCCCTTGCCTTGATGCCACATTTTTATTTATGATTTTTGAAATTCCCTGAACTACAACCCTAAGTTGCCATTCCTCTGCATGTGACTGAGGTGTAGAGTTTGAATCTCAGGTTACATGCTTTGTGGTTGCAGAATCACCACAGGTGATGGAGGGACTTCCTTTGATCTGTCCGAGTCTCAGACACCGAGAGAAAGAAACATTTGAGTACTGGGTCTTGTCCACTTTGACTTCCCCTTGACAAACTCATTCTCACATTATTTCCAGAGACAAATATTTTGAAAGTGAAGAACACAAGAGGTTGCTAAATATTAGCTTTCAAAGGCTTGGAGTCACATGATATTTGCTTGGGTTACCTCTTCTTCAAGCCCATATAAAGAATGGTGTTTACGCTTGAACACTCTTCAGGGCTCAGGCGCTGCTGGGTGAAGAAATATGCAGAAAAGAATGTAAACATGGTTAAGACTTGCTGGGTTCTGTGGATGCAGAAATCGCTGCTTGGTTTAAGCAAACCAGAAAAACTGAGAAGGAGAGAATGAGAAACACATACAATTTTATAGTCAAAAATGAAGGCTTACAGGAAATTCAAGAGTCTAAAATATAACAAACACCTTCCTGAGCCCAGATTTTCTGCAATGTCTGAGATGATTGCTGATTACAACTTAAGAGCATAACATTTTCTAATGGTGTAAAACAACTGAGAATTACCAAATCTACCTTAGTCTACAAGTATGAGATGATAGGTCTAGAAAATCACAGTTTCAGTCTCATTTAATTAAACTCAAGTATAATTCGTAAACTGTCAGTATTTTAAGTTGACCATTCAGCCCCTCTCCCTGCAAATGTTACTGGAAAATAGTTAAGCTTTGAGAGTTTTCAGTATTTGAATTACCCTGAATTATTTCAATTAACACTACAAGAATGCTTATGAATTTTTACCTTAAATCTTTCTAAAATGATATGTGCATTTTGCTGCCTTCTTCATACACAGCATTTGGAACATAAATTTAAGTTTTTGTGACAATTTAAGTCTAAACTGGCATTGTTTTATTGAAGGCAATGTAATAATATAATAAGATATTTAACAAGAGTTCATGCTCAGAGACTTATCACCTGTGACAGTCCACAAATTTTTTAACTTCTCTGATCATCTACTTCCTTCTTAGTAAAATGAGAAATATACTTACTTGCCTGACTCTCTACGTGTTTGTGAGGACAATGAGGTAAAGAACGTGAAAAGAATTTACAAACAAGAAAGTTCTGTAGGAATCGGGGGATATGGCAGACAGCAGGTTGAAAACTTTATTCAAGATAAAATTTTCACAAAATTTTCAGCTATTTTTCAACTTTTATTGCTCTATTTAGGTTTTGTTTCCTTGATAATGTTATGTTAATTTTGTTTATATTTTCAGAAACATGCATTTAAATTGTTTTAAAATATTAGAGTTGACCATTATGTTATCACAGCAGTGGCTCAGCTGCTCTGTGTGTCATTATACTTCTTCTCCTTTGTTTGTTTTTTTTTAATTTATTTATTTTATTTATTTTTGGCTGCTTGGGTCTTTGTTGCTGCATGCGGGCTTTCTCTAGTTGCAGCAAGTAGGGGCTACTCTTTGTTGTGGTGCATGAGCTTCTCATTGCAGTGGCTTCTCTTGTTGTGGAACATGGGCTCTAGGTGCACAGGCTTCAGTAGTTGTGGCTCACGGGCTCTACAGCACAGGTTCAGTAGTTGTGATGCATGGGTTTTGTTGCTCCGTGGCATGTGGGATCTTCCCGGCCCAGGCCTCGAACCCGTGCCCCCTGCATTGGCAGGCAGATTCTTAACCACCGCACCACCAGGGAAGCCCTTCTCCTTTGTTAATAAATGTATTTGAGTTTTCTTGCTATTATTATAATTTTTTTTAAAGAACCATTATCCTAATAAGAATAATAACTTATTTAATCCTCAAAAGATTTCAGTGAGGTAGGTACTATTTTTATCCCCATATTGAAGTGCTTGGGCTGATTATAGAGTTCATTTAGTTTCATTCTATCAAAATAATAACAAAAACATCTAAGAATAGGCTTACCCTCTTGGTATATCCCATTGCTGTTATTTTCTAAATAACATTAATAAAAATTTATTTCAAGTGAATGTTGTATTGAAATCCAGCATACTTACAGGGAACTGCAGGAAGTAAACACCTTAGTGAACTCCTTATTGGTTAGCTGTGTTCTAAAAATAAGTCCCAAACTTCTTGGCTCCTGGTAGTCACACCCTGAGTAATCCCATCAATATTGATTTATTGCTGGACTGTGTAACAGATACAATACTTTGGAAGGGATATTGTGTGACTTCCAAGGCTAGGTTATAAAAGATATTGCCACCTCTACCTTGGTCTCTTGGGAGAAATCAGAAAAAATCTAAAAGGACACTCAATTTCAGAGCTTAGAGTTCCCTGTGCTATACAGTAGGTCCATATTAGTTATCTATTTTATATATAGTAGTGTGTATATGTCAATCCCAATCTCCCAATTTATCCTAAAAAGAGTGAATATATGTATTATATATGTATAACTGATTCACTTTGCTGTACAACTGAAACTAACACAACATTGTAAATCAACTATACTTCAATAAAAATTTAAGGAAAAACAAAACAAAACAAAAAAGTAATCTAAAAAAAATCAATAAAATCTGTGAATGTGAAAATAAAAAAATAAAAAAAGATGTTACATGTGGATATCATATTTTCAACTACTAATATTCAGGAAACACATAGGACTGAAAAACATATTAAACTATACCACAGGATGCACTCAGTAAAATCTAGGCTGTAGAAAAGACCACAGGACAAATGACCCAGTTTCTTCAACAAATAAATTGCAAGAGGGGAGAAATAAGAGAGTTGAAGATTAAAATAAAGAGGCATTTCAACAAATCACAATGTGTGGACATTATTTGAATACTAAATGAAACGAACTGCAAAAATTTTAATATTATAAAATAGTTGGAAATTTGATCACACACTGAATATTTGATGATATTACGGCGTTACTGTTAATTTTATTTGGGGTGTGATAATTCTATAGTGATTATTTCTTTTTTCAAAATCCTTATCTTTTAGAGATACATATTGAAAAATTTAAGGATTAAATTATATGATATCTGATGTTTGCTCCAAAAGGATACGGGGGAGGGTTGGGTGGGAGGTAAAGGTGAAGCAAGATTGACCATGAGTTGCTAATTGTTGAAGGTGGATTATGTGTATGGGTATTTGTTACACCCTATGCTTATGCACATGTTTAAAATTTTCCATAATAAAAAGTTAAATGAAATAAAACCTACAAAGTGAAAAAAATTTTTAATAAAAATAAATAAATAAAAGGACACTCAAGCAGCCCTGTGTAGGGGAAACAATTCACTAGCACCAACCCGCCAGCCCTGTGGGTTTATGCCTTGGAGACAATCTTCCCGCCCCACTCAAGTCATCAGATGACTTCAGGCCTCAGCTTTTAAGCTTTCTAGTTAAGGCTCCAGACATTATACAGAAACACAGTCTCCTGCTGTGCCTTCTCTGAATCCCTGATCCACAGAAACTATGAGTTAGTAAATTATTATTGTTGTTTTAAACTACTAAGTTGTGGGAAGACTTATTATACTCAATAATTCCTGTAGGTAGGAACATACCCAAAGCAGTTAATTAGCAGCCTGGCAGGAGAAGCCTGGAGAAAACCAGAGATCTAGTACAGAGAGGAAGGGATATTTACTAACAGTACTTGTCTTTTAAAAGTTTTTTTTATTTTTGGCAATAAAGAGCACAACATAAAAAAAAAAAAATCCATGTAGTTGTAATCCAAATCAAGATATAGAACATTACGCCCACCAACATCATGCTCCCTCTTAATCTTACCCACCCATTGTCTTGATTTCTACTATTAGTTAATATTGCCAGCTTTCGAACTCCATTTTTAAAAAATCCTAAAGTACATTTTCTTTGTCCCTGGATTTTGTTTTTTATTGAACATTATATTTGTGAGATTCATCCACATTTTTGCAGTTGGATTTGTTTTCATGAATGTATAGTATGCACATATATGTCAGTATTTATTCTACTGTTGATGGATATTTGAATTATTTCCAGTTTGGGGCTATTATGAATATCGATGCTATGAACTTCTTGGACATGTCTTTTGGTGCACACATACTCTGAGGGGTTACACAGCAGGGAAGGCTTTCATAGTAAGAAGGGCTAGACAAAGAAAGAAAGTCATCAACTAAGAAAAAAACTGGACATTCATTAGAGGAAAGTAAGGCTCAGGTGATGATGATTTCTCATTGGCTGAGCTGTGGCATTTTCCATTAGCTGGACTTGTTGCTGAGCAAGAAGGAAGGCTTCCTTTCTCCTGCTGGGATAGTAAAGTAGCTGCACTTACTTTTGGGGAGTGCAACGTACTTCCTGTTGAGGTTGGGAACTGACTTCTTCCCCTTGGGGTAATTGACATCTTCCTGTTTGGCAGTAATTGATGAGTGGTAGGGCATGAGAGCTCCCTCTACAGGCCTTCCTTACTCCAATTTTAGTTGAGGTTTCCTTCAATTAATTTTCACACTAGCATAACAATAAAAGCAAATCATGAAGAAAAGAAAACCACAGGCCAATCCCACATCCTACAAAAGATAATTGTGGAGAACCTTATAAGAAAAACATGCTACAGTGAAGTAAAGTTTGTACAAGATGCAAGGATAGATCCTTAAAAGGAAATCTATTAAAATAATTAATGATAGTATAAAGTAAAACAAAAAAAAATCATTAATGTCTCAATAGCTGTTAAGAGGTAATTTAATAGGAGCTGATGTCCATCCATGATTTAAAATAAAATCAATCATTTTTTAAATAGAAATAAGTGAACACTTCCTCAACATGATGATAATACTACACATAGTAAACCAAAGCCAGCCTTATGCTCAATTGTGAAAAACCAGAAATATTTCCATTAAGACCAGGCTGTCACCTGTGACTATCAGTAAATGGTGGGATTACAATTTGGGCACAGGTTTTCTCTGTCTGTTGGGGACAATGACCTCCAAGAATCCAATCAACATATCAATCTATTTATCAAATTATATTATTGTGTGAAAAAGTGGGTTACAAACCAGTATTATCCATTTTTGGTATAACAAACTATGAATACTTAGATATGCATATTTATCTCCTTTTGAGATGTATTGAAATGCATAAGAAACTGTAAAGCATATTCAACCCTGTTACCATAATGGGGGAGGGGAGCATTGTGAGAGGAAATTGACTTTTTATGGCTTATGAAGTGTTCATATAGTATTTGAGGTCCCCCCACTTCTTGCCCCCAAAGGGCATATATTACTTTCAGAATCAGGAAAAATAACAAATAAATTTCCAATAGAAACCAAAAATTGAGTCATCTAGAAATATTATGGCAAGTATTATTTATGAAAATATTTCTATGGCACAAGTAGAAGGATGATTTCCCTGCCAATACAGCCAAAAAAAATAATCTAAGGGAGCAGTTTGAGTACTATTTAAAAATTCAAATAGTCAATACTTCTTTTGGGGATGCTCTTTGAAGAAAATTATTCTTTCATAGACATCTGCATTCTTTTTTGGTAACAAGTGTTCTGGAGATTATTTAAACATGCTTTCCATGGAGGGAAACCCAGAGGGAAATATTGTGGTGGTCTTGGCCCCCACCATCCCTTTCTGACCCCTTCTAGCCTCACTCCTGCCCTTCCAAACGCTTCCAGGAACACAGGAGCTGAAAGCTGACAGGCAAACGTTGCACTGGGCTCAGAATTGTGATTTGTTTATCCTGCTGTAAATGATTTGAATTAGTTGCCAATACTGGAGAATTGGGAGACTTCACATAAAAATGATCAGATCTTCTTGAAAACCTGGAGGCTCTGGTAGAGCTGATCTCACAGTCCTCCAACTCCTGGGGGTCTTTGGACCATGCGTGAGGTGTCACCCTGGGGAATGGATTTTGCCACACCCTGTGCCTTACAAATCATTCAAAACCTTCCAAAGCCTTTAAAACCTGCTTCTAGCGTTCACATCACTAATGATTGATGAAGATGTATTGTCCTATCCTATGCGTGGAGATTTTTCATTTTATGAGAAAGCCAAGCTATAAAAAGTTTCTGCCTACATACCAGGTACTAACCGTCAAATCTTTTACTTGTTTACTGTTTTATCCGAAACAATGTAAATAACACAGTGGATGCTGCCTCTTAAATAATCATCTTTAGCATCATGAGAAGGTAATGCTTACTATTAAATCAAATAAGAGATACCAGGCTTTTCAACTGCTGAAACGGTCTAAGCATGATTTTCAGGCTTTGGTAACTCAGAACACCGTGCAATGCTGCCACCTTGAGGTTACATCCCTGATGCGTCCCAACATCATTTCTTGAGGTAACGTTGCCATCTGCTGAGCTATCCCGAGATTTCAGGACACATATAAAAGAGCTCTGAGGCCCAGAATATAAATGAAATATCCATCAAATTGTGCATATGTGACTGCTAACAGTGGCTAACTATCTGTGGATAGTTGTCACATTGCCAGTTCAATATCTGTGATGTCATGGAATCTTGGTGCTAGAAACAAATGCAAATTTTTACCCAAGGAAGTTGAGCACCAGATCCCTTTGAGAATTAGAGAAGACGTTCGTGCATCTGAGATGGTTCGGATTAGTGATTCCCAAACGCTTTCCTCCAGATGCTTTAAAATCAACTGGGGAGCTTGTTAGAAATCTGTGTCTTGGGTCCCAACTCAGAAATACTTGGAATCTGTATTTATGCGAGCTCCCGGGTGACTTGGTCTGCCCCCTGATTCGTGAACGAACCCTGGGTGACAAGCCAGCCAGTGGCGCCAGATTGCACTCACATATTCGTTCCAATGTTATTGTATGTTTGGGTGCAGTGTGGTGAGTGAGGTTTCTTTTCAAAGAGCCCTCCTTGTTTCAAGATGCGTGCTGTTAAATGGTGAATTACATGCATGCAGTTAGAATAAATAAAGCAATCTAGTTCCTGCGAGAATGTCCAAAATATAGCAGAAAGAAAAAATAGGGATCCCCATAAGTCTTCTCCAGTGAGAAGAGAGTCGCTTTCCAGGGAAGTGTATACAGATCCAGGCACTTGCCAGCAAACCTGTGGGAATGGAAGCCAAATACCATTCTAGGTAAAGCACATGAATGCACAGAGATGCAGAGGTTTGCAGACATACATTATTGCTGAGAATGTGTAAGGATTCGTTGATTCCTGAGCCGTAATGTTTTTAGTGCGGGGGTAAGAGTTAAAAACTGCCCAAGAATTCAAGATCCTGTAGATCCTGCAAACAAGTGGGCATTTCATCATGTAGATGAGTTACAGGAAGCCACGGGACATTTGCACAGGAAGGGACAGAATCCGACTCATGGAAAGAGTACATAGGAAGAGGGTGAAGGTGGATTTGACAAAGCTACTTCAGAGGAAAAAGCACAGGTAAAAACATTACTAGGAGAACTCAGCCTATGGGTGATGGGGTCCTGACAGTGGGATTGGAAGGAGGGGAAGAGATGGACATTCCCAAGCTGGACGAGCGGGAGCATGAGTGATTGGATGTGGAAGGTTAGGCAGAGGGAAGAAACCAAGATAATTCCCAGAATGATTTCTCTGCCTACCTCTACCGCCTCCCAGCTGAGCACCTGAGTAAATGAAGGTACCATTCCCCAAAGAATAAAATAAAGGGAGGCGAACTGATGCTGAATTCAGATAGAAATATGGTTTTGAGATAGTCGCATGCAATGTTGCAGCACCAATGTAGGACTATCTAGTAATTAGTCTGGGATTTAAAGAGAGGGCTGAGCTAGAGATTTGAATGTAGAAGTTAACCTGGTGTGAGTGGTAGACCCAGCCGTGGATATTATGTACAGTGCAAAGAGAAGGGAGGGGAGGAAGCGCAGGGGGAAGATGGACATTTAAGGAGTCGGACAAAGGAGCAGGCAAAGGGGCTGGAGAATGAGGAGCCAAAGAAGTAAGAAGCAAAACAGGGGAGATGGGGAGGGAAGAGGGCTTCAGAGAAGTGGGGGTGGTTGATGGTGTCAAATGTTTCCAAGGGGTCAACTAAGATAGAAAAGTGTTTGTTAGACTGCAACAGGGATCCCAAGAGTTTAGCAAGAGCAGGCGTTAGTGGCAGATGACTAAAATGAAGGGAATTAGGTACTGAATGAAGACTTCCATATTACTGAGCCCAACAGTTCATATTTAGATATTAGGCCCTCACCCCCACTTTTGACACTATTGTCCACTCCATCCTTCACGGAAAAGAGGAGAAAAGCTCGGAGAGCATGGGAGACTAAAAGAGAAGAGGTGAAGAGGGCAGCCAATGCAGGATAGGTTACTTAAAGGGCATAAAGTGAAAGCATCCATGGATTAAACAAGTTTTTTCTCCGTAATAATCACCAGAAGCACAATTGTCTGCTCAGGGTGGACGGGGGTGAGAGGTAAAAGTTTGAAGGTGGCTACTGAAGGGACCTGTAAATGGCTGTGAGTTTTTAGTTGTCAATTTACACAGTCATGTTCAGGAACTCAAGAATTTTTCTAGAAGAGATGGACTGTTAACAAAATGGGTATTGAGCATTGAAAAGAACACTACTCAGCAGGATAGCATTGGTCCTCACCCAGGTATAAAGAATCTCCATGAAAAGATGAAAACTCAATGAATTCATCAAATGATGAAAACAAAAAGATACGTGCACCCCAATGTTCATTGCAGCACTATTTACAATAGCCAAGACATGGAAGCAACCTAAATGTCCATCGACAGATGAATGGATAAAGATGTGTTATATATATACAATGGAATACCACTCAACCATAAAAAAGAATGAAATAATGCCATTTGCAGCAACATGGATGGACCTAGAGATTATTATCATACTAAGTGAGGTTAGTCAGAAAGAGAAGGACAAATATCATATGATATCACTTATATGTGGAATCTAAAAAATGATACAAATAAATCTATATACAAAACAAAAACAAACTCACAGGCATAGAAAACAAAATTATGTTACCAAAGGGGAAAGCAGGGGGGATAAATTAGGAGTATAGGGTTAACAGATACAAATTACTATACATAAAATAGATAAGCAATAAGAACTTACTGTATATCACAGGGAACTATATTCAATATCTTGTAATAACCTGTAATGGAAGAAAGTTTGAAAAATTATATATATATGTGACTAAATCACTTTGTTGTACACCTAAAACTAACACAATATTGTAAATCAACTATACTTCAATCTAAAAAAAACAAGAATCTCTATGACTTTGGCCTTCATTTAATCACCTGCAAAGTATAGGTCTGGAACAAAATGCTTTCTTAGCTCCCGGTCAGCTCCAGCAGATTCTAGACCTATAATTGCTCAGTCTCATGGGCAGTCAGTGCCATCCCTGCTGTCTTCCCATTCCCTGAGATAATAACAACCTATTCCAGATCACCCTACTTAATTCAATAACTCTTTGAGGTGAGTACTATTATAATCCCATCTATAGATGAGGAAACCAAGGCACCGAAATGTTAAGAAAATTGCCCAAGTACACATAGCTAATAAACGGTAAAGCAAGGTTTTGAACTCAGATAGTCTGTACTTCAGAGTACAGATACTCATCCCTCAGTCCATGCTATTTCCCTCTAAAGATGATGCAAGAAGCCAAAGGAAAGAGTCAGAAGATCCTTAAGAATTTGAGAGTTTCAGCCAGTTTGGAGTTGTTCTTCCACTAAATCCTACCCCTCAAGTCTTGGTCTCAAAGCAGGTCCAAGCTGAGATCTTCACATCTCTGAAGAATTAAGCCAGAGGAATTCAGTGAATGATTTAGTTCTTTCCCCTAATTGACACCAACCTCCTTGGACCTATCATCATATCTGGTGTCCTATAGTTGGAAATATAATAAGGAGCTCATATCTGCTTCTGTCACTAAGTAAAATCTTTCCTGTTATGCCTCCTTTCTAGGTGTAGCTACAATTTCCTTAATGGATCAGTTGACTATATGGTTCTTAGTTTCTTGGTAGATTCTCCTTCTCTGCTTCATCCCAGACCACATTGCTTTGAGGAGTGACCAAGGAAAAATACAGGCATCCAGAAAGATCCCATGACATCATTCATGATAAAACCATAGCCCTCAAGCAGACGGCTTCCCGACTCCTCCAGAACACAGGATATAATTGACTAAACAACCATTTTACCTAACAGTAATATTTTTCTCTGCAAATGGAATTATCAGAACCCAACTGTCCCTTCTGTCTGAAATCTTACCCTCTCAATCTTTGCCTGTAGAAAATTGTTGCATCCTTTTAGGTACATCTCAAATGCCAACTTCTACATTAAGTCTAGAGACACTCAGAACCAGTCGAATCTTCTCTGTTGAGTCCCTGTATCACTTACCTGTAAACATCCATTACAATGCTTATCGCTATCTGTGTCTGTGTCTTCTTTCTATTTATGAACAGGATTTCATTTTCACAGAAGCATGAGGCAGAGCTGGGACGTTATCAGTTTTCAAGCTGACTGCCAAGTGCCTCCCAAGTTCACTTCCCACTCCTGCACACTCAGCTAGATCGACACATTCTAGAATCTGGTCATCAGCCTCACAGGCCTGGGAACCCCATTTTCTAAGTATTCCAGACCATACAGTCTTAGGGAGGCTTTCTCAAACTAACTTTACCAAATTTTAAAAAGTACACAGAGGGGAGACCTTCAAGATGGCAGAGGAGTAAGATGTGGAGATCACCTTCCTCCCACAAATACATCAGAAATACATCTACGTGTGGAACAACTCCTACAGAACACCTACTGAACGCTGGCAGAAGACCTCAGACTTCCCAAAAGGCAAGAAACTCCCCACATACCTGGGTAGGGCAAAAGAAAAAGAAAAAATAGAGAAAAAAGAATAGGGACGGGACCTGCACCACTAGGAGGGAGCTGTGAAGGAGGAAAAGTTTCCACATACTAGGAAGCCCTTTCAATGTCAGAGATGGGGGGTGGCGGGTGGAAGCTTCAGAGCCATGGAGGAGAGCGCAGCAACTGGGGGCAGAGGGCAAAGTAGAGAGATTCCTGCATGGAGGATCGCTGCTGACCAGCACTCACCAGCCCAAGAGGCTTGTCTGCTCACCTGCCGGGACTCAGGTGGGAGCTGGGAGCTGAGGCTCGGGCTTCAGAGGTCAGATCCCAGGGAGAGGACTGGGGTTGGCTGCGTGAACACAGCCTGAAGGGGGCTAGTGTGCCACAGCTAGCCGGGAGGGCATCTGGGGAAAAGTCTGTACATGCCTAAGAGGCAAGAGACCATTGTTTCAGGATGCACGAGGAGAGGGGATTCAGAGCACCGCCTAAACAAGCTTCAGAGATGGGCACGAGCCTCGGCAAACAGTGGGGACACCAGAGACAGACATGAAACGCTAAAGCTGCTGATTCAGCCACCAAGAAGCCTGTGTGCAAGCACAGGTCACTATCCACACCTCCCCTCCTGGGAGGCTGTGCAGCCCGCCACTGCCACAGTCCCATGACCCAGGGACAACTTCCCCAGGAGAACACATGGCGTGCCTCAGGCTGTTGCAACGTCTTGCTGGCCTCTGCCACTGCAGACTCGCCCCGCATTCCATACCCCTCCCTCCCCCAAGCCTGAGTGAGCCAGAGCCCCCTAATCAGCTACTCCTTTAACCCCATCCTGTCTGGGGAGGAACAGATGCCCTCAGGCGACCTACAAGCAGAGGCGGGGCCAAATCCAAAGCTGAACCCCAGGAGCTGTGCGAACAAAGAAGAGAAAGGGAAATCTCTCCCAGCAGCCTCAGGGGCAGCGGATTAAATCTCCACAATCAACCTGATGTACCTGCATCTGTGGAATACCTGAATAGAAAACAAATCATCCCAAAACTGAGGCAATGGACTTTGGGAGCAATGATATATAATTTTTTTTCCTTTTTCTCTTTTTGTGAGTGTGTATGTGTATGCTTCTTTGTGTGATTTTGTCTGTATAGTTTTGCTTTTACCATTTGTCCTAGGGTTCTTTCTGCCAGTTTTTTGTTTTTGTTTTTTGTATAATTTTTAGCACTTGTTATCATTGGTGGATTTGTTTAATTTTTTTAAGTTTTTAATATTATTTTCTATTTCAATAACTATTTTATTTTATTTTTTCTTTCTTTCTTTCTTTTTCTCCCTTTTCTTCTGAACCCTGTGGCTGACAGGGTCTTTGTGTTCCCACCGGGTGTCAGACCTGTGCCTCTGAGGTGGGAGAGCTGAGTTCAGGACATTGGTCCAACAGAGACCTCCCGGCACCATGTAATATCAAACAGTGAAAGCTCTCCCAGAGATCTACATCTCAACGCTAAGACAGAGCTCCACTCAATGACCAGCAAGCTACAGTGCTGGACACCCTATGCCAAACAACCAGCAAAACAGGAACACAACCCCACCCATTAGCAGAGAGGCTGCCTAAAATCAAAAAAGGTCACAGACACCACAAAACACACCACCGGACGCGGTCCTGCCCACCAGAAAGACAAGATCCAGCCTCATCCACCAGAACACAGGCACCAGTCCCGTCCACTAGAAAGCCTACACAACCCACTGAACCAACCTTAGCCACTGGGAGCAGACACCAAAAACAACGGGAACTATGAACCTGCAGCCTGGGAAAAGGAGACCCCAAGCACAGTAAGTTAAGAAAAATGAGAAGACAAAGAAACACACAGCAGATGAGGGAGCAAGGTAAAAACTCACCAGACCAAACAAATGAAGAGAAAATAGGCAGTCTACCTGAAGAAGAATTCACAGTAATGATAGTAAAGATGATCCAAAATCTTGGAAATAGAATGGAGAAAATACAAGAAACGTTTGTTTAACAAGGACCTAGAAAAACTAAAGAGCAAACAAACAATGATGAACAATACAATAAATGAAATTAAAAATTCTCTGGAAGTAATCAATAGCAGAATAACTGAGGCAGAAAAACGGATAAGTGACCTGGAAGATAAAATAGTGGAAATAACTACTGCAGAGCACACTAAAGAAAAAAGAATGACAACAATGGAGGACAGTCTCAGAGACCTCCAGTACAGCAATAAATGCACCAACATTCGAATTATAGGGGTCCTAGAAGAAGAAGAGAAAAAGAAAGGGACTGGGAAAATATTTGAAGAGATTATAGTTGAAAAGTTCCCTAATATGGGAAAGGAAATAGGTAATCAAGTCCAGGAAGTGCGGAGAGTCCCATGCAGGGTAAATCCAAGGGGAAACACGCCAAGACACATATTAATCAAACTATCAAAAATTAAATATAAAGGAAAAATATTAAACGCAGCAAGGGAATACAACAAATAACATACAAGGGAATCCCTATAAGGTTAACAGCTGATCTTTCAGCAGAAACTCTGAAAGCCAGAAGGGAGAGGCAGAACATATTTACAGTGATGAAAAGGAAAAAACTAAAACCAAGATTACTCTACCCAGTAAGGATCTCATTCAGATTTGACAGAGAAATTAAAACCTTTACAGACAAACAAAAGCTAAGAGAATTCAGCACCACCCAAACAGTTTTACAACAAATGCTAAAGGAACTTCTCTAGGGAGGAAAAGACCTACAATAACAAACCCCAAACAATTAAGAAAATGCTAATAGGAACATACATATTGATAATTACCTTAAATGTAAATGAATTAAATGCTCCAACCAAAAGACACAGGCTCACTGAATGGATACAAAAACAAGACCTGTATATATGATGTCTACAAAAGACCCACTTCAGACCTAGGGACACATACAGACTGAAAGTGAGGGGATGGAAAAAGATATTCCATGCAAATGGAAATCAGAAGAAAGCTGGAGTAGCAATTCTCATATCAAACAAAATAGACTTGAAAATAAAGACTATTACAAGGGACAAAGAAGGACAATACATAGTGATCAAGGGATAAATCCAAGAAGAAGATATAACAATTGTAAATATCTATGCCCCCAACATAGGATCACCTCAATATGTAAGGCAAATGTTAACAGCCATAAAAGCAGAAATCGACAGTAACACAATCATAGTAGGGGACTTTAACACCCCACTTTCACCAATGGACAGATCATCCAAAATGAAAATAAATACGGAAACACAAGCTTTAAATGATACATTAAACAAGATGGACTTAAGTGATATTTATAGGACATTCCATCCAAAAACAACAGACTACACTTTCTTCTCAAGTGGTCATGGAACATTCTCCAGGATAGATCATATCTTGGGTCACAAATCAAGCCTTGGTAAAATTAAGAAAATTGAAATCGTATCAAGTATCTTTTCCGACCACAATGCTATGAGACTAGATGTCAATTACAGGAAAAAATCAGCAAAGAATACAAACACATGGAGGCTAAACAATACACTACTTAATAACCAAGAGATCACTGAAGAAATCAAAGAGGAAATCAAAGAATACCTAGAAACAAATGACCCAAAACCTATGGGATGCAGCAAAAGCAGTTCTAAGAGGGAAGTTTATAGCAATACCTCAAGACACAAGAAACATCTCAAATAAACAACCTAACCTTACACCTAAAGTAATTAGAGAAAGAAGAACAAAAAAACCCCAAAGCTAGCAGAAGGAAAGAAATCATAAAGATCAGATCAGAAATAAATGAAAAAGAAATGAAGGAAACAATAGCAAAGGTCAATACAAATAAAAGCTGGTTCTTTGAGAAGATAAACAAAGTTGATAAACCATTAGCCAGATTCATCAAGAAAAAAAGGGAGAAGTCTCAAATCAATAGAATTAGAAATGAAAAAGGAGAAGTAACAACTGACAGTGCAGATATACAAAGGATCATGAGAGATTACTACAAGCAAAACTATATGCCAATAAAATGGACAACCTGGAAGAAATGGACAAATTCTTAGAAAAACACAAACTTCTGAGAATGAACCAGGAAGAAATAGAAAATATAAACAGACAAATCACAAGCACTGAAATTGAGACTGTGATTAAAAACCTTCCAACAAACAAGAGCCCAGGACCAGATGGCTTCACAGGCAAATTCTATCAAACATTTAGAGAAGAGCTAACATCTATCCTTCTCAAACTCTTCCAAGATATAGCAGAGGGAGGAACACTCCCAAATTCATTCTACGAGACCACCATCACCCTGATCCCAAAACCAGACAAAGATGTCAAAAAAAAAGAAAACTACAGGCCAACATCACTGATGAACATAGATGAAAAATCCTCAACAAAATACTAGCAAACAGAATCCAACAGCACAATTTACATTCCCACCAACAGTGCAAGAGGGTTCCCTTTACTCCACACCCTCTCCAGCAATTACTGTTTGCAGATTTTTTGATGATGGCCATTCTGACCGGTGTGAAATGATACCTCATTGTAGTTCTGATTTGCATTTCTCTAATGATTAATGATGTTGAGCATTCTTTCATGCGTTTGTTGGCAATCTGTATATCTTCCTTGCAGAAATGTCTATTTAAGTCTTCTGCCCATTTTTGGACTGGGTTGTTTGTTTTTTTGATATTCAGCTGCATGAGCTGCTGGTAAACTTTGGAGGTTAATCCTTTGTCAGTTGCTTCATTTGCAAATATTTTCTCCCATTCTGAGGGTTGCCTTTTCGTCTTTTTATGGTTTCCTTTGCTGTGCAAAAGCTTTTAAGTTTCATTAGGTCCCATTTGTTTATTTTTGTACTTATTTCCATTTCTCTAGGAGGTGGGTCAAAAAGGATCTTGCTGTGATTTATGTCATAGAGTGTTCTGCCTATGTTTTCCTCTAAGAGTTTGATGGTGTCTGGCCGTACATTTAGGTCTTTAATCCATTTTGAGTTTATTTTTGTGTAAGGTGTTAGGGAGTGTTCTAATTTCATTCTTTTACATGTAGCTGTCGAGTTTTCCCAGCACCACTTATTGAAGAGGCTGTCTTTTCTCCACTGTATAATCTTGCCTCCTTTATCAAAGATAAGTTGACCATATGTGCGTGGGTTTATCTCTGAGTTTCTATCCTGTTCCATTGATCTATATTTCTGGTTCTGTGCCAGTACCATACTGTCTTGATTACTGTAGCTTTGTAGTATAGTCTGAAGCCTGTGAGTCTGATTCCTCCAGCTCTGATTTTCTTTCTCAAGATTCCTTTGGCTATTCAGGGTGTTTTGTGTTTCCATACAAATTGTGAAATTTTTTGTTCTAGTTCTGTGAAAAATGCCTGTGGTCGTTTGATAGGGATTGCATTGAATCCGTAGATTGCTTTGGGTAGTAGAGTCATTTTCGCAGTCTTGATTCTTCCAATCCAAGAACATGGTATATCTCTCCATCTATTTATATCATCTTTAATTTCTTTCATCAGTGTCATAATTTTCTGCATACAGGTCTTTTCTCTCCTTAGGCATGTTTATTCCTAGATATTTTATTCTTTTGGCTGTAATGGTAAAATTGATACAGCCACTATGGAGAACAGTATGGAGGTTCCTTAAAAAACTGAAAATAGAAGTACCATATGACCCAGCAATCCCACTCCTGGGCATATACCCTGAGAAAACCATAATTCAAAAAGAGTCATGTACCAAAATGTTCATTGCAGCTCTATTTACAATAGCCAGGACATGGAAGCAACCTAAGTGTCCATCAACAGATGAATGGATAAAGAAGATATGGCACATACATACAATGGAATATTACTCAGTCATAAAAAGGAATGAAACAGAGTTATTTGTAGTGAGGTCGATGGACCTAGAGACTGTCATTCAGAGTGAAGTAAGTCAGGAAGAGAAAAACAAATACCGTATGCTAACACATATATATGGAATCTTAAAAAAAAAAATGGTCATGAAGAACCTATGGGCAAGGCGGGAATAAAGATGCAGACCTACTAGAGAATGCACTTGAGGATACGGGGATGGGGTAGGGTAAGCTGGAACAAAGTGAGAGAGTGGCATGGACATATATACACTACCAAACGTAAAATAGATAGCTAGCGGGAATCAGCCGCATAGCACAGGGAGATCAGCTCAGTGCTTTGTGACCACCTAGAGGGGTGGGATAAGGAGAGTGGGAGGGAGGGAGATGCAAGAGGGAAGAGATATGGGGACATATGTATATGTATAACTGATTCACTTTGTTATAAAGCAGAAACTAACACACCATTGAAAAGCAAATATACTCCAATAAAGATGTTAAAAAAAAAATAATAATCCAACAGCACATTAAAAGTATAAGACACCATGATCAAGTGGGGTTTATCACCAAAATGCAAGGATTCTTTAATATACACAAATCAATCAATGTGATACACCATATTAACAAACTGAAGGAGAAAAACCATATGATCATCTCAATAGATGCAGAAAAATCTTTCAACAAAATTCAACACCCATTTATGATAAAAACCCTCCAGAAAGTAGGCATAGAGGGAACTTACCTCAACATAATAAAGGCCATATATGACAAACCCAGAGCCAACATCATTCTCAAAGTTGAAAAACTGAAACCATTTCCACTAAGATCAGGAACAAGACAAGGTTGCCCACTCTCACCACTGTTATTCAACATAGTTTTGGAAGTTTTAGCCACAGCAATCAGAGAAGAAAAAGAAATAAAAGGAATCCAAATTGGAAAAGAAGTATAGTTGTCACTGTTTGCAGATGACATGATACTATACATAGAGAATCCTAAAGACTACCAGAAAAGTAGTAGAGCTAATCAATGAATTTTTTAAAGTAGCATGATACAAAACTAATGCACAGAAATCTCTTGCATTCCTATACACTAATGATGAAAAATCTGAAAGAGAAATTAAGAAAACAATCCCATTTACCATTGTAAAAAAGAATAAAATACCTACTAATAAACTTACCTAAGGAGACAAAAGACCTGTATGGAGAAAACTATAAGACACTGAATAAAGAAATTAAAGATGATACAAACAGATGGAAAGATACATAATGTTCTTGGATTGGAAGAATCAACATTGTGAAAATGACTATACTACCCAAAGCAATCTACAGATTCAATGCTCTCCCTATCAAACTATCAATGGCATTTTTCACAGAACTAGAACAAAAAATTTCACAATTTGTATGGAAACACAGAAGACTCCGAATAGCCAAAGAAATCTTGAGAAAGAAAAACGGAGCTGGAGGAATCAGACTCCCTGACTTCAGACTATACTACAAAGCTACAGTAATCAAGACAATATGGTACTGGCACAAAAACAGAAATATAGATCTATGGAACAGGATAGAAAGCCCAGAGATAAACTCACGCACATATGGCACCTTATCTTTGATAAAGGAGGCAAGAATATACAATGGAGAAAAGACAGCCTCTTCAATAAGTGGTGCTGCGAAAACTCAACAGCTACATGTAAAAGAATGAAATTAGAACACTTCCTAACACCATACACAAAAATAAACTCAAAATGGATTAGAGACCTAAATGTAAGTCCAGACACTATAAAGCTCTTTGTGGAAAACATAGGCAGAACACTCTATGACATAAATCACAGCAAGATCCTTTTTGACCCACCTCCTAGAGAAATGGAAATAAGTACAAAAATAAACAAATGGGACCTAATGAAACTTAAAAGCTTTTGCACATAAAAGAAACCATAAACAAGATGAAAGACAACCCTCAGAAAGGGAGAAAATATTTACAAATGAAGCAACTGACAAAGGATTAATCTCCAAAATTTACCAGCAGCTCATGCAGCTCAATATCAAAAAAACAAACAACCCAATCCAAAAATGTGCAGAAGACCTAAATAGACATTTCTCCAAAGAAGACATACAGATTGCCAACAAACACATGAAAGGATGCTCAACATCACTAATCATTAGAGAAATGCAAATCAAAACTACAATGAGGTATCATTTCACACCAGTCAGAATGGCCATCATTAAAATATCTACAAACAATAAATTCTGGAGAGGGTGTGGAGAAAAGGGAACCCTCTTGCACTGTTGGTGGGAAGGTAAATTGATACAGCCACTATGGAGAACAGTATGGAGGTTCCTTAAAAAAGTAAAAATAGAACTACCATATGACCCAGCAATCCCACTACTGGGCATATACCCTGAGAAAACCATAATTCAAAAAGAGTCATGTACCACAATGTTGATTGAAGCTCTATATACAATAGCCAGGACATGGAAGCAACCTAATTGTCCATCGACAGATGAATGGATAAAGAAGATGTGGCACATACATACAATGGAATATTACTCAGCCATAAAAAGAAACAAAGTTGAGTTATTTGTAGTGAGATGGATGGACCTAGAGTCTGTCATACAAAGTAAGTCAGAAAGAGAAAAACAAATACCATATGCTAACACATATATATGGAATCTAAAAAAAAAAAAAAATGGTTATGAAGACCCTAGGGGCAGGACAGGAGTAAAGACACAAACGTAGAGAGTGGACTTGAGGACACAGGGAGGGGGAGGGTAAGCTGGGACGAAGTGAGAGAGTGGCATGGACTTATATATACTACCAAATGTAAAATAGCTAGGTAGTGGGAAGCAGCCGCATAGGACAGGGAGATCAGCTCAGTGCTTTGTGACCACCTAGAGTGGTGGGATAGGGAGGGTGGGAGGGAGATGCAAGAGGGAGGAGATATGGGGATATATGTATATGTATAGCTGATTCACTTTGTTATAAAGCAGAAACTAACGCACCATTGTAAAGCAATTATACTCCAATACAGATGTTAAAAAAAAATAGTACACAAAATGGCAAGTTATTAATTTACAATAACTAGTATCTGGCATGATCAGATATCAGTATAGTGAGAAGTCTATAAGAATTAAGGGGAGGTATGTAAGGTATAAATTATATGACCAAAAATATTTAGTAGCATCAGCCTATGCTATTTAAATTGATCCACCTCCACCAAAAAGTTTTATCTGTCAAAGGCAGAGAAAACACTTCTAATTGCAGAGTTAGGGAATCAGTGTCATGGTACTTCTGTATCTGTGCTAGCCATCTTCCTCCTGTCAAAGCATTCTTTCTCCAGAGGATAATACAATTGATTAGAGCTTCACTTTCTATATTATAATCTTTCCCCTTTACTACCATATGATACTGAGACAGTATCAAATTTTCTCAAAGTCATCAGCCTCATGATAATTAACCATATCTTGGTTTTCTTCCATAGCTCGTGTGAATCCCATCCATTGTGTGAGGATTTTACTAGTGTGACCCTCAGCAGGAACCCTAATTTATGGTATGCACATTGTATGTTTCCCTAAGAGCACACAATGTCTGGCTCTGTTTTAGGTTCATACCACAGTGCCTGGCTCAGAGTAAGTTCTCAACAAATATTTTGATTTATTTGAATGTGTTCATTCAACTGTTTATTTCACTCATGAGGTAAGCTTGGCAAAAACTGCATGAGTTTGAGGATTGCTTTTGCCACTACTAAGTTGGTGCCATGTTAAATGATAATGAAAAAGAACAGGACCCTATGGTCCTTTCCCCCATGTCCTCAGCCTGCCGTTTGTCTGTAGAAAAACTTTAGTCAAAGAGTAAGTTTAATCCGAGAGGTGAGAAAATGCAGAAGCAAAGGAAAACAAACAGGACCAAATAATAATAGTTTAGTCATTAAACAAAGTCAAAGACCTCTCTTTCCTGTTCAAGGCTTATAGGTAATATTCTGAGCCATAATATTTGAGCTGTTTTGAAGATACTTAAGCCCCCACCCTGTGGAAGAAGTTAACTACATTATGACCAGACTGTAGCCATGACGTAAGCTGCCACAGTTCTGAGACCTGGCCTCAAAGAAATGGAACAAACTGACCCTGGAACTGAAGACTAACTGTACTTAAAACAATCAAGATGACACAGATTGGATCACCGCATGACCAATTTCAAGATGATTCAGAGCTGACTGTGCTGTTTATGCCTGTAGCCCCCTCCCTCCACCTATAAAAGCTCTTGCTCACTGATTGTCAGTGGGGGGTGGAGGTGGCCTTTGGACATGAGTCTGCCCCCGTTCCCCCATGCTGGCCCCAGCTGCTGGCCCCTGAAATAAAGCAAATTTTCCTTTCCACCAACCTTGCTTCTTTACTGGCTTTTGAGCAGTGAGCAGCCAGACCCTAACTTTAGTAACAATAAGTTTGATTTGTCATTTAGTTTGCTATCTCAAAAAAAGAATGACAACTGCTGACATTTTCAAATGAGAGAAGAAATCACAGTGATTGTGGTGGGTAGGTTGCATCATTATTAAATCAGTAATTTTAAGACAGTGGTTCCCAAAGTGAGATCTCTAGAAAAGTGCAACAGTATCACCTAGGAACTTGCTAGAAATGTAAACCCTTAAGTCCCTCCTCAGATCTATTGAATCAGGAACTCTGGGGGCAGGGCTCAGCAATCTGCTTTTTAACAAGCCCTCCAAGCAATTCGGATGCACACTCATGTTGGCGGGTCACAGCTCTCGTTTGTTCAGGACCTCACACATGATTTCAATGGCTCTCACCTGCAGACAAACAAGCACCTTAAGTCTCCTGCACACTGAGCCTGATAGCATATCAGATGATAAGTAACCTTCAACACAGCAGTCCCTGTGATATGCCAGTCAGTTGACATGTATCTAGTACCATGCTGTATGCAAGGGTTACATTAAATTAAAACATTTAATTGATATTGTAAATAAAGATAGCCCTGATAATCCCACACTAGGAAGTATCTCCAGTCAAAATAGCATTTGAATGATTAAGTCATGAAGAGCAAGGCTTTTTGCCAGTCATAAATCTTAGTCATTAAGACATCAGAAAAGAGGAGAAAAGGCAAAATATCACCAAAGCTTCATGATGATGTTAATTATACCAGGGATGGAGAAGAGAATCCATCTGTGGTTGTTCCTGGGCAGGACAATTAAGAAAACATACTCTTCGCATCAGACCTTGAGAAGCCTTGCTGGATGGCACCTCATCCAAGCAGCAAGGGGATGGTGGAGAATTTACAAGATGCACCTACAAGGAATGAGAACGAATTGCTCTGCCTCAAATGTGTGCAATGCAGAAAGGGCTAGAGTTGTATATCCTAGCCATGTCCCTGCCATGCTTCTCAGATGCCCTCTGCTTCCTCTTTAGGTGACATTTTACAGCCATCTATGGTTAGAAGTAGCAAAAAGAATAACTTCTGGGTCAAATGCAGCCAAGAGAACTTTGCCCTATTTCTGGGGTGAATGGACAATTACTGTTTGCCCAAAATAATCTTGTTTTAAATGCTGTCCTTGTGTAGTTTTGATAGTATCTCTTTTCCTTTCAGAAGTATTCCAGCTTTGACAATAAACTATGTAGCCACTGGAACTATTACTCAAATCTTCTTTTTTCTCCTCCTCTTTCTTCTTCTCCCTCTCCCTCTCTCCCAACTCCTCCTTTTTCTCCTCCTCCTCCTCCTCTTCTTTCTCCTCCTCCTCCTCCTCCATCTTCATCTTCTTCTTCTTCTTCTTCTTTCTTCTTCTTCTACTTCTTCTTCTTCTCCTCCTCCTCCTCCTCCTCCTCCTCCTCCTCCTCCTCCTCCTCCTCCTCCTCCTCCTCCTCCTCCTCCTCCTTCTTCTTCTTCTTCTTCTTCTTCTTCTTCTTCTTCTTCTTCTTCTTCTTCTTCTTCTTCTTCTTCTTCTTCTTCTTCTCTCTCTTTCTTTCTCTCTCTCTCTCTTCTTTTCTCTTTTCCTCCACTTCCAACTCTCCTTCTCTCTCTGTATTTCCTGCCATCACTTAAGATGTTTAACACCTGTCTTCCCATGTTCTTGACACCTGGCTACTAAGAGACCCTGGAGTAATCCACAATTGATCACAGCACACCTGAGGTGTCATTCTTGTGAACGATGCCATTGGAATTGTACAGGTCACAATCTATACAGATATATGTGGTGCCCTGCTAAAAGGAGTCCCTGGGATGAGATCTTAAACTCCAGCTGGGTCCATCTGTCCAATTCAGTCCATAAATCTCCAGATGACTCGCTTTCTCCAATCTGATAAAGGCTAGGGCTATGTAAAGACCCAGTCTTAGAACTGAAATTTTATCTGCAAAATGAATCAGGAGCGTGCTCCATATCCATTCCTCCATTGCTTCTCACACTTGGCTGGTTTCATTACTCAATTTAGTTTTTTGACCTCTAGCCTTTGATTGAAGACCTCATTGACCTTTGACATCTCCATCCTCTGAAAGATACAATCTCTGTTTTTCTCCTCCTCGCTCCATGTTCCAATCTGCACGTTGTCTGCCCTATGCATATCCAAGTGATCTCCTAGAAAAGAAATGGAGTACAAAACATCATGAATCTAAGGAAATAACTAATCCAGAAACCATTCTCTGCTCCCAGGAGATCAGATATGCCCATATTTTATGATCCTGGAAAGGTTGATGTAACTCAATGTCTCTAGAACAATCTATAGTTTAAGATCCTTTAGAAAGCCTTGGAACAGACATAGCTACTGTCCAGATAGCAGAACAGAGATAGTCCAAGAACAATCTCAGCCTCTGCAACACTTAGAGCACAGGACATCCAAATATCCAAAAATGGCTCTATGGAACAACCCTGAAATAGGGGTTATGGAATGTGGGGAGACCAACTAAGGAGGCACCTCTGAAGAGTACAGCTCATTAACACCCAACCGAATAGCCCTGTCTTACAGTCCCACACTGGGGCACACACCTAAGATACACATTGCACTGTGGACAGGATGACCTTTCCTAGATGCCTTTACTATAGGGAATGTCCCCATTGATTTACTCAAGTCCCACACTGGGACTATCCCCTACTTAGCACTAGAGCATTTACCTGTTCCCACCTGTATTCAGCTCTATTAGGAGTGCTGGCTTACATCTCTACTATCCTTTTGTTGTCCCAATAAAGCAAGAGTCTAGGATAAGAGTACTGTACACTCTTAAAAGGGCATGCCCTTCTACTTTCACTCTTCTTAACTTGAACTTGCTAGTCACCCTACAGAATCGACTCATCCTTGCCACCCTCACTAACCTCACTGGAAACCCTTCTGTCCAGATCACCTTCTGATTAGCGAGTCAAAAAATACTTTTCCATTTATACCACACTTTTTTTTTTTGGCTGTGATTTGTCTTCACTGCTGCGCACTGCTTTTCTCTAGTTGTGGCGAGTGGGGGTTACTCTTTGTTGCGGTGCATGGGCTCCTCATTGTGGCGGCTTCTCTTGTGGAACACGGGCTCTAGGCATGCAGGCTTCAGCAGTTGTGGCTCACGGGCTCTAGAGCACAGGCTCATTGTTGTGGTGCACAGGCTTAATTGCTCCGCGGCATGTGGGATCTTCCCGGACCAGGGCTCGAACCTGTGTCCCCTGCATTGGCAGGCAGATTCTTAACCTCACGTCATGAAGGAAGTCCCTATACCACACTTACTTTTGTTTTGTTTGTTTTTATTTCTTCAATTTTGAAAAATTACATATGTACTGTATTTACATACATGGAATTGCGTGTATTTTTACACATGCATAGATCAGAATGTTATCAGTCTATACTAGAGAGAAGATACAGAACAATTCTAACATCCCAAAGAATTCCCTTGTTCTGCCTTTTGTATTCAGATTCTCTTTCCCACCCCTCAGCCGCTGGCAGCCATTGACCCATTCTCTGTTCTTATATTTTTCACTTTTCCAGAATGTCATATAAATGGAATCACAGGTAACCTTTTGAGAGTAGATTATTTCCCTCAGCACAGATGTTCTCAATCAGGAACATTTAGCAATGTCTGAAGACACTTTTAGTTGTTATAACTTTAAGAGGTGTCACTGTCATCTAGTGGATAGAGGGCAGGGATGTTGCTAAATTACTACTGTACATAGGACAGCCCCACAACAAATTATCCAGCCCGGCAAAGTCAAAAACCCCACTGTTGAGAAATCTTGACCTAGCACAGTGTACCTGAGATTAATTCACATTGTTCAGGTCTTCTTTATTGCTGAAAGGCAAAAACAACAACAACAACAAAAATTCATTTTATGGATGTAGCACAGATTGCTTATACTTTTATCCCTTGAAAGATATTTGGGTTGTTCCCAGGAATCAGCAATTATGAATAATGCTGCTACAAACATTCATGCACAGAATTTGAATGAATGTAAGTTTCATTTCTCTAGGATACATACCAAGAAGTGCGATGTCTGGGTCGCATGGTAATTGTATGTTACCTATTTAGACATTTACAATGGTTTTTCCAGAGTAATGACACCATTTTGCATTTCTATCAGCAACACTTGT
The DNA here is from genome assembly GCF_949987535.1 of Balaenoptera acutorostrata. Taxonomy (NCBI): domain Eukaryota; kingdom Metazoa; phylum Chordata; class Mammalia; order Artiodactyla; family Balaenopteridae; genus Balaenoptera; species Balaenoptera acutorostrata. The sequence continues at coordinate 47,013,682 of NC_080066.1, forward strand.
GAGTTCTTCCTCCTCTACCTTCTCACCAGCACTTTCACCACATCTCATTTTATGCCAGCATTTGACACTGCAGATTCAGAAATATTATCAGCACCTCAAATCCCTGCTAGGATCCTCTTCCTAATACCACCCAGCACTCAAAGGTAAACACGATCCTGCCTTCTAACAGCAGAAATTCAATTTAAAATTTTTGAACTTTATATAATTGAAATCCCAAAATACTAACTCTTCTGTGTCTGGCTACTATCTCTCAATATTTTGTTTGTAAGACTCATCCCTATTATGGTGTGTAGTTGTGAACATTTATACTCATTGCTGCCTCTTTGTACCCTTTGGAGGGGATATACAGTGTTTAAATTTTACTTTCTATTCTTGATGAATGTTTGTCTTTCTTTATATTGAGGTTTAGTTTACAGTCAATGAAATGCACCCATTTTAAGTGTACAGTCCAATAAGTTATGATGAATATATATATACTTATGTGAACACCAATAATATCAAGATATAGGACATCAACACTAAAAATATTTCCCCATTTGCCTTTGCCTTTGTTCCTCTCAGACACCCCAGCCCCAGGTGCCCACTGATCCACTTTCTGTCACAATAACTTAGTTTGGTCTTTTGTAGAATATCATGTAAATAGAAACATACAATATGGACACTTTTATGTCTAACTTCTCTGGCTCAGCATAATGTTTTTAAGGTTCATCTATGTTGTTGTATGTGTCAGTACTCTGTGCTCTTTTATTGTTGAACCACATTCCAATGTATGAATATATCACAATTTTTAATCTATTCACTTGTTGTTAGACATCTTTGATATTCCAGTTTGGGTTATTTTGAATAAAGCTGCTATGAAAATTCTCACACAAGTTTTTATGTGGACATATACTTTCATTTCCTTGGGTAAATAAATAGGTATTAGATGGCTGGGTCATATGTTTACTTCTATATTTAGCTTTATAAAAATAACTGCCAAAGTGATTTCCAAGTTGGTTATACTATCTTTCATTCCCAGAGGTAATAAATAAGAGTTCTAGTTGCTTCAACGTCCTCACCAACAACTTTTGGCAAGGTTTTGTTTTGTTTTTAATTTTAGCCATTCTAGTTGTTGTATACTGGTATCTCCTTGTGGTTTTAGTTTGACCGTTAGAGTGTTCTATTTATTGTCAAATACTACTCAGCCATAAAAAAGAATGAAATTTTGCCATTTGCAGCAGAGAGGATGGACTTGGAGAATATTATGCTAAGTGAAATAAATCAGAGAAAGGCAAAACTGTATGATATCACATATATGTGGAATCAAAATTACCACAAATTAGTAAATATAACAAAAAAGAAGTAGACTCACAGATATAGAGGACAAACTAGTGGTTACCAGTGGAAGGGGTGGAGGGAAAATATAGAGGCAGGGGATAGGGAGGTACAAACCACTGGGTGTAAGATTGGCTACAAGGATGTATTGTACAACACAGGGAAAATAGCCAATACTTTGTAATAACTGTAAGTGGAGAGTAACCTTTAAAAATTGTATAAAAAATAAAAAATTTTTAAAAGAGCAAGAAAAAATTTTCAATATATATTGAATTATTCAAGTCGTCTGTATCTTCATTTGTTTCTGTCTGCTTGTTCTATCAATCACTGAGAGGGGAGTGTTAAAAGCTCCAACTATAGTTGAGGCATTTTATAATCATGACTACTTTTCAGCCTTTTGGTGGACCTGCTTCTCTGGGCTGTGATGTTCACAGTCATTTGTTCAGAAGTCTAGTTTCCTCCTTCCCATTTCACAAACCCTTGGTGAGACAAAAAGCCAAGAGGGAGTTGGAATAGGAGAAATGATTTTCTCCATCTGAGGTAAGGCAAGACTCCCTAAAGTTTCTTCCCCTGGGAAGCAGGGCTTTGTTAGGGAGTACTTCCTACACATATTCACAATGATTACTCTTCTCCTTTCCCTGCTAGAGTCACAAAGGGGACTTGCATGGCTTTTCGCTGTGAAAATCTGGTGGAGTTCCTGGAGGTAAATCTTAGGATTTCCCCCAAGCCTGCAGCCCCAAGGAGTTTTTCCCTCACACTAGTCCACACCCAGCCTCCAGACATTCATCCAAATTACCCTTTAAGTGTTCTTACCAGTTTACGGCTCCTGTGGCTTCTGCACCAAGTATGTGTATCTCAGCTGTGACTCTTGGGATTTGCCTTTCTCTACACTGTTGGGGGTGGCAGTTTGTCTTTCAACCTCAGATCTGTGATTAGTCCAAGAAAAGTCATTGATATGGGGCTTGTTCAGCTTTTTCTGTTGTAAGGATGCAAGTGATATCTGCCTAGCTTTTTACACGTCAGAGCTGAAACCAGAATTTGCATTTCTGTTTTCGTTCAAATCAAAATACTTTCTAAATTCCCTTTCATTTTTCTTCTGTTCCATGGTTTATGTAGAAGTATGTAGTTTAGTTTTCAGATATGTGGGACTCTTTCAGATATTTTGTTTAGTAATTGATTTCTAATTAAGTTCCATTGTGATCGAATAATGAATTGATACTTTGTATATCTTACTCCTTTTAAATACATTAAGACTTGTTTTACGGCACAGAATTTTGGTATGTTTTGGTGAATGGTCCATGTGCACATAAAAAAAGTGAATTCTGCTGTTTTTTCATTGGAATGTTTTATAAATTAGGTCAATTAGGTCAGGTTGGTTGACAAGTCTTCTGTATTCTTGATGATTTTTCTATCTACCTGTCCTATCATGTACATAGAGAGAGAAGGAGAGAGAGAGAGGAAGACACAGACACACACACATAGAGGGATTAGATCTCTCTCTCTCTCTCTCTCTCCCTCTCTCTCTCTTCCCCTCTATGTGTATTTCTCTTTGCAGTTCTATCAGTTTTTGCTTCGTATATTTTGAAGCTCCATTATTAACTGCAAAAATACTTAGGATTGTTAAACCTTCTTGATGACTTGACCTTTTTATCAGTATAAAATGGCTTTCTTTATCCCTGGTATCTTTGTTCTGAAATCTAGTTTGTCTTGTATTAATATAGCCATTTCAGCATTACCTTGATTAAGGTTGGCATGGAATATCTTTTCCCATCATTTTAACCCATTTGCTTCTTTTTAATTAAAGTGTGTTCCTTATAGGGCTATGTTAGTTAGACACAAGTCCCATATGTTTTATCTTTTTTCTTTTTTAAAAAAATCTTTTCTTTCTTTCTCTCAATCTTTATATTTTGTACTGACCTGTCTTCCAGTTTGCTAATCATCTGTTCTGCTGTGTCTAATTGTCTATTAAAACCATAAATTAATGTCTTGCTGTCAGATATAGTATTTTTCAGTTCTAGAATTTTAAAGACTCATTCTCTGGTGAAATTCTCCATCTTTATCTCCATTTTTTAAAGCATTTTAATCATGGTTATCTTAAGTCAATTAGCTGAACTTCTTTTGAGTTTGCTTCTATGGTTGAAAAAGAATTGTTTTGGTTGGTCCTGGGTTTTAATTCTCCAGGTAATTTTTAATGGATCTCTGACAGTGTAGATGACACAGTACAGAGTCTATATATGATGTCCTCTCCCTCTAACAAGGGTTAGGTTTTCTCCTGGGGAGACCACAGGGACTGCAGATCACTGTAGTTTAGTTGATGTTTGATTTTACTGTTTGGGGTGGTTATATTTCAGTTTTGTGATTATTCCTAAGCCATGGCTCTGTCTCCTAAGGTGTGGTCTTTATTCTGAGTTTGTGGCATTTATTCCTAGTTCATGGCTCTTTTGGAATTGCAACTGAAAGCCTGGACTGTATTTTAAAGTCCCTCCAAATGTCAGGAATCGAACTCCAAACATAGTCCCCCCAACAACAGGGAGTTGCTGGAATCTCTGCTGCTCCATTTGGCCTCCCAGTTGCTTAGTTTGCTGGACTTCTGGACTCTTGCTCTGCCATATTCTTTTTTTCTTGTGGATCTATTACCCAAACGATTTTCTTCTAAAAGTGAATACTAGCTTCTATATCTCTAGCAATTGAAAACACTGCTACCACCTTATATTTAGATATAGAAATTTCCTCATGAAGCAAGAATAACTTGAAACATCAGTTTGTTCACTAATTTCAGCACATTCACTGTACATTATTAATCTGTTTATCTCCAACATCCCAATTACTAATTCCCTTAGACAGTCTCTCACATAACTTTATCATTTCTTCTGACAGTTTAAAATCACAGTTTAAACTCTTCTTAGATTAATTTGGAAAATTTGATCCTGATTTGAAAAATGAAAACTTTGTTATTAGGTTAATATCATCTTTGCTGAGACTGATTTTGTGCTTACCTTGGAAGCTTTTAAAAATATAAATGTGGGTTAGGGAGGGTGGGAGGGAGACACAAGAGGGAGGAGATATGGGGATATATGTATATGTATAACTGATTCACTTTGTTATAAAGCAGAAACTAACACACAATTGTAAAGCAATTATACTCCAATAAAGATGTTTAAATAAATAAATAAATAAATAAATAAATAAATAATAAAAATATATATATATAAACGAAGTAAGCAATTATTTTCATGTTTCATATTACTTGTTCTTTTCTCTTTATGGCATTTCCTAATAACTTATCTCAATAATCTGCATACTGACTTGATTTGGTATTATAATTTGAAAAATTCATGTTTGAAATTAGTTATAAGAAATCACATTATTTACTATTTTTATCCCCCTTCCTTTATTCCTAGATACAGAATACGTACTGTTTTTTTTCTTTGCTAATGTTCAGAAAGTAAAGGCTTTTGGGGGGAGGAATCAATATATAATTAATGCCTAATCCTAACCATATGGCCTGCCATATTTAGCTGAAGAATCAGCCAATGACTTGATAAGAGTTAGAAGTCTGGGGAGTTTCTCTGTACTTCCCCATTCTCCAGGATTTTGCCCTTGAGATCCCAGCTGGTGTGTCAGCTTGGAATCCTGATTTCCTATCTTTACTTTAGTCAGACAGCCACTTCCTGCCTGGCCTCTGTTTTCCTCCACAGAAAATTGGGAAAATGCCTTCATGGAAAAAGCCAGGATAAATGTGGAGCCTCCTGTGGGCATCTCTCTTCCCAGAGATCAAGGTCGTACTAGTCCTGCTTCTGCCAGTCTCTCTTCCTTGAGCTCCAAGAGTTGCTTCGCATGGAGTTGTCAATGAGAGGTTTAGTCCCATTAGAAATCATCCATCTGTCCCAGAACCAGAAATGTGCGATGCTCAGTATGTTTTATCTGGCAACTGGAAGTATCCTGTATTGGAAAGTGTTTCTTTAAAATTCTAGTTTGGGGCTTCCCCGGTGGCGCAGTGGTTGAGAATCTGCCTGCCAATGCAGGGGACACGGGTTCGAGCCCTGGTCTGGGAAGATCCCACATGCCGCGGAGCAACTGGGCCTGTGCGCCACAATTACTGAGCCTGCGCGTCTGGAGCCTGTGCTCCGCAACAAGAGAGGCCGCGATAGTGAGAGGCCCGCGCATCACGATGAAGAGTGGCCCCCGCTTGCCACAACTAGAGAAAGCCCTCGCACAGAAACGAAGACCCAAAACAGCCATAAATTAATTAATTAATTAATTAATTAATTAATTTAAAAAAAATTCTAGTTTGCCCTACTTCCTCCCCAAAACCTAAATTTGTAATAAACCATCGTACTTTAAGAGACCCCCTTATAAAAATAAATGTAAAATCATCTTTTCTCCTTAAATTTCAAAGTTCTATTTAACTGCCAGGTGCTTGACTCTCTTGAAGTCACACGTGTTTTCATTTAATAACCTATAATTTTTAAAAAGTCAGAATAAGGGACTTCCCTGGTGGTCCAGTGGTAAAGAATCCACCTTGCAATGCAAGGGACGCAGGTTTGGTCCCTGACCAGGGATTCCCACATGCCATGGGGCAACTAAACCCACGTGCCACAACTACTGAGCTCACCCACCTCAACTAGAGCCCGCATGCCGCAAACTACAGAGCCCATGCGCTCTGGACCCCGCACACCACAACTACAGGGCCCACGCGCCCTGAAGCCTGTACACCACAACTAGAGAGAGAAAACTCGCATGCCACAACTAGAGAGAAGTGTGCACTCCACAACAAAGAGCCTGCGCACCACAATGAAGATCCCACATGCCTCAACGAAGATCCCTCCTGCTGCAACTAAGACCTGACACAGACAAAACTAAATAAAATAAATAAATAAATAATAAATAAATCTTTTTTTAAGAAGTCAGAGTAAGAACAAAATAGTTTCACATGGTTTAGTGAAACATGAGATTAGAGTCAAACAAAATGAATGATGTGACCATTTGCACTTTTCTTAGCTATAGTTTCATCATTTGTAAAATGGGAAAAATAATTACTCTTTTTGCATTGTTCGTATGGTACATGCACTAGGATGTTTATAGTAGCACCGTCTATAGGAGCAAACTTTTAAAAACAGAGTAAATGTCTTTCGGTTAATAAGGCTATGGCTGAATAAATTATGGTATATACACGTGATGAACTAGTATGCTGCCTTTAAAAAGGGTACCTATGCCACTTGAGTTTAAGGGCTCGTTTTGAGGCATTAAATGGGAATACAGACATGTGAATACAATTTTTAAAATATGTGGATATGTGTACACATATCTGTATATTTCATTGAGGAAAGTCATGGAAGGGCATGTGTTTTGCTAGCATGGTTTCCCTGGATAGGGAGATATAGGAAGGGGAGGGGAAGGCAGGCTGACATGGGAGAAAGAGAAGAAAGGGGAAGACAAGAGAAAAAGAGGACAAAAAAATTTTCTTTGAAGAAATGCATTATGTGATGATCACTGCTTTACCTTTTTTATAAAATTTTATTTATAATTATACAATTTTATAGGAATTAATTTTTAAGTGTTGACTTTTCAATCTTAGATTTAAAGTAGACATTTAATACAAATTTATATAATTTCTTTAATAAAGCACCTGAGTTATGAAAGGAAGTTAGAGATGGAGTAGATCCTAAACTTGAAGATGGATTATCTTGCAAAGCCTAATGCTCATGTTACTTACAAAACAAGTCTTTTTTTTTTAAATTTTATTTTATTGAGTATAGTTGATTTACAATGTTGTGTTAGTTTCTGGTGTACAGCAAAGTGATTCAGTTATATATACATCTGCTAATTCCAAACTCCCAGTCCATCCCTCCCCCTTGGCAACCACAAGTCTGTTCTCTATGTCTGTGAGTCTGTTTCTGTTTTGTAAATAAATTCATTTGTGTCATATTTTAGATTCCACATATAAATGATATCATATGGTATTTGTCCTTCTCTTTCTGACTAACCTAGCTTAGCATGATAATCTCTAGGTCCATCCATGTTGCTGTAAATGGCATTATTTCATTCTTTTTGATGGCTGAGTAATATTCCATTGTGTGTATGTGTGTGTCTGTGTGTGTGTATACCACATCTTCCTTATCCATTCATCTGTCTATGAACATTTATGTTGTTTCCATGTCTTGACTATTGTAAATAGTGCTGCTATGAACATTGGGGTGCATGTATCTTTTCAAATTAGAGTTTTGTCAAGTCTTGATCTTTGTGCCAAGATGTCCTACCAAAACTAGTAGGCTTACTGGTCTGACACAATCTGCCCTTTAGCTCTAATATCCTGAGTATTCACTTAAGTTCTAATGTTCTTCGTATAAATTTTGACAATGGAAAAGCTGATGATCCAGGACAGTTATCTCTTTGCAATGTATTCCCTCTTTGCAATTTATTCTTTGGCTCCAAATGAATGGTTGGCTAAAGATTTTCAAAAAGTGAATGCTTAGTGTTTGGACATAGGTATAAATTTAGCTCAGTCACTAAATTGCACTTCCATGAATTTGTACTGATATGCCCTTACATGCTTACATCTTTCCAGTTCTTCTCCCACCCCTACAATTCTTTATAAGTTTCAAATAGTTGTTTGGATAAATAATATTCACAAAAGAACATACTTGCCATTGAACTTTAGGAATTTCTAGATTGCCAGGCAGTCAGCAGTTTTATATTAAAGACCAGCTGTGACTATGGAGTGATGCTCATGTCCTGGAGGGCAGGCCAGTGGCACTGTCTGCCAATCTTATGTGAAGACACCACACATACTACACATCTAATCCATACTACATTTATTTGTACTCCTTATACATGTTGTTGGGAACCTAAGTCCATGCTGAGATTTGCTAAATGGCATTTGGCCTTTCAACTTGAAATATTTGGTATGCTTTGTGCTAAAAAGGTAAAGATGTGTGGCAGAATGATATATGAGTTGGTAATAAAACTGATGAATCACAATTGCTAACAGTTACTGAACACTTATTATGCATCAGTTGCTCTTGGTTAAAAGTCTTGTGTATAAAAATGTGCTTCATCTTCAAAAGCATCCTAGGAAGTAGGAACCATTATCACTCTTATTTTACAGATGGGGACACTGAGGTACGGGCAAATTAGATACATTACAAATTGGATAAAGTACCACTTGTAGATAGCAGAGCTAAGATTTGAACTGAGTTACCTGATATCCACATGTTATCCTATCAACTATTCTCTTATGTCTGTTTAAATCTGGAGCATCCCACAGTATGCATTATTTTTTCCTCTGCCCAGAAATTAGGTCCTCAGTTTCTTAATGCAGTGACCAGTACATGGAGAGCCTCAGTTTCTACAGTAGCAACTCAGGAATTCAGGGGTGAGATTGAGATTTGAAGGTCCACAGGTTTTATAATGGGCTTGCTTTCATCACTCCCTTATGCAAAAGGATCTTTGGGCTGAGGGTGGACATGCAGTGAAGGGAGACAAAAGAAAGGGAGGAAGAAGTAGCATCCAGAAAGTAGGAGACTTGGCAGTTTGCTCTCACCCCCTGGCAGAGCAGGGACAAGAGAGAATGAAGGATGAGCTCCTGAGATCTTAGATATGTTGACAGTGAGAAGCATAAATGCCCTGTATCCCAGGCAAAGTTTGAGAGCAGAAGTCTCTGAGACACTAACAGTGCCACTGGGAATATGGGGAACAATTGAAATGGCAGGTGGGGCATAACATATAAATACCAGCATGGACCCTAGAAGGTTCAGCCCAACACCCCATAGATCTTGTTTAGATTTTTTGGCTCAGAATGTTATTACAAGAATATCTTTCCTTGAAACCTTAATTGCTGGAGGCACGAGGCTAGCTTGCTTGTGAGTGATGCCTGTGATAAGAACAAAGGGATTCTCTTGTTTCTGCCTTGCTACTGCAACTCCAGTTAGGAGTCAGAAGGAAGACAAGAGAGGGAAAGCCTGAGATGGAATTTTAAGCCAGATTATGTAGAATTAATAATCTTGAGTTAAGCCCAAATTACTACCTGTAATTGAGAAAATTTGGAATATGACAAAAGAAGCTACACAAATCATCAGAGTAACACTAAGTGGGAAATATTGCTCTTATAACATTAATATCTCTTATTTCTCCCCTACCCCTCCTATTGTAAGGTTCCTTAAGTATAGCTCCTGCGTTCTTCCAATGCTTTAAAATCAACTGCTGAACTAAGATAATTTCTGCTATATTTACTACAGATTCGGAAATAATTCAGTAAGGTCCCTTTCTAGCACTACATTTTTGAAGTCTGGGAGACTTTTAAACAGTGCATGTGTGTGTGTTTGAATGTATGTGGGGATGGGGAAAGGGTCATAGAATCTATTGCTTCTAGAAATTTCCTCTGACTATATGAACCACATGAAGTATTTTCAACCTCAGGGCTAAGAAATGTGTATTATCTTAGAAACTGATAAACTCCTTAATAGGTAATAGCTTAAATCATGTGAAATATTTGATGTTAAAAAGGGGTCCTCAGGACTTCCCTGGTGGTCCAGTGGGTAAGACTCTGCACTCCCAATGCAGGGGACCCGGGTTTGATCCCTCGTTGGGGAACTAGATCTCGCATGCATGCCACAACTAAGAGTTCACGTGCCGCAACTAAGAAGTCCCATGCTACAACTAAAAGATCCCATATGCCGCAACGAAGGTCCCACGTGCCACAGCTAAGACTTGACACAGCCAAAATAAAAAATAGTAAATAAATTAAAAAACAAATATTTTTTATAAAAAAGGGTCCTCAATCAAGAAACATTGAAGTAGGGGGGCAATGTTCAAGACACTGGACACTAACACTCTTGGGGCATGTCTGTAATATATGTTATATTCTGTAAGATGCTGACAGTGTTTTGATTTGAACAGTTGAGTGCTTAGGAAGGAGTTGTGCAAACAATGCCACCGACTATAAACCATAGTTTCTAAAGGCATCAGTGCTCTAAGGAGGTATAATGAACGACTCTGCTCAATGATCCAGATGAGTTTATGCAAATTCATTGACTAACCATTCAAGTTAGACTGACCTAGGCTGGAAGTTTAGGAATAAATAAGTGTGTAACAGACTGAGTCCTTAAAAGTAATGGATTTACTTAATATAGCCCTCAGGAAACAAGTATTTTCTACGTGCTCTTCCAGCTTCCAAAGAACTTGATTTGGAAAGCGATGATTAAATATATAGCATCTTCCCCATAAGGAGGTTGTTCTGGTAAATCTGAAAAAGACATTAAGAACTAAATGGAAAGGGATAGAGAGGAAACCGTAGGACTTTGTGGGATAAATACATAGCCACCATCAATTTAAAGGCTGGATGCTTAAAGGATTCAAAAGACTCTGTTATAGATACAGTGCAGGGATGATTTATGAAAATAAGAGTAGGCCAGAACAATTTATGCAAATTAAAAATACTAATGTGTAGGCAAGTGTGAAAAAATGTTTTCATGGCTCAAAAAAGTCAAGCAGATAATAGTCAGTTTTTGTTTTACTTCATTTTATACCTGAATAAAGTTTTTTTTTCTCTTCCCTCTAAAGAAGAAGAAGGAGAAGAAGAGGAAGAAGAAGAAGAAGGAGAAGAAGAGGAAGAAGAAGAACAACAACAACAACAAGAAGAGGAAGGAGAAGGAGAAGGAGGAGAAGAGGGAGAAGAAGGGGGAGGGGAGGGGGAGGAAGACAAGGAGGGGAGGGAAAGAGAGAAGGGGAGGGGGAGGAGGAGGTGGTCAAGCAGGGTCTCACATCATCTATAATGTTATATATCTTGTCTATTGGTGCTATTGGGGCAACATAAACTGGAACTTTTCAGGGGGATGGGAAATATTACCAATAATATATTCATAACACCCAGGACCAAACAAGACCTTGAACACATATTTCCCCTTCCACTATTCTCCTCTTCTCTTGTAACTTCCCTGTTAGAAGTTCACCAACACTGAATGCACAGGTTTGCCTGAGGCCAGCAGCATTAACATGTGCAAAGCAAAGAGACAAGCACTAAACAACCAGCAAAGAACAAGAAGGGGACTATCCTGGGGACAATTAGAAATGAGTTTGAAAGGAGGCAAATATCACTAGGCTACCATCTTGTCTCAAATTACACCTCTTGATTCAACACAGTGCTTGGTAGAACAATGGACAATTTTTGAAGCCTCTGTTTTTTTTGTTTTTTGTTTTTTTAATTAATTTATTTATTTATTTTTAGCTGTGTTGGGTCTTCGTTTCTGTGCAAGGGCTTTCTCCTGTTGCGGCGAGCGGGGGGCCACTCTTCATCGCGGTGCGTGGGCCTCTCACTATCGCGGCCTCTCTTGTTGCGGAGCACAGGCTCCAGATGCGCAGAAGCCTCTGTTTTTTAAAAAATGTGTGTAGTACAATGGCCTTTAATTAATGTGGGAACAGGGAGAAATAGCCTACTAGTCTAATTTCACAATTGCAATTTAGCACAAGCCCCCAAATTTGACAAAGATCAATGTTTTCTAGTATCATAGGTTTCATAAACAGATGAGAAAAATACATTTATCTGTAAATCTTAGGCAGGAAGGAGTGATATATTCTCATTTTGTAACATTTATTTCCTCATAGAATTGGTTAGGGACTGTACTCAACTTGTATATCCAATTCAGTCAGTAAAAATTCATTGTTAGTCCGTTACTATTTGACAAAGTTTAGTGTAAGGACTCGTGCTAAATCCTCACAAACACCAGCCTGCTTGATACTTTTTTCCTCTCCACCTTTTCAACTTCATCAAAAGTGATGCATTATAAACAGATATATTTATCTTCCAGCTAATCCCCAATGGATGGAATAAAGAGCTTGACACCAATTTTAAGCTTTTCTTTTTTTCCTCCCCTAATCATTTATTGCAGAAGAAAAATAGCGATACAAAAATGGATTTTTTACAGCAGGCTCAATAAATCTTTGGTGCATTTCTCTTATTCTCTGTCCCTCTGCAAACACACCTCTATCAAGATTAATATTAAATTCAGTCCAAGGCTGAGCACCAGATTTGAACAATGACAAATTCTTCACGATTTCCCTACAGATCTTTTACTTTTTCTAAGTTGAGAATTTCAATCCTGCCCTGGAAATAGACATGGTGGAAAAGCACACCTGTCACTGGATATAAGTCAACTTTTTAAAACTCTGACACACTGATGTAACTGGACTTTTTGATGTGTTATTTGATCTTTCATCCTACTAATTTTGGGGGGACTTTCTGCAAAACTTAGATCATTCATAGTTGAAGTCTGGTCTAGTGTTTTGAAAGGAGAACAAAGAATGAGATGAATGTTTTTAGGCCAGTTGTTCCTAAACTTTGGATTTTGTCAGTAAAATATGTTAAAAAAAAAAAACCCTAGAGGATGAAAATAAGAGGCAGATTCGAATTGTGTCAAGGACAGACATACACTCACATAAAAACCCTCTTACTTGCAACTATTTCTTTAATTTCAGGATAAAAATCTCAGAATTAAAAAAATAGTTTAAAAAATAGTTTTATGTAGAATTTTTTTCCCTCTTATTTTGCTGCAGATTCATCCTGGTCATACAATAGTCTGCACCTCTGCTCTTGGGGACAATGACATCAGGCAAAGAAATAGAGCCCTTTGCTCACACAGTTCAAGACAGAGACCAACAGACCTGGCCTCTGATCCCAGGACTTTCCTTTGCTAAATAAATGACAATTTTATGAACTTGCCTCTTGAGCAAAAGGACTCATTTTCCCTTCAGAAGTTCACGAGTTCATTTACATTGAAAGATCATTGTGGAGATCAAAAAAGATTGTGAGGTACACACTAGCTAGGTAAAAGAACATTACTAATAGCTGTACCCGGTGGGTCATCTTTGTAGTTATTGTTAGTTATTTAGACCAACTTTGATATGGTTCCCACTTGACTCATCACTAGAAATTGGAGATGAAGACAGTCTTCAGTCAAATTCTGACGATTGCCATCTGAGCTGCATAGAATTATTGTGGACATTTTAATTTATATCTATTTTATTAAGTTAACCATGAACCAAAAACACTGAATCACAAAGAAGCCCATTACAGAAAGCAATCTGTCTTATTCCAGGCACAAAAATCCCATCCACCTATTTGTATTCACACTTTGCTTTTTAAAAGAGTATTTTTCCTCATTTTAACATTTATTCTTAGAATCCTCACCATGACCCTGATTTAGAAGGCAATTTTTAGGTGACAAAAATTTCCTGAAGGCTTTCTGTTCTATTTTGGACTTGAACTATTTGAGCTAGGCAAAAACCTGCCTCAGGAAAGTAATTGTAACCAATTGATTACATTTTATTGAAATTAAGTGAACTCTGTGGACACCTGCCGAATGTAAGGCACTTCTGGGAAACCTTCCTTTATTTTTCATACTATCTGTTCTGCTTGGAGAGAACAGTTTCTCTTGTTTTATGTCCTTTTATTGGAGAAATTGTCTCCAATTCTCCCCCATTCAACACTCTGAGTTTGGGATTTGAGTTGCATTACCTTGTGTCTCAGCCCTTCTCCACTGGATTCCCCTGAGGTTCTCTGGGTGAGTGGTCTCCTGAGTGTCAGGTGGTAGCCCTGGGATACTTTCCCAGTTTTGCTAGTCTAGAAAGATTGCAACCCAGCAGGTGAATAACTTTGCATCTGGAAAGCAGGGATTTAATTGCTGTGTTTTTGTTTGTAGATTCTTTAATTGGTTAGAATCTGTGGCCCATATGGATTTTCTTTAAAAATGACCAGGTATTTTACATGTTAATTTATTCTGGGGATGGAGAGGGATACTTTCAGTGACTTTGGACCTCTGAGAGGCCCTGAAAATGCACCATGGTGGAGGTGTCATGTAAAACATTAAAGGATGGGGGGTTCAGGTGTATAACTATTCCATTTCTAAATGGAGTATTTTAAGTATTCTGACCCCTAGTTTTTTATCCTAGTTAGTTTCAATCCTCTCCCCACTCACACACACAGAATCCTTATCTGCTGTTTTAATTTTTTTCCATTTGCACTTAACATCTTCTAACACACAATATAGTGTATTTAGTTTTGGTGTTTATTTTTTGAGTCTTTCCCCATTCTTCACCCCCAGGATTAAACTATACAAACAAGGACATTTTTCTTGCTTTCTTCATATCTGAATTTTTAATACCCATGTAAGTTCCTGTCATGTGGTATGCATTCAATTATTTATGAATAGATACCTCTTACTTTTCTCACTCATTACTAAATAGACAGTTTTTAAGATGAGATTTTGCATTTGTATTTTCAGTTCTCAGGACATTTAGCATACCATAGGAAAATGTTCAAGGTGAGAAATCAGGATAAATATGGCAAATATCTGTGGAAGGGTTCCCACCTGATACAAACCTCAGTAACTGTGTTCTTCCCAAGTGAGATCTGTTCTCATCACTACACACCAGGCAGCCCACAATAAACAGATCAGAGTTGGCAAAAGAAAGAAACGTGTTTGCCAATCCTGAGCTAAGGTAACTTCAGTACTGCATGTAAGCTGAATGCTCTATTGGCATACAGTGTCTTTTTAATTAAGGTATTTGGTTTCTAGACATAACCTGAGACTACCATATTGGCAAACAGATTTACCGCTGTTCTTTTTTACCTTGGTGTCAAAGTTATTATTACCTTCAGAGAATGAGTTAAGGAGCCTTCCTTCTTTTCTCTACTCTCTGAAATATTATGTATAAAATGGGGATAATTTATTTCTTGATTTTTGCAGAAATTACCTCCTCAAACATCTGACCCAGCAGATCGACTTTTATTATTTGGGGGATAAAGTTTTATTTACTGAATTTAAAAAATTTTAATGGTTAAACATCAGTTCTGGTTTCTACTTCTTCTTGAATCACATTTTTTGTAAATTTTATATATAACTAGAAAATTGGATAAATATAACAAGAAATAGATAATTTCTAAAAAGTAATCCATTTATCTCAGTTTTTAATTATTATAAAATCATTCATAGTGTGCTCTTACTATTATCTGCATTGTATCTAATTGTGCCCCCTCCCTAGTTCCTAATACTGTTTAATCATACCTTTTCTTTCTTTTGTTGCTCGATTGCATCAGAATTTTCCATTTTATTAATCAATGTAAAGTAATAAAGCACCTTTGAATTTTGAACAATTATCTTTGTGTTCTATTTTATTAATTTGTACTCATACTTTTTTTCTGCCTTCTGATCTCTTTGGGTAAGTTATCCTTATTAAAATTTTCCTTGAGGTGGACACTTAGCTCATTCATTCTGTCTTACTTTTCCAATAAAGATTCTACCTTTATGTACATTCCCACAACTTTTAATATGAGGTATTTTCATTACTGCCCAGTTCTAAATAATTGCTTAACTTCCATGATAAAGTCTTCGACCCATGAGCTATTTATGTAACAGGGAAAAACAAAATCTGACTCCATGTTGGATCTGTTTCTTTTACTTTAACCTTTGCTTTTCATTGCTTTTGTTATATAATCACTAAAAGGATGCTGTCTGTAGCTATAAGCATACATAATGGCCTGCCTTGGGGAACCTTACCCCCCTGCCTGAATGTTAAATCAAAGTACCTTTGTTCAGCTCACAGGGAAACATCCTGACCCTGTCCACCTGTGAATGGCTGCAGGAAGGAAGAAATTAACACATGCCCTCCCTGAGGCTGGCCAAGCCAGAAGTTATTTTGTAAGACTTACGGCTCTTTTACTTTACTTCCTCACCTCCTCCCGCTCTCTGTTCTATAAAAGAAACTAGCATCCAGACCCTGATAAGATGGTACTCTAGGACTCTAGTCTGCCATCTTCTCGGAAGTCTGGCTTTCTGAATAAAGTCACTATTCCTTGCCTCAACATCTCGCCTCCTGATTTATTGGCCTGGGGTGCAGTGAGCAGACCAATCTTGGACTCAGTAACATTTAGATGTGTGTTTCATGTTTCCAGGTAAATAGGTTCTTTTGGTTATTCTGTCATCATTTTCTAATTTATTGTTGTCAGATATTGGGAGCTGTATGATATTAAAGCTGTATTAATTGCTGAAATGTGTTTTCTGGCCTAATACATGTGCTTAAAAGAAACACAGTTTTTTTATATCCTCTGCCATTTTTTTTCTACTAGTCTGTGCACTCCCTTCTTATCAATTTCAACATTTGTTTGTATAGATGGGACATTAACACTCTCTCTGCTATCTGGGCTGCAAACATATTTTTCCAAATCTATTATTTTTCTATTGACTTTGTTGAAATCATCTTTTACCATATAAATGTTTTTACTTAAGATTTATAGAGGGAAATTTGCTTATCTTTTCTTTTATGCTTTTAGGATTCTATATTGCCCAAGAAGGATTCTAGCACCTTAAATGTACACAGACTCCTGTATGTTCTTTCTTTTTTTTTTTTTTTTAATTTATTTTTGGCTGCGTTGGGTCTCTGTTGCTGCTCATGGGCTTTTTCTAGTTGCAGCGAACAGGGGCTACTCTTTGTTGCAGTGTGCAGGCTTCTCATTGTGGTGGCTTCTCTTGTTGCAGAACATGGGCTCTAGGCGCGTGGGCTTCAGTAGTTGTGGCGCGTGGGCTTAGTTGCTCCACAGCATGTGGGATCTTCCTGGACCAGTGCTCGAACCCATGTCCCCTGCATTGGCAGGTGGATTCTTAACCACTGCGCCACCAGGGAAGTTCCTCCTATATGTTCTTGAAGGGTTTTTATACATTTTTGTCAGAGTAAGATCCAGGTTTGAAGAATAAATTTCATATAATTTTAACCGTTAAAAGACTTTTTAAGAAAAAATGCAAACATAAACATGAAATTAGATACAAAGTTGAATATTTGTTCAAAACCCGAAAAGAAATCACAACAGAATAAAAATTTTAATATGTTGACAAATTCCTCAAACATTCCCCAAATCCAGAAAGATGACAATAGTAACTGACTGCTTAACATTGCTCTATAGTGTTTTTATTTTCTTACATTTTTGGCTTCATATTTTCTGATCACCTCTCAATATAATTGCCATTGTATAATATTTTTTACAGAGCGAATAAAAAGAAAAGTTAGTCTTCCTGTTAGAGTCGATCAAAAATTGTTTTATTACTGATAGTTGAGATATGTAAACCACATGAATTCAGACACAAATACCCTCACAACAGGACCACTGCATGGCTGTGATTTCAAACAGAAAATCTGAAAACCCGCATTTCATTCAATTCTAGCAATGATAAAAAAAATACAGTGCTTTTGTAATCATATACACTGTATTCTCCTGTCAACGCTTGAGAAGAGAGAACTATCATTTTGACTATATTTGATATTTCAATGAAAATCCCATCTTCCACCATCAATTGTATACTGATGTTTGATGATTTGAAGAAGTTTCCATACATTGAGTTCTGGCTCCATATATTCCAAACCTTGTTTCTCCTCTACTCCCCTTGTTCTTTTTTGCCAGGCACAGTAGGATGTGATTAGAGTGTGGTACAAGCCGTGGTCCCGTATCTAGTGAGAAAATGCTGAGTGGGTCAGTGTGGTAGGCAATGTTAGCTTCCTGGAGGCTGGTCCTACCTACATTGGGCCGATTACCAATAACTTAACACAAAATCATTACAAATCACAGACATACATCCCACTAAGCCTAAACTAAATAAACTTAAACTTATTCAAACTCCCCTCTGCCAGATCCCATACACCATTGTGGTGTTTTTTTTTTCCAGTGCCATCTGATAAGAAAGATGTAGAAAGAAAAGGAAGAGTGAAAAATATGGTGAAGAGATGGAAAAGATGGTTTGCAATGTTTCTGTGTCAGCATTCTGTGACTCAGGTACCCCCTTTCAAGTCCCCATGTGGCAAGGGCTCTCGGATTGATGGGAGATGATGCAGTTTCTCGCCACCCTGCCCCACAGGTTAGTAGAGTGGAAGCAGAAGCATTGTGCACCTCCCACTGAGGCACCTGGAGTAAGCCCCTGTGCCCCTGAGAAGTCCCAGCCTCAGGGAACCTTAGGGCCCACGGTCTCCCTCAACATCCCCTTAGGATCTTAGTGTCAGGGAGCCCAAACTTTCACTCAGGCCCCATGTCCATGCTGCTCAGGGGACCCCAATTTCCAGCAGTCCCTTTATTTACAGGATCTGCTGCTTTGCTTATCTATGCTGCAGAAATCTCTGAGGCTCATTTCCATTAAGTCACACAGTTCATGAAAGAGGAAGGTCCAGGACAATTTTGTTTTGGTTTCTAGTTCTGTTATAAATCAAACAGATAACAAGCCTCATCTGCACCTATATGTGTATGTGTATGTGTGTGTGTCTGTGTGTGTCTGTGTGTGTCTGTCTCTGTGTGCATACATGTCTATTAGATTATGATACTAGACAACCGTATATAAAATACATATGTGTGCATAACTGGATCAATAAATGATATGATGCTAGACAATAGAATTCATTACCTAAATATATTTATTTACATAATATTACACTGCCTTCTGCCACAAAGGATTTGCATAACTTGCCTTAATATTAACTCATACTTAAGAATATTTATCTAATCTAATGCAAAGAAAAGATGAATGTTTCTCAAACCAAAAGGAACAGCTATCTCCTGCCATCGTCTGTAACACATTTCTGCTTGTTAAGTGCCAGTGGGATGACTGTGGATGCTTCAAGAGCTGGCGTCAGTTCTGTCATGGGAAACATACAGGGAAGAGCTCAGTATGGGTCCCCTAGCACTTGTCTTCAGTTTTTTGGTTCAACCATTAGATATTATAAGCTTTGCCAGAGATGTTGAGGTTGGGGCTGTCATTTACATTTGCCATACTCGGGAGAGGCTGAAACATAAACACAAATGCCAATGTACTCAGTTGCAGTGAGTACTGCATTTGCCCGGGTAACCAGCATGGGTCACCCACCAAGTCTTGATGGACAATCTGCTCCAAAGACCTCATTAGGAATCAGAATGTTCCAAGAGAGCAAAGAATATCAGTGGATGGATGGGGCATTTCAACAAGCACGGAGCATGGAAATGGCATGGGCATTAAGCCACCACGACCAGGTTCTAATTTTGGCTCCAGTACTTAGAGTCGTGTGGCCTTTAGCAGGGACTTTATTCTCTCCGAGCCTCTTCTATCCTCTTCTGTATAATGGGGATGATAAGTGGGGTTGTTCTGAAGAATAAATGCTCTAGCTTGTCCCAAATATTATCTCATTTCATATTCACAACCATTCTACAATGTCAAGACCATTGGACTGGCTTTACCAATGAGAAGAGAAAGTACCAGACCTCATGATCCCAGTTAGAGGACACACTGGAATTCAATGCCAGGTCTCTGACTGCCCATCCTTCTTCCAGCTCTTCCCATGACACTCTTGGCCTCTCCATGAAGAACATGGTAGCAGGAGGCCATTAGGTAATGTCATTTTTTACTGCCCACATCGGTGTTTCAGAGAGTATAAGAACATAGTGATTTGCCCCTGTCATAAACATCTACAAAAAAAGCACCATGATAAATTTTCTCCCCCTGATACCCCAGCAGCCTTGATCAAGGCAGTATATTAAATACATTTTCCTGCTGTTTCTATGATTTCATTATCATAGCAGGTGGAAAAAGAGAGTCCCACAAGACCTCAGAGACCTGTTAGATGCCCCCTCAAAAATTCATGGAGTACTTAATTAAAATTTTCATAATTTTTAATCCAGATGAAGGAAAACATTCAGAGAGATGTAAATAAATTGCTAAATCAGAACACAAATTAGGTGGAAAGGAATTCCAGAGTTTATTAAATAATTATCACCATCTCTCCCCACTCACCAATTCATCCTTGCTTATTATAAACCTTTAAGGAACCTTATAATATTAGCCTTTTTGGCCACCAAAATATGGTATTCCTAGAAATTATATGTTTGTGTGTTCTTTTTATGCATGAAAATTAGAATGTTGTGCCTTATTAGTGACACGTGGGACTTGTCACTGTAAAATCTGGGCTAGGATATGAGCTTCCCTATGTGCAATCTCTCTAACCTTGAACAAGTTTCTTCACTCCTTTGGGGTCATTTATAAATGGGCCCAATGGTTTTATCTCACCAGGCTGTTCCAGAGCATAAATAAATGAGCAGATGTTAACATAATTAATTTAATAGTATAAACATGTATTCTATCTGCAAAAATGCCTACAGGGAAGGGTGGATATGGATGCAGGTGTGGTTTCTGTTTGGAGTGGGAAAGTGGTAAGACAGGACTGTTCAATTAAAAAAAAAAGCACACACACACATACACACACACAGGTGTTGATGTCCCATCAACCTGGATTAAAACCATGACTTTATTACATATTAGCAAGATTCTTAATCTATCTGAGACTCCAATGTATAAAATGAGCTTAATACCTACGTTAAAAAGTTGTGGATATAAAATTGAACGATGGCCAGGGATAGACGCAGCTCGACATAGAGAGGCAGGGCTGGGCAGGGGGAGAATTTGACGATCCCCATCTTTCCCCCTTCAGCTCCTCCTCCCAACACAAGCTGCGGGAATGCAATGATGTACCAGGAAGATAAAGCGTGGGACAGCCACCATGAAAAGCTTTGATTTCTTCCCCTTTCTATTGCTGCTTCTCTCTCCTTGGGACTTGTGCTAAGAGCTTGAACTGTACAATTTCATATCACTTAAGAAAGAAGAGATATTAGACAGTTCAAGGGGCAGCCACTTGGCAAACATGAAAGCCTGTTCCAAGACATCTTTATAAGCTCCATCCCCATCGGGGTGCTCCGCAGAGCTGCCCTCCTGCAGAGCTGACGGAGGCTTCAAGACCAGGCTGCTTGTGTCCCGTGGCAGCAATTAGAGAAGCTGCCTTCCAACACAGGGCTTTATTTTATCCTGTGATTGCTAGGGAAAGCTACAAACAGCATCCAGCAGGCAGTGATAGCATTACCTGCTATCATTGTCAATTTCTATTTCATTTATGTTCGGCTGCCTTAAATGCTGGAAAAGCAGTTTTACTTAAAATGCTGGGCTCTGCACTTCCAGGTTTATCAGAATAAAGCAGAAATCAGGTGGGTTAGTTTTAAGGGCACAGGGAAAAACACAGTTTGGTGGCAAGAGGTTTTGAATTATAGTGGGCAAAGATAGCCGAGTTCAGCTTAAGACTTTAAACATCCAAATCGGTGCGTTTAAAATAAATGCCCCCATAGACTCCATCTGCACTCTCATGCCTTTTGTTATCAACATAAAGCAAGCTGCTCAGCAGTAGTTCTCATAAATTCCAAGGATTAAACCGCACAGATTGCATTTGGGATTCAATAGCACATTCTGAGAATGAACAGTGTTTTTGTCTGGATACTTTTCAATAGTAGCAGGAGCAGTTACTGGTTTTTGAGAATTTAATTTGGCAATGATAATAGTTATTTATTGAGTACTTTAATGTACTAGGTAGAAACCATTCAAGGACTGTATATACTATTTCATTTAATTCTCACAAAACCATATAAGATACGTAATATTAAGGATGAAGAAATCGAGACTCAGAGAGATAATTAACTTGCCCCAAATCCAATAACTAGTAAATAGTAGAGATACAGAACTTAAGAAAGAAGAAATATTAGAGTTTCAAGGTGACAGCAGATCTTTCACACTCAAAAAACCACATCTTTTCCACCTGGCCTCACCTCTGATATATGCAAACTAAATATTGCCATATTTCTCCAAGTATAAGATGGCATCAATTGTAAGATGCACCTTCATGTATCACAAAGGAAAATAAATCTGCCAATTAAACTGACAATTCCAAGACACATTCTGATTTCAGAAATGTAAAATGTAGGGGAAAGAAATACCTTTTAAGATTCATGAAAAATCGTCATTTAAAAGCTAGATGGACATATAAAGAACTAAGAAATAATATGATGGCCCACCTTGAGGGCAAGCAGATGGTATACAAGGCATATTCTGGTTATGTCCAAAGCCAAGGATAAAATTCAGGCGGAGAGTCATTGTCGCTGTTTCAGCACTTCTGCCTGAAGGTGGCAGCGCAGGCCACTGGATATGGCCTTTGGCCGTCTTGGGGTACGGGTTTCAGAGGAGGACCAGGAGCAGATGGGAAACTTGTTTTCACAGCATTAATTTTTATCAGCCACTTCTGTGCTGGTTCAAACCTCAGTATCATTTCCATACCATTTCCCTCTCTTTTCCTGTTTTCTGGTGTCTTCTTTCTCCCCATTAACTCTTTTTCTACCCATATTTTCAAAGTCCAAAACAGGTAGACTTGGAATGGAAACAAAAGCATCCTTCTTTTCCCTCAAAAGTCAAATCAGAAGTTTGGGAGTTAGCTAAAGAGAAGGAAGCGGTGCCTTGATTATTCTATTATTCTAGGATGTTCTGGTGTCTTGATTATGTCTATCTGGAGAATATTCTAGATATAATCTCAAAATAGAGATTATTCTATCTGGAATATATTTCTCAGGGAGGTCTTCCAACCTCTTTATGTAGCTGGTGATCAGATCTATTTGTATAACTTTCTTCCTAGAATCTTCAGATACCTCTCCAAGGCCCATAGAATGAAGTCTGAGCATGTAAACCTGATTCTAGACCACTTCCCCTACTTCCTTACCTACCACTTATGCCAGGCTCTGGCTACCTGAGTACACCTGTGAACACAGTGTCCATTCCCAAACCAGGAATCTCCTTGAAATGTTCTTACCCCTATTCTCTGCCCATAGAACATGCCTGTTCTTTAAAACTAAGTTTTGGTCCTTCAGCCTTTTCTCACTTAAACCTCATTGCCCTCCACATACAGTCCTTAGCAACTCTCTGTGCGTATGTTCATTGATAGCTGGTCGTTTCATTAGGTATCATGGTGGCAGTATTTCTCCCTGCCTTATTTATGTCTGTATCCCAAGCACCTAGCATAGGGCTGGGGTTATAGTGAATATTCAATTGATATTTATTGTATGAATAATTGAATGCCTCTTTTCTAAAATGTACCAGAACTGATATTCCCTGGGGAAGTTATTTTTAACTTTTGCACATTAAAATCACCTGGGAAACTTTTAAAACTCCTGATATTCAGATCATGAAATCAGAAGCTCTGAGGGTGGGGCCCAGGCATCAGTATCATTTAAGGCTCCCCAGGTGATCCCAAGGTACAATCAACGTTGAGAATCACTGTCATGGCAGTGGTTCCCAAATTGTGGTACTATGATCATCAGTCTCAACATTACTCTCATCTCCTTTGAAATGAAAAATCCTGGCACCAACACCAAACTATAGAATCAGAAAGGTGGAGAGGAGGGTGATAAATATCCGTGTTTTAACAAGTCCTTCAGGTGATGCATACTAAAGTTTGAAAAGCACTGTCCTAGAAGTTTACTTGAAATAAATCTATACAGGTGAGTAAATGAATCCTTCCCTCTCTTTTTTCTGATTTGATTCTGGTCTCTATTTCTTCCATACAGCCATGCTCACAGACAAACGACAAACTCATTTTAGCTGATTTTTTTCTAACTTAACTTGGTCTTGTGATCAACATCACTTTATAGTAAAATAGCTTGAGAAGATATTTTACATGTTTTTTCAATTCTTAAAACAACCAGGGAAGTATTATTCTCCTGGCTGTTTTTCAACTTAAACAACCTAATCTTATACCTAAAGAAACTAGAGAAAGAAGAACAAACAAAACCCAACGTTAGTACAAGGAAAGAAATCATGAAGATCAGAGCAGAAATAAATGAAATAGAGACCTGAAAAACAATAGAAAATATCAATAAAACTAAAAGCTGGTTCTTTGAAAAGATAAAGAAAATTGATAAACCTTGAGCAGATGCATCAAGAAAAAAAAAAGGGGGAGAGGGCCCAAATCAATAAAATCAAAATTATAAAGGAGAAGTCACAACCAATACCACAGAAATACAAAGGAGGATAAGAGACTACTATGAACAACTATATGCCAGTAAAATGGACAACCTAGAAGAAACAGGTAAATTCTTAGAAAAGTATAATCTCCCAAAACTGAACTGGGAAGAACAGAAAATGTGAACAGACCAATAACCAGTATTGAAATTGAATCAGTAATTTTAAAAACTCCCAAAAAACAAAAGTCCAGGACAAGATGGCTTCACAGGTGAATTCTACCAAACATTTAGAGAAGAGTTAACACCTATCCTTCTGAAAATAGTCCAAAAAATTGCAGAGGAAGGAACATTTCTGAACTCATTCTATGAGATAAGCATCACCTGGAAAACAAAACCAGACAAAGATACCACAAAAAAAGAAATTACAGGCCAATATCACTGATGAAAATAGAAGCAAAAATCCTCAACAAAATACTAGCAAATTGAATGCAACAATACATTAAAAAGATCATACACCATGATCAAGTAGAATTTAATCCAGGGATGCAAGGATTTTTCAATATCCACAAATAAACCAATTCAATACACCACATCAACAAATTGAAGAATAAAAACCATATGAGCATCTCAATAGATGCAGAAAAAGGTTTTGATAAAGTTCAATATTCATTTATGATAAAAACTCTCCAGAAAGTGGGCACAGAGGGAACATACCTCAACGTAATAAAGGCCATATATGACAAACCCACAGATAACATCATAATCAATGGTGAAAAGCTGAAAGCATTTTCTCTAAGATCAGGAACAAGACAGGGATGTCCACTCTCACCACTTTTATTCAACAGTTTTGGAAGTCCTAGTCACAGCAATCAGAGAAGAAAAACAAATAAAATAAACCCAAACTGGAAAGGAAGAAGTAAAACAGTCACTGTTTGCAGATGACATGATACTATACATAGAGAATCCTAAAGATGCCACCAGAAAACTATTAGAGCTCATCAATGAATTCAGTAAAGTTGCAGGATACAAAATTAATACACAGAAATCTGTTGCATTCCTATACATTAACAACACTAGCAGAAAGAGAAATTAAGGAAACAATCCCATTTACCATTGCATCAAAAAGAATAAAATGCCTAGGAATAAACCTACCTAAGGAGGCAAAAGACCTGTACTTGGAAAACTATAAGACACTGATGAAAGAAATTGAAGACTACACAAACATGGAAAGATATACCGTGTTCTTGGATTGGAAGAATCAATTGTCAAAATGACTATACTACCCAAGGCAATCTACAGATTAATGGAATCCTTATCAAAATACCAGTGACACTTTTCAAAGAACTAGAACAAATAATTTTAAAATTTGTATAGAAATCCAAAAGACCCCAAATAGCCAAAACAACCTTGAGAAAGAAGAACAAAGCTGGAAGAATCACTCACTCCCTGACTTCAGTCTATACTACAAAGCTACAGTAATCAAAACAATATGGTATTGGCAAAAAAACAGACACATATATCAATGGAACAGAATAGAGAGCCCAGAAATAAACCCACATATTTATGCTCAATTAATCTACGACAAAGGAAGCAAGAACATACAATGGGGAAAAGACAGTCTTTTCAATAAGTGGTGCCAGGAAAACTGGACAACTACATGTAAAAGAATGAAACTAGAACGTTCTTTAACACCATATACAAAAATAAGCTAAAAATGGATTAAATACCTAAATGTAAGACTAGGTACTATAAAACTAGAGGCAAACATAGGCAGAACACTCTTTGACATAAATCACAGCAATATCTCTTTGGATCCATCTCCTAAAGTAAAGGAAATAAAAGCAAAACTAAACAAATGGGACCAAATTAAACTTTAAAGCCTTTGCACAGCAAAGGGAACAACTAATGAATGGGAGAAAATCTTTGCAAATGATTTGATGGTTAAGGGGTTAATATCCAACATGTATAAATGGCTCATACAACTCAACATCAAGAAAAAAAACAAACAACCCGATAAAAAATGGACAGAAGAACTGAATGGACATTTTTCCAAAAAGGAAATGCAGATGGACAACAGGCATGTGAAAAGATGTTCAATATCGCTACTCATCAGGGAAATGCAAATCAAAACCACAATGAGATATTACCTCACACCAGTCAGAATGGTTATCATAAAAAAAAACACAAATAACAAATGTTGGTAGGATGTGGAGAAAAGAGAACCCTCGTACACTGTTGGTTAGAATGTAAATTGGTACAGTCACTGTGGAAAACAGTATGGAGGTTTCTCAAAAAACTAAAAATAGAGCTACCATATGACCCAGGAATTCCACTCCTGGGTATATATCTGAAAGAAACAAAACCACTAATTCGGAAAGATACATACACCACTATGTTTATAGCAGCATTATTTATAATTGCCAAGGTAAGGAAGCAACCTAAGTGTCCATCAACTGATGAATGGATAAAGAAGATGTGATATATATACATATATATGTATGTACATATCACATTTTATGTATATACATATACAATGGAATACTACTCAGCCATAAAAAGAATGAAATTTTGCCATTTTCGCAACATGGATGGACTTGGAGGGCATTATACTAAGTGAAATAAGTCAGGTAGAGAAAGACAAATACTGTATGATATCACTTATATGTGGAATCTAAAAAATACAACCAACTAGTGAATAAAACAAAAAAAGCAGATTCACAGACATAGAGAACAATCTAGTGGTTACCAGTGGGGAGAGGGAAGGGGGAAGGGGCAATATAGGGGTAGGGAAGAAAAAAGAAGGATTATTATGGTACTATATGAAATCATGTGTGTGAGACTTTTGAAAATTGTAAAGTACTATAGAATTTAAAGAATCTTTCATTCAATTAAAAATAAACGAATAGAAATAAAAAATAGAAAAAAGAGAAACAGACAAAAAAATAGTTTTATGTTATGTGTTTTTAAACCACAATTTAAACAATAAAAATAAATAAAGGAATAGGAGGCAAGTGGTGGGGAGTTAAATTTTAGCTCTGCTTTTGACAAATGACTATCTTTTTTGTTTCAGTTTTCTTACTTATTGAGGCAATTGACCTAAATAATCTTTAAGGTCCTTTCCAATTTAAAATCCAGCTGCACAGCTATGGGGGAATGTCTTAGCCATTGACTCTGAATAAAACAAAGTCCTCTATAGAACAAAATTTTGACTTCCAAAAACTCCCTCTACTATGCCCAATAGTATCAGAGAGAGAATCAATTCACACTTGATGCTTAGTGATCAGCTTCTCACAAAGTAATTCATGCTGGAATAACATGATAATTTGAAAAAGGATAATGTTTATCTTAAGGTAAATGAGTACCTATTTATTAAATATTCATATTGTGTTCATTGTATTTTTGATCATTAATCTTTATTTTCTGTGTGCAAGAAAAACTAGAGCAAAGGTCATTAGAAGAAAGATAATTATTTTAGAAATTTTCCTAATGTCAAATGAAGATGGTCTGAAAGAAGGACGTGATAGAGAGATGAAAAGGAAGGAATAGAGATGAGAAATGTTGAAGGTGAAGCTTGTTGGGCATTAGGAATGTACCAAAGGTGCTTCTGAGACTTCAGTATAAATGGATTAGGGTAACAATGATACAATCAATATTTGTAGAAAAGATGGTAACTATGTTGAAATACACAAGAGAGAGGTTGGGTCCAGAGAGAAAGAGACATCTTGATGAGACAGAATGGTTTCGGATGGAGTTTTGAGACAGAGGAACAGCCAGTCTTGGGCTGAACCTTGGAGCAGGGCTGCAGTTAGCCAAAGACATCACATTTGGAACAGGTGCTTTAGATGATATACAATTCAATAAACAAGGGAGTTTGTGAATACGGAAGAAGAAGCCCTGAGATGGGTGTAAACAGGAAGGATGAGGAAGTGATGAAGACAGAAGAATGAGGTCAAAGACACAGAGGGTAGGCCAAAAGACTTCCCTATACCAGAAGGCAGAGGAAAGCGCCAACAGGAGGTGTTGTTTAGCATCAACACTTGCTAACGTGTATGGGAAGGAGGACACTCAAAGTGAGAAAATTCCAGAAAAGGTAGAAAAGAAAGATTTCTAGGCCTGGATGGGAGAATTAGCCAATTATTCCTACTTGGTATAATAGGAGGGAAAGATGAGAGAATGAATGTTAAAAGAGAGTTTATTAGTCAAGTATATTGCTAGAAGCCACAGCAGAAGAATTTAGCTAACTCATGCAAAGAGCAATGTATTTGGAAGGATTTGGGGCAACTATCAAAATTCATAGGAAGACCAGATAACCAGGCTCAGAAAAGGGCTAAACCAAGGAAGACTGAGTTCAAAAAAATACATGCAAGTTCAAACCATAGGATGAATTTAGGTTAGACCACTGCTACTGACATGGCTGCCACTTGGACACTCAAACTGACAGCACAAGTGTCATCCTTCCACAGCTACTGTCAACTCAAAACTCTGAAACCTGCAATTGTTCTGCCAAGATTCAAAAGCCTGGTGGCATGTATCTTATTGGCTAAACCTCCATCACCTGCCCACTCCCCCACTGCCATGACTTTCAACTGTACTTGACCCTTCTGCTTTGACACGCAGAGCTGAGGCATACTTGGTGTCCTACCAGGACACGCAGTGTGAAATTCCCTCAAAATGTAAGGTTCTTACAATCATGAGTAGCCAAAACAAGAGAAACATATCCACCACATCCCACCTTACCATTTCCCAGACCTGCACTTCAAAAACAAAAGCAAGACAAAATCACAAAGGCAAAAGGCTTCTGCCTAACTTAAAAACAACTCACCCTTTTACAACAAAAAATATTCTTCTCCCCAGACCACGCCAATAAAATCTCTCCTTTTTAATCAAGCTCCCAAGACCTGTGGCTAACATCTATTCCTGTTTTGGTTTTTTTTGTTGTTTTTTGTTTTGGTTTTGTAGCAATTTTATTAAACCATTTAAACCATTTCTATTCAAAGTAGAACAAGAAATATTTCACACTCGAATTCTTATGCCATAGGCAATGGTTATGGACTAAATTGTGCCCCTCATTCTTATGTTGAAGTCCTAACCCCCAATACCTCAGAATGTGAACGTATTTGGAGAGATGGCCTTTTAAAGAATGAGTAAGCTAAAATGAAGCAGTTAGGGTGGGCCTAATACAATATGACTGATGTCCTTATAAGAAGAGGAAATTTGAACACACAAAGAAACACCAAGGAC
The DNA here is from genome assembly GCF_949987535.1 of Balaenoptera acutorostrata. Taxonomy (NCBI): domain Eukaryota; kingdom Metazoa; phylum Chordata; class Mammalia; order Artiodactyla; family Balaenopteridae; genus Balaenoptera; species Balaenoptera acutorostrata. The sequence continues at coordinate 47,043,065 of NC_080066.1, forward strand.
TTGCCGGCACAGTGAGAAGACAGCTACCTGCAAGCCAAGGAGAGGAGCTTTAGAAAAAATCAAACCTGTTGATAGCTTGGCCTTGGACTTCCAGCCTCCAGAACTATGAAAAAATAAATTTCTATTGTTTAAGCCACCCACTCGGTGGTACTTTGTTATGACAGCCCTAGAAAACTCATACAGCAACCAATTCAAAGAAACCAACAAAATCATTAGTAAAGAAAAAATTTGTGAACTACCATCTGCATTCATTGGTGTTTTAAATATTTTTCACATATCATAATTGTATAAATTTTATAATTTTTAGTAAGAAAGCATACTTGAAAAGCCCAATGACAAATCAGTTTTAAAATGTTCCTGCAGGGCTTCCCTGGTGGCGCAGTGGTTGAGAATCTGCCTGCTAATGCAGGGGAAATGGGTTCGAGCCCTGGTCTGGGAAGATCCCACATGCCGCGGAGCAACTAGGCCCGTGAGCCACAACTACTGAGCCTGCGCGTCTGGAGCCTGTGCTCTGCAACAAGAGAGGCCACGATAGTGAGAGGCCCTCACACTGCGATGAAGAGTGGCCCCTGCTTGCCGCAGCTAGAGGAAGCCCTCGCACAGAAACGAAGACCCAACACAGCCAAATAAATAAATAAATAATAATTAAAGGCGCTAATAATTAAAAAATATATATATATGTTCCTGCAGCTTTGGGGCAGGTTGTAAGGATCATCTTCAAGGTCTCCCAACTTACTTGATTAGAAGGCCAAATATTTGCTGTTTGTATTATTCTGAACTTTTTAAGTGATCTGGGTTGTTTTTCTTTCAGCAAAAGCTTTATTTGATTAAGGGCATTAGGCTTGACTTCCAAATTTAACTGGCCATTTACTGAACATATTCATAAGTGTCTTAGGTCAACCACCCCAAAATATGACTCTAAGTCAACATTGTACAGGAGATTTACGAATAAAGTAATCCCAAGGGAAAACTTGTGGAAAAGTGATGAAAGCAGGAAAAGGAAGGGGAGGAAGCCAAATAAGGACATGGTTTCAGGCAAAGTGTTACAGAGAATCAGTTCAGTTTATCCCAAAGGAGATCTCTGGGGTGCAATTTGCACCTCAGCACTGGCTTGACCCAAGGCAAGGGCATAGAGCTTTCCAGCTCCCAAATTCATCAGTCATTGGCTTAGAGGCAAGGAGATTCCCAGAACCTGCCAAGGACAGCCTGTTGAAAAAAGAGCTACAGGTGCTGGTTATTGAGAGCAAAATCTCCTTAAAGCCCTGGCTCCAAACAGTAGAATTAAAGGAACCAAGGAGATCTGGTGGGAATACCAATATTATACATTATGGTAATCACTGGATTGTTTTGTTATTTCAACTTCTCTGTAAGGTTCTGGGCCACATCCTGGAAGGTCTTCATAACTTCTGGAGCTGGCATAGCTTTAAGAACTTCAGCATCACTAAGATTTTTATTAAGCCTAGACACTCCTATCATTTCTACCATGCCCCCTTCTGCTCCAGGAATTCCTTCAGAAAAATTACCAGGCATTCCCCAAAGAAAGCCACCTGGAATGAGTTAACTGAGCTGCAATTATAAATGGGATCGTTTTCTTAATTTCTCTTTCTGATAGTTTGCTGTTAGTGTATAGAAACGCAACAGATTTTTGCATATTGATTTTGTATCCTCCACATTTACTGAATTTGTTTATTAGTTCTAATAGTCTTTTGGTAGAGTCTTTAGAGTTTTCTATATGTGATGTCATCTGCAAATAATGACAGTTTTACTTCTGCCTTTCTGATTTGGATGTCTCTTATTTCTTTTTCTTGCCTAATTGCTCTGGCTAGGACTTCTAATACTGTGTTCAATACTATGTCAAATAAAGGTGGTGAAAGGGGGCATCCTTGTCTTGTTCCTGATCTTAGAGGAAAAGATTTCAGTTTTTCATCACTGAGTATGACGTTAGCTGTGGGCTTGTCATATATGGTCTTTATTATGTTGCGGTACATAGAATGTCATTTTTATTTTTTCTCCCATTGGGCCCTCTCACATTCTTCTCAAGCCTTCTTTATCCTTTCCTTCCTCCCTTTGATCTTTTTCTCTCATGATATTCTTCACTTGTACTCTCTGACGTTCTATATTTTTCTGTGCTCCTGGTTGAATTTTTTTCAGCATTGTGCAGGCACCCTCACTGTAATCCAGTTTACAAGCAAGAACAAAATCATCAGCTCCTTTTTCTGTGTCTTAGGAGAATGTGTGCTTTCTCCTCTCACTTTAGGCTGTGCTGAATCAGGATTTGTTTTCATCTCTATGACACAGCTTTGGATGGAAGTGTTTAGCTTCTGCAAATTGAAGAAGTCACTTACTCTTTTGGCCTAAACATTGACCAATTGAGAATTTGGCTTAATATGGTATGGCAGAAGTAGGTATATGAGAGATGTGAGTCATATCCTGATACAACTTAACTGTGCCTTCAGGGCCTGCTGAGACCTAACCTTTGTGTAATTCTACATGATGATGTTTTGCTAAATGGAATAGACACACAGATCATAATGAGTAACTCAGGGCCTATGGTCAGCTGGTTTTGTATAACCAGATAAATTTTTATCAAGGTTCAATAGCAAAATAAAAGCTCTTTCTGTAAAGGAGAATAACTTCTTGCTGAAGAATAACTCTACTAAAACCCCAGTGGTCTGAGATTCTCTTACTGGAGATTGTCATAGTCTCATATAATACCTTGATCTACTTCCAAAATTTTAAGTACCATCCACTGGATCTGCTTAAACTGCAATCTGGACTGTCTAGGGAAACTTCTTTTGTTCTGGGCCCAATTCAGATTAGAACATTGTATTAGTTTCCTACAGCTGTTGTAACAAGTTACCACAGCCTTGGTTGCTTGACAATAGGAATTTATTCCCTCCCAGTTCTGGAGGCCAGAGTCAAAAATCAAAGTGTCAGCAGGGTTGGTTCCTTCTGGAGGCTCTGAGGGAGAATCCATCCCATGCTTTTCTCTAGCTTCTGGTGGTTGCAGCAATCCTGGGAATTCCTTGGTTTGTAGATATATCACTCCAATATCTGCTTCTGTCTTCATGCTGCTTTCCCCTCTGTGTCTGCTTATATCTTTCCCTTTTCTCATAAGGACACTGTCCTTGGATTTAGGGCATGCCCTAAATCCAGGATGATCTCATATCAAGATCCTTGACTTAATTACATCTGCAGAGACCCTTTTTCCAAATAAGGTCACATTCACAGGTCCTGGGGTTTAGGACAAGGGGTTTCAATCCACTACAGAAATCTTTCTGATTATTCAATTATTAGCTTTAAATATCCATCCAAATAAAGTATATGTTCTTAATAGTACACAGTTCAAGGTGAAATAATGTGTCCTTTACTTCGGAAAAAAAATATTCCAACCTATCTCTGACCATGAAGTAGAAGCCTGTTATATTTTCACAGAATTTATCTCCCACTCCATGACATACATGAGTTTTATTAAGGCCAAAGAAACTGCTTCTCTTCGGATTCTAGGAGCTCATGTCACCAATATATTTGACCTGTGTGATATCTTATGAGAAGATAAGATAGTCATGTCTCTGTATATTAAATTGTGGCAAGTGCCAAACAGTTGAAATAATTCTGAGCTAAGATGGTGATGACACAATGCAAGGTATCTAGCTAGGTAAAATAAACTGTATTCCAGTGGCTCAATAGGAGGACTTTTATTGATTTGTTCCTGGAAAAAGATTACATCCAAATAGTAGATGCAATTGATGTCACCACCTGCTAAACTTAGGATAATTTTCATTCTCTAAGACCAGTCCAAGACCAACTGACTCTGGCCACATTTGAGAGGTAAGTAAAAATAAAACAGAAATCACTATCCCTGTATCTTTCAAGAATTTTTATAGTAGGAATTTCTCCACAGAAATTGTAATACATTTGCATTATTATTTTTGTAGCTAGAGAGGGCTTCAGGGGCCTCAACTTGGCTCTTCCTACGTTAATAGCCCTTATATTAAATATAGAAAGCATGTTTATCCAGGATAGAGGATATATGTAGCAACTCCATGCTCATGAACCAGATAATTGATGACAAAAAGGGTTTGTGACCGACGAGAACTATGAGAGACATTTGTGGATCAAACCTCCATTGACCCCTGTAAGACGATATTCTGACCAGTGGAAAACCATGGTCTACTGAGTTCCCAAGAATTGGTGTAACATATAGCTAGTGTCCAGTGATCCTCAAAACGTCTGAGTATCTCACTTTCCTAAGGGAAAAATAACCCTGATAAATAGTTTCAGGAAAGTTGGATAAAAGATCCAATATGTGTATTTCTGACTTTTTTTTTTCCAAAACCTGTCCTCAAGGGAAACCCAGTCTGGGAATTAGGCAGTGAGTCATGACATTTTGATTCAAATTAGGCTTCTATTCTCTAGACCAGGAGTTATTTTTCAATTATAAAAACCATGAAAAGGGGTATTTCCACTTTGGGGAAGATAGACTAGATGTATTTTTCCCTGTTCCTCTCACTAAGTACAACTAAAACTCCTGGACATTTCTATTAAAGAAGAAATAGACACACCCACTAGCATAGCTGGAGACAGTCCATTAGTGCTCTGTGTGTGGTTGCTTTTTCTCTGTATTACCTCAATCGCTGAAGATGTTCTCTTGTTTATCCCCCAAAGTTCAGCAGACTCTCTGGGGCTTGCTCTAACATGGAACAATAATATTATAATTAGTTCAAGAATGACAATTCTATTATAACTTCACTTTTATCTCCTGAGATGTCCAGACACCTTGCCAACACTCAGATTGTAGCTTTGTCTGAAGATGGGACTAACTATGAGAGGAAGTGGGAAATCCCTGTACAGAAGCAAAAGTAAGAAAGGAAAATTGTGATCTGGTGCCTGTCCTGGTATGTACATGATATGTGGGGAATTACAGAATGCACTTGTAATTTATAAATTTATGCTGACATATATAAGCTTAGCCAAAACATTTTTAAGGGAAAAAAGAGTGATTCTTATCACATTTGGTGTATTCCACGTCTCGACGTAATTGTAAATTACAAATAGAACCCACCTAATAGTCTATGTTAACCAACCTTCCTGCTTTGTCTCAGAATGAGGGGTTTCATGGAACATAGGAATTTCAGTGCTAAACCTGAAACAGTCCTGAGCAAAATGGGATGAGTTGGTCACCTTACCTAATACAAATACCCGTCATATACCAAGGGTTGGCAAACAACCTGCTGCTTATCTTTTGTAGATAAAGTTTTATTGGAACACAGCCATAGCCATTCATTTACATGTTGTCTGTGGTTGATTTCACATTGCACTGGAAGAGTTGAGCGGTTGTGAGAGAGACTGCATGGCCTGAAAAGCTGAACATATTTACTATTTTACCCCTTACAGAAAAAGTATGCCAACTCCAGATCCACACATAACCTGGAGGAGATCTTGAAGAGGAGCTGTGTGCAAAGATAGCTAAAGGATTCATTAGGGATGACCGAACCCACATCTGAACTAGGTACCATACATACTTCACTATAGATTGACTAGCATAAAGTGGCTTTACAGGCACACCTCAGAGATACTGCGGGTTCCTTTCCAAACCATTGCAATAAAATGAATATTGTAATAAAATGAGTCATAATTTTTTTGTTTCCCAGTGCATGTAAAAGTAGTCTATTGAGTGAGCGATAGCATTATGTCTAAAAAAAGCATATATACCTTAATTTTATTGCTAAAAAATGCTAACCATCAACTGAGACTTCAGCTATTTGTGATCTTTTTGCAATAGTAACATCAAAGATCACTGATCACAGATCATTATAACATATAAAAAAATACTGAAACAGTTTGAAATATTGTAAGAATTACCAAAATGTGAGACAAGGACAGGAAGTGAGCACAAGCTGACCAAAAAATGGCACCAATAGACTTGCTAGACCCAAGGTGGCTACAAAACTTTAATTTGCAAAAAATGCACTATCTGTGAAGCGCAATAAAGTGAAGCACAATAAAATAAAGTGTGCCTACACAGGGTGAAGTTTTGGGGTTTTTTTAAACATCTTTATTGGAGTATAATTGCTTTACAATGGTGTGTTAGTTTCTGCTGTATAATAAAGTGAATCAGCTATACATATACATATATCCCCATATTTCCTCCCTTTTGCGTCACCTTCCCAACTTCCCTATCCCAACCCTCTAGCTGGACACAAAGCACCGAGCTAATCTCCCTGTGCTATGCAGCTACTTCCCACTAGCTATCTATTTTACATTTGGTAGTGTACATATGTCCATGCCACTCTCGCACTTTGTCCCACCTTACCCTTCCCCCTCCCCGTGTCCTCAAGTCCATTCTCTACGCCTGCGGCTTTGATACTGTCCTGCCTCTAGGTTCTTCAGAACCCTTTTTTTTTTTTTTTTTAGATTCCACATATATGTGTTAGCATATGATATTTGTTTTTCTCTTTCTGACTTACTTCACTCTGTATGACAGTCTCTAGGTCCAACCACCTCACTACAAATAACTCAAATTCATTTCTCTTTATGGCTGAGTAATATTCCACTGTATATATGTGCCACATCTTCTTTATCCATTCATCTGTCAGTGGACATTTAGGTTGCTTCCATGTCCTGGTTATTGTAAATAGTGTTACAATGAACATTGTGGTACATAAATCTTTATGAATTATGGTTTTCTCAGGGTATATGCCCAGAAGTGGGATTGCTGGGTCATATGGTAGTTCTAGTTTTAGTTTCTAAAGGAACCTCCATACTGTTCTCCATAGTGGCTGTATCAATTTACATTCCCATCAACAGTGCAACAGGGTTCCTTTTCTCCACACCCTCTCCAGAATATATTGTTTGTAGATTTTTTGAAGATGGCCCTTCTGACTGGTGTGAGGTGTTACCTCATTGGACTTTTGATTTGCATTTCTCTAATGATTAGTGATGTTGAGCATCCTTTCATGTTTTTGTTGGCAAGCTGTATATCTTCTTCGGAGAAATGTCTATTTAGGTCTCCTGCCCATTTTTGGATTGGGTTGTTTGTTTTTTTGATATTGAGCTGCATGAGCTGCTTGTATATTTTGGAGATTAATCCTTTGTCATTTACTTTGTTTGCAAATATTGTCTCCCATTCTGAGGGTTGTCTTTTTGTCTTGTTTATGGTTTCCTTTGCTGTGCAAAAGTTTTTAAGTTTCATTAGGTCCCATTTGTTTATTTTTGTTTTTATTTCCACTCCTCTAAGAGGTGGGTCAAAAGGATCTTGCTGTGATTTATGTCATAAAGTGTTCTGCCTATGTTTTCCTCTAAGAGTTTTATAGTATCTGGCCTTACATTTAGGTCTCTAATCCATTTTGAGTTTATTTTTGTGTATGGTGTTAGGAAGTGTTCTAATTTCATTCTTTTACATGTAGCTGTCCAGTTTTCCCAGCACCACTTACTGAAGAGGCTGGCTTTTCTCCATTGTATATTCTTGCATCCTTTATCAAAGATAAGGTGACCATTTCTATCCTGTTCCATTGATCTATATTTCTGGTTTTGTGCCAGTACCATAATGTCTGGATTGCTGTAGCTTTGTAGTATAGTCTGAAGTCAGGGAGCCTGATTCCTCCAGCTCCGTTTTTTTCCCTCAAGACTGCTTTGGCTATTCGGGGTCTTTTGTGTTTCCATACAAATTGTGAAATTTTTTGTTCTAGTTCTGTGAAAAATGCCATTGGTAATTTGATAGGGATTGCATTGAATCTGTAGATTGCTTTGGGTAGTATAGTCATTTTCACAATGTTGATTTTTCCAGTCCAAGAATATGGTATATCTCTCCATCTGTTTGTATCATCTTAATTTCTTTCATCAGTGTCTTATAGTTTTCTGCATACAGGTCTTTTGTCTCCTTAGGTAGGTTTATTCCTAGGTATTTTATTCTTTTTGTTGCAATGGTAAATTGGAGTGTTTCCTTAAATTCTCTTTCAGATTTTTCATCATTAGTGTATAGGAATGCAAGAGATTTCTGTTCATTAATTTTCTATCCTGCTACTTTACCAAATTCTTTGATTAGCTCTAGCAGTTTTCTGGTAGCATCTTTAGGATTCTCTATGTATAGTATCATGTCATCTGCAAACAGTGACAGTTTTACCTCTCTTTTCCGATTTGTATTCCTTTTATTTCTTTTTCTTCTCTGATTGCTGTGACTAAAACTTCCAAAAGTATGTTGAATAACAATGGTGAGAGTGGGCAACTTTGTCTTGTTCCTGATCTTAGTGGAAATGGTTTCAGTTTTTCACCATTAAGAACAATGTTGGCTGTGGGTTTGTCATATATGCCTTTATTATGTTGAGGTAAATTCCCTCCATGCCTACTTTCTGGAAGGTTTTTATCATAAATGGGTGTTGAATTTTGTTGAAAGCTTTTTCTGCATCTGTTGAGATGATCATATGGTTTTTCTCCTTCAATTTGTTAATATGGCTTATCACATTGATTGATTTGCCTATATTGAAGAATCCTTGCATTCCTGGGATAAACCCCACCTGATCATGGTGTCTTACCCTTTTAATGTGCTGCTGGATTCTGTTTGCTAGTACTTTGTTGAGGATTTTTGCATCTATGTTCATCAGTGATATTAGCCTGTAGTTTTCCTTTTTCATGACATCTTTGTCGGTTTTGGTATCAGGGTGATGGTGGCCTCATAGAATGAATTTGGGAGTGTTCCTCCCTCTGCTATGTTTTGGAAGAGTCTGAGAAGCATATGTGTTAGCTCTTCTCTAAATATTTGATAGAATTCGCATGTGAAGCCATCTGGTCCTGGGCTTTTGTTTGTTGGAAGATTTTTAATCACAGTCTCAATTTCAGTGCTTGTGATTGGTCTGTTTATATTTTCTATTTCTTCCTGGTTCAGTCTCAGAAGGTTGTGCTTTTCTAAGAATTTGTACTTCTAGGTTGTCCATTTTATTGGCATATAGTTGCTTTAGTAATCTCTCATGATCCTTTATATTTCCGCTGTGTCAGTTGTTACTTCTCCTTTTTCATTTCTAATTCTATTGGTTTGAGTCTCCTCCCTTTTTTTTCTTGATGAGTCTGGTTAATGGTTTATCATTTTTGTTTACCTTCTCAAAAAAGCATCTTTCAGTTTTATTGATCTTTGCTATCGTTTCCTTCATTTCTTTTTCATTTATTTCTGATCTGATCTTTATGATTTCTTTCATTCTGCTAGCTTTGGGGTTGTTTTTGTTCTTCTTTCTCTAATTGCTTTAGGTGTAAGGTTAGGTTGTTTATTTGAGACATTTCTTGTTTCTTGTGTAGGATTGTATTGCTATATACTTCCCTCTTAGAACTGCTTTGTTGCATTCCATAGATTTTGGGTCATCGTGTTTTCATTGTCATTTGTTTCTAGGTATTTTTTGATTTCCTCTTTATTTCTTCAGTGATCTCTTGGTTATTTAGTAGTGTATTGTTTAGCCTCCATGTGTTTGTATTTTTTATGGATTTTTTCCTGTAATGGATATCTAGTCTCATAGTGTTGTGATCAGAAAAGATACTTCATGCAATTTCAAATTCTTAAATTTACCAAGGCTTGATTTGTGACCCAAGATATGATCTTTCCTGGAGAATGTTCCATGCACACTTGAAAAGAATGTGTATTCTGTTGGTTTTGGATGGAATGTCCTATAAATATCACTTAATTCCATCTTGTTTAATACATCATTTAAAGTTTGTGTTTCCTTATTTATTTTCATTTTGGATGATCTGTCCATTGGTGAAAGTGGGGTGTTAAAATCCCCTACTATTATTGTGTTACTGTTGATTTCCCCTTTTCTGGCTGTTAGCATTTGCCTTATGTATTGAGGTGCTCCTATGTTGGGTGCATAAATATTTACCCTTGTTATATCTTCTTCTTGGTTGGATCCCTTGATCATTATGTAGTGTCCTTCTTTGTCTCTTGTAATAGTCTTTTTTTTTAAGTCTATTTTGTCTGATATGAGAATTGTTATTCCAGGTTTCTTTTGATTTCCATTTGCATGGAATAACTTTTTCCATCCCCTCACTTTCAGTCTGTATGTTTCCCTAGGTCTGAAGTGGGTCTCTTATAGACAACATATATATGGGTCTTGTTTTTGTATCCATTTAGCCAGCCTATGTCTTTCGGTTGGAGCATTTAATCCATTTACATTTAAGGTAATTATCAGTATGTATGCTCCTATTACCATCTTCTTAATTGTTTGGGGTTTGTTATTATAGGTCTTTTCCTTCTCTTGTGTTTCCTGCCTAGAGAAGTTCCTTTAGCATATGTTGTAAAGTTGGTTTGGTGGTGCTGAATTCTCTTAGCTTTTTCTTGTCTATGAAGGTTTTAATTTCTCCGTCTAATCTCAATGAGATCCTAGGTGACTAGAGTAATCTTGGTTGTAAGTTTTTCCCTTTCATCACTTAAAATATGTCCTGCCACTCCCTTCTGGCTTGCAGAGTTTCTGCTGAAAGATCAGCTGTTAACCTTATGGAGATTCCCTTGTATGTTTTTTGTTGCTATATCCATGCTGCTTTTAGTATTTTTTCTTTGTATTTAATTTTTGATAGCTTGATTAATGTGTGTCTTGGCATGTTTCTCCTTGGATTTATACTGAATGGGACTCTCTGTGCTTCCTGGACTTGATTGACTATTTCCTTTCCCATATTAGCGAAGTTTTCAAGTATAATCTCTTCAAATATTTTCTCAGTCCCTTTCATTTTCTCTTCTTCTTCTGGGACCCCTATAATTCAAATGTTGGTGCATTTAATGTTGTCCCAGAGGTCTCTGAGACTGTCCTCAATTCTTTTCATTCTTTTTTCTTTATTCTGCTCTGTGGTAGTTATTTCCACTCTTTTATCTTCCAGGTCACTTATCAGTTCTTCTGCCTCAGTTATTCCGCTATTGATTCCTTGTAGAGAATTTTTTTGTGTCATTTATTGTGCGGTTCATCATTGTTTGCTTGCTCGTTAGTTCTTTTATGTCTTTGTTAAACGTTTCTTGTATTTTCTCCATTCTATTTCCAAGATTTTGGATCATCTTACTATCATTACTCTGAATTCTTTTCCAGGTAGGGTGCCTATTTCCTCTTCATTTCTTTGGTCTGGTGAGTTTTTACTTTGCTCCTTCATCTGCTCTGTATTTCTCTGTCTTCTCATTTTGCTTAACTTACTGTGTTTGAGGTCTCCTTTTTGCAGGCTGCAGGTTCGTAGTTCACAGTATTTTTGGTGTCTGCCCCCAGTGGCTAAGGTTGGTTCAGTGGGCTGTGTAGGCTTCCTGGTGGAGGGGACTGGTGCCTGTGTTCTGGTGGATGAGGCTGGATCTTGTCTTTCTGGTGGGCAGGACTGTGTCCCATGGTGTGTTTTGGGGTGTCTGTTAACTTATTATGATTTTAGGCAGCCTCTCTGTCAATGGGTGGGATTGTGTTCCTGTCTTGCTAGTTGCTTGGCATGGGGTGTCCAGCACTGTAGCTTGCTGGTCATTGAGTGGAGCTGGATCTTAGCATTGAAATGGATATCTCTGGGATACCTTTTGCCATTTGATATTTCGCCATTTGGTCTCTGGTGGACCAATGTCCTGAACTCGGCTCTCCCATGTTAGAAGCTCAGGCCTGACAGCCGGCCAGAGCACCAAGACCCTATCAGCCACAAGGCTCAGAAGAAAAGGGAGAGAAAAATAAAAGAACGAAAAAAATAAATAAAATAAAATAAAGTTATTAAAATAAATATATATATATTATTAAAATTTAAAAATTAAAAAAGTAATAAAAAAAAGAAAGAAAGAAAGAAGAGAGCAACCAAACCAATAAACAAATCCACCAATGATAACAAGTGCTAAAAACTATACTTAAATAAAAAACAAACAGACAGACAGAACCCTAGGACAAATGGTAAAAGCAAAGCTATACAAACAAAATCACACAAAGAAGTATACACACACACACTCACAAAACGGGAAAAAGGAAATATATATATATATACATATATACATATATAAAGGAAGGGAGCAACCAAATCAATAAATAAATCTACCAATGATAATAAGCTCTAAATACTAAACTAAGATAAACATAAAACCAGAAACAAATTAGATGCAGAAACAAACCCCAAGTCTACAGTTGCTCCCAAAGTCCACCACCTCAATTTTGGGATGATTCATTGTCCATTCAGGTATTCCACAGATGCAGGGTACATCAAGCTGATTGTGGAGTTGATTGTGTTGATTGTGCTGCTCCTGAGGCTGCTGGGAGTAATTTCCCTTTCTCTTCTTTGTTCGCAGCTCCTGGTGTTCAGCTCTGGATCTCGTCCTGCCTCTGCATGTAGGTCGCCTGAGAGCATCTGTTCCCCACCTTTTGGGAAGTCTGAGGTCTTCTGCCAGCATCAGTGGGTATTCTGTAGGAGTTGTTCCACATGCAGATGTATTTTTGATGTATCTGTGGGGAGGAAGGTGATCTCCACGTCTTACTCCTCCGCCATCTTGAAGGTCCCCCCATGGTGAAGTTCTGATACAGATATTCATTCCCTCCTTAACAAGAAGGTAATAACTCTTAACCAGAAAGACCAAGAGAAGGGTTGCTATTTTATTCTCTGTACAGTTCTCTTTTTTGTCTAAATTCTCTTTGCCCTGGGATTTAGCTTCCTCACATCAGGACAATTTGTAGGACTATAGACTCTCTCAATTCTCAAAGTTTTAAATATCAAGTTTTTTCCTACTTATTTGTGAGGATGATTCCTTCCCATACCTGTTCTTGCTATGAGGCTAGCTCCTTGCTTTGTTTGTCAAAATGGACTCTAAAATCAGACCTCAGTTGGAAATGTAGCTCTATCACTTACCGCTGTGGGTTCAACCCCTTTGGACTTCAATATCCTCCTCTGTTCAATGCAGATACTAGCAGAGGTAGTAACCTACTTCCTATGTTACTGTAATAAGTTTAAAAAATTAATGTATCCAAAGGACTAAGTGCCAGGATGCATGTTGTAAGCATTCAATGCATTTAACTTGCTGTTGCTGTTTTTAACATCAGCATTATTAATAATTCCTTGAGTCAGTACTTGGCCGATTATCGATTATTCTGGACTTTCTCTTCCTGCTTAGTGTCTGTATTAGTCAGGGCTCTCCAGAGAAAGAGAACCCATAGAAGGTAGATAGATAGATAGGTAGATAGATATAATTTATGTACATAGATACATATAATTTAACATAGATATATATATATGAGTTATTATAAGGAATTGTCTTACATGATTATGGAGACTTAAATCTACAAGCTGGAGATCCAGGAAAGCCAGTGGTATAATTTGAAGGCCTGAGAGCTGATGGTATAGATTCCAGTTTGTGCCTGAAGGCCTGAGAAGCAGGAGTTCTGAGGGCAAGAGAAGATCAATATCCCAGCTCAACAGTCAGGCAATGAATGAATTCAAGCTTCCTCTGTCTTTTTGTTCCATTCGGAATCTCAGTGGATTGAATGATGCTCTCCTATGTTGGGGAGGGTGATCTGCTTTACTCAGTTCACCAATTCAAATGCTTATCTTTTCTGGAAACACCCTCACAGACATACCCAGAAATAGTGTGTAATCAGATACCTGAGCATCGCATGGCCGGTCAAGTTGATGCATTAAACTAACCATCACAGTGTCCAAACTGAAACAAGTAACCCTGTAGGCAGAAAAACAAACACAGTGATAATTCTTGTCCTCAAGGTCTTTCCAAGTAGCACTTAGACATTAGAATTGAACTTCTTGGGACCCACTCTGTGGGCTGCACCCACACGTGGGTCCCATGGAGCACCCCACTTCATCCATCTCAACAACTCGGCAAGACAGGCAGAGCTGGCCCTTCCACCCGGACTTCACCTGAGCATGGGGTCACTCAGGGTGGTAAGTCACCACCTCATGTCACATAGTTCGTAAGCCGTGTTGTGAGCATCCAAACCCTCTCATTTTCTCCAAGTCTAGTGCTTTCTTAGCTGTAATTTATTGCCTCCTGTGTCTTTGGTGATAATCCCCAGTGCAGCCATTAAACAAAAAGCCTTATGCGGTTTTAAATATTGAAATATTTCTCAAAATGTCCTTACTAAGGACAAAATAATTTATTCCCCAAAGAAGATGAAATCAGATTTTTTTCCTGTCTGTTGTTTTATAAGTGATGCAATCAAGACCAAGCTTGCTGTCTCCTAGAACATTAAAACTCTGGCACTGTTCTCTCAGATCCTCTGAAACCTCATAAAGATTGGAGGACATTTGAAGAAAACACAAGCCTCAGAGCATGGGGATAGAGAGGCCCTTAGGAATCCTGCCCCAGATATTGACTTTAATAATAGTCCTTTAAGAAGAATATCCAACTGACAAAATAGCCTTTCTTTCTTCAGATGCCTCTTATGAAACCTATTTTGACCCAGAAAGTTTATTTTGGATGATCAGAGAGTTTCTGAGTGGGAGGAGACTTGAGAGGTCAATTGGAAGAACCCTATTTTGTTGTCAGTGGTAAAGCTACGTGACACGCCCCATGTCACACCAAAAGGAAGTAGAATTTCACTGACGGGACCTAGATCTCTTGATTCTTAGTTCAGCGTCCACTCTTTTGTGAGCCTTTCACCGTAAGTCCCTGGTTATGTTTTTCACACCAGCTACAGATGACCTTCCTAAAGAGCTATGAGCCCAGGGCATTAAGTACACAGCATGCAGAAGTCAGCTCAATTTTAAACCCAACTCTCTGGCCAGCCAAGTCCTAGCCTTGTTTAAGACCTGAGTTCTAGATTCCATTCTAACTCCCTTACTTTTCTCCTCTGTTATGTGACTTGATTTCTTTCCCTCTAAGTGGGCTTGATCAAGTTTGCCTTTATCTGCACTCAGGAAATTTTTTAATACAATATAAGTTCACTTGTGTGAAAGGGTATGTGACATATGGTAGTGATTACCTGGTGAAGGAACAAAGCCCAGTGAGGGAACACAAAAGCACATTTTCTGCTGCCAATGAGCAGCACAGAGGAAAGCAAATAATCTGTGTGTAATGCTATCAGTAAGCTCTAGGCACAGGCTAGTGGAAATCCCAGAAGGGAGTCTGTGAGCGATGGAGACAGAGCTAATGAAAGGAAATAAAGAAATGAACTTTGTAGAGTGCCTAGTTGCTTCCTGTAGCATTGTGATTAGGGCTCAGACACCCAGCCAGACGAACCTGGGTTGAAATCCAGTCTCCAAACCTTATGAATTTTTGATGTTGGTCACATTTTATAACCTCTTTGAGCCTTAGTTTATTTGCAACAGAAAAAAACAAGGAATCATAATAATATGTACTTTGCTGAGTTATTGTGGAGGTTGTAAACAGGGTCTGACTTTGGGCATGAAAGCTTAAAAAAATTAGCTGTTGCTGTTGTTGTTGTTATTATTATTATTATTACATCACTAGCACTTTTATCATCATCATTCTGGCTTAAGGTATCATGGTTTATCCTACCTGGAAAGGACCAGTAGATTATCTCAACTATATATGCAAACTATTTATATTTTATTGTATATGTGTTTGTGGACATGGTTATACAATCTTTTTATCCAAAATCACAGGTCACATACACTTTGGAAATCAGAATTTGGAATTTGGGGATTTTAGATAAATTATACAGTCAATATAGCATATGCTACATAACCATCCCAGCAAATTCTAGAGAAGCACCCCATAATCAATCAGAT
This sequence comes from Balaenoptera acutorostrata, assembly GCF_949987535.1. Lineage (NCBI taxonomy): Eukaryota > Metazoa > Chordata > Mammalia > Artiodactyla > Balaenopteridae > Balaenoptera > Balaenoptera acutorostrata. Next base: position 47,058,737 of record NC_080066.1, read on the forward strand.
TCACTTTCATGTCAGGTGTTCCCAAGAACACCTCTAGGACTGGCGATTTGCTAGAAAGATTCACAGAACTCAGCATATAGTTGTGCTCATGGCTATGATTTATTACAACAAAAAGACACAAAGCACAATCAGCAGTGATAAAAGGCTCAAGAGGCAAAGTCCAGAGGAAACCAGGCATAAGCCTCCAAGAGTCTTCTCCCAGAAGAGACACACAGGATGTGCTTAATTTCTCCAGCTACAAATTGTGACAACACATGTGAAATGTTGTTTGCCACAGAAGCTCATTAGAGATTCAGTGACCAGAGTTTTTACTGGGGACTCGACGCATAAACACCCTCTGCCTAGTACATACCAAAATTCAAGACCCCTGGAAGAAAAAGACAGGTTTTTGGCATACACCACATGGTTTCTATGAATGGTTTAGCACAGTGAGTCACTCATATGTGATGGAATGGAAGCAACCCCCTGAATCCAAGTTCCCAGGAAAGGGGGAACCTTGCATGCAGGCCTTCCTAAGGAGAGCAGTCTCAGGCCTGCCATGTTAACTCTTTCCACACAACTTTCTGTGGCGAAATGTATGAATAATTACACTAACAGTGATAAAGGCCATAATTAGCCTCATGTCACTTCAGGTCAGGCTTTGCCACCAAATCAACTCAGATTAGGTCAGATATTGCTATAAAATGTATTGTGAAAATCTTCTGGTTTGAAGAGCTTCTTGAGTTTTGTAATTATAGGTAAGTGATTACAGTTCTATTTTTTTTCTCTCTCCCCACCCCGCTCTTCCTTTTTTCCTTTTTCCTTCCCTCCCTCCCTCCCTCCTTCTCTCTCATTCTCCTTCCCCCCTCCCTTCTTCCTTCTTACCTTTACCTTTGTTCAGTTTTATTCTTAAGTAAAATGTATAAAAATAGCACAAAAGGCAGGAGGCTAGAAATGGAAGTGTGTTATTATAGGTTTTATACTACATATAAAGTGGTGTGACATCACTTGAAGGTAGACTGTGATAGGTTCAAGACAAACCCTAAAGCAATGACTGAAATAACAAAACAAATAGTACAGCTAATGACCCAAAAGGAGACAAAATGGAATCACAATATATTCAATTAATCCCAAAGAAGGTAGAAAAAGAGAGAAAGGGAACAATGAACAGATGGGACAAATAGAAAACCAATAGCAAGATAATAGACTTAAGTCTAATTATATCTATAATCACAGTAAATGTAAATAGCCCAAACATTCCAATTAAAAAGCAAAATGTTAGATTGGATAAAAAAGCAAGATCCACCTATATGCTGTCTAAGAGAAGTGAACTTTATAAAGGATGCAAATAGTTTAGAAATAAAATAATGGAAAAGATAAACTATGCATCACTAAAAAAAAGTGGAGTGGGTATATTAATATCCCACAAAGTAAGTTTCAAAGAATATTAGTAGCAATAAATAAGGTAACTTTGTAATGATAAAAATGTCAATCAAGAGGACAAAAAATATGAAATGTTTATGTACCTAACTAAGCTTTAAAATTCAGAGAATTCCCTGGCATTCCAGTGGTTAGGACTCTGCCCTTTCACTGCTGAGGGCCCAGGTTCAGGGAGCTAAGATCCTGTAAGTCACGTGGTGCAACCAAAAAATAAATACATAAATAAAATAAAATTCACGAGGTAAAATCTACTGAAATTGCAGAGGAAGAGACAAATTTAAAAATATAGTCAGAGATTTTTATACGCCTTACTCAATAATTGACAGAATAAGCAGGCACAAAATCAACAAGGATGTAAAAAAGTTGAACAAAATTATCGACAAACTTGACTTATTTTACACATGTAGAACAATCCGCTTCAAAACATCAGAATACACATTCTTTTCAACCACACATGGAACATTTATAAAGATATAATTTGGGCCAGAAAACAAGTTTCAATAAATTTTAAAAGATTCAGGGCTTCCCTGGTGGTGCAGTGGTTGAGAATCCGCCTGCCAATGCAGGGGACACAGGTTCGAGCCCTGGCCCGGGAAGATCCCACATGCCGCAGAGCAACTAGGCCCGTGAGCCACAACTACTGAGCCTGCGCGTCTGGAGCTTGTGCTCCGCAACAGGAGAGGCCGCGACAGTGAGAGGCCCGCGCACCACGTTGAAGAGTGGCCCCCACTCACCGCAACTAGAGGAAGCCCTCACACAGAAACGAAGACTCAACACAGCCAAAAATAAATAAATTAATTAACTAAAAAAAGAAAAAAAGATTCAAATCATGCAAAGCATGTTCTATGATAAATTTAGAATTAAATTAGAATTCAAACACAGAAAGATCTCTTGAAAACCCCTAAAATATGGAAACTAAGTAACACACATCTAAGTAATCCATGTGTCAAAGAAGCAATTAAAAGGATAATTAGGAAACATTTTAAATGGAAAAAGAAAATGAAAACACAGCATAGTAGAATTTGTTGAATAACCATAAAATAACATTAGGGTGATATTTATACTACTAAACAATTCTGTTAAACAGAACAACTTTCTTAAGTCAATGACCTATGTTTCTTCTTTAAGAATCTAGGAAAAAAGGGGGACCACATTAAACTCAAAGTAAGTAGGAAAAAAATAATAAAGATAAAAATAGAACTCAGTGAAATAGAAAATTGAGAAAATAAATGAAACTGAAATTATTTGAGAAGATCAAGAGCATATAATATTGATAAACCAGTCAGACTTGATGTGAAAAAAAGAGAGATGAGACAAATGGGTCAAATTTTATCACAACTGATTCTACAGACATTAGTGCATATCAAGGAAAATTTATAAATAACTATGCCAAAAAATCCAACAATACAGATTAACTAGACAAATTTCTTGAAAGACACAAACTAATAAACCTCATGCAAGAAGAAATATATCATTTGACTATCTGAAAAATTGAAATTTTAGTTAAAAACCTTTCTTCAAAGGAAACTCCAAGCCCAAGTGGCTTCACTGGTGCATTCTAACAAATATTTAAGGAAGAAATAATGCACAAATGAACACACACTGTCTGTAGTAGGCAGAATTTCAAGGTGGCCCTATAAATTTCCAGCCCCTGGTGTACACACACCTTCTCTCAGTCATTCAACCAAAAAATAATCCAGGTATTACTGTGACAGAATGCAATTAACGTCCCAGATTAGTTGACTTTAAGGTGGGGAGATTATCTGGGCAGGTCTTTAGAAGTAGAGCTTTTTCTCAGGCAAGTCACAGAGGAGGAAATGAGAAAGACTTGAAACAGAAATTGGATCTGATGCACTGTAGCTGGCTTGAAGACAGAGGGGGACGTGTGGCAAGGAATATGTGGAGACTCTAGGAGATGAGAGTGGCCTGACAGCTAGCAAGGAAGCAGAGACATCAGTCCTACAACTGCAAGGAACTGAATCCTATGAACAAGAATGAGCTTGGAAGTGGAGGCTTCCCCCCAGGCCTCTGGGTAAGATCCCAGTCCAACCAATATCTTGCTTCCAGCCTCATGATATGCTGAGCAGAGTATGCAGCCAGCCCACAATGGGATGCTGAGCTAATAAATTGGATTGTTTTAAGCCAGGAAGCATGCACTTATTTTGTATGCAGCAATAGAATACTAATACTTCCCAACTCATTCTATGAAGTCAGCATTACCCTGATAGTAAAACCAGACAAAGGCATTACAAGAAAGGAAGGTAATCAATTAATATCCTTCATGCTCAGTGATGTAAAAATTCTAAACAAGGTTTAGCAAATTGAAGCTAACAATATATAAAAAGGATAATCTACCATGACCAAGAGGGTTTATCCAGGTATGCACTGGTTGGTAAACATAGCCATGTTAACCAATTTAAAAAGAAAAAACAGAACAATCTCAACAGGTGCAGAAAAAGCATCTGACAAAATTCAAAATCCATTCTTGGCTTAAGAAAACTTCAGCAAACCAGGAATAAAAGTGAACATCTTCAACCTGATACTCTATAGTTAACATCACACTTAATGGTGAAATACTAAATGCTGTTCTCCTAAGACTGGGAAAAAGCAAAGATGACCGCACTCACCACTTATATTCAACAGGGAACAGGGGGCTCTTTCCAGTGCAGCAAAACCAGAAGAGAAATAAAATCTAGCCAATTTAAAAGGAAAACAGAAAAACAAACAGTTTTTATTCCTGGATGGTATGATCATCTATGTGGAAAATTTAACTGACTCTATATGTGTATATACATACACGTATATATATATACGTGTATATATATGTATATATACTGACAACAAACAATCAGAAATTGAAATTTATAAAACAATAGCATCTACAATTATTTAAAAATGAACTATTTAGTTATAAATCTAACCAAAGATGTATAATATCTGTATCATGAAAACCACAAAACCTTGTTGAGAGAAATTAAAGGAGACCTTAAAAAAATGGAGATATATTTTCTTATTTATGTGTTGGAAGACTCAATACTTTTAAGCTATTGCTCTCCCCAAATTGATCTATAGATTAACACAATTCCAATCAAAATTTCCACAAACTTCTTTGTGAAAAAGGACAAGCTGCTTCTGAAACTCATATGCAAATGCAAAGAACCTAGACATCTAAAACAGCTTTGGAAATGAAAAACTAATTTGCAGCACTAACACCACCGGACTTTAAAACTCATTATAAGCTCCAGAAATCAAGACTGCAGTATTACTGTCAAGATAAACAAATAGATTAAGATAAACAAATTGATCAATAGATCAATGGAACAGAATAGAGTCCAGAAATAGATATATGGACACATATATGCACCACTGATTTTTTCTTATTTTAATTTATTTTATTTAATTTTTAATTTTTATTGGAGTATAGTTGATCACCATTGGTTTTTGACAAAGCTGTAAAAGCAATTCAGTGGAGAAAGGAAAGTCTGAAAAAATTGGATATACGTATGTGAAATTAAAAACAAAAAAATAACTTTGGTCCATAACACATACTAAACAACTGAGACAAAATTAATCATGGATCTAAACGTAAGGCTTAAAACTATGAAACTTTGAGAAGAAAACATAGGAGAAAGTCTTTGTGACCTAGGATTAGGCAAATACTTTTTTTTTAGATACAACATCAAAGCATGATTATAAGTAAATGATTTTTTAATTGACTTCATCAAAGTTTTGAAATGTCTGCTCTATTGGGTGAATAAAAGTACAAGCCACAGACTGGGAGGATATTTGTAAAGCCTAGATCTGATAAAGCACTTGAATCCAGAATACATGTACATAAAGAATTCTCAAAACCCAACAATAACAAACAACACAATTTTGTAAGCGGGCAAAAAATTTCTCAAACACTTTATCATGGTAGATATATGAATGGCCAATTAGTACATGCAAACATGCTAAACATCACAAATCATTAAGACTATGCAAATTAAAGCCACTGCATACCTACTGGAATGGCTAAAATTTAAAACCATACCAAGTCCTGGCAAGTAGTTGGAGAAATTAGAGTGCTCATATACTGCCATTGGGAATGTAAAATGGTACATCCACTTTGGAAAATAATTGGCAATTACTTTAAAAATTAAACATACAGGTACCATATGATCCATTCATTCTACTCCTAGTTATTTGCTCAAGAGAAAAGAAAGCCTATGTTCTTTCAAATATTTGTACAAAAATATTCATAGCAGTTTTATTTGCAATTGCTGTAAGTTGGAAAGAACTCAAATGTCCATCACCAAATAATTGGATAAACAAAGTATAGTGTATCCATACCATGGAAACAACTCAGCAATAATAAATTAGCCATTGGTATACACTTCAACCTGGATGAATCTTGCAGTAATAATACTGAGTGAAAGAAGCCAGATAAAAATTCTGTATGACTCCATTTACATAAACTCTAAGAAATGCAAATTAATCTATAGTTATAGAAAGCAAGAAAGGGATTGCAAAGGGGCACATGGAAACTTTTGCGAGTGATTGATATGTTCACTGCCTTGATTATGGTGATGGTTTTATGGATGTATAAATAAATCAAAACTTATTAAATTGTACACCTTAATAGGTATACTTAATAGTATGTATCACAGGTCAACCATACCTCAATTTTTTCAAGTAAGAGTTACAACAAATACTAGTGTAGGATCCATTTCTAATAACGACACATTTAATACAGTTGAACAAAATTGATTTTAAAGTTTACAATGTCCTGAGAAAGAGTGCTTTGACAATTCCTTCTAAGTTAGTCTCTCTAACTGAAATGGAATTCAACCCAGTTAGTAGACTCACTAAACATTTTTTTTTTTTAAGATTTAATTAAATGGTTCTATCTGTACAAGTCTTCCTACTCTCCAGTTAAAACAGCAAACACAACAAAAGCCCACCTATAGATACCACTGGGATTGTGTTCCATAGTTAAATTGTAATCCCTGGCAACAAATCCTTGTCATTTGCAAATCCTTGTTCCCCTCCCTCCCCTGAGCTTCAGCCTGTGAGAAGCGGAAGTAGGAGACAGCAGGCTAATGCCAAACTTTATTTATTCAAGTATATTCCTTTAATATGGGGCATTCACTCTCCTTTAGTATTTGTCCTAAGTGGAAATAGGCATAGCTTATTTTAACCCACCCATAAAATAAGCAAATAAAAATATATGTTTACTTCTCTTTGTTCCGTATCCCCTCTCAAACTCACCTAAAAATAAAAGAGCTCTGTTTTATATGAAAAGACCCATGCATGCAGAGATTTATTTCCTTAAAATCTGGCATCTCTATAAAGAAAACTGCCTATGTATAGCCATATAAGAAAAGAAGATAAGCCTTAAAAAGAAAGAGATTATTTTTAGTCCATTGTACATGTATTTTAGAAAATACCTTTGCCATATGAATTCATGGAGGAGGGTCTGTCTGAGATGTGATCCTTTTATTCTTGAAAAGAGGGCAACAGAGACTTCTATAAAACCTATCAAAAACCACAGGATGAGTCCAGAAGGACTGGGAGAGGCTGAGTCTCTGAGACACAGCTGGGTCTCCTTAGTTTTGAAACTTACCTAGGCCTTTTATATCATTGTGATGGGGCTGTGCCTTTGCGTAAGAAATGCCCTCACACTTTACAGGGCTTGCCATAGGAGGGGCGAGGCATGACTTAGCAGAGCTCCTTTGCAGATTACTGGAAGCCTGTGTTCCTCCTGTTCTGGGTTGTGCAAGGATAAACCCACCACCACTTAATAGGGCTGGTGATTTTTCTTGTCCTTTACTGTTTGGAGAAGGATATTGACAGTAGAGCATGCCAGGTCATTGACTCATGTACAGTGGAAACTGCCAGAGTGCAGAGCAGAGAACCATACCCACCTCCTAAACTTCATGCTCTTCATACTAGTGATGAAGTACTCAAACAAGATCCAAAATTATTCTTAAAAATTCTGAGAAATTACAGTATGATAAAGGTTAACAACACCAATGATGTCATTTGGATATCATGCACCCTACACTGTACACCTTCTGATAAGATGTGACAATAAAGGTACTTCACCTAGGTGATACTTGTACCAAAAACAAACAAACAACAACAAAAACAAAAAACAAACAAAAACAGCTAGACCCCAGTCTAATCAAAAGAAAAAAAAAAAAGACCAACCCAGATTGGAGCATGTTCTAAGTACACCTGGCCAGTACTTCTCCAGGCTGTCAAGGTCAAAACCAGGAAACTGTCACAGATCAGAGGAGACTGGGGAAAGGTGACAGCTAAATGTAGTGTGGTACCCTGGACTAGATCCTGGAACAGAAACAGCCCAGTAATGGAAAAATTGATGAAATTTAAACTCTGGATTTTAGCTGATAGTAAATACCAATGTCAGTTCTTTAATTGTGACAAATGTATCATGGTGTTTTATGACATTACCAATGAGGGAACCAGGATGAAGGGTGTTCAGGAACTCTGTACATTCTTTGCAACTTTTCTGTTAATCTAAAATTACCCTAAAACAGAAAGGTTATTAGAAAAGCTCAAAAATTATTCTGAAAAAGGATGTTTGTACCTTGTTGAAACAAGTATCTAAAAAGAAAATTTATAGCTGACAAAGATGATGGGTGAATAAATGAAATAGGTAAACTTACCTAAGCATATGATGTTCTTAAATCTTGGCCTTTTTTTCTCTAAATTTCATTGTTGGCTTCCAAAAAAACAGTTGGAACGTCAGGTGAAACTAACAAGTAATTTGAATTAAAAAAAGAAAGTCTGTAGAAAAATGTAAGTCCCCAAATCTATGGGACATGAAGAGCTACACAAGGGAAAAGGTAACACTGGATTTTTTTTTTGTGTGCCCCCCCCACCTTGTGCAAACACATATCCAATGTAACACACAGCATATAGTTACTGTTTATGCAACTGTCCCGTCCATTACACCTTGATTTCCTTGTGAGGCAGTAGTCTATAAGTTGAAAAGTAGTATTTAGAATCATCAGCTATAGTATAAATAAATCTCAGCTTTCCAACTTACTAGCAGGGGCTCTAAACATTTCTCTAAGCTGCGCTTTAATCAAATTAGGTACTGCTAACTAATCTTCCAAAGTTCCTGGGAGCATTTCACAGGTACTCAATAAATGTTACTATCTTTTTTCATTAAGGTGCAGAGGAAAAGGTGTGTTTCCATGGAAAAGTATGCATTGCCTAGAGCAAATCCTTCCAGATGATCTGATTTTAGCCTCTCATTGCCCTTGAACTACTTTATAACTTGATTATTTTTAGATAATTCATAGCAATGCAAAATAATCCTTCTGTATAGTTATGCAAATTAATTCTGTCTTGCGGAGGGACCACTCTCCTCTCCACCTTTGGAAAAGGTGGTTTTGCATCCATTGGCAAATTCATTTCAAGATTCTTTTACTCCATTGTTGGAGGAGGTCATTGAGAGGATGTGACCGCAAGCTGACCCTCAAGCTGGACCTGGGCAAAGAGAGGCTCCACATACCTTCCCTGTTTTTGAAATGTACGCTCTGTCCACCGTTCCCACAGTGGGAAACATTTTCAACGATGTAGCCTTGAGAGAATAAGGTGTTGCTGACACCATCTGAATCCCATTAAGGTCTCTATATAAACTTTTAAAATTCTGGCAGGCAGGTAAGGAGATACTATACTGGTTCTGTAGCCTCCCAAGACAAGCCTCCGGTGTAACTTCTCTTGCTGATTAAAACTGCTAGCTACCAATCTGCTGTAGTCTGCCTCATTCTTCCATCGCTCCCTGCCCTCCGTGTGTGGGGTCCAGTTTGCAAACCAACACCCATATAAATTTTTTTGTTTTGTTTTCCTCTTTGAACTGGTTGTAACATTTTAGCAGGTTCCTCTCATTAATAAGGGTTTAAATAAAATCTCTGAACACATGTTCACTTGACATCTGTATAGGAGTCACAATTTTATCATTTGGGGAAAATTATCCTTTAATAAGGATGTGCATATTATTTTACTCATCTTTGCATTCCCAATGCCTATCCTGATTTAAGATGTGTAGTAAATGTTCATCAAATACAACTGACACTGTATTTCAAAAATGCAAGGAAGAAATCTTGCAAACTGAGATGAAATTCAACAAAGACTTTGGGCTGCCTACTGAAGGTCTTCATAGAGCTGTAAAGAAGGATGAAAGTTCCAATGTAAGGTCAGCAGTATTTTCCTGTGGGAGGCAGCTGTGGCCTTATCCATTAAGACCCAGAACCCAGCCAGTCATTGCTTAGGAGGAAATGTAGCTACTTTGCGGCTACAGAGCCAGAAGCAATCATTGCCATTTAAAGGATGCAGGGAAGGCTGTAGCGGAGGTGGTTTACCATTAGCAATAGTAATCCTTAATGCCTACCTGCTAACTACCCAAATAGTCAAGGAGCTCATGCTGTCCCCAAAGGCCTATGTGAAGCATTACCCAAAGGCAATGCTTAAGACCAAAGATTTTAGCTTCAGACTGGACGAGGTTCAAACTCCTGCATGTATTGCCTACCTGATCATGGGACCGGGAGAGCAATTCACATGGAAACCTGGGTCTAGCACACAGTACCACTCAATAAAAGTAACTCTTGCGTTACAATTACTGGAGAACTGAGATAAAGTTATAATCAAAAATCCCAAGGAAATTCCAAAGAGAAGACAGGATGGAGTATAGTTATCTCATTTGCGGTAACATTATAAAATTGCCTTCATTCATCACCATCATAGTTTAATGATCATTCAGCCCCCTGCCCTCATTTACTACTGGAAAGCTGAAGCTGCTGGGAGCTGCTGAGGGGCTTTCCCAAAGTGGCATGTTAAAAGCACCTCAGGGGCTTCCCTGGTGGCGCAATGGTTGAGAATCCGCCTGCCAATGCGGGGGACACGGGTTCCAGCCCTGGTCTGGGAAGATCCCACATGCCGCGGAGCAGCTGGGCCCGTGAGCCACAATTACTGAGCCTGCGCGTCTGGAGCCTGTGCTCCGCAACGAGAGGCCACGACAGTGAGAGGCCCGCGCACCGCGATGAAGAGTGGCCCCCGCTTGCCGCAACTAGAGAAAGCCCTCGTGCAGAAACGAAGACCCAACACAGCCATAAATAAATAAATTAATTAATTAATTAATTAAAAAAAAAAAAAAAAAAGCACCTCAGACTTGGTTTTAGAACTTAGACTCCCACCCTCCAGACTCAGAACTCTTTCTGAAATCCTGCACCAACTCCATGTCCCAGCTGGATGGCATCAGGGCAGCTTTCTGCTTCAAACAGCCCATCAGAGCATTTTAAAGAAAAATATAAAAAAGCATGATGCAACTTTGAGTTGAGGAGGACCTGGGAGTCTTTAGCAGTGCACCTGAGACCAGCATTATGAACCTGAGGTCCCTAAAATTTCGCACAAGGTCTCTGCCTTGAATGGCTTCAGCTAGTTGACTTCTTGGCTCCTTGTCAATTAGGTCAACTGTTTTTTTATAAAATTTATTAACTAAACAATGGTACTGGATCATCATGTTCAATAAAATGGGGGGAGTATGCCCCCCCATTCATTATAGGATTAAGACTGTAATTTTTCACAAAATTATAGAAATTAAAAATCTGACATTTATATACTTGTTAGCTCACAAAAGACCTTCCTTGGATAGAGGAGCAAAAGAACTAGTCACCTTTTCTTTTCTTCTTTTAGTCTTGCAATTAAGTGTGTGTGTGTGTGTGTGTGTGTGTGTGTGTGCACGCTTCTCTGTTCAGCATTACGGTAGGTATTTGGGGAATAAAACAGAAAGGAACAACATCTAATCCCTATGAACTAAGAACCTAATAAAGAAACATATATGTCCACAGAAAGGCTTATTCAAACAAGTTCATGGAAACTTTTCTCAGAAAAGCCTCAATCTGGAGACAGTCAGGTATCCACGGATAGAATGGATTAACATGTGTGACATATTCATGCAATAGAATATTACTCAGCAACAAAAGGACTAACCACTGATACACATGGCAGAGTGGATGAAATCTCATAAACTATGAGTGAAAAAAGACCTTTACACAAAAGAGTACAAATGTATCATCCCATTTATTTGATGTTCTAGACCGGGGGTCCCCAACCCCTGGGCCGCTGACTGGTGCTGGTCCGCAGCCTGTTAGGAAGCAAGCCGCACAGCAGGAGGTGAGCGGAGGGCGAGTGAGCGAAGCTTCATCTGCCACTCCCCATCACTCCCCAGTGCTCGCGTCACCGCCTGAACCATCCTGCCTCCACCCCCTCACCCCCGTCGGTGGAAAAATTGTCTTCCACGAAACCAGTCCCTGGTGGCAACAAGGTTGGGGACTGCTGTATCTAGACAATAGGCAAAACTAATTGGTGATGAACAAAACGGTAGAGCCAAGGCAGCCTGTCTGTGCGTGTTTGTGTGTGTGTGTATGTGTAAGCATGTGTGTTTGTGTATGCATGTGTGTGTGTGGAGAGGGAAGTACTGACTGGGGAGGGACATGAAGTAATTTTGGAAGGTGAAGGAGATGTCCTGTATCTTGGTTGCAGAGATGTACTTATTAATCAAAACTCAGGAAATGTACTCTTAATACTTATACACTTGAATGTATATAAGATCTATATCAAAAGAAAAAATTCTAGTCAAAGTAAAAAGAACTCTAGTTAAAAGGATACATGGGGGGGAATGTGTAAGGATGTCTGCAGTTTATTTTGAAATGTGTCCAAAATTAAAAATATTGGTCTATGGGCAGAGAGATACAGTTGTATAGATGTGTAACAAAATGTGTAGTGGAATCTAGGTGGTAGATACACAGGTTTTCATGGTAAGTCTTATAGGTATGTTGTATGTTTGAAATTTTTCATAGTAAAATGTTGAAAAAACAATGAATTTGAGGGAAAAAAAAGAATTACACAGAATGAGCTTTATCATCTTCATCATCATTATCATCATGATAATACCCAAATATTCAATTTATTGAGAATCTGCTTTGGCTCTGATATATTCAAAATATTTATTACCTTTACACTAGTCTGATGTAGATAGTAATTCCAACACACATAAGGGAAATTAATTTGCTCAAAGTCACTAGCTGATAAGTAGTTGAACTTGAGCTTATATTTTATACCAGTATTTTCTATTTGTTATTTGCTTATTATTGTTTTTGTTCTCTATTGCTTATGTATGTTGCATAAGTCTATTGTTTAGGACCACAGTGGGTCAAAAAAACAACTAAGTTAGAGTACAAGGTTCTAGAGACTCAAATTTGAAATTTTGTCATTCAGATTATAGGAAACATTGGGTAAACAGAAAAAGGAATGATCAACTTGAGTAATAATTCCATGGAAATATACGGATAAATCAGGACAAAGAGCTAATTTGAAATGAAAATGTGCATGACTGATATTAAGTTGCAAATGGCTTTAGAAGTGGTGAAGTCCAATTGTGTAACAGGAGCCACTGGACCGGATTTGGGAAGGAAAGGAACACTGTCAGTCAACGACAGCTTGAATGTACTGGAGTTACTCATTTGAGTACAGTAATAGAGAACCTGTCACTTCTATAGAAAACTTTTGATGATATATTTCCACCTTTGTTCGGCTTACAAATGAAAGATGCATAAGAGTGCTTTGGATCATGAGTCATATCTTTGATTATCTGCCAGTTACCTTGAAAGGCAAAGTCACTCAGTGACTTCACACTTGGTGGTCAAATTACTTTAGGTTACATTAATCTAGAATGCAATGAGATCTTGTCCAAGTGTCTTGAGAAAAAATCAGCATGTTCTTGGTATATTTCAAAGAGAACAAGAAGCAGGGTCCTGACCTAGAAGGTTTGCTGGGTGTCACTGGGACCTGGAAATTTGCCCGATTGATCTTGAAAAGATTGGCCAATATTCAGAGTGGCAAGCCTTGAGTGAAGTCTGAAATTGAAAAAAAAAAAGAACCCTAGTTAAAAGTAAAGATACTATTTAGTAACTTAGGCAAAGATTGATAAGATTTGAGTACTAGACTCATAAAGGCTTACATTTAAAGAGAGACTATTTCCCATAATGAGACTGTACAGGCTAAGATGTTGCTTCCTTGCTTTTGGCTGAAATCGGATCAACTCAGTGAATCAACACTGATGTCATGGCTATCTGCTCTCTGACTGGGTGCTGATGGACTCAGGTTTAAGAAGCTCAACAAACCCTACACAAATTGTTCATCAGACATTTACAAGAGGGCTAGACCCGCTTATCTGAGCAGTAAGATATTCATTGTAACCAAATTGAAAATAATAATAGTAGCACAGTAAACTTTGGGGTGAAAGTACTGAGAACTTTGTTCTGGTCCAATTTCTTCAAGCATTTGACTGATCAAAAAAATGACACTATAATTTGATGAAGAGTTATCAACTCAGATATTCTGACTCCTAGTGTCAGATTTTTAAAATTTTAGTACAGTTTCTGGAATTATTCTCAGAGCTTTCTGGGAGGCTGTTCTCAGGTTATAATCCTCAATTTGTCTTGAAAGAAATTTTCCATAAAAAATGTTTAGTCAAGTTTCTTCTCTTGTATAGAATAAATACCACACAGGTCACCGAGAGGTTATATGTTTGAGATCAAATCAAGTTTCTATAGGACTGGACTTCAGCTTCTGGCTACGATGGAATAAAGGAAACTAGATTTGCTCTCCTATACCTGGGGAAAAAAAACCCAAAATATATGAAACAATGTTTTTAGGCATTGGACAACAAACAGCACAGTACCATGATCCCTGAGGAAAAGGATATAAATGAGGTAAGCCCTACTATTGTCCCCGCTTACTGTCTGGAGAGTTTCCAGGTCACAGCCCAGGGATGGGAGATCAAGCAGAGCCCTGGAGCTTCTCTGACTTAAGGAGAGATTAGGAAGGCCAAGGTGACCATCATTTATGGGGGAAATTTACAGAGGAAAGATCTATAGGGAAAGAGAAAAAGAGAAAGACAGGAGAGACACAGGGATCTGTGTCAAAGGATTCCCTTCAAGCATTTGGCCAAATACTGATTAGCTCATGTGCATAAGGAAACTGCCAAGAACAGGAAAGCACCACCAGAAGGCGTAGGTGGAGCAACCCTTGCAGCTCATACAGGGCCGGGAATAGTTCAAGTTCCCCTAAGACAGTAAGGAAAGATGTCCTAACACATGGGCTAGAATCCTCAGAGAGGATAACTCTAGACTACAGACTGTTCTGGATCCATCCAACAAAGCTTGAAAAAAAACCCTCAAGAGAATAAACGTATTTCTAAGTAACTCATCTGCATTTCAGAAAAAAGTCCCCAGATATTCAAAGGAATAATATTTAAAAATTTCTGCACTCAACAACATAAAATTAATACTGCATGACATTGAATCAAGATTTATTAGGCATGCAGAGAAGCCAGGGAAAAAACCCCACAACAAATAGGAAAATTAATCAATAGGAAAAAAAAAAAAAACACCCAGAAATGAAACAGAAGATAAGGATTAGTAGATAAGTAGGATAAAACAGTATTATTAATATACGCTCTACATTCAACAGAGTAGCAGAAAGCATGAGAATAAGAAATATAAAAGGCATACAAAAGACGAAAATACAAATTCTCAAGATGAAAAATAAAATGTGATGAAAAATACATTGGATAGAATTTACAGCAGATAAGACAATTGCAGGAAAAAAATTAATTAGCCTGACCATATAGAAATGGAAACTATCCAAAATGAAACATACAGAGAATAGAAGCCTAAAGAAGAAAGAAATGAACAGATCATTTGTGAGCTGTGGGAGAATATTAAGTGGCCTCACATGAATGGAATGGGTGTTCCAAAAAAAAAACAACAAAATAGGGTCATAAAAATGTTTTAAGAAATAATGACTGAAAAATTTTCATCATATCCAAATTTAATGACAACTATAACTTTCAACTTGAAGAATCTCAACAAACCCTAGACAGATTATTCATCAGACACTTACTGTATATTTGTTGTGCTAATTAGGCATGATAGGCAGCCTCTGAATTTATAAACTTGGCTTCCTGGTGTTCATGCCCTTGTGTAATCTCCCCCCCCCCACCCCCCCCCCACCCTGCATATGTGATGAACTTTTGTATCTAATGTAGAGAGCGTGGCAGAAGTGATGAGATGTCATTTCCAAGACTAGGTTATAAAACGATGATGGTTTCCATCTTGGTCTGTTTCTTTCCCTCTTTGATTACCAGTTGCCATGACAGGGGGACACACAGCTACCAGGGAGTAGCTCATATGGTGAGGGATTATGGTCTGCCCGCAACCATGTGAGTGAGTTTTGAAGGAAATTCTCCAGCCCCATTTCAGCCTTGAGGGGACTGCATCTCTGGCAGACAGCTTGACTGCAGACTCATGAGAGATCCTGAACCAGAAACACCTATCTAAGCCACATCAGGATTCCTGTCCTATAGAAACTCTGCAATAATAAATGTCTTTTGCTTTCAGCCACTGAGTTTTGGGGTAATTTGTTACACATCGATAGATAACTAATACATGGGGTATATATACGAATTGGAAATAAAAACTTATATTCTATAGATTATCCTCACACAAAGTAGATATTCCAGAAATATCTGTGAAACAAATGAATGTTTGAAAGATAAGACAGGTACCCAAAATAACTATTTTATAAAGATAGAGGCAATTGTTGTTTTTCTTTTTTTAAATATAAATTTATTTATTTTATTTATTTATTTTTGGCTGTTGGGTCTTTGTTGCTGTGCGTGGGCTTTCTCTAGTTGTGGCGACCAGGGGCTACTCGTTGCGGTGTGTGGGCTTCTCATTGCAGTGGCTTCTCTTGTTGCGGAACACAGGCTCTAGGTGTGTGGGCTTCAGTAGTTGTGGCTCACGGGCTTAGTTGCTCCGCGGCATGTGGGATCTTCCCGGACCAGGTCTTGAACCCATGTCCCCTGCATTAGCAGGCAGATTCTTAACCATTGTGCCACCAGGGAAGCCCCGAGGCAATTGTTCTTGATTGAAGCATTATAAGATTGATAAGGATATTGCTATGCGAGTTCTCGGGAGAGAGGGATTGCTTTGGGTTGAGAAATGAGGGGATTCTTTACAGAGGAGATAATATTTTATGTGAGCTTTGAGGGGGATAGAATTTGGCCACAAGGAGTCTAGAGACTCAGAGGGAAAGAATCAGTCAGGTAATAGGAGAGATGGGGAATCAAGGGATCTGTATAGGAAACCATGTGCAGAATGTTGTGTGAGAAAATGAGAAAAAGACATCGATGGAACAAAAAGATGCTTTTTTGTACACAGATAATTGTAACTTCCATCTTAGGCTCATGTTATAAAGATACTGCATGTTAACAAAAAACATTAATTCTTGCAAAGTAGTCTTTTTACCATTACACTCTTCTTAGTAACATTGAGCATATACCTACCTGAGTTGAATGGATAGGGATGAGCTAATAATGAGTTTTCTTATTCTCAGAGAAGAATAGTCAGATAAGGCACAATGGTAGCCTACTAATCTCTTCATGAAGCAGAGTATTGCTGTATTTCAAAAACCTGCAGTGACAGCTACACCTAGAGAGAGGTGTGATCGCGAAGAAGAAAAATCTATTTTCTTGTCTGACTTACATTACAGCTACACATATTATGAACTTTGATCATATTGGGCCCATTTGACTTATTGTCTATCTTATTTATCCTCACATTTTCTGATTTTCTTGTCCATGGTTTATAGTAGTTTTTCCTTGTCAATTTAAATTCCAGCTTGCTTCCCCACACTGTTCATTGATCACTTGCTTTTTTGTTTTTAATTTCCGCCCTTTAGATGTCCATTCACACTTTTTATGGTGCTTCTAATTTTGTCCTTTACTCTCCTGCCACGTTTCATCACGAAGTGACCATGGAAGTTTCCAGCTTGTTGGGGACACAAGCCACCCCCAGCACACCTTGCTAAGATGTGCACTTGAGAGCTATAAAAAACATGAGCAGGTAAAAGGACAACCTCTCCACAAGCATTTCAAATGCTGGCCCTCTGAGCCTACTCCTTCTGACTCGACAACTTAGAGAAATATTCAACTAACGAAATTCAACTGAACAAAATTCTTCAATTTAACAAAATTAAAATTCATGTCATACAGTAAGTCCCCTACATACGAACAAGTTCCATTCCAAGAGTGCATTTGTAAGTCCAATTTGTTCGTAAATCCAACAAAGTTAGCCTAGGTACCCAACTAACATAATGGGCTATATAGACTGTACTGTAATAGGTTTATAATATTTTTCACACAAATAATTCATAGAAAACAGACAAACACAAAAAATAAAGAAAACATTTTTAATCTTACAGTACAGTACCTTGGAAAGTAGAGTAGTACCGGCTACATCACCACTTTTACGCTTGCTTCCGGACATCCTGGGCTTGAAATAAAGATACTGTACTATTGTACTCTATACAGTACTGTACAGTAAAGTACACAAAAGCACAACCAATTGTAGAGAATGCATGCACATGACAATGTACTCCAGACATATGAACTAACTTACATGATTGGACATGCGAATGCACATTTGCATCTTTGAAAGTTTGCAACTTGAAGGTTCATATGTAGGGGACTTACTGTATACTAAAATACAGTTTGTTCAGGTGAAATAGTGTGGTGTTGGGATTTTCTTTGTCCTCCAGAGAAGTGATTTCATTGCTGGGGAAGAAAGATTGTCAGAAATAAGGCAAAACAGACACAAGATTTAACAAAAACACGGAATACTTTAATCTCCTGTATGAGCATGTAACTTGGATACCCATCTTAGTTTTATGGAACTTCTGAGCATATTTTACCAATGAATGTGTAGAATGAAGCATATTCAGTTTGAAATATAAGGCTGGGATTTTCAAATAAGAGGTTCTAAAGTAGAATCACATTTTGCAAATTCACCAAGCAGGGCCTCTTTTCACCAAAAGCCATCAGGAGTAAGGAGACAGGTCACACAGCCTATTCTGAGGGTTGGTGCAAAGATCATTGTAAAAAGTTCAAAGCTACAACTAAGTATGTCTGACATTGAGCGAATAGGCTGAGAAACTCTCTTCCTTTTAAATGATCTAAAATATATTTTGTGTTGAACCAGATAGGGTTTTATCCTTCCCGTTCTTCATTTTAAAATCAACCTAATACTAAGTTCAAACTAAGCAAAGCTATTTTTCAAAAGAGTAAGTCCTTTATAGAATGTATAATTTTTTAGTATAGTTAGGTATTTCCCAATAATAAAAAAGAGTTAACATCTGTATACTGGAAATGAAGAAATTAGTTTTGAGATCAAATTTCTTACTGTTTTATTCTCTATTTTGGGCCCATATTTTTTCAGGAAGTGGCAACAATAGTCATTCTATAGATGTACCTAAAACATCAGTAAAGCAGGTAATTGTATACTAAGCCAGCTTGAAAATATTGTTATAACACACTTAATAAAGCCCCATGTGTTTCCTAACTACTCTTCAATCCATTCATTAGTGATTCTGTATTTTCTTTGTAGGTCATCATAACAGCCAGTAATTGGAGGCTGAATTAAAAATTAATTCAAATTATATGTCCGAGGAGGTCACAAAGACAGACTGGAGGCTTCAAGTCCGAAACTTGTTAATGTCTTCAACCAAAAGTGTTGTTATTATTTCTCTCTATGTATCTATATTTAAATTTTCTGATTACTTGAGTGAACAATTATGGAAATATTGCTGAGCAGGTCTGGCTTCATTCCCTGAATTGATCTTCTCTTGCCTGTTGAGTATGGGTTCATCCCAGTACTGTGAGCTAGGCTTCACCCATCAGGATCTCCTTTCTCAGCCCTTGGGGCTGTGTGGAGTCACTGCTCCTGCTAATTCTCTTATGTATTTTCTACCTGGTCTCCTGCACCTGACGCTGTACTTTACTCCCTGGGCCCTGCAGGTGCTGCTGTCAGAGACTTTTCCCTCTGAAAATCTGTCCTGCTTATTTGTTTACATATCTTTTCCCACAGCAAAATGTAAATCCCTGGAGGGCAGAAGCTATCATATTTTATTTATCTTATATCCATAGTGTTTATCTTAGAGCTCGGACACACTGTTGATCAGGGGACACAAATGGCTACCTGGCATCTGGCCACCTGCATGCTTTGGCCAGCAGAGAAGTTAACAAGAATAGAATTTGAATGCCTTTAGGTGGGCATGTGCTCTGCAGGTTTTGACAGTCTCTATTTTCTTGAATGCGGCCACAGTCACACATTGATCTCACCAGCCTGGCCCCTGTAAGCATCCTAGTGTGTGGCCCTGGTTGGCGCTGCTCAGTGGATGTTAGTTATGCAGACAAATGTGTCGATGGATGTACATCTTATTGCACGGAAAAATCAATTATTATCTTATTACCCTGGCCTTGAAAATTCCTTTCGTTTCATCTCAGACTTAGGACAGTAAATTAGAAAAATATAACTCTATTATACAACGTATGAAAAAGCATTTCTGAACATTTGACAGAGATAGGTCACCCTGAGCATTCTCACCGTCAAATTAGAGAGGAAAACAAATTCACTTGAGTTACTTATGGAACCCAGAGGATGCAGACAGACTGACTGCTGTGGGAAGGTCTAGATTTGCATTCCTGAGATGATGGACAACTTCTAGCTTGATCACTGTAATTTTAAAAACAATGACCCTGACTAACATTTTCAGTGTAAATTCAACAACCCACTTCTCAGGGCTGATCCTAAGATGCTCCTCACGATCAACAATGGAAACACAGTAGAGCACATTCTAGAAAAGTGATTCCACAGGGGACCACAGCAATGATGTACAGTGTGAAATGCACTCCTGATCTGGTTTACTTTGGAAGAAGGTCTAAGCACTCAGCTAGATGGATGAAATTCACATCACCAGACGTGTTGGTGATAAGCGAGAACCCTTGAGCCAGGTCAAGCTTCACCTGAAAGCAGTAAATTTGGGTCTGCTTAACCCATCTGATGAACGGGGGATTAAAGCTCTTAAGATTTACCCTCCATGTCTCTAATAATTTTAACTTTTTAAAAGCAACTATTAGCATATGTTCATCCTGGTCATAGAAATTCTCACTCGTAGAAAGCATAATATCCATAAAAGTGTAACTTTTAGCAACTTAATACCTGTGCATATTTCTAGCTAATTAGCTTGTATTAAATATATGCCTAGGTATTTTAAATAATTTGCTACGTAGGATTATTATTAATAAGACAATTAAATACTTGAGGTTTTATAATAAGTCTTTTAGAAAGTAACACTCCGGGGCTTCCCTGGTGGCGCAGTGGTTAAGAATCTGCCTGCCAATGCAGGGGACACGGGCTCGAGCCCTGGTCCGGGAGGATCCCACATGCTGCGGAGCAACTAAGCCCGTGAGCCACAATTACTGAGCCTGCGCATCTGGAGCCTGTGCTCTGCAACAAGAGAGGCCGCGATAGTGAGAGGCCCGCGCACCGCGATGAAGAGTGGCCCCCGCTTGCCACAACTGGGGGAAGCCCTCGTATAGAAATGAAGACCCAACACAGCCAAAAATAAATAAATAAATAAATAAATTTAAAAAAAAAAAAAAAAAGAAAGTAACACTCCTTTTCTGTTGGGGCCACTCCTTTGTTCAAGAAACTGAAACCCTACCAGCCACCTGCAGGAAAACACACATCTAGTTAAGTGGCAGAGCTGGGGTCTGGTGTGAGTCACTAAATTTGGTCTCTCCACAACTGCCACTATAAAAAGGGAATATGCTTTCTATAATCTGCCATGACAATTAAAAGATGGGAAAAAAAAAATCCCTAACCAAGTAAATATAATGACAAAGCCTATTTGCACTGACAATAAAAGAAATGCCATTTTCTCAATGCCACGTAACAAAGTACACATGCTTCTTCCTTACAGCACACACTAAACATTTGCCATGTGGCTCATGAACTAAATTTTGCCTTAACCATGGCATTGGTTTCACCTCCTAATAGCTCTAGATTTATACGTTTATATCTCAATTGATTTTCTACTTTAGCTTTTATTGGCCCAGAAATGATAAGAAGCACTAATGAAGATGAGATATGCTAGGTGCCAAGCTCTTAATATCTTCATTAGCAGAACTCAGAAACCTTTTTCTTGGACATTCAAGGGAGTGGTACTCCCAAGATTAGCCTTGAGTCCTTCAATTCGAGCTGGACTGGTCTGACTGCGTGGATGACACAAGGAGGCCTGTCCTGATTTCCTAGGAGCAGAGAGGAGCTGGAGCTCTTGTTCCTCTGCACTTACAGACACGGTTTTCTCTCTTTTACAGAAGACTCCTTTAATCCCCTGGGCAGAGATTTCAGGTGACTAGAAACGTAACTTGTCCTGTTTAAATTGCTCTGGCTCATTTAAACAGGCACCACAGTTGCTAATATACCTCCATGGCAGTGCTTCTGAAGGCATGACAGGTGCATTAGCTGTCACGGCAAAAAAGCACATCGGACCCCTAGAAGACACATCTGCCATTTCAAATTTTAAAAACTGAAATTATTAGATTGCCATGCAACCAAGCATATGCTCAATTATCATATTGACAATAGGGTTGTTTCTTCAGAGGCCAAATATCTCATTGCTCATGTGAATTAAGAAGGCAAGACAGCAAAGACCACCTATTATAAATGCAGGAGATTCTTTTTTTTTTTATAAAGTAACAATTATGACGTCATTGACAGTGCCCATAAGACTTGGTTCAAACCCTTTTTAAATGTAACAACAGTGTATTGAAAATTTATCAGCCACCTATGTGTCTAGCTGCTGTTCTAAGTGCTGCGTGTGGTTATACAGTGAAGTTAAACTGGTTAAAGCAACAATATTATTCCCTGGGTGGAACATATTATAAAGAGGCAGGTAACGTGTCTGGGCAATACAAAAAAAAAAAACAAGGAAGATGGACAGAAGAGGGTATTGTGGTGAGAGGGAGGAGAGGAGGTATGAGCTTACATTTCTGTGATCTTTCGATGTTTCACTTTCTGTAGCATTTAATGACTGAAAAATGCTGTTAGTCATTTTCAACTTGCGGTTAGGCTGCAGGAACCACAGAACAGGAACTCCACTGCGGCAGGAGTTAGAAGCAAAAAGCTTTTTTGTGTGGGTTCATTTACTATTTTAATTCAGTAGTATCCTTAGTCGGCTTTAAAGGTGTGGTTGCTATTTCTCCTACCCAATGCTCCTCCTCTTATTTTGCTGCTTTATTTTCCCTGTTACCTCCGCTCTCTCAGGTAGGCGATGTAACAGCACGGAGAGCACAGTGGGAAAAAGCCCAGATTTGCCATCTACCTCTGGGTTCTCTGATTCTACTACTACCTTGATTCATCCCTTCAGGCTGGTTATTTCATGGTTCTGAGGCTAATTTTCCTCATCAAGTGAGGGATACTATGAACTTTCTTCCAGGTTTGTGAGCATTAAATATGATCACGTGTTACATGCCAAGCAGAGAAACTGATGACCAGTTTTGTTCATCACCGGTAGCTGTTATTAGAAGTATGCTTTTCACAATGACGGCAGCATTGATTTCTAACATTTCCTCCCAATTTCTCACATTTTCTAAATTTTTATCTCCCCAGCCTCCATTTTCTACCCTACTCTTATTAGCATTACCCAACCTTTATTAAGTGCTAACCATAGGCCAGAACACTGTGGTAAGTACTTTATGTAAATTAATTATTTCTCAGAATCTATGCAACAGCTTATTATTTTAATCCCAGGTTTTTTTGTTTTTGTTTTGCTTTTGTTTTTTTGGGGGGAGGGGAGAGTTGAAATTCAGAGACATTAAGTGAAGTAGCTGGTTTAACACAATTAGCTGCCAAGCCCGGATTTGATCTGACTCCAGAGTCAGTGCTTTTAACCACCAATTACATCAATTACGTTCCTCACCAGCTCACAGACCCACAATATCCTTCAGAACGGCCGGTCGGTCCAACACTCAATTAGCGGGTTTCTTTGACTCTCTTGTATCTAATTTCAAAGCTGTTTCCTGGGGGTGGTGGTGGTGTCTTGTGAGTTCCTGACCTCCCAGAGGGCAGGGATCTTACCAGAATATCTCCTTTTAAAGCGCCCAACGCCTTTCAGGGCACAGACTCGGTGCCCTGTAGATGCAGGCTCATTAATAGATGAGAAAAGAAAGTGACCGGGCAGAGATAAGCAGTAAATAAAGTGCAAGATTATAGCGGGAAGAGAAGAAAAAGGAGGAAGAAAAAAAAATTCAAGGGAAAGGAACAAAAGCAAATGTTTACTGAATGCCTTAGTGCCAGTCATCGCACTTAAGTCTCTCTTTAAGAGACTCTTTGAGTGTTCCGGCAGCTCGCTGGGCACGAATGTCACCTAATCTTTAGGAATGAGGAACTTAGGCTCAGAAAACGGAGTTTCACCCACAGTCGCGCGCACGTGGCACAGGTTTCATGGGTTGCCTGCCTCTGGTACCTCTTGCCAGGGTCAGGGTGGTCAAAACGGAGGCTGTTCCCTTCCCACTGATCCTTTAGGGAGCGAAGGGAACAAGGTGCGCGCCTCTGCGCAATAGCGAAGACAAGTGATTAATTAAGCAATTACAACTTTGCCAGCCGCACTTGTCCTCTTGAGTGCCAGCCACACTTGTCCACACTTTGTTCTTACACTCAACTAAATCGTGAAGAAACTCAACTCCTTTAGTCACTGCCAGACTTTTTGGACACATCTTCCTTTTCCTGTGACTCAGTCCAGACGAAGGAGTTACGGGTAACCTCCTTCTCTTCACCCAGCCATTACCCGGAATCCAGCGGCGGCCCCTTCTCTCAGCAGCCGTCGGAGCTTCCTGCAGCGGCGTCCGCCCCGGGTCGGGTGGGAGGGGGCCCCAAGGTGACGCGCGGCCGCCTCCTCCGCCTGGAGGCTGGGCCGGCTCTCGGGGTAGCTGGAGGCGGGGCCGGAAAGAGGCGGGGCCGAGGAAGTCTGGCGGCCCCAGGAGATGCGCCCGCTCTCGCCGCGTCTCGGCGGCTCCCTGCGCGTGCAAGCGGCAACTGCAGCGGCGGCGGCGGGGCCCGCGCAGGTGAGCGGCGAGCGCCGGCCTCTCTGCATCCCCTGGGACGCGGCCTCGGACAGGTGAGGGCGGTGCGGGGTTCACCTGGCCGCGAGCGCTGGCGGAGCACCGGGTCGCCGGTGGCTCTCTCCTTTGGGGGGTGGAGGGGTGTCCGCTGACAACAGAACCGGGGAGTTGGGGAACCTGAGCGACCGGGAAGGGAATTCAGTGGAGCTGCCAACTCCGGAGCTGCCGGTTCAGAGTCAGAAAGGTATGTCGAGGACCGGAGTGCTGGAGGGCGCACCGGGGGAGGGCAGCCTGCCCTAGGATTTCTTTGCATTTTAAAGGACCTACATTCGGTCTCCTTGGGTCGCAGTGGAGTTTGTCACCGCCACCTCCGGGACTCTTTGTGCAGAGGTCAGTCCCTCACTTGGGTGGGATTGGATGCGTTCCCTTCGTGGAGACCCGGAGAGTCCGCTTCGGTTCCTTGCGCGGACATTTGCTCACCCCCCACGAGAGTTGAAAGCCTTCTGATAATTGTGTAGGTTCCAGAGTGTCTTGTCACATTAAAAAAAAAAAAAATACCGTGATGGTGGTGGCGACCTTGAGAGGCAATTGCTTCCGCAATTAGTTCCCCAGTGCACTGTCCATTTGTTAAGCAAATGGTACGTTGATGGCTTTTAAATATGGTTGGGTTTCCATGAAGTGGATTAGAACGTCTGAATGAACTTGTGCGCGCTGTGTGAAGGTTTCACCCGTGCCTGGGTGCTTACCTGAGTCTGTTCTAGAAGTTCCATCGGCATCGGGAACTTAAAGTTACCAAACAGCCTCCCGGTGAACCTGAAGACTCTAGAAAACCTGTTTCAACGACGCACCGAATCGCAAACAGGTCTATGGATTGCGATTTCCATTAGCATTCAGTTTTTGCTTGGGTCAGCAGCATTTAAATTTAACTGATATTTGTTGCACGCCTGTTAAGGGGGGGACCTCTACGAGGGTCAGGCTGGTGTGCTGTGTGGTAGCACAGGTGTGGATACAAAAGGGAATTTTAGGGCAGTCGTTTCTCACAGGGGGCTGTTGAGAAAGAGAGCAGTGGCATATTGTGCTCTTGTCTTTACGGTTCTTCTTTTATCTCTGGTAATAAGCATTTTAAATGCAGGGAAAATGAAAATCTTTGGAGAATATTTATCATTAGCCTGGTCTCTCATCCAGAGTGACAAGGATTATCCAAACCATCCTTAAACTAAGGTTAGTAAGAATCAACTCTGTGCCAAACACCATGCTGGTCACTTTACTTAAAAAGTTGCATAAAATATGCAAAGTAGATGTTAACTTCCTCTGTACAGATGAGAAACTGAGGCAGGGAAGAATCCAGGAATTTGTTCACAGTAACTGGTGGACCTGGGAGTTGAGTGTGGATATTTCTGAGTGCAGAACCCATGCTTTTTCACTATTCCAAGTTACTGTGAGACAGATAGTGTAAATCTGCAGATTTAATGGAAATAATAATTCAAATTTATGTTCACAAAACAATCCACGTCCTGAGAGTTAAAGTAACCATCATGAATAAAACGAGCATTGTTTGTTCTCATTCTCCTTGTTAAACTGAAACCAATCTGGGACAAGAAGATGAACAGCTATTTTAAAAAACATAAAATTTATTATGTATCTTCCTTAGCATATTTTTAAGGACCTAATATAGCCAAGTTGGGCAAATTAGTAAAACTTTATATGTATTCCTTGTGTATTACACATTGAAGTATCAACTAATATTCATATTATTCATATGCTGAAGTATCAGCTAATTTTCTTATTCATATGCTTTAACATATTTCCTCTTAATTTCCTTTTATAGTTTACCGGTGAATAGAGGCCACCTTTGTCACCTAGAAAAGACTTTGTGTGTGTGTATAAATCTATAATCATGAATATTTATTTTAAAAGATATATATAGTTTTCCTTAAATCTATCTCTAGAAGTGTAAGTGTGTCAACGTGCTTATTTAGGAAGGAATCCTAAAATTCCAATTTAGTCTTTTGAGTGAATGATCCATAACAGCTCAACTGATGGTTTCTTTACGTGCATGTAAACCACACAAGTGATTTTCAAATTAAAATTATTATACTGTGTAGGATGAGAATGAAAATAGTACTTAGAATTTTAAATAGTATTTCCTGACATGGAGAGCACTTGCTTTCTTAAAACCTTCCTTATAACTGTTGGTTATTACACACAAAAATTGAGGGGTTTCATATTGAAATCATCTTCTGGTGTTGAAGAAAGTGTTTTTTGTTGAAGAAAGGCTTTTTGCCTCTGTTGGGAGGATCAGATAGATATTCTGCCTGGATCGTGCTTGGCACATTTGTTTTTCCCTCTATCTTCATTTGACAGAGAAATCGACAAGACACCTTGAACTTCTTTCTAAAAGCATTTGAAATCCTGCCTAGCAGGTGTTTATAAAAGTGTGCTTGGCTTGGTTAAGATGCTTTAATGAAGGGGCAGGGTGTGTGATGATTTAGATAAATTCACAGAAGAGCCGAAGGGCCAAGGAGCAGCGTATGCATGAGGTATGAAACCGGCAGATCCAGATTTTGTGAGACCGGAAAGGTAAACAATATGGGGATCCTTGTTAAGAAAAATAATACAAAATTAGCTATGAAGGTGAATGCCTATTTAGAATGGAAAAAGAAATTGTAGCCATTTGCTGGAGATTGCCATCTCTTTCTGCAGAGATCTTTTTGGGCCATTTACCAGAAATGCTTACATAAAAATGCTTCCTTAAAAAAAAAAAAAAAAAAATGCTTCCTGATTGCAACCTTCTCTCTGAGAACACTCAGCATTTCCCAGCAGCTTGTAGCACTCATGGGGGCCTATGCCAGTGAGAGTCCGGAAAATGAAGCTCCGTTGCCTTCAAAGAGTGGGAGCCACAGTTGTGGTTGGAGTTAAAGGGCCAATGGTCCACTGAGCAGAAAAGCTGCCGCCTGGGGTGGAGGGGATCCTGGGCTCATTGGGGTCTCAGGGCACTTCATGTCCAGTGAACAGTTCTGAGAGGAAGGCCCCTGATGGTGTTTAAGACCTTCCAGTTTGGTTGGTTCTCCAGGAATGCCTTTGACTGTTGACTGTCCCAGCTTTCATTCTATGTCACCATTTATTGAGGGTTTTCTATGTCCCATGCACTGAGTAAGGCCAGGTTCTGATTGCCAGGGAGCTTCTGGTCTCTTGCAGCTGATTTCATTGATGATAGTACAGTGTTGGTGCCAGCACAGAGGTCTTGATGCTTGAGCTGAGTTTGGAATTGTGGGTGGAGATACTGAGATGGAAGAGTCCAGGAAGGGCAGTCTAGGGATGTGGAGGGCCATAGAAAGCCTCGGAGGTTTGGACCCACACACTGTCCTCCACTGATGCAGGGAGGCCCCTTAGTATTTTTCCACATGTCTTTCCAAACCAAGCAGCACCCATGCACCTGAGATTAACTTGTTAAAAATGTGTGTTCTCAGGCCCCATCCCAGGCCTCCTGAATCAGAAGCTCTGTGTCTCTGGCACAGCAATCTGTGTTTTAAGAAGCCTTCCAGATGATTCTGGTGCATGCTATAAAGTTTGAGAACCATTGCTTGTAGTGTTTAAGAGAACTGGTAGGGCATAGAATCCCTTGGGAGGATGAAAGGAGGAGGAGTAAGATTAGTACTAAGGCTAATGGATTATCATTGTAATATAACTTACCTTACTGTCACTGACATTTATGGAGCACTTAGATGGTGCCAGGCATTGAGATTAAGAAATATTACCTCTTTTAATCATCAGCACAACCCCAGAGAGAGAGCTGTTATCACGCCAATAATTTATTTATTTATTTATTTTGGCTCTTCCTTTTTTTTTAATTGATTTACAATGCTGTGTTAGTTTCTTTCTTTTTTTTTTTCCATTTTTATTTATTTATTTATTTATGGCTGTGTTGGGTCTTCGTTTCTATGCGAGGGCTTTGTCCAGTTGCGGCAAGCGGGGGCCACTCTTCATCGCGGTGCGCGGGCCTCTCACTATCGCGGCCTCTCTTGCTGCGGAGCACGGGCTCCAGACGCGCAGGCTCAGTAGTTGTGGCTCACGGGCCCAGTTGCTCCGCGGCATATGGGATCTTCCCAGACCAGGGCTCGAACCCGCGTCCCCTGCATTGGCAGGCAGATTCTCAACCACTGCGCCACCAGGGAAGCCCGCTGTGTTAGTTTCTGATGTACAGCAAAGTGATTCAGTTGTTCATATATATACATACTATTTTTCATGTTCTTTTCCATTTTGGTGTATTACAGGATACTGAGTATAGTTCCCTGTGCTTATACACTAGGACCTTGTTGTTTATCTATTTTTTTTCCCCTTGGGCTATTTCTAATCTGCCTTTCTGTTAATTGTTGCTATTTCCTGAGGTCCTGTCCACTTTTGAGATGGACATGAAGATCACTCCATTTAAATGTGAGACAACTAAGGCACAGAGAGACAAAGGTGTTGTCCCAGGTCACATGATTGGAAAGCAGTTCAGCCAGGATTCAGGCGCAGGCATTGTGGTTCCAGCGCCCATCTTCCCTCTCTGGGAAGGTCTGGGAGAGTTTCCATCACCGTCGTTGTTTTGTGTTGGCCTTGTGGGAGAGATCTGGAAGGCAGGTCTGGAACTTCTTGGAATGGCCCTATTTGCTGACCACTTGGGGTTAGCAAGTTTTTCTTTGGGGACAAATTGCCAGATGAGAGAGGAAGACTGTTACTGTCATTCACTCCAAGTGCAAATTTTGAGAATTTCATAAGCAAATGGATATGATTGTGTATATATGATTACATAACACGGAGCACCTCTTTCCCCAGCATGATGATGGGCTTACATGGATTTCCCCAGGGCATGATTGTGGAAGGTGGCCTTGTTTCGGAATACTGGGATTTGATCAGGTTATTAGCACAGGGACCTCTCTTCTAAAGGCCAACCCCCCTCCCCAGGCCACAGAGGACTTGAAGATGATGGTGCGTTTGTTCATCGTGTCCTGGAAGGTATCTAGAAGAACTGTACTTTGCATTTTCAGTTTTTTTTTCTTTCTGAAAAAAATCATTCTCCACAGTTCTGTACATTTTATCATGGAATAGCTCCATCTTGCGAGGCAGCATGAAAAGAATATATAGCTGTAGATATGAGTACATGTGTCAGTGTGTAGAATGATGGTTTGCCTTTGGGTGTGAGCCTCAGATTACTAATTCTTTATGATCTCGGAGAGACAGCAGTGAGCTGTCCTGAAGAGAGATCTTAGTTTCCTGCCCAGGACCTGGACCTGGGTAGCCTGGAAGAAAACCAGGAATCCTAGCCACCAGACCACCTAGAAGCAAAGTGGCCCTGGCTCTTAACCCCCACTGAAAGCAAGAATGTTTCAAGGAGGCAAAAACTGTAAAAACAGGTGCAAAGTTTATTATTAGAGACACAGCATAATGTATGTGAGAGCACACAGAGAAACAGTTTATTTAAGTTAGAAGCAAGGCAGAAATATACACCCAGAGAGAAAGGGTATGGCGTCTTCTCTAATGAGGAGGAGAGCAGTAAAGAGGTGATTTAAATCCCTTATATAGGACAGTTCTTTCAGGTCTTTGTTTACCTTTGGCCAATTATTTTGTTTCCTTTCCCACATATGACGTGTTCTAGGACCCTCCGCAACATGCGTGCACATCTTTTAAAAAATTTTTTAATATATAAATTTATTTTATTTTTGGCTGTGTTGGGTCTTCATTGCTGCACATGGGCTTTTCTCTAGTTGCGGTGACTGGGAGCTACTCTTCATTGCAGTGTGCGGGCTTCTCATTGCGGTAGCTTCTCTTGTTGTGGAGCACAGGCTCTAGGTGTGCGGGCTTCAGTAGTTGTGGCACTCGGGCTCAGTAGTTGTGGCTCGTGGGCTCGGTAATTGTGGCTTGCAGGCTCTAGAGCACAGGCTCAGTAGTTGTGGTGCACGGGCTTAGTTGCTTTGCCGTATGTGGGATCTTCCCGGACCAGGGCTCGAACCCGTGTCCCCTGCATTGGCAGGCGGATTCTTAACCACTGTGCCACCAGGGAAGCCCCAATGTGCACATCTTTTTCCTAAGATGGATTTCACCGCAGAGGCCTGTGGGTGCATGTCCACACTCACTATGGGGTGGTGCTCCTCTGTTTTTGAACCCCAAGGAGCCTTCCTGCGTGTGTGTAGACAGGGAAGTTTTCCTTGACCTCAGGAGTGGTCATCTCATCTCTTTACTTCAGCAGAGCTCAGCTTCTGCCACTAGCTTTGTCCTTGGAGTGTCTGGGTGAGAACAAAGCTTCAGTTTTACTCCACTTAACAAACATCAGCTGTCCGGCCCAGGGGCCCATCTATCTCCTGCCTCATTTACTTCTTCTCTGGAGACAGATATTTAGACAAACGTTAATTTGAGTTATGGCAAGCAGTAGAATGTAATTCTGAGAGTACTGGCTGTCTCACTCATGCGTTCATTCATTCATATGGTCATTTTTGCCTGCTTGGTTGTGCTAAGCATTCATGTTAGGCACTGGAAGGAAATGCAGTGGGGACCAGCCAGATGTGATCCCTACAGACTAGGAAGGGAAAACTTGCTCTGCGATGTTACAGGTGAACAGAGTTAGATGCACTAATTCTGGCAGTGAGTTGGCAAGAGAGGAGTTAAGATGTTACCATACATAGTTCAGGAGTGAGGTTATAGGGCTTAGTGTAAGGCAGTAGGGAAGCAGAGGTGTGGAAGGATCTGAGAGAGATCTGGGCGGTTACAGAGGTGACCAGGTGGATGTGGGTGGCGAGAGAGAGATTGCTGGGGCTGAGGTTTGTGTCTTGGGCCCCCAGGTTGGTGCCAGTAACACAAGTCAGGACTAGAGAAGACAGTTTTCTAGAGAATAATCCTGAGTTTCGTGGATGTTGTGAGTTTGAAATGTGTGGATGACTCCAAGGTAGAGATTTGGGTAGACTGATAGAATAATGCAGCTGATAGGAGAACTGAATAATTCAGTGGGGGAATACTATCAGCAGTTGAATAATGCTGTCTCCCAAGCAGTGTGGTAAGTGAGAAGCAGGTCACGGAGGAAATGTGGGCATTTCTCCTGAGTAGGCAGGATAGCAACGCATTCCAATTCCTTTGACGTGAAAGATGAAAAAGGTTTACTTCTACACTTTCTTCAGAGGGTGGAGATGAATCCTCCACTCTGGCCTTTGCGTGTTTGACAGCCTGAGCTCTGGGCCGTGGGAGGAGGCCCTCAGTGTGGAAAGCAGGCCAGGCAGGAGAGTGACAAGGGGCTTGCTGAAAGCTGGTCTTCAGATTTTGAGCCCATCTTATTGTCACAAGTTAAAATGCCTTACCGTCTTTCCTCTTAATTTGTTATGTTGTATTATTAAAAACACTCATTTATCATTTATGTGTATCATGTTTATGGTAAATGAATCATATCATGTAGATTGGCCGTATGTGTACATATACATACATACACACAGATACACACACATACATACATGCATGCATACACATATGCATACATATAGGTAGATAGTACATACCATGTAGATTGGCCAGGGCTGTTTTGTAGCTGCTACTGATACAGATGTTACAAGATTCATTTGTATAGAAGATACAGGTTTTCTTAGGTGCTCAGAGTTAAGCTGATGGCTTGTTTAAAACATGTGTTAGAAAGTACCTGAAATACATAACTATTTGTTCTTTTATCCAAAAGCTATTAATTGTGTATTATCCATGCTGTGTGCTAGAGTTTTCCTTGTGAATAAAGCAGAGAGCTCTGTCTCCTTAGAGCCTAGAGGGGAAGTCAGACAGCTTGACAGGTGAGTACAATAAAGTGTGCTGTTAGTTAAGGATACGGCACAGCGGGTGGTAGGGGTTAAGTAGTGAAGGGTGCCTCCAGGGGCAGGGCTGCCAGCGCTTAGCGGGAAGGTTGGGCACGCATGTCAGCCAGGAGGAAGATTTGGAAGGATCAGAGAGGTTGTTTTGAGAAACTGATGGATGGATGCTTTTGAGGAACTGAAAGTTTAGAATAGCCTGTTTTGTCCATTAAAAGTCAGCTAATAAAAGAGCATGTTCATGAGGGCTGTGAACTGATCAGGAAAACCCAGAAGAAAGTATTCAACTTTGTGTGACTGTGACCATGTTCAGATCCAAGAAGCAAAACCCAAAAAACTCACAAAAAACAAACAAAACAACCACTCCTGCCCCGCAAAACCCAAACCAAACTAGAAACAAACAAAAATAATGATTGTGTAATACCTTTTGGTTGTGGGGAGGACTATTTTTAGCATTATGAAAGATGTTGAGGGTTAGTCTGAGAACTTAGGCAGTATGTCAGAAAAGAACATTGTATTACGTGAACAGTAGCTAACATTATTGCTATGATAGTCTTGCCTAATGTGAAAGATTATATATAAATGTATAAAATTAGCTTAGCTTTCTAGGTTTGTAGTTTGGAAATGCCTTTAGGGTCAGCCCTTTCACCTCCTGATGGCCCTTCATGAACCACCTGGGGCCCAGAGATGCTGGAGGCTTCTGTACCCTCACATGTTGGTAACAAAATCTGCCCCAATCTGTCAGGTAAAATGTATCTGTTACTCTTTGTCCTGTAGTTTCTTTCTTTTTTTTTTTTTTTTTAATTTTATTTATTTATTTATTTATTTATGGCTGTGTTGGGTCTTCGTTTCTGTGCGAGGGCTTTCTGTAGTTGTGGCAAATGGGGGCCGCTCTTCATTGTGGTGCGCGGGCCTCTCACTATCGCGGCCTCTCTTGTTGCGGAGCACAGGCTCCAGACGCGCAGGCTCAGTAATTGTGGCTCACGGGCCCAGTTACTCCGTGGCATATGGGATCTTCCCAGACCAAGGCTCGAACCCGTGTCCCCTGCATTGGCAGGCAGCTTCTCAACCACTGCACCACCAGGGAAGCCCTGTCCTGTAGTCTCTTGTCTGTTGCTGGACCAGGCCCTGTAATTCACTATCTCCATCTTCTCAGACTCTTTACCCCCATTTTCCTTATCTCCTCTTTTGTTTGTCATGCACTTTCTTTCTACATAGTTTAGTGTTTTGGATCTGGTTAGGAATCCTTGGCAAAAGTTGCCTTCAGCATTTTAGGCCTGTCGAAACAGGTAGAATTTCTCTGACATTTCTTTCACTCTCTTTAATCTCAGGTGAGCTGGCACAGAGATACTTAGCTTTAGCCAAGAATGAGAAAGAAGGCTCTCAGGAAGTTTCCTGTGTTAATATTTGAACAAGAAGACATAGCAGAGCTGAAGAGGTACATGAGGAATTGTTTTTAAATGTCATGAGCTCTTTGTGTGACACACACACACACACACAAGTTTAAACACAGAGGCGTGGCCCTGGTCATAATGACAGATTAATATTCAGTTGCTTTATTAACTACTTTCTTTCCAACTTCCAGTCTTGTGTCATTTCTAGCTTTGTCACCATGAGCTCAAGATCCTAAATCACTCATTTATTGCTTAGTTTTGGGGTTCAGTTGCCAATATGTGCTTTTCATTGATAGTCGTTTTTTCCTTTAATGGAAGGAGTTTTTGGCTTTTCCTAGTTTACAGGACATACAGGCTCAGCTGCGATTTATTTCGTTTAGTGTGCTAGCTGCCTGCCATTGCTGAGCTTCTATTAGGAGGGAGCATTATCTTATTTACTCTAATCCTGTCAGGTACCCTCCTAGGTAGGAGTCATCCCCTTTTAATAGAAGAAAACAGTGAGACTCAGAGAGGCCCGATAACTTGTTCAGGGTTACCCAATTGGATGGAATTTTACTTTTTTTGCTACTATTCCATTCCAGCCAGTGCTATTTCAACCATTCCACTCTGCCTTGCTTTCCAGTGAAGTTGTTTAACCATAAGACCAGAGAATCTACAAGACCTGTTCCAAATAAGATTCCAGGAATTTCCCTGCAGCCTGGGGTTGGAAGCAGCTGCTCTGCACCTTCCCAGGGTGAAGGCATAGTTGAAACCTTTCACCTTTCACATCAGTGAAGCCCTGGAATCCTGCTAGACCCTCTTCTGGACATGGATTTGGCATGGTCTTGATAAATATATTGCTTTAGAGCAGTTTCATGCC
Organism: Balaenoptera acutorostrata; assembly: GCF_949987535.1. Classification (NCBI taxonomy): domain Eukaryota; kingdom Metazoa; phylum Chordata; class Mammalia; order Artiodactyla; family Balaenopteridae; genus Balaenoptera; species Balaenoptera acutorostrata. The sequence continues at coordinate 47,093,264 of NC_080066.1, forward strand.
CAAAGGTTGTGAATACATGAAACTGGATATTCTGGGAAGGTCTCTCTCCTTTATCTGACCCAAGTGACGCATAAAACACGTAATTGTTGTAATAGATTTGCAGAGCAAAGCAGGTGGCCCCTTCCATCTAAACACCATGCGTAATTCCCAAATGTTCACAGGAGAGCTACCTCACAGTGTTTTTGTGTTTTTAAATTGAGGTAAGCTTTTAAGTACATGCAGATGTTGACATTTCAAAATCCAAGTAAAATTCCTGTGGTGGAATTGATCAAATCTAGGTGCTTTTTTGTTACTCATTTATTTCTAAGCATTAGGCCCATTTATCAAATGAGATCTTTTAAGGGTCCACAGTATACAGATGAGGTTGATATTCTGTTTGATGTGGTCTTGGAGAAACTGGAGTTACTTGTGCTGGACATTCTGCTTATGCCATACCTCCTAGGAACCCTCCTTTAGTGGATGTAGAGCCTGTGGCCTCGTAGGATGTGACAGCAGATACTGAAGCTGATGTGGTGGAAGTGGGAATGGAGAGGGTGTAAGGTAAGCTCCCTAGCACCCTGCGAACTGATGTCCTGTGCTTTTGAACAGAATGCTTATTAATGTCATTTGCATTCATTCCAATAAGAAACATTACAGACATTCATATGTAATGAAAGATAAGTTGGTGCTTTGGTTAAACTATTTTTTTAATGCAAATTTTGCTGACCAGTTCTGGATGTCTTGTCAGTGTGATTTTGGTAGTTTTTTTGGTTTGCAATAACATCCCGAATCTAGCCAGTTCGAGAACCAGCCCCTGCCTTGAAATGTTGTTTTTTGGTAGTGGCTATTAGTCAGAGCTAACTGACTTAGAATTTATAAAACATTGGTTTTATTGTTGCTTTTAACATTATGTGATAAAGCATGGTATGAAATAATATAGAGCAAAACCCCTTTTACATACACACGCATTTATACTGTTACTATGTGCTAGTATATGAATGTGTGTGTATATATATATATATATATATATATATTTTTTTTTTGTTCTGGAAATGAGCATTAGAAACTTACTAGTGGTTACTTTTTGGAAATGGTCTAGTCTAGGCTGAGTCACTTTTCATTGCGAGCTTCTCTGCACAATGACAATTTCCTAAAGGCATACCTTGAAAAAATATTGCCAGGGTTAATTGGATGGTGAGATAACAGGCCTTTTTTTTGTTGTAGTTAAGATGTCATTTTAAAAAAAGTCATCCTTGGACGTGAGAATATTAAAAATACTTTGAATTTCTTTAACATTTTAAAGCTTTTTAAAAGGTCTCCGGTATTTATTATCAGATTTTACCAGCCAAACATCTTGAGATCTGGAAACACTGCAGTGGCACTACAGTGCCTGGTAGTTGATATGATTAAGGAGAGAAAAGTTACCAAGATTCTATCTACTCAATGGGCCTTCCTGGAGGTCACCTCGGATGAGGTAGGCGTGGGGTGGGACCACTTCAGAAACCTCCACCCCAGGAGGCTGGCTGTGGAATCCCACTCTGTGGCTCCCTTAACTCACCATGACCCAGTTACTGGGAAGAGCCAGGGTTTGGAATTCAGACAAACCTGGGCTCAAATATCAGCTCTGCCATTTGTAGGACTTCATCATCTCCAAAGCTTGGGTTCATTATTTGTAAAATGGAGATGAAAATACTTACCTTGGGGTGCAGTGACTATTAATAATAATCCCTGCAGAGTGCCTTGTATGTAATAAGTACTTTATACATTCCTGTTATTCAAGGAAAAGAGGGAGTCTGGCTACTTGGTAATGAGTAAGCCTGCAGAGGTTTGGGGAAGTGAGTGCCCACAGTGTTATGGGAGCTTTTCCCCAGAGATCAGGCCCCTCTGCACTGCTGATGTTTTGTTCTATATTTTCTTCCAACCAGAATAAGAGTAAGAAGGGGGTAGGGCAGGAAGCATGGGTAGGAGCTGGTACTAAATGACAGTATTTCAAAAACTAACTGGAGACACATTTTAGGGAGCAATAAAATTTATCAAATTCAGTCCTTTTTACCCACCTTGAGGCCGTCCTTTTTAGAGATGAGACATCATCCTTCCTTTTTTTTTAAATTTTAGATTTTTACTTTCACTTTTAAGGTGTTTTTCCCTTTTGCATTTTTAAGTAAGTCTTGAGAGCAGAAAGTGGATATTGGTCATGTACACGTTCTATTGATTGTGCTGGATTTAGCACTTTCTTGGTGATTACAGTATAATTTGATGAAAGCCTAGCCACTCCTGGGGGAAACCTGACAATGTTGCCTAAATATATATGGATGAAAGAATACCTTGGAAGGCTGTCTTTGAAAGGTGACAACTAATCAATGTCTTTATTGGGTTCACATGCCTACGTTTCTGATTGCAAAAAAAAAGAAAGAAAGAAAGAAAAAAGGAACGATTAGCTATGATTTCCTGTTTATATGGGGCAATAGAGAAAATAGAAGAGGTTCCTAGTTTCAAAAAGCTTATCTCCTTGGAGAGTCAAGATCCATCTTTGTGAAAAGATTACTAGTGGTACCCTCTTGGGAGCAGAGAGGATTTTGAAGGCAGGTGAGGTCTGTTTTAGGCTGATGTGAGGGAAAATGTGATCTGAGTCTGGAAGGATGGAGAGGAAGTGACCCTCAAAGGCTTGTGGAGGTCGCCAGGAGAGATCTGCACTGTTTATCTCTGTTCCTTTCATAGCGTGTAGCCTCCTGGAACTTTGCTGAAGGACCCTTTGCAATGCTGCATGTTTTAGGACCAGATACCGTGAAGCAGGAGATGAAGTGACAGAGACTGGGGGACAAGATTGCATAATGATCAAGAACGTGGAGTTGGGCTGTTGGGCCTGAATCTTGGCTCTGCTACCTATTGACTGTGTGCTGCTGGGCAAGTTACTTAAACTTTCTGTGCCTTAGTTTACCCGTCAGTGAATGAGGCTTCTAATAATACCTACCTTATTGGGTTATGAGGATTAAACAACAGATGCACTTAAAGTGGTTGGTGCGTGATGTCTGATACACCTAATGCCTCATGTATGGGGTAGTTATAGTAGCTGCTGCTTCTGCTGTTGTTTTTATAACATTGATGGTAGGGAGGCTTATTTTAGCTGAAATGACCTAGAAGGTGTCCATCTTAATAGAACCTCACTATTGCTTCATATTTAAAAACTCATTTGCAGTATTTTAGCTCAGTGGGAAGATTTGTTTGGATATGTCTGATCACTCCAAGCCTTTTCCTAGCTGATGTTCTAGTAAATGAGTTACAAAGTGCATGGGTTGAGAGCATAGAAAATTAGGAAAGTTCATTTGGGAATTATGAATTTAAGCTGTTACATGATAGCGACCACTTCATGGACCTGACACTGGCATTGATGGAATCAGAGTGGTGGGGGAAAAAAATCGATGTAACCTTTTTAAGAGATAGATGGTTTTAATATTGATAATAGTGTGCTCTACCTTTTCATTTGAGAGATGCTGCTATAATGGAATGCTTTATAAACACTAATGTGTGCTGACTACATTCTGAGAGTGAGTAATCCCTTTGGGTATTTTGAGACAAAAAGTTCTGTGATCTGGGCAAATGTCACTTTAATGCACCACTGAGAGTTTTAGAAATATATTCTTCAAATAAAGCATATTTCACATGAGTGTAGGAAATAGCCAGTAATCTACATTTTAAAAACCTTTCTTTAAACTTTAAAAAAAAATTTTAACAGTTCTGTTTTGAACTAAATTTTATTTTATAAATTGAAATATAGTTGATTTACAATGTTGTGTTAGTTTCAGGTGTACAGCAAAGTGATTCAGTTATACATGTACATGTATCAACTCTTTTCCAGATTCTTTTCCTTAATAGGTTATTACAAAATACTGAGTACAGTTCTCTGTGTTATACAGTAGGTCCTTGTTGGTTATTTGTTTTATATATAGTAGTGTGTAAATGTTAATCCCAAACTCCTAATTTATCCCTCCTTAAAAACCTTTCTCAGGCAAGGAAAGGCTTGGTGCTTGGTGTATGCATGTGTGTGTGTGTATGTGACTGATGAATTTTAATTCATTTATAGCAGTTCTCCTCATTTGATTCAGACATTTGGATCAGTTCAGAGGTGATCAGGTGCACATAAATTAGTTCCTCATGAATGCATCTCAGAAGCCTCACCTGTTGTCTTTTCTTGGTCCTGACATGCTGGGGCACACTGGCTGTCTCCAGGAGCCTCAGGATTGAGGAACATCCTAGATGACTGAAATCCAAACACTGATGGGAAGAGAGGAAAGCGGCTGGGTTTGTAGGCTTTTGCAGTCATGCCCAGTTCTAGGATCTTTTAGTTCTTGGTTGAGGGTTTCAGAGATGAATTAGGTGGGCTTCATCGTCAACCTGCAGACTGTGATTTTATAAAGTTGATAAGAGGAGTGGATCATTCCATTATGAAATGAATGGGGAAAACCAGAGGGGAAGGGCAGGCAGGTAAAGCATGCTCCAGCCCCAGCATGGTGACACCCAGGTAGGTCTCTAATGAGGCTGTGTCAGGACTGATTTAATGCTCTGTATACGATACATGAAACTGCTCACACATCCTATCACAGAGCAATAAATATATGGCCCAGTGTTATTTAATTAATGATTAAACATGTGTTAAAGAGCTTACGCATTGTGAGACTTTTCAGGTTGATGGAATATACTGGTCTCTAGGCAGGTTTGGAGTTCTGGGAAATATTCAGTCATGATAGTAGTAGAGGAATTGCCATCTGAGTTCGTTTGTTCCTTCCTCCCGCCCTTCTTCCCTCCCTTCTTCCCTCCCTTCCTCCTTTCCTTCCTTCCTCCCTTCCTTCCTTCTTTCCTTCCTTCCTTCCTTCCTTCCTTCCTTCCTTCCTTCCTTCCTTCCTTTCTTCCGCTGCTAGGCCAGGTATTGTGCTGAAGTTGCAGATGTGGACTAGGCAAATACAGCCCCATCTCCTCACAGGACTTAATTGTTGTGAGGGGTAGGAGGTAGATTGGGGAGACCAAGTAAACAAACTGATGAGATAATTTTGATCATCAAGGCCACGCTGAATGTCAGGTGTGACAAGAGATTATGGTGCAGAAATGCAGCTTCATACTAGAGGGTCAGGGTCAGGGTCTGGGTTAGGGTTAGGGTCAGGCTTGCTAAGGAAGCGATGCTTGATCTGAGATCTGAAAGAGCCAGTGTTTGACCTGTGGGGAGAACAGATTATGTAACAGCCTCGAACCAAAACTCCCTAGGCCTTCATCCTAAATATTTGCTACACCCATTTTTCTCCTTGCTCTGGGGCTGCAGTGGTCTCCTGCATTTGGGCATGAACATTAGACCTGGTAAAACTGAACATTCTGGAAATGATGGCTTCTTCCAGGCCAGGTGTTCACTATGGGTTGGTGAGCCTTCCTCCTGGCATACAACCCATGTCAACTGAACTTTGCCCCTAACAAGAGCTCTTCTGTGTTTACTTTCCAATTATCCTGGCTGGTTAGGTGAGCCCAGAGCTTACTTTAACTTTCCTCTCATGCCTAATACACGTGTGATTTCACTTGATGCCTTTAGCTTTCTGTAAATGACACACCAGCCTGCCGTATTCTCACATGGCCAAGATTCTGCCCACTGGTGTCAATACACCTGCTGGAAATTAGAGCTTCCTCTTTTTTCAGTCTGACTCTTTCAACTATGGATTATTTTTAGGCTTTTTCTATCTTTTCTGAAGTTTGAATTGTTTTGTATATTTATAGAAAACGAATGAAAGCAGCCAATGAGGCTTTGCAAAGGTTCAAGTGTCTGAATCGAGAACCCTTTATGGTCAGGGAACTCGCCCAGCGGTGTCAACGCTGCCACGGTGGCTTGAGCTGGTGCTCTGTATTTCTTGTTGATTAACTCTAAGTACAGAACAGTGCCGTTTTCTCCTTTACCATAGAAGAGAATGGTTATCAGAATTACAACCTTATAGGGAAGCAGACATTTATTAAATAAAATATTAACCGCAAACTTAGATGCTATCCACACCCTGGGTTTTGTAGATAAATGCTTATTCAGGCTCTTCTCTCTTTGGAGACTTCTGTTCTGCACAGAGACAATAACATGAAAACATTTTATTGCAAATAAGTAGGAATTACAGCAACCTAATAATAACACAGATTAAGTAGATGTTTGTCCTGATTCCCCAGCATGTGTCTGTACTATGTCAGTGAAGTGACTGCGTTCATTTTTAAGAATTCATTTTTAGAATATTAAATTCTAAAACTGTATACATGGACTTTTCTACATTGGCTGTTAGATAAGAACTAATTAGCTATGTCATGTTTTGAGTTGCTAAGGCCTCTTGAGTTGATTGTTCTAAGGAAAGCCGTAGAATACCCTTGGTCCTTCCACAGGATCCATGTTTCTGATATTAGTGCTGAGACAGAGACGGCAAATAGCTGGCATAGAGCATTTGTTCCCCTTCTGAAGCCCATGGCAGATATTCATGTTGATGACATCATGTTTCCCGCCGAGCCTCAGAATCCTTTGCAATAACAGCTCTTTAGGCAGCTGCCATCAGTTGATCTGAGCTGGTCATCAGAAACCTAGTTGTCATCCAAGATAATTTGGGATTGAACTTTTCCTTTATGTTGGGGGAAAGCACACACAGACACACACATCCACCAAATACCATTGTACACATTGCCTTTATTTTTATGTGTATTTATTATGCAAACAGCATGATGTCAGTACTAAAGAGAATACAAACTAAAAATTCAGAAAGAAAGCAGGTATTCTCTGTGTTGAAAAAACTAGCCATTAACAGTTTTGCTGTGTTTCCTTCTAGCCTAGTCCATACTTACACATCATTTTCTAGAGCTGCAAACATAGATTAGGTACAGTTTCAGTTTGTGTGTTTTCCATTTAAAATTATATCATAAATCATTTTCCAGGTAGCTACATAGCGTCAGAGAACTAATTTTTAATGGTGGCATTAACGAAGATTAGTGGTTCATATTTCTGTTCACGAGTGTGTGTATCTCTACAAATACATCACTGAAATAATATGCATTCTGTGCTAAGTTTCCTAGGCTTATAGTACATTTATATTTTATATTAACCTGATTGTCACCCTGTGCAAACTGTGCGATGCATTCTGTTCTTCACCTGTGATCAAGGGGTAATTTAAAATTTCACGTGGTGAGCATGTATAGGGAGTTAGTAGAGAAGGCTATGAACCATGTGTTTTTGTATGGATTTTCTTTAATATACTCTAAATATAAAAACACATTAAGGCAAATCACTGGGGGCCCTCTAAAGAGCTAACACAGTGGAATAACCTTGAAAACAAATTTATCTAAGTGAATTTATACCTCATGATGGGGACTGAGAGTTGTGTATTTTTCCTTTTATTAGCTCAGGGAGGGTCTTTGTATCTCAACTGTATGAAATGCCATGAGCTCTGCAAGGTGAGATCACTCAGAGAACAATCATAAAATGAAGAAATGTGGCCTGAAACTATACATTGGATTTTTATGCTTATTTATAGAATCCAGCACGAAGGGACTAAGAGAGCAAAATCGACAGCATAGCCCAACAATTTTAGTACAAAAATGATCCTTTCTGGGAAAAAAAGCTATCTTCATTGTGTTATTAAATGTGAATCAGTGCTGGATATTTATAGAGTGAGAAGCTGTAGAAACTGTCCACCTAGTCAAGTTTTAGCAAGTATCCTATCCAAATTAGAAGGAATATGTGGATATTTATATACTGACATAAGAAACAAGACTATAGAAATTGATTTGAAAATTGTGGCTCTTGGGTGACTTTTGTTTGATTGACAGTGTGTGGAGATGTGGAAATTTCACACAGATATTTGGGCTGGGAGCATCTCTTGAAAATTCAGAGTGTTGGGACAGCCCTTGGCCACAGTGAGGAGGACCTTTGCTCCAGGGAGTCCTGTGTGTTCTCTGGCTTGCCTCATCCTCCAGCACAACTCATCTGCCTGTGTTCCTGTTTTCCTTCTGTGGCACCCATGATCACCTGAGATTTGGACCCTGCTACAGACACACTTGTCTTATTATTTTACCTAATGCATCCTCTTAAATGGTATCACTTTATATATCCATATGTTCACTCCAACTAGGCTTAAAAATCAATTTTATAACTTATTTAAAAATTTTGAATTGTCAGAAAATAAACATAACATAAAATTTACCACCCTACCCATTTCTAAGTGTACTGTTCAGTGGCATTAAGTACATTCACATTGTTATGTAACCATTACCACCATCTGTCTCCAGAACTCTTTTCATCTTGCAAAACGGAAACTCCGTACCCATTCAACAACCACTTCCCATCTTTTCCTCTCCACAGACTCTGGAAGCCACCACCATTCTATTATACTTTCTGTCTCTATGAATTTGACTACTCTAGGTGCCTTATAATATGTGGAATCATTTCATATTTGTTCTTTTGTGACTGGCTTATTTCACTTAGCATAATGTCCTCAAGGTTCATGCATGCTGTAGCATCTATCAGAATTTCCTTCCTTATTAAGGCTGAATAATTTTCCACAATTTGCTTTTGTATTCATCAGTTGATGGACAGTTGGGTTGCTTCCATCTTTTGGCTATTGTGAATGATGCTGCTATGACCCATGGTTGTACATATACCTCTTCAAGTACCTGCTTTCGCTTCTTTTGGATATATATTCAAAAGTGGAATTTCTGGAACAGATGGTAATTCTGTGTTTAATTTTTTTGAGGAGCCATGTATACTGATTTCTATAGTGGCTGCACCATTTTACATTCCTACCAACAGTGCCCAAAGGATTCCGATTTCCCTAGATCCTCACCAACACTGGTGATTTTCTGTTATTTTTTAAATAGTGGCCATCCTAATGGGTGTGAGGTGGTATTTCATTGTAATTTTGATTTGCATTTCCCTAATGATTAATGATGTTTTAAAAGTTTACTATAGGTGCAAAAAACGACCTTTTGAATTGTCATTGAAAAAAAGTTACCCGGAGAGGCAAAAGATGTGGATTTTAGTCAAGTCTCTATCCTAATTAGCCATCTGATCTTCAGTTCCATTTAACAGATGTGAATTAGACCTCTGCCAAGCGCTGATGGCTGCACTGGGTGCCACAGGGAGGAGAAAAATAAATCACGATTTTTTCATTCATGTCTCTGGTTTATAGTTTTCTTGTCTTTGATAGTAAAACGGCTGAAATCTTTTCTAATTCTGAAGATTTTAACCTATGACCTAAGGATGTAAGTATACTCCAGGGTCTCTTCAGACTAGGTAGGATTGCCTGCCATCAAAATACAACATGAAAACTTTAATGTTGAGGGAAAAAGGAAATGGTGAGATTTTTGAGGAGTCTATGATTAAAATCTGAATTTTATATATTTACAACTTTCACTTAGTCTTAATTTATGAGTTTGATTTTGAAAATTTAACCTATTTTAATCAGGTAATACTATTTATTACATTGTCACTGGCATAAGACTACAGAGAATTTCTCTCCTCTTCACAGCAAAGCTTCTTGAGAGGGTGTCTCTTGTCATATCTTGCTTTCCTGCCTTCTCAGTGCTCTGCATTCTGGCTTCTGTGTTCCCAAGGGCTCTACTGCCCTCCCAATAGCCAAAAACAATGGATGCACTTTAGCTTTCTTCAGCCAACTTCTCTGAAATATTTGAAATGGTTGGTCTCTCCCTCTTTGGAACTCTTTCCTGTCTCAGCTTCCTTGATTGCTCCCTTTTCCTCCCTAGCTCTCCTGTGCCTCTCTGGAGAGTGCTCAGTTTTTATTATAAGTTGTTTTTTTTCTGTGCTGCCACTAAAAGTATGTGATCCCTATGGTTCTGTCCCTAATCTTGTTTTCTTTTTACTTTACACACTGGCTTGGGAAAGGGGGAGGGTTCCTATTCTCCTCATTTCTATCCAAACCTTGTTCTTAAACTGTAAACTTGGACAGCCAGTTGGGCTATGTAGTCTGTCTCCAATTTGATAACTTATCAGTCCTTCCGACTGAAGAAATTCAACATGGAATTCATCTTGTTTTCTGTAAATGGCTCTTGCTTTTACCTTCCTGTGTTCATTGGTAGTTTCCATGGATTCCCTGCTCCCAGTCTAGAAACCTTGGACATCTGCCTTTGCCTTACTCCTACCCGCCCAACACATATAAGCAAATAGATAACATAATTCAGCTTCTCAACTAGTCCCCTCATCTCTATTCTAATGACCATCTCCTTGGTCTATGTCCTTACCATGATGGGTTGATCCATCTGAAGTGCTCTATTAGCATCTTATTCTTAATACCTCATAGACCACACTGTATTGAAATTGTTTTGTTCTCTCTCCTACTGAACTGAGTGCCTCAGGAGAATGATAAGTGTATATTTTATTCCTTGAGCTAATACCTAGGGAAGAAAAATCGTACCCTCATTACCATTGCACCCCAGTTTTTTAAAAAACTCATAAAAAACATGAACGGTATGATAGTTCCTTTTCATGTCAAAGATTTAATTCTGTTTCAGTGTTCATAGAGTTGTAACCCTTAAAATCCAAAGATGGAAAAAGGAAGTTTTCTCATTAGTTTTAAAAAAAATCTTGTATTGTTTTAGCTCATTGGTGGGTTGAAACCAACATCTGCTTTTAACGTGGCTTTTTATGCTCTAGAGCACACTGTTTACTTTCACCTTCAGTGACTCAGATTTCCAACTGTATAAATCAGGGTTGCACATACTTGCACTGAAATGACGGGGCAATGGTGGGTGACATGATAGAAAGCTTTCAATACTTCGATGGTGGATTGGTGACAGCAGATGCTTTCTTCATAGCATTTGGATATTTTTATAGTTACTTTCCACTTGCTTCTGTTTATTATTGCTGCTTATTTCATAGGGTATTTAAATACCATCACTTTTTTAATTAGCCTTTGTAATTTTCTGTATTCTTTTTCACTCTAATGCATCAATAATTATGTCATCCACCACGTCTCTTTGGTTTTTTTAAATTCTTATTTTATAATTTTGACTGATTTACACAGAAGAGAGATTTGGTGATCCCTAGTTAGTGATGGCAGTGTGGCTTAAGGTATAAGCACAGATTTTGTGGTAAGAGAGAAGCTGGTTTAAATCCTGGTACTGCCACTTACTAGCTGATGATTTGCTTAATATTTCTAATCCTTGATTTATTCTCATGTTTAATCAGAATAATTTTGTGTACCTCTATTATGGTTGTGGGGATTCAGCAAACTCTTAGAGAAAAAGTATTCAGTAGAGGGCTTGCCTATAGTTATCACAAAATAAAGGGTCACTATTTATCATTCTTGAACTAATTACCCATTTGATTTGGAAATTTGACAAATGTGTCCAACGTATGTTTTCTTGAAGCAGTTATTTCCTACGTGGATGAAGTTGAGATCAACAAAACTGAGCTATACAAATGTTAAGAAAACACAGATTTTATGTTCTGATAAATACTAAGTTGTAGACATATTTGTTGGATAAATGAACGTATTTAAACTGTCATCCTTGTCCTTATGAGAGTAAACATTACTTTATCATTGAGCACAACCTTAGATGATTGATGACTCTTATTTAGAAACTGATGACTCTTTATTTAGAAACTAATGACTTTACCAGAGAGAATTTTCAAACTCTGTTGCATTGCATGTAATTTCAACAATGTCACTGTATCATTTTTCTAAAGCTTGAAGTTTTCAGATAGGTTTAATCTAGCATTTTTGTAAAAGATGTATTACGCTTGGGTAGGGCCAGTAATATGATGGCAAAGCTGGGGTTGATGGAAACACACCTTTTCTGAATCATGCATTGGGAGATCAGACATGTTCTTCCTCCTCTTTCTAAAGACAACTTTCAATAGATAGCATTGATTAATACTTTAAAAATAGTTCCTAACATTTTGAGCTTATAGCTACACACTGAATTTCCTGGTGAAATGATCCGTCTAGTCAGGACTGTTGACTGAAATGATTTCTAATATATCTTTACAGAAGACTGCTAAGTTTCAAGTTTGGTCAGCCAGGCACTTTGGAGACCTAAGAGAGAAACAGGATTAGAAGATCTTTTTAGATTTGTTACTGTTTCAAGTAGAGAGATTTTCTTCTGTGGGACTGAGATCTTTGGTATTAGCAATTATTGGATGTAAATGGCTAGAAAGTTTACTGTTAATATTTCTTTTTAGCAGTTTTGTTTTTGTCATAGCACTTACCACCATCTAACATAATAATATTTTAATAATTATTTATTTTATTTGTATCTGTTTTCCCTGAGTAGTGATGAATTCCATTTAGAAAAAGACCTCCAAGCAGCGCGAGTGTACACTGTGAGGAATCCTGGGGTGTTTTAGTAGAAGGGATTGGAGGAGGTCTCTCTGGGTTTATGCTGGATGGTTTTAAGGAAGAACCAGGGGAGGCTGGGACCACCTCCATGCTGTGTGCTGTCCTGAAACCAGGGCAGTTTAACAATTGGCTATTCCAGTAATCTTTGCTCAGGAGACGGGAAGAATAAAGTAAAGTTGTGGGAGCTGGTATGAAAGAAATAATCACTCACGACAGTAGGGGGTTAATACAATGTTTGGCAGCTATGATGTGATCTTGGGGAACATGTGTTCTATTGACTTTGCTGCTGGACTTCTCTCTCTGTTAGTATGTCACAGTGTGAATTTTAGCAGGGATGATTTTTCTTAAGTGTCCCATGAAGAGTTTTGTCTTTTCTTCACAGCCACATTCTAGTGTCCAGAGCAATTCTTGACATGTGGTAAGAATAAAATACAGGCACCCATCCCCTCCTCCCATGTCTGTTGAAGGAATAACAACTTTTATTGATGATATACTTTACTTGGTCCTTAAGCTGTTCGCCTACAAAATATGGGGCTCCTTTCAGACAAAAAGGAAAGTCCCAGTAAATACTTGGAAAAATTTGCATGGCACTGTTTAGATTGACAGGCTATTATAATGTCCTTAGTGAATATCAGGAAGGCAGCTGGCTTAGGGATTGGTCTCTTTTCTGTGAGGGTGATTCTCAGTGAAGTAAAGGACCTTTTTGAGAGGAAGTATAACTTTCTCAGGTTCTTGTTTCCTGCATGGACCTTTTTGAGAGGAAGTGTAACTCTCTCATGTTCTCATTTCCTGCGTGGATGGAATAGGCAGTGGATAATGTAAGATGTGGTATAGGATTTATGGATACGCTTTATTGAAATCTAAATAATCAGAAAGCTCAAAACGAAAAAGTGAATAGTAAACCAAAGAAACTTTGATCCTTTAAGCTGGTCTCACTCCTCTGACTCTTGTGTGAGACAGAGTCTCCACAGCACCCAGTATGGTCCTTAAAATATACACCGAATAAGATCCATCCTCTTACCGACCTCCTCCTCCCCTCCCCTCCCCCTCCCTGCTGCACTGACTTCCCAGCTTACTTAAAATAAAATCTAAAGTCTTTGTCGGGCCAACCTCTTCTCCGATGTCATCTCTTCCTACTGCCCACTGGGTCCTGCAGGTCTGGCTGTGTTGACTTCTTCGCTCTTCCTAGGATAACAGGGAGCATGCTTCTGGATTTGGGCTTTGCATCGACTCTCCCCTCTGTCTGGAATCCTCTTCCCCAAAGAGCCAGTGTTTCTCCCCCTCCTTGTCACTTAGATGTCTGCTCCTATGTTCCTTCCTCCTCTGTGGAATGGCTCCATCGCCCCCTCCGTGCATATATATCCCCACTTCAAGAGAGCAGATCCCTCTGATTGATTTGGCCACTGAATTGTTGAATACACGAGAGGTCAAGTCAGGCTTGGGAAGCTGTTCCTGAGAGTCCATTTAAAAGAACTTTCAGAGCTTATGATAGATCAGACCGAATTCAACCTTATCTCCTATACATTTTGCATCTGCAGCAGTGCTGCATGTTCACTACAACGAACTGAAAGCATTACAGAGAAAACTTGTTTTGTTTTGGAAATGTCACCATGTAAAGAATATTTATGGTCCATTCGGCACATTGACCTTTCATTGTGCTTCAGTCTCATGAGGGTTTCTAACTCCTGTCTCTTATTCACGATGCCACTGCTAAATCAAGGCTTCAGTGAACCAGATTTCTGTAACCCCACTTTAGGTTAAATGGGTTTATTTTAATGTTGTAAGCTTGAATTTCTGCTCTAATAATGAGTGACTCCTTTCTCAAAGGAGATGCAAATGTTTTTTTTTTTTCTCCCTACCTCTGCCTCATCACCTGGGTCCAGAGAAAGGCATCTGTGTCTACTTTTGAAAATGCAAATTATATGAATGAGCCGGAGGAAGCAACAGGAAGCAGTGTATAGTGTAGTTTGTAAATGTTAGGGTAAACTTGAGACAAATGAGATCATTTGTTGAAATTAAAATTCCCCAAGAGAAACACCCTTTAGCAGAGGTGGCAGCGGTGTTTACTGAAAACCCTGTTTAAATCACACTTGGGTTTTTTCTTTCAAAACAAGCACATTGCCTATTTAAGCTTGCCTGGTTTGTATTACGTTGTTACCTGATACATTTTTCTGAGAGAAGAGATGCAGTTCTGAAAATAGTCATTGCCTAAAGGGGAAAAACAAATTCTTCTCTTAGTATTGCAGGCTTTTTTTTTTTTTTTTTTTTTGGTTTTGGTTTTTTTTCAGCAGATTAAAGGATTTCACTGTCCAGGTGCTCTAGAAATGTTCTCTGCATGCTCTTTTGATCAGACATCCTATTAGTGGATACTTTTTGAGCAGGCACACGCAATATTTACTTATAAATTATGTACATGTGCTGTGGTATTGATAGTACATGCATTATTAAACATTCACAAAAATAGAAATTAAAAGGACACATTAGATCAGTCTGAATGGAAGTCCCAGTGTTTTCCGTGCACATCCCATGGCTGTTCTGGTCCCTCCATGGGGCAGGCTCAGTGCCTCCTGGGGACTGCCTCCCCTGAGCCTCATGGGTTTGCAGGATCTCCGTGAAAATGCACCATGAAAAGGTGCTCAAACTCTGCACAGGGAGGCTGGAGAGAGAGTAATCTGCCAATGGTCCTGAAAGTAATCTGCTAAACTCACTGCATTCTTCATTCTTCATAACATGTTAGAGTGCATACGGTGCCTGGTGTGGGGTGGTGATCAGGTTGCAGAAGTTCATGTTCCACGTCTGTTTCTGTTTTTGTTCTATTCCTGCAGCTGTTACTGCTGCTTTATATCTCTTGAAAATGGAAAGATTTTTTTGGAAATGGAAAGTTTTAAAAAAATTTTATTTGGTAGCAAATTCTGACCTGAACTCTCAGGAAGCTATTTGGTCTCTGTGTCGTTTAGTGTGAATCTTATGTTTGACTATGGGATGCTGACTCAAATACCATTTAGGTTGTTACATAATACACAACACTTTCTAAAATTTTAAGTTCTATATTCCGAGACAAACCTGGCCCAAGATTTTCATATAAGGAATGTGGAAATGTGCTGCTCTTGCTTCTTTGAAGCCTAAATCGCCCTGTTGTTCAGGTTCTTGCTGTAAGACCATTTTTTTAAAGGATACCTGCATTTTGAGGGTCTTGATTACTTGAAAAGGCTTACTCAAATCTCTGCCATGGCAAAGAGTGTACCTGCCCTGATTTGGTCGCTTGTGCTAATATGGTCATTTCTGCCTTATGATGATAGGATGGAACAGTAGATGACTGTAGTCTAACCTGTAATACCCTCCTCACTGTGCCCTTTCCAGGTCCCATACATTTGGTGAGGAGCCTTTCACCTCATTGTTCTTTATCTTTCTCAACCTCCCATCCCCCTTTTGCTAGTTACCAGCTGGATCATTTGCCTTATCTCAGGAATATATGAAAAGCCTCTACCCCGGCCTCTAAGACTGTTCTACTTATGTCAGCCCTGCTTCTACCCTCATTATCTCTGTTTTCTCTACCCGCAGAACCTTGCTGGACCTTTCCTGGGGATTCTGGTCACTGAGCATCTCAGTGGAGATAAAAAGTCTAAGCAAAATTCCTCTCAACTCAGAATCCAATGGGACTTCCTCCAGCATGGTGTATTCAATTTGAGAATGCTCCACCATCTCCTTGTCATTCCTTCCTGAGGCTGCAGGCTGCCCACTGAGACAAGGTCCACTCAGCGTTCCTGCTGTTCAGCTGTTGGCATCATCTCCTCATCTCTTGATCATAGGGTGGAGCCCCCCTTGACAGGCTGGCATGCTTTTAGACCGACCATTCCAGTCCTTCTTTTCTTACTGGGCCCTCATCTTCTCTCACCCCTCAGCACACGTGGGATGGCTGGGCATACAGGTTGTAGCCAGGTATGCAATGGGGTTTCAAATGCCACATGAAGGACTGTGAACTTTGTCCTACAGGCAGTGCAGGAGCCATTACAGGGGATTCTATCTCTACTTTGGTAAGACCATTGCTCTGGGGGTGTAGAAGAGAGTTTGCAGAGTAGAGAGGCTTGGGAGTAGAGGCAGAGGCTCAGAGAAAACCCTGTATTTCATTCCAATTTCAAACTGTTAATTTAGTTGAGTACTTTATTGCTTGACTGGTAAAACGGCCTGGCAGAGTACAAAGCACATGGATCCTGAGCTAGAGAGCTGTGGGTTTTAGTGATAACTCTGCCCCCAAAAGCAAAGCTGTTGACTCAGGGCAAGTTAATCTGTAAAGTAGAGATTTGAATGATTATTCATAATCTCTGCAGGATTTTTATGAGTATTCTATAAATTAAGTTTGTGACGTGTTCTGAGTACCAGGAACATAGTACACTCTCAGTAACTGTTGTTAGTCCCCTCCACACCACCATGAGATATTTGCACTGAGGTCCGACCTTGTGAAATCCTGGCATATGAAGTTGATTCTTTTGGTATTCCAAATAGTGTCTCTATTAATGGACATAGATAGTATTAGTTAGATTATGTTAATAAAAAGGAATAGTTTTTCTAACCATATACTAGGCTATTAAATAAAGTTCCTGCTTGACTGGTATTTAAGTCTTTTTGGAATGATTTCATGCCACAGTTTAAAACTAGTGATAAATGTGTTTCCCGTTATGCGTAACTTTGGATGGAACATCCCATTAAGACTGTGGTCTATATGAGGTTATAAAACTTTGTTGAATAGGAAACAATATTTATTTCATAATTTCTTGTATATGTCAATCTGATTAGACAGATACTTCATTACTTTTGGGAAATTAATAAGTTAATGATTTATACTCTTCCCCTCTAATTATTGTCATTATACATTTTATTCAAGCAATATAATCTATATTCTTTTATTCAGAGTAATTTAGCTTATTTTAAAAGATAAAAAATAAATTATGCTTAAAGAATTTTTGGTTAAAGTCACATAAACTATCTTAGTGTTATTAAGCACCAGTATGTGAAACTTTACAATATTCTTATTACGCAGTTAGCATTAGGTTATTTCGTGGTACCATTTAATATATGTAGTGTTTGCTAGCTGAGCTTCCTTTGCAAAGAATTATTTGATGATTGTGGTTTTAATTTGTGCAGTGTATGTGTGTTTTAGTTATTATATTCCCTAGTCTGTTTTATAGCAACTTATAATATGAACTGTTTCTTTTGGGAGATGACTAGGACATTGCTGGAAACATATTGGCCTAGCATCATTTGTCAAGATCAATGGTCTATAAACTCGCTCTTAATTTTAACTTTAATTGTGAAAACAAATTCAACAATGGCTACAAGATTTATGTAAGTCATAGCTGCAGTGTTTATAGGTTCCATTTAACATGCATTTAACATATTTATTGCTTCTCAAAGTGTATTTTAAAAGATTTGTGTTCGATTACTTTAGTTGCAAAATAAATTGGGCATATAACTCCTCTGTGGAAAAACAGATTATTATTTCTTCTTTATAGTACAAAGCAGACTCTTGACTTAAATCTTTGTGACCATAAACCTGTTTTCCAAGCAGGACAGGACACATTATGCACTTGGGTTTTTGGCTGAATACTGACTGGACAAAATGTCTATCCAAAGAGACATAGAGTTGATTCTCATTATTCACTATAGTTATCTTTTAGAAAGTCACCATGATCACTAAATTAGTGAATAATGGGTCATTACTCATAAGGGAAATACAGGAATAGGTTCCTGTAAGCTTCTGGTCACATTTTGTCGACCTATTAATACATAACCTTGTTTTATATGTGTTTCTGTTTAAAGACACCTTATTTAATATATATTATTGACTCATTAACATTGAACTCACAGCCAACAGCTCTGTAACTCATGCCTGAACAAAGCTTAACTCCCACAGGTATTTTCTCCACAAGACACAGCATAGCCTACTTGGGCTTAGGGACATTAGACAGCACTGCAACACTGTGTCTGGGGCCATTATAAACAGCAGGATTGCCAAGAAAAAGCAAAAAATGCGAAGAAGTGGCACTCAGTGGACCTCAAAATGGTTATTTGTTTACAGTATGAGATCTGAGACAGGATGCGAGAACCTCACCTTGTTTGACCGCAACTGGGAACGTGTGCATTGGGCAACTCCAATTTTTTGTCACCCTGTGGCAGGTCCGTGAATGGACCTGGAAAGTACTGCTGGGGTTACAAATACATTTTAGTGAGTAGGCGAATTCACAAATACAGAATTCATGAATAATGAGACTCAGCTGTAGTTAGGATAAAGTAATGTTGAGGCCACATGTATGCCTTGAATGACAAGTTGAGTAGTTAAACTGTTCCTTCCCAAGAGCTGGATGTGGTAGAAGTGAGTAGAGCTAAGCTTTCCTACTGGGAAGGGCTGGATTCTCTACCTGATGCTAACACTTGAGACCTGTTAGGTGTTCCTCGCCTCTTCTGGGTCACAGTCCCTGTCTCCACTTGCACGAGTGAATTGCCTTTGGCCTGCTATGACCCTGCAGTTAGCTTCCCCATCCTGGCCTGGTCTCTGAGTTGGGAGACATTAAGAGTGTGGTGATTAAGAAAGTGGGCTGTGCATTCCCATGTCCTGGGTTCAAATTTTGGCTCCATCACTTACTACCTGCCTGCCCTCGGGCAGGGCTCTTCAGTTTTTTTGCACATTCTTTTCTTCTCTATAAAATGGGTATAATAACGTATTATATGACATCTGATATATATCAGATATTTAAGACAGGAGTTGGTGCGTAAGCCCTCACCTGTAAACTATCAATCCACTCAGTTATCCATACCCAACTCGCCTTTTCATTTTTCTTAAGGATTTGATGATGCACCACCAGCAAAAACAACACCCCCCAAAAAAATTTAAGGAAAAGAATTACGGTGAAAAGTTCCAAAGTGTGAAAAGGTGAAGCTGAGGTGATGCTACAACAAACTGTTGGGTTAGGGAGAGAGAAACTCTCAGTTTGGCCCTGAGTTGACCAGTTCCCAAAAAGAAAGGCCTGATTCTCATTATCTTTTACATAAAAGCAATTGTTCAGGAAGCACACAGCTATTTCTGGAACTGAGTAATTTCTTTCTTGTTTCTTCATAGGACCCCTTGGTACTCAGATGCCAGTTACACTGATTTGTAATACATTTGTGTGTACCCGTGTCTCTCTCTCACCTTGGAGTCTTGGAGGCTGGGTGTTATCTTATCTCATTGATTTCATCTCCAGGTCTAGCGCAGAAACGGTAACTCTGCTATGGAATCCCTGCTTCTGATGATGTGATTGCCAACACACCTGTCTCTACAAGAGCCCTGTAAACGTTTGCTCTTCCCCTGATTTTATCATGGATCACAGACATGCAGCTCTAGTGCAGAAAAAGGCACTGGGTGTTCTGTATAGATACTGAAAGCATAAGAGGCAGATAAAGGGGCTGAGTCTAGGGTGGCTTGTGTATGGGGCCGCATGGACTTGGAGGACACAGTGGCTGGGGCCCTAAAGCCATATACTCCATGCTTTTGGTTCATGCCCCTTGATTATGAAATATTTAAACACACATACCCCTGTGTATGCATTTGTTTACCTGTAGATTGCATATATGAAGTTCAAAACTCATGTAATTTATACATTATAATGTGCATTAAGAAGAGGTTGAAAAAGAAGGACGACTGTTCTCAAAGTAGATTGTAGAGATAGTTGCACAACTCAGAAAATTCACTAAATATTATTCATTCAATTACACACTTAAAATGGGTGACTTTTCTGTTATGTAAATTATGCCTTCATAAAGAAGTTTAAAAAAGGAAGGGTGAGGTGGAGATGGAATTAGCAGTATATAAACATCTTAAAACGTATTATAAATATAAAAACCCCTTTTATTCTCATCCAATGTATTGAGAACTAAATACTATGGTTATTAAGAGCAATGTGATTAAACAGAATCCTTACATTTTTAATCACTTAATTGTTTTATTAAAAAGCTCATTTTAGGAGTCTAAGTACCACCCTATCACTTTCGCCTGTGCTTAATTATCAGCATTCTCTTTAGCCCATAGTTTCTTTGCAAGGATCTTTTTCAGTAAAACTTGGTAACATCTTTAAACGTCTTTAGCCAGTTGTGTGGGTACACGCACATGCGTGCGCACTTACACACACACACACACACACACACACACACACACACACGAGTTTCTCAGTTTGCAGCACAGGGATCCTGAGAAGCTGTGGCCTGTGATCTCTGTACTGTGAAATTTCCATTTTCTCCTCAGAGCAGCTCAAAATCGCTTGTGATTGGCTGATATATGGATTAGGTGTGGGGACCATGTTCTCTTCCCTTTCCTGACTTTATTAGCACCTTTCACTAGGGGAATTGCATGTGTATACTTTTTGGTTTCTTTGTATTTTTATTATTATAATTTCTTATCTGTCTCCTCCTTCAGGATGCACACTCCCTGAGTTCAGGGACTTTGTTTTGTTCATTGTGGCGTTGCCAGCACTTTGATCCATTCTTGGCACAAATTCATGGCTCAGTAAATATTGTCAAACGAGTGAATCAACCCGTATATTAAATTTTAGGAATGGTTAATTCTTCTCAATTTAAAAATAAAGATAACTATACATAGAAGTTCTGTTACTTAATTCCTGCCCACACTGAGATACGTACACTCAACTTTGGAGACCACTGCCTGTGGGTGTGTGTAATGTGAGGAGCAGAAGAGGAGGTGAGAGGTAGGGAGGGAAGCAACACAGGCACGGGGCCAATAAGAAATATCCTGTACTGAGAGATCAGACACTCTCTTCTGGCATCTGGCATTTGGGTCAGACCCACCTTACCAGTATTAACTTATAAAGGGAAGGAGTGAAAGAGCTAAATCAGAAAATGAAATAGGTAAATGCAATTCCTCATTTAGAACAATGTAAGGCATTCTTGAAGTACAGTGCAAAAGGGGCTGCTGGTGGTGGTTGAGGGATTTGTAAGATTGGAAGAGTGACATTGTGACATACAACTCTCCACAGTGGCAGGACTGGCAAGGACCAGGAAGTACTCAGGTGACTTGCATCATTTCGGTTTGTTTTAAAGAACTCCCTTGTAGTGTGGTTAAAATCCAGTTGGTTCAGTTTTTTTTTTTTTTTTTTTAAATGATTAGTTTTATTGAGGTGTAATATACATAGACTAAAATTTGCCCTTTGGAGGTAAATAGTTGTCTGAGCTTGAGAGAAACAGTCATGCAACCACTACCACAAACATGATATAGACTGTTTCTTATCACCCCTAAGGTTCCCTTGTCCTCTTTTGTAGTTAATCCCCTCCTTTTCCCCAGCCACCACTGATCTTGTTTCTGTCCATATAGGTTTCCCTTTTCCAGAAGGTCATAAAAGATGGTATCATACAGTATATAGCCTTTTGTGTTTGGCTTCTTTCACTTAACATAATGCTTTTATGTTGATATCTATGTTGTTTTGTATATTAAAAGTTCATTCCTTTTTATTGCTGAGTAGTGTTCCGTTGTATGGATGTACCATATCTTTAAAATCCATTCACTAGTTTTTGGAGAGTTGGGTTGTGTTAAGTTTTTGATAATTCTGAAAACAATTTCCATAAACTCATGTACGGGTCATTGTATGGACATCTGTTTCAATTTCTGTTGAGTGAATACCTATAAGTGGGATTGTTGGGCCATGTGGTAAGTGTATGTTTAATTGTATAGGAAACTATCAAACTGTTTTCCTAAGTGTTTGTACCAGTTTGCATTCCTATCAGCAACACAGGAAAGCTCCAGTTGCTCAGCATCCTTGCCAGCACTTTGTGTTGTCCATTTTTTGCTTTTGCTTGTTTGTTTGTTTGTTTGTTTGTTTTTGGTTGTTCCAGAAGATAGTTGGTTTAGTTTTGAGTGTAATGGTATGGGCATGGTCTTACATTCATTTTTCTCTTTTTAATTCTTTAATTTGTTGTTATCACTTCTCTTTTTCTTGAGGAGGTCTTCCACCTTGCTTTTCCCCTTCACTGCCTTCGTTTGTATAGACTGTAGGATTAACACCTCATTAAATACTGCCCCAGTTCTATTTCTGCATATTCGTAGTATGCATTACACACTACTTTGCTCCCTGCTGAACTCTTACCGTTAGATCATGAACTTCTTGTGGGCAGGTTTCTTGCCACTCGGATAAGAACCAACAGGCACTCAGGTAACATTCTATGTTGATTGAGTTGTAGGGGATAAGAAGGAGTAGAGTCAGTCTTGAAAAAATTATTTTAAAAAGACTCTAATTTATAATCTTTTGGTATGTAAGGTGTTCTTGGTAGTTTTTTTTAGGACTTAAGAGAAGCATATTTGCCAGCTTTTCAGTTCTGAATTGGGGATCAATTGGCAGAACCCTGTTATTGTTATTATTGTTTAAGCTATTAGTATAAGGACTTTTTAATTGCTTATTAAATTAGTTACATCACTACGTGTTCTTCTTTTAGTTCGTCACTTCTGAAGTGCCCATTGAAATGCCTCCTGTCGAAGCAGTTAGGCTTGTTTGGGCTTGGTTTCAAATTCTGCCAATTTTCAAACTCTCTTCAAATTCAGTTGTAAGCATAATTAATGTTTTAGACAGATAATAATATAGATTTATCCCTACAACTTTGGTTATCTTGGGTCATATCATTTCAGTGATCGCATTATAAAGATTTGGGCTTGGTTTCAAGTTCTACCAATTTTCAAGCTCTCATCAAATTCCATTGGAAGCATAATTAATATCTTAGATAATAATACAGATTTATCCCTATAACTTTGAGTGTCTTGGGTCAAATCTTTTCAGTGACTGCTTTATAAAGACTTACTGAAAACTGATGTCTCAGTATTAATTTTTGGTGTTTCTTATATAAGTACTCTCAAGTGGATATAGCAACTTTGATAAGGATTGAATTTATCAGGCTCACATGTGTATGATCATGCATTGCTATGGACAATTTCCTAGTATTTCGTGTTAGTTATTTCTCTAAGCACGTTTTCATATATATAGTTCCAAAGAAAATCTCACCTGAGTGTTTTCCAAAGAGCCCATTGTATTCCCAAGCCCACAGGCAAATTTTTATTATTCCAAGGACTTGAAGGCTCAGCTCTCAATATTCTGAAGAATATTATGTTATTCTCTGTCCTGGACATTTGTATTCCAACTCTGATATTTAACAGTGCTGTTTCAGAGTTTTAAATAAGAGGGAGGGGATGCCCAAAACAAATGGTTTCAACAGAGAAGATAGTTCAACTTTAAAGTGTTTCACTCATGCATCCATCTTTCTTACAAATTTTGTTCCAATCACCAGCTTTCTGCTAGCAGGGTAAAACAAGGGAGGGTGGGCAGGGACTGTACTAGTGGTTCCAACTTGTGGGGGTAGTGTGCCTGTTGAGGGCTTTTGAAAATATGTATGATGTTTCTGATTGTCAGAAGGATGAGGGGACATTGCTGGCATTTGAAGGTGAGGTATGGCATTGATAACTGCTATCCTGCAATGTGTAGAACAGTCCCATACAATGAAGAATTGTCCTGCTCCAAATGCTAGTAATATCCCCCGTGCCACTGAGCAGTGCTGAACTAGATGATCCTGTGTTTCAGTTCCCAGCACTGTGGACCTGAACAAGTTGCATTTTCCTCACCTGTAAAGTTGGAGTAAAAGTGCATATTGTATAAGATCATTGGGAACATTGCTGATGATGGAAGTAAAGCAGTGAACACAGGACCAGATACATAGTAGGAAGTAGCAAGGCATCATTGGCTCGAGTGGCTTTCCAGCCTACTCAGTGTAAAACCCAGGATCCTGGCAGTGACCTACAAGGACTTGGCCTGATCTGACCTACTCCCCTCTGAACTCATCTCCTGCAGTTCTCCTTCCTGCCTCTGCTCCAGTCACACGCTGGCCTCCTGTCTGTTTCTCCATCTCCCTGAGAGATCAGCCTGTCTCTGGACCTTCTGCACTTGTTCTTTCTTCTGTGTGGAAGGCTCTTCCTCTACATGCATCGACTTGGCGCTCCTCCCTCACTTACTTCCTTTCGTTCTCTGCTCACTTTATCTGAAGGAGGCTTTCCTGATATAAGATATAAAAAATGGCAGCCTGGCTCTCAGCAGCCACCCCTTCTCTTCAGCTCTTGTTCTTTCCCTTACCGTCACCCAACATACCAAATATTTTTTTGCTCATTGTCTATCTCTTTCAAGTAGAACATTTTTTTTTCAAGATTTTCTTGATGTGGACCATTTTTTATAAAGTCTTTATTGAATTTGTTACAGTATTGCTTCTGTTTTATGTTTTGGTTTTTTGGCTGCGAGGCATATGGGATCTTAGCTCCCCGACCAGGGATCGAACCCACACCCCCTGCATTGGAAGGCAAAGTCTTAACCACTGGACCACCAGGGAAGTCCCTAGAGCATACATTTCATGAAAGCAAGGACTCTGTTTTGTTCACTGATGAATCCCCAATGTAATATCCCCTAGTACATAGATGCCAGTAAATGTTTATTGAATGAATGACTTATTAAAAATAACAAAGGAGAAGAAGTTATGATTGGCTTGTGTACATATGCTGTGTGTGTGAGAGAGTGACTGTGTGTGTGTGTGTGTGTGTGTGTGTAATAAAGTTATACTTTCTAGTAAATAGTTTCTAATCCAGATGATAGAATTAAATCATTTATGGGAATCTCTCCATCTAAACAATTTTGAGAAACATTGAAAGAGATAACAGACACCAGGTTGTCTAAGAATCGAATTTCTCTACTCTCTACTCATTCAACTCTGTGATACTTCCTTCACTTTTAATTGAGGAAAGCATGTCCTTTTATTTTTATAAGAGACTGCTTTAAGGGTGTAATGATGTGATTATCTTGGAGTATGTGTTTTGAAATTGGTTGCAAAATTTCTAGAGGTCATCAATAATATTATCCATAGCATATTAGAATGATTGAGTTTTCTTATCTGCTTGGAGGAGGTATAATTGTTCTCTGGCTAGATGATATTTGCTGCTTCTGTTGATATAGGCATGGACTTGGGAAATGCTTTTTTAAGGGTTACGTTATTTAAAAAAAACCACTGGCTTTATGTTTTGGGATTAGGGGAATGATGAACTGTGTGAGATGCTTATTTAAAAGACAGGTATTTGCATGTACAATTTCCTTCTTGCAGCTGATAGGTCCAAATATTTCTCTGATAGGTTTTGTGAAAACATAAATTACCTTCTCTTATACCCAGTGTGTATTGTTAAGACTCATGAAATTATTTGTTGGATAATGCTTGATTTTCAAAACTGGGGTCTATAGCTGCATGACAGGTAATAAATATTCTGATAAGGGAATCAAGAAAGTGTGTGTGTGTGTGTGTGTGTGTGTATGTGTGTGTTGGCAAGTGGTGGGGAGCAATTCAGTCAGCAAGTAAACATTCATTGAGCGCCGTAGCCAGAGAAACATGTACCTTTAGCATGAGTATTACATCGATTTACCTCTAAGTATGATCAAGTCTCTCAACTTGACCTATACCCTCCTTCTTCTTCAGCCCAATTTTTTGAAAATCAGTTAATCTGTTGCCTCCTTTTCTTCCTTTCCCACTTCCTTGTGAACCTTCCCCCTCATGCCACCAACACATGTCATACCAAGATTACCAGTAATCTCTCTTGCACCACATGGATGCTTTTAGGACTGATGTTAACTAGCCTGCAAGCAGCACTTGATGCTCTTAACCACTTCCTCTATAACACATTCTTCCTTTGTCTTCTCTGTTTTGGGTTCTATTTGTCATAAGGTAACACCACACTATTTGTTTCCTCTCTGGCTATGTCATTTTAGTCTCCTCTGCAAGCTTATCCTGCTCTAACAGATTAAGTGCTGGAGTTGCTTAAGGCTCATCCCATTTTTCCATTTTGTACTCTTCTTGTCAATCTCATACATTGCTATGCTCCCAAATGTCATTGGAACGTCAATCTCCAAAGTCTGTCTCTAGACCTGACCTCTCTCTTAGCTCCACAATCCTGTACCCAGATGACAACTTGGCTTCTCCAGCTGAACTTCTCAAACACAAAGAAGCCAAGACTGAGCTCTGGATTTCCCTTCAAAATCTGGACTTTTGAGTGAATGGCTCTAGTACACTTTAATTGGGCTGACTCAATCCCGACATCTCCTCTTTCTCATCCCCTTTTGAGTCCTGTCAACTCAACATCATTATGGTTTCTCAATACCTGCCCACTTTTCTCTACTAATAGAACAAGAAGACAAAAAAATGAGAAGACAGCTCCAAACAACACAAACAGCTTCAACTGATTGACATATATAGAACCCGGAACTGCACAACTGACTGTAAGCTGAGCCATAAAGAAAGCCCTCAATTGTAGAGGAATGAAAACATCAGGATTTTCTTTCTGATTTAATCATGAGGAATTAAGCTTAGAAATCAATAACATAAAGATAACTAGACAATCTCATTTTTTAAAGAAATTAAGCACTGTACCTCTAGAAAAACCTATGTATCTTAGAAGAACTTAATATAGAAATTAGGAAGTATTTTGCATTAAATGGTGATGATAATTTGACATAATACTCATGGGATGCAGCTAACTCAGTGCTTAAAGGTAACTTTATAACAAATGCATAAATAAGAGAAGAGTACAGTCTGAAAATCAGTATCTAATTTTCCATACCAAGAATTTAAATGAAGAAAAGAAACTTAAACCCAGAGGGTATAGGAAGAAGGAAAGAGTAAAATTAAGAACAGAAATCAATAAATCAATAAAGGAAAAGTTAGTTTTAGAAAGATTAAAAAACTAATAACCCCCTTGTAAGACTGATCAAGAAAATTAAGAGATAAAACATATTACCAGTAGACTATTACATATTGAATTGGAAACCCTGGTCAGTGCAGGAAGGAAAAATAGTTATTTCAGAAAAGATGAATCAAAATTTTCATCATTTGAAACTAATTTAGTGGCTTACACTGAAAACCGGAATTAATTATAATTTACAGACAAATTATTAGAGTTAATAAATGACCTCAACAAGATGGTTGGAATTAGAATCCATTTATAACAATATAAAACAATATAAAAACAATTGACTTAATTTTCTATATACAGCAGCTCACAATGAAAACATAATAAAAATGTCAATAACTTCAAAGCTATGAGTTACCTTAGGAATTGATTTAGCAAAATATGGGCAAGATGCTTATTATGAAACTTTAAACAATATAACTGATGATTACTACAGACTGTTTAAAGTTGTATAGATACCACATGATTCAGTGATCTTTTTCCCTGGTATTTACCTAAATGAGTTGAATACTTACGCCTGTGCAAAAACCTCACAAAGATGTTTATAGCCATAATTGCCAAAAATTGGAAGCAACCAAGATATTCTTCAATAGTTGAGTGGATAAACAAACTGTGGTATATGCACACAATGGAATATTATTCAGCAATAAAAATAAATGAGCTGTCTATCAAGCCACAAAAGGCATGGAGGAAAATTAAATGCATAAGTGCAAGAAGCCATTCTGACAGTATGGTACTGGCACAGAAACGGAAATATAGATCAATGGAACAGGATAGAAAACCCAGAGATAAACCCACGCACATATGGTCACCTTATCTTTGATAAAGGAGGCAAGAATATACAGTGGAGAAAAAATAGCCTCTTCAATAAGTGGTGCTGGAAAAACTGGACAGCTACATGTAAAAGAATGAAATTAGAACACTCCCTAACCATACACAAAAATAAACTCAGAATGGATTAAAGACCTAAATGTAAGGCCAGACAGTATTAAACTCTTACAGGAAAACATAGGCAGAACACTCCATGACATAAATCACAGGAAGATCCTTTTTGACCCACCTCCTAGAGAAATGGAAGTAAAAACAAAAATAAACAAATGGGACCTAATGAAACTTAAAAGCTTTTGCACAGCAAAGGAAACCATAAGCAAGATTAAAGACAACCCTCAGAATGGGAGAAAATATTTGCAAATGAAGCAACTGGCAAAGGATTAATCTCTAAAATTTACCAGCAGCTCATGCAGCTCAATATCAAAAAAACAAACAAACCAATCCAAAAAAGGGCAGAAGACCTAAATAGACATTTCTCCAAAGAACATATACAGATTGCCCACAAGCACATGAAAGAATGCTCAACATCATTAATCATTAGAGAAATGCAAATCAAAACTACAGTGAGATATCATCTCACACCGGTTAGAATGGCCATCATCAAAAAATCTACAAACAATAAATGCAGGAGAGGGTGTGGAGAAAAGGGACCCCTCTTGCACTGTTGGTGGGAATGTAAATTGATACAGCCACTATGGAGAACAGTATGGAGGTTCCTTAAAAAATTAAAAATAGAGCTACCATACGACCCAGCAATCCCACTACTGGACATATACCCTGAGAAAACCATAATGCAAAAAGAGTCATGTACCACAATGTTCATTGCAGCTCTATTTACAATAGCCAGGACCTGGAAGCAACCTAAGGGTCCATCAACAGATGAATGGATAAAGAAGATGTGGCAAATATATATAATGGAGTATTACTCAGCCATAAAAAGAAACAAAATTGAGTGATTTGTAGTGAGGTGGATGGACCTCACATCTGTCATACAGAGTGAAATAAGTCAGAAAGAGGAAAACAAATACCGTATGCTAACACATATATATGGAATCTAAGAAAAAAAAATGGTCATGAAGAACCTAGGGGCAAGACGGGAATAAAGATGCAGACCTACTAGAGAATGGACTTGAGGATATGGGGAGGGAGAAGGGTAAGCTGGGACAAAGTGAGAGAGTGGCATGGACATATATACACTACCAAATGTAAAATAAATAGCTAGTGGGAAGCAGCCGCATAGCACAGGGAGATCAGCTCGGTGTTTTGTGACCACCTAGAGGGGTGGGATAGGGAAGGTGGGAGGGAGGGAGATGAAAGAAGGAAGAGATATGGGGATATATGTATATGTATAACTGATTCACTTTGTTATAAAGCAGAAACTAACACACCATTGTAAAGCAATTATACTCCAATAAAGATGTTAAAAAAAAAAAAGCCACACTAAAAAAAATAAATAAAAGAAGCCAGTCTGAGAAGGCTATGTAAAGTGTATTTCCAACTATATGACATTCTGGAAAAGACAAAACTAGGGACAGTGAAAAGATCAATGATTGCCAGGGTGGGGGAGGAGAGGGGAGGGAAGAATGGGTAGGTGGAACACAGGGGATTTTTAGAACAGTTGAGATAATTCTGTATGATACTGTGTTGGGAGGCACATGACATTATACATTTGTCCAAGCTCATAAAACTGTACAACAGAAAAGTGAATGCTAAGGTAAATTATGGACTTTAGTTAATAATAATGTATCAATAATGGTTTGTCCATTGTAACCACATTAATGCTAGATCTTAACAATTGGGGAAACTGTGTATAGGGAGGAAGAGGAGATAGAGGGAACTCTGTACTTTTGCAGTTACTCTGTATACTAAAATTGCTCTAAAGATTAAAGTCTATTCCAAAAAAGATATGTAGAAAGTAACCATATTCATGGCTAGGAAGAGAATGATATCATGAAGCTGTTCTTAGATTAATTTGTAAGAAAATTGCCAATCAAAATCTCCACTGCTTTTATTTGGGGGTGGGGATATTAGACAAATGGATTCTAAAATTTACATGGAAGAACAAAGAAGAAAAGAAATTGATCTGAAAGAGTACAGCAAGGTGGGGGGCTTACCCAAATAGATTTCAAGACTTACTACAAACCTATAGGAATGAATTATTATGAGATATTGGCACAAGTATAGATAAGCAAGTAGAGACCTTATTTATGGAAATTATATACCTGATAGAGATGGACTTGTAGGTCACTGGGAGTTAGGATAGGTCTTTTCAATAAAAGATGCTTTGAAGTTTGATTATCCATATGGATAAAAAATAAAATATCATCCCCACCTTAAACCATAAGCAAACAATTCAGGATAAAGATTGTGAAAAGCAAAACTTTAGAGCTTTTCCAAGAAGTTATATGAGAATGTATATGTGACCTTGAGGGTTTTAAAACCATACCCTGTAGATATATGCCACACACAAAAACACAACCTCCAAGGAAAAATATTTATAAATTCAGCTCACCAAGCTTTTTTATACATATGAATCTTGGTACCGTAATAATAAAGTTTTTTTTTTTTTTAAAGGCTAGATATTGGGTGAAAAGTTTTGTAACAAAAAATACTTAGAAAGCATTATTATTAGAATGTTTAAAGTACCATTTCAAATAAATAAGAAAAACTCCAAAGCTATCACTTAAGAGAATAATGGATCCCCTTTCACAATTTCAGATTGGCAAATGTTAAAAAATCTTGCAATACTAGGTGCAGGCAAAGATGTTGCACAGTAGGAAATTATTGGCTGATGTTGGGTGTATTAATTAATATACCTACTTTGAAGGGCAATTTGGCAATACCTCATGAGTCAACTTTAGGATCCATATAACCTACAAACCAACAATTCAACTCTGAGATATGGTGTTTCTCATTGGGACCTTACTGGTAATTTGGGCAGGGTAAGCCTCTCTTCTGGGGTATCATTCATAACCCACTGTGTGTGAATTATGCCCCCTATACCATGGTCATTCAAACATCCAAACATTCTTCAAACATTTCTAATCACTTCTAGTGGGGCAGTCCATGGCTGATTGAAAACTCTGGGAGAAATTGACTTATGCATCAAAAGACACATCTAAGAATCTTCTTTAAAGCTTTGTGTAACTCTGTAGTTGTAAAATATAGTAAACATCTTAAGTATCCATCTGCAAGGAAATTAAATACAATGTAGCATCTTCTGACAATGGAAATAGGATATGACTGTTAAAATGAGGTTAATAAAGCTACATTTATCATTGTGGATAAAATTCTTGAAGGAGATGTTGATTTAAAAGCATGGCTTGGACTTCCCTGGTGGCACAGTGGTTAAGAATCCGCCTACCAATGCAGGGGACACAGGTTCAAGCCCTGGTCCGGGAAGATCCCACATGCTGCGGAGCAACTAAGCCCGTGTGCCACAACTACTGAGCCTGCGCTCTAGAGCCCATGAGCCACAACTGCTGAGCCCCTGTGCTGCAGCTACTGAAGCCCACACACCTAGAGCCCCTGCTCTGCAACAAAGATAAGCCACCACAATGAGAAGCCTGCGCACTGCAACGAAGAGTAGCCCCCGCTCACCGCAACTAGAGAAAGCCCGCTTGCAGCAATGAAGACCCAACGCAGCCAAAAAATAAATAAATAAATTTATAAAAAAAAGTAATAAAAGCATAGCTCAAGGATGTATTATACAATGTGGAGAATATAGCCAATATTTTGTAGTAACTGTAAATGGAAAGTAACCTTTAAAAATTGTATGAAATATTTTAAAAATTTAAAAAAAAGGATAGAGGAAGATTATTGTTTCCCTCAGGTACCTCTGAGTTGACATGATAAAATAATTATGTGTTACTGTAAAAAGAAAAATAAGAGCATCGGGTAATATACCACTTATATAAATCTCGCAATAAATAAAGTTTATAATTATGAAAAATTGTACAGTATTATATATCCCTGAATAACATCTCACAAAATAACTGCATGTGATAAATATAATTTTAGAATAGTGGTTACTTCTGTCAGGGCATGATGGGAAAGTCAGAAAGAAGCACAAAGGAAATGTAATTGCTGTTAAGTTTTTATTATACCAGCACCTGTGTGTTATAAAAGTTTCTATATATATTCATAGGGCGAAATGTTTTTTAGAAAGTAACCAAAGAAAACTAAGTGTAAAAAAATAACAAGAGTGGAAGTAGAAATACATAACCAAGGCTGAGAAAGTTTGAGTGGAGTTACTAGGTCCAGAGATCTAAAAATGATTATGAACTAAGGTATATAAGCAATGTCAGGGTGAAATCAATAAAACAGTAAATAAACAGACCAATCAATGAAATAAACTCTTTAGATCAAGAAAAGTCAGGAAAGATTAGAGAAGACCTCAGGGTAGGAGTTATAATGTTCAAACCCACTTATTTAGTATTTATTTAACGTTTGCAGAGCAGTTTGATGGATATGATCTCACTGGATCCTAACAAAGAATATGGCAATAAAACAAGAGACAACAAATGAGGAGGGACTGGTACTTGACATGGTGGTGAGCTACTTCTTAGCTTATTAAATTGACTTAATTTCTCTAAGTGCAATTAAAGTGAAAAAGAGTGCTGAAGAAATTTATATTTATGAAATCTGAGAGTCAGTGTTCATACTAACTATAGAGAATTCTGTAGCTTCCAGAAATGATGAGTACCTAGTAATCATTGTATCCTTCTCTCCCCTCTCTCTCCCACTTCTCATGGGATAAAGGTAAATCCCCAAATTACAGAATGTTACTTAGGCCATCCATCCCTGCCAGAACTCTAGACAGAGATACTTTGATTAAAGAGAGATGGTAGAAACTCTTGGAAGGACCAAGGCCCGCATGGTCTCTGTGTTCCCTGTTAACACTGAGTTGTCTTTCAGGATGTTCAACACCAGGCTGGCCCAGCTTTTTCTGCCAGAGCACCACCTGCCCCCTCAAGTTGAATTATTCCTTCTTAGCTGTTGTGTTTCTGGTTCCTCTTGAATGTTTCTGGATGGGCAGACACCACTCACAGTTAAGCCTGGCCCATAGAATACCACTGATTTAATTGACCATTTCTCATCTCATTTCCTTCCTACCCTCCTTGCAGACCCATCTGTTTATTGTTAAGTTGAGCTGCCTGTCTTTTCATGCTTATATTAAAAAAATTTTAATGCTATAATGAGATTTCACTTATTCTTTCTTCTTAGTCTTTTTTTATTTTTTTAAGATCTGGTTTGTTTTCTTTCAGTTACTCTTACTAAGGAATGAATCAGAATCATTTAGAATATTTCGTTTCTTCCAAATCTGTCCATTTTGGCAACTTATGTTAAAGCATTGATGTTCTTATTAACATTTCTGTGTCAGGGATTCCTATGACTGCCTCCAGGTCAGGTGGCTCTCTAGAAGGACTCAGCATTTTGCCATACTCTTAGCTATGATTTCCTGTAGGGAAAGGATACACAGCAAAATCAGTGAAGGGAAAAGTGTATAGGAGGGTCTGGAGGAAACTGGATGTAAGCTTCCAAGAGTCCTCTCCCAGTGGAGTCACTTAGGACAGGCTTGATTCCTCTAGTGGGGAGGTGTGACAGCACCTGTGAAATGTTGTCTACCAGGGAAGCTCATTAGAGAGATTTTTGAAGTAGATTTGTGCTGGGAACTGGTCACACAGGCCCCCTCTGCCTAGTGTGTATTTCATTTCCAGACTCTTAGAAGGGAAGCGGGTATTTAGCATAAGACAAATTGTTTGCATACACGGTTTAGGAACAATGAGCTGCTCTTGTCACTTAGTTTGGTGGGGGAAACCTTCCAACTCCAAGTTCCTTCCAGATGCCAACCAAGGAATAACCTTGCAAACAGGTCTTTTATAAGCTAGCTACTTATGCTTTTCTGTGCAATTTCTTTATTCTTTTGGAATGGAATGTTAACTCAGGGCTCATTTAAAAATCATGTATACCTTTTCTTAAACTCATTCTGGTCATTTCAGGGCAAGATAGTAACTGTGGATATGCTGTCAGAGATGGAATTAAAGTGAAAGTACATGTATCTGATGCTTCAGAAACCCTAGCCCCTTCCTCTCCTTTCCTCTAATCCTCTCCAAGCACAGCCTATGAATTAGGAGTGATTGATAAAGAGGTAAGAAATTCTGAGTTGTTTTATTTATTTTTTTTCTGTAGATGAGATTTTTTTTAAGAGACCAGTAGTGTGGCCAGGTATGGCATTAACCAGAGGAGACAGAACCTACTTCTCTATTAATGCATTTTGTTTCTTTCCAAGAACATATGTAGTGGGACTGAAAAATGCATCTAGTCCTTTTGGTTGATCCTAATTTTGGAGGGATTTCTGTCTCCATGATATATATTTTTAATAGATGTCTGGTATATGGAATGATCTCCCTTCCCTCAATTGGTTCACAAATTTAGTAACAAGTTGGATGATAGATTGGGAGGCTGTATTTTAGAAGCAAAAAACCAAATTGACTGTAAAAGCAGAGAATCATCTGTCCTTTATATGGAACTGATCTTGAGAGACCTTTCCCTAATGATAGTCTCCTTTAGATAAGGGTGGGGGGGGATTATTTCTGCTACAAGCACAATTAAATATACCCAGGTGTACAGACTCTTACCCTGTTCTATCAGAATACTGAGTAATCCTTTTTAGAATTTTATTTGCCTTTGTCTTTTCCCATAAGATAAGCTTACACCATCAGATTTTCACTTTTATTGAATTTAGTTTAGATATTTTCCCCCCCTATTTTAACAGAATGTGGTAGGAAATTTTCTTTCTACTGGTAAGAAAAAAGATATTGTGGTTAACTAAAAAGATGTCTCAGTAATGACACATTCTGACTCATAATAACTACATGCTGCTTTGTCATTGGAATTGATATTTAGATTGTGAAAACAAACCCTTTTCATCACATTTACACTAAAGGAGAACATTGAGAAGCACAATTTGAGTTAATATTACTGAATAGCTCTGATACACGTAATGATAACTTATGCTGTTGTCATTCTCCCAACCTCTTTCCTTTCTTGAGTTTCTCATTCAGATAGGGGTTGTGGTCCAGGTTCAATCAGAAACTTTTGAGCTGAAATTTAAAAGGTTTGTTCTTTTTCCATTTGGCCAGTTGCTAGCAGCCGGCTGGGGAGGGAGGATGTCTGGGTTAAAACCATAATAAATGAAGCTTCCATTAGGCTCCTTGGCTTGGGGCTGTTTCCTGTAAAGACCTTGTCCTGCCTTTAGTAGTTTGAAGAAACAGAATACTTATTTTCGTTCAATAAATGAAAGCTGAAATTTAACAGGTAGGGTAGCATAGGTGTGTTGTTTTACGAAGAGATTCTGCTTCTAGTGCTGATGGCTTGCAGAGTGTGGGTTATATTTTAACGTGTGGCCCTTTGGGTGTTTATGACAATAACCTATGAACTTTTGTCATTGTAGAAAATGGAACAGATATGTTTGTTTGTTTTTAATTATCCTTTGAGATGAAGAAAACTCAGTACATTTTAATACTTAGATAGTTGGATTTACCTCACTGTCATTTTCTTCAAACCTTAGATTTGTAAGTTTCCTTTATTCTGAAGAATGCATTGTGAATTGGAGGGATGACGTTTTCAAGCATCAAAGAGACCGCAGTCTAACAGTGTATTAGCTTTATGTATACCCTTAAGATTACTTTTTTCTTCCTGGGCACATATCTTTTGTGTTGATACGTTTGCAGTTCTGTACACCTGGCATTGCACACTTGGGGAAATTGGTTAAAATGCTTTTGCAAAACTTATTAAAAGAATTCTGGTTCCAGGTAAAATTGAATAAAACCACTCCAACCTTTTTTCCCCCAATGAATACAAACATGAAACTGGATAAAATGCCAGTTGAAGCTAGTTGAGTTCTCTGAAAAGTAAATATCAGCATGTAGACTAAGGAAGAATACTAGAATGAAATACCACTGAACTAGAGATGGGCTTACGATTTTTTTCTCTGCTAATCCCACAGCTTGAATTCAATGCAGTCCAAAATCCTGAAGTCAGTATTGGAACACAGACAGAAATCCAGGAGACCCTTCTAGTTCTGGCTCAAGGAGTAGAAAAGGGAAGCCCTAAAGCTCTGAGAGAAGGGAGAAATCTCCCATCTTTTTTGTCTCCTTTTTCTTGGTTTTGTCATGCCCCAGCCCCCTGGCAATCTTGTGGCAGAGTCAGTAGCAGCAGAAACAGCTGGCAGTGGGAAACTGCAGGAGTCAATGAGTGAAGGGAACATTCTGTCTATCTGGTAAAGCTATAGTTATGAAAGGCAGGGCTAAACCATTGCTTGTTCCCCACCCCCCTCGATCCTCCTGCTACTCTGGTGCAGTCATAGAAGTGGGTTGTTGCTGATTGGAGGAGTGACAAGGGATGTTCCAGGGTACCAGAAAGTATCAGCGGAGACTGATGTGGGAAGGAGGGGCTTGGGAAATGATCCCGTGAATCTGTGAACTCCTAGACTCACTACAATCTGCACATGCTTGGATCTCATCCTTATTAGCATACCAAGGGCTTTGAGGATGGAATTAATGAATAGAACCGGAGTCCCAGACTGATCTCTACATGGTGCACACCCAGTGTAAATCTGAATGGCCCTGCATAGCTTTTGTAAATGGAACTGATATTGGAACTACAGCCCATAGAGGTGGGTTGGAATTAATGGCCAGAAGCTAACCAAATCAAGTCCCTGATAAAAAAATATCAACATTCACCATAGATTTAAACAAGGCACGTTCCATATGGGTGTATGAAGTACTACAAAAATCTCAGATCACATGGGAAAAGACAACAGATAACAATGAAAAGATGACTTTAAAACAACTATTGTAAAATGCTCAAATGAATAATCTTAAATACTGAAATAAAAGTTAGAATAGGAAGTAATCAGTAAAGAAATAGGAAATATAAAGTAAACCAAATGGAAATTTTAGAATTAAAAAATACAATAGCCTCTCTACCCTGCACCCCCCACACCAAAAAGGAAAAAAAAACCCTCGCTGTATGGAATCAGTAACAGAATGGAGGTGACAGAGGAAAGGATCAGCAAACTTGAAAATAAGTCAATAGAAATTATCCATTGTTAATAAAGGAGAGGAACAATATTGAAGAGACCCTGGAACTGTTGGAGAATAACAAAAAGGCATAATGTTTGTATGATTGAAGGCTCAGAGGGAAAGAAGAGTGTGTTGCTAAAAAATATTCCAAGAAATAATAGCTGAAAACTTTCCAAGTTTGGCAAAAGAGATTAACCTATAAATTTCAGAAGCTAAGCAAATCCCAGACAAGATCAATCCAAAGAAATATACACTCAGGAAATGGTAAATATAACACAATCTTCTCTTCTTGAATTATTAAAAAAGTGGTTCATCATTTAAATCAAAGTAGAACATTGTCTGATGGGAATTTTCAATGTATTTAGGTGTAATATGTAAGAACTTTATAAAAGGGAGATGACGAGGAAACCTATATGGTGGTATGGAAGGCAGAATAATCTCCCCCCGTCCCCGCCCCCCCCCCCCCAATATCTACACTCTAATCCCCAAGTCCTGTGAATGAATATGTTACAGTAAATGGCATAAAGAATGATGTGGGGGGAGGCCTTCAAGATGGCGGAGGAGTAAGACGTGGAGATCACCTTCCTCCCTACAAATACATCAGGAGTACATCTACATGTGGAACAACCCCTACAGAACACCTACTGAATGCTGGCAGAAGGCCTCAGATTTCCCAAAAGGCAAGAAACTCCCCACGTACCTGGGTAGGGCAAAAGAAAAAAGAAAAAACAGAAACAAAAGAATAGGGATGGGACCTGCACCTCTAGGAGGGAGCTGTGAAGGAGGAAAAGTTTCCACATACTAGGAAGCTGCTTCACTGGCAGAGACGGGGTGGACAGGGAAGAAGCATCGGAGCCACGGAGGAGAGCACAGCAACAGGGGTGCTGAGGGCAAAGTGGAGAGATTCCCACACAGAGGATTGGTGCGGACCAGCACTCACCAGCCCAAGAGGCTTGTCTGCTTACCCGCAGGGGCGGGTCAGGGCTGGAAGCTGAGGCTCGGGCTTCGGAGGTCAGACCCCAGGGAGAGGACTGGGGTTGGCTTGGTGAACACAGCCTGAACGGGGCTAGTGCGCCACAGCTAGCCAGGAGGGAGTCCGGGAAAAAGTCTGCATCTGCCTAAGAGGCAAGAGACCATTGTTTTGGGGTGCGTGAGGAGAGGCAATTCAGAGCACCGCCTAAACGGGTGCCAGAGACAGGCGCGAGCTGAGGCTATCAGCGAGGACACGAGAGACAGGCATGAAACACTAAGGCTGCTACTGCAGCCACCAAGAAGCCTGTGTGCAAGCACAGGTCACTATCCACACCTCACCTACCAGGAACATGTGCAGCCCGCTACTGCCAGGGTCCCATGATCCAGGGACAACTTCCTCAGGAGAGCACACAGTGCGCCTCAGGCTGTTGCAATGTCATGCTGGCCTCTGCTGCCACAGGCTCGCCCTGCATTCTGTACCCCTCCCTCTGACCGGCCTGAGTGAGCCAGAGCCCCCTAATCAGCTGCTACTTTAACCATGTCCTGTCTGGACTGGAACAGACGCCCTCAAGCGACCTACGCACAGAGGCAGGGCCAAATCCAAAGTTGAACCCCAGGAGCTGTGTGAACAAATAAGAGAAAGGGAAATCTCTCCCAGCAGCCTCAGGTGCAGTGGATTAAATCTCCACAATCAACTTGATGTACGCTGCATCTGTGGAATACCTGAATAGACAACGAATCATCCCAAAATTCAGGCAGTGGACTTTGGGAGCAACTGTAGACTTGGGGTTTGCTTTCTGCATCTAATTTATTGTTTCTGGTTTTATGTTTATCTTAGTTTAGTATATAGAGCTTATTATCATTGGTAGATTTGGTTGCTCTCTTCCTTATTTTAATATATATAAATACATATATTTTTTCCTTTTTTTCTTTTTGTGAGTGTGTATGTGTATACTTCTTTGTGTGATTTTGTCTGTATAACTTTGCTTTTACCATTTGCCCTAGGGTTCTGTCTGTCTGGTTTTTTTTTTTTTTTTTGGAATAGTTTTTAGCACTTGTTATCATTGGTGGATTTGTTTATTGGTTTGGTTGCTCTCTTTCTTTCTTTTTTTAATTTTTAAATTTTTAATAATATATTTTTTATTTTAATAACTTTATTTTATTTATTTTCTTTCTTCCTCTCTTTTTTCTCCCATATCTTCTGAGCCATGTGGCTGACACTTGGTGCTCTGGCCAAGTGTCAGGCCTGAGCCTCTTAGGTGGGAGAGCTGAGTTCAGGACATTGGTCCACCAGAGACCTTCCGGCCCCATGTAATACCAAATGGTGAAAGCTCTCCCAGAGATCTCAATCTCAAAGCTAAGACCCAGTTCCACTCAACGACCAGCAAGCTACAGTGCTGGACACCCTATGCCAAACAGCGAGCAAAACAGGAACAAAACCCCACCCATTAGCAGAGGCTGCCTAAAATCATAATAAGGTCACAGACACCCCAAAACACACCACCGGATGTGGTCCTGCCCACCAGAAAGACAAGATCCAGCCTCATGCACCAGAATACAGGCACTAGTCTCTTCCACCAGGAAGCCAACACAACCACTGAACCAACCTTAGCCACTGGGGGCAGACACCAAAAACAATGTGAACTACAAACCTGCAGCCTGCAAATAGGAGACCCCAAACACAGTAAGATAAGCAAAATGAGAAGACAGAGAAACACACAGCAGATGAAGGAGCAAGGTAAAAACCCACCAGACCAAACAACTGAACAGGATAGAGGCAATCTACCTGAAAAAGAATTCAGAGTAATGATAGTAAAGATGATCCAAAATCCTGGAAGTAGCATGGAGAAAATACAAAAAACGTTTAACAAGGACCTAGAAGAACTAAAGGGCAAACAAAGAATAATGAACAACATAATAAATGAAATTAAAAATTCTCTAAAAGGAATCAATAGCAGAATAACTGAGGCAGCGGAATGGATAAGTGACCTGGAAGATAAAACAGTGAAAATAACTACCACAGAGAAGAAAAAAGAAAAAAGAATGATAAGAATTGAGGACAGTCTCAGAGACCTCTGGGACAACATTAAATGCACCATAATTCGAATTTTAGGGGTCCCAGAAGAAGTAGAGAAAAAGAAAGGGACTGAGAAAATATTTGAAGAGACTATAGTGGAAAACTTCCCTAATATGGGAAAGGAAATAGTCAATCAAGTCTATGAAGCACAGAGAGTCCCATACAGGATAAGTCCAAGGAGAAACATGCCAAGACACATATTAATCAAACAATCAAAAATTAAATACAAAGAATTAATATTAAATGCAGAAGGGAAAAACAACAAATAACATACAAGGGAATCCCCATAAGGTTAACAGCTGATCTTTCAGCAGAAACTCTGCAAGCCAGAAGGGAGTGGCAGGACATATTTAAAGTGATGAAATGAAAAACCTACACCAAGACTACTCTACACAGCAAGGATCTCATTCAGATTCGATGGAGAAATTGGAACCTTTAGAAACAAGCAAAAGCTAAGAGAATTCAGCACCACCAAACCAGCTTTACAACAAATGCTAAAGGAACTTCTCTAGGCAGCAAACACAAGAGAAGGAAAAGACCTACAATAACAAACCAAAATCAATTAAGAAAATGGTAATAGGGAAATACATATCGATAATTACCTTAAATGTAAATGGATTAAATGCTCCAACCAAAAGACATAGACTGGCTGAATGAATACAAAAACAAGACCTGTATATATGCTGTGTACAAGAAACCCACTTCAGACTTAGGGACACATACAGACTGGAAGTGAGGGGATTGAAAAAGATATTCCATGCACATGGAAATCAAAAGAAAGCTGGAGT
Source organism: Balaenoptera acutorostrata (assembly GCF_949987535.1). Taxonomy (NCBI): domain Eukaryota; kingdom Metazoa; phylum Chordata; class Mammalia; order Artiodactyla; family Balaenopteridae; genus Balaenoptera; species Balaenoptera acutorostrata. The sequence goes on from NC_080066.1 coordinate 47,134,147, forward strand.
AGCAATTCTCATATCAGACAAAATAGACTTTAAAATAAAGACTATTACAAGAGACAAAGAAGGACACTACATAATGATCACGGGATCAATCCAAGAAGAAGATATAACAATTGTAAATATTTATGCACCCAATGTAGGAGCTCCTCAGTACATAAGGCAAATGCTAGCAGCCATAAAAGGAGAAATCGACAGTTACACAATCATAGTAGGGGACTTTAACACCCCACTTTCACCAATGAACAGATCATCCAAAATGAAAATAAATAAGGAAGCACAAGCTTTAAATGATACATTAAACAAGATGGACTTAACTGATATTTATAGGACATTCCATCCAAAAACAACAGAATACACATTTTTCTCAAGTGCTCATGGAACATTCTCCAGGATAGATCATATCTTGGGTCACAAATCAAGCCTTGGTAAACTTAAGAAAATTGAAATTGTATCAAGTATCTTTTCTAACCCTAACACTATAAGACTAGATATCAGTCACAGGAAAGAATCTGTAATAAACAGAAACACATGGAGGCTAAACAATACACTACTAAATAACCAAGAGAATACTGAAGCAATCAAAGAGGAAATCAGAAAATACCTAGAAACAAATGACAATGAAAACACAACAACCCAAATCCTATGGGATGCAGCAAAAGCAGTTCTAAGAGGGAAGTTTATAGCAATACACTCCTACCTCAAGAAACAAGAACCATCTCAAAAAAACGACCTAACCTTACACCTAAAACAATTAGAGAAAGAAGAACAAAAAAACCCCAAAGTTAGCAGAATGAAAGAAATCATAAAGATCAGATCAGAAATAAATGAAAAAGAAATGAAGGAAATGATAGCAAAGATCAATAAAACTAAAGGCTGGTTATTTGAGAAGATAAACAAAACTGATAAAGCATTAGCCAGACCTATCAAGAAAAAAAGGAAAAATACTCAAATCAATAGAATTAGAAAAGAAAAAGGAGAAGTAACAACTGACACTGCAGAAATATAAAGGATCATGAGAGATTAATACAAGTAACTATATGCCAATAAAATGCACAACCTGGAAGAAATGGACAAATTCTTAGAAAACCACAGCCTTCTGACACTGATCCAGGAAGAAACAGAAAATATAAACAGACCAATCACAAGTGCTGAAATTGAAACTGTGATTAAAAATCTTCCAACAAACAAAAGCCCAGGACCAGATGGCTTCACAGGCGAATTCTGTCAAACATTTAGAAAAGAGCTAACATCTGTCCTTCTCAAACTCTTCCAAAATATAGGAGAGGGAGGAACACTCCCAAACTCATTCTATGAGGCCACCATCACCCTGATACCAAAAGCAGACAAAGATGTCACAAAAAAAGAAAACTACAGGCCAATATCACTGATGAACATAGATGCAAAAATCCTCAACAAAATACTAGCAAACAGAATCCAACAGGGCATTAAAAGGATCATACACCATGATCAAGTGGGGTTTGTCCCAAGAATGCAAGGATCTTCAACATACACAAATCAATCAATGTTATACACTATATTAACAAATTGAAGAAAAACCATATGATCATCTCAATAGATGCAGAGAAAGCTTTCGACAAAATTCAACACTCATTTATAATAAAAACCCTCCAGAAAGTAGGCATAGAGGCAACTTACCTCAACATAATAAAGGCCATATATGACAAACCCACAGCCAGCATCATTCTCAATGGTGAAAAACTGAAACCATTTCCTCTACGATCAGGAAGAAGATAAGGTTGCCCACTCTCACCACTGTCATTCAACATAGTTTTGGAAGTTTTAGCCACAGCAATCAGAGAAGAAAAAGAATTAAAAGGAATCCAAATTGGAAAAGAAGAAGTAAAGCTGTCACTGTTTGCAGATGACATGATACTCTACACAGAGAATCCTAAAGATGCTACCAGACAACTACTAGAGCTAATCAATGAATTTGTTAAAGTAGCAGGATACAAAATTAATGCACAGAAGTCTCTTGCATTCCTATACACTAATGATGAATAATCTGAAAAAGATATTAAGGAATCACTCCCATTTACTGTTGCAACAAAAAAAATAAAATACATAGGAAGAAACCCACCTAAGGAGACAAAAGACCTGTATGCAGAATATTATAAGAAACTGATGAAAGAAATTAAAAATGATACAAACAAATGGGGAGATACACCATGCTGTTGGATTGGAAGAATCAACATTGTGAAAATGACTATACTACCCAAAGCAATCTACAGATTCAATGCAATCCCTATCAAACTACCAATAGCATTTTTTACAGAACTAGAACATAAAATTTCACAATTTGTATGGAAACACAAAAGACCCTGAATAGCCAAAGCAATCTTGACAAAGGAAAATGGAGCTGGAGGAATTAGGCTCCCAGACGTCAGAGTATACTAAAAAGCTACCGTAATGAGTACAGTTTGGTACTGGCACAAACACACAAATATAGATCAATGGAACAGGATAGAAAGCCTGGAGATAAACCCACGTACATATGGTCACCTTATCTTTGATAAAGGAGGCAAGAACATACAATGCAGAAAAGACAGCCTCTTCAGTAAGTGGCGCTTGGAAAACTGGACAGCTACATGTAAAAGAATGAAATTAGAACACTTCCTAATGCCATACACAAAAATAAACTCAAAATGGATTAAAGACGTAAATGTAAGACCAAACACTATAAAACTCTTAGAGGAAAACATAGGCAGAGCACTCTATGACATAAATCACAGCAAGATCCTTTTTGACCCACCTCCTAGAGAAATGGAAATAAATACAAAAATAAATGGGACCTAATGAAACTTAAAAGCTTTTGCAAAGCAAAGGAAAGTTTAAACAAGACAAAAAGACAACCCTCAGAATGGGAGAAGATATTTGCAAATGAAGCAACTGACAAACGATTAATCTCAAAAATTTACAAGCAGCTCATGCAGCTCAATATCAGAAAAACAAACAACCCAATCCAAAAATGGGCAGAAGACCTAAATAGACATTTCTCCATAGAAGATATACAGATTGACAACAAACACACGAAAGGATGCTCAACATGTCTAATCGTTAGAGAAATGCAAATCAGAAGTACAATTAGGTATCACTTCACACCTGTTAGAATGGCGGTCATCATAAAATCTGTGAACAGTAAATGCTGGAGAGTGTGTGGAGAAAAGGGAACCCTCTTGCACTGTTGGTGGGAATGTAAATTGAAAAAGCCACTATGGAGAATAGTATGGAGGCTCCTTAAAATAAAAATAGAACTACCATATGACCCAGCAATCCCTCTACTTGGCATATACCCTGAGAAAACCATAATTCAAAAAGAGTCATGTACCACAATGTTGATTGCAGCTCTATTTACAATAGCCCAGAAATGGAAGCAACCTAAGTGTCCATCGACAGATGAATGGATAAAGAAGATGCAGCACATATATACAATGGAATATTACTCAGCCATAAAAAGAACTAAATTGGGTGATTTGTAGTGAGGTGGATGGACCTAGAGACTGTCATATAGAGTGAAGTTAGTCAGAAAGAGAAAAACAAATACTGTATGCTAACATATATATATGGAATCTAAAAAAAAAATTATTATGAAGAACCTAGGGGCAGGACAGGAATAAAGATGCATACATAGAGAATGGACTTGAGGACACGAGGATGGGGAAGGGTAAGCTGGGATGAAGTTAGAGAGTTGCATGGACATATATACACTAACAAATGTAAAACAGATAGCTAGTGGGAAGCAGCTGCATAGCACAGGGAGATCAGCTCGGTGCTTTGTGTCCACCTAGAGGGGTGGGATATGGAGGGTGGGAGGGAGGCGAAAGAGGGAGGAGGTTTGGGGATATATGTATATGTACATCTGATTCACTTTGTTACAAAGCAGAAACTAACACACCATTGTAAAGCAGTTATACTCCAATAAAGATGTTAAACGAATCTACAACGTTCTTTTTTTTTTTTTATGGCTGCAAATCTTGTGATGGGAAGAATATACTATCCTGGTTCACCCAGTCATGTCACATGAGTCCTTAAAAATGGAAGAGGAAGGCAGAAGACTGCATCAGAGAGTTGCAGTGTTAAGAAGGACTTTCATGGCTGTTTCTGTCTTTAAAGGTGAAGAAGAGGGCCAAGGTACATGGGCAGCCTGTAGAAGTTGCAAAAGGCCCTCAGCTGATAGCCAGCAAGAAAATGAGGACTTCTTTGTGTGGAATGACCAAGACACAGATTTTCCTCCAGAGCTTCCGGGAAATTATGCAGCTTTGTCAAAACCTTGATTTTAGCTTGATGAAATGTATATTGGACTTCTGACGTCCAGAATTGAAAAGTAATAAATTAATCTCAATAAACCACTAAGTTTGTGGGTTTTTTAAAATTATAGCAGCAATAGCAAACAAATGCTTGTGGTTTCGTTTTTCTAATCCAATTGGAGTGCTTAATTATTGATTCCAAGTAAAGGATAAAAGGTTAACTCTGCATGTTGTAACCCCTAGATCAACCACCAAAAATTTACACAAAGAGATAGTCAAAAATCACAATTTATAAGTTAAAATGTCACACTAAAAAAATGTTTAAATAAATCTAAACAGTGCGGGAAAGAGGAAACAGAACAAGTAGTAGAGGAAACAAACAGGAAATGATAAAATCCTAGACCTAAGTAAAAACATATCAATTATTACATTAAATGTAAATGGTCTAAACAAACCAACTACAAAATAGAGATTGTCAGAATGGATTTAAACAGCAAGAAGAGAACTGTTTTAACTGTGACGTGTATACAAAAAACAATAGTTCGGTACTGGCACAAAAAACAGAAATAAAGATCAATGGAACAGGAGAGAAAGCCCAGAAATAAACCCACGCACCTATGGCCAATTAATCTATGACAATGGTGGGAAGACTATAAAATGGAGGAAAGACAGTCTTTCAACAAATGGTGCTGGGAAAACGGGACAGCTACACGTAAAAAAATGAAATTAGAACATTCTTTAACACTATACACAAAAATACACTCAAAATGGACTAAAGACCTAGATGTAAGACCAGATACTATAAAATTCTAAGAGGAAAACTTAGGCAGAACACTCTTTGACATAAATTGCAGCAATATCTTTTTCTGTCTCCCAGAGTAATGGAAAAAAATAAAAAACAAAAAGCAAACGAGACCTAATTAAACTCAAAAGCTTTTGCACAGCAAAGGAAATCATAAAGAAAACAAAAAGACAATCCACAGAATGGGAGAAAATATTTGCAAACAATGCAACTGACAAGGAATTAGTCTCCAAAATTTACAAACAGCTCATGCAGCTCAATATAAAAAAAAAAAACAACCCAATCACAAAATGGGCAGAAAACCTAAAGAGACATTTCTCCAAATAAGACATACAGATGGCCAAGAGGCACATGAAAAGATGCTCAACATCACTAATTATTAGAGAAATGCAAATCAAAACTACAGTGAGATATCACCTCACACCAGTCAGAATGGCCATCATCAAAAAATCTGCAAACAGTAAATGCTGGAGAGGGTGTGGAGAAAAGGGAACCCTCTTACACTGTTGGTGGGAATGTAAATTGGTACAGCCACTATGGAGAACAGTATGGAGGTTCCTTAAAAAACTAAAAATAGAACTACCATATGATTCAGCAATCCCACTTTTGCATATATATCCGGAGAAAAACATGGTTTGAAAGGAGACATGCACCGCAGTGTTCAGTGCAACACTGTTTACAGTAGCCAAGACATAGAAGGAACCTAAATGTCCATTGACAGATGAATGGATAAAGAAGATGTGATACATATATACAATGGAATATTACTCAGCCATTAAAAAGAATGAAATAATGCCATTTGCAGCAACATGGATGGACCTGGAGATTATCATACTAAGTGAAGTAAGTCAGACAGAGAAAGACAAATAGCATACGATATTGCTTATATGCGGAATTAAAAAATATGATACAAATGAACTTATTTACAAAATAGAAACAGACTCACAGACTTAGAGAACGAACTTATGAACTTATGGTTACGGGGGGGACGGGTTGTGGAGAGCGATAGATTGGGAGTTTGGGATTAACATGTACACTCTGCCATATTTAAAATAAAATACCTTTCCATGAATAAAAATTTTTAAAAAAACAGACATTCAAAATACAGAAGCAAAGACTGACATAACTGAAAGTAGAAATAGACAAATTCATAGTTGAAAAAACGAACACCTCTTCAATAATAACAAGTAGTAGAGTATAAAAGAACTAAACTGTCAACCAGCTAGATCTAATAGATATCTATATAACACTGAATTAAATGCAAATTGACTAAAAATATTTCTAGATGAACAGAGAAACAATTGTTTTGAGCATATTTGCAAGTTAAACTATAAGATGCAAATTAAATAATGTACTTGTGTCTTGCTAATGTGAAATACAAATTTATGTTTAGAGTAGCAGTTTTAAAAGCAGAAAAGAGTTGTAAAATACTTAAAAATTTTAAAGCAGGAATGACCCAATATGAAATAATTGAAATAATAATAATTTAAAAGTTGGGTAACATTATAATATTAAAAATTTACTCTATGTGAAGCATTATTCTAAGTACTTTTTTTTTTAAACATCTTTATTGGAGTATAATTGCTTTACAATGGTGTGTTAGTTTCTGCTTTATAACAAAGTGAATCAGTTATACATATACATATGTTTCCATATCTCTTCCCTCTTGCATCTCCCTCCCTCCCTATCCCACCCCTCTAGGTGGTCACAAAGCACCGAGCTGATCTCCCTGTGCTATGCGGCTGCTTCCCACTCGCTATCTATTTTACATTTGGTAGTGTATATATGTCCATGCCACTCTCTCACCCTGTCACATCTTACCCCTCCCCCTCCCCATATCCTCAAATCCATTCTCTAGTAGGTCTGTGTCTTTATTCCCGTCTTGCCACTAGGTTCTTCATGACCTTTTTTTTTTTTTCCTTAGATTCCATATATATGTGTTAGCATACTGTATTTGTTTTTCTCTTTCTGACTTAGTTCACTCTGTATGACAGACTCTAACTCCATCCACCTCACTACAAATACCTTCATTTCATTTCTTTTTATGGCTGAGTAATATTCCATTGTATATATGTGCCACATCTTATTTGTCCATCCGATGATGGACACTTAGGTTGCTTCCATGTCCTGGCTATTGTAAATAGAGCTGCAATGAACATTTTGGTACATGACTCTTTTTGAATTATGGTTTTCTCAGGGTATATGCCCAGTAGTGGGATTGCTGGGTCGTATGGTAGTTCTATTTTTAGTTTTTTAAGGAAACTCCATACTATTCTGCATAGTTCCTGTATCAATTTACATTCCCACCAACAGTGCAAGGGTGTTCCCTTTTCTCCACTCCCTCTCCAGCATTTATTGTTTCTAGATTTTTTGATGATGGCCATTCTGACCAGTGTGAGATGATATCTCATTGTAGTTTTGATTTGCATTTCTCTAATGATTATTGATGTTGAGCATTCTTTCATGTGTCTGTTGGCAATCTGTATATCTTCTTTGGAGAAATGTCTATTTAGGTCTTCTGCCCATTTTTGGATTGGGTTGTTCGTTTTTTTGTTATTGAGCTGCATGAGCTGCTTGTAAATCTTGGAGGTTAATCCTTTGTCAGTTGCTTCATTTGCAAATATTTTCTCCCATTCTGAGGGTTGTCTTTTGCTCTTGTTTATGGTTTCCTTTGCTGTGCAAAAGCTTTTAAGTTTCATTAGGTCCCATTTGTTTATTTGTGTTTTTATTTCCATTTATCTAGGTGCTGGGTCAAAAAGGATCTTGCTGTGATTTATGTCATAGAGTGTTCTGCCTATGTTTTCCTCTAAGAGTTTGATAGTGTCTGGCCTTACACTTAGGTCTTTAATCCATTTTGAGTTTATTTTTGTGTATGGTGTCAGGGAGTGTTCTAATTTCATTCTTTTACATGTAGCTGTCCAGTTTTCCCAGCACCACTTATTGAAGAGGCTGTCTTTTCTCCACTGTATATGCTTGCCTCCTTTATCAAAGATAAGGTGACCATATGTGCGTGGGTTTATCTCTGGGCTTTCTATCCTGTTCCATTGATCTATATTTCTGTTTTTGTGCCAGTACCACACTGTCTTGATTACTGTAGCTTTGTAATATAGTCTGAAGTCAGGGAGCCTGATTCCTCCAGCTCCGTTTTTCTTTCTCAAGATGCTTTGGCTATTCGGGGTCCTTTGTGTTTCCATCCAAATTGTGAAATTTTTTGTTCTAGTTCTGTGAAAAATGCCAGTGGTAGTTTGATAGGGATTGCATTGAATCTGTAGATTGCTTTGGGTAGTAGAGTCATTTTCACAATGTTGATTCTTCCAATCCAAGAACATGGTATATCTCTCCATCTATTTGTATCATCTTTAATTTCTTTCATCAGTGTCTTATAATTTTCTGCATACAGGTCTTTTGTCTCCTTAGGCAGGTTTATTCCTAGATATTTTATTCTTTTTGTTGCAATGGTAAATGGGAGTGTTTTCTTAATTTCACTTTCAGATTTTTCATCAGTGTATAGGAATGCCAGAGATTTCTGTGCATTAATTTTGTATCCTGCTCCTTTACCAAATTCATTGATTAGCTCTAGTAGTTTTCTGGTAGCAGCTTTAGGATTCTCTATGTATAGTATCATGTCATCTGTAAATAGTGACAGCTTTACTTCTCCTTTTCCAATTTGGATTCCTTTTATTTCTTTTTCTTCTCTGATTGCTGTGGCTAACACTTCCAAAACTATGTTGAATAATAGTGGTGAGAGTGGGCAACCTTGTCTTGTTCCTGATCTTAGTGGAAATGGTTTCAGTTTTTCACCATTGAGGACAATGTTGGCTGTGGGTTTGTCATATATGGCCTTTATTATGTTGAGGAAAGTTCCCTCTATGCCTACTTTCTGCAGGGCTTTTATCATAAATGGGTGTTGAATTTTGTTGAAAGCTTTCTCTGCATCTATTGAGATGATCATATGGTTTTTCTCCTTCAATTTGTTAGTATGATGTATCACGTTGATTGATTTGCATATATTGAAGAATCCTTGCATTCCTGGAATAAACCCCACTTGATCATGGTGTATGATCCTTTTAATGTGCTGTTGGATTCTGTTTGCTAGTATTTTGTTGAGGATTTTTGCATCTATGTTCATCAGTGATATTGGCCTGTAGTTTTCTTTCTTTGTGACATCTTTGTCTGCTTTTAGTATCAGGGTGATGGTGGCCTCGTAGAAAGAGATGGGGAGTGTTCCTCCCTCTGCAATATTTTGGAAGAGTTTGAGAAGGATAGGTGTTAGCTCTTCTCTAAATGTTTGATAGAATTCGCCTGTGAAGCCATGTGGTCCTGGGCTTTTTTTTGTTGGAAGATTTTTATTCACAGTTTCAATTTCATTGCTTGTGATTGGTCTGTTTATATTTTCTATTTCTTCCTGGTTCAGTCTCGGCAGGTTGTGCATTTCTAAGAATCTGTCCATTTCTTCCAGGTTGTCCATTTTATTGGCATAGAGTTGCTTGTAGTAGTCTCTCATGATCATTTGTATTTCTGCAGTGTCAGCAGTTACTTCTCCTTTTTCATTTCTAATTCTATTGATTTGAGTCTTCTCCCTTTTTCTCTTGATGAGTCTGGCTAATGGTTTATCAGTTTTGTTTATCTTCTCAAAGAACCAGCTTTTAGTTTTATTGATCTTTGCTATCATTTCCTTCATTTCTTTTTCATTTATTTCTGATCTGATCTTTATGATTTATTTCCTTCTGCTAGCTTTGGGGTTTTTTTGTTCTTCTTTCTCTAATTGCTTTAGGTGCAAGGTTAGGTTGTTTATTCGAGATCCTTCCTGTTTCTTGATGTAGGCTTGTATTGCTATAAACTTCCCTCTTTTTTTTTTTATAGACTTTTACTTTTTTAAAAAAAAGTATTTATTTATTTATTGATGGCTGTGTTGGGTCTTCGCTTCTGTGCGAGGGCCTTCTCCAGTTGCGGCAAGCAGGGAGCACTCTTCATCGCGGTGCGCGGGCCTCTTTCACTATCGCAGCCTCTCTTGTTGCGGAGCACAGGCTCCAGACACGCAGGCTCAGTAATTGTGGCTCACGGGCCCAGCTGCTCCGTGCCACGTGGGATCTTCCCAGACCAGGGCTTGAACCCGTGTCCCCTGCATTGGCAGGCAGACTCTCAACCACTGCGCCACCAGGGAAGCCCATAAATTCCCTCTTAAAACTGCTTTTGCTGCATCCCATAGGTTTTGGGTTGTCGTGTCTCCATTGTCATTTGTTTCTAGGTATTTTTTGATTTCCCCTTTGATTTCTTCAGTGATCACGTCGTTATTAAGTAGTGTATTGTGTAACCTCCATGTGTTTGTATTTTTTACAGATCTTTTCCTGTAATTGATATCTAGTGTCATAGCGTTGTGGTCGGAAAAGATACTTGATACGATTTCAATTTTCTTAAATTTACCAAGGCTTGATTTGTGACCCAAGATATGATCTATCCTGGAGAATATTCCATGAGCACTTGAGAAAAATGTGTATTCTGTTGTTTTTGGGTGGAATGTCCTATAAATATCAATTAAGTCCATCTTGTTTAATGTATCATTTAAAGCTTGTGTTTCCGTATTTATTTTCATTTTGGATGATCTGTCCATTGGTGAAAGTGGGGTGTTAAAGTCCCCTACTATGATTGTGTTACTGTCGATTTCCCCTCTTATGGCTGTTAGTATTTGCCTTATGTATTGAGGTGCTCCTATGTTGGGTGCATAAATATTTACAATTGTTATACCTTCCTCTTGGATTGATCCCTTGATCATTATATAATGTCCTTCTTTGTCTCTTGTAATAGTCTTTATTTTAAAGTCTATTTTGTTTGATATGAGAATTGCTACTCCAGCTTTCTTTTGATTTCCATGTGCATGGAATATATTTTTCCATCCCCTCACTTTCAGTTTGTATGTGTCTCTAGGTCTGGGTGGGTCTCTTGTAGACAACATATATATGGGTCTTGTTTTTGTATCCCTTGAGCCAGTCTGTGTCTTTTGGTGGGAGCATTTAATCCATTTACATTTAAGGTAATTATTGATATGTATGTTCCTATTCCCATTTTCTTAAATGTTTTGGGTTTGTTATTGTAGGTGTTTTCCTTCTCTTGTGTTTCTTGCCTAGAGAAGTTCCTTTAGCATTTGTTGTAAAGCTGGTTTGGTGGTGCTGAACTCTCAGCTTTTGCTTGTCTGTAAAGGTTTTAATTTCTCCATCAAATCTGAATGAGATCCTTGCTGGGTAGAGTAATCTTGGTTGTAGGTTTTTCTCCTTCATCACTTTAAGTATATCCTGCCACACCCTTCTGGCTTGCAGAGTTTCTCCTGAAAGGTCAGCTGTTAACCTTATGGGGGATTCCCTTGTGTGTTATTTGTTGTTTTTGCCTTGCTGCTTTTAATATGTTTTCTTTATATTTAATTTTTGATAGTTTGATTAATATGTGTCTTGGCGTGTTTCTCCTTGGATTTATCCTGTATGGGACTCTATGTGCTTCTAGGACTTGATTAACTATTTCCTTTCCCATATTAGGGAAGTTTTCAAATATAATCTCTTAAAATATTTTCTCAGTCCCTTTCTTTTTCTCTTCTTCTTCTGAGACCCCTATAATTCAAATGTTGGTTCATTTAATGTTGTCTCAGAGGTCTCTGAGACTGTTTTCAGTTCTTTTCATTCTTTTTTCTTTATTCTGCTCTGCAGTAGTTATTTCCACTATTTTATCTTCCAGGTCACTTATCCGTTCTTCTGCCTCAGTTATTCTGCTATTGATCCCGTCTAGAGTATTTTTAATTTCATTTATTGTGTTTTTCATATTTCTTGGTTCCTCTTTAGTTCTTCTATGTCCTTGTTAAATGTTTCTTGCATTTTGTCTATTCTATTTCCAAGATTTTGGATCATCTTTACTATCATTATTCTGAATTCTTTTTCAGGTAGACTGCCTATTTCCTCTTCATTTGTTAGGTCTGGTGTGTTTTGACCCTGCTCCTTCATCTGCTGTGTGTTTTTCTGTCTTCTCATTTTGCTTATCTTACTGTGTTTGGGGTCTCCTTTTCACAGGCTGCAGGTTCGTAGTTCCCGTTGTCTTTGGTATCTGTCCCCAATGGCTAAGGTTGGTTCAGTGGGTTTTGTAGGCTTCCTGGTGGAGGGGACTAGTGCCTGTGTTCTGGTGGATGAGGCTGAATCTTATCTTTCTGGAGGGCGCGTCCATGTCTGGTGGTGTGATTTGGGGTGTCTGTGGCCTTATCATGATTTTAGGCAGCCTCTCTGCTAATGGATGGGGCTGTGTTCCTGTCTTGCTAGTTGTTTGGCATAGGGTGTCCAGCACTGTAGCTTGCTGGTCGTTGAGTGAAGCTGGGTCTTGATTTTGAGATGGAGATCTCTGAGAGATTTTTGCCGTTTGGTATTAGGTGGAGCTGGGAGGTCTCTTGTGGACCAGTGTCCTGAAGTTGGCTCTCCCACCTCAGAGGCACAGCCCTGATGCCTGCCTGCAGCACCAAGAGCCTTTTGTCCACATGGCTCAGAATAAAAGGGAGAAAAAACAGAAAGAAAGAAAGCAAGAGGATAAAATAAAAGAAAAGAAAATAAAGCTTTTATAATAAAAAAAAGAAAAAAATTATTAAGAAAACATTTATTAAGAAAAATTTTTTAATTTTTAAAATTAATTTATAAATTTTTATAATAAAAATAAGAAAAAAATTAAGAAAAAATTTATTAAGAAAAATATTTTTAATTTTTTAAAATAAAAAATACGAGAAAACTTATTAAGAAAAAAATTTTTTTTAATTGTTAAAAATAGAAAATAAGGAAACAATTATTAAGAAAACGCTTATTAAGAAAAAAATATTTTTTAAGGAAAAGAAAAAAAAAACAGACGGACCGAACCCTAGGACAAATGGTGAAAGCAAAGCTATACAGACAAAATCTCACCCAGAAACATACACATATACACTCACAAAAAAAGGAAAAGGGGAAAAATTAATATATCCTGCTCCCAAAGTCCACCTCCTGAATTTGGGATGATTCGTTGTCTATTTAGTTATTCAGCAAATGCAGGTACATCAGGTTGTTTGTGGAGCTTTAATCCTGGAGTTCAGCTTTGGATTTGGACCCGCCTCTGCGTGTAGGTCGCCTGAGGGCGTCTGTTCTTCGCTCACACAGGACGGGGTTAAAGGAGCAGCTGCTTCGGGGGCTCTGGCTCACTCAGGCGGGGGGGAGGGTGGGCTACGGAGGAGGCGGGGCGAGCCTGCGGTGGCAGCGGCCGGCGTGACGTTGCACCAAGCCGAGGCGCGCCGTGCGTTCTCGCACGATCTGGAAGTTGTCCCCGGATCACGGGAGCCTGGTGGTGGCGGGCTGCACAGGCTACCGGGAGGGGCGGTGTGGATAGTGACCTGTGCTTGCACACAGGCTTCTTGGTGGTGGCAGCAGCAGCCTTAGCGTCTCATGCCCGTCTCTGGGGTCCGTTCTGATAGCCGCGGCTTGCGCCCATCTCTGGAGTTTGTTTAGGCGGCGCTCTGAATCCCCTCTCCTTGCGCACCGCGAAACAAAGAGGCAAGAAAAAGTCTCTTGCCTCTTCGGCAGCTGCAGACTTTTTCCTGGACTCCCTCCTGGCTAGCTGTGGTGCGCTAACCCCTTCAGGCTGTGTTCACGCCGCCAACCCCAGTCCTCTCCCTGCGACTGAAGCCCGAGCTTGAGCTCCCAGCCCCCGCCCGCCCCAGCGGGTGAGCAGACAAGCCTCTCGGGCTGGTGAGTGCTGCTCAGCACTGATCCTCTGTGCGGGAATCTCTCCGCTTTGCCCTCCTCACCCCTGTGGCTGTGCTCTCCTCTGTGGCTCCGAAGCTCCCCACCTCTGCCACCCACAGCCTCCTCCTGCGAAGGGGTTTCCTAGTGTGTGGAAACCTTTCCGCCTTCACATCTCCCTCCCACTGGTGCAGGTCCCGTCCCTATTCTTTTGTCTCTGTTATTTCTTTTTTCTTTTGCCCTACCCAAGTACGTGGGGAGTTTCTTGCCTTTTGGGAGGTCTGACGTCTTCTGCCAGCATTCAGTGGGTGTTCTATAGGAGCAGTTCCACGTGTAGATGTATTTCTAATGTATCTGTGGGAAGGAAGGTGATCTCCGCGTCTTACTCTTCCACCATCTTCTAGCCCACCGACCCTAAGTACTTTTTATGGACGAACTCATTCAGTCCTCACAAGATCCCTATGAGGTAGTTATATTTATGTATAAAAATGGAAATAATAATGAGACAGCTCTTAAGTAACTTGGGTTAAGATATCAAAATGTGACATTATGATAGTATTATCAGTAGTAATAAAAAATAGCTTTTCCTGACTGAACCCTTTCTCTGCATCAGATACTCGGACACTGGGACTTAACACTTTATCTCATTTTGTCTGTAAACTAGGTGATACAGTCCCCAGTGGATAGGTGAAAAAATTGAGACTTAGTGTGATAGTACACCTAAGTAGAACATAAAAAAGTAAAATTCCAACCTGTGGAGTCTGTCTCTAGAATCCATTCATCTCTGCATTGCCTACTGAAGATACCAAGTTCATCCTGGGATGCTAATGGTCAACAGGCAAGAGCTGTAGAGTCATATTGTCCTGACCTTCTAAAGGCAGTGACTTCCCAATGACTAAATATCCTGAGCTGGGTACAAATGCTTGAAGTCATTGAATTTTAGAAATGCTTTTTGCCATAGCTCTTGGTCTTTTTTGTCCTCAGCCAAATGTGGCAATGTGAGTACAGGCCAAATTACAGTGACTTGACCACACTGTACTTTTTCATATTGGAAAGATTTATTCTGAGGCACTTGACACAGAGAATAAGGGTTAATGCTCCAAATTTGATTTTAATCTGATTCCTAACACGTCTGCCTTGTTATATCTTAAATTACTTCCTTTCTTGCATAGCATTCACCATAATGTATCATGTTTGTTTGTGAAGCATTCCTGTCACTCACACCCAACTGTCTGTGGGAAACATTTTCTCTAAATCTTTCATTCTCAAGCTGCAGGTCTGAAGGTGGCTTTTCTTAAGATTTCCATTATAGAAGTTTTGCCAGTTCTTCTGATCTGGTACACTGGAATAAGGGCAGACCTCTCACTCTTATTTTAATATAAATTTTAAAGATACTAGATGGAATCCTAGTTGATATGAGCAGTTGTTTGTCCTTCAAAGTGCACACTTAACTCTAGAAAGGAAGATGATAAGCTTAAAGCAGGATTGACAAACTACGGTCTGCTGCCCGTTTTTATAAATAAAGTTTTATTGGAACACAGGTACACTCTTTCATTTTGGTATTATCTATGTCTCCTTTGGTGTCACAACAACATAGTTAAGTAGTTTGACCACCATCTCACCCTCAAAGTCTGCAATATTTACTAACTGGCCTTGTACAGAAATTGTTTGCTGACTCTGGGTTTAGAGACATAGAAAGGGACTCCCTTGAACATACTGGTTAAAAGATGCTGTTATTTTTCTAGTAAATGTCTTTTGCTCTGCTTTCTCTTGAGAGGAGATAAGGACGAAGCCTTCTTATTTACTTTTTATTTTTATTCTTTTTTTTTTCAAGGTTTATTAAGGTATAATTGACAAATAAAAATTGCATATATTTAAGGTATACAGTGGTCAATTTAATATACATATACATTACAAAATTAGCACCACAAGCAAGTTAATTAATATCTCCATCACCTCATATACTTACCATTTTTATGTGCGTGTGTGTGCTGAGAACACCTAAGATCTACTCTCTTAGCAAATTTCAAAAATACATGGTAATTATAAAAAGAAAAAAGACAAAGAGATGAGTGTTGGCGAGGGTGTGGCGAATAGGGAACACTTACACACTGTTGGTGGAAATATACATTGCTCTAGTTATTATGGAAAACAATATGGAAGTTCCTTAAACAACGAAAAACTAGAATTAAACCAGCTATCCCATTTCTGGGTATATATTCAAAGGAAATGAAATCAGTATCTCCAAGAGATATCTGCATCCCTTTTCACTGCAGCATTATTCACAGTAACCAAGATTTGGAAAAAAACCTAGATGGCCATTGAAGCATGAATAGATAAAGAAAATGTGGTATATACATGCATATACAGTGGGATATTATGTAGTCATAAAAAGAAGGAAATTCTGTCATTTGCAGCAGCAAAGATGAACCTGGAGTGCAATGAGTGAAATAAGCCAAACTCAGAAAACAGTCTTTTAATGTCACATTTTTTTGTGTCAACCTTATAGTTTCAGGCATTCATTGCTTTAACTTTTCTGTAACTACTCTGATAAAAAGATCTTATATATTCAGTTCCATAAGAATGCTTTTCCTGATATTTGTAGATGTTACCAATCAAATGTTTCGATCTTGATCACTTAATGGGAGGGTAAGATTCTTGAGTCATGTTTTCCACTTTGATGTGCCCTGACAGCACAGAGTAGCTTCATGTTCTTTCTTCTTGTCTTCTGTTTCCTAGGAAGGGCCTGTAGAGACGCACTCTTTCCCAGAGTGACTTCCTGGGTCTTCATGCAGCCATGGATCTGGATAAACCTTCTGTCTGGGGCTCTTTAAAACAGCGGACCAGGCCTTTGTTAATCAGCCTGAGCAAGAGGAAGGTGAAAAAGAACTCGGACAAACCCCTGGACTTACGGGTCAGGCATTGTCTGGACCGCCACCTCAGCCTCTCCGTTCCTGACCTCCTGGAGGCTGAGGCCTTGGCCCCGGAGGGGCGGCCTTACTCCCTGCCCCAGTCATCCTACACCTCGGTGCCTAGCAGCCTGTCGACGGCAGGGATCGTTCCCAAAAGTAGCAGTAGCTCTTTGAAACAGTCTGAAGAAGAATTGGATTGGAGCCAGGAAGAAGCAGGCCACTTCCATGTAGTGGAAACAGACTCCGAGGAGACCTACGCCTCTCCTGCCGAGGACAGGAGGGCTTCCAGCAATGGCATCTTTGATGTGCTCCAGAAAACTCCCCTTGGAGAGGATGCGTCAGAAGGGCCAGAGGTGAGACCAGGGCTGGGCACTTCCCTGTTTGTCTTTCTTTTTTTCTTTTTTTAAAAGTGTATTCAGTGCCCTTGAAAAATTTGGTTAGGATTTATTTTTGTGGTTAGCTTGCATGGAGAGGATGCCATTTATAAGAATTTAAACGAAGGTAATATTGATTGCACCCAGTGTTCCCATTTGTTTGGGGGTTGACCTCTATGTATTTTCAAAGTGTTACAAATAACCTTCCTAGAATACTTCAAGGCATTAAAAGCCCTAATGGATGAGTTTTCTGTTTTCCATCTCCTGGCAAAGAAATCAAGAGCATAACTTTGACTTTTTTGCTGAAATGTGTGTCTGTTTCTGTCTCTCTGTCTCCACTACCCACAGACAAAAATGCATATTCACATTCCTAAGAAATGTAAGAATATGTGTCTCCTTTTGACTGCCAGAGATTTGGAACTCTCTTTTTCTTCACAAGTATGTACCTGCGTGAATGTCTGCTCCTGTGCACATGTGTGCACACTTACCTGTGGGCAACTTCACTTGCCTCCTCTAAAAATGAAAAGAAAGCCAAACATTAAAGGAAACAAATTCTTATCAATTCAGTGATTTTTATAAAGCTTTAGTATTTCTATAATAAAAATAACCAAATATAATTATGTGACAAATATTATGTTTCTAGGATGAATTTAATTTAAATGTAATCATCAGATGACCAACTATGATTTGGATAATCAGTTTAATCAGTTTTTTAAAAAAATCTTACATTTATGGCACTGGAAGTAGGTTTCAGTGTTGAGGCAATGGCTTAATTTTTTTAACCTAATTTTAGGTTAGTGTTATTATTATGGAGAAAACTGGTTATTCCACTAGGATTTTTGGTTTTATTTTTAGAACCAAAGCCTCTTAATTATGCCATACATTTAGATTTCACTGGGGAGTGGGATTGTGGATATTTGAAGACCATATTCTTTTGGAAGCATTACTATGTTAAGACACCATTAACCATTAAATGACTTAACTATTTGTTTCATAACCATTAACATTTATGAAATCCTTTTTGTAACAATTTTTTATGATGTTTACTGTTATTTGTAAATTTGAAATATCTTTTTCCACTAATCAAAATATAAATTAAGTGAATTTTTAAACATAGTTCCTAATTCATAGTTCACTATGAAGGAGGTAAGATGTTAAATTGTATACTAATGTTAATCTTTATCTTCTTGTTACTTATTAACTGACCAGAAAAAAAATAGGTGGGCTTCTTGGCCTTGATAGGCTAACAAACTCAAATTAGAGTAAGTTGTTTTAAAAGTTAGTGCTGTTAAACTATTTCGCTGACTATAAATATTTAATGCCTACTCTAACTCGGGCATCATAAAGATTCTATTGGAAATAAGAGAGGGATAAGAATGTGACCCTGCCTTCAAGTTGTGATTTATTAGGACATAGCATTAATTGTAGCATAAGAGGCAAACAGATATTGGGGCTGGCTGGCTGTGCAAAACATTCAAGCCTTTCTCCTGGCAGCTCATTGGTTGGAGGAGATCATATGTGGGGGCGCAAGGGCTTGTCATGTGTGAGGCAGTGTTCAAGTTGGCACAGAGGATAAGTAGGATTTGATAGGTGAGGAAATATGACAAACACAGGCCTGAAGTGTGGATGGGGGGTGGTCAAGGGTGGTGAGCATTCTGCTCTGCCTTGAATGAAGGCTGGAGGGCTTTCTGACATGACGTGTGTCTGCAGTGGCTGTGCGCTGTGCTGAGGTCTGTCTGTGATGTGATGGCAGATGGATGGTTTGCAGATGGGTGGTAGTGGTTATTTTCTCTTCTCCAGCTAAATGCAGAAGAGCCTGGAATGTGCAGTCCTTTAGGTTATTCTGGGTTGGATTTAACTCAGCCATTAAACAAACAAACAAACAACAACAACTAAAAACTTCTTTCTTGAAAAAGAATCTTCTGCTTCTCTTCTCCTGCCCTAAAAATAATTGACATAGACTGAGACTGAGTCTTCCTTCCGTGGCCCCTCATTGCCATTTATCTGCTTGGTGAGCTGTTTGCAGAGGATGGAGCGACAGGGCTGCAGCTCATCAGACCCGTAGGATCACTTGTGGTCAGGTGCACTATCTCACCTACCCACTGCTCCTCTCCCCATTCCTCCTTCTCCCCCTGTATTGGGTGGGCTGCTCCCACTACCTGAGGATCCAGTTCATCACTTGGCACAGAAGTTAGCCCCTCCCTTGCTTATCTTTTACACTAGGCTATGTTAATTTGGGGGTGGCGTGACTGGGGAAGTCTTGTCTAACTTGTCTTTGCTCAGGGCCCAGCTCCGTGCCTGGCCTATGGTATGTGCTCCATCAATGTTTTTTTAATAGAGAAATCAATGATGGCAGTGTGTGCATTCATAGGGCTTTTCTTAGTGTCTTCTCTTCGACTTCTCTTCAGTTTATGATTTAAAGTCAGCATTTTTTTGGTTTTGTTGGAAAAAACTCATCATATTATCAAGGAACTCTTTTTATATAGTATTGACTGAAGATATAGAGAGATTTAGACAGGTATAGAGCCCAAGTTGAATACTCATTTAAAATCTGAATTTATTATCTATGAATAAAAAAATTTTTTTATTGAAGTATAGTTGATTTGCAGTGTTGCGTTAATTTCTGCTGTGCAGCAAGGTGATTCAGTTATACATATATATGTACATATATACACATTCTTTTTTAAAATATTCTTTCCAATTATAGTTTGTCATAGGATATTGAATATAGTTCTCTGTACTATACAGTAGGACCTTGTTTTTTATCCATTCTCTATATAAAAGCTTACATCTGCTAACCCCAACCTCCCACCTCTTCCCTCCCCCAAACCCCTCCCCCTTGGCAACCACAAGTCTGTTCTTTATATATTTTTAAAATGAATGGAAATCCTTCCATGTCTCTGCAAATGGCACAATTTCATTCCTTTTTATGGCTGAGTAATATTCCATTGTATATATGTACCACATCTTCTTTATCCATTCCTCTGTTAATGGACATTTAGGTTGCTTCCATGACCTGGCGATTGTAAATAGTGCTGCAGTGAATGGGGTGCATGTACCTTTTTGAATTTTGGTTTTCTCTGGGTATATACCCAGGAGTGGGATTGCTGGGTCACATGGTAGTTTTTGTGCCATTTGTAGAGACATGGATAGACCTAGAGATTGTCATACAGAGTGAAGTAAGTCAGAAAGTGAAAAACAAATATCGTATAATATCACATATGTGGAATCTAGAAAAATGGTACAGATGAACTTATTTGCAAAGCAGAAATAGAGACATAGATGTAGAGAACAAACATATGGATACCAAGGGGGGAAGGGGGGTGGGATGAATTGGGAGATTGGGACTGACATATATACACTACTATGTATAAAATATACACAGGGAACTCTACTCAATGCCCTGCGGTGACCTAAATGGGAAGGAAATCCAAAAATGAGGGATATATATACATATAGCTGATTCACTTTGTGGTATAGGAGAAACTAACACAACATTGTAAAGCAACTGTACTCCAATAAAAATTATTTAAGAAAATAAAATGAATGGAAGTCCTGCTGAATTCCTGTCATCTGTGAGTTCTGGAGTTGGTTAGTCCTTGTCTCAGATCTGGTTTATCTGTTTCTTCCTAATGAAGAGCAAACAGAGTTCTGCGGCTTTCATGAAATGAGGGAGGAAATGAGGAAGAAGGTAGGGATTGGCGTGTGACAAGCCCAGAGGACAACGAGGTTAATAGGATGTTTGCCAGTATCCTTGGTGTAACTTATTTCGTGTGGAGCTTTCCAGAGGGGGGTGAGAGATGGAACATCTGTGGTCTCAGGCACCCATGGGGGTTTGTCTCACGTTTTAGTGCCCGATGCCGTCTTGGTGCCAGCTTGAGCTTCAGCAGTATTGCCTGAATGTCCTGCACTCACTTTCTCGTCCTGCCAGTGTCAGCAAAGGAAATGAAGTGTTGGCTGACAGTTACGGGGGAAAGAATTTGAGGCAAAGAAGAAATTTAAGTGTGAGGGAAGAGTAATAATGGATGTGAGAATGTAGAGGTCAGGTGGAGACTGGAATAGTCAGTGCAGGTGCTCCAACCAGCCATAAAACCAAAACGGGAGGAGGTAGGTTTAGAATAAATGACACACTGGTAGAAGGGGTTCTCTAGACTCTCTCCCTCTTTTTTTTTTTTTTAATTAATTTTTACTGGAGTATAGTTGCTTTACAATGTTGTGTTAGTTTCTACTGTATAGCAAAATGAATCAGCTGTATGTATACATATAGCACCTCTTTTTTGGATTTCCTTCCCATTTAGGTCAACACAGAACATTAAGTAGAGTTCCCTGTACTTTACAGTAGGTTCTCATTAGGTGTCTATTTTATACATAGTAGTGTATATATGTCAGTCCCAATCTCCCAATTTATCCCACCACCACTTCCCCCTTGGTATCCATACATTTGGTCTCTGTGTCTGTGTCTCTATTTCTGCTTTGCAAGTAAGATTATCTATGCCATTTTTTATAGATTCCACATATATGAGTTAATATACGATATTTGTTTTCCTCTTTCTGGCTTACTTCACTCTGTATGACACTCTCTACGTCCATCCATGTCTTTACAAATGACCCAATTTCATTCCTTTTTATGGCTGAATAATATTCCATTGTATATATGTACCAAATCTTCTTTATCCATTCATCTGTCTGTGGACATTTAGGTTGCTTCCATGTCTCCAGACTCTTTCTTGAGCCCTGGATTCATATTGCACTTGATACCCCACAGAACCCTTGTCTCAGGACAGAATTCACTGTCTACCTGGAGTTCCCCCCAAATACAGACCATCGTTTCTTGGCAACATCGCCATTATTCACCTATTTGCTCAAGAGGAAAAAAAAACTGTGAGTCATGCTGGACTGTTTTACTTCCTTTACTTTTAATGTTCTATGAAATTTTCATTTATCCTTGTTACATCTTACATCTTCTCCTCCCTTTTTTTCTTCATTCCTCTCATCTTTCAAGGCCCAGCTGAAATCTTCCTTCTCTGTGGTGCTTTTCCCAACTCTACAATCAATATGACCCTCCTGCCTTCATTTGCAAGCATCGCTACTTTTACTGTTGCTGAGCGCTGACCTCATCTTGCTTTCTGTCGAAGTCTGTAGAGAGAAAGGGATTAGAACAGGTACAGGAGGTTGAGATGTGAAGGCATATTGGTGCTGGGCAAGAGTGTCATTGGATAAGACCCTAAGAAGGTCACAAGCTCCATGACCTATATTAACTGTCCAGTGGCCCCCTGGCTCTGAGGACCGACTCATGATAAATGATCATGGGACTAAGCTGCAAATGACAATCACAACTAATTTTTAGTGAGAATTAAATACTATATAGACTCTAGTGCTCATTTTGACATTAATAGCTCATTGTTTCAATGCTGTCAAGTTACTTTGGAAGGCAGATCATAATCAACACCTACTTCATTAACTTGCTGGGAAAAAGAGTTATTTCAGGGCCTGGAAATACTTGAAAAATCCATGTTAGGTGTGTTAACTCCCTGAAGTCAGCCTACATGAGAAGTCACATAGAGTCAGGAGATTGTTCTATGAATCACTGCATGGACAATGGGTAGGTTCTACAGTGAAATGGCATCTGGTGTGCTGTCCATTTCACAGGAGGGATTGAGCTGTAGATGAGAACTTGACACACTTACAGTTTGTTTGCTAGGACCCACTGCATCCATCTCCACATGCCAACCTGCTTTGCCAATGAAGCCAAGATTCTTAAAGTCCTGTGGGATAGGCTTCCTCTTTCCTCCGTAGGGTTCAAATGGGCAGGTCCAAACTTTTACCTAGGCTTCCTTGCAGGACCTCTCCCTTTTTGTGATTGACACGTTATTGTATTAACAACTATTACCATAGTTGTATGTTATCACTTTTACTCAGGCTGATAGCCTATCATGGTTGCCTGACAACCAGATTGTCTCCAGTAGGTGGCTGTGTATGTCCCACCTCTGATGGGCGAAAGGTAGTCTTACCGTTTCATTTCCATTGGTCTCATCACCAAGACTTGGGGCTTAGGAGGCGGTTAGGGCATCTCACCCTACTGCCAAACACCACCACCACCTTGTATTCGGTTAGTTGTGTAGAAGTCAGCCTCTCTTGTCAGATTGGAAGCTGTCTTCTTCTGCTCCCAGCCTTTCTGCAAACCTTGCTTATGTAAAATATATTGATTGAATTTGTGTCTGAAGTTGACTGCTAGGTGCTGTGGGGCCATAAGAAATTCAGTTTGGTTGGGGAAGGTGGTGATACATGGAAGCCCCGAGTGGGTAGGTGAGTTCTGAAGGCGTTCTCAAATGTCAGACGCAATATGAAGAAACTAAAATTAAGGAGACTCAGAGGGAGAGTAGCTTATTTTTCCTTCTTTTCTTCTTTTCTTGCTATTTTTTTCTTACTTCCTTCTGTCAGCATTCCCGCCCCCCCCCCCGAGTAGTTATTTTACAAGATACTTTCTCATGCCTTGGGAAATCAGTTAAGTGTTTAGAGAATACAGAGAGTCCCCTCTGGTTCTCATCTCCAGTGTTGATGATGGAATTGAGATTAGATGAGGTACTGGAAACAATGACCAACACTACGAGGCAGTCTCTAGACAGTGCTAGATAACTAACCAGTTGAGGTGAGAAGGGAGTGGTTGCTCTGAGTATGTGGTCGGAAAGGCCTGAAGAGGATGTGTTTTGAGGTTAAGACTCAAGTGGTTGGGGAGTAAATCCGAGTAGTTACGGTTGCTGTTCATGATGCTAGCAAAAGAGAATGCTCTTAGCCCAGTACATGGCAGTCACAAGTGCCTAACAAGGACTCACTGCTATGATTATGGTTGTATTTATTACTGTTATTATTTTTATCATTACCTTTTCAGCATGAAATCGAGGGCCAAGGAGGTTGAATGACTTGCCTAATATTATCCAGCTAGTAAGTGTCAGAGCCAGGATCTAAATCCAGTTCTGTTTGAATCCAAAGCCTGTGCATAAAACTGTGTATATTAGGGCTTTAGAGAAGTGCACATCTGCAAGTTGGGAGAACTCAGAGCTGGTAATCTAAAAAATGTTGATCATCATGGGAAGATATATGTTTTTCTTTGTCCACTGTTCCCTTTTAAATGCAGGGATAATTATGGTGCTGGAATGGCTTATTATCATGGTCTATAGCCAGTAATCCTGAATGGAAGGATTATTACCATCCCCGCTCCACCATCCATGTAATCCCACAATGGGGTACATCCTTCCCTAACACTTTATTTGACAGTTGGAGTTTTAAACAGCTCGCTTTGGTGCAAGTTTAAGTGGATGAGTTGAGTGGTTTAGAGAAGTACCCTGTTGGGATAGTTCCAGAAACTCTGCTTGGCAACCACAGAGCTTCAGTTTAGTGACCACAGAGAAGCAAAATGACAAACCAGAGAGGAGAGGAAACAACCTACGGCTTGCAGAATTAAACAAGTGTGTCAATTTCTCTACACTTCAATTACGTGTTCTTTACTATTTTTGCTTTATCTCAGAAATCATTGCTCAACATACGTGGGGTCAGTGAGACAAATATGTAAACCATGTCCCAGGGTGCTTCATGGGATTGGCCCCTTTTTTCTTTTTCCATCCCTCCTTCCCATACCTACTACGTGCTGATCCTGCCCTGAGGCACTGGGAACACAGCAGTCAACAAAACAGACAACAGGGTATTTCCTCATGGAGATTCTGTTCTAGATGGTGGCGGGCTACAGATATATTCAGAAAGTGATAGATTTAATGGAGAAAAATAAAGCAGAGGAGTGCTCAGGTGGAGGTGTGACCATTTTGAACACAGTGGTCAGGAAATATCTCTTCTGAGAAGATAACATTTACACAAAGTCCTAGAAGAGGCAAGGAAGCAAGTCATGTGTGTATCTGGAGACAAAGCATTTCTAAAGGAGAGAACAGCCAGCGTGCAGGTTCCAGGAAGGCAGGAGTGTGCCTGGTATTTGTCAGGAAGAGCAGGAAAGCAGTGTGACTGGAGAGGATGGTAGGAGGTGTCAGAGTTACTTCTGAGGATGTATCACATGGGCTTTCCCATCCTGCCAGGCAACTCTGCTACCATAACAACTACCCAGGGCACTGGATGAGCAGATGCAAAGGAACCCTATGGGCTTGGTGCCGTGTTGCTCACAGGCAGGGCAGGAAGAATCAATAGCATATAGCGGTGCTTGCTGTACCTGCTGTGAACACCAGGAATAGCAATAAGTGGGTTTGCCTCAGATCGGAACTGTGGAGAAAGTAGGCACCAGTTGATAAGCTGTGTGGAGAGGGGAAGACAGCACTGTCCCGAGATATGTTATACCTTGATTGTCTATCTGTCATCATAACAGTGTCAGTGAGGAAGGGATGGTCAGAATGAAGGGAGGGACTTGGGTTGCTGACCACCTTCATTGAGTTGTTTTCTCCAGTCTTCCCAAATACATCCAATGTCCTCATAATAATAAAAATAAGAGTGGCAACACCAATCCAGTAGCACCCTGAGAGGTTATGTGTAAGAAACTACAAAGTGCAATGTAAATGTCATCTCATTGGACCACATCTATTGGGCTCACTCTTTACACAAAGAGCCTTGTGCAGTGTCCGACCCAAAGAAGGTACTCAGTAGATATCTTTGAATGAATGAATTTTTCTCCTAACAGCTTACAAGGTTAATATTTTTTTGCCCCTTTTAGAGATGTTCCCATGGTCGTGAACTTTAAGTAAGTAAACTTTTCAAGGACACAGAGCCAAGAAGTAGCAGAAGTGGAATTCAAATCCAGGTCTTTGTGACTCCAGAGTTTTGTCTACTACTGTGCAGAGCTGCCTACCTGTATGTCAGATGAGGTGTTCTACTTTTGCATTCTTCTGGTTTTGGGCACAGTTGTGGTTCAGTGAAGAGTGGATACCCAGGACTCAGATGAAGGGCTAACTCTCTTGTTTCTCTTTGGCAACCATCTAGCCTCTTAGCTCTGGCTCCTGATTTGTACATTGTAAATTACTAATGACAGCCCATAGACTCCTTATAAGAAGTTAATAAGAGTGTGTGTTTGTCAGTTATGAACTACTAAGCAAAGTAAAGCAGGTACTGTTAATCTTTTAAAGTATCTACTGCTAATAGTAATGAAAACAATTATGGAAGGTCAGTAAGCAAATATTACTGAATATGGTAAGAAAAGTTTATTATACCAAGGTTGCAAACATTTTCTATAAGGGACCTGGTAATGAATAGGTCCAGCTTTGTGAGCCATAGAGCTGTCTCTGTGGTAACTACTCAACTCTGGTGTTGTAGCATGAAATTAGCTGTAGAAATATATATAGATATGTACATAGGCAATGTATAAATGAATAGGTGGGGCTGGGTTTGAAAGTTTAAACTTTATAAAAACAAGTGTTGGGCTTTACTTTGCTGGTGGATAGGTAGTGAATATGTGTATACACACACGTGCACATACACACACCTGACTTATATTTTGTATATTAGATAATATTCCAGGGTAACCACTTTAAGTGAACAATCTTGCGGGTGGGGAAAAATAAATGTGTATACCTTGATTGTATGATCAATAACCTCCTAAAAAGTTGTATAAAAATTGAATATGGAGGGCGGAGTCAACATGGCAACGTGGGAAGATGTGGAGTTCACGTCTCCCCACAACTAGGGTGCCTGCCGGATGCTGGTGGGGGACCTTGATACCCATGGAGACGGGAGGAACCCCCAAGGGAACCGGTCGGACATGGGGGGACTGAGGGGGGAGGAGAAGTGGAGGATGAACAGTACTGGCGCCCCTGAGGGGTGGCAGAGAGTGGGGAAGGTTTCCCATGCTTGGATGGACCCTTGGGGGCTTGGATCAGGGGGGAGTGCACTGAGAGTTTCCCTTGCCCCATAGGCCTGGGAAGTCTACCTGGCTCTTGGACCGAGTCCTATGCCCTCAGAGGCCCCCTCCAGGCCACGTTGGTCCTGGGGGCATAGGAGGGAAACTGGGGGAGAACAGGAGAGGCAGGCAGGAAGGGCCTTCCAGGACCAGAGGAGCGGGAGAGGAGTGGAGAGCATTTGCCCTGCCCACTCAGGCCCCGGAAGCCTGCTGGGCTCCCAGGTGGGGTCCCCCACTCTATGAGACCAGAGGCCGGGGCCCCTTCTGTTCTGTTGAGCCTAAGCCCCAGCCCCCACAGCCCCCAGGGCCTTTTCCAGCCCTGTGGGTCCTAAGCATAGGCCCTGCTGACTGCCCAAATCCTGCCTCTGCCTAGGCCCTACCCTCCACAGCCAAGGCCTTTTCCGCCTTCCCCCCCCCCTTTTTTTTCTTTTCCTCTATTTTACTATTGTGGCTCTGTTTTAACTTCCGGTTGTTGTTTCATCTATATTTTTATTTTTTTTATTTTTTTATTTTTTTAAACGTGATGATCCATTTATTGATTGATTGATTGATTGATTGATTGATGGCTGTGTTGGGTCTTCGTTTCTGTGCGAGGGCTTTCTCTAGTTACGGCAAGTGGGGGCCACTCTTCATCGCAGTGCGCGGGCCTCTTACTGTTGCGGCCTCTCTTGTTGCGGAGCACAAGCTCCAGACGCGCAGGCTCAGTAACTGCGGCTCACGGGCCTAGTTGCTCCGTGGCATGTGGGATCTTCCCAGACCAGGGCTCGAACCCGTGTCCACTGCATCAGCAGGCAGACTCTCAACCACTGCGCCACCAGGGAAGCCCTATATTTTTATTTTTATACTCTTTCTGACATACATGTTAGTTTCCTAGTCTAATTTTAGTTTTTACTCTTTGGTATTGCTCTCCTTTTTTTTTTTTTTTTTTTTTTTGCCACCCCGCACAGCTTACAGAATGTTGGTTCACAAGGCAGGGTTGGGCCGAAGCTTGTGCAGTGGGAGCTCCAAATCTGAACCACTGGTCTAACAGAGAACCTCAGACCCCAGGGAATATTCATCAGAGTGAGGTCTCCCAGAGGTAATCATCTTGGCACCAAGAACCAGCTATACCCAACAACCTACAAGCTCCAGTGTTGGAAGCCTTAGTCCAAACACCCAGTAAGACAGGAACACAATCCCACCCATCAAAAACAAACAAAAAAATAAGACAGCAAAAAAATATGTCACAGATGAAGGAACAAGGTAAAAACCTACAAGACCAAATAAATGAAGAGGAGATAGGCAATCTACCTGAAAAATAATTCAGAGTAATGATAGTAAAGATGATCCAGAATCTCAGAAATAGAATGGAGGCAACGACTGAGAAAATACAAGAAATGTTTAATAAAGATCTAGAAGAACTAGAGAACAAACAAACAGAGATGAACAACACAATAACTGAAATGAAAAATACACTAGAAGGAATCAATAACAGAAGAACTGAGGCAGAAGAATGAATAAGTGAACTGGAAGACAAAATGGTGGAAATAACTGCCAAGGAGCAGAATAAAGAAAAAAGAAGGAAAAGAATTGAAGACAATCTCAGAGACCTCTGGGACAACACTGAACACACTAACATTCAAATTATAAGGTCCCAGAGGAAGAAGAGGAAAAGAAAGGGTCTGAGAAAATATTTGAAGAGATTATAGTGTAAAACTGCCCCAACATGGGAAAGGAAATTGTCACCCAAGTCCAGGAAGCACAGAGAGTCCCGTACAGGATAAACCCTAGGAGAAACACACCAAGACACATATTAATCAAACTAACAAAAATTAAATTCAAAGGAAAAATATTAAAAGCAGCAGGAGAAAAGCAAAAAATAACATACAAAGTTATCCCCATAAGGTTATCAGCTGAGTTTTCAGCAGAAACTCTGCAGGTCAGAAGGGAGTGGCAGGATATACTTAAACTGAGGAAAGAGAAAAACCTACAACCAGGATTACTCTACCCAGCAAGGATCTCATTCAGATTCGATGGAAAAATCAAAAGCTTTTCAGACAAGCAAAAGCCAAGAGAATTCAGCACCACCAAACCACCTTTACAAGGAACTTCTCTAGACGGGAAACACAAGAGAAGAAAAAGACCCACAAAAACAAACCTAAAACAATTAAGTAAATGGTAATAGGAACATACATATCAATAATAACCTTGAATGTAAATGGATTAAATGCCCCAACCAAAAGACACAGACTGGCTGAATGGATACAAAAACAAGACCATATATATGCTGTCTACAAGAGACCCACTTCAGACCTAGGGACACATACAGACTGAAAGTGAAGGGATGGGAAAAGATATTCCATGTGAATGAAAATTGAAAGAAATCTGGAGCAGCAATACTTGTATCAGATAAAATAGAGTTTAAAATAAAGACTGTTACAAGAGATAAGGAAGGACACTACATAATGATCAAGGGATCAATCCATGAAGAAGATATAACAATTGTATACGTTTATGCACCCAACATAGGAGCACCTCAATATATAAGGCAAATGCTAACAACCATGAAAGGGGAAACTGACAGTAACACAATAATAGTAGGGGACTTTAACACTCCACTTACACAAATGGACAGATCATGCAAACAGAAAATAAATGAGAAAACAGAAGCTTTAAATGACACAATAGACCCGATAGATTTAATTGATAATTTATAGAACATTCCACCCGAAAGGGACAGAATACATTTTCTCCTCAAGTGCACATGGAACATTCTCCAAGATAGGTCACATCTTGGGTCACAACTCAAGCCTCAGAAAATTTAAGAAAATTGAAATCGTATCAAGCATCTTTTTGGACCACAGTGGAAATCAATTACAGGAAAAAAAAACCTGTAAAAAAACACCAAAACATGGAGGCTAAAGAGTGTGCAACTAAATAACCAAGAGATCACTGAAGAAATCAGAGAAGAAATTAAAAAATACATAGAAACAAATGACAACGAAAACGTGACAACCCAAAACCTATGGAACGCAGCAAAAGCAGTTCTAAAAGGGAAGTTTATAGGAATTCAATCTCACGTCAAGAAACAAGAAAAATCTCAAATAAACAATCTAACACTACACCTAAAGCAGCTAGAGAAAGCAGAATCAAAAAAACCCAAAGTCAGTAGAAGGAAAGAAATCATAAAGATCAGATCAGAAATAAATGAAAAAGAAATGTAGGAAACAATAACAAAGATCAATAAAACTAAAAGCTGGTTCTCTGAGAAGATAAACAAAATTGATAAACCCTTAGCCAGACCCATC
Organism: Balaenoptera acutorostrata; assembly: GCF_949987535.1. Taxonomy (NCBI): domain Eukaryota; kingdom Metazoa; phylum Chordata; class Mammalia; order Artiodactyla; family Balaenopteridae; genus Balaenoptera; species Balaenoptera acutorostrata. The sequence continues at coordinate 47,164,402 of NC_080066.1, forward strand.
AAGGAAAAAAAGGGAGAGGATGCAAATCAATAAAATTAGAAATGAAAAAGGAGAAAACACAACTGACACACAGAAATACAAAGGATTATAAGAGACTACTACAAACAACTATATGCCAATAAAATGGACAACCACGAAGAAATGGACAAATTCTTGGAAAGTTACAATTTTCCAAGACGGAACCAGAAGAATTAGAAAATATAAACAGACCAATCACAAGTAATGGAATTGAAACTGTAATTAAAAATCTTCCAGCAAAGAAAAGTCCAGGACCAGATGGCTTTACAGGTGAATTCTATCAAATATTTAGAGAAGAGCTAACACCAATCCTTCTCAAACTCTTCCAAAAAATTTCAGAGGGAGAAACATTCCCAAATTCATTATATGAAGCCACCATCACCCTGATGCTAAAACCAGGAAAAGGTATCACAAAAAAAGAAAATTATAGACCAATATCACTGATGAGCATAGATGCAAAAATCTTGAACAAAATACTAGCAAACAGAATCCAACAGCACATTAAAAGGATCATACACAATGATCTAGTGGGATTTATCCCAGGGGTGCCAGGATTCTTCAATATATGCAAAGCAATCAATGTGATACACCACATTAACAAATTAAGGAATAAAACCATATGATCATCTCAGTAGGTTCAGAAATAGCTTTTGACAAAATTCAACATCCATTTATGATAAAAACTCTTCAGAAAATGGGCATAGAGGGAACTTACTTCGACATAATAAAGGCCATATACGACAAACCCACAGCAAACATCATACTCAGTGGTGAAAAACTGAAAGCATTTCCACTACGATCAGGAACAAGACAAGGATGTCCACTCTCGCCACTCTTATTCAACATAGTTTTGGAAGTCCTAGCCACGGCAGTTGGAGAAGAAAAAAATAAAAGGAATACAAATTGGAAAAGAAGAAGTAAAACTGTCAGCGTTTGCAGATGACATGATAACATACATAGAAAATCCTAAAGATGCCACCAGAAAACTGCTAGAACTAATCAATGAATTTGGTAAAGTTGCAGGTTACAAAATGAATGCACAGAAATCTCTTGCATTCCTATACACTAACAATGAAAAATCAGAAAGAGAAACTAAGGAAACAATCCCATTTACCATTGCAACAAAAGGAATAAAATACCTAGGAATAAACCTACCTAAGGAGTCAAAAGACTTGTACTCAGAAAACTATAAAACACTGATGAAAGAAATCAAAGATGACAAACAGATAGAGAAATATACCATGCTGTTGGATTGGAAGAATCAATATTGTGAAAATGACTATACTACCCAAAGCAATCTACAGATTCAGTGCAATCCCTATCAAACTACCAATGGCATTCTTCACAGAATTAGAACAAAAAATTTTACAATTCGTATGGAAACAAAAAAGACCCCGAATAGCCAAAGCAATCTTGAGAAAGAGAAATGGAGCTGGAGGAATCAGGCTCCCCGACTTCAAACTATACTACAAAGCTACAGTAACAGTATGGTACTGGCACAAAAACAGAAATATAGATCAATGGTACAGGATAGAAAGCCTAGAGATAAACCCACGCAAATATAGTCACCTAATTTACGACAACGGAGGCAAGAACATACAATGGAGAAAAGTCAGCCTGTTCAATAAGTGGTGCTGGGAAAACTGGACAGCTACATGCAAAAGATTGAAATTAGAACACTCCCTAACACCATACACAAAAATAAACTCAAAATGGATTAAAGACCTAAGTGTAAGTCCAGACACAATAAAACTCTTAGAGGAAAACATAGGAAAAACACTCTTTGACATAAACCACAGCAAGATCTTTTTTGACCCACCTCCTAGAGTAATGAAAATAAAAACAAAAATAAACAAATGGGACCTAATTAAACTTAAAAGCTTTTGCACAGCCAAGGAAACAAGACGAAAAAACAACCCTCTGAATGGGAGAAAATATTTGCAAATGAAACCACTGACAAAGGATTAATCTCCAAAATATACAAACAGCTCATGGAGCTCAATATCAAAAAAACAAACAACCTAACTAAAAAATGGGCAGAAGACCTAAATAGACATTTAACCAAAGAAGACATACAGATTGTCAAGAGGCACATGAGAAGATGCTCAACATCACTAATTATTAGAGAAATACAAATCAAAACTAGGAGGTATCACCTCACACTGGTCAGAATGACCATTATCAGAAAATCTAGAAACAATAAATGCTGGAAAGGGTGTGGTGAAAAGGGAACCCTTTTGCACTGTTCGTGGGAATGTACATTGATACAGCCACTATGGAAAACAGTATGGAGGTTCCTTAAGAAACTAAAAATAGAACTACCATATGACCCAGCAATCCCACTACTGGGCATATACCCTGAGAATGCCATAATTCAAAAAGAGACATGTGTCACAATGTTCATTGCAGCACTATTTACAATAGCCAGGACATGGAAGCAGCCTAAGTGTCCACTGACAGATGAATGGATAAAGAAGATGTGGCACATATATACAATGGAATATTACTCAGCCATAAAAGGAAACGAAATTGAGTTTTTTGTAGTGAGGTGGATGGACCTAGAGACTGTCATACAGAGTGAAGTAAGTCAGGGAGAGAATAACAAATACCATATGCTAATACATATATGTGGAATGTAAAAAAAAAAATGCTTCTGATGATGAACCGAGGGTCAGGACAGGAATAAAGACGCAGACATAGAGAATGTACTTGAGGACACGGCTGGGGAGGCAGAAGCTGCGGCAAAGTGAGAGTAGCACTGACATGTATACACTACCAAATGTAAAATAGATAGCTAGTGGGAAGCAGCCGCATAGCACAGGGAGATCAGCTCGGTGCTTTGTGACCACCTAGAGGGGTGGGATAGGGAGGGTGGGAGGGAGGCTCAAAAGGGAGGGGATATGGGGATATATGTATGCATATGGCTGATTCACATTGTTGTATAACAGAAACTAACACAGCATTGTGAAGCAATTATACTCCAATAAAGATGTGTTAAAAAAATTTGAATAAGAGTAAACTCAGCCATTTGGTAGACCCGAATTTTTCTGAACAGGCATTCTAATTTTGACCTCTGATTGTCATGTGAGTTGTTTTAATTCTATCACTGTATCCAAGCATTGCTTAATGGTCTGTCTAGCCATCTGATCCCCTTTGCTCCTTTTGCTGCTTCCTTTGCCCCATAGGTATTTGTGTCCGTGAGTACGCTCTTCCTGAGTATCCACGTTCTTAGTAATGGATGTAGGTTAAGTAATTAACTAAATATGTATCGTATCAATATATATCATTTGCTATACTCATGTACTTGAATAGAGTATTTCCTAAAGAAAATCTTAAGTGATCTTCTCAGCCAACTTGTTACTCTTATTTAGCTTTCCTGCATGTGGGTTTATGTCTTCTTCCAGTAAAGTTTAAACAGCCAGTGATTGTTTACATCGCTTATTATTTAACTTCCTGTGTATTCTTCGTGCTAAGATCCTTCAGACAGCCACGTGGGAGGTGATATTTGTACAAGATCACATTCAGTGTACACAAAAGAAAATGTTTTTTCACATCAGTGTCTTGTTTTAAGATCCTTGGTGGCTAGAGGAGATTTTTTTTTTTTTTTAAATAATTGACCCATCCATTCTAATATCTCCTCATTTTAATACATTTGCAATCTTGTATATATTACCTTGTATGTATTTACATACCTTCCCATGAATTTCACCTTAGCAAGATAAAATGGAAATATCAGTGTAAATTTGCTGTCATTAAACACACACACACACACACACACACACACACACACACACACACACACACATCCCACTTATCTAAAAGGTAACAGTGAAAGTTGTGTGAGAGATGACTAGCCTCATGACAACATGTTAATGCTGAGTTTCTGAATGTTTGTATATAATTAGAGAGTTTTGTCATATTAAGACTTCTCAGCATTGATGATATTCAAGATTATTTGTCTTTTCCTGAGTATGTCCTTGGAAACATTTGTTTAAAATGGTTAAAACCAGTGCTTAATGGATAAACAAACTATGGTACACTCATAATGATGGAATCCTATTCAGTAATTTTAAAAAAAAGAACTATTTATACAGATGCCAACTTGAATGGATTTCAAAGGCATTGGGCCAAGTGAAAGATGTCAGCCAGTGTCAAATTTGCATGTATTCCATTTATATGACATTATGGAAAAAGATGAAGCTATAGGATGAGGACAGGTCAATGACTGCCATGGATTAGGGGTGAGGATACAATGTGATAACAGTAGGATTGCATGCAGGAGTTTTTTGGGGGACTGTTTTATGTCCCAATAGTGGTGGTAGTTACACAAATATATACATGTGTAAAAAAGTCATCGCATTGTACACACATGTAAAAAGTCAATTTCACCGTGTTAACTTTTTTAAAGTAAAATTTAAAAAGAAAAATTAAGAGTGCTTGATTTTGCTTGTTGAGAACATCAAAAAAAATCTTCTCATGTTGACGGATACCAGGGACTTCTGTAAGAAAAATACTAATTGTAATTTTTTAATGAAAAATTCAGTGATGTAGTTACTAGGTTTACAAAGAAGCTGAAAATAATGTAGCTTCTACTCAGTGAATAATACCTTCAGTTCCATGCAGAGTGTCGGGAATACTCAAAGTTATGTGTCCCCCAGCAGCTGTAACCCGGTACTCCTGTACTTCTGTAGCCTTTCCTGTCTTCTTTATGGTGATCACTTTCCTTCCTTGGTGTGTATATACTGCGTGTGACAGTTACGGCGGCTGTGGGAACCATAACTTTAAGTTCTGTGACTTCTGTGAGTAAAACGAGCCATAATGTTGAATTAATGTCATTCTTCACATTTAATTTCCACGTTGTTCTAAGTGGAAGACTTATTGAGTATTTGAATAAAAGCTCCGTGTTCATTTTTGATAGTGTGTAAATGATGGTGGTGATGTGGGCTCGTTTTGTCACTGAATGAATGTGATCATTAAGTACAGGGAGGCTCCCTTGGGAGAGTGTGTATGGTGTGTTGGTTTGAGGAGTGATGGTTTTTAAGAAACATTCACTCTTCTGTTTGATAGCAGAAGGTGACAGTAGAAGATACGGGACCACGCACTTTAAACAGGAATTCTGATCCCAGCACTGGCAGTTTTACAGAACTGCCTTCAAACAGGATTGGTTAAGTGGAGCGTTGATTCGTTTCGTAAAACTGGAGACACTAACAGGGGGTGATCAGGCTGCAGAGGATCAGACAGCAGATGTTACTTCTTGGTTCTGCACATGAAGACCTGATCGGAGTATTTTGGGTTTTGCAAATCAGACAGAAGGGGAATCGCTGAGCTTCCAGGAGATAATCATGAGGACAGTAATAGTGTAAAAGGCATGAGGAGAAATCTTTTGAAATTGGGAGAGTTGAGTAAGATTTGATCGTTGTCATACAGCGGTCTTCAGGCTGTCCTGTCCCACTCCCCCGGGTGTCATTTTACACATAACACAAGTAGGAGGTACTTGTGTACCGGGAACTGGATGGGAAGGTGACCAACAGAGGCCCAGCTGCCTCCTTCCTTGTCTGCTGTCAGGTCGAGCCCATAATGAGAGTGAGGGCTCTTGGCCCAGCTGGGCAGTGGTGATACTTCCAGAGCCGGGGGGCACCAGTGACTGAAGTGCTGGGGTCCTTAGAGAAAGGTCCAAGTGTCTGAAGTCACCCTGGGTCCTGTGTGAATTTGAATTGAATGAAATGTATTCACAGTAAAGGGACATTCGAGCTGGGACTGGGAGAAAGGGGCAGATGTGATGGGAGAAGCACAGATGCAAACAACCGTGGGGCTTCTCTGCTCCCCGGTGAGGGCTTGGGAGGCTCCACGCCGACTTGTGATCAGGGCTCGTTTCTGCCTCGCTGCAGCATTTCTTGGTGTCACTGCATGCAGCAGGGGTAGACCAGAGAGCCCTGCTTGTTTGCAGCCCTTTGTCAGCTCTCTTAGGGCCTGAAGAAATGCCCTATTGCTGTAGAATCCAGGTTCTGTTGCTGCCTGAGCTCCACTTGATAGACAGGGAGAGAGAGAGAGAGAGAGAGAGAGAGAGAGAGAGAGAGAGAGAGAGAGAGAGAGAGAGAGAGAGAGAGAGAGAGAATGTCTTGGAAGGCAACCTGCCTTCTATCCAGGCAGGATCTCTGAATTGTGCCAGAATCTCCCTGATCTTTGCTGTGGGTGGGAAGGACCAATGACCGTAGTGCATCTGGTCCCCATCTTCACCCCCTCAAAGCTTCATGGTCATCTAAGCAATCGCCGCAAGCCTGCTGCCTGTATCTAGATTTACCCATAACTTCAGAGTTACTCAGCCTTGTTTGGAGGGAGAAATCTCATGTTTTCCCACAGGAAAGTAGCCCTGGCTAATGTGTCCGACAAACGGGAACATCCCTAAAATACTGGGAGACCTTTTGCTCCTTTTCCTTCCACTCTGCCTTTCCATGCAGGTAGTTCTCCTCACATCTAACCCAGAACCTTCATAAAATCCCAGAACTCCTCTGGACCCCACATCGGTGCATATAAAACCTGACGGAATGCAAATGTTTACTGCGTCCCATTACTAACTGCTGAACCGCACTCACTTCAGTGCCTGGTGGCATCCTTTCCTAGGTTGTCAGAGGCTTATTTAAGTAGGAAACATAGACACCTCCCAGTCTGAGATCATTTGTTGAGAATTTGCATTTCCTTACTCTTTGGTTGGTTCTTGTACAGTTGCTAGACCCGTGAGGTTATGGTTGGAGGAAGGTCTTTGTGGTCACATTTGAAATGTGTCCTACTAGACTGATAAACTCGGGTCTCTGGTACCTGATAGCCCTTTTCTCTTTGATGGCTGGGGGACCAGGCAGGTCCTCGATGGAGGGACCTGGCAGGATGGCCCTGCTGCTCCCACTGCCTCCCCTGGGACAAAGTTGCTGGCACGCTAATGACTTGGATGAACTACGGATGCCTCAGCGGCCCTTCAGGAGAGCAGAATCGGCCTTATCCACATGCTGATCAATGACTAAGAGGGCAGAGGCTGCAGCCAGATGGACTCCAGTGAGTCAACCTTTTACTGCCAAGACTTGCCACACACTCTGGAAGGCAGCCTGCATTTGACTATGCAAATGGCAGCTTCAAAGGGAAAGACCCGATAAAGGATATCCTTGTAGGTTGATATTCTTTTGGTTTTTTAAAAGCAGGGTTATTATTATTTTTTATTCTTGTTTACAGAAGCTCTATGGAAGTGGTGATCTGAATGCTTCTCTGACATCCCAACGTTTCGAAGAGCAATCTGTAAGTGGCATTCCTTAAAAACAAACAAACACTAAAGTAAATGCTATAAATATTTCTTATCAAATGTTTGGATCTTTGCCTCTTTTATTTCTAAAGGATGCTGAACTGTTACCACCCACAAAGACAGGCCTTGCAAATTGTGGCTGGAAAAGATGAATTCAGTGTCTATTGATTTGTCAGAGTGGGATAGATTCTTCTAAAAATACAGAGCCATGAAATTGAGTGAGATGGTGCAGGAGACAGACAAAGCCATTTTGAAGTGCTTTGAAATGTGGACCGAGAAACTTTCAAAAGAACGCTGTTGAGAGTGACTTAGCCACAGATCGATTCATTGAAATTCAAATAAGTGAACAATAAATCATTTTATTTGTACTTTTTCTCTCAAAAGACACAAATTTGCTCTTTTCAAAACTTGAATTGGATTCATTTAAGAAATATTCAGAAACCGAATTTGATGTTGTGGCTTGTAGGAGTTGATGCATTCCTGGAGAGGAAAGTGAACTTGGTGGGAGTTGAGACTGTGTGGGTAAGTGTAGGAAACACTATAATGGGGACCAGGGAGTGAAAGAAAAATATGCCACAGGCAGGAGAGCAGAGAGGAAGTGTCTCCCATATGGACCCAGGGGTGGGGCACATGTTGGCTGGGCACGTATCAGTAGCTGAGTAGTCGTGAACGGGAATGTTTTTATTACATGTGCAGGAGGTGGACCTGAACTGATGGGGGGTTGGTGGGGTGAGGGGAGAAGAGGAGGGAGACATCACACATCCGAGCTGAGAGGGGTGGACCAGGGTCGTGGGAACCCGCCCCATAGCTGGACGTCTGTGTGCTATGTCCTCTCTGGGTCCTCCACTGGGAGCTGTAGGATAAAGATCCTGCAGGGCATGGGTGAGTTTAGGGGGATGTCAGATGTCGGCATGCAACTTACCTGCTTCTTCTTGGGAATTTAATATTGTGAAGCTATTGTCATGAATTCTCATAGAATCCCACTGGGGAGAAGGATAAAGAACAGTGTAACCGTGTCATCGACACGGGTGGGTGGGAGTGGAGGAGGGCGCTCACAGATTTGCCGTTACAGTGATAATCTTCTTTCCTTAAATGAAGAAGTGTTTCCGACATTCTGTTTCTTGGGCCTAAGACAACTGACTTCAATGGCTTCTCCATCTGTGCAGACTCTCGGGGAAGCTGGCGATGGCTTGAGTAACCTGCCCAGCCCTTTCGCCTACCTCCTCACCATCCACCTGAAGGAAGGCCGGAACCTGGTGGTCCGGGATCGCTGTGGTAAGGCCTGGCTCTGGGCGCCCTGGGTAGCCTGCAGACCTCTTCCTCTCAACCCTCCTGTCAACCTTGCTAGTCAACCTTTTCCATCTCAGCATGGCCGGTGCTAGACTGGAGCTCAAATCTAAGCTTCTCCAGGTATCAGGGTATTTGCATTGAGTTATTGAAACACATGGAATCTTACTGTCCTTTTTTTATGATTAAATTAATAATAATAATCAAATATTGATGATCACATAAAGTTATTGTAGAATGAAATAAGATTGCTGTAAGTGCTTTATGGCTGGTATATAACAACTGCTAAAGAAAATGTTTCCTTGATCCTAGTTTAATTATCCATGAGAAATATGTAAATACATCCTTGATCTAAGTTAGCAAACATACACATAGATGGAAATGCCCTTTGAACCATCCTCCTTCCTGTCCTGAAATCCCACTGGACTCCCCTCCCTCTGGATAACATCTGTTATGATGTTACAACATATGTGATTGATTTGTTCACCTTTGCTACCTCTTTCTGTGCATTTACACACACATATATTTCTTAATTAAAGTGATATTTTAATATCGTTATTCTGCAGTATTATTCTGCATATTCCATATTCTGCACTAAGATTTTTTAAACTTTACAATATGAATTAAAGATTTTCCATGCTTTTCCATGTGACTATATCTCCCTTCTTTTAAATACTAATAGTATTCCATAGTATGTTGTGTTAAATATCTGTTTCTCTGCTGATGATAGTTCTTTTTTCTTACTTTCTCAGCCATATAAATGATGCTGTAATAAACATCCTGTGTATGGCTCCACACACAGTTAAGAATATATCTTAGATTAAAAATAGTGTATGTTTAAGAGCAGACAGTGGAGCCAGACTGCCTGGGCTCAAACCTTGTTTATTCCATTTATTGCTATTTGATTTAAGAAATGTTCTTGGACCCCCCTGTGACTTAGGTTCCCCATCTGTAAAACAAGAACATTAGTATTGACCTACCTTATAGGCTTTTAGGAGGATTGAAGGTAGTGACTTAAAACTTTGCTGGGCTTCTAGCACTTAATAAAAGTTAACTATTGTGAGCAGCTCAGGGCAGAACCTAGAAATGCAATTACAGGAACCTGAAGATGCACATTTTCGAATGTAAAGATACTGGTACATGGCCCCCTAAAAGGTACAGAGTATGTCCTCTCCTACACTATGGTTATGTGTTCCCTACCTTGTCACCATTGAATATTTCCTTTTATCACTCTACTTAGTTTTTGGCAATCTTCTAGGTCAAGTGTCCACTTGTTTTTAAGTTGTGCTTTGTGGATTATTATGGTGATGAACATGGACCTTTGTAGTTCCTCTCCTGTGAATGTCTCTCTGTATCCTTTGCCCAGTTTTCCATTGAGCTTTTCCTTCTAAATTTTTGTGAGTCTTTAAAATTTTCAGCATTCATTTGTTTGTTGGGTGTTGCAATTTTTCTTCTCCAGTCTGTTGTTTACCCCTCATTTTTATGGCCTCTTTTGTCCGTCAGAGGTTTTACATCTCATTACAGGTAAATATATCTGTTTTTCCTTTGTTGTCTCTTTTCATTTATTTCTTTTAGTAGGTGGGACCTTTTTATTCTAAAGAATTTTGTGTCTTTCTCCAGGTTTTTGCCAGTCTCTCCTGCTAGTTCCTCTCTACTCTGTTTTGGAAAAACTGTGAAACGGAGGATGGGTCTCCCTTCCATTTGTCTTCTGTGTCTCTTACTTTTTCTTTCTCATTCTTGCCATTACTTTTTTTTTTTTCAGGAAGAATTCCTCAGGCGGGCCTTCCAGCTCACTGTTTTCTCGTCAGTTGTTATGACCATTGTGATATTCTGTTCATCTTTTGAGTTGGCTTTTTTTTTTTTTTTTCATTTTTAGAACAGTCTATTTCATGCATGAGATGTTGCCATCAGCTTTGAGAGCATAAAGTATACATTGAAAATCTCCTGTTTGGTGCTTTCTCCCTTGGATATCCTTTGGTTGTGTTTTCCACTCCTCTTTTTATTTGTGTGTCCCTGTTGCCATCTATGGATGCTATTTTTGCTTACTGCTGTGTCCTGACTTCACTGAGCATGAGCAGGGTTGGGACATGCGGCCAGACAGGGAGAGCCAGTCGTTCAGGCTGATCCCCCGTCATGGAAAACCTTCCTCACTGGCTTCCTGCCCATGCTCACTTTTCCTGCTTGCAAGTGCCTTTGCTGGTCACTGCTCGGCACCAAAGGGACAGGGCAGTGCTGGGCCATCCAGCTGTTCTATGTGTGCTGCGCCAACCAGTCACCATGGTACTTGCTCAGGCCATCCTCTGCTTCCTGTATCCCCTGCCTCCAAGCTGGAGCATCCCTCGTTCACCTGCCGTCCTATCCCCTTGGCCCACCTCTGCCCCTGAAACTTTTTCTGCTGTGACTTTCTACTGCTCCTGTTTCGGACTGTGGGTTCTTCCATCAATCTGATCTCACCAACTTCCATCTTTTAGATCTGCATATACCCACTTTTTAAAAACAATATTACTATCTTTCTCTTTTCTGTCTCTTTCTCTTTTCTGTCTCTTTCTCTTTCTCTCTCACTGTCCTTTTGTAATTACTCAGGATTTCAAAATAGTGAACAAATTTCACTTTCTACTTGTTGGTAAATAGTGTTTTCTGTCAAAGATATAATTTCTTATCCATCAGTTGTGCAACTTCTTGTGTACTGTCATTGTGCACTATTATTATAAATGTCTGCATCTTAATAGGTAGCTCTCTTAAGGTTATTTTGAATGATTTGGGGCAGATAGCATTTTGTACCTGAAATCACATCTGAGGGACACGATCATAAACTAGAGTGAGGTGCCTGCCCACAAATATCCTGACTCTTGCTCAGAACCTGTAGTGTCCAGTGGATGCTTCTGTCAAATGATGATCATTATGGAGCTCGATTTGGGACAGTTTATCTGGAGATTGGAAGTGTGTTCCACAGAGAGCGCATTTAACTTTACTGGAAAGAAAGTGCTCTAAACCTTTAAAATACGTGTCCTGTTGTACATTTTTGGAAAGCTCCAATATAGTATGTAACTTTGGGGCTGTGCCCAGGCCTTGGACCTCTTCCAGGGCCAGCTGCCCCTTTTCCTGTTTTGCCATCTGTTCTGATTATTTATCCCTAATTGATGTGAGTGATCTGGCCACACCACCCTTGATATATCACACCAGTACACTTACAACAGATACTCAGGAGACAGTCAGTAAACTTGGCAGATGACGGGGGAGCCATTGCCTACATCAGAAAATGACCAAAACAATAGGGTTTATGTGTGCCTACTCCACACCTCGCTGCTTCAGGGCCAAAGGAGAGACTGTAATCTGTGCTCTAATGCCGTCAATAGCATCTCTATCTTCATAGTTTCATCAGAGTTAAACATCATATGACAATTTGGCTTTATCTTGTGTCAACCTAATATAATCCAAGGATAAATACCTAGTAAGGAATCTAGATCATAACCTGTTTTAGCACCTATATCTTTTATAACCGGTAACATTGTTCCTGTCTCTTTTATTTATTGGGAAGATTAATCATTACCTATTAAGAAAACACCCCCCTCTCAGCAAGTACTTCTTCTATACTTTGCAGTGTGGTGTGCCTTCCTGACTGTGACTGTGTTCATGACTGCTCGATTTTCACGAGTATTAAGGTAGTGATCAGGGCATGTTCGGTGCCCACTGTTGATTTGTGCAGGGTTCATGGTCACTGGCACCAGTGCTTGCCTCCTTTGCCCTGGACTGACATGGCTTATCGCTCTGCCAATATTTTCTATGGAACCCAGCCCAACCTCAGAATTTTATCCAGCACGGTCCTTTCGGCCAGTAGCTCTCAAATTTGAGTGAGCATCAGAACAACCTAGAGGGCTTATGAAAATACACATTGCCCACCCCCAGAGGTTCTGATTCAGTAGGTCTGGGGTTGTGGCCCGAGAACTTAACATTTCTGACAGGTTCCCAAGTGATCACGATGCAGCTGGTCCAGGAACCACATTGTGAGGACCACTGCTCTAGACACTGGGTGGTGGCACTTGAGCAGAAACACGTGCTTCTCCTGGTAGGGAGAGTTTCAATTCCCGATTAGACACGGCGTTTTCTTTTCTTGGGGCTGGACCTCACTATGCATTTGCGCTCTTACTCAATTTGTATTCTCTGAACATAATTTAACTTGGTATTCACCTCATTAACACAATTAGGTACAGAGAACGGTGTGATGTGCAGAAGTACCAAATATAAAAGGACTTGTGAATTATCTATGAATTTACACTATGCTGTATCCCGTGTTCTCCGATTCTCTGGATATAGGATCGAGAGCCGATTGTTTCAGTACTTAATATCCTTCAAGATCTATTCAGATGGCATTTCTATCTAGTCTTTTATGTTTTTCACAGACATAAGCTCCCTGTCATCTCAGTCCTATGAAAATTTTACCTCTATAAACCGTACACCTTTACCCTCAATTGGATAAATGACTGTTCCTCCCTGTTACTATTAGTGCTATATTAGCTGGGTAACCGTTTTATTCATCTTCGTATGCCCTACTGAGCCATACTGGTGGTTTATACATAGAATGCTTTTAATACATTTAGTTCTTCATTAGGGAAATCCAACTTAAGTGCCGGACTTAAAGACAAGGAGTATTAAAGACTACCATAAAAGGGAAAACATCTTCCCAGGAGGGAACAGAGTTCCTTCACTCACACCTTGACTCAGCAAGCGTTTATTCAGTCCCTTCAGTGAGATGAGCAGCACGCTGGTACTCGACTGGGACCTAGTGATAGAGTCCAGAAAAAAAGACTTACATACAATTTTAAAATGTCATACAGATCACCGGCTGCAACCCATTTAACAGAAGTTCTAATTCAGGTGATTGAAGTACAGAGAATAAGTGACTTGACCAGGGACTTGCAGGGAAGCAGTGGATGAGGCAGGACTCACCAGAATGGGTGGCTCTGGGGGACAAGAGGAGGAGTGAGACATTACCATCTACTTCTTGGCTTGTGATTTCCGATGGCGACTCACTCACTCTCAAGTGGAATTTACCCATCTGCAAAATGGGCATGATGTAGCTTGCCTTATAATGTAGTTGTAAGAACTGAAAAAAAAGAAAGTGTGTATAACATAGTGCCATACATAGAGAAAATAGTCAATAAATGATAGTGTGTGTGTTATGGTAATTAATGAATAATGATAATGAACTTGGCCCATGATCCTGACTCCCACTGCAGAGCTGGTTCCTGTGTTCCGTGTCAGCTTTCCCATCAGTGACCTTGGACACTTGGCTCTTAGTTTGGGTTAATTTGTCAGTACCCTTGTGCTCTCTCTTTATGCCCCGTCTTCAGCATAGGAGTTGATTTATGTTTTATTTTACATATATTCAATCATGTATTTTATATTTGTCTAAAATATAATCAATTTGATCAAATATTGATTTCACTTATGACAGGGATGCCTTCAAAGTGTTGTTGAAATGTGTTGCACCCTTGACTACAGAGGACCTGCTCCAGGATATTTAACCCAATTGTGCCATCACTCTTTGTGAATTTTTAGGGAGAAAAGAATTTTTTTGTTGAATCATTCCCTGCTGAGGGAAGAGGTCAGCATTTTCTTTGGATTATTACATAATCATTGCTGCGTAGGTAACATTCCATATAGAACATGGGTTGGCAAACCTTTTCTGTACAGGGACAGAAATGAATATTTTAGAGTTTATGGGGCATAGGTCCATAAACTTAGTGACAGCTACTCTGCTGGTCTAGTGACCAAACAGCCATAGATAATATGTAAACCAGTGGACATGACCATGTTCCAGTACAACTTTATTTATAAAAACAGGCACGAGGCTGGATTTTACCCATGTCCAAAATTTGCTGACCTCAGTCTAGAATATCATGATCTGATTTTGGATTTTCTATTGGAGAAGCTGCTTTTTAGAGTAGCCAAGTACATCTTTATTTAAAATAAGGAGGTATAAGCTAATGAGGAAGTGATCAAGTTGTGAAGCTCATGTTTTCAAATGAAGTATCTGGAAAACATCTCAGTAGTGTGACATAAAATAATGCAGAAAAATCTAGAGATGTTGGGTAGTAAAAAGTCATTTTTTTCCCCCTATATTTTCACTGGGCAGTAAAGTGAAAAGTCATCATATCTCTCTCAGGAAAAGATGTTTCTGACATACCTAAAGAAAGGATGTTCAAAGGCCCTTATAGGGTTTGTGATTGAGAACTGGAAACTTTGTCAACAGCCCTTTCATTGAAACCCTGTGTTTTTCCATTGATGTGAAGGGTAGTTGCATAGCGTCCTGCTGTGCACTAGCATACTAGGTTACTGATGCCCTCTGGTGGCCACATTGCAATACTGCAAAAGGGAAAGAAAAGCCCATTGCAGGAGTTCACAGCAACATCACTAGGGCATACACATCACTTCAGCTGTAGGCCTGAGGGCTGAGGGTTCATGGTCGTCTTCTTGATGTGAGTTTTAGGCAATGACAGTTCGTGACCCATTCATCCAGCAAACGGTTCTCTAATCCCAGCCCAGGTAGACCGGGACAGCTGTTTTTAGAGCAGGGACAGGTACTTTTGCAGATTATAGGAAGAATGCATTGCATAAGTCATTTTCCTATTTGAAAGGAATGGTTTAGACAAAATTTTTTAAAGATCTCCCACTAGTGTGAAAAGTTGGCCATGCAATAGGGGTTTAATAAATGACTAAACTGCTACCAAAATGTTCAAATGTCAGGTACCTCTGATTTGGGTCCTGTTTGCCTCTTGTGATTTAGGAGGCTGATTTTAAAGATTGTACCATTTCCATGATTATATATTTCTTCTTTAAAAAGGAAAGGATGCTTTTGTATTAGACCTAGAGAGGAACATTCTCATTGCAGCTGTGATTGGGGGACGGGCTGGATGTTTCTAGAACTCTGTGTTATATGCTGAGGAGCAGCCGTGTAGCTTCCCAGCAGGTGTGCTGTGAATGGGATACACTGAGGGTTCACCCCTCTGCCTCCGGGAAGCTCTGTGGGCTTGGGCCAGCCCCTCAGCAGTCTGTTCTGTATACCCTGTGCTGCCCAACAAAGATGACCTTGTTTGTGCTAGGATGGGAAGTGTTGGGGGCACTGGACAGTGGGTCAGAGTCACAGACTCGGGGCACAGACCATCTGGGTTTGCATACCAGCTCAGACACCATCCAGCAATGATTGTGGTGATTAAGCTGGTGCATGTGCTTATGGGGATGTGTGTGCGGTAGGGGTGACATAGCCATGTACAGTGGCCATGAGCTATTATTATTGCTGTGTCTGGTTCTAGTTATTCTTCTTTCGGTTTTATTTCTGTGTTTTCCCTCTGGGAAAGGCAATGACTTGTGGCATTTCCGCCAATTTTATTAGGGCCCTTCTTCCCAGTTTCTTGATAATTTGTCCCACCGCTTGCACACCTCTTGTTTTTCTCTTTAGATTTTGTACTCCTCACCCCCCTGCCCACTGCCAGCAGGGCAAAGGGTTGGTTAAGGTTGTTTTCTGAGACCAGTTCCTGCTTTCTTATCAGTGCAACAGCAGAAATGAAAGAGACACTAGTTTTTAAGGGTGCATTATTTGAATAAGAACTCCATTGTGAATTGGTGGTTTTATTTTCTTCATCTTAAATTTGACTCAGAAGATGCCCCTCAAGTTTCATAACGACCAACATGGGAAAGCTTGGTGTGGATGAAGTCATCCCAGTAGGTCATTACTAATTGGAATTTTTTACTGAATGTACTACACTGATCTGATTTTATAAAAAATACTGAGTTCTAAAGTAAAATAGGATCTGACTTCAAATTACTTGGTTATTTGCTATTTTTGCTTCACATATATATTTTTTCTGTATTATAAAAGTTTTATTTTGAGAAGAAATTAAAAACAGTGGTACACCTTTCTTTGTTTAATTAATGTTCCAGATTAGGTTATCATTCCAGATTTTAATTACTAGTAATAAGGCTGCAGCACACATTCTTGTGCCTACATCTGTGTGTCAAACTTTATTTCTTTGCAAGTCGTTTATTGCAGTGAATTGGATGTTTTCTGTCACACGATCTGACATCTCAAGATTCTCCTTAACAGAACTGCCAGTTCACTCTTGAGAAACACCTCTATTTTGCTCACCCACCAGGAGCATATGAGTGATCCACTTCCCGTTTCTCACCTCCACTGTGTGTAGATTATCTATGTCAATTTTGATAGAGAAGCAGTATCGTCTTGGTTTTGTTTTAATTTGTGCTGAGAAATTTGGACCCTGAGATATATTTGGTTAAGAGATATTTGCTTCTCTATTGTACACAGTCAACTCCATGCATCTCTGTGGCTTATTCTCCTGGTTCCTGGATATGTTCACGTATATTTTTCTAATTTGTCATTTGCCTTTTAATTTTGTTTATAAAGTTTTTGTTGCAAACCTCTTTTCCAGTCTTACGATTTTATTCTGGAGAGTTCCTTTTCTTCCTTGCTTCCTGCGTTTTTGTACCTTGAAAGGCCTTTTCTCTCTTGAGAGAAAGATGCATTAACCTATATTTATTCTTTTCTGTCTGGTTTTACATTTTTTTCATTAATCTCTTTGCTCTGTATCAAGTTTATTTTGATTTCTTGGCCCAGAATCGGAACTTAGTTTTACTTTTTGCCAAATGGCTATTTAATTAACTAGGACTAAATTTTCCTTTCCCTAATGATTTGATGGCCACTTTTTGATTGGGTATTAAAACGCAGTCCATATGAGGGTCTGCGTTTTGGATTTCTCTTTGATTCCTATGGATGTGTTGTTTTGTTCCAGTGCCAGCACCACATCCCAGTTGTACTGTATTGAAAGGTCACAGTCAATACTTTTTATTTTGCGAAAACTGGGGCTTTGCTTCACATTGGAGTACCTACTCTGAGCACCAGGTGGCGCTCGATCATTGGTGTGCTTGTGTGGGAGCAAGGAACACACATCTGGTCAGCTTATTCAGAAAGATGCTCATTCATTAGCAAACTTGAAACTTTAAAGATGCAAACACCCATCCTGAAACCCAGGTAGCAGTTGGATTTCCTCCACTTGGTGAGTTTTGGTAGCCTGCCAAGCTTCCGCAACAGGGATGGGGAGCTGAGTTTGGGAATCTGCTTCTCTTTACCCCTTTTCCGCTAGGATATAGACCAGCATCCAAACAGCCATTAGTGGATTCTCACAACTGAGCTCTTTCCTCTAGAGATTTTTGTTGATGGGTTTTGTTTTGACACTCTGCATCCTCATAGGTTGGTTAGAAGGTCTTGGTCCTCCCCTGCTTTAGATAGTCAATTACCTGTTCCTTCTGTGGGATCCCATCTCCACTCCTGTGAAGTATTCTGGAGCAAAACAGGCCTGCTTCCTGTGTCCACTGCTTGTAAAAAATCACCTTACACCCACCCGAAGATCATTGACTTGAATTTTGCATGCCTTCCATTTGGTTGAATTGGATTTCTCTGTAGGAGTGGTTTTTTCTGTTCATTTCCACCCTGATGTATAATAATATGTGCAGCATGGCATGCTATGTTTTGAGTAGTTCTTTTTACTTCCTTTGTTTGATTGTGGTGTCGATATGGTGGATTCTGCTAGAGAGTGCGTGCACGGTTTACGCAGAGGATGAAGTCCACAGAGGGTGTATCTGTGTGTTTCCATGTGTCTGTGATTTTACTTGTGGCTTAATTTGGAGGTCAGCTACAGTACTGGTCAGCTAATTCCATCATGCCATCGCACCTCAGGTGTCCCCAACATGCTGAATTTGAGGCGGGGAGCATGGCACACGATGGTGAAGGGTGTTATTCCCGAGACAATCAGCGTGTAACAATTTACCATATGTTCGTGAATTCTGGAGTGTGGATTTGGACAAGGCACAGTGGGGATGGCTTGCTTTGCCACACACTGTCTGGGGCCTCAACCTGGAAGACTTGAGATTTGGGGGATGACTTACTGTGGGGACTTTATCATCTGAAGACTCAAAGGCCCTTTCACACACATGTTGGGTGCCTGGGATGGGCTGCTTGGAAGAGGACGACTGTTGGCACATGAGGCCTGGCTTCCTCACGGCCTGGTGCTCTCAGAATTGTCACACTTCTTACATCACGGCTCAGGGCGCCAGACGTGAAGGGCCAGTGCACGAGGCAGGGGCTGTGTCACCGGTTACAGCAGAGCCTTGGAAGGAACACAGTGTTATTTTCACCACCCCGCATTGGTTAAAGCAGTTGCCCAGATTACAGGGGACAAGGTAGGCACCCTGCTTCTTACTTACTTACTTACTTACTTACTTACTTATTTATTTATTTATTTATTTATTTATTTATTTATGGCTGTGTTGGGTCTTCGTTTCTGTGCGAGGGCTTTCTCTAGTTCCGGCAAGCGGGGTCCACTCTTCATCGCGGTGCGTGGGCCTCTCACCGTCGCGGCCTCTCTTGTTGCGGAGCACAGGCTTCAGACGCGCATGCTCAGTAGTTGCGGAGCACAGGCTCCAGACGCGCAGGCTCAGTAGTTGTGGCTCACGGGCCTAGTTGCTCCGCGGCATGTGGGATCTTCCCAGACCAGGGCTCGAACCCGTGTCCCCTGCATTGGCGGGCAGATTCTCAACCACTGCGCCACCAGGGAAGCCCGGCACCCTGCTTCTTGATGGAAGGAGCATCAGTACTTGGAGGTTGTGCTTAGGTATTAGGTGTGGCTGCACTTAGGAAAGCTTTAGTGTGCAGTGGGTCTGCGACTGAGGCTTGGCTCTAGCAACTCAGTAGCCATCCTCATCCTTAAAACTGCAACATAATACCGTTTTAGGAGGAGCAAATGAGATCCCATCCATTGTGAGTATTATACTAAACTTCAGTCCTGTTGTCTCTTTTCCATAAAGGCTGGTATCCATTTCATTAGACTTAGATTTATGCCTAAATGATAGCTTCGGCTGGGGACATTTGAAGTATTTTTATTAATAAAGAGGAGAATGTGAAGGTATTAATAGTTGTGTGTACTTTGGCAAAGTGGATTTCTGGAACACCGAGAGCTGATACCCTTATAGATCTGGGAGGTTTGACCCTTTAGAGAGACTTCAGGCAGCTACATTCATTGGCTTTCTGGCTTACTCGTAACTTTATTTCCTTTTATCCCCCCAATGCGTTCTGCTCTGTTTATAGTGCTGCCTCCTGGCCACTGCCTCTCCTCTCCTCTCCTTTTTTCTATGTGGTCATGCTTTCCTCTAACTTTTACCTGGCTTCCTCCTCCTTTGGTGTTACAAGGGCAACCATGCATGCTGTCTCTGAGCAGAAGTTTACACCCCTGTGTACTTCTGATCACCTCATCAAGAATAGGGGTGCAGGGCTTCCCTGGTGGCGCAGTGGTTGAGAATCTGCCTGCCAATGCAGGGCACACAGGTTCGAGCCCTGGTCTGGGAAGATCCCACATGCCACGGAGCACCTGGGCCCGTGAGCCACGATTGCTGAGCCTGCGCGTCTGGAGCCTGTGCTCCACAACAAGAGAGGCCGTGATAGTGAGAGGCCTGCGCACCGTGATGAAGAGTGGCCCCCGCTTGCCACAACTAGAGAGAGCCCTCGCACAGAAACGAAGACCCAACACAGCCAAAAATAAATAAATAAATAAATTAAAAAAAAAAAAAAAAGAATAGGGGTGCAGGCATCTCTTCTTAGTGATCACTTCAACAAAAGCCAATTTGTTCAATAATCTACTCACCAAATGGCCCATTTACTGAATCCATCGGTATATTGACAATGTCTTTCATCTATTTATAAAATTAAGTGTATAACGTTATTGGATGAGAACTTTTAAAAACAACTTTGGAAGGTCTCTGGGTCATATTAGTTAATTGGCTCTGAAGACAAAGCCAGAACAGCATCTTAAATAATATTTAATTTGTCTCAGGCCAAAGAAGATGATAGAAGGGAATGGACATGGCCTGGCCTAAGCCGAAGATCCCAGAAAGGGGATGACTAAAGACAGAAAAAGAATATTAGGGGGAACAGAGGTGGGGAGCAGGCAGAGAGTAGGGCAGGTAGGGAAGTCTTGGGGTGGGGTGGGTGGGGTGAAGGACGTTTGTGGGGGAGCATGGTACAGGGGGAGAATCTGAGGGCCCCACGAGGACCTCACTCTCCACAGCTCTCTTAATTCCCACTATTTATTCTATACAAACTTTAAAAATAGTCAAAATAAACAGTTTTGGTGAAACTTTATAAATAGTTAAAATAAGCAAGTTTTGGTAGAATTGGTAAATTCAGATCCTCAGTCTCACTGTAAGTTGGCCACTGGATGGTCTTTCAAAAAAATGGATTTTGGTGAACTTGGTACACTACATCACAGGGTCCAGCCATGGGCAAGCCTTGTCCAAGGTGCCGCTGGGCTGTTGTCCATGGTGGGCTCTCCAATAGGAGGGGAGTCAATCTCACTGGGAGAAAAGCTCGGGAGTGGTTCAACCAGGATGTGCTAAGTGACAGAACGTGGCCAGCAAGGCCCTTAGATGGTCTGGGAGGAAACGGTTCTTCTGAGGTTGGTACCAAAAAAACAGAAGCATGCAGACACCATGTGCAGGAGAAAGGGAATGGCATGTTCCCTTCATCTAATTGTAGTGGATAAAGCCTGGCTTGGAATTCTGCTAGACTGGAATCTCCTGCTCTCTTAAGTAAAGTTGACTGTGCTCTACAAAGGGAAAGTTGTTTCTCCTGTCCCATGTGACTGAGGAAAAATGCCCTTGAGTTTCCATAAGGCCCATTATGGTTTCTGAAGGGGTCTGTTAAGAAAGCTGCAATCGGACATGGCTTGCTCTGGAAATCTCAGTGTAACTGCTAGAGGGCAGCAGCAGCTGTTCAAAAATCATCACTTGCTTGTTTTCTGAAATCACGTCTGGCTCTTATTTAGCCACCCTTGGAGAAAGTCAGAACTTATGGATCCCATATGGAAACAACTCAGATTTACTTACTTTTCTGGCAAGAAGAAACATTCCAAATAGGTATATATATTGCAAAGAATCTAAAGATATGGTTATAAATATAATGAATCTTATTACTCTTAAGCCAGAGGATAGGAAAAAAGTCAAATTTATGCTTTTCATATGTGTTCAAATCTTTTTATGCAGAATGAATTCATCTATGTGTATCTCAGTTTCCCTAAAGACTTAGTAAATAATTATTGACTTGAAACTGAACTCTCAAGAATCCCCTGAGAAAAGTTCTCAGGTATTACAAAATGTGAACTTCGTGTAAAATTATGGAGATCATTTCCTTTCATAAACAAACAACAACTCTGAGAAATGCATTTAATTAGGAAACTTTTCTAGCTTAAGACCACGTTTCTTTTGGAGACCCTATATGGCTGAAGTTTTTAACTTGGCGAATGAGCTTTGCTGGTGACAAATAAGTAGGTTTTGTCTACAAATACAGCTTTTGCATTCAATGCATTGGATTTTTAGTTTAAATTAGGAATGCTAGTTTTAAAAACCTATATGATATAGTACGTAAACTATATGATATAGTGCATATGTGTGTGTGTATATATATATATATATATATATATATATATACACACACACACATACACTCACACAAATAGATACATAAATGACCATTAAACTGATTTATAGAAATATACTTACAGGCATGGAAGGGGACAGATGTGTTATTGACTGAAGAAGGCAGGTAAAAGAATACAATATGAAGGCTGATTCCTTTTTGTGAAAAGTGTGTGTGTGTAAAGTCTCAGTGCATATCAAGATAGTAAGCTTTTCTAGATGGTGGTGATTTTCTTTCTTTCTTTCTTTTTTTTTTTTTTTTAATTAATCTTGGCTTTCTGCTTTTTCTACTACCATGGCCATGAGTTGTTATACAAGAAAAAGCAAAGAGAAGGTGTTGGTAATTGGAGTTTCATTACAGATTTATCTTATTTGCATATTGGGCTAATTCTTGCGCCAGTCCATGTGATTTTGTCTGTTCTATTCAACCACTTCACCTGTTGATACTGCCCATCTTTTCCATAACACACTCAATCCGGTAATAGCCCCTTGGGATGATAAATCAAATGCCAAGAGAGGGCTTCCCTGGTGGCGCAGTGGTTGAGAGTCTGCCTGCCGATGCAGCGGGCACGGGTTCAAGCCCTGGGCTGGGAAGATCCCACATGCCGCAGAGCAACTAAGCCTGCGCGCAACAGCTACTGAGCCTGCGCGTCTGGAGCCTGTGCTCCGCAACGAGAGGCCGCGATAGTGAGAGGCCCGCGCACCGCGATGAAGAGTGGCCCCCGCTCCCCGCAACAGGAGAAAGCCCTCGCACAGAAACGAAGACCCAACACAGCCAAAAATCAAATAAATAAATAAATACATTTATAAAAACAACCAAACATACAAACACATTTAAAAAAAAAAAAAGCCAAGAGAACAGAATCTTCAAATATGATGGTTCTTGATGACTCTCTCCTGATAAACTTGAGTTATGTGTCCTTCTTATTGAGCTGCCTGTTATTTTCATAAGATTAAACCTGCAAAGTTCTCTGAAATCCTGATGAATCTCCTTAGGACTGTAGGTGGGGCAGTAGCTAGTACTCATGAATACTTAGTGACTTTCAGATTTTAAACAGCCCATTCCTTCCAAGACAGCTCAGATTGTTTCATGAAATTTTCCCAAACCACATGGGATCCCTGTGAGAAGGATATAACATAAGGAATTTTCTGTTCAACTTTTGAAGACAGAAGGGGATATAAACATCACACCTTTAGAAGGGACATATAGAGACAAATCATCAGTGCATGTTACTTGGACAGCTAAAATAAAGTAAATGAATATTTAATTAGTACCGCATACATTGTTACACACTCTCCCCTTTTAAATTAATTGAGTAGTAATAGTATAAATAGAAGCACATACTATGTAAACGTTTGGAGCCTCTTGTTACCGAAGTATAGTGGTTCATTCAGTTCTCAAGATAATTCTACAAAGTTGGCATTTTTCCATCTACAGGTGAAGATAGTAAGGCATAAGGAAATTATGATGCCTAAGGTTATACAGTTACTGAAAGGAAGGTCTGGGAGTTTAATCCACCATGCCCATCCTACTTCAAAGTTTATTCATTTATCATATCTTCATATAATTCACCTACCATGCATATTAGGCAACTCTGGGCATGCATTTCACCTTCCAGAGCTTTGATTTGGAGGAGTTTAATATTACGTTCATAGGTGCCCCAAGTAAAATGTTTTCTATATTTAAATAATTTTATGAAATACAGAGTAGAAAAGTTTTAAGCTGTTTTTATTATTGCTTCTGTTTGTCATTAATACAGTTCTTAGCTGTGTTTAATATTTTACTCTACATAGGGAAGTTCCAAGTAAGAAAAGAGTAAACAGCTTTTCCCAGTGGTTTTGATGACATAACCCTTTCAGTCCGTGGAGCATCTCGAGTTATGAGTGTTCCATGGATCATGCTTTGTGAAACCCTGGATCGGTGCTTCTTATAGTTTGGGTATAGCTGTCTCCTCAACTCCCCGGTGCTGTGTTATCTCAACTACCAGGTTTCTTCGCTTTAGCCTTTTTCTTCTTCCTTCTAAATTATAAGCTGCTGCCAGATTTATATTTCTGAAGCTTGGCTCTGATCATTTTACTCTCCTACTCATAAGTAAACCTGAATTTCCTTCCCTCTCACACTAAAATAATTCCAGATGGACCAGAGACTTAAGTGTAAAAAACGAAAAGCTGCAAAATCAGTGGAAAGAAACATGGCTGAACAAACTTAAAATCCTTTAGTGAGAAAAATTCTTCTAAGCAGAATGTTAAACGACAGTGCCATAAATAAAACTGGTAAATTTGCCTAAATAAAAATGGAAATAACTTATTGCAAGAAGTAAGGTAAGTCTAAACAAAGTATGACAAGATTTACAGCCAATGGCTGCTTTCCATAATTAAGGGCTCATTCAAATCCATAAGCAAAAGACAAAACTTTGAGCCCATAGAAAAATGAGTAAATGATATCGGTGAGAATTTCCCTGACAAAGAAAGACAAATGTAGGTCACTAAAATATGAAAGATCCTAAGCTTTACTCAAAATGTTAATGATAGAGAAAAATGGAGATACTATTTTTTTTACCTGCCATTTTTTCAAAGTAAAGGTTTATGACATCAAATATTGGTGAGCATGTAAAGAAAAAAAATACAAAACGTATATTCTTGGTGGAAGTGTAAATTTTGACAGACTTTGGAAGAACAATTTGACAATGGCTGTCAGAACCAGAAAAGACACATTCATTTGCCCTGCAGTTCTTTTTGAATATAATCACATAGGAACTCCGAGATAGTCATACAAGGATGCTTGTTGTAGTATTGTTTGTGCTAGTAAAAAAAAAAAAAAAATTGGAAGTGATGTAAATGTTTATTATTTGGTAACTAGTTACATAAATTAAGATACAACAACACAATGAAAATGTATGCAGTTGATAAAAGAAAAAAAAACTGGTGAATCTGTATTGCTGATGTGAACAGAGCCTCAAGGTACTTTAGTTGTGAAAGCACAGAGTCCAGTGCATTTATTATGATTACATTTGAGTTAAAAACAATTCTTGTATTTTTTCCTGTAAAACACTCAAGAAGCTGGTGCATGTGAGGAATGGGAATGAGGAAAGATTAAGAGGGTGGAGAGTTTTCCTTTCATACTTTTCAGAATCATGTGCATGTATTACACTTGTTAAAAAATTTAGAAAAAGAGAACAGGAAAAACAAAACTACCCTATATTTCTTACAGAACAAAAACTTAACTCCTTATTTTGTGATTTTTAAGGCACTTCAGTCTGACTCAAAACCGGGGTTTTTAACTTTCTCACTATACATTTTTCCCCCTTAATTTCTGGATGAATTGAAATGCTTGCTTGGCACCGCACAGATCTAGTCATTTTGGCCTCTTTCCCCTTTCAGTGCCGATTCCTCCAGCCCAAATGGCCTCAGTCCTTTTCTGCTTGGCCAGATCCGCCCATGTTTCAATTCCCATCTCCTTTATTTCAGCCTCCACTGATACCCCAGCTGCAACTAACCTTTCCCGCCTGTGAACTAGCATAACCTCCAAGTTCTATTCTATTTTGATACTTACCTCTTGGACCTTGGGTTATATATACCATCTGCCTGCTGCACGCCAGGTACAGAAGAAAAGGCTCTGGGATGGATCTTCCTTTGCCATCCCCCTTAGTACTCAGTAACACTGAGCCATGCTCTGAGGCAACCTGTGTTTGTGGCATGTGAGTGATGTTAGCGGGCCTGACAGGTACAGGGTCAAGGGAGGCGTGGCCATCCAGAGCGTCAGGAGCAGAAATAAGGACTGTCCCGCATTGTTGTCGGGAGTGTGAATTGGCACAGCATTTCTGGAGGACCAGTGAGTGGCTGTCAGTCTGTCTCAGCACACACAGAACCACAGTACCTTTTGCATGGGAGCAGGAAGCTCTGGCTATGGATGTGTGATAGCTACATATTCTAAATTTGAGGCTCCGTGACTCTGTTGAGTCCACATGGCAGAACGGGTGGCGACCCCAGGAGGGAGGCACCGTCTCCGGCCTCCTAGTTTCATTCTCCTCCCAAAGTTCCACGCTACCTCTTTATTCCAAGGAGCCTCATTGTTTATGAAGCGCCCTGTGAAAGAAAGGTTAAAGTCCACCCATTCAGGTGTCATCTCATCATTTGTATAATCTGGGCATTGCATTCCTGAGCGGAGACCCCTTTTCAGAACCTGCCTAGTTAAGATGTCACTTGCCTGACAGTGAGGCACTTAGGCTCAGAGAGAAAAAAATCACTACGTGCCCCCTGGCCCCCCCTTCTCAAATTTTCCCTAACAATTAACGCCGTACTCACTTGACACCCTGGTTCCTTGTTTGGCTTTGTAAACCCTGGTCCCTTTTTCTATTAATTCCAGACATTAATATTTTCTTTCACGCAACTGCTGCCATTCACCCGTGAAACAGTTTGAACATTATGTAGCTGTCAAGATGCCTGGGGATTACCCAGTATGCTTTGCCTGTGAGAAAGTGACACCACCGAGGCCTGGTTTTGAGATGTTTATTTTGAGAGCACGCTGACAAGCATGAAGGCCTGATCCCAGAGTGGCAATTTCATTTAATTAAAGGCCTCTTTTTATTAGAGTTTTCCCCCCACTTTTTTTTTTTTAATCTATATATATCAGAATGACTGTTAAAATCTGACTTGCCGCAGGTGTTCTCTTGTACTCTCAAAGAGGGGGTGTGGACAGATCACTGACTCACTAGTGACTATTCCACTGAATGGCTGGGAATGCCTTCATTTTTACTATCCTGCTCAGAATTGCTGCTTCAGCGTGTGCGAGTGTGTGTGTGTCCAGGTTTAAAATAAAGACTGCTGGGTTTCTGCCCCTTTGTTGCCAAACTTAAAACGTGAGTGTCGAATATGTATATGTGTATATGTGTAGCTTGATTTCTTTGTCTGAAAGTTAGTAGCCTTGCCATACCGGAATGGCTGAATTATCCAAATGATAACCTTGGTTACTCTGTTAAGACTTTTAGCCAATGTGTATTATCTTGCCCCCAAGTGATGTGACTCCCAGTTAAAATAGTTGGGATAAGAATTGCATTCATGTTCAGGAGTTTTCCATCCTGCAGAAACCTCAGAAAGAGCTGGAAAAAAAAAAAATGATTGAAATAATTCATGGTGGGTATTAACGAGTTGGAAATGTTTGTGACAGAGTAGCCTAATTAATTTTTGATGTAATATTCTTCGACCACATTGGCTTGACTTTAATATCAAGAACTCATGTCAGTAAATCTGTGGAGGCCTCTGCTGGGCATTGTCCAAGGCACCTGGAATGTGTCAGCGAACAAAACAGACTGTTGGTCTTTGAGCACTTATTCAGAGTCTGGTTCACGATGAATTATACCAGCGTACCTCCCCGAATTAGATTTTTTTCCTTTCTTTGTAGCATTATCGGCTGGCCTGCATTCATGCCCTCGTGGATTATTCATTTATTTGTGCCTCCTTTATTCATCCTTCACTAGGTAGTAATGTGCAAGTATGTCCCGGTCAGTGTTCTGTGTCCCGAGTATGATGGTACACTTGCATGCATGTAACACACTTGCACAACACATTAATCCTGGTATTATGTTTGTGGGCATTTTTTTTTCCTCAACTGATCTGAAAAATGTGGAGGAGGGTCCATCGTCGGCCCTTCTTTCTGCTTTGGACATAGTGGCTATAGCGGGACATTATTCATTCCTTTTCAAAGCTTCCCGGGAGGAGGCAGCAGGTCAAGGGTGTTGCCCCTAGGCCGGCGGGTCGGAGGGCCTTGTTGAGGGGCGTTCAGCTGGCCAGGGGGAGACAATGTTCTCTGCTTTACCGCAGGTGCGGGGGGGTGGCGAAGAATGGCAAGTTTGTCAGTTTAATCTCTACGCCCCCCGTTCCGGTCTGAGTCCCCAGGCCCCATCTTTTGAGTCGGTGGTTCCAGGGATTGATTGATTTATTATGATTATATTATAAAGTACAGGGTTCTGTTGAGTCAGCCATCTGGCCAAATGTTTGAAAATGGTTTCTTTCCATTTTCACTGACTCACTGCCATTCTTAGGAGGAGTGGGCTTCTCCCCAGGACTCCTGAGATGCTTGGCTGGTGCTGGTGGATTTTATTTCTTGAATTTTTTTGTGGGTAGGAGAGTGATGACATACCCACAATGAAACCAAACAGAAAAAGCTCAAGGAGCCCATTTATATTCTACCACAAAAGGCAAAGAAGAATCAGTCATTTACCCCAGATTGTTTCACTTCTCTCCCCTCTCCACCTCTGGGGCCCTCAGTCTCTGTGCAGGGAGACATTTGTTCTGGGTGTGCTCAGTGAAGTGCTTTGAGCCTGGAGAGCGTGGAAAGAATCTTTACTTAATGGAGATCCTAGGCTTTTTACGTATATTTTTAAAACCTGTCTTGCTCTCTTTTTCATTTAAAGGCACGAGTGATCCCTATGTGAAATTTAAGCTGAATGGGAAGACTATGTACAAAAGTAAAGTCATATATAAGAACTTGAACCCAGTTTGGGACGAGATAGTCTTATTGCCAATACAAAGCCTTGATCAAAAGCTGCATGTGAAGGTAATCCCAGATGACTTTCAAATCTGCTCTTTTATTAAAAACGTTTATTTCTCAGCCATCTTCGCCCTCCTAAAAGTCAACTTCCCCAAATTCGTTCTTGTATCATTCCTAAGCACTGGGTTAAAAATATAAGTATGGAAGGGATTCTTTTTACCCTTGGTCAAACTGTATGTTACTCTCAGATCTAGCAGAGTGAAAATAATATCTCCATTGATTGTATTTAAACTTACTGAATGTGGAAGAATTATTACTGCCAGTGCAGTGGTGACAAGTACTAAAGCCTTTCTCAGAGAGCTTTAAGCTACCAGTTGTAAGCATCAATTGCTCTAACATCTGGGTTAAAACTGCATGAGTTGAGTGCAGGATGGGATTGCTATAGAATATTTAGCAAATTCCTATTTAATTGGCAGACTTGCTCACTGTGGAAAACACTAAATTTTATTGAGAGACCATTTAAACTACAGAGAGTGGTCCATTGTGCATAGTATCTTAATGCATATGAATACTGCCTTAAAAGTATTTTCTGTTATTTTGGCCACAGTAAGCAAAATGCACAGGTTTGAATAATTTTGTTCTCTCCATCAGCTTGGTTAAATTCTTCTTTATACTGTGCAAATTATTTTTAGATCTAGAAAACTGAATTCAAAATTCCCAGCCTATTGCATTTATCCATACTTTGATATACTCAGTTGGTTTGCCATATTAATGTGTGTTACTGGCCCCCTTCTTCTTTGTAGGTGTATGATCGAGATTTAACTATATCTGATTTCATGGGTTCTGCATTTGTCGTTCTGAGTGATCTTGAGCTTAACAGGTATTGTAACTTTACCATCTAGTTGTTATTAGTGAATTTTAGAGGGAACTCAAGATAATCAAATGACAAAATCTGAATAAATGAAGGAGTGCTTTAAAATGTGAGTTTTTCTATAATTTTTGCTTTGTAGCTCTCAAATATATATTGGTCAGATATTACATCTTCTATAACGTAACCTAAAAGGTGTATTGAATTTTGTACTTTCGTGTTCATTAACCTACTTACCTTAAAATTAAAACAAGTATTTACATTTTCTTTGGGCAGTAGGGGAGAAGAATCAGTTGACCAACTGTTGAATTAGGCAATGCCAAACAGTTTCTCTACCCTGAAGATGGTTGGTTTATTTTCACTGAATCTGGTGCTTTTTTTTAACTTGTGTCTCACCCCTGTTCAGAGGTAGGAGATTTTTATCATAAGCTCCTGATGTATTCTAAGGCTATAAAGTACTACCAATAAGTGCTACCATCATTTGTTGCTTTTTGCTTATAGAACGACTGAACATATTTTAAAATTGGAAGATCCAAACAGTTTAGAAGATGACATGGGAGTGATTGTATTAAATTTGAACCTAGTAGTAAAACGGTGTGATTTCAAGAGACACGTGAGTGTGACCCTTTTTTTCTTTTTAAAATTCTCCATTGCAACTTTTCTTTGATAATTGGGTTGCCAGATGACTGACATTTTTGTATTTATTTGGGTAGGGGGAAAAACTGTATAGAGACTTAAAGTACCTATCTGTGATAACATACACCCTTTCTTTTGGAAACCTGGAAAGAAATCCAGTACGGAATGATCTCTATTTTGGCTAGGGATGTAAACATTATTAATATTGTAGCAATAATACTATTGCTGTTATTAAATGTTTATGCTGCTTATGGTTTGCGTGTCACAGATCATACAAAATATGCTTTTTCTAAATGTTAAGGTTTCCATTTACTGTTTTCTTAGGTACTAGATGACTTAGGCATTATTTAGTTATGAAAAGCTGTCCCCAGGATGTAGTCATTGTGTTGTACGTTACTAAGGTGATCAAGTATACATTTGCAGCATTTCCGTTTCATCTTCTTTTTTCTTTTAGCTACCAAATTTTCTATTGAGAGTTCTTCTGGGAAGACACACATTTAATATTCTCTAGTCTATTACATGGAAATTTCTAGTTAATGCATTACCTATTAAAGATGTCTGTAACATCAAAAAGCATTGGATTTTGTGACAGTATGATGGGGACGCTGTTTTTAGGAGCAAATATGTGAATACAAACCATAATCTTATTTTATATTCTGGTATTATACCTTAAAATTCCAAGAATGAAAATGAGAATGAAAGCATCTTGGATTGTCATTTATTTGAAAGGTATTTTAAAAGCCAATTAAAAACAGCTACTTGAAAAAGGACTAAGATGTGTTAAAAATTCAGCATGTTTAGAATCTGGTATGAAGATCTGAAGCCTGTTTATAAAGTAGGCCTCCAATAATACCTCTTGAATTGAGTCAGTGAGGTCAGTGTGGAGAATATTCTTCATTTTGACATTACCTTTGCTGTTAGTTGTAATTTATTTTCATGATGAAAATCATGAGTGATTTACTAGTAAACTCACTGAAGATAGTTTAAAGGAGTAAAAAAAACAACAAAAAAAATGCACAGTGATTTTTCAATTGCCAGAGGGTCAACTTAAACAGTTGCTATTTTTAATTTGAATTCTTTACTTATAAGCATTTACTTGATAACTTTGGGGGGGATATCTCTATTTATTAATTAAGAAGTGGCACTGTTAAAACCTGAGGCCTCAATAACATTGATATTTTGATGTTAAAATGTCTTAAATATGTCAAAAATATTTTTTTTTCTACCCAACATAGTGACGGAGGGATTTCCTTTAACTTCTCTTAGTTTTGATGGCATTGCCATCGGATTCAGTGGCAGGGCATCCAGTAGGTTACCGGTTCCTTGAGCTGGATGCCAGGTTACAATGACATGCCATGGAAATGAGCATATTATTTGCCACATGGTTGCATAATTGCCAGCTGATATGTTCTGAAAATTTCTTACATGTTTAAGTGGGGTTTGTAAACTTGGATAATGACCTCATGAAGATAGCTGCATATTTCAGCTGCGTAATAGCTGTATATTTATTCCACAAGTGGATTTTTCTGTAGTGTATTGGATCCTATTTAGCAGTACTTCTGGCACTTAAAATATGTTGAAATATTGCCAAAATTTGGAGTTCTTAAGTAGAGCCATTTCAGTCAAAATTTATTTCAAATTGCAGAGCAATTAATACTCAATGCAGCTTGAGTTTGTTTTTGGAAAACATCTCAAAGCCTATCTTTTCAGAGCCCTAAAAGGAGACACACTTGTCATCCTATTTAGTTTGGCCCTTCTTTCCTTGACTCCTCCACCCCGTTTTTGAGAGTTTGTCAGATGGTACGCATTATCTACTTGCTGGTATGATTTCTCATTTTCTTTGTTCTTTGCTTGTCTGGCAGGGTCTAGTGTACAATATATTTACTGTATGTATGAGTGTACATACATATATATACATATACGTGTATATAGATGTACATATATAAATAAAATGGGGTATTATAGAAATAATAATAATGGTAATGCCTGTTCTATTTGTTCTGATTGGTAGTGTTATTTTTCTGTTTATATACTTGTTCAAAGTATACCTGAGCAAGGAATAATTTATCCTTGGGCATGTGTGGCTATTCAACTTACAATGCATATCAGGGGCCCTTTGGATAGAGTAGGTATCAGAAAACTGTTGATCTTTTCATTGAGTTTAAGTTAGTATTTAAAGATATTCTTATATTGGGGTTTTAAATGGGGTAACTAACACGGGAGACTGAGATTATTTGGGAATAATTTGTTTATAAATTTCCATTTTAATTTAAAGCCTGATGGAGAGATTTCAGTTTGAATTCTCGGTTTTGTACCCATATTTCTTCCCGTTGTCATTGAGGCAGTCTTTGTTGCTTTAGAGCCAAGCCAGTAAAAATCTTAACATGTGCAAAATGTCTGTGAATTGACCCTCAGGGCCAGGGATTTAAGTGCATACGGGCATGGTGCAGTTAAGGGGTAAGGCACTGGGTGGAGGGCTGATAAACCTGCCCTCTGTCTTTTTTTCTCAGCAAAAATAGGATTTTAGTTATAATTATGAGCGCTGTCATCAGACTGCCTGGGTTTGAATCCTGACTCCACTATTTTTAGTTTTGAGAAGTTAAGTGATCAGGTCAAATTCACAGAATTACTTAATTCTCAGCTACAATTTGTGAAATGAGGATTTAAAAGAAAGATTATCTATTTTATAGGTTTGTAAAGGTCAAGATGATCAAATATAGTGCTTAGCATGGAGTAGACACCCGATATATGGTAGCTCTTAGTATTGTAGTAAGCAGACAGTAATACTCATTTTCCATTAATTTCCTTATCTATTTTTTAATCTTTGGTGATATAAAAATCAAATGAATTGTATTTCAAAAGGCTATTTAAGAATAGCCATGTGTATCTACAAGATGGTGATTAATTTTAGTGGTTGTTCTGGTTGAAAATATTTGTTCATATGTTGTTGGGAAAATACAAAAAGAACTGATTTTAATACCCAGATTGTAGTATCTATAACTCTGGGTCACATGCTGAGTGGTTGAGCTTAACAGTTTCACCAGGGAAAGTGTTTTTCCTGAAGAATATTTTCAAGACATTTTTGTACCAGCGTTTCTACTTGCTGGTCCCTGGAATATAAGTGGATTTTCCCCAAAGACAATTTGTTTTCTGGTTTCTAATTTACTGGGGAGACTTATTGGCAATGTGGATAGGTCATTTGCCTAAAGGCATTTTTTTTCCTTACTCATAATAGTTACTATGGGCTGCTCAATTAGATTCATAATTGAGTTGTAATCTGCCAAATTTTTCCAAGTTTTAACATCCAGTTAGCTGGTTAACCAGCCAGAGTAGAGCTTTGCAGTACTGGATGGTGACAGGAGTAATGAGAGGATTTTGTTAGGAGAGAACTTTAATTGTAGACGAAATTCAGCAGTCTTAGCTCGACAAATGAGACATCAAAAGAGAACAGTGGTGAAGTTACTGGCTGTTCAGAACATTTTTTTCTTCCCTCCTTCACTGGTACATTAGCCTATTTTTCTTCATTGTGAAGAAATGACTCAGATTGTTTTTCCTATTATTTCGAATATTGAGATTTTCTCATCAGAGGGCAATGGAATTATTTTTTTCTAGTATCTAAAACTACAGAAACCTAAACATGAACTAACTTTGTCCATGAATTTCTTAAACATTTTTATAACGCTATCTGAATATTTCAGGTAGAAAAAACCTGCCTTTCCACTTTGCTTTTCGAGGTAAAATTAGAGTGTTTTCAGGCAAATAAAAACATAAATGTACCTGTAAGGACTGAGCAGTATTCTGTGTCCTTGTCTTTTCATTTTTGAATACTGTGAGAAAATGATGTAACACAACCACAGAAATGTGATTTTTCTAGGTTTCTAACTATTTTCTTGCTCAAATGTGTTTCCTCTGAAACCTTAGAATGTGGGTGTCAGTTGTTCGAATATAGTCTGCACCATCTAACTAGCATGATAACATCATCATGTTGTTAACGGCTCTATTTCTCTCTTTTATTTTGCCATTTTTCACGATTCAATGGACATAATCCTTAGCGTTGGTCAAATCGGAAGCAGTTAAGTGCCAGCAAGGTAAATATAGCTGTTTTTTTTCCTTTACATCATGTGGTTCACCTTTGTAGCAAAGACAAATGTAGACAAGATTATTATCCAACCTTTACATGGAAAGGCTTTCTTTTCCTCTTACTGCTGTTATGAATAAAAAGGAAACAAACTCCCTTTTAAAATTTCATTTAATAAGGGCATAGCCAGATGTTTGAACTTACACTTGTTTTAGTGTTGACATTTTATATGTACCGGTCATGTTAGAATGTTACACTTCATTAAGCTTGAATTATTTGGAGTTGTAGTGCAGTTAGATTTAGTCCTTTAGAAAGCTATTTACCATTCGGTGGAAACTGTTATAAAGGCAGTGAAAAGATTGAGAAGAATACGTGGTATATTTTATAAATCTTTTTTATATTACTTTTATTTTACTTTTTTTTTTTTTTGCGAGCGTTTCTTTAAAGATTTCTCCATGAAATACCAGTGACTTTTTTACATTGTTAGTATCATTTTAAACAATTTCATACTTCTGTGCAATTTATAAAAAGTATAGGTGTACCAAGGTAGGGATGTGTTATTATCAGGTTATTAAGGTAACACATTGTAACTTAAGTGACTAAATGTCAAAATTAATGTAAATGTAAACAAAACCAAAAATATTATGTATAACTTACTTTAGCAGGTCTACTGCTTTTAAAAGAGGAATAACCAAGATGGAGGTGGCCGTGATGTGTCCGTGTATGAGGGGAGGGTGCGTGGGCAATCTCTGTATATGCATTTATTTATACACACACATGTGTACACAGATATATGCCATCTCTCATTTCTAACCTCACCACACTGCAGTTGTTTACTTCTCTATAAAATAAGGAGATTGAAACAAAGGTTTCGTGTGTTTGTAAGAGCGTGTGTATGTTAAAGGGAGAGAAGGAGCGATTTGTAACCTGACTAGTTCCTAGGAAAGAAGGTAAACTTTCTAAACGTTGCTTTTTAAAATCCAGAGGAATCAAAGTTCTGACTCTTTCTAAAATGTATATCCTTTGCATTTTTGAGCACTTTAAAAATAACCAGGCTAAGGTGGTTTTCTTTTTTTTTTTTTTTTTTTAATCTTCCCTGTTCACTTGGTTTCCAAGACTCTGGTTGTTTTTAGAAGTAAACTTAAGAGACAATAAATAATCATGTGAAGTGGTCTCAGAAATTCCTCCAACTTTTGTCTTATTCCTTTACAGTCACTAGAGGGTAGAAGAACATCATTTCTCTCCGCAGAAGGGAGCCCGGCTCTCCCTCTCATGTATTAAGAGTTGCTGTAACCATTCGGAGCAGTAAAGTTTCCCAGCATGCTCTGGCGAAACCTGACAAAGCAGTATTTTCTCATTTATTGATTCTGCTGCTGCACTAAAACACTGGTACTGTACATCAATAACCATCTTTAGTTAGGGAGCTCCGGCCTGTGGAAGAGCACTGGCGGTTTGCAGAAGAACATAAAGGCTAGAAAGAAAAATTGTGAGCTTGGGGAATATGGGAGTCTAGAGGAGGACAGAAGAGGTTAGGAAGAACAGCCAAAGGAATGAAGAGGGGGAGGAAAAATGTTGACGGCCGGGATAAAGATATCAAAAATATGAAAGGAACAGAGGATCCTGGAACTGTCATCTTCTTTTTTTTCCCTATCATTGTAGTTTCTAGAATTTTGACTTCAGTGCACTGGGCTCAGAGACTAAATGCCCAAACCTAATACAATGTTTAATAAAACCTTAGATGAATATAGGTCATTGAAAGCTACTCACTCGTGATCTTATATGAGAGATGCCATTTATATATTGGTGAAGAATTTCAATTGTTAGGTTGACATTTTGCTGCTTAGAGTTTGCAGTTTTGGAGGAAAACATGAGATAGCTTCTAATTTAGCTTATGAAAATGAGTCATGTGGAAAATCTGTAGACTCTGTGATTAACCCTCTGTGTAAGTAGTTAAAATACCCTGATCAACCTATCTTGGTATTTTTAAACTATAAGCTTCTTATTTAGGATTTCCATATTATATTTAAAAATTAGGTAACAGAAGTTTAATATAAAGAAGATTACTTACTATGAGTATCTAAAATTTTACTAGTCCTAAGTGATGTATTACCTATAAAATGTCTTTGACTCTTTCACCTCAATCTTATTCTTATAATAACTTAACTTTATTTAAATAATTGCTCTTAGACCCATAAGTTTATAATTTTGCATCATCTAGAGGGACCCAGAATGGCAGAGTCTTTGTGGACTGTATTCTAAAGCATTTCCTGATTTTTTTTTTTTTTTTTTTTTTTTTTCGTCTCTCGTGGGCTTAGTTCCCCAACCAGGGATTGAACCTGCACCCTTGACAGTGAAAGCACGGAGTCCTAACCACTGGACTGCCAGAGAATTCCCTGTTTCCTTGATTTTGATACTGACCTTGATTTTAATATAGTAAATACATAGAGATTGCCTTTAAAAAATAGCTTTAGGTTTCATACAAAAGCCTTTGTTTTCCTTCTAATGAGCCTTTTAAAGAGAGAACTGAAAATCTTATTTGAAAGGACCTGAATCAGATAACTACTTCTTTTTAGATATTTACTATGCACAATCTTTCCTGTGAATAGATCTGTTTCCAAACCTTACTTCTCACTTTCTAATGTATATCACAGTTACAGAGATAGAAAATTAACAGCAGTTACTTCTCTTACATCAAATAGTCTAATGGGATAAAAACATGATGATAAAATATGGAATTGATGGGTCACTGATTGTATTCAGAAAATCTGCATATATACACACCACACCCTTGCCCTTTCATTTGGGACTGTATTATGAGTGACCACAGTGCCTTTTTAGTTATGGACTTTCTTTATTTTAGATAATTTGCACTGAGATAAGTATTTATTCTCACATGGCCCCTCTTCTGACCCATTGTTTTATGCAATTATGTGTCAGCCATTTAAGGTAAAAGATATCCCTGTACCTAGTGCAACATTTTTTTTCTGTACCCTGATCCTAGCATTTACTCTTTTTCTCTCTCTAGCCCAGGGGTCATTGAACTTCAGCCTGAGTGCAAAATTCAGCCCTGTGTCTGCTTCTGCAAATAAAGTTTGATCGGAGCGCAGCTGCACTCATGCACTCATTTGCGTATGCACTGCCTCTGGCTGACATGGCAGAGTTGAGTACTTGGGGCAGACCCTAATTCTTACTACCTGGAACTTTACAGAAAGTCTGCCCGCCCCGCCCTCACTCCAGCCTAAGAGTGCTGGCTTCTTCCTCCTGTCACTGACCTTAACTTTTCTCGATATACTCTATTTGGCGTCTCAGCTTTTCCATCACCTGTTCTCCGCATTATGTTCCCTCTGTTCGTAGTACCTGGAATGGTTCTCTTTTCCCATTGTATTCCCTGACAAAATATAGGGGCCACGCTCTTGCTTTCGGCTTTTATGGATACTTTATTTCAGTGTCATGACTTGGTAAGAGTCATGAATTACATGGTGAGGGTTCTGCCTGAATTTAGGTTATGTCCTCCTTGTCTTCTTTCCCCTTTTCCACTTTCTCTTTTTCCCTTGGGCTCTGTCTGCCCCTCTGTTTCTAGCTCTCTGACGTCTAGGACTCAGAGCAGGTAGGCAGTCTCAGAAAGGTGGAGCTAGTAGTAGCAGTGTTTTGCTGAGGTTGGTCTTGAACCCGGAGAGCTGCCTGTTGCATGGGCCGGCGCCTCCTTTCTCTGCTGGTTTGTCCACTTGGGCTTTCTGAAGTGTGCCATCCTCAGGCTCATCGCCCAGCAGCCCCCTGGGATGGGATGCTGGTTGGGTCTTGTGACTATACGCTCTCTTGCCAGGGGGTGACGTGGCATCCTTGTCAGTTGTGACCCCTCCCATGGGCTGCTGCCCCGGGGGTGGCTGTGTCTGTGGGTTAGCTGTCTGGCCAAATGAGTGAAGTCTGGGAAGTCTCAGCAAATTATTGTGGTTGTGCTTTTGCCTTTGATTCAGTTATACAGGTTGACCTTGTCAATTTTGCTTCTAACACGTGGGCCAAGATGGGTTCACTGAAGACCTCATTGCAGGTTGAAGCACTTTGCAGGGCTGGGACTCCGGTGGCTTTAAAAGTGTGGTTTTAACATATTTAGCTCCTGAAGGGTATCTTATCGCAAGGCTAGTTTAATGTGGAGGAACTTAAATTGAAAGAGGACAGTCAAACAATTTGGAGGGAAGCTCTTTCTGTCTGTCTGTCTGTCTGCCTATCTATCTGTCTATCTGTCTGTCTATCTATCTATCTATCTATCATCTACCTATCTATCCAGCTACATATCATGACGTGCTTTGTGACCAGAGCCCAGGTAAGAACAAGGAGGAAGACTGGATGATTGTTTTGTCTGTCATATAGTTTTGGGTTGAGAAGAAGCTGCTCAAACTGGAAGAGATGCCACTCCTCCCACCTTACTGGTAAATGCCCTCTGTCACTGTACCTTTCTCTAGGTGAACCCATGTCCCTTATTTCACTGTGAGCCCAGGAAGTAGCACAAGCAAAACCCCTTGTAAGAAGTGTGGTCCATTTGTAGAACTAAAGTGAGAGTATTGTGCCTGGACCACTTTCCCAATTAATAGAATGCTTTTTGTTTGTTTGGTTCTTCTTCATTTTGACACATTCTTAACTCAAGTGCCCACCCTTAGTAATACCTTTTACTTTTTTGTTTTCTTGGTTAAATTTGAAGGATTGGAGAATGGTATACCCCAGACAGCCATATACATCCATATACCTATCTATCTCTATCTGCTCATCTACATATCTACCTAATTTATTTGTCTGTCTCTCTATATGCCTATCTCTCTTTCTACCTACCTACCTACCTACGTACCTGCCTGCCTATCTATCTAGAAGTGACACTGCACGGGCACACTTCTAAATATCTTAACCCCGATGCT
Source organism: Balaenoptera acutorostrata (assembly GCF_949987535.1). NCBI lineage: Eukaryota > Metazoa > Chordata > Mammalia > Artiodactyla > Balaenopteridae > Balaenoptera > Balaenoptera acutorostrata. The sequence continues at coordinate 47,203,513 of NC_080066.1, forward strand.
TCTACTGCCTTGTTATGAAGTCTAGGTCAGCGTTACCCTGAGCAGAATGGTTTCTAGAGGCTTTCCTCATTTCTGTGGGCTTCAGTCATGCTCAGGTAAGACCTTGGATCTGTTAGAACTCTCAAACCTTGTGTGTCTCCAGCCCAGAAGAACAGAGCCACTTCCTTCGTGAACTTGGCATCATATCTCTCCTCTCAGTGACATTAGATTCAGTTTTGGCCAAGAAAAAAAAAAAAAAAGCCTCTCACTGAGCACATACTATATTGTCAGGAGCGCTGTCCTGAGAATTTGGAGACAAGAGTTGGCCATCATAACTGATGAGGGATTAGGAGAGATGAGAGTAAGGAGGTGGGAGTATTCAGAGACTAGGCCCTTATCTTGGCTTTACAGGTGGGTGGGGTGGATTGAAGGCTGGGGACCGAGAAAGCTGGAGTGAATCTCACCAGATGAGAAGGAGGAGGAAGTGAACTGAGACAGGACATTTATAAAATAATGTGGTGCATGGCAAGTGCTCCGAATTCTTTGTTATCAGTTCCAAAGGGGAGCCCCTGGGCCAACACCATCAGCATCACCTGGATATTTTCTGAAATGTGGATCTTGGGCCTCCATTTCAGGCCTCTCAGATCAGAAACTCTGGAAACGGGGCCCAGCCATCTTTTAGCAAGCCTTCCAGGTGATTCGGAAGCATAGTGATGTTTGAGAGCCACTGGTGAGGACTAGGGTACGGCGTGGGATGCTAGGGAAAGTAAGAGGCAAAGCCAGGGATGTAAGAGGGGCAGGCCTTGTAGAGCAGTGGGGAGCACTGCTAAATCTTAGGTTTGGCTGGGATTAGGGTGAGGCGGGTGAGGTGCCTGGGGTGTAAAACATGAGAAGGCACTCGGGCTCAGGGGCCAGCCCTGCGCTTGCAGAAGCCTGAGAATGAGCACCTCCTTAAATGTTTCACCCCGAATGCCTCACTTGCCTCACCCTAGTCCCAGTCTCGTATAGGGGTGCCCTTGACCTATTTTAAGTGAAGGAGAGACATAGAAATATGGAACACAGAAATGAAGGCCCGTGGGATGACACATGTGAATCAAGAGATACTAGTTGATGAATATTATCATATATGAGCCCAGCATTTAATATTGAGCTTCCTAGAGGTCAGGGCAAAAAGGAAAATCTTGTTGAATCACATGGCCTTCATTTTTTTCCCCCCTCAGTCCAGAACCCTGAGAATCATTGGGTATTTATGGACTTTATCAATTTTTAAAAATCTTCTCTTAGTCTAATTTTTATTTTTAAGTTCAAACATTGAGTGAGGATATTCCCTTTTAATTAAAAAAATAATATAATCCTTTTATAGCTAATGTCTGTGCATACAGATTATTCATATCCTTGGGACTGTGAAATAGTTTTCATCTATAAATATAAATCTCATCTTTCATGTCCATGCCCCTGTGGGAAATTTAAAAGGCTTCCTTTATATCCTATGCAAAAATGTTTGTGTAGTTCTAGGAGAATTTATGCCTACAGGGTTCTCTTCAGATGATATAAGGAGCTGTCGAGTAGCAGCTTTCTGGAAGCCTGTTGCATGAATGTATGGATCTTCTCATGTCATGCTATAAAAGCTGTTGACAATGAGCAGTAGTTTTACATGTTGAAAAAGCTTGGAAGGAATATTTCAGGGAAACCTTTTATAGACTGAATGTTCTCCCTTAGTTTTTCTAAGCATTGCCAACATAGTTGGAATCTTGCTTTACTCCTCATTTTGCTTACAAAGTTAGTTCCTTTTTTTTTTTTTTCATGCATTTGTCTCCTTGACTCCCTCCTTTCTCACAATGACTCAGGAAAAATAATTAATGAGAGTCAAAATAAGATGGATTGGCAACATCGGAACACATACTTTTAAATCTCCATCACTGAGATGATCTAAAAGGTACCCATACAGTAATTGGCACCAGTAAGGTAGGCCTAGTACAAAAATCTTGTAAAAACATTTTCTCAATGCCCCTATTTTTTTTTTAATATTTATTTATTAATTTATTTTGCTGCACCAGGTCTTAGTTGCAGCATGCAGACTCTCAGTTGTGGCATGCACGTGGGATCTAGTTCCCTGCCCAGGGATCAAACCCGGGGCCCCTGCATTGGGAGCACGGAGCCTCAACCACTGGACCACCAGGGAAGTCCCGCCCCTATTTTTAATTTTAATTTTTTTAACGTTTTGGTGTTTTTTGTCACCCAAGGGAGTGCTTTGAATTGTTACCCTGTGGTGTTGGTCAGCATAGTTAGTTATGGACTGTGGCATCACTGAATATAACATTGCTTTGCTTTTGATAACTGCAGGCTATGGCCCCAGCTCCTGGACTCTGTGCCGTCCTATCAGGATCCTTCTTTACTCCTGACCTTTCTGCTATTCTTCCTGACTTGGGACGGACAGGAGGCATCGAGCTAACATGTCCACTATCCCAGGGTTTCCTTTGTAGCCACGCCAGGAATCGGGGTACTGGAGTCCACATTGCTGTCTTCACAGCATGCTGCTTGGCCAAAATCCTCAAATAATGCATGTCGCCAAGCTACAATCTGTTTTTTATGTTCCAGGAAGGAAAATCTATTCACTGTTTTGAGAGTCTATTCCTAGATCAAAAACTCCTGAGAATTCTGCACCTGTTGGAAGTGAGCAGACGCTCCACAGCCTATACTTTTCAGTCTTTCTCCCTTTCTTCCCTTCCTTCCTGTGAAATTTTCGTGACCTGGAAGTATATTAATGTTTTGGAATCTGTTTCATTTTTACAAAAGCTAATATGTTTTCTAAGTTAAATATCACACCTTGTTTTCACTAGTCATAACTAAGTTGCATGTTTCAAAAGAAAGTCACTTTTTCTGGGTGTGGATTTGGTGGGGTGAGGGCCAAGGAAGAGAGCCTATGAATGAATCCACATAGAAATAGTAAAAGGTTCTGACCCTCTGGGAGGAAGGAGAAAAATAACAAAACCCTGATGTACTATATTTTATCCATTATGTCTGCTGAGAAATTAGGGTCGGGACCCAGACGCTTTGCTCTATCTCCTGGTGTTTGTTTCAGCTCAGGTGGGGTGGGTTTCTCCTTTTGATGGGTCATTTCCTTCTCTCCTTTCACATTCCAAACTGCATTAAGATGACAAATTTCACATATAGGGCTCGGGCACAGTCATGAAAACCTGAGCTATTGAGCTAACAGAGTGAGTGCAGAGGAGTCGATTTATGGTGGGGAGAAAGGGAGCATTTGAGGAGCACAAAAGATTTGGATAGCCCAGGTCTGCATGAGAGCACGCATGGGATGGGCCGGATGCCGCCCACAACCACAGACCCTGCTCTTAAGCCTCATCACAAGTCTCAAAGGTGGAAGAGAAATGCGAAAGTAGTTAAGAAACGTCTTTAAAGCTCATACTCATATCCTAGACTGCATTGCTTGCAAATGAAACATTTTTTTGGACATAACCTTATAGTGGGCTTTGCAGAAATACTTAGAGTGAAATAAGTAGAATAATGGTCCTATGTCCTTTTCTATCTGTGAACTGTGCAATAAATACGTCTCTTTTCCTACCCCGCTTTTAGTAAGGAAAAAAAAAAAAAAAATCTTGGACAGCAAAGAGCAAGTCCATCACATCAAACATGACTGTGTTAAATACTAAAATGTTCAAAGTCCGACTGAGATAGATAAAGGCTTTGATGGAAAGTGGATATTTCCCAGGGACATTGCAAGCAATAATCCAGATGTTAGAGTGTAATGCAACGAGTGTCCGTGGATAGATCAGGAGCTCCAGCCAAGCCGGGCCTGATGTAGGCCTTTTGCCTTGCCCTCCCATGCTGTTCCGCCATATGGAACCTATCTCTGGGCCCCCTTAATAACCAGCTTTGGATTCCATTTTCACAGAGCTCATAGAGCTAAGTGGGGCTGTTTTATGGACAAGTTAGAAGCCTTTCCAAGATAAACATCCAATTTGAAATTAGGACATACCAAGCCGCAAAATTATTTTAGGGCATATTTCATGGAAGCACTGCCATTTTTCTTAGGCAATTGCCAGACTGTAGGATGCCCTTTGATCCCTTGTGGACATTACTCCCTTCTTTATAAAAAGGATTTTGAAATAGTTGCAGTGTTTAGGGAGGAATATATCTGTCGGAACTTTGAAGCATAGCCATGGGACAGGTCATGCTTCAGCTTGTTGGTTGGCAAGTCGAACTTTAAGAAGAAAAAAACATAAAAAAGGAAAGTGCAGCAGGATATATGAATCAAAATCTCATTTTCTTTTTAAAGATAGAAATTTTCAGCCCGTGTGCTTACTAAGCTAGAGAATGTATTAAGTGTATCTACATCTGTATGCACACATATAGATTATATACATATTTATATATGTATTTGTCTATATATTGTGATGGTGTGCATTGTTTTTAGCAAATATAAAATTACTTAACTTTATTTCATAAACCTTCATTATTGAATATATTCTGTCCACAACCCAACTGCAAATAGAAGTTAGAGAAAGAATTGTTCATGTTTTCCAAAGGAGAGGGTTTTTTTCTTTTTTAAAAAAATTACTTATTTTCCCATCTCCCTTTCCTGCTCTGTTTCAGCACCTCCAAACTCCTGTGCGTGTGTATGCATTTGTGTGTGTGTGTGTGCATTTGTGTGTGTGTGAATTCCAATTTCAAGAGAAAAGCAACACAGATATGAAGTTGGGAGTACAGATTTCCTTAAAAGTATTTTGTTTAAGGAAATCATAAAATGATCCAAACACTTGGCATTATTGCATCATTTATTAAGGGTGGTGGAGTGACCTGTGTTGGATGAGGTAAGCTGGCGTGTAATTAACATGGCACTGACATACCGTTTGTTGTGATAAATTGTGACTAACTGGTCATCAAACCGAGCAAATTGATGCCTAAATGATCTCGAAGATGGAGTGAGCAGATGACAGGAATGAATATATAGTGTTAGAAATTCATTGCTTTACTGTGATGCTCGACACCATCTACCTTCTTCAGCCCATTTATTTCTCCCTCAAATCAAGCCGTCCACACTCGTGCCATTTCACTTATTGAACGGAGAACGTGAATGAACTCTGCCAACTGAATGCAGCCTGCAGATCGTGTCGGGGATCCTCATTCAAACAAACTAACCATAAAAAGACACTGTTGAGACCTTCAGGGCATTTAACAGTATTAAAGGAATCATGGTTACTTGTGTTGAGTGTGATCATGGCATGGTGCTTATGTAAAAACAAACAAGGATTTTGCTTTCAAATATTTCAGGCAGAAAAAAAAAATAGTGAAGGGATAGGTGAAATAAGGTTGACAAAATGTCGAATCTGATGAATAAGCACATGGAGGTTTGTTGTTCTATCTTTGTGTGTGTTCGAAAATTTACATAATGGAAATTAAAAATAAAGTGTGCTTGGCCTCTTTATAATTTAATAATAGGGGATATTTGCCTTTTTCTATATTCTGTTTAAGGTGTGTGTGAGTAATACAATGTAGAAAAGGAAAAAAAAAATAAGGTAACAAGTTACTGAACCCCTACTGGGTCCCAGCCATGGGGCAGTGTTCTTTATGCAGCCTTCCCTCTGCAAAGCTCATCTGGCTGGCTAGCCGATTACGGGCTATATCTGGAGTTGTGAATCTCACGGTGGTGTTAGGCTTTTTAGTTGTAGCCCAAGGAATAAAGGGAAATGGGGACAGATTCAAGTGTGAAGGATAAATTCAAAACCATGATTTCTAAATGCCCAGAGGTATTTTGTTTCCCTGAAAAGCAATGCCTGGTTCTTATATCTCTGTTTCCCAGAATGCCTTTCTTCCCTTCCTACTATTAAAATAGCCAAAGGCCCAGCTGAAGGATTCCTACCCAAAGAGCACATCTAGGTGGGAGTACAGGCCAGTGCCAAATGCAAGTGTTGTTCGAATTCATGCTTTGCTATATGTTACAAGTCCAGTGCTTGAGAAGGAAGTCACATAACTGTGATTGCAGGTTTGCAAAGCCAGTGAAGAATATTAACACTTTTACCAGGCAGGGAGTGCTATTTCTAATCAAATATTGAAAGCTGGAATTCCTCTGATCACCAAAGTCACACTCAAGAATTATCAGCAAGTTTATATGTTATCTTTATTTTTTGCTTTAGCCCTCTTTGATACGCAACCTCCGGCTCTCAGAGTCCTTGAAAAAGAACCAACTCTGGAACGGGATTATAAGTATAACTTTGTTGGAAGGAAAGAATGTCTCAGGAGGAAGCATGACAGCGATGTTTGTCCAGTTAAAACTGGGAGATCAGAGGTATAAAAGTAAGGTAAGTTCTGTCAGTTCCTTAAGTAGAACAATATCTTTAAGATTAAAACAATGGAAAAAAAATGTTTTCCCACTCTAAACTTTGCAAGAACAGAATTTATTTTTAACCCTCCTAACTGTATTAGGAGCATCCCAGAAAACAAAATAATTGTATAGGTGCAGTCTATTAATATGGGTATTTGATTGCTTAGTATAATCTATTTTAATATACTAAACTGGAGCTAGAGAAAGCTTATTAAGTAATAGATTTGAATGCATGGCTTATTTTTGTTTTGAAAATAAGCAAACTATGTTTCAGAGAATGAGGGAAAAGGATTACTAAATGCGTTCAGAATCATATAAAAATAATAATGGTATACTATGTTATAGTTGGATTAAAATATTTGAGTTAACTAAACATGTTTTCAAAATTATGTACTCTGGGCTTTCTCTAACTTGTTGGTATGAACACTAAAAATAGACATCTAGTGCTGCTGGGGCTTTTTTTTGCTGTGATTTTTTAAACTATCTAAAAAGTATTAAAAGTGATTTGTTTTGACCAAAGGTAATGGCTTTTTTTAGCCGTCTTTAAAAATCAATCATCTTATTCTACTGATCCAACTTCCATTTAATTTTTAATCTCAGTAATTTGGTGTGGTTTTTATTTCAAAAACACTAGTCTCCAAACCATGGTAATTAATTAGTTTTACATAACTGTCAGACAGAAATATTTCCTATGTTTTATGGATTGAGGGAACTAGGGTACTTGAAAGTTAAGTCATTTGCCAAAAGCCACATAGGAAGAAAAACATCAGTGGAAGATTTTGAAAATAGGCCTGAGGATATTTGCAGTTTGGGCTTTCTAGTGTAGAGGACTTAACTGAAGCAGACTAGTTAGAAAATGATTTAGGGGGGCAAGAGGTTTTCTCTGCTGCACAATTTTCAGTGCAAAATCAAATATGAAATGTCATTTACTCCAGCACAAGGAGTAGAGGATTGAAGCTCATACTGAAGAATCGTTTATTATAAGAAATGCAAAAAATTGAAGACAAGTTACAGCAGAAATATACAGATAATTATTTTAACCAGGCAGTTTTAGGCTGTACTTCACAGTGAGTATATCCAGGATGACCAAAGCTCTCCACTAAGATTCCTTTAACGATCCAGGGTCAGGGTAAGGATTTATAGAAAAATTATTCATCACTAAGCACACGTACCCTTTTAGACTAAGGTGAAGTGTAGAATTAGTCCAGTATCTGCTACGTTCCCCCTTGGGGAATATTGCACTTAATTTGTGGTCTAATAGGTTTTTTTTTTTCTTCATGGTTTCAAAATGCTGTGATCTGCTATATTTAAGCCCAATGATGATGAAAAACAGCGTAAATGATGTTACGTGATGTTGGCTGCAGCTGAGGTCTGAGCAGTCCCTGTTTTCTCACACGGGGATACTTGGCCCCAGGATTTAATAGTTGGCCCTGAGGTCCTGATTCTTAGTGGCCTGCGTTTTTGCTCACTTTTTATTCACAAATTGTATCTCTGTGTAAATGAAACAAAAATGAAAGTCCTGCCCATGAATCAAACACACAAGCAATTTGAAATCACTCTCGGAGAACACAGGAACACTTGTGGAGTTTTCAGACCACGTTTGTTAATCTTTAGGTTTGGCTGCAGTGGAATTTCATAGTCTTCCTCTCATTCTAGTGACTGGATTCAGTAAACTTGGATTTAAAAATAGGCAGCGGCCTACAGGTTACGGGTTTCTCATGTAATGCATCTGACAGATGTTAATTAAGACCCCAGACTGTTAATTCACATAGTTCTTAAGCCAGCGCTGAATGGATGTACCAATAAAAATGTTACTTCCATTTGATTAACCAATTAGTAGTATCTTTTGTAAGAGAGAACAACTGTAAAATGTCTACTGAGATTTAATATTATATAGAGAGCATATCTCAATAGTCATTATAGTGTGTGTAATAAATATTATATAATAAATATATATATATCAAAAGTATGTATTTTATATATATAAAATTTACGGGTTCTTTGGGGATAACAGTGTTTCTCCAAATTTGGTGGATAAATTAGTGAATCTGGGGAGTCAGCTAAAAGAGTATGATGTTTTGCCAATTCCCGAAACCTTGAAGTCCCTTTCGTTTCCAAAAAGAAAAGCTTAACTTTATAAGAGCAATCGTAACCATAATTATGATCTCCTGCTGTTTAAGAAATGAAATGAATGTGTAGTTGCTGTAGCAATGAATGCCATTTTAAGAAAATAAATATTATAACTGCATGTTTTCTAGACACTGTGTAAGAGTGCAAATCCGCAGTGGCAGGAACAGTTTGACTTTCACTACTTCTCTGACAGGATGGGCATTTTGGACATTGAAGTGTGGGGAAAGGACAGCAAAAAGCACGAGGAACGTCTGGGCACGTGAGTCTGCTCTGCTTTCTAAACGGTGGGAGATGTGTCTACGTGAGGCTGGTCTGAGGGAATATCTTTATCTGTGTGAGCTTAGAATAAAACCTCATATCCCCACCCCCCAAGGAGCCCTAAGTTAGCTGGACCCTAACCTGGGGAAAGTTTTTTTCATTTTTTTAATTTAGTATTGATTACAACAGAAGAAAATTGTATGTGCCAGGAATTCTCTAAAGAAAGATAATATACCATCTCAGACTCTTTGGGAAATGTTGGTATAAATGTCCAATGCACCCTATGATTTGGGTTTTGCTACTTAGTGAAATGCCATATAATTTATTAACGCTGTGAAGCTAGGTGTCCCAAATTGATGGAAACTTTTCGGTGTCTTTGATGAACTTTGTGGCAAATCATAATGAAATCTATTGAGGCCAGATTTGTTTTATTTCTTTACTTGGGACCTTCCCAACTTAATTGAGGGGCTCACTCGTACATAACGAAAAATACTGTAAGTACTATAGCTTCCTTATAGGATTGTAGTAAGAATATAGTTAAATGCAATTGTGCCTGCACTGCAGCTGCTCCAGTTTAAGCATGAAGGAGATGCTGGTGGAAGCACACATCTCTGATCTTTCTGATAGCCCTGCAAGTTCGCGGTATTATTTTTGTTTTATAGATGAGGAAATGGCGTGCAAGAGGTTTGCAGACATCTTCGCTGTAGACTTCAGAGCAGCGAGTGCGAGAGTCAGGATTCTGTGTTTTCAAAGACCAAGTTTTTCCCACCAAACCACTGCCTTTTGTTCAGCCCATATACATACAATTTGTCCACCAATCCTAAGTAGAAGCATTTAAAGGGCTCTCAACAGCTGTTTGTGGTCTTTTTCAAACCAAGTTCCCTGGAAACCTGGGTTCAGGGAGATGCCTTGGGGTCACCCTTGGAGAACGGGGGTCTCCTGAAACCAGAGCATCTCCACTTTTACCTGTGCTCTACATTGGTAGAGCTCCATTCGAGGGAAGAGTTTACTGCTGAAAATGAAAGATTGAAAACACTCATCCAGTAGAATGCCTTCATTTTATAGATGAGGAAGTCCAGAGGCCCAGAGAAGTCATGTTTTTCCATCAGCAAGGAACTTAGGGGCAGAAATGGGATGAGCCCCAGCTAACCCGATACCTGATGCAGTGCTTTTTCTGTGTAAAACACTTAGCGGAGCCTGGTGCACGGAACATCAGCTCTTTTTGCTGCCGTTACCCTGTCCCACCTCAGTGGCTCCTCCTGAGATAGACAGGTGGGAGTTCGGAGGCCCAAGCTTCTCAGCAGAGGCACCTTGTCTCATGGGACGGCCGGGCATGTTCCAGGTGCCTAATAAACCTGGCTCTCACCCACCTGATGCCAGCAACATTCCCCAATTATCCTATGGAAGACACACACACACACACACACACACTGACAGCTCATGCACACATCTCCAAACACCTGCTAGGAGAGCAGCACTGCCACGGACTGAGACATAGGTGCTTTTCCCTCCACGTGTTGTGGCCCTGGTTACATTGCTTTGCACAGCCCTCTCGTCCCCAGCTCTGTGCTGCTCTAGCAGGTAGTAGCCGTGCTTCCTTGGAGATCTCCAGGGCCAGGTTTGTGTTTTTGGGTACCAACCTAGGTCATGTCACACTCTCCAGCCCAGGAGAGAGGTCTTCCTGTGGTCAATCATTTCACAGATTTTGCCTGTCAGATGCCTTACTAGTCTCCCCCCAGCCACCACCCCCCAACACCATGGGGTAACTGAGACACCTCAGAGTCTTCCCAGTGTCTCCCACCCTGGCCACCACTGTGACACCCCAGTGTCCTGCCAACACCCATGGTAGGAGGATCAGAAACTTTGTGCTAGCCAACAGAGCAGGAATAAGTCACGTAAATGCACAAATGCAGAGAACTCTGTGTCCCAAAGCGTTATCTGAATGGTGGGAATTTGGGCCCCCAGTGATGGATGGCCAGCGTGTTATTTTAGTAGGTGCAGAAAATAATGGCCTTTCATTCTGCATGTCATTGTGCTGTTATGTTTCCTTCACATAATAGGAAACGCTTTTCCAAATGAGTGTTAAGTTTCTTTACAGACACAAAGAATAATTGGAGATGTCCCTCTTATGCCATGTTTTGTCATTTGGGTCTTCATTTATTATTTGAGCTATTTCCTGTTTGTAACTTAGACGTATACCTGCCCCAGTGGTCATTCTGTCCTTCCTTTTCATGGATTTTAAAGGATTTTTTTTTTTTTTTTTTTTTGGTATCCTTTTCCTTTTTCCTCTCCTAAGGTACAAAAGATAACAAAAGTATCTCTTGGGAGTTGGCTACACAGCATTACCCTGAGTGAACTTCCAGGTGGGGTGAGACTTACCCTAAAATACATACTTCTTGTCAGAGTTAAAAGAGAGATTGTGCTGGCATATGCGTATCACAGACCTGTTACTTACTGTTCCTTCTTATTTAAAAATGTTCACTTACTGTTTTCCTGTTCTTTGTTGTAATTCTAAGGCTCAGTTATTTTTTCTCCCAACTGTTGGGAAATACCTTTTTGCATGAGAAGCGTCTTTGACAATGTTGAATGAGTCATAATTGTCCTCAGACCTGTCTCATATTTTGTGTTTGGATAACACCTTGATGCTAGTAATTTAAAGTTCTGCATGGCCTAAGAAAGTCCTCTGCCAGGCAGTTTGATGTGAGGGAAGGAACACCAGCCTTTGAGTTGTACTTCCTGGGCTGGCTTGTAACCACAGCGTTTGCTAGCTGCGTGACCTTGGGCAGTGACTTTCCTTGTGGTTTTCTATTTGTGTAATGGGGTTTTCCACCAATTTGCAGGTCATCATGGCAATTGGCAACAATGTCTCTTGTTGGTAGCTATTATTATTCCTATTAATTTTGAGATTTTTTTTCTGGATGGTAACTATAGATCCCCACAACATTTGCAACTAAAATTCTGTCATTTAAGTAACTGAAACACCAGTTAAAATTCAGCATATTTTTGTTTCTTCAAAACAGGAGAGACATTTTTTACATTTTTTGGTAGAAGTGAGCCGTGACTGTCTTCCAAGACATGGTGGGAAGGACATTCGTTGACTGGAGATCTGAGCAGTGTCGATTAGCCTGAACAATACTGGGTTTTGTAGCTGTGGACAGAAAGCTGGAGTAGTGGTCAGTCATGTGAAGAGAAATCACGTTGGCATTGGTGGGTTGCTAGCTTGGTGATGGTTCAGGCATGGCCCACCCCCGCCCGGTAGCCAGCCTCCCCCAGGCTCTCCTGAGTCACGGGGAACTTTCTGAAATCCCTTGTATCATGGTGCACCTGTGGGCTTCCACTGAGCCACAGGTAACTCCTGAGGAAGTCAGGGCTGGTGAGATGAAGGTGCTTGGGCAAATCCAACACCCGTCCCAGACCAGGGTGCCTACTAACTCAGCTGTTTGTTCATGGACCAAAAAAAGCCAGTCTTTTGAGTCCATCAGTGGCCTAGAGACAGAGAATTTTTAGGGAGGAGTAAGAAATAAAGCTAAATATAACCTGCCCCAACTTTTAAACAAAATGGCAAGAGTAGAAACACAGATTAACCCCCTTGTCAACCTGTGCCATTTCAACATGATCGTATCATTTTCTTAAAGTATATTTTACATTTCCCTGTGATTCCGGAGATTAATTTGTCACAGAATATTCTAGACTTAATTTAGTTTGGAAACTTAAGAATGAGAATGCACAAGCTCATTTTAACTGGGCTGCCTCAGAGCCAATCCTCAGCCCCACGCAGTGCCTCAGAAAGTGACTCTGACGTGCTACCAGTTTACTGGTGACTCTGGTGCAGAGGAGAATCAGGGCTAGAGGATTTCTTTGGACAGTCTGCACCCCATGTCGCTGATCTGCTCTTACAGCCAGGCATGACGCAGCCGCCATTTTCTTCCTGTTCACCCCCTTCCTTAGCCTCTGAGATGTACAGCTTTTAAAACTCTAGCACCCTTTTCTTCCCCTTGCATTTAAGTGAAAAGCTGACCAGTCTATAATATAAAGCATAGAATTATGGTAATGAATAAGAGGTTAAAAGCTATCATGGCAAGTGGAACTTAAGCAGGTTTGGCTGACTGATATGGTAAAATTATGTGTTGGAATTAAAACATTAAAATGCGGTGGGATTAATGGAGAAAGACAGGAACAGGAGGTCAGAAACAACGCTAAATCAGCACATTAACTGCCTGTGGGCCAGAGGGGCTGGCTCTAATATATGCAGAGGAAAAAAAACGCTTGCAGAGGAAAAAAAAAAAAAAGTAATTTAGTCCTTGTTTCCTCCAGGTGAATAGAACCACAGGCCTTTCAATCTGGGAGGCACCTAGTACATATATTTATTTCCCTTTCTTTAGGTAGGGGAGGAAATAGACACTACAGAATATTTAGTTGGTTAACCAAAAAAACACTGACTTTATAATTTGGAGTTTTTGACTTGGAATTTTATTTTGCCACTGGGATGCATTTGTTTGTTCATTCATTTTATTCAACAAATGTAGAGCACGTCGTGTATCAGACATCCTGCGAAGTGCTGGGGGTTCGGAGGTGGATTCTGTCCTCAGGCATTAGGTTGTGGGCAGCGTCTTGGGGGTGGAAGGGCAGCTTCCTGGAAGAAGAGAGTCTAAGCTGAGACCTGTAACATGAGTGGTGGTTAGCCTGACAAGGAGGAAGAACTTTCCAGGAAGATGGGACCACATGGACAAAGGCTTGGAGAGGAGGGAGAACACATTCTGAGAAACTTGAAAGGAATGAGAAGGGTGGGTGATGTCATGCGATCAAACTAGAGAGGAAGTCAGGAGTGAGGTCACAAAACCATCGGATTCCATGAGCTGCAGATGAACAACAGTGGCTCCTGGCTAGACACAGATGCATTAGTGCTCTGCTACTTTATGTTCTAATGCAAAGCTTGTTATCGTAGTGGAGCTCTTTTGGACTGAATGGTCTAAGTTCTGACTTTGGAATGAGGATTTCCTGGTCACCTAAGGGCCAGCGTGTAGCAACTGCTGAATGATGGCCCAAATGTGGTCACTCCCCTTGCCTGTGAAGTCACACATGATGCCACGGGAATAGACCTAATTTGCTAGTGCTCATTACTCATGTGTTTTACATGGATGCCCTGAGCACGTGTTTTCCACATTGTTTCCTCAGATAGAAGAACAGTTTTATAAGTTTTATTGCTTTATCGGTTTTTGTTAACAAACATGTCTTTAGATATGTTGGCCAGAGTCTCGTGGGCTATGGTGAGTTAAAAGTTATTTTTTCTTTTAAATTGTTCTTAGGTCAGTATCTCTTGACACCTTTATCAATGTGTTTGTACTGTCAGCTACCAACCTGGGAAAAAATTTTTAAATACTTCCATCTCTATAATACACCACAGCTGAATGATTGGCATTTCTCTAGGTTAGGGGTCAGCAAACTAGGGCCCATGGGCCAAATGCAAATGGCTGCTTGTTTTTGAATAAAGTTTTATTGGAAAACAGCCTTGTTCATTTGTATACATTGTCTATTACTGCTTTCATGCTACAAGAAGAGAGTTGAGTAGTTGCAACAGAGACCGGGTGGCCAACAAACTAAAAATATATTTACTGTCTTGCCCTTCACATAAAAAATGGTCTTAGTGCCTATCACTTGTTAATGTTGGTGTGGTTTTTCATGATAATTGGAACATTCATTATGAGAGCCTTTTAAACCACATATCTGAAAACTGAGTTTATTTTTCAAAGAAAATTTGCATCCATAGTAGTAAGCTCAGTTTTCATCAGTGCTCATACCAGGTTGCCATTTGGGTAGAGTTTGGGAAGAAACTTAGGGGATACAAAATGGAAGAGAAAGAGAATATATAACAACACCTGTAAAATTCTGGAATCAGTGAGTGAGCAAGTATTGTTTATAAGAATGAGAAGGAAGGGAGGAGGAAGAGGAGTTTTGATTTGCCCAGGAAGCTGGGCTGGATCTCTTCTCCTAGGCATTCTTAGGGGCCAACCCTGCACTTTTCCCGGAACTGGTAACTAAACAGTTAACAGAAAGCCTTGGGAAAGAACGGCAGATTCTGTAGTGCTTCAGTAGCAACGAGAAAGAATGAAGAGACTGACCAAATTATTTAGTACTTTCTCAGGGTAGAATCTGGTACCCTATAGAAAATTAAGGAAGCAGCCCAGAGTCTCCTTTCAAGTTTTTTTATATTAAACATGTCTTTGATGAATATATTTCAGAATGATTATATTTTAAAGATTTTAGAGTATTTATCTTTACTTGAGCCTAAAGAAAGCCATTTAGTTTACATGATACTTAACCTTTCTTTAGAAGATTCAATGAGTATTGTGGTAAAAGTATTCTGAAATTCTGGAAGAAAAGTCCTTAAATTTTTTTTTTTTTTTCTTCTACTGCTATTGCTGATCATACAAGCTAGTTCCTGGCTTCTTGGGGTTAACGTAAATATTTCTTCAGCCTCTGGCTAACCTCCCGAACATTCTGGTTCTCCTTCAGATGTGAGGATGAGCTGAAGCTGTGGGGACTGAGATTGAAACAGAGAAAAATGGGAGGCTTGGAGGAAAGGGTTTTCTATGAGATTCATTTCTTCTTACTCTCGTCTTTCCTTCTTTCTTCCAGAATGTGAAAACGAATGGGGAAGCCAGGTGGATAGAGCAGTTCAGTTCTAGAAAGTTTATAGAAAGTCATCCTTAGAGTGGGTGGTTAACACTAGGGAGAAGGTAGCTTTACATTAATTCATAAGACTAAAGACATCAGTGTTTTAAGAATCAATTAATTCATATGATGGGGCAGGGACCCTAAGAAACTGGGTCATAATCTATGTGCAGAAGAATCAAGGTTTAATTTTGATTGACCTGATGCCTATGTATCAATTTAATTTGCTCTTTCAAGTCACTAAGAAAGTAAAAGTAAGTATTTGATTGAATTCACTCATTAGTTAACTGGGAACGTAGAATCCATTAAGTTTGTCCTGAAATCCCCCATCTGGTGTTTATGGGGCTCTTTTATCTAAAATAGGCAAGTCTATGTTATGTGCAGGGTTTCTTTCTTCGTTATCGAAATAATCTTTAAAACTGAGATAGGTGGAAAAGTTTCACAGTGGGCAGAAATGACTGAAAAGTTTGTGAAAATGTGTAATTTCTGAGACAAAATTCAATATTTAGTTTGCATTTCATCTGGGATGTGATTCACACTTGTTTAAGTTAATAAACTGCTCTGTTCAAGTAAGCTGTGCCTTTAGACAGTCAGGAAGAGAGTGTGCAAAGTTATTGTAAATATGCTAACATTGCTTACAGTCTTTTTAGATGACTTTTTAGAATTACTGTCAGGTCCGTTTTGAATTATCCAAGAAAAAAATTATTATTGCCTCATTATACATCATTTTTGACTCCCAAATATTATTTGCTCTCAGAGATCCTGTAACTTTTCCTTTGTTCAGAAGATAAATAAAACCACCACCACAACAAAAAGGTAAACTTCAAAGGACAAAAATGCCATTATTAATGATATTAAAATGAATGTGTCATAAATAGGTTATTGCTACTTTGGACTAATGAAGATGACCACCAGAGAAAAGTCTTACAAATTCGGATCATTCATCTTTCAGTAAGAAAGAGGTTTATGAAATGAAAGTGTACATAACAGTGGAAAATAATGCTTAGCAAAGTGTTCCTAAGCAGGTGAACTACTGCTATACTTGTTCAGAATTTGCGGGTACTTAGTTTTGTAGAAATGGCACAGTTAAAGCACTTGACATTTCTTTCTTTCCAAGCAAAATTAATTCCCCATTTACATACTTGCTCATGAAATAAAAATATTTACTAACCCCTCTTTTCACAGTAGTGAACTTTAACTTTGAAATATCCCTTATTGTACAGAAAAAAAATTGTTTTGATTCAAATCCTAGAGGGTTATTTAAAATATATATATATATATATATTTTAACGTGTTTCCAGTAGAAATGATGAATTTATTTCATGCAAAAGCTCTAATTGCCACCTCTTCTAGTAACTGGAATCGCTTTTGGTAATTAGGAAGTAAATACCCACATATGTTTAATTTTATAGGTACATATCACTATTAATTCTATTCTGTGGTAAAAGCTGGTATAGACCTTTAATATTGATATTTCTGGGGGAAGGGATTGCAAGCTTTCTTTTAAATTTATTAAACTGGAACTTTTTCCATATCCATGTGGCTCAAAATTGTCGTTGCTTTATATATAAAGTAAGTTTACCTATTTCCTATTATCTGCAGACTTACAAAGTCCATTGATGATTAAGGGTAAGAATCCATTCCTGTCAGACATTCTGAGGCCGTGCTTCCATTTTTTAATAACGTCTTGAATAGTCATCTTATTCAAAAACTAGAGATGGCAAATGAGAATGAAAACCACACACTACCCTCCCTCACTCTACTCAGCCCTGCCTACCTCACCTACCT
This sequence comes from Balaenoptera acutorostrata, assembly GCF_949987535.1. Lineage (NCBI taxonomy): Eukaryota > Metazoa > Chordata > Mammalia > Artiodactyla > Balaenopteridae > Balaenoptera > Balaenoptera acutorostrata. Next base: position 47,220,683 of record NC_080066.1, read on the forward strand.
GCACATAAACAAAGCAAGTGTGGTCCAGGCAATCCCAGACTTTTCGTGTTAAAGCAAATAAATGGCTTAGCACCTCAGCCCCCCGCTTATGGGTGTTTGCTTCTGTATTTAAATGCGTTTGAGGTTTTCAACATCGCCAGAACATTGACTGTTAAGAGGCGGAAAACATGCAATTGATAGCAGATGGGTGCAGCCTTTTCTGGCAGTGCTGCCGAAATGGGATCAATCAGTAGCACTTCACGCTCCATTTGTCTAACAGAAGCCCACCTGGGGAAATCCTGTGGAACTATGCCTATTAGGAAAACACCTTAACACATTTCTTTAAATAAAAACTCGCCAGTCGGCATTAATCTAGAAGAAAATGGTTTCTCCATTAACCCTCTCCCGCTTGCACAGCTCCGATCTTTTCTTCTTTTTTTGAACCAATGTCTCTTATTCTCTTTGCTGGTAGAAGACCAGCCAAGAGCAGCCCAGAGCAGCCTTCTAGAGCCGGCATCCATAGTGTTGAAACTTGGAAACTCTTTTCTTCCTAGTTCTTGATCTCATCGTTTTTCTGCAGACCTTATTTGTCAAAGATCTGCTGCTTCTCGGTTCATTTGCCACTTTCTCCATGCTGCCTTTTCTTTGTTTTTCTTGATCTCTTTCTCTCCTTCATTCAGGGTGTGTTAGGCTGGGATGGAGTGTTAGCAGCCAAGGGAGCCCTTGCAACCTTCACTACTCAACCAGCCCTTGCCCAGGCAGCGTGAGGTTTCATGGGGAGGATGAAATGAAAATCAGGTGCTTTGGAGGTTCAGCAGCTGCCACGCGTTAATGGCTTTTCTGTCTCTGATTCCTGCAACTTTTCCAGGTGTAAAGTGGATATCTCAGCCCTCCCACTGAAGCAAGCCAACTGCCTGGAGCTGCCGCTGGAGAGCTGCCTGGGGACGCTCCGGATGCTGGTTACCCTCACGCCCTGTGCAGGAGTCTCCATCTCAGATCTGTGTGTGTGCCCCTTGGCAGATCCCAGCGAGAGAAAGCAGATCGCCCAGCGATTCGTGAGTGCTTTGCCTTGTTACACCCCCTCCTGACCCCCGCACCCACCCCCACTTGTAAGTTGAAACAAAGTCTATGAATTGAAAAACTGCCTCCAAAGAGATCCTTGTCCAAAGTTTAATGGTATGTCTCGTAAAACAAGACATCAGCCCTAGAGGTTAATGCATTAGTGAGAAGGTGACAGTAGATTAGAGTTTGCCTTCCTATTTTAAAAGCCAAAAAAAAGGTATTTGATTTTTTAGTATCCTGGATCTCTTTGGAGAAAATTGAAATCCTCAAGGGGGCAAAAGGTTGTTGAGCATGTCTGTATATGTAAATAGGAATTTTATTTTATTTTTTTAATTTTTATTTTGGAATATAGTTGATTTGCAATGTTGTGTTAGTTTTAGGTGTACAGCTAAGTGATTCAGTTATACATATACATATATCCATTCTTTTTCAGACTCTTTTCCCATATAGGTTACTACAGAATATTGAGTATAGTTCCCTGTGCTATATAGTAGGCCCTTGTTGATTTTCTATTTTATATATAGTAGTGTGTATATGTTAATCCCAAAATCCTAATTTATTCCTCCCCACCACGTTTCCCCTTTGGTAACCGTAAGTTTGTTTTCCAAGTCTGTGAGTCTGTTTCTGTATTGTAAGTAAGTTCATTTGTATCATTTTTAGGAATTTTAATATACGTTCACAAAAGTCGCTTTTTTTAAAACCAAATATTAATGTTTGCCATGTTGTAGATACTTTTCTAGAACCTCTTAAGGTCAAGTGAGAAAGGGCTTGTGTCTCATAAAGCAAAGCCAAGCCGTAGACAGGCACGAAAGACTTATTCCATACTACCCTGAATAAGAGCAGTTTGTGATTTTTGCCTAAGTAGTTGCAATTTGCTTAAAAGTCCACTCAGCATTTTTAAATCAAATGGCTTTGTTCTCATTATTATTTTTTGTGCTCTGGCTTTCTAGGTGTCTTTATTTGCATTCTCGTTTTATACCATCTTCTTTGTAAATCAATGCATTTATTTTATTGCCACACACACGAAAGGCATGTTTTAGGAAAGTGGCATGGAAGTGAAGCAAAGATGAATCCCTATTTAATGGGAATATTATTCTCAGCATAAACTTCAGTGCCTCCAGACTCCTTCACTGTGCAGGCGTATTGATTAATTGAATAATCCTTTATCTTCAGGAGTACAAAGCCTAGCCACACATCTTAATGACAACACAAGATTCTGCATGCAAGGTTGAAGTACTCTGAAGAAGTTTTGACAAAATCCACTTTTAATATTCTCTTTGATGACTTTAGTTAAGCAAATGAAAATAAAACACTTCCCCAAACTTTCCCATGGATAAATTGCGCAATTTACCAAATTCATGAGGAGTGTCATGCATTTATAAGGTGACATTAGGTAAGATCATAATGACTGCTTTGAATAATGTCTCAGGATTCGAGGAGTACTCATTGAAAAGAGATTTGAAAAGCCAGTAATCAAAATAAAAATATCAAGTGTTTTGTTTTGTTTTGGGGTTTTTTGTAGCTAATGAGCTGACCAGCATGCTAGAGGCAAAGCTACTGTGTTACAAGACACGAGTTCCAGACTCCTGGATTTGTTTTTTAGGTTTTAAGAATAGGTAATCTTCAAAGGCATTTTGCCTCTAAATTATGAAAGTACTTTATTTCAGATGTTTCCATCTTAGCTTAAACACTAGTTTTTTTCTGTTTGTTTTTTTTAAGATTGAAAATACTGTTTGAAGAAACAACTTCCAAAAGTTCTTAGGAATGGTGCTTCCTAAGGTTTACGTTAGGCAAACCTTAGCTATTATTAAGCTTTTGTTATTCTTTCCTGAAATGCCTAAATAACAAGGATTTTACTACCCTTCCATAAATCCCTGGGGTCCACTTATCACAGGTTTTTAGTTATCTAATGATGACGGAAATACTATATCCAAAGGTTTGAAAGCAGCATCTTTTTCAGCAAATGTGTTTTGGAGGCATGCAAAGAGCATTTATTTGCTTATCTCTTATCTCATGCACAATTTCTAAAGAATGCAATGTGCGTAGACATCTAAATATTTCTATACATGCTTAAGAATTATCAGTAGATATATTAGCGCTTTGGCACATGCAAACTAAGAATGAAAGTAAATGTGACTACAGAGCAGAACTAGATGCTCAGTCTCTAATAAGCTGGATGTAACATGGACTAGAAAATTCATTCCATTTCCATCCCTACTCTCTTTCTGGTAGTAATAAGTGTCTACGAAGAGTCCAAGTTTAGTCCTCTGATATCCATAAAGTTTGTTCTAACTAGGTCAGAATAATGTTGCCTTTTCGGGTGATTTAAAAGTTTCATTAAAGAGAAAGGGGGAAAAGAGAATGAATGTAGTTCTACACCCATTTTCCCGGTGGGATGTCTGTACTATCACCAGGGGGTGATGTTAAAAGTAGATTGCATGTGCTTTGTAATTTGTTTATTTTGAAAGGGGAGTTAATTAATTCTCGGTCACTTTTAATCTGGTTGCTGCAAATGCCTGTTTCCTGTTGACTGATGCAATGCGCATTGGAACTTTTCTTAGCATTGCATGAGATAGATGATGATAAATCTAGAAGGTACTTCCTATAGGGACTTTTTGGCATTAAACAGTATATCAGAAAGCTATGTTCATTTGTGATCTACTTTTCTCCCCCCAGTGTTTACAGAACTCCCTGAAAAATATGAAGGACGTCGGCATTTTACAAGTGAAGGTTTTAAAGGCGGTAGATCTCTTAGCAGCAGATTTCTCAGGTATAGAAAAGTTTCATCTTTTTATTCATTTTTATTTATTTCCTGCTTTGAAATGATCCGGTGGCAGAGTGAAATGTTTTACTAAGTAGAAGCATGTACAGAGCAATCATACTCTTTCAGACAGAGTCACAGAAGAAAAAAAGGTGCAGACAACAAGTTCTCTCACTTCACATTTTTTGCAAAATTATCTTTTTCAAGTAATTTTACTATGATTAGATAATGTGCTAGTCCATTTAGCTTTCAAAGATATTTGTGGATGATTCGTGTCATGACTTCTTTATTTGTTAAATGTTTGATGACGCTTTTCTATAGGACCTCAGAAGACAGATTTGACTTCTTGCCTTTTCTCTTGCAGCGCTGTGTGCAGACAGTGTTTTATTCTTCACAGGGTCCTAAATCTGGCTGGCTGGCACTTCTCTGTAACAGTAACCAAAGTCTTGGCCATGGAACCACTTTGCCATTGCCATTGTTTTATACAAAATTTCTCTTGGTGTTTCACTACCTGGAACTTATAGACAGAGGCTGGAACTGACATGCTTTGTGCTGAATTATGCTTGACTATGAGGAGAGTAATCCAAACGTTCCAGTGTATGATCAGAGGATGCATCTCCACTCATTGCCTCATTGCTGAATTACCCCCTTGTACTGACTAACAATTTAAGCACCTATATGACAGATGCTATTTACCAAGTCAATCGATGAATATGAAGGCTATTATACAACATGGATCTGTTAATGCAGTAGTACATTTTTGTTGTTGTTATATCATAATTTTAGAATGTGGTCTACTCTCTGTATTTGTGTAACCTCTGAACTTCTGAGTTTGAGGTAGCTCAAACTCTGGAAACGAGAATGTTAATTAGAAGCACTTTATATTACAAAAATGATGGGATATATGAACTTAGTTTTAAAGAAAGAGTTCTCCCCACCCTCCTTCAAAAAATGAACCAATGGAAATCACTACTCTATAAGCCCCCCCAAATAAGGTGATCTCAATTTTAAGGAAATGCCCAGTGAGTATATCCAAAAATGCTTTTTCAGCCAATATGAATATATTAATTCTCAGGGTTGTGGATGAAATACTTCAGTAATGACTTCTAATATTCATCAGTTTACTTGCAAATGTTTATATAGTCTTAGATTGATTTAGAAATTTTCCTTTTGAAACTTACAGTTTATGAAAATGCTTAATTCAGACGTTTCATGTGCCTTTGACAGAAGTAGTTTTGTCATCACTAAAGCACATGTAGAGTTATCGACCAGTTTTCCAGAGCAAATTGTATTTTACTTTCATCTCAGTGTTTAGATACAACACTGTTTGAATCTGTGATTGTTGATGTCTCAGTAAACGTTGTCTCAGGCCCCAAGAACTCATTTATGCTTTTACGCAGTTTTCAAATATTCTTTCTGTAGTTGTATATTTTGTGTTTGCCAGGAACTAATTGAAATGCATTAAACATTTTTTTAAAAGGCTTGTGTACAACTACATCCATATGTGGAAATACTTTTTAAAAACTTACCTTATTTTATGCTTCCTATCAGGTGACTTCCATAAAGCACCCCCAAAACTAGGATTGATGGAGGTTGTTTCAGGCCAATCTGAATTCTCCAAAGAGTACTTTGACTATTAAAGTGTATAGGAGAGAAACCTGGAAAATGGAAGTTTTTATAAAGATCAGATGATAAGGCAAAACCCACTTTTCAGAAGAATAATTTTGGGGCAAAATGCTACCATTTTGTCATTTTCTTTATATTCAAGATATTCAGTAGATAGTTTTGGAGTGGATGAAGGTGGTGAGTACCTGAGGATTCCATTAACAAAAAGCAGTGGTTAGAAACCAAATAATGCTAAGCGATTTAGCTAAATGCCCTGGTGTTTTACTATCTCTGTATTATTTACGAGAAAATCATCACTCTTCTGAATTGAAGCAAAGATCCTTGTCATTAGCTAAACATGTCTTTAGACCATATCGATCTTTATTCTTAGAATCAAATTTCACAGTCTAATGATCTTTATAGGTTGGTAGGCTCATCCAGTCTGTTCCAAACCAAGGTGTTGTTTTAGGGCAACAAAGTGGACCTAATCCAGAGAGTTGTAAAGTAACTTTTCTATGTGAAAAAAGAAGTGGATTCACGTTGCTGTGAGGTAGCAGTAGAGATGTAATTAATGCTTCCGAGATGTTAACGATCATATCATACAGTGGCGACTCATACATTATTGCTGTTATTATCGTTACCAATTCACTTGATATGCAGAAAAAATAAAAATGCCAGCTTCACTTGATCATGGATCAGAAGAGGTACTCAATCATTGCCAGTGCCAGAAACATTTAAGAAATAAGTAACTATTTATACCCAGCATTTTCCAGTCAGCCTTGCTTTTTATAACTGAGTGTTTCATGGCACTTGCCAGAGAACAAAATATTCACTCCTGCAAATTAAAAAGAACTGCATTTACTCTGAATAACCAGGCACATTCTCAAAGAATGGTGGTCGTTTTAGACAAAAGGGAACTTTCCAACCTTCCTACTTTTTTTCTTGATAGTTTCTTTTCTTTTTTTTTCTGTAATTATTTGTTTCTTGAAAACAATACCAAATAACCATAATAACTGATGCTTCAAGTTAGATTCAGGGACTCTGATAAAACAAAAGTCCATGGGAGCAGATCTTGGCAGTGGTCCATATGGAGGTGAAGGTTACGGTTTGCAGAGTGCAGGGACCTTTTGTCCTAGAGGAGAAATGAAAGCACTTGGCAGGCCTGCGATCAGTGGTTTGCCAATTTTAAAGTTATCTATATTTTTGCAAGTAGCAATTAGAAAAAGAAAATATCAGTCACTTATGCTAATCGGATCAAAGTTAGGTGGATATTCCTCATGAGTGGTTATTGATGTTATGATTATGTAGCCATAAAAATAAATTAAACTTGGGGGAAATTGAATCCTCATTACTTTGCTAGCATTTTAGAACATTGGAATAATATATATCATATATATACATTATATATATACATGCACTAAGGTGAACTTCTTTGCAATTAAACATTTAGCTTTTTTATATAAAGAAAAAAATTAGTGTAGCTTTCCAAATGTTATAAGATATTAATAACCTAAATCTACATATGTTACCAATATTAAGATATTTATAAAAGATAAAGGTTTCGGTGTTCTAATGTGTAGAAAAGATAATTTATTATTTTTTCAAACTAATTCATTCTTTTCTAAATATGCTATTTTATTGTGTGATTGAACCTACTCTAGAATTAATAAATTTAAATTTATATATAGCTTGGCATTTTTGTGTGTGTATCTGACATTTGTTTGTATATAAGTGAGAAGACTTCTTATTTTAAAGTATCGGAGGTAATTAACTTCTTTTGCAGTCCATCCCTCTAAAATTGGTGAAAGATATTTTAATGTTCTCCACAGCCAATATGAGATATGGATAGCCATACACAGTTATTCTAATAGAAGAGCCTGTCAGATATTTTTATTAAAGCATTTGTCTCACAAACACCTTGTGTCCAATGTAACCTAAAATTTTTAAGTAATAGGTTATCCTGTCTGATGTCAGTTCTTCTGTAGTAAACAAGGCCATAGCCTTGATTCACAAAACAGATGATAAATTGTACTTTGAAACTCAAGGTGAGCATAGCTGTTTGTAATGTTTAATGAGACCAACATACTTCACTCAGCTGCCGCTAGTCTTAGAACTCAGCTGTTTTGAGAAGAAAGCAATAAAAACCAAACAAAAACAATGCAGAGTTTGTTTCATAGGCTATAAAAAGGTAATCAAGTAGATAATAGGTAAACAGAAAAATAGTTAGGGAACTGAAATATTTTCTGATCAGAATTGTATTTCAGTACAAGTGGCAATGCTTATCTTACCTATTGGGAGATCCACCAGTGAAGAGTAGGAAAGTATTTACTGTGTTCAGCACATACACGGAGAAATGTTCTGGATAGCCTTGTTGTAATTGATAGAATATTGTGGGGAAGCTTCCAGAATTGTACGACGGAGGGGCTCCTTCGGTGTATCAGTACTGAAACCATCACGGCCTCTATTTGCATAACGCACCTGCCAAAATTCAGCACTTAGTCAGTGACCCTTCTCTTATATTCTTAGAAACAAAATGTGGGTTTCACACATCTTCCTCCCTACTAATTAAGCTTTCTATATATTAATTTTGTTCTAAAAGAGTTCTTATATATTAACACCCTTCTCCTTAAGGAATCTTGCAGTGGCAGGATGGGTTCTTCTTTAGTCTCCCTCCGCTTTATTCCTCCACCCTGTTAACACCACCAAGATGACCCTAGCCATTAAGTATTCTGACATAAAATAGGGGCGATAGAAGCTTAGGAGAGTTTTCTTTACCTCGTCATGCCAGCAGTGGCAAAAGAGCAAGGAGAACAGCATTGCAAGCTCACCTCCATATAGGATGATAGTAAGTGTTCTAACAACACAGCATAATAGGGTGTGGGTCTCAATAGCCCTTGTTTTGGTAGCACAATCCTATCTTAATTTTTCATGTTCCTGTCATAATACGCTGTATGTCATGATGAGAAGCTGGGGAATTATCAGGAGGCAACGAAGGAACAAAACTGGAAATAACCATCTTTCCTCACAATTTGGAGTTACTGTTCTCCAGGGATCTTTTTTATCATTGCGATTTTTTGTTACTTTTTGCCATACAAAACCCACCCATAAAACGCAAAAATTTTCCAAATATATCTGGATTTTTTTGACTTCTTGGCTGTAAGATTGTCACTTGGACCCTTTCTCTGTTTCCAATGTTAGTAAGACAACTACCATATTAACAGAATCTTATAATTAGAGAATCTTTATCAGAGGAATGGAAAAGACTATGTTTTCAAGCAAAAAATATGGGTTACGGGGAAGTACTCTTATGTGATAAATAAGCATGTCAGGGGCCATAACAGTGCCTGATCCAGGAGAACAAAGACACATTTAATTCAAGAACTCCATACTTCTTTTCAGGGAGCCCAGTGTAGTTTTCCAAATGCTTTTTGAGTTTGTCTTAATTTAAGAAAAGTCACCTTGGTGGGTAGATCTAGTGATCTTCAAGAAATGTTTATTGAGCATCTACTACAGATCAGACACACCTACCTGTAGGGAGCTTGTGATCACTTCACTCTTCCTCCTCTAGGGAGCAGTGAGTATCACTGATGTGGGTGAGGACCTTGCTCAAAATTGGGTGGCATTTTCAGTTGAGTGGTTCCTTGGCAATGCCATTAGGAGGAGCTCTGTTCCACACGCAGGGTTGCTCTCCCATGACTGGTAAAGTTCTCCATTCATTCATTAAGTACACGATCCCTTTCCAAGAGACTGAAACTCATGCTTTGGGTAAATTAATGTTCAGTTCAATAATTTATTCACTGAAGATGAAAATTATTCCCCATTTTATTTGCTTTTTATTTTTATGGTAGCTGCCTTTCATTTTAATCCCCATGTATTATGGTATAGAAGTTGTATAGAAACAGATGTGTAAATCTTGGTTCTACCACATACCAGCCTTGGGTCCACTTAAGCCTCCAGCTTCTCATGGGTATTTTGAGAGTTAAATCAAAACCTAAATAAGCATACCTGACACATGTTACATGCTCAATAAATGCTATTCCCATTCTTTATTAAATTTATTTTTTTAGAATATAGTTGACCTGGGGAATTTCACAGGTTATTGTCTTCTTGGTATTTTGTTTATGATTTCTCTAATTTTAAATAATGTTGGAAATATCAGTGTTGCTAATCACTTTTAGCTTTTCAACCACTTTTAGAAATCTATAGTTACCACTCTATGATGTTTGTTTCTTTTTGTTTCTGTTTCTATTGCCTGATAAAAGTGAAGAAAAAACATGCTTCATGGTAGGAAAATTCTCATACTTAAACCAGTTTAGTGCTTGTATTCACATTTTGATAATATGGATAATAATTTTATCGATATAAAATGCTTTTATGAGCTCATCAATTTTTTGTTGTATATAAAAGTTCTGTTTTGAGAAACTGTTGACCAAAATACTGCAGTTAGATACCATATTATAGCATAGAAATATTCCAGCCATATGCTGTAATACTGACGTTTGAGTAGTTTCTGTAAATTATAACACTAGCTTTGTTTTCTGTTGTTTTGGGTTTTTTTGAAACATAAGACTGCTTGTATCAAAAGAGAAATAAAATAGTCCTATGGTTGTTGTTCGTTGGGAATTTTAAGTCACATGTCCATTTTCTAGTTTGTTTTCATTGCCTGCTGTTTGAAGCTATATTCGTAGCAATACGTCCCCTCTTAAAGATGCCCCATTTTCAAAGGGTTGACTGTAATTGAATTTCTAGGAAGCTCAGCCATAGTGATTTAGTGCTCTTAATTTTCATGAGAACCTCATGGCTAGATGAGCCCAAATCAAGACCAACTTTTCAAAAACACGTAAAAAACGATACAAATCTGCCTTGGCAGGCCATCTGCTTTAGCAGTCTGCCAAGGAACATGAACTCTAGTTGATGTAAAGTTTGGGAGTTTATCGAAGATTTAGCAGTTTGTAGCTTACTGGTACCTTGTGAGTGAATGAGTTCAGTTCATTGATTAACAGCTGATCTTACTGGCTGGCTTCTTAGTAAGATCTTAATTTACTCAGCCAGTATACCTCCTCTGTGTGTGAGCCTGTGGTGGGTCCTGGTGACATGGTGGGGGAGAGGAATTGGTCCCTGCCTTCACATGGAGTGACTGCTAACCCAGTGGCATCTAATGACAATGATACTATCAAGGTCAAGAACAGGTGTCAAGGTTCATTAAAGGGACACCTGACTGGTGTTCCTGCAGGAAGTGATTTTTTAGCTGAGGTGTCAGGCATAAGGAGGAGTTAGCACAGTAGAGCTGAAGGAAAAGCAGTTTTCAAATGAGGGAACAGCATGTTCCAAAGCCTGCAGGGCTTTCCCAAGACATGCAGAAAAGCAAGTGAAACTGGAGAACAGATCAAGGGGACCCTCAGGGGCCAGGAGGCTATTGTATTAGGTGGGACTGGATTATATAGGAACATGGGGTCCAGGTGAAGAAATTAGAGACCTTTTTAAGTAGGGAACTGATATGATCCGATATGAACTTAAATACAAATTTATTCTGGTGGCTGCGAAGAGCAAGGATTTTGGGGGTGCAAGAGTGAAAATGGGGAGATGTTAGGCAAATTCAGTGGATGATGGTGCTTTATGGAGCTTGAGTGGTGACAGGGGAATGGAATTAGAAGAAGGAAAAATTCTCATGTCATCAGTTCTTGTTTGTTCTATTTGTGCTAGAATATTACAACATCAGAAATTTAGTTAAAAAACATTTCAGCAATAGTGTCCTCTTCCTTTGCGGACCTCACAGTCCTAAGTGAGACCTGTCTGTCCCCAGCTCTGGACGTCTGCCACGGTGAAGTGATCTGTCCTCATCTGCAGGATGCCACCGAGGCCATTGTTTGGATTAGAGATGCTTGCAACCCACTCGGGAAGGCAAGAGATACTTGAAAGTTAGGTCTGGAAGGAATAGAGATCAGTGTTTTTTCTTTCTTTAAAATCCGTCTCACAGCCCAGCACAGTACTTTCCACATTTTAGGAAACCATAAATTATTTGTTGAAGGGAGGATTAGGCACATCATACAGTGTGGCATTATGATACCCAAACTAATGATCATAGGAGATTGAGTGGGGAGCTCCCTGGAGTTTAGGGTGGCAGAGAAAGCTCCATGCAGATGATGCATCTTGAACTAGGCCTCAGAGGTTAGTTGGTCCTTTTATTTTCTTTTTCTTTTTTTTTGGAGAGGAGCAGGGCTTGGGAGAGCATTGCAGGGAGAGACCATTCCACACGCAGAGTTAGGAAGCATGACTGAGCCCCGCACCTCTGTGTGCTGGTCAGGGGTGGGGCCCAGACACGCTGACTTGATAAAGGTTAGGGAATAGGAGATAGAGCAGCATGGATGGTGTGGGATAAGTTGTCAGAGAACACAGAGTTTCAGGATGAACACTAGAATTGGCTCCAGTATGCAAAAGTAATGTTTATCAACAAACGGTTGGGGACAAGAATTGAAGGGAGAGATTTTGGAAATGAAGTCTGGAATGGCTGTTGTCCCCACTCCCACATCCGCCCCTAGCCTGAGCTATAATGCTCCACAGTTAGCTTCAGGAATTACCTTCCTCTAGAAATTCTTGCCCCTTGTGTTGACAGTCTTTGGTGGCTCCTGGCTGCTTGATAAGTAAAAAGAAATGAAAATTTTAAAAAAAAGCACCAGTCATGGCCTTCCAGGCTTCCAGCCAGGCTCTTCCTTTATCCACCCATATCTTATATTTCCTGATCACCCCTATTTAGCTGTACGTATGCATATATATGTATCTATATCTGTATCTATCTATCTATCTATCTATCTATCTATCTATCTATCTATCTATCTATCTACTTAATGAATGTTAGGCTCCGATCTGTCCCTATCTCCTCAGCAAGGACCTACCCATTTCTTTTAACCAAATCAGCCTCCTCCTAAACCTTGCTTAGAATTCACCTCCACTGTGAAATCTTTCTGGACTTTAACCAACCAAATTAAATGTCTCTGAACTTTAGTCTTCTCATCTGCAAAATGGCACAGACATACCTTACCCCATAGAATGGACGCGAAGATTAAAGGAGAACCTGCATGAAGCATCGTTTTCTGCACAGAGTGGGAGGAACCTGGCTCCCTCCAGCCAACACCCATCACCAGAGCCGGAAGTCCCCTGTTGCCTTCTGTCACTGGGCCAGGACACTCTTCACAGGGCATGAGAGGGACACACATACCTTGGTTGTGCCTGCATTGGGCCCCTTAAATGAAATACAGGGCTAAATACAGAACAGAGATGTACAGGTGTGCAGTTGAAAACGGGCAAGGAAAATATACAGTTGGAGATCACAGAGGGGAACAGCTTAGTCCTCTGGCAGAGGGTGTGAGCGAAGTTTTCACTGGAAAGGTGACATTTGCTGAAAAGCATGATTATTATGAGAGTTCCTTGAAGGTGATGACTTGGTGGTCTGTGTACATTGGGACCGGCCTGGTTCAGTGCCAAGAGCAGAATGGGCGCTTAATAAATATTTATTGGATGAATGATTTGACCTCTAAAATACTTTTATTGCTTGTCATTCAACTTCTGTAACTAATATAAAGGTAAAATTATTTAAACGAGGAACCTCCACTTGCCATTCAAGGAATACAAATGAATTTTAACGTGCTGTTCAAAAATAGCAAAGGCTATTGAGAGCAAGGCGCTAAAACACCACCCGACCGTGAATCTGAATCACTAGTGGTATAGCCGTGTCAAGGTGACACGGCATCTGTATGTAGAAGAGGTGGTCTAGATGTTTTACCTGTACAAACAGGTGGAGCAAAAGTGCAGTCCCAAGTGTATATATGTCACTTTGTCTGGTACTGTTTGCTTGGTACTCTTGGGAAACATTTGTGATGGGAGATCGTTTTATCATGATTGAATAAAAATACTCATGATTTAAATTTTTTTGAAAGTCCCTGTCTATCTGGGATCTTTGAAGGGCAAGAGATCAATCCTAAAGTGTATATGCATTACTCTATAAATGTGTTAATGTCTTTGCTTCTTCTTCCTCCTCTCTGCCTGTTTATACTGTAATATTAATAAATGCAGCGTTTTAATGGGCTTTGACGGAATTATCTTCAGAGAGTCGGCGCAGTGTGTTCCTTGGAGACACACAACTGAAGTTCCCAGTTCCTGGAAGGAAGGCTGTTCCTTCTTAGCTGGGATAGCGGAGGGGTGTGCTGGAGAGACGGTGGGTGGGCAGGGCTCAGCGCACCTGTGCAGGCACAGGCCCGGACCCTCTCCACGTTGCTGTGGAGGAACCCCCGGGCTTTCATTACAAGTCTCAGACGGCTCCCCCTGAGCCAGTGCTGGTGGGATGTCATGTCAGTGTCACCTCCCAACAGTCTGACAAACGGTTAAGTAGCGGTTTCAGCTTGGGTTGGGGAGCTGAGCATTGTCTACCTGAGTATGAAGCTGAGAACATATGTGTTCTTTCATGTTCATGTTCTTTTCATGTTACTAGAGAGCTGTCATGACCTTCTGCACTGTCACCCAACCCCTACCCTGTGCCCCGTGAGACACAGTCCCAGAGTTAAACTGCCTTTTTAAAAAAAATGAAGTGTAGTGAATTTACCGTGTTGTGTTAGTTTCAAGCGCACAGCAGTGATTCAGTTATACGCATATGAATCAGATTCTTTTCCACTATAGGTTATTACGAGATATTGAATATAGTTCCTGTGCTATCCAGTAGGTCCTTGTTGTTTATCTGTTTTATATAGTAGTGTGTTAATGCCAAATTCCGAATTTATCTCCCCACCTCCATCCCCTTTGGTAACCGTAAATTACCAAAGTTTCCTATGTCCCTGAGTCTATTTATATGTTGCAAATAAGTTCATTTGTATCAAATTTTTTTTAAGCAGCTTTACAACAAATGCTAAAGGAACTTATCTAGGCAGAAAAGAAAAGGCCACAACTAGAAACAAGAAAATTACGAAATGTATCATTTTTTTTTAGATTCCGCAAATAAGTGATATCATGTGATATTTGTCTTTCTCTGTCTGATTTAGTTCACTTAGTATGATAATCTCTAGGTCCATCCATGTTGCTGCAAATGGCATTATTTCACTGTTTTATGGCTGAGTAAAATGTCTTAAAGAAGCAAGACTTTTTACAGATGCAGATGGATTTGTGTGTGTGTTTGATTTGGGCTGCCCAACATTTGAAACCCCTTCTAGGTTTGGGGTGCTTCTCATCGAATGTTTTGGAGAAGGGCTCAGAGCCACTTTCATGTGGTAGAAAGCCAATGTGTACTCCCTTTCTGAGCCCTGGAAGTTAGGGCATGAGGATTTGCTAGGCAGGGGCAATCCCTTTACATCTACATCAAGTGAGGCAAAGAAGCGGGAGTGGAGAATTCATATTAGAAGCAGCTACATTTAGGGGCCGGGGTCGGAAGTGTCGGTGGGGCCGGTTTTCCTGGGAAGCAGAGGCCACGCCAGACTTTTCCTGGGGTGAGAGATTGACTGAGATTCTGTGCCTTAGTATCCCTCAGCATTCTTTGGTTTCCAGTGATTTTTCCAGCCTGGTTTTCCAATCTGTGGTCTGATCCTGAGAGCTGCTTGCTATTATTTTAATAAATTCCTTTTCTGCTAAATTTAGACAGGGATCATTTCCATTGTTTGTAAGTGACGACCCCAATGCATTCATCTGTGTCCATGGCTCAATCACTGTCTGCTGGCCACTGAGATAATAGCCTTGACTTAAAAGCTTTGGCCAGGCATCCAAGTGTCCAGGCCACTAGTCAGTTGAATGGAATCTCCTGTTTAACACTGACTCTTAGCCATACAGCTGCTCTTCTTTTCTTCCTGTTTTGAAATATCATCTTCATGCTGGCTCCTGCACATGTGTCTCTCTAATGACTTGCAATACTTCAGAGCTCCTGGTTATTAAGTGAATTAGATGTAGGTTCAGTGACCTGAATGGTAGGCCAGTAGGTCAAGTGGCCTGAGCACTGTCTGAGTTAGGCCCTGGTCTCGGATTCCTTGGCCATTTGTTGGAGGCACGTCTGTCCTTTTGCCCCCAATTAATTTAGTACACACCGCTTTGTAAAGCGCCAGTGTGCGCAGAGGTAGGCCATGTGTTCATGTCCTGAGAACGTTAGAGACCCTGACGGTTTCAACTCTGGATCCCTCTGCCAAGCCCAACAGAAGGGGAGAGACTTCTTATGCGGTAACTTTCTGTGTTCCCCTTTGGATTCAGGATTTTCTAATCTTTTTATTTTTTTCTTTTGGAGGCTGTGTGAGGTAGGGGGGAAGAAGAAGAGGTGAGATGGGAGAAGTAAAGGTTAAGCTTCATTATTTTTTAAGATAAAAACTTTGAACTTAACCTTATGAAAATAGACTTCTGCATGTGTCTGAGCACCAAAAATGTCCCATGTGTATTCTCACCATTTACTAAATATGTAAGATCCTATGTGTGTGTGGCCACTCACTCCAGAGCAGAGTTTTAACTCCTAAATAGCCATGGTTACACTTTTTCTCATTTCTCTTATCACCTCGTAGAAGCATGTAAGTTATCATAGACTTCCAGTTGTAAACGAGTAACTATATTCACTCAGGGACTTCCCTGGTGGTCCAGTGGTAAAGAAACCGCCTCTCAATGCAGGGTATGCGGGTTCAATCCCTGGTCGGGGAACTAGGATCCCACGTGCCGCGAGGCAACTAAGCCCGCGCGCCACAACTACTGAGCTCATGCGGCTCAACGAGAGAGCCCGTGTGCCGCAAACTATAGAGCCCATGCGCTCTGGAGCCCGAGCGCCACAACTAGAGGGAGAAAACCCGCACACCGCAACTAGAGAGAAGCCCGCGTGCCACAGCGAAGAGCCTGCATGCCACAACAAAAGATCCCGCGTGCCTCAACGAAGACCCCGCGTGCCGCAGCTAAGACCCGATGCGGCCAAAGAAAGAAAAACAAATTATATTGGCTCAAAGAGAATTTAGGAAGGAAACAGAGATGTGCTTCTGTTTTAAAACAAAACACAAACTTGGACTCTCTCACGTGCCACATTGACACCTGCTCTTGTGAAACCAGTGTTGCCACTGCTCTCAAGGCTGCATCTGGGTTGTGTGTCAGTCCCAGTCCAATAAGTGTGCTGACACCTGTATGTCTGTCCACCTCCCGAATTCCCACACAGGGCTTACACGGCTTGCTGAAAAGAGAGGCTCATGTTCAATCTTTTAGCAAGCACAATTTTTTTTTAATTGAAGTGTAGTTGATTTACAGTGCTGTGTTAATTTCTGCTGTACAGCAAAGTGATGGTTGTACATATATATATATATATATATATATATATATATATATATATACACATTCTTTTTCATATTCTTTTCCATTATGGTTTATCACAGGGTATTGAATATACAGTAGGACTCTGTTGTTTATCCATTCTATATCTAATAGTTTGCATCTGCTAACCCCAAACTCCCAATCCATCCCTCCCTTACATCCCCTCCCCCTTGGCAACCACAAGTCTATTCTCTATCAGCAAGCCCAATTTTATTGTTAACAATATGTGGAATCTAAAAAATGATACAAATGAACTTATTTACAAAACAGAAACAGACTCATAGATTTAGAAAACAAATTTATGGTTACCAAAGGGGAAAGGTGGGGTGAGGGATAAATTAGGAGTTTGGGGTTAACATATACACACTACTATACGTAAAATATGCAGTCAACAAGGACCTACTGTATAGTACAGGGAACTCTACTCAATATTCTGTAATAACCTAAATGGGAAAAGAATCTGAAAAAGAATAGATATAGGTATGTGTATAACTGAATCACTTTGCTGTACACCTGAAACTAACACAGCATTGTAAATCAACTATACTGCAATATAAAATTTAAAAAAAAAATAATAATTGGAAAAAAAGTGCATGACTTTTGTTCACTTTACCTCTTGCCACTTTTGAGATTCACTTGCTTCTGACCAAGGAGATTCCTTTGTCTCTGACCCACGTCTGTGTTCTTTTTACAGGGAAGAGCGATCCCTTTTGCTTGTTGGAGTTGGGAAATGACCGACTTCAGACACATACCATTTACAAAAACCTCAACCCTGAGTGGAACAAAGTTTTTACATTGTAAGTACTTTAGCCCCTGGAATATCAAAGAGCAGCTTTAACTCAGAGACCAATTATCCCTGATATGTTTGGGGCAGTCTGGGGCTCTTGAGTGGAACTTTCTGTCCATTTTTATGGGCAAAGAGTGAAGTTTATTGTTTTTCTTTTTCTGAAAACCTTTTATGCTTTCATTTTATAGAGTATAGTGTTAATAATAGAAGAGACCATTTGGAACTGCAAGGGAGTGTTATAGGAGAGGCATTTGTAAAGTAGGTCTTTTAGTGACTAAATTAATCTGTGAGTAGAAGGAAGCTTCCATAAATCCAGAGTAATTCACTTCTGGGTTCAAGGAAATTACAAATGTAGACCTGTCTTTAATTCAAGGAGCTTGTATGGTACAACATTATTTTAATATCTGAAGGCTTGTATTCTGCCAGAGTCTTTTGGAACATATAGATTATCTGCAATTCCTCAAGGACTCCCAAAGGCCCCTTATGTTCCAGCTTCTCTGAATAACCTGCTCCGTAGTGATGCTCACTTTTCAGACTCAGGCATTTAGGAGGCTGGGTATATTCCTAGTTTGCTTTAGATTCCAAGGCGCCTGGCCATCAAGCGGGAGGCCCCTTTTTGAATTTGGGTGAAATGGTGGTACACTGGCCTCACAACACTGAAGAAATGCTCTGTCTGTGCTTATAACTGGAAGAATATAGTTCGTATTGAATGCAGTTGGTGGTTCCCAAGCAGAAACTTCCCAAGGATCTATGAGAAGAGGATGTACTGTGCTAAGCAGGTTTGCAAATTGCCATATGCAAGTCTCTGGTTTGGTCAACACCCTGCCAATGACCATGGCTCTGTGTTTCATTGTAGCCAATGTCTGGCTTCTGGTCAACATAAAAACTGTTTACCAGTATGTAAATATGCATAAGACTTTTAGTACTCTGTGTTTCAACAATAGGATGCTTTCTAGGGATCTCGGCAAGTAGTGATTTTGACCATCGTTTATTTTTAAAGGGAATTCTTCATTAGTTGCAAGTAAAGTAAATCTGATTTTTGTTCATCTCATTTGGAAGCTACTTTGAAATCACTGTCCTCCTTATTCTGTCCCCTGTTCTCTTTCTTTATCCTGTTTCTTTAACGGTTCTACCCTTGAGTACACATATACATGGAAAATGTCATAGTAAAAAAGTTGACTTTTTTTTTCCATATGGATGTCTGAATCTTCTCTGATGGAAGGTTTGGGAATACAGTCAGTTTGATTTAATTTTTGGAATTTAATTAAATGGTACTTTTATACTCTGAGGACATACAGATTTAATTAGTGAAACCGTGTTTTCAGATCTTCATGGAACAGACTTCACTTTTGTGTTTTTGTATCTAATACATGGTGTGTTTCTTGTTTCAGTCCCATTAAAGATATTCATGATGTTTTGGAAGTGACTGTGTTTGATGAAGATGGAGATAAACCCCCTGATTTTCTTGGGAAAGTTGCCATTCCCTTGCTGTCTGTAAGTTACCTTCGTTAATATACAGTGTGTGAGTCGTTTTACAGTTGACAAGTTTCTATGGTCTAGAGTTGCTTTATCTTTGTCAATCTGGGGGGGGGGAAATGTCCTCCCAGCTATAGCAGGAAACAGCTGTTTTATTCCTTATCCTTCTCCAGTATTTTCAGTAGTTTCAGATGTAAAGTCACATAATTTTCTCTGTGTGTCAATTGCGTATTGATTAACCAACCAAAACATTTTGACTGGTCTTTCAATCCACACTCAGTCTTTCCATCTTAAGATAGGAGTTTCTCTTTTGTTTCAGGAAATACATATCTATGACTGATCTTCCATTGGTGAATGAAAAACATCCATGTTTTTCTTCATTGCCTCCTTACTGCCCATTTCTTCAAAGATTACTTGCTGGTAACTGCATAGTTATTCTCAATTCCACTAAAGACCATTTTCTCAAAAATTCTGTTTGTCTTTTTAGTAGTCCCGTTTGTTTTCAGTCTCCAAAAGTGCTTTGTGGAAGAAAGCAGAGAGCCTCTCTTCGAAAAAGAGGGCTGTTTTGGTAGTCCCCTTAAAAGGTAATGTGTCAGAGTGAGCTAAGAGCTGAACGAAAAAAAAAAATACCCTATAAAATTCAGAAGAGAGAGCATCATATAATGTCTTTACATGGGCAAAGGTGGAAAGCTGGGATCTGAATTCACCTATTAATTGGGCATTTATGTTTATGCCAAATGTACTCTTCTAGAGGAGAGAATTTCAGTTTTTCATCCAACCATTCATACAATGTGTGGTAGAGTTTGGTAGAGTTGTAATGGCCTTTATCAGTGAGGAAGGCTTTATTTCTTTCTTCCCAAAGACTTATTTCCCCAAAGCTCTTAGTGCATTTTTGTGGCTGGAGCAGTCTGTAATTTATCCATGATTTTAGACTAGCTCACATGGTGTTTACAGAGGGGGAAACGCTGCACCTCTCAATATCTCTTCTCTTTTTGATTTG
This sequence comes from Balaenoptera acutorostrata, assembly GCF_949987535.1. Lineage (NCBI taxonomy): Eukaryota > Metazoa > Chordata > Mammalia > Artiodactyla > Balaenopteridae > Balaenoptera > Balaenoptera acutorostrata. Next base: position 47,240,657 of record NC_080066.1, read on the forward strand.
CTTGGTTAATTTCTCCCCAAGTTCTCATATCCCTGATGTTACTTGGAGAGCGTGGTAGAGCAGCTGCTCCCTTGCAGAGCTGGCTGCTGCCGAATGTTCTGAGCCACAAGCAGCAAGCCACGCCCACTCTCAGAGAGGAGATGGTGATGTGGGATTTCCCTCCTTTTTTTTTTTTTTATTACAACTTTGTCAGTTATTCCTGAAAGAATACATGTAACAAGAACATGGGGCACAATTTTAAAGAGGTCTAAAGGGACAAGGAACCAAGGCTCTCCTTTAGAATTTAGTGTCCTTTCTCTCTAACATTTTTTTTTTTGGACATTTCTCCTCTTGTTTTTATAGATAAATCCTTAGTAGCGTATTTGATTCCTTGCTGGGTGAACGCCACTTCGTACCTTTATTAACCTCCCTCTGTTTCGCATGTAAACATTTCGTGTATTTGGTCTTCCTAGAATACCAACAAGTTGACCAACTTTCTTTCCTCCTTCCCTCGTAGTGTACAATCGCTATACGCTGTGGAGTTAGATCTAAGAAATTACCCCTGGCTAAATCAGGTTTAGGGTTTCTCAACCTCAGCACTCCTGACATTGTTGGACGGATCGTTCTCTGCTGTGGGGACTGTCCTATGTACTGTATGAAGTTTAGCAGCATCCCTGACCTCTACCCACTAGATGCCAGTAGCACCCATCCACCCATTGCTATTGTGATAACCAAAGATGTCTTGCAACATCGCCCAGGGCTCTGAAGGGGGCAGAGTCACTCCCGGTGGAGTGGAGAACCACTGACCTCAATTAATAGAGCTTTCAAACTATATCCTTCTAAATACAAGATAGAGTGATTTGTGAAAGACTTTGTTTCGATGAAAGCAAGCCCATTAGCCCCCTTCACTTTTTCAGGTTGCTGATAAGCTGCCCCACAATCTAAGCATTCATTTGATAAATATTTATCAAGTGTTCAGTGTGTGCCAAGAATTGTTTTAGGTGGTAATGTTCTAACAATGATCGCAGTGAAGTTATGTCCTCTCCTGGAACTTATCTTTTGATTGCAGGAGGCAATATACAAACCAGAAACAAAAAAAGAAAAAAAAAAAAAGCAATGCACAATAGGTTAGATGGTGAAAAGTGCTATGTAGAAAATGAAGCAGGGGGAGGGGCCTCCAAGAGGATGTGTGTGGGAAAGGGATGCAATTTTCTGTGATTCAGGCAGCGATTACCTCACTGGAAAGGGAACATTTGACTGAGAACTTAAGTAGGTAAGGGCGGGGAGAAAACCAGGAGGGTATCTGGGGAAACTCTTCCAGGCAGGAAATCTTCAAGTTCAAAGGTTCCAAGGCCAGGCCTTGACTGTCAAATTTCAAAAATAGCAGAGCAGTGTGGATGGAATAGAGTGAGTAGAGAATAGCAAATGTGAGATAGGAAAGGATAGGAGATAGGATGGTGTGGAAGAGGACCTTGTAGGACCCTGACAGCCTGAAAGTTAGAAGGACTTTGGCTCTTTCTTAGTGGTGATGGGAAACCACAGGGAGGTTTCCAGCCGGGGAGTGTTTGATTTGGTTTATACTGCTTGTTTCTAATATAAATGTAGCACGTGGAGAAATAAGCCCAGATCTGAAAGGTCTCCACTGTGTAAAGGCAGTGTGGCCTGAGCCACGTTTCCCCTTTGGGACTTTGGGGGCCCAGGGATGTTGAGCTGAATAAGACATTTCAGTAGTTGTTGTTCAGCATGGCTGTTTCAGTTCATATTTATTTCCAGTGCTTTGACCAGTAGATTGGGAAAGTGATCAGATCTTACGTAAGATCTGTGTGGGCTCTTCCCGATGCACCCGCAACATACCTTCTCCAAATGAATTGATTCCCTACCTGAAGTGTAGATATAAATGTATTAGGAAAAAAGGTCATAACCCTCAGTATCTGTAACAGGCAAATTTTGTTTGTTATTTCATTGATCATTTGGTTTTTTAAAAAATTTATATTACTTATATCTATAGTATTTATATTTATAAATTTTGTTTCTATTTATAATTATTTTAAAATAATTCTAACTTGTGATTTAGAGGGTATATTTTAAAATGTATTTAGATCTAAGTTTTTTCTTTATTTAATGTCTATTGAGCAATACTTACCTAGCAAGCCCTGTGCTGTGCACTTACCATATGGTACATCATTAATTCTATGACAGCCTAAGGAGGCACGCTTTATTATTATGACCATCTACAAATGAGGAAACTGAGGCAAAGAAAGACCTGTAGCTGGTAAGTAGGGGAGGCTGGGTTTGAATTAGGCAGTCTCGTATCAGAGCCATCCTAAGAGGATGTTGTGCTGCCATAGTGAGTAGCTGTTAAGTAAATATTGTGCCAAAAGCCATAACCAAGATCTGCTTTGTGCAGCCACTGGGCTCAGTGCAATGGAGGTGGGGGACAGGGGTGCAGGTGGGATACAGAGTTAAGTAAAGACTTGCATTTCATGGGTGATGCCTGTGAGATGAACACACAAGACCGAAAATATTAGGTGCCGTATAAAAGGAACAGGAAAATGCAAGGTGGGAGGGCTGAATTTAACTTTGGGAAGACTTTAGAAAGTGGGGAGGTTGAGCTGGCCAGGAAGGAGTATGGTGTTGATAGGAACTGCTGGGTGAGGTGAAGAATGAAGGCCATTCCAAGCAGAGGGGAAAGCATGAGCAGAGAAACAGCAGGGTAAAGGAGAGGCCACATTCTGGAAGCAAAGAGCGGCCTTGGTGCCTAGCTCTCAGTGTGAACAGGGAGGCTGGAGAGTGCAGCTCAGGAGGGGTGGAGGGAGTTTGGGGCCTATTCTATGGGCAGGGATTATCTGCAGGCTTTGGCATGGATATAGCAGAACAGTTAACTAGGAAGAAACTTTGGCTCCTGTGTGAAGCAAATTGTACGGGAGGAAGACTCTTCCTGGAGGAATTGGTTGCAACTCCAGAAAAAAAGCATCAAAGAGAAAACCCTTCAATTCTGTGTTCTAGGCCTCTTAGGAGCAGGATTTATTTCCCTGCTTTTTAAATATTTTTAGTCACAAAAATGGATCCGTTGGTGCTTCACTATTACCTCTATAGGATATGGAACAGTGTCCTATAATACCTTGCTTTGTATTTAAAAACAAAAATTGTATTTCTTAGAGTGCGCGTAATTTTTGTGAGGACACATTTTCTTTAATCAAGTCATAAACTAAAACTTGATTTACACTTTCAGAGAAAATGCAAACTACATTTTAAAATGTCTAAGTGTAAAGTATTGAAAGTCCTTCAACTTTTACTCTCTCGAAATGGTAATGTGCTAAGTGCATTTCAGCCTGTTAAATAAAGAGCCTGTTCTGAATTCACTATACCTTTTAATCAGGGTGAATATATTGGATGACTCTTGGCTCCCTTAAAATTCATATTCTAAAGTCAGTATATTTATTAATGATGGTGAATTGTTCAAAGCATATACATGTGCTCAGATATACATCAGAATTGAAAAAATGCAGGGCAGTGAGCCATCCTTCCATAGATTTCATTTCTGTTCAACTTTTTAAAAAACAGTTTTTAAAAATGATTATATAGATAGGCAAAACTTTTTACTCATGATTAAAAGCAGTAGAAAATTGCAGTTGGATTGGATTATAATCTGAAAAAAAAATTTTTTTTTGGACGCACCACACGGAACTTCCCCCACCAGGGATCTAACCTGTGCCCCCTGCAGTGGAAGTGTGGAGTCTTAACCCCTGGACCACCAGGGAAGTCCCGAAAACTTTTAATATTTGTACATTTCCACATTCTTCCAAAAATCTTCTAATCAATAATATAGTAAATATACATTGGAAAACAGTAGGAATGTTTTTTTTTTTTTTTTTCCACACACACACACTGTATTTTATTTTTACAAGAGATAGATAGACTGACACCAAGCATTGTACATGGATGACCACAACAAAAGCAACAATGATTGCAATTACCAAACATGAAACACACTTATACTATGTCATAACATTGACATTCAGTCCAGTAATCCTCCACTGTAACAGCTCCTTTACTTTGCAGTGAAAATTGATTTGTATATTCTTTTCCTCTGAGTCCTTGTGGGATTTTTTTTTTTTTTTAATTCAGACAGAAAGTCACAAAAATTATACTCATCCTCATCAGTTCACTCAGTCCCATGTAATTAATTTCTTTTTTTTATCTTGATCTTTTGTTAGCACTTTTATGAGTTCATCAGTTTTTCATTAGAGTTCTGAAAATGCTTATTCATTCAGTTCAGCAGTACAGTCAGTTATCAGAAACCTGTACTTGTCAGAGTCTTTTCCATGAATTTCTTGAAGATGAAACTCTTTTATAGGAACATATTTGCAAAATCATCAGAGTACACCCAGAACTGTCTGTAAATGACAAAAGACTTAAAAATGACCATGGTTAAAGTAGGAATGTTTTAGTTTTAAAACATTCCCAACGTAGACTTGTCTCCTAATAATTATCCAATTCAGTAGATTTATTTTTCATTGCTATTCTCAATTAAGTGATCTTGATTTTGTCGTGAAAATCTGGCTGAGTTCTTCTCATCCTTCTTATTTAAATATGTGTTTACCCTCCTAGAATTAATTATCTAATGGGTCAATTTTGGAAGACTTTGAAAGTCAGCTTTCTGTAAAATAGGAAAAGCATCTATTTGTTGTTATTTCCTACTATCTATGGAGAAGTCATCTCAATTTGATGAGGTCCTACATTTTGAAACAAATTTTAGTCCTCTTGTGTAAGCCATGCCAACATGCACATGTGAATTTATATCAGAAGCACAGGCCTTCATGCAGCCCTTAGCATTCTCTGTGAAGCCAGTGCCCAGTAACTAGGTACACCAATAATAGCCTCACTTAATTAGCTTTATGGGATAAATTTTCTATAATTGCTGTACCAAATAAATGTCCATGCACATCTTCATTTGCATTTCCAATTAAGTATTTACCCAACTCTCAACCTATGATGGATTTTGCACATTGTACTAGACATTCTTTTTTTTTTTTTTAAGAAATTCGCGTTCTTTTATTTATTTATTTATTTATTTATTTATTTATTTATTTATGACTGTGCTGGGTCTTCGTTTCTGTGCGAGGGCTTTCTCTAGTTGTGGCAAGTGGGGACCACTCTTCATCGCGGTGCGCAGGCCTCTCACCATCGCGGCCTCTCTTGTTGCGGAGCACAGGCTCCAGACGCGCAGGCTCAGTAATTGTGGCTCACGGGCCCAGTTGCTCCGCGGCATGTGGGATCTTCCCAGACCAGGGCTCGAACCCGTGTCCCCTGCATTGGCAGGCAGATTCTCAACCACTGCGCCACCAGGGAAGCCCCTGTACTAGACATTCTTAATCATATTTTTTTAAGTTAATGCTGAAATTTTGGCCATTGAAATATATACTATTTATTTTACTTTACATAAATGTTTATGGATGTATAACGAAATACAATATTTAACAGGGCAAAATGGTGATTTTTGGACACAAACATTCAACTCGCTTCCTCATCTAATCCTGGTCCAACATGTTCATTGAAGTAAAGGAAGATAAGGCACATTTTCCTGTTGGCCCTGGAAACCAGCAAAGGGTGCCATAAATATGCTGGAATTATCATGAACCATAACTAGTGTAGAAGGTGGATGATATTTGGTTACGACAGGCCAAGGGAGAAAGAAGAATGACTAGTGGAATTCCTCTACTGTCCTGTAACGGGAAGATAGCAAGTATAAATCTGAGCATATCCTGCATGATGGTAAACGTTGACTGGGTTAAACTTTTCTATTAAATGGGGAAACCTCTCATAATGAGTGAAAGAGTAAAATCTAAGTGCTGCTTCTAGATGAGACACCTCAAACATGGCAATACTAAAATGGGTGAACAAAAGTGTAACACATAAATGTAAACAAAAGGTAAGTGAGAAACATACAGAGGTGGTTATTTTATGGGTTACAAAATAATTTAATTATCAATAAAGTTATAAAGACAGGAACTTTTACGTGAATGACTTCCCATGGAAATGTGTGTGTGCATATGTATATATACACATATATGTATGATATTTGAAACACCAGAAAAATTACAAAATTGGAATCACAGAAAAATAATATATATTATCTATCTAGCTTTTAAAAATCAGAAACAAAAAACAAAGCTTTGAAGTGATGTTTTAAAGTGCCAAGTCTTTGAAATTCCAAGTTCCATGAAGTGTATGCTAATAGCAAAAGTCCTTGCACATGATTCCACAGCTACTAAGTTTCTGGTGATGAAACCCTGGAATCTCTTTTTTTGTTTTTGTTTTTATTTTTTTAGCAAGTTCTCAGGTGAATTTTAAACAAACTAAAGTGGTGGTTCTTAGACTTTAGAGAATCAGCCATAAGCTTTGTCCAACATGTGTATGTGTAGACACACACATAAGTACATAAAATATTCTGTTCACATACCCACTTAACTTGTTTAATTATTGATTATGTTGTGGGTCCAAAACGCTTCAATAGATTTCAAAAAGGCAGAACCTGTACTGTGATCACGGTAAAGAGAAATAAATAACAAAAATGAAACAAGTATCAAAATCCTTGGTAGAAAAAAAATCTCAGGTAGCTAATGTAGATACCAAAACTGCAACTATAAAATTCTTAGAAACTAACAATGAAATGCGATATATAAAAACTATGGATAAGGGCCAAAAGTATTATTCAGAGGAAATTTTTTTTGGCTGCACCACAGGGCATGTAGGATCTTAGTTTCCTGACCAGGGATCGAACTTGTGCCCCCTGCAGTGGAAGCACAGTGTCTTAACCACTGGACCACCAGGGAAGTTACGTGAATGGTTTTATAATTGAACAACAAGGTTGAAAATCAATTAAACATCTCACCAAAATGAACTAAAATAAAGAAAACTGAGAAAATTATAAAGAAATTTTTGAAGATTAATAAAAGAGCAATTACATAGAAAGTACTTAAACAGTGTATTTGATAAATCCAAGTATTAGTTGCCCCCCAAACCAGTGATACAGGCAAGCCATTTACAAGGCTAATGAAAAAAAGGGAAATCATATACTATTAAGAATGAGTGGGGGCTTCCCTGGTGGTGCAGTGGTTGAGAATCTGCCTGCCAATGCAGGGGACACAGGTTCGAGCCCTGGTCTGGGAGGATCCCACATGCCGCGGAGCAGTTAAGCCCATGAGCCACAATTGCTGAGCCTGCGCATCTGGAGCCTGTGCTCCGCAACAAGAGAGGCCGCGATAGTGAGAGGCCCGCGCACCGCGATGAAGAGTGGTCCCCACTTGCCACAACTAGAGAAAGCCCTCGCACAGAAACGAAGACCCAACACAGCCATAAATAAATAAATAAATTAAAAAAAAAATACCTTAAAAAAAAAAAAGAATGAGTGAACAACAAGAAATATAGGGATTGCTATGAAGAACATAACTAAATTTTACTGAGAATGAGAGAAAACGTGAATAAATATAGAGACATACCTTGGGAAGATTTAGGTATTGTAAAGGTATAAAAATCTCTCCAAGTTAACTAAAAATATAATACCGTCCCCCATTTGAAGAAATTAATATATAAAAATATCAAGGAAATTATCTTTAAAAATATAATTAGAGGAACTTGAATATCAGGTATTAAATGCACTGTTTAGTGAAAATCATTACTGATGGAAATATCAGAAATAGTTATCAAATAACTCCACCCTTTTCTCCCTGCATACTCCCCGCCCCTGAATAAGAAAATAACACATTTCAATCATTTAATGAACATGAGTTTTGAAACCTTAACTGTACAGGCAATTCTTAAACATTGTTCAAGTTTATTAAGAACATAAAAGAAAATGGAAAATGTGTGAATTCATTCCCTGAGACTAAAATAATTCTGATATTAAAAAAACACAGATTTTTAAAAAAAGCAAATTATATACCTTTCATGGAACATCAGTAAGATTGAACACATTAGGAAATCTAATTGTGTAATTTATATTATTGAGTTAAGAAAAAAAAAAAAACACCTTGACAATCTCAATAGATGTAGAAGGTGTACTTGATAAAATTTAACATCCCTTCTTGATTATGAAAAAATAGTCTAATAAATTAGTAAATGATGAGCAGTGCCTTAACATGACGAATGATATCTATCAGAAGTATCGCAAACATCAGACTTATTGCTGAAACACTAGAGATAGTTATTCTAGTTCCTCATTTTTTTTTTTTCTTTTTTTTTGGCCGCACCTCGTGGCATGTGGAACTTTCCCGACCCGGGGTGGAACCCACGCCCTCTGCAGTGCAAGCCCGGAGTCTTAATCACTGGACAACCAGGGAAGCCGCTCTAGTTCCTCATTTTTAAAATGAAGATAACAGTAGTTTCTACTGCTAGGATTGTTGCAAGAATTTAATGAGCTTACATACTTATGAATTAACTATTAAAATTAAGCCTTGAGGTCAGATCCAGCCAATGCAAAAATGTAAGAGAAATAAATGATATTTGAATGAAGGAAACACATTATTTGCAAGTACTAGCTATCTGATAATATCTGTAAATATAAAGAAAATTAATAGACGACGTATTGGAATAAAAAAAGGTCAGTTATGTATAAACAATATCAAAATTAAGAAAATGAAAACCAGTGCCCATACCCAATAGAAAAAAATCTTAAAAACCTAAAAAAAAAACATCAAAGAGTATAACAGGAAACAAAAAAATGCTATAATGCTTAACTATGTGAGGAATTTCTGAACTGTACTGAAGGACATGAAAAAAAGACTAATTGAGAAATTTAATATATGATAAACTTGAAACATGAAGTCATTGAGAGGATAAACTAAGTGATCTCTGTATAAGTGATTCTGAGGTTAAGTTGGTTGCTTATCCATCAGGGAAAAATGTGTCAGCATGTTACACCAAACACAGTAACTATTTCAAGGTGAATTAAAGGTCAAATGCTTGAAACAAAATAAATAAATATTTATTTATATACAGTTCCATAAATAAAACTATTAAAATAATGGGAAGTGCTACATAAACAAACTGAAAAACAGGAATGATAAAGGAAGAAAGATTTAAGATGTCGTGGTGAAAACAAAAATTTCCATAGAAGATTAAAAGACAAAGGATAGGTTGCTAAAAAATACTTGCAGCGTAAAACAAATAGATGACAGCACTAATATAAAAGGTTTTTTTTTGATCAATAAGGAACAGACAATTCAACCTAACAGAAAATTTAAATCAAGGAGGCAGAAATCTGTATAGCTAATAAGCAGATGAATGGCTCATGCTTTATTCAACCACCATCATGGTTGTTAAAAGTGCAGAAGAGGGGGCTTCCCTGGTGGCACAGTGGTTAAGAATCCGCCTGCCAATGCAGAGAACATGGGTTCGAGCCCTGGTCTGGGAAGATCCCACATGCCGCAGAGCAACTAAGCCCCTGCGCCACAACTACTGAGCCTGCGCACTACAGCCTGCGTGCCTAGAGCCCAAACACCACATCGAAGAGTAGCCCCCACTCGCCGCAACTAGAGAAAGCCCGCGAGCTGCAATGAAGACCCAATGCAGCAAATAAATAAATTTATTTTTTTTTTTAAAAGTGCAGAAGAGGGAGCCAGATCACCTGGGTTGGCCCCAGTCTTCTCCATTAACTGGCTGTGTGACTTTTGACACCTTAACTTGAGATTTCCGTTTCTGTTTCCTCCTAAATGAAAATTATCACAGTACCTGTGTTGGAGGTCTGTGGTGAGGATTTAAATGGTTTGGTAAATGTAAGAAGAGTACAGTAGCACACAGTAAGCACTTAAAGTGTAAGCTCTCATCTTCATCACCCTTGTTTTAGTAGCTTAAATTACCAAATTATTTTAAGCAGTCAGATTAAGAAATATAGTCAAGATTTTTCGTGAGCAGTGATGATTAAGTGTAGTCAAAGGACTCTCTCAAATGCTGTTGGAGGGAGCATGACCTGCTACCAGCCTCCTAGAAGGCACCTTGGATTAAAATTTAATAGACACATATCTTTGAGCGTTTATATTGTAGATACCTATTTTAGAGAGGCAACTGGGGCTTGGAGAGATACAGTAATTACCCATGGTCACACAGATGCTAAACGCCAGAAATGGGAATTGAATTGAAGTCTGTCTGGTTTCACGGTCCTACCATGGCCCACTGTTAATAAACATACGACAGAAAATGTTCAGTTTCATTAGTTATAAAAAAAAACACATATTAAAACAACCTGAGGCCATTTTATTCCTATGAAATTGCAGTATATTAAATAAAAATGCCTATGGTTGGCAACATTGGAAGGAAATGGACAGGCTCATTCACTGAGGCTAGGAGCATAAATTAATACAACATTTTAGGAGAGCAAATTGGCAATACTTGCCAAAACCATAAAAATAGGTGTACCATATGACTCAATAATTCCACCTCTAAGACTTTATTTTTAGGAATGCATCATGGAAGCACAAAGATATCTATGTGTAAAACCACCACAGTGTTTACAGTTGTTAAAAATTGGAAACAATCTTAGTTACAATGGAAGATTGGTTAAGCTAATTACAGAATATTCATAAGATGAAGAACCATTCTCAATTATGGAGAAGAATCGATTTTTACATTGGAGAATGTTTCCCATACTTTTTTTAAGTTTAAAACACAAGTGATTAAAAAGTACATAAATGAAAGTAAGACAGAAAAAATCATGTTATTTAATAAGCAATTTCTGTGTACTTGTCACTGTTCTTACTGCTTTTTGCTGATTATTTCACAACAACTGCTGAGATATGTATCCTTTTTTTTTAAATTCACACTTCACAGATTAGGAAACTGAAGAAGAGAGGAGTTATGTAACTTATCCAAAGTTACCCAGCCACTCTGAGGCAGAGCCAGAATTTAAACTCACTTCATCTGCCTCTAACAGTCCCAAACTTTATCCAATACACTATGATCATATTTTCATAAGATAAATATTTATAAAAGTACATTAAAAATTAGAGATCTGTTTGTTAAAAAATGTAATATTGTAAAAATTACGTTTTTTTTCCTTTTTCTAAGCTATTTTTGTAAATTGTACACCATTCTTACAATTAGTACATATTACTTTGTAAAGACAGCTTCTATTTCAGGGAGAGGAGTTGATAAAGACATTTTGGGTACAGCAGGGTTTTCTGCCTTTACCAAAGTTCAGTGCTGGGTTTTGGATTCAGGCAATGGGTGGGTTGGATTGCCTTGCACAGAGAAAGGTGAGTTGTATGTGGAGGGCTGGGGTGATGAGTTCAGTGCTGCCTCTACTGGCTGGTGGTTGACTGTGTCAGGGCAAACAGTGACCTTGTGGGCTTTTCAATCTCTCGTGCTGTTTGTAACTCCTGCAGTGGGAAACAGGCGTGTTTCCAAGTGGGGATGTGAATAGAATCACTACCAAGTAAAGGATATTTACTTTTCTTCTTTCCTAGCCACATATCACATGTGAACATGTGTCTGTTCACATCACATTTTGTTGGAGTCACCTTGCATGTGCATTAGTGGGGATCACCTGCCGTATTGTTATGTCACATTATTTTCCCTTTTGCATGCAATGAAAAGCTTCTGATAGAATAATGCTTGTTTACCCCCAAATGTTCTCCATTTATTCACATGAAGGTCGAATTGGGGGCTGGGGAGGATCAATATGATTCTTCAGTTTGGATTTTGATGTTAAATGTGTATCTTTTCTCCTTAAAGCAACTGATGGTTTTATTCCTTCATATCGATTCTGATTAACTTTGCTGTTGAATCAGTGATATCTTGTCACATCAAAACTTTACAGTAAAGCATAATAATGAGAATTCTCTTTTTTTTCTTGTTTTTTTTAAATAATGAGAATTCTTTAAAAAGAGTTCCAGCTGAGAAAAATATTTTTTCTCTGTCCCACATACTAACCTTTGTTATATGCCAATTTAAAAAGTTTTGTTTTCTAATATAGTGAATGTAGTATCTCTGTGACTCAAAAATTAGTTTTATCACCAAACTTTTTAAAAGTTCTTCATGTTTACCATGCTTAAAGCTTGTGTAAGCAGATTTAAAATTCTTTTAGATAGAGAAAAATTGCATAGGTTAAAGATAATTTCAGGTCAGATTAAAATCCAAACCAGACTACCTTCTCTGTAACTTGTCCTCTGGCTCTGAAATCCTGAATTATTACTCAGAAACAGACTTCCTGTGCTCTTTCATTCACTGTCTAATGTAACTAAGAATTCATGGTTAGCATGATTAGCTTTCTGATATATTGTTTCTGAAAATAATGTAAAGGGACATGGAAATGCCCATTTCCCTAATTATGGGAGTTTAATTCCTAATTAGATTAAATCTTTATAACTGTCCTGCAGAGATGCCTTCCCCAAATTATTGCCTGATATCTGTGCGCCTCACCTATGGAAAGGCAAGTAGGCAAAGGTGTGTGATAAGTCAATTTGAAGAGTTTTCTTGTAACACTAAAGTTAAGGACATTATCTATTATTTCATCCTTCTATTTGAGTGAAATGAAATCCTCCCCGATGCCAGCCCAGGAAGACTCTCCAGTTGAACTTCGAGATTTCCTTTTGTCACAATTTGCCTTGGGTGATAGAGATCTCAGAATTAAACTTAAGTCTTAATTGAAGTGACTATCTCATACTTAAAGACAAAAGTATATATAGATTCTTTGCTCTAAGTTTTCTTTTAGCTGTGCTTTAGTTGTCCTATTTCATAGAGGTTTTAACATTATAAAATGCTAGAAATAATTTTCAGAGTTAAGTATAAATAATAAATATAGTTCTTGACTGGAAAAATATGTTTAGCTTTCATTTATTATATAAATACTGTCATGTAGGAGTTTGGCAAGTTGGGGTGTTACCGAACTTTTTATCCTGTATTCATGTGTTGGAAGTTCAATTATATAAACACCATGGAAAATGAAAATATTTAACAAATAGTTTCTTTGGTTACTATTTCAGTGTTTAATTATAACGCTAAATATTCAAATGCATTGATCTGTTCTTAACCCAAGCATATCCCAAATACAAAGTAGTGTATTTCCTGTATCTCTCAGTTTATCTTTTCCCAAAAGATATTCCTTATAGAGGACAGACTGAAAAAGTGGAATCAACCAAATGTTCATAAATAGGAGGATTCATAAATTGTGGTTTATTCAGATTTTGAATTTTACATAGCAGTTTAAAGAAATGAGGCTGATCTATATACTAATACAGACACATTATCAAGTCATATTGATACATACAGAATGAAATTGCAAAATATGTACAGTTTGAAACAAAAAATGTAAAATACTTTCTTCAAGGATATATTTATGAATATAAATTCTCAATAAAAATTTAGAAAGGATACATGCCAAATTCCTATCTAATTTCCTTCTCAGGGAAAGAATTGTGGTATTTATGGACATTCAAAGGGACTTTTTTATTTCCTATAATTTTTCAATCTTTTTACAAATTTTTAAACTTATAATTTATATATTTTAAAATAATATATGAAAGTGCCAAATATGAGTAGCCTTAATTATTTCTCTAGCTTTAAAAACTGCTTTAATGTCCTAGGTGGATTCTGTGCTTTGCTGACACAATTCTAGGACATTGAGAAAGAGGAAACGATCATTCACCCAAAAAAACAAAAAAACTTCTTTGACTATAAAATATGTCTTTTTATACTGATACCTCTTGTTCTTCTGTTGCCCTTCCTAACCCTTAAGAAATCATGGAAATTTTAAGATAACAGTACAATGATTATGGGTTGAGGCAAAACTAAACTGGACCAAAGTCAGCTTGGCAAATTGTCATGCTGTTTTTGTATTTATTTCTTTCAACTTTAACACCCACAATTTATTAAGTGAGACAGTGGATAAAAGAGGAAGCTCGGAATCCTGTTTGGATACCGTTTAGGAAGGAAGCAGGTCTTTATGGGGTACCCCCTTCCTCTTAGCCACTGGCCAGGAAAACCATCTTTCTGTTTAAAACCTATTCAATTTGAGAGAGGTGGGGTGACTTTGGGAAGGAAGGTGACCTCTCCCTTGTAAAGTGGAATGGCTCTGTTTCCCCCCATGACTTATTCAACTCATTTCCACCACTGTTTATAAGAACACTTGTGCTGAATGCTTGTAGTGACAGCAATAGTCATTTAAAATATGGCTCAGATTTCATGCCCTCAAATTTCCTATGTTATTTCAGATGTTTGATCATTACAATCCCAAATGGAGCTTTTGGTCAGCTCAAGTTTTGCTCTGCCCTGTTGGAGTTAAGAGATATGCTTCGAATAAGCCAGAAGTTTAAAAATGCATATACTACCACTGTGTATAATATAAGCATTGCTGCTATCAAATCTGAAAAGAAAATGCCTTAATGGGAGCCAAGTCATTTCCAAAATGACACAGGGGATTTTTTCTTAGATGCCTCACACACTGGGGGTCCACAGGTAGATTGGTATGTGGAATTGAGGTGACATGCTTGGCTGAGAGATGCTATCAGAGGAACTTGTTTATTTTATAGGTTTATCAGCACATTGCTCTTTTGAAATGTTTTTGGATTTTGACCTCAACTCTAGCTATGCTGATTTATTTAATTTGCATTGCACCTTGGCTGTGAAACACTGGTCATTTTTAGAAAACTGGTTCCTTTATTCATTTCTTTAAAATATTTCATAGTATTTGTATAAAATAATATTTTTCTAAAATAACATTTTATAAAATAATATTTTATAAGGCAATATTTTATAAAATATTGTATAAAATATTTTATAATATTTTTATAAAATAAAGTACTATATTATAAATAAATAAAAGATCTTATTTTATAACCTTTTTATTTTGGAATAATTCTAGGTTTACAGAAAAGTTGCAAAGTGATACAGAGTTCCCATCTATCCTTACCTAGTTTCCTCTAATGTTAACATCTTACATTGCCATGATGCATTTATCAAAACTAAGAAAAAAACTGACATTGTACATTGCTATTAACTAAACTCTGGTCTTTATTTGGATTTCACCAGTTTTTCCACTAATGTCCTTTTTCTGTTCCAGGATCCAACCCAGGGTACCACATTGCATTTTATCATCTAATCTTAGTCTACTGACTGTGGCAGTTTCCAAGTTTTTCCTTTTTCCCATGACCTTGGCAGTCTTGAGTAGTACTTGCCAGAAATTTTGTAGAATATTCATCATTTTTTAACAAATAAAAATGTTCAACCTCTGGGATTTTTGAATGAAAGCCCTGGTAGGCTTAGTAATAATTTGTACCACTAATTTTCCTTTCGTATATCAGTTTCAGCCTGGTGATTGTTACTTTATCTTCTTATCAGTTATAGCAGCACTCTAGAATTAAAAGTTGATTTATGATTTAATATTTACATAGTTTTAATATTTGCTTAATATTGGCTTCATCTGTGTATGCGTTCTGCATTTTCAATTTTGTCAGCTCGTTCAGTTTAAATCCCATAGAAAGTCTGTATTTTATCTATTGTTTATGACAGATTCGAGATGGACAGACAAACTGTTACGTGTTGAAGAATAAAGATTTAGAACAAGCTTTTAAAGGAGTTATTTACTTGGAGATGGACCTCATATATAATCCGGTAGGTCTAACTGGACAGATCTCCCAGCTTCTCTCTATGGAAAGTAAAAGATGACCAGCCTGGAGAGTTTCAAATCAATGTAAAATGTTTCAGAATTTTTGCAGCTACAAAGAAAATAGTGTTTTAAAACTGAGGCAAGAAAAATCAGTGCTGGACATTCTGGTATTAATCCTGTTGGGCCAGTAGAATTGATGGTGTGTAATTCTCAATATATGTCAAGGGAAAAAAAAAATAAGAGGAAAATTAGGTTCTTAGCTTTATTACCTTTAATCTTCTTCCAAGGCAACAGTTGGCTGTTGGACAGAGATATCTTCAAGCCTCTGACATGTTATTTAATTATTATAGTAGATGTTCTACTATCCAACACTATCAAGACAGGTAGTTACTCAATTGAAAACTACAGTTAAAGGAGGATTTTTTTTTAATGTATCAAACTTTTAGTTTAATATAAATAAAATACATAAATATACATTCACTTGCCAATTTTTAGGTGCGTGCCTAAAACCTTTTTTTAAATAGCATGGACATATTATTTTTAGTTCTACAGCATATTCCTTGCATAAATACACCCATAACATCTATGATTTCTAATTTCAGTTTCTTGAAAGTAGAGATATTCTTTAAAGACACTCACAGAACAATCTGAATGTGGAATTCCTCCAGATTATTTTTCCATAAAATCATCACCTCAATAGCAGTATCTTTTTAGTAACTGACTTTTCTCAAGGCTTTCTAGAGCAACTTCGATTTCAAGTCTTTTGATCTGTATTTCAATAATTTATATAATAATTAATTAAATATAGAATTATAGTAACGGGTAAAATTGGCATAAATAGGTTTGCGAATTAGCACAGTTGGTTCTAGATGGGAATACTATTCGACTGTCAGGAACAGAAATCCCTGAGCGTGCGCGGACATGGCTTACTTAGCTGTGAGCTTTCCTTGCCATGGTATCAGCAGTAGGTTCTAGAAAGGGAAGGGAGAGCACAGGATAATCCAGTTAGTGGGGTAAATGAATGTAGCATAATGGCGCTTTTACAGTAATTAGAAGAATGGCTGCCATTTATTGGCCATCTACAATGTGCCAGGCTCTGATATTATTTCCTTTCATCCCCACAATAAGCCTGGTCCCTAGCTATCATGAATGCCATCTTATGATGAGCAAATGGAATTAAACAGGGGAGCTGATTTGCTGATAAATGAGTGAGTCGGGATCCAGATCCAGATCTTTCTGACTCCTCAATTATCCCGATGCTACATTGCTGATTGTTTACTATCTTTAAGAGATTATTCATAAAATCAATGGCAGGGAAGTTTTATATTTTATTCCTGGAAATGTTGGAACTCTGGGCACAGCCTCCAGTATGGGGTCTGTTGTTACTTCCTCTTTTTCCCCATTTCTTAACCTTTCCCTTCAAGGAGATCATATGTGTGTGTTGCACACAGATCACCCTTCATCTCCTCTTTTCTTCTGGCAAACACTTGTATATAGACTATGCACACAGGTAAAACTTGAGTTTTAGGGGGAAAAACAGCCTTAAATGAAAAACTGTTAAGTAACGTTCTAGTTGTCCATCTGATGTAGAGGAGAAGGACTTGAATTTTGTTCTTTGAGGTTTTCCTCAGTTTAGTGATTTGGATAAACCATGAAATCTCTCTGACCCTCAGTTTATTCCCTAAAAGCTGGGCTAAAATGACTCATTTACTTATTTTTCTGGATCATTGAGAGGAAATGAGATTCTCTATGGAAAAGATGTTTTTATAAGCCGGAAACTGATTTTCACACGCAAGGTATTACTGGCAAAGAGAAGTTCAAAACTTTGATGTGAAAGGAAGTTTTACTTTTTTTAGAGACTTTGGTTTGAGGACTTCATGAGCCCAATCTCTGCAGTGGTTTAAAATATCTCTTTGATTTGCAACGTGGAAACAACACTCTGGAATCTCCAGTCTGACCTACCTGAGTGATGCTCATGAAATGAGATTCCGGAGACCCATGCAGAGCTCCGGGGACCCACCATGTCTCTGCCCACCCCCCAACCCCCTAACCCCGCGCCCTTAGGGTCAGAAGGTATTGGTTTCCAGAGCTTCTCAGTCATTAGAAAAAGAAGAGAGTGAAGTCTGTCTCAATGCTGCCCCTTTTAACACTGCTGTCTTTCTAGATCAAAGCAAGTATTCGGACCTTTACTCCCAGAGAAAAGCGCTTTGCTGAAGATAGCCGCAAGCTGTCCAAAAAGGTAGGTCAGTGCAATAAACTGGCTTGTTGGTACAGGCAGCACCCAGCACCCGGAGTACTTACTCGTCATGACTTGGTTGCATCTCGCCCTCCTTCTCTGTTTTCCTCTCTCCCTCCTCCCTCTCCCTGCTTGTCTCCCCATCTCTCCACTCCTTCCTCCATCTCCCCTTCTCTCCTTAGACAAGGACTTCAGCTGGGCTCAGTAAGAAGGGAAAGACTCAGAACATATCTATTGGATGCTGCAGAGGGTGTCAGCCCTCCATTCATCCCCTGAACCATTTTGTAAACAAAAGTTCTGAGCGTCAAGCCATAAACCTTCGCTTGAATTTACTTGCCCCTCGTACCCTCCTTAAATCACAGCCACTTTAGTCTCCATCTTTCAACATTTCAGGGAGGCATTCTGCCAGTGGAGTCCATCATGGAATTAACCCAGTTGATCTTTCGAGATGTGCAGCCTCAGATTCACCGATAGCTGCTCCTACCACTTTTTTTTGCCTAAATTTGGATTGTGTTGGCATTTTACCTCCTATTGAGTTAACTCTCACTCCCTCTGCCTGTTGCCCTTAATTCCTCTCTCATCAGTTCAACAAAAAGTGAAGATCAGGGCCAAGTAGAGGAAGTTTCACATTTTTTTTTTTTTTTTAACATGACCTTTACAGTTCTTTGCAGAGCCCCTCCCTGTCCTATTCAGACACAGTTCAGGATTTCACTCTGTACTTACGGCCCCTCTTCAGTTGTGTAGCAAAGAACAAAGTGTCCCCTTTTAAAAGTGTTTATTACTTCCACCACTTCCTGTGGGGTGAGCAGCTGTGGATTACATAAAGCAAGTTAAATATAAAGGCATCTTATCATCCTTTGGTTTCCCATGAACTTCTGGACACACTCGGGAAAGGCCTTAACCCTCTTCTGAAGGGAGCATCCAAATGTTTTGTTTTGGTCTGCCGTAACATTGAGTGTAATATTTATTTTGTGTAATCTGAGTAAATGGCTTTATTATTGTTGTTATTATTGCCTTTTGCTCTGTTTACTTGAAAGTTAAAACCTGAGTTGAGGTAGGTGGCATAGCTGCTTTGCAAACAAATTGAAATGAATCTGCCTACAACTGGGAGAAAAGACATTTCCTTTGCCAAACAGGACCTCCGCATTGGGTGGCTTTGGGCTCTGAGAGCACCGGGGGGTTTTGGGGCTGAGACCCTGGGGTATGTTAGGTTTCTCCCCAAGTTCCTCTCACCACTAAGCGTCCCCAGATTTTTATAAAGTTGAAACTTGTGCTCATGACACAAATACTTAAAATCACTTAGTATGTGCCAGGCACTCTTCTAAGCCCTTTAATTCTCTCCACAACCTACAAGGTTAGCACTCCCATCAACCCCATTGAGTAAGAGAGAGGTTAAGAAACTGGCCCAAGGTCACACAGCAAAGAGGTAGGAGAGCTGGATTTCCTTTCCAGAACTTTACTTTCCTATAGAATAGACTTTTTCTTTTGGACTAGATGAGCTAGAATACATGTACATTTCTACTGTAAGTCTACCCATTTCCTTCCAAACTAAACAACATAGACCCTCATTCCATTCTGTCTGTCTCTCTCAAACACACACACACATATCACATGCCTGACTGCTGTTTGTTTTTTTTTTGACTGCGTTTGGGCTTTGTTGCTGTGTGCGGGCTTTCTCTAGTCGAGGCGAGCGGGGGCTACTCCTTGTTGCGGAGCGCGGGCTTCTCACTGGTGGCTTCTCTTGTCGCGGAGCACGGGCTCTAGGTGTGCGGGCTTCAGTAGTTGCAGCACGTGGGCTCAGTAGTTGTGGCATGTGGGCTCTAGGACGCTCAGGCTTTAGTAGTTGTGGCACGTGGGCTCAGTAGTTGTGGCTCGCAGACCCTAGAGCACAGGCTCAGTAGTTGTGGTGCATGGGCTTAGTTGCTCCACGGCATGGGGGATCTTCCCAGACCAGGGATCGAACCCATGTTCCCTGCATTGGCAGGAGGATTCTTAACCACTGCGCCATCAGGGAAGTCCCCTGACTGCTGTATTTTTTACCAGCTCAGTTTTGTGCTGAACATTATTGAAACAGCCTATTCTCCTTCAAAGGAGCTATAAAATGCATTGGATTTTCTTTTCCTCCCAGGATG
Organism: Balaenoptera acutorostrata; assembly: GCF_949987535.1. Classification (NCBI taxonomy): domain Eukaryota; kingdom Metazoa; phylum Chordata; class Mammalia; order Artiodactyla; family Balaenopteridae; genus Balaenoptera; species Balaenoptera acutorostrata. Next base: position 47,260,605 of record NC_080066.1, read on the forward strand.
ATCATAGTTTAAAAATGAACTTTAGAAAAAGTATTAGGACTCTTCATTTTTGCTGTTTTATTCATTGGCAGTTATACAGAATCTAATTTAAATGACCAAGTTGTCTGATCTAAAGAGGATATTTGGAATGTTTAAACCTAGTTCCCTGTTTTCCATTTTTTTAATCAGATCTTATCAAGAGATGTAGACCGAGTGAAAAGACTCACCATGACAGTCTGGAATACAATACAGTTCCTTAAAAGCTGCTTCCAATGGGAATCCACATTGAGAAGTACAGTAGCATTCGTGGTAAGCTTCCTTTTTTATGTTCAGCTTATTTGCTTCTGAGTCCCAAGTCCGAATGCAGTTGGGTTTTATTTTACTTACGTGAAGCAGAATGAGGTACATTCAACGTAGGTGAAGTTTACACTGGGAAGGAAACTTTAAAGAAAAGGATAGCCATTCATCTTTCTAAAATATATTGTGACATAGGAGATTAATGTAGGAGGTGTCTTTCCAAGACCATACTTGTCAGATTTACCCTTGGAAATCCCTTAAATTACCCAAATCATACTTATATACTATCTCTTGATAAGGTAAAGAGTGCCAGTGTTCTATGCATTTTTAAATGTTTCTGTGGTGCTTTTGATAAACCATTTGTATAGTCCCCACAATGTGTTTGTCTCCTTCTGTACCCATGAGGCCCAGTGTTTTCTGAAAAATGGCAGTTGAAAAATCACATGACTAAATGAAGACTAAATTGCTCTAATTTATGTTTTAAGTAAATCATTGGCAAACTTTGGTATAAAAAACATGTATTCAGATCAAACCTCTTGAGACGTAACTGATTACTACACATTACACGTTGACCCAACACCACAAAGGAGAACCACTGTCTGTGAAATACATTCTTATAATAATAGTTGGCCTTTCCTTATGCGCATAATAAAATCACGGAATCTCAGAACTTCATGAGATCTTAAAACCACCTAGGTCAACCACTGAGAGTCCAAGGATCTTGTAAGGACTTGAAAGTGAGCATAATGTCCTCACTTTACATCTGTGGGCATCCTCCCTCATCTGTAAAGGCACTTGTCATTGATCAGATTGGTAGCGTCAGGCATGGGAGGAGAAACCAATTTGCTCGACTGCTAATCTTGTGCCTTCTGTATTATGCCATTAACTCCTGCACTGTGCAAAGATCACAGTAGGACCTCATACGATGTGTGAGTGGTTGAGTCATGATCACGGCTCTTTTGTCTCCTGTTTTCTATCATCCATGCTCTCTCTTACCCACCAGGCTTATCAACATTAAAAAAAAAAAAAAAAAATCAGTCCCAGAGGTCAGTGGGTTCGAGGTCACTCCCACCTTTATTATGCAAGCTGTATTCTGGCTCCATAAGAGGCTTTTTCTTAGCCATTTTAGCACATTGTTTTAGCTTTAGTTAATGTTAGTTTTTCATTGGTTCAGGAGGTAGAAGGCCTGTGATGGCTGCAGCCTTGGCCTTTAATATACTTTTTCTTTGTTTTAAAGTTGCTAGAACAATTGGGCTTGATAACAGCATTAAGAAGGATTTTATTAATCCCTATCTGCCTTTGACTTGGCATTGATTCATCCACTTCCCTTTCTCACATTCTCCTCAGCTGGGGTCTTCGTGTGTTGGGTTCCTCTTCAGCCTCCCTGCCTCTGTTTCCCACCTGAATCCTCTCTACAAACTTGCCAGGGAATGTTCTTTGTGATTCTGGGCAAAAGAAGCGAGTCAACATGATTGGTGGCTTCTTCCAGTCAGCACCCCGGCCAGTCCCTTGGAGGAAGAGGGATTTCCTCTTGCTTGAGCTTAGTTTCTGGCACTGAGATTTTTAGAAAAACAGAGATCTGTTGCACTGGATTATGTAGGGGGATGACAGAAATGATTAATGGGCTGTCAGCCTGATCTGAAGAAAGATTACAACAAATGAATAGAAATAAGTTGTTTCATAGAGGGGGCTTCTAAACGGGAAGGGAGCCTTGGCATTGGGGCCACTTCTGCATGGCCTGGGACCTGAGTGGACCCTCCTTGCTGACACCACACCGCACAGCCCTCTGCCAGGCTGGCTGCCAGAGGCAGGCCAGCACATCCTCCTTTAAAATCCCTAAGGCTCAAGGAACGAAAGATAGAGGAGTGCTCTTCTTGCTGGTTTGCCAAAATGTGATTTTGCAAGGGTACCTGAATTTATGAGATGGTGGGAGGCCCCACTGCAGGTGTGGATGGGGGACATTTTCCATTGGACATCATTGGAAAATGCAGAGTCAATTACGAGTGATATGTGCATCCGTTCTCTCTCTCTCTAGGTTGTCCTGAAGGTACTGAAATAAAGACAGCTTCACTCAGATACACTTAGTTTTCTGTTTTCATTTGAAACTCTACTTTTGAATGTTTATCTCACATTTACTTTGACCAGCCATGGTGGATCTCAGAGATACTGCAGATGTAGAGACGTAGGTATCTCCCCTCCCTAAGCTGATGATGTGTAATTTCATTAGAGAATGTTTTTGTTGCTACCATCATGATGGTCACTCCAAAACTATTTCTGCTCTTAAAGCGAGAACATATAAAGAAAGTACATTATTAGGATAAAATAAAAAATGCATTGTAGCCTCCCTTATTTTCTTTAATAAGATCATGGGTAGCCAAGCCTTCATATTTTTCAGAAAACATTTTGCTTTCATGGCTCTTGCTTACAGACTTAACGCTAGCTGTTTGTGGAGTGCTGATGGGTGATTCCAGGCCTGTGGGCTGCCACTGGCTGTGTGCCTGACTCTGTAGGACTCTGTTCAGGGTTGTCTTTCTGCACAGTGTTGGATCCTCGGGTGACCTGGGCCAGAGAGGGAGGTATGGGGAGACTGTGATGCTGAAGCCTGGCTTCGCTCCCTCACTCCACTACTGAGAACACCGTGTTTGTCTTTGGTGGTACAGTACACACTGATGTTCTCCTATGATCTGCTGAGGACAGAATGCTGCTCCTGGTCTTTATTCATCCATGTGGTACTTTGTTCATGCTTCGTCCACTTGCCTTGGCATTACAGGGGCAGAGCAATTTCATGCTGGTCTGAAGCAAGGTCTTAAGCCAAGAATTTATTAAACAATAGGACTGCATGTGAAGGCCTTTCTCTATTAGAAATTAGGATAAGTGCTCTTTGAGGGTTCACTGCACAGGTGTGAAAAGAACCGTCTTGGCTAAACCCATCTCCATTGGGGCTTTTCCTTTACCTAGAGGTACAGCACCACAAGCTAAGGGCAGAAACATAGGAATTTTTCACTTCTGTTTTGTCAGGTAACATGAAATTGCCTTACTAACATCATGTTCATGTTTCTATTTTCAGTTGATACAAAGCAGGAATGTTATAAGATCATGTTTAGTATTTTATGGTTGTTAACCTTAAGACTTTATGAAAGCAAAACGTACATTTTCTAAGGGATCCTGTGGATGTATGTATGAATGTATCGTATCTTGTTGAAAGCAGGAGTTAAAGGAAAGCAACCTGTTAAGATCTAGGTCCTGTGGTGTCCAGTCAGAAGTGGATGAACAAACATGAGAAAACTTATCTTGTTAGACTGTCTAAGCATTAACCTCCCCCACTAGGGGATTAATCCCCTCTCCACTTAACGTGGGTGGTTGTTCTCCCAATACTAAGAGAAGAAAGTTATCTTCAATTTCCTGACACCTGCCACGTGACTGTTGCTGTATACTGTTTAATTCATTGTTATTGTAAGAAATTAAAAGTGGACTATCTTTCTTTAATTTTTATTGAAGTATAGTTGATTTACAATGTTGTATTAGTTTCAGGTGTACAACAAAGTGATTCAGTTATACATATATATATGTCTATTCTTTTTCAGATTCTTTTCTATTATAGGTTATTACAAGGTATTGAATATAGTTCCCTGTGCTATACAGTAGGTCACTGAATGTGGACCTTTTTAGAGCGGTCAGATTCCAAATCATACTTCTATAGGCTTAATTTTTTGTTAGGATAATTACGGGAAACCGTGCTCATTACCTCTTTTTTTTTTTAACATCTTTATTGGAGTATAATTGCTTTACATGGTGTGTTAGTTTCTGCTGTATAACAAAGTGAATCAGCTATACATATACATATATCCCCATATCTCTTCCCTCTTGCGTCTCCCTCCCACCCAGCCTCCCTATCCCACCCCTCTAGGTGGTCACAAAGCACGGAGCTGATCTCCCTGTGCTATGCGGCTGCTTCCCACTAGCTATCTATTTTACATTTGGTAGTGTATATATGTCCATGCCACTCTCTCACTTCGTCCCAGCTTACCCTCCCCCCTCCCCGTGTCATTACCTCTTTTGAGTCTTTCTCCTTCCTCTAAGTTTTCTAGATTTTTTTTTTAATGTGTTTTCTGAGCTTTACTTGCTTTAAGCTAAAGATAATTGTTTTTCACTCAAAAGTTCACATTCTCAGTTTTTCCAATTGAAAGATAAATTAATATAAGATGTCAACTTATGGACAGAGGCCTATAACTAAAACATCATGCCTAGAAGAAGCACATCTGTATATTTCCCTATGAATGGATTTGTAAATATATATGGTATTTTGTATACATGCCCATGGTCATTCCCAGTCACAGGCTTTGAACTCCTAGGGATAATTAATGGCTTGTGTTGTTTCAGTGATTACTATCTGTCAGGTACTGTCCTAAAGCATGTTATAAGTGTTAATTCATTTAGTTCTCATAACAACCTGCTGATGTAGATGCCAGTATCAGTATTTCCTTCTTTTTACAGATAAGAAAAATAAGCCCATAGAAGTTAAGTAAAGGTTAAATAAAGTGTCAGAGCTCATATGCTTTTAAGAGACAGAGCTGAGATTTAAACCCAGACCATCAGGATTTAGAGTCCATGCATGTAAACATTGGGCTACACTGCCTGTCATTGATGCCCAGGATGCAGTGATCACGATCCTTGTATTTAGATCGATATAATGGCTCTAGGGACAACCATATGAGTCATTTCAGATATGTATAATATCTAGATGTTATAAATGGAAGTTAAGCCTATTCCAAGATGCTTTGGGAGAAAGAAATCCTTATTATACGGGTAAGAATAATTCTCAGACATAGTCATTATATTCACAAGAGATGGAGTAAAATTAAAGAAGTGAAAGGTAGAAATGTCTCTGGCATCTTTGGGGAACAGCCCAGACCGTGGGAATCACATGCTTATGACCTCCGTGGAATTCAGCTTGATGGTCTGGAAAACCTCAGTGCTTGGTTCTAGGCTAAGCCCCAAATTGAGGTCTGAGTTATCTTTTCTCGCTTTTGGAGGAAGCTCTTAGATGATGTAGAAGGGCTTTCAAGGGGAGAGTGAAGAGTGAAAACAACTGAAGGAAGGAGCCATGGAAGGAATCTGTAGTTTTCAGATCTTCTTCAAGAATTCCAAGTTGTTCAGAATAAGGGCTAGTAGTAGAGATGAGTAACTATCTACATTAGTAAATTACTACAAAATATCTTAAAACAGTGACTTTCAGAGAAATTGGCTCATATTTCTACTGTGGGAAGGGTGCTGTATTGTACAATGTATTCCCATGTCTAGTGCAAATACATTATTTGATGATAGTTAAGAGGAATTGAGTTTGTTTTCAAAAGATAATTTTGCATTGTGGTATTTGTATTGTAGAAACAATCATCTGTATGAGTTTTTTTGATTTGTTTTTCTCTTGGGTAATTGTACTTTATATACAAGCCCCAAATGTCGTCTATAAAAAGACCTAAGGTTATATTATGGCATAAGTGCATTAATTTTTTCATATGACAGAAAACATTTACTTGACAATTGGCATCATCAGAAAATTATTTTAAATAGCAAAGGTCTCCCAATGCGGTAAAAAAGGATTGCATTTACGTAGTTTGGTTTTCCACCACTCTTTCAGGCCCTCGCCTCTTGCGTTGAGGGAGAGGAGTCTGTGGGGGCATTGATGGATTCCTTATTTATTAAAATTTTACTTGGACCTTTGATGTTAAAAAGCAATCTAAGTCTACCATATATCAATGGGTATTTTCATAAAGCTATGCTTTTAACATCTGTGACTTTTTTTTCCTGCATTTTTTGATTGTAAGAAAATGAAGAATTAATTCTTCAGAGTTGACAGGGCCTGCAATATGATACATAATTTAAAGCATCAATCAACTGTCCCGCTCCCCAATAAGGTTAAAATACAATTCTCCACTTTCTTAGTGATAGCCCCTATTTAACATATATAGAATTCTTAGCTTTTAGAGATCCTAGAATTTTGAGAAGTGTGAAATGATTTCACATTGAACTTAAAAACAATAGCAACTGTAACAGAACGAACCCTTCCATCACACACATGTGTGCGTACGCGCACTCACACACAAAACACTGAGAAGCAGAGGGCATTTGGGAAGCAAAAAGTTTCGCTGCTGAAAGTTTTCTGAGAACGCTTTGATAAAAATTTCATGAGACCTTGCGGAGTGTCCCTGTTTATAATCCCTTCTGTGGCCCACAGGGCATTCAGATTGAACTTACTTTGGTACAAATGACAATTACACTGGACGTTTTGTTTTCAGATTGGATGATGAAAATAGTGCTGGTCAGTTGTCTTTTTGTTGCTTTAGATATTTATGTGTTAACTGGGTCTAAAAGATTTTTCTTTTTTTTTTAAAAAATTCTATCACCAGTTTATTCACAACTAGATGCACTGCATTTGATTCAACTTTTGGTGGCTGTTTCCACACCCACCAGAAGTCACAATCGGATGTGCACAGCACGCATCACTGCCTGTTTGGTGGGTGTTTGTGCAGTTGCTGCTCAAAGATTAACAGTAAAACTGAAAAAAAATCCGCAGTTACAATCACCATTTTGTCTGGAGAAAATTTTTTAGGCATCTTAAATGTTACGTATATATACTTACATGCAAAAATGTATAAATATATTACATTAAATGCTTAAAATATTTGCCAGTTTATTATTTGTTTTATTTAACATTTGTACGATGATTTCCCAAATCTTCCTTTTTGCAGAGGACTACCTAACATACTTTTAAAAATACCTTAAAGGTCTTTTTCAGTATTTTTTTCCATAAGAACAATCCATTATTGCACATTGTGATTATAATTTTTTACAACATAATTGCACCTTCTATTGACAACTTCTCAGGCATTAACTAATTATGCCATTTAATAAAATTACAGTAATTGCATTAAAAGATTATCTATTGAAAATTTAAAAGGACACTCTTAGATATTTTAGTATATTTCATGTTTACATTTTCAACTTTATAATTGAATTGCATTTCCAGGCAGAATCCTAGCTATACTGAATGAAATCAGCTGGTATTTTGGAGCATCCCAATTTTGAATAGTAAGCATTAGGTCTTCATTTTTTAAAATCCCAGAATAGCATATGTTGTCAGTCTTCACACGACCCAGATGGGTAATAAGTGAATGGTTCTGATAGGTCCAGGCCCTGTATGGGGACTCTCTGTCTCTACTTGCTGCCTTTCCTAAGCTTTCTATTGGGATGTACTTGCAAGTACACATTTTTCTGCCTTCTGTGAATTTTCTGGTTAGGAGCCGTTGTCCTTTACAGATTCCAGAGAACTCAGTCTAGTTCACTCTGCTGTCCAGAGATACCCTACTGTTAATTTGAACTTGATCCTGAATTTAGGAACTTAAATCTTAGATGAAGAAAAGACTTCAGTGATCATGTCCCTCCTTGACCAAACCAGTGCTTCACTGCCTCCTTCAAGCTTGCCCCTCTTCCTTCCTCCCTCCTTCCCTCCCTTTCCACAATCATTGTCCAGTGTCTCATACACTGCTAGATATTGAGATACAGAGATGAAATGATCATAGTAAGTCATCCGACCATCTGTCTTCCTCCCCTCTTTTCTTCTCTTCCCCCCTTCATCTCTCCCTCTCTCTCCCTTCTCACCCTACCCGCCAGCGTCCCAGCCTCTCCCCAGTATTCCTCTCCACCTCCTTTGCCTGCACCCTTTCTTTCTCTCCCCAGCTTCCCTCCACTGTCCTCATCTTATATTTGAAACCAAAGCAGTAAATTTTTAATTAATAAAGCACACCGTAAGAAAAATTAAGTTTGCCCTTTGGAGAGCAAATTAAATAATAAGCATGGAACTATTTTAAACATATGAAGTGAGCTACAAATGTGAGTAGGAATTATTAGCTGATATAACTATTGGGAGGTTAGGGTGTTGCTCTCCTAACTCAGAGAAAAGCTTCGCTGAAGTGGGTACAGGTACACACACAAACACATACACACAGTTGCTGAAAGCTTCACTGAAGTGGGTACAGGTACACACACAAACACACACACACAGAGTTGCTGTTTCATTGCAAAGGATGTGGAGGACCTGTTCGAGAATGGGGTAGAAATGCAAACAATTGTATTCTGTGTCATGCAATTAATGTACAAGAGTCAACTATCTCTAGATTAATGTGCATGGAAACACCAAATTCCAAATTATGTGATTCTACCTTTAAGGCTGTGATAGTACTTTTCATGTTTGACCTAATAAATTACGTTCTTTATATCAAAATAGGAGGGATTTTATTTTAATATTTCAGGTTAATGTCATATGCTAAAAAAATCATTCAGTGTAACGTAGCCATATGATTGAAGGATTATGTTAAGACATTGTGAGCTACAGATTGAATGACAGAGACCCAGTCTTTTATCTGTGTGTACGTCCTTACCACTTATGATGGTGCTGAGTACATTGCAGGCATCTAATCAATGCTTCTTAGAAGAATACTGGAACTCATGCAGACCATCTATTACCAGATACTGTTTGTTTGTATTCTGACTACTCCTCTGACCATAGCAATCTGTGACCCCACCAGAGGGTAAAATTCAAAGACAACTGAACGACTTCATAATCTTTTCTGATGTGCATTTTCCCAACTTTTTCTCGACCCTGCCCATGGTGGGGGGGAGGTGATGGTGCTAATTTGCAGCAAAATGTCCAAAAGACAGTCAGCAGTAGGAGAACTTGGAGGAGGGGAGTTGGCAAATCTCTAACCCGGATCAACAGCCCCTGAATCTGGAGGGATTTTATTTTTGATTCTTACAGAGCTGAGTGCTTTTTTCCCCCCTCCATCTGTTGCTATATAAGACACCTGGATGTGCAAACATTTTGTCTGATGCAAAAATGGAAAAGAAGATTTAGAAATCAAAGAGAGAGGGTTGGAAGGGAGGAATAGAGTGCTGGTGTGTCTGAAAACATTCAGAACCAATTTCCTGCTTCAGTTTTGATCTGTTGAAGAACCACGCTCAGCACTCACATTTCGGGCTAATTTGATATTGCCTTTTTGGTGGTCCGAGCTTTGTCATTTGTTTGGAAGCTGTCATCTTTATTAGTCTCTCTGGCTGATCTTTGGGGCTCCCCATCAGGTGGCGCGTGCTCTCCGTTGTCTGACTGGGCTTGGCAAGCCGCTGGCCCTTTTATTGCTGTGTGATGCGGGCATGCTTGCCGGGCAGCCTGTAATTAGACCCACCACAGATGACAGTTACAAGAGAGCCTGGTAATCATTCTAGCTGCCTGATCTGATGTTTATGGAGAGAAACCTTCTTTGTGGTCTGGTTAGGGTTTACTATACTGTATCTTACTTTTGCCATTTGATTTATAATTCAGGAAGTTGTGTTTTGCTACCTCTCCACCGAGCTTGGAGTTGTGTCATTGACTTTTGAAATAACAGCGCTAATTTGGAGGGGGTAGTTTTCATTGGACTGATACTGTAGCTCCCAATTTTATTAAAAAAGATAGGAAGACAGTTAAATCAAACAGCCAATTCATTATGTCATCATTTAAACGATGTTCCTGTACAGTGTTTACAGACTGTTTTAGTCTCCCTGGGATTTTCTTATAACCCAAATCCGTGTTTTTTGGCCCTTTAAAATGACTTTTCTATATCTGGCCTAGCTTTAAAAATTTTTTTGTTTCCACTCGTTGCCAGGGATACTTCACTTTGTCAGGGAAAATTAAAAAGAAAGAAATATACTTAGTAGCTCAATTGGTGTTGAGACCTCCATGGCTACGATTTTAAGTCTGGAAAAGCATGGAGCTATATAATGTTAAGTCAGAGGGTTATGTTCATTCATGGGGGAAGAAACTGAAGGCTTCGGGAAAGTGATTTTTCTCCTGGCCTGTTAGAACAGAAGATTTTCAGTCCTTATACCATTTTTACAGTGTGTGGCTTTCGTGGTCAAAAATTTTGCAATTATGGTTTTAGTTCGTGAGTATGAGCTGTATCTAAACAGTGTCCACAGATTGTGTTATTAAAAAAATTTTTTGAAAACATACTTTTCTGCAAGTCTTACATTTGGAAAATATTTTATAAGTCTGGAGAGCTGCTACTCAGAGGGGTAATATGCCCTGGAGGAACAAATATCTGTAGTATCTGTTACTTCATGTGGGCTTTTCTTCCAGCAGATGAATCTTCCTCATTAAGACTTGAGGGGTAGTGCTGCTGGCCCCTGAAGATGATGACGTGAGGATGATGATGATAATCTGTTTGCATGTTCTGGGTGTTTAAGTTTTGACTTCTGCTGTTCAACTTGTTCTTACTTTATTGGGCTACAGTAACACTTTTAGTGAAATATTGTCTCACATTTGTCTTTTGTTTAAAGAGCAACAGAATACTAAGTATGAATTTGCCGATAGCAACATTTCTTCTGCTCTGGTATAAGCCAGATACATACAATTATAAACTTTATTGTCAATTATTCCATAGCAAAAGTGGCTTTCCTTGGAAACCGTTGAAGTCCTCACATTTTTGGTAAGGAAATTTCTATAGGCTAATTTGTGCTCCAGATTCTACTTTGCAAAATAGGAAAATGGGATGTGTGTTTAGCTGTTAAAAATTTAGCCACCTGTGGCCTCAGTCGCCTATACCTCTTTCCTTACATTTTATTTTGCATTTCATGATTTTTAGACTTTAAGTAATGTACACATTCCAAGAAAAAAATAATTGATTTCCAGGAAATTCTGTGCATGTGCATACACACACGCACGAACATATACAAGGGGGAGGGGGGCAGAGGAGGAGGAAGAGGAGAGAAAGGAAAAGGGAAAAGAGAAGGGAGAGCAAATAGCCTTTCCATTGCTGGTGTTTACTTAAAGACAGTCCTGCAGGTGGCGATAGAATCTCATAAATGATAAAAATCCCAAAGTAAATTTCTGTGCACTGTTTCTTGGGGATTTTAATTTCAGTAATTTATTTTTAATTTGATACAATCATCTACAAGCAGAAATTGTTACATTAGAAAAAATTCAAATTTCCATGTTGTGTAATCTCTGTTTTTATAAAAATTTTCTCACATATTTTATGGCTTGTTCATCTTTATGCACAAGAGATGAGATCTAGGTTATTGCCGAGCTGGTACACATTTTATATGGCAAATAACCATTTTAAGCCTGTTTTTTAAATTTTTATTTTACTTTTTTTTAACCTATAGCTAAAATTTGATGCCTGTGCCATCGGTTAGGTTCATAAAATCTTTTGCTATTGAGTATTAAGTTGTATAAGGGTAGTGCTGTGTGGGTGTATGTATGTCAGTGTTTGCTTGTGTATCAGAGTATCAAATCAGTTGCTTCCAGAGGACATTTCCTTCCTTAGCTAATTGTTGAAGGTTAGTTTTAATCTGAGAGGAATCACAAATTCTTTGAAAGCTATTTATTTTACCCAGCAATAAAAAGACAACATAAACAGTTTGTTTGAAAACACTAGAAATTGCATAGTGGATATGATAACATTTTTTCAATTATTTTAGTTATTAGGCTTTGTTCAAGCAAAGTTAAAACATTCAGTAGATCTTTCTTTCCTGCTAGTTGAGGTTCAAAAGTTCTTAAATTGCTTATTGTGAATGTATGTTTTCACTTGCCATTTTTTCTTAAGTTTGTGTTCGAAGATGCAAACTCTAAAGTGATTTGCTTAAACATAAAGCTAATTTTCAGCTCTCGTCTTTTCATGTAGCCTCATTTAAAAAACCTTTGCAGTGCACATTTTCAAGGGGAACTGCCTTGATTCTAGAAAATGTAATTATTTTGGTTTAAATGCTTTAGGCTTTAGATGTTGAGTGTCATCAACAGACAACTGTGATGGTCTTGAGCAAATTATGTGAAATTCAGTCTTTGTCTCTCTTCTGAACATTTCACTGAGTCTTATGGTGAAGTTCAAAACCAATAAGGTCTTGTATACTGTACCGTAGAATACAGAATTTCTTATAATAGAAGAGGGGGAAAAAGAGAAAAGAAGAGAAACCTTCTAGCCTTCTAATATTCTGTTTCAATTGCTATTCCAATTACTCATGAGGGGGAAGAGTGGAAAGCAAGTCAGACCCTCGGAAAACCTGTTTTGCTGCCTTCACATAAAGGATATTCAATTCTGTGCTCTGTTAGCAACTGACCAAAATCTAATCCATTAAAAAATATATCGTGGTAAGCAGTTCTTGAAAATGTTTATAATGAATGGTAAAAGCCAAGCTTCCACTGTGAGATTAGCAGTTGGAACAGGATGTGTTCATCAGGAAATAGGTTATTGCCTTACCAGTGTGTCCTGCTGCGTAACCTGCAGGATAGATGAAGATTTAAAAGCTTGCAGTGCAAGGAGTTTATTTGATTTCCCCCCTTTGCCTTCTTTTGCATATCACAGTGTTGTTTATCACCCATGGTGTTTTTTTCTCAACAAATCTATTCCAAAGTTCATTTTATAGACAAAAAGCATCCAGTGTTTTGGAGGTCGCCTCCCCCATCCACGCCCCACCCCCGCCCCACACACCGGATGCTCATCAGTGACCTATTCCTATTAATGTAACTAATTCACTTTTACAGAGCGAACTCTGTAGCTTTAAAAAATAATAAGAGAATGGTAAAAGATGATTTTCCAGAAGTCTGGACTCACCCTCACCCCCCCATCTTAAAGATACAGGAAATACTGCTGTGGATTATGGTGATTTTCCTGCTTTTTGCTTGATTGCCGTCCAGTGTTGGAGCCAGTGGACAGTAGTGCTAATGAATAATGCCTTCTATGTGGAGGATACCTATAGTCACACACACGCAGTGACTAAGAGATCAAATACACTGGCTAAAAAGCCTTAGGGAAGCATTATGTGTCTGAGGTCTGATCTATTGTCTGGGAGGTCAGATGAGTGTTAATGCACTCTGCAAAGATTACACTCCCTCTCTAATTGCTCCGACACTTCCTTAAAGGATTTAAACAGTCAGGAAAGGTGATGCTCCTTGTCAATTTTTGTCTTCTGCCTGCAGTCGAAGTTTATCTGTCTTTCCACTGAGACCACTAGATCAAGTAGCCTCGCCAGTGTCAAAGGCATAAACTCTGAATTAATAGTGAAAGCAAGGAGAGATGTTATTTACAGCTCCATTATGACTTGCTCTTTAAATACTTTGCATTCCATCTCTGGTGTTTACATTGTGAAAACAACAGCGTATTCGCGTTCAAAAAGGGGGGCTGAAAGAAATCCAAGGCTTCACTTTGACTTTTGATCAGGTTTGTTTTCATAATCTTTTCTCAATGACATAAGGGCCAGTGTGGCATTTTGCATTGAATTTATTTCCGTTAAAGAAGTAAAGAATAGTGGACTTCAGCATTTCCTCTGTGCTGCTTCCCACCCCCCAACACACACACACACACACACACACACACATACTCCATTCTGAAATGTTTATCCTGAAGTAAGCACGTACAAGACTGACCCACACGTAGGACCTGATAACTTTGTCCAGACCATCATTATAAATTTCATATGTTGTGCAAATGCATTTTTAAAAACCTCTCCTCTCTGCATTAAAGAATGCTTACTCATTCCTCTGTGGTGTCTGGAAGCTGAGATAGTAATTTTATCAGACTCTGTATCTCTTACATTGCTTTGATTTTAACTTAGTATTTTCTAAATGACACTCAAAAGCTTAAAGGAAGCTTTTACCAATTCTTCCATGATGGGAGTTAAGGAAATCCTGGGAATCTGTATGTTGCAGATGCGATATTGCGCTCCTTAAATTCATAGTCTGCCTTGCTATAGGAGTGGGGAGGGCAAGCTTGCATTTCGCCCTGAGCATATTCTGCCCACCATGCGCAGTTGCATCATTGAGAGGTAAGAATTCCTCTTAGATCTGTTCAAATTGCTAATATATGTGGCCTAGAGCCTGCAATATATTTATGTAGCTTCCAAAAGAGACTTGGGAGGATTCCCTGTAATTCAAGATGGTAGTCTGAATGATGGGTGTAGACGGATTTTTTTTTTTAAAGAAATCCTTATTTGTCCCACGGGATGTTCACACTTTTCAGCTGACGGCACTGTATTTTACTCATATTGTGTAAAGCTGTCAGTGTATGCGTTATGTGTGTCTCCTGAAGACTCTGAGCAGATGACGAGAACTATTGCTAGAGGGGGAAAAACACATTTGAATCAACATCTTCAGGAGAGAATTTCTCCAGTGTCTCTCGTTCCTGCTCCTATGTAGACTGTCCCTCACACTTCGTCTTATTGTATGTTCCCTTGCACTGTTGGTAGATTACACTGAATGTTTCATCTGTATATAAAAATTAAAAATTCAAACAAAAATCTGGCCCACATGAAGAACAGGCCCTTTGGGCATATGGTTCATTATGCATATTCGTTTAATTACTAAAACACTTGGGATGGCTTTCCTGCCCTTGCTCTCAACTGGCAAAGTTGGATCTCTTCTACTGCACAGAAAATGTAGCACAGGATTCTGTTCTGAAGGAGAAAAAAAGAAAAGGGGGAAAAAAAGAGCCTTTGAAGAAATTATTGGAATTCACCAAAAAGAGGTATGATTCTCAGTATGAAACCAATAGAAGTCAGAATCTCTCTCCTCTTTTTCTCTCCTGTTTTCGTCTCTTTCTCCCTCTGATTTCTACCACTGCCCCTGAAGGCTGGTTTTACTGTGGTTCGTTTATATGAATGCAAGCAGGGCAGGAATGTGAGACTAAGGGTTTGGGTTTCAAGTACATTCCCTCTGAGCGACTCAAGTCTCATGATGAAGCTGTCTAAGTTTTATTGGTTAGAAAGGCCGTGCTATGAAAGTGTGACTTTAATTGATTTTTCAGGGCAAACAGGTGGTGATGGTTTAGACATGCCCTAGTCTCAGTGCCATTCCTAATTCGGAGCGGCACATATAATAGCTTTATTAAAATAAACAGTCTCCTGGCTTTGCTTTTACCTGAACATCTGCCTCTTGGATTTTAAAGGGCCTTTTAAAATATTTTCATTCTGTGCTTAAATGAATCTGATCCTAAAAAAGCTGAGGAAGACTTTATTTTCTATTCATGTCATCAAACTTATTATTTCTTGTTTGAAAGGAAAAACATTAAAATTCACACGGCATCTTTAAATAGGATCATTGTTGTTTCAGGAATTTTGGTGGTTGTTTTGGGAACATTTACTTACATGATGCAACAGATTTTAAACATAACAGGCCAAAAATTGAATTCTTACTTGCTGGGTTTTGATTTGAACTATTATTTTGGTGAGCAAAAGATTGTTTGAATGTCAGTGGGGTGTGTGTGTGTGTGTGAGTGTATGTGTGTATGTATGTGTGCACATACATGCTTAAAGACCATATTTTGTGTTTCTTCCCGGTTTATAGTGATGTCTCAGCTTTGTCGGAAAGCTGCTTGGATTCCTCATCAAAATAAACTCAGGACTCCTAAGAGCATTTTTAAAGGAAAGGAAGATCCAAAGTTGGCATCAGTGTTGTTTTTAGTGGCAAGGATGTGTGGCTCTGATACAAGCACAATTTTCTTTTTGATTAAGCAAATAGGTAGTCTATCCAAGTAATGGGAGACCATCCAAGACATTCTTGATCCGATTCCTAAGGGAATTGTTCTTTGCTATAAAGAGCATCGCTCACTAACCCCTGTGGAAGAGTTCTTGAATTAAGGCACCTTAGTCTATTTTAAGCACACTGAACATGTAAAGAGCTACTGCAGGCTTAATGTGAACATATTGCAACCCTGCTTCTTTGAGTGCCAGAAATAAAGCTGCAAGTGGAGGAACTTAATACAGTGAACTGCTTTATTCCATCACTGCACTAATGCTAATTAGATACACTTGCTTTATTACTCAGAGCATTTTTCCTGTATTCATTCTGATCCAATCTTTCTGTGAATATGAAGGAGTAAGTCTTAAGTGTTCAGTTGAAGTTTTTAGTCAGAATTGCAGCCTGATGTTCATGTGACCAAAGTCGGGGAACACTTTTAGAGAATGCTTTGTCCACTCTGTCCGCTTTGTACAATTAGAGCCCCGTCAGACTTCTCCCACCGAGGGTACCCACGGTGCCAACAATTGCACCTCCGGAATAAGTGAGACACTTACTGGTACATTTAATGGAATTTTTTTCTTGACCTCCTCGAGATGCCCAGCTTTATGGGGAATGAATAAATATGTGATTTTTCCTCTCTTCCTTTAATCAGAGCAGATAATTTGCTGATGGCTTTGAAAGGTGTATTTACCAAAATCAGACTTTCTACTGCTCAATTACTAGCTTCGGCAAAAACGCATAATGAGAAACTTATTGTCTGGTTCTAGACCTGGAATTATGATCATTCTGGGTGAAAAAGCCAATAGTTGCAGCACATTACATACTTTGTCTCATTTAGTTTAGTGCTTTTCTACTTTTTAAAGTAGTTGTTCTGCCTTTATGAGTGGTGTGGGGATTTTTATTGGGCTACAGGTGATTGTTTGACTTGTTCCCATTTATGTAGAATCAAGAAATCAAGACATGTAAAGTGTAGAGTGGCCAGTAACATGATACAAACCTTAACATGATGGGATTTTAATAAATACTTTATATTTAAAAGAGGGAAAAGATGATGATGTATTTAGAAAGGAATGCATGCATAAATACAAGTTAGAATCATTTATTTTTCTGTTTTTAAAAAAAAATCCCATTATACGGTCAAAAGGGGAAAATAAATGTCAACAAAAACTCTCTGTCTAGAAAAATACAGTCTAAAAGTCTCCAATTTATATTTAATATTAGTATATTAAGGACTTTTTATGTATAGACTTCCTCTAAAACCAGAATGGAATAAGCTACATTCTTCTAGAAATGTTCAGCTTAGTGTTATTGTGACATTGGCAGTTTGAAAATTACATACATTGTTTATTCAAACAGTTACAGAGGATAATAAAAGCAGGGAACACATAATCCAGGTATCTTTCTGCAAAAGTATTGGGAATAAACTGTCAGTTGCGATCATTCTCACACAAAACTAGAACTAATTGATGAACTAACTCTAAGAGAGAAGGCAAGACACCTAGTTTGATTTAACTCGCAATGAAGTGACCAGATCATTCCATGTCTTGTAGAAATAGTCAAAGGCAATGCCAGATAAACACCCAAAGTGGTATATTCTGATGCCCAAGAAAATAGCCGGTTAATCAATGTTGATTTGGTAAACTTTCTATGTATGTTACTTGAGCATGATGTAGAGGCACAAAGGTTTTGTTAGGGGATGGGAGAAAAGTGAGGGTCAGAGCAGGAAAGGACTTTTCAGTTCTGGACCCAATCTGAGTTGAGGTTTGCCAAAGTCATTCTTCCTTGATTGGTGCTGTTTTCCCCTTACCTCCTTCTAGGTGGAGGCTGGACTGGGAAGGACTGGGAAAAACAATTTCTTACCTAGACCCAGTGGTTCCTTCCAAAGGTGTAAAATTGGTTTTCTGGTCAGTCCAGATAGCCTTTCATAATTTCCCTAGATGTGTTCACCATTTTTACATTATACTACTTTATTAGTTTTCTATTGCTATTGTAACAAGTTACCATACACATGAGTGGCTTAAGACAACACAAATTTATTATCTTACTGTTCTGGAGGTCAGGAGTCTACCACAGGTCTCACTGCACTAAAATCAAGGTGTTGGAAAGGCTGTGTTCCATTCTGGGGAGAATATGTTCCCTTTCCTTTTCCAGCTTCTAGAGGCTGCCCACATTCCTTGTCCCATGGCCCCTTCCTCCGTCATATCCAGCAAGGGCACAAGGTTCAATCCTCACATGGCATCACTCTGACCTTGCTTCTGCCCTCACATCTTTTCCGGAATTTCTTTTTCTGCCTCCACTTTTAAAGACCCTTTGATTACATTAGACTCAACCAGATAATCCATGATGATCTTCCTATGTTAAAGTCAGATGATCAGCAACCTTGACCCCATCAGTAGTCTTGATTTCTCTTTGCAGTGTAACATATTCACAAGGTCCGGGGAATAAGACGTGGATATCTTTGGGGTGCTATTATTCTGCCTACCACAACCATGCCTGTCTTCTACTCATGTTGCTTTCTGATGGATAAGGATTTCGGAAGCAAGCGTTGGTTCATTGCATAGAAATTAATTTAGCATACATTTGGGGGCAGGGGGCAAGAGTTTATATATTATGGACATTTAAACCTGAGAATGGCTGAGAGGACTGTAATTACAAATATACAGAAGTCACATGTTATTAGTAACTTGAGAGACTGTTGGTATTTGGCTTGCTCTATCTGCTTCCCTGTGCTCATAGTGTATGGCTGGAGGGTCAGACATCTAGGAGGAAGCTATGTTCCTCTCCACACAGCAGATCTTGAATATCAGAACCCCAACAGGGAGAAGAATGGATGGGCTAGTTCTAGAGGGCAACCAAAAGGGGTAAAGGGACAAGGAGTGACTTGAAAGTTTGTCCAGGACTCAGATGTAATTCCTGGTAAGCGGGTGAATGTTACTGGGCATAAGATCCATGGCATTTCCCCACTTGATTCCCTGCGGTTAATAAAAATACAAGCCATGTTTAAAGAACCAACAAAAGCCTATATTCTCTGTAAAACACCCCTCAGCATCCCCGAGAAAAGAGCTTTTGCCCTTTTTCCTGGGCTATTGCTGTTTCTTTCTAAAATTTTTCTCAGTTTCTCATTTCCTTACCCCATTCCTATAATTAAGGGTAATTTGCTATTAGAATTATCTAGTTAAATATCTGATCCTATTATTTTTATTCTCTTAAAAAAATCCATTAAAGACTTCTCCTTTAGTTTACGATCACATCTTCAACTTACTACCATGACATACAGGTCTTTCCACGAACTGGTCTATTGTTTTCCTTCTCAATGTCTTATTCTCTGTGTCCCTAGGAAAGTTCTATAATCAAAAAGAAGCTCATTCTTATTGCCCCTTAATGTTCACACACCCCCAACTCTAGTCCTAGCAACCACTTATCTATCTTCATCACCATAATTTTGTCACTTCACGAATGTCATATAGAAGGAATCTTATATTATGTAACCTTTTGAAATGCACTTTTTTTCACTCAGCGTAATGGCTTTCAGATCCATCCAAGTTGCATGCATCAATAGTTCATTCATGTCATGAATTTTTGAAAAATCAAAATACTGGGTAACATCAGACCTAATCTTACATGATGACAGTCAGCTGAAGTTGAGTAGGGGGTGGGCCCCTTGGAGAAGGTTTACAATCTGAGCGCACCCTGGTCCCCAACACTCCCTATGGTCTTACACCTGGGCTTCCTGTACTTTATATTTTACCCTGACCCCTGTGGGCATCTGGGTCTGTAACCCCTGAGAGTAGCTACCATTTCTGAAACTGATGTAAAATGAGCAGTGTTTCACACATTAATATATCTGATATGGGAAAACAAATTGTATCCCCCTTCTTAGATAAGATGGGGAAACAAAGTATCAAGTAGTAAGTTTTGACAGAGTTAAAAAAAACTCTGCATGTCCTATTATGTTTATGGAGTGTCTACAAATGTATTAGACCACAGATTTTTTTTTTTTAAACACTGTTGACTACAAAGGAATTTGTACAGGTGTGGGGGAGAGGTGTCAGGGGTCATGGGGGTGGGACTATTAGGAAGAATGCTGCTACTCATTTATTCCCAAGGCCGAAAATAGAGAAAGTGAGGAAAGCACACAGACAACTGCTGCTCAGGAACTCGGCATCACCCCAAAATTTTGTACCCATCATAGTTTTGGGGTGTGTGTGTGTGTGTGTGTGTGTGTGTGTTTGTATGTGTTGTTTGGTGGTGTCTTTCCTCCTTTTCTTCTTTATCACCCATCCTGGCCTTCCTCACTTTCAAAATCAGCTCTTCGTCCTTCATAGCAGCTGTAAAACAATAGAAGTGGCTGCTTGGGAGCGCTTAATTCCAAGGCTTTGGAAGGCATTCCTAGGTCAGTGCAAAATCATAGCCATTATTTCCTGTAGTATGTTACCTGCCATAAAAATTTTATTATAAAATATATTGTATATGCAAGGGAGTTGATAAAACCATGCACATACGTGTACATTTTTTTTTTAAGGAACTCCTTTATTTATTTATTTATTTGTTTGTTTGTTTATGGCTGTGTTGGGTCTTCGTTTCTGTGCGAGGGCTTTCTCTAGTTGCGGCAAGCGGGGGCCACTCTTCATCGCGGTGCGCGGGCCTCTCACTATCGCGGCCTCTCTTGCTGCGGAGCACAGGCTCCAGACGCGCAGGCTCAGTAGTTGTGGCTCACGGGCCTAGTTGCTCCGTGGCATGTGGGATCCTCCCAGACCAGGGCTCGAACCCGTGTCCCCTGCATTGGCAGGCAGATTCTCAACCACTGCGCCACTAGGGAAGCCCACGTGTACATTTTAAAGAATAAGAATCACTTGTTTACTTCCACTCAACTTAAAAAATGAAAATTCCCATTATTTCATTTTTATTTATTTATTTTTAAACGTCTTTATTGGAGTATAATTGCTTTACAATATTGTGTTAGTTTCTGCTGTATAACAAAGTGAATCATCTATTTGTATATATATATCCCCATATCCCCTCCCTCTTGCGTCTCCCTCCCACCCTCCCTATCCCACCCCTCTAGGTGATCACAAAGCACTGAGCTGATCTCCCTGTGCTATGCAGCTGCTTCCAACTAGCTATCTGTTTTACATTTGGTAGTGTGTATATGTCAGTGCTACACTTTCACTTCGTCCCAGCTTACCCTTCGCCCTCCCCATGTCCTCAAGTCCATTCTCTACATCTGCGTCTTTATTCCTTTCCTGCCCCTCGGTTCCTCAGAACCACTTTTTTTTTTTTATATTCCATATATATGTGTTAGCATACAGTATTTGTTTTCCTCTTTCTGACTTACTTCACTCTGTATGACAGACTCTAGGTCCATCTACCTCACTACAAATAGCTCATTTCATTTCTTTTTATGGCTGAATAATATTCCATTGCATATACGTGCCACATCTTCTTTATCCATTCATCTGTCGATGGACATTTAGGTTGGTTTCATGTCTTGGCTATTGTAAATAGTGCTGCAAAGAACATTGTGGTACATGTCTCTTTTTGAACTATGGTTTTCCCAGGGTATATGCCCCGTAGTGGGATTGCTGCGTCATATGGTAGTTTTATTTTTAGTTTTTAAAGGAGCCTCCATACTGTTCTCCATAGTGACGGTATCAATTTATGTTCCCACCAACAGTGCAAGAGGGTTCCCTTTTGTCCACACCCTCTCCAGCATTTATTGTTTGTAGATTTTTTGATGATGGCCATTCTGACTGGTGTGAGGTGATACCTCATTGTAGTTTTGATTTGCATTTCTGCAATGATTAGTGATGTTGAACATCCTTTCATGTGTTTGTTGGCAATCTGTATATCTTCTTTGGAGAAATGTCTATTTAGGTCTTCTGCCCGTTTTTGGATTGGGTTGTTTGTTTTTTTGATATTGAGCTGCATGAGCTGCTTCTATATTTTGGAGATTAATCCTTTGTCATTTGCTTGGTTTGCAAATATTTTCTCCCATTCTGAGGGTTCTCTTTTTGTCTTGTGTATGGTTTCCTTTGCTGTGCAAAAGCTTTTAAGTTTCATTAGGTCCCATTTGTTTATTTTTGTTTTTATTTCCATTTCTGTATGTGGTGGGTCAAAAAGGATCTTGCTGTGATTTATGTCATAAAGTGTTCTTCCTATGTTTTCCTCTAAGACTTTTATAATGTCTGGCCTTACATTTAGGTCTTTAATCCCTTGAGTTTATTTCTGTGTATGGTGTTAGGAAGTGTTCTAGTTTCATTCTTGTACATGTAGTTGTCCAATTTTCCCAGCACCACTTATTGAAGAGGCTGTCTTTTCTCCATTGTATATTCTTGCCTCCTTTATCGAAGATAACATAACCATATGTGCGTGGGTTTATCTCTGGGCTTTCTATCCTGTTCCATTGATCTATATTTCTGTTTTTGTGCCAGTACTATACTGTCTTGATTATTGTAGCTTTGTAGTATAGTCTGAAGTCCAGGAGCCTGATTCCTCCAGCTCCATTTTTCTTTGTCAAGATTGCTTTGGCTATTCAAGGTCTATTGTGTTTCCATACAAATTGTGAAATTTTTTGTTCTAGTTCTGTGAAAAATGCCACTGGTAGTTTGATAGGGATTGCTTTGAATCTGTAGATTGCTTTGGGTAGTATAGTCATTTTCACAATGTTGATTCTTCCAATCCAAGAACATGGTATGTCTCTCCATCTGTCTGTATCATCTTTAATTTCTTTCATCAGTGTCTTATAGTTTTCTGCATACAGGTCTTTTGTTTCCTTATGTAGGTTTATCCCTAGGTACTTTATTCTTTTTGTTGCAATGGTAAATGGGAGTGTTTCCTTAATTTCTCTTTAAGATTTTTTGTTGATAGTGTATAGGAATGCAAGAGATTTAAGAGCATTAATTTTGTATCCTGCTACTTTACCAAATTCATTGATTAGCTCTAGTAGTTTTCTGGTAGCATCTTTAGGATTCTCTATGTATAGTATCATGTCATCTGCAAACAGTGACAGTTGTACTTCTTCTTTTCCAATTTGGATTCCTTTTATTTCTTTTTCTTCTCTGATTGCCGTGGATAAAACTTCCAAAACTATGTTGAACAATAGTGCTGAGAGTGGGCAACCTTGTCTTGTTCCTGATCTTAGAGGAAATGGTTTCAGTTTTTCACCACTGAGAACAACGTTGGCTGTGGGTTTGTCATATATGGCCTTTACTATGTTGAGGCAGGTTCCCTCTATGCATACTTTCTGGAGAGTTTTTATCATAAGTGGGTGTTGAATGTTGTCAAAATATTTTTCTGCATCTATTGAGATTATCATAAGGTTTTTCTCCTTCAGTTTGTTAATATGGTTTATCCCATTGATTATTTCTGTATATTGAAGAATCCTTGCATTCCTGTGATAAACCGTCCTGTGTATGATCATCCTGTGTATGATCCTTTTAATGTGCTGTTGGATTCTGTTTGCTAGTATTTTGTTGATGATTTTTGCATCTATGTTCATCAGTGATATTGGCCTGTAGTTTCCTTTTTTTGTGACATCGTTGTCTGGTTTTGGTATCAGGGTGATGGTGGCCTCGTAGAATGAGTTTGGGAGTGTTCCTCCCTCTGCTATATTTTGGAAGAGTTTGAGAAGGATATGTGTTAGCTCTTCTTTAAATGTTTGATAGAATTCACCTGTGAAGCCATCTGGTCCTAGGCTTTTGTTTGTTGGAAGCTTTGTTTTTTTTTTTGTTTTTAAATTAGAACAGTTTATGCTTTTTTAAAAAAATTTTATTTATTTATTTATTTATTTATTTATTTATTTATTTATTTGGCTGTGTTGGGTCTTCGTTTCTGTGCGAGGGCTTTCTCTAGTTGCAGCGAGCGGGGGCCACTCTTCATCACAGTGCGCGGGCCTCTCGCTGTCGTGGCCTCTCTTGTTGCGGAGCACAGGCTCCAGATGCGCAGGCTCAGTAGTTGTGGCTCATGGGCCCAGTTGCTCCACGGCATGTGGGATCTTCCCAGACCAGGGCTCGAACCCGTGTCCCCTGCATTGGCAGGCAGATTCTCAACCACTGCGCCACCAGGGAAGCCCTGTTGGAAGCTTTTTAATCACATTTTCAATTTCAGTGCTTGTGATTGGTCTGTTTATATTTTCTATTTCTTCCTGGTTCAGTCTTGGAAGGTTGTGCTTTTCTAAGAATTTGTCCTTTTCTTCCAGGTTGTCCAGTTTTTTGGCATATAGTTGCTTGTAGTAATCTCTCATGATCCTTTGTATTTGTGCAGTGTCAGTTGTTACATCTCCTTTATCATTTTTAATTCTGTTGATTTGAGTCTTCTCCCTTTTATTCTTGATGAGTGTGGCTAATGGTTTATCAGTGTTGTTTATCTTCTCAAAGAACCAGCTTTTAGTTTTATTGATCTTTGCTATCATTTCCTTCATTTCTTTTTCATTTATTTCTGATCTGATCTTTATGATTTTTTTCCTTCTGCTAACTCTGGTGTTTTTTGTTCTTCTTTCTCTAATTGCTTTAGGTGTAAGGTGAGGTGGTTTGTTTGAGATTCTTCTTCTTTCTTGAGGTAGGATTGTGTTGCTATAAACTTCCCTCTTAAAACTGCTTTTGCTGCATCCCTAAGGTTTGGGGTCATCGTGTTTTCATTGTCATTTGTTTGTAGGTATTTTTTGATTTCCTCTTTGATTTCTTCAGTGGTCTCTTGGTTATTTAGTGGTGTATTGCTTAGCCTCCATGTGTTTGTATTCTTCACAGTTCTTTTCCTGTAATTGACATCTAGTCTCATAGCGTTGTGGTCGGAAAAGATACTAGATATGACTCCAAGTTTCTTAAATTTACCAAGCCTTGATTTGTGACCCAAGATATAATCTATCCTGGAGACTGTTCCATGAGCACTTGAGAAGAAAGTGTATTCTGTTGTTTTTGGATGGAATTTCCTATAAATATCAGTTTAGTCTATCTTGTCTAATGTGTCATTTAAAGCTTATGTTTCCTAATTTATTTTCATTTTGGATGATCTGTCCATTGCTTAAAGTGGGGTGTTAAAGTCCCCTACTATGATTGTGTTACTGTCAATTTCCCCTTTTATGGCTGTTAGCACTTGCCTTATGTATTGAGGTGCTCCTTTGTTGGATGGTTAAATATTTACAATTGTTATATCTTCTTCTTGGATCGATCCCTTGATCATTATGTAGTGTCCTTCTTTGTCTCTTGTAATAGTCTTTATTTTAAAGTCTATTTTGTCTGATATGAGAATTGCTACTCCAGCTTTCTTTTGATTTCCATTTGCATGGAATATCTTTTTCCATTCCCTCACTTTCAGCCTGTATGTGTCCCTAGGTCTGAAGTGGGTCTCTTGTAGACAGCATATATACGGGTTTTCTTTTTGTATCCATTCAGCCAGTCCATGTCTTTTGGTTGGAGCATTTAATCCATTTACATTTAAGATAATTATCAATGTGTATGTTCCTATTACCATTTTCTTCATTGTTTTGGGTTTGGTTTTGTAGGTCTTTTCCTTCTCTTGTGTTTGCTGCCTAGAGAAGTTCCTTTAGCATTTGTTGTAAAGCTGGTTTGGTGATGCTGAATGCTCTTAACTTTTGCTTGTCTGAAAGGTTTTAATTTCTCTGTCAAATCTGAATGAGATCCTTGGTGGGTAGAGTAATCTTGGATGTAGGTTTTTCCTTTTCATCACTTTATATATGTCCTGCCACTCCCTTCTGGCTTGCAGAGTTTCTGCTGAAAGATCAGGTGTTAACCTTATGGGGATTCCCTTGTATGTTATTTGTTGTTTTTCCCTTGCTGCTTTTAATATTTTTTCTTTGTATTTAATTTTTGATAGTTTGATTAATATGTGTCTTGGTGTGTTTCTCCTTGGATTTATCCTCTATGGGACTCTCTGTGCTTCCTGGACTTGACTGACTATTTCCTTTCCCATGTTAGGGACGTTTTCAACTATAATCTCTTCAAATATTTTCTCAGACCCTTTCTTTTTCTCTTCTTCTTCTGGGACCCCTGTAATTCAAATGTTGGTGTGTTTAATAT
Source organism: Balaenoptera acutorostrata (assembly GCF_949987535.1). NCBI lineage: Eukaryota > Metazoa > Chordata > Mammalia > Artiodactyla > Balaenopteridae > Balaenoptera > Balaenoptera acutorostrata. The sequence continues at coordinate 47,286,459 of NC_080066.1, forward strand.
TTTCCCAGTGGTGTCTGAGACTGTGCTCAATTCTTTTCATTCTTTTTACTTTATTCTGCTCTGTGGTAGTTATTTCCAGTCTTTTATCTTCCAGTTCACTTATCTGTTCTTCTGCCTCAGTTATTCTGCTGTTGATTCCTTCTAGAGAATTTTTAATTTCATTTATTGTGTTGTTCATCATTGTTTGTTTGCTCTTTAGTTCTTCTAGGTCCTTGTTAAACCTTTTCTTTTCTCCATTCTATTTCCAAGATTTTGGATCATCTTTACTCTCATTACTGTGAATCCTTTTTCAGGTAGACTGCATATTTCCTCTTCATTTATTTGGTCTGGTTGGTTTTTACTTTGCTCCTTCATCTGCTGTATATTTCTCTGTCTTCTCATTTTGCTTAACTTACTGTGTTTGAGGTATCCTTTTTGCAGGCTGCAGGTTCGTAGTTCCTGTTGTTTATGGTATCTGCACCCTGTGGGTGAGGTTGGTTCAGTGGCTTGTGTAGACTTCCTAGCGGAGGGGACTGGTGCCTATGTTCTGGTGGGTGGGGCTGCATCTTGTCTGTCTGGTGAACAGTGCCACATCTGGTGGTGTGTTTTGGGGTGCCTTTGAACTTAGTATGATTTTAGGCAGCCTCTCTGCTAATGGGTGGGGTTGTGTTCCTGTCTTGCTAGTTTTTTGTCATGGGGCATCCAGCCCTAGAGCTTGCTGGCTGTTGGTTGGAGTTGGGTCTTAGGGTTGAGACGGAGATCCCTGGGAGAGCTCTCACCTATTGATATTACATGGGGCTGGGAGGTCTCTGGTGGTCCAATGTCCTGAACTTCGCTCTCCCACCTCAGAGGCTCAGGCCTGACACCAGGCTGGAGCACCAAGACCCTGTCAACCACACAGCTTAGAAGTAAAGGGAGAAAAAAAGAAAAGAAAAAAGAATGATTAAAATAAAAGAATAGTAATAAAAGAAAAAGAAGAAGAGAGCAACCAAACCAATAAAAAATCCACCAATTATATCAAGTGCTAAATCTAAACTAAGATAAACATAAAAATTAGAAGCTAGTCAGTCACAAACAGCAAACCCCAAGTCTACGGTTGCTCCCAGAGTCCACCACCTCAATTTTGGGATGATTTGTTGTCTGTTCAGGTATTCCACAGATGCAGGGTACATCAAGTTGATTGTGGGGATGTAATCCACTCCTCCTGAGGCTGCTGGGAGAAATTTCCCTTTCTCTTCTTTGTTCGCACAGCTCCCGGGGTTCAGCTTTGGTTTTGGCCCCACCTCTGCATGTAGGTTGCCCTCAGGCATCTGTTCCCGCCCACACAGGAGGGGGTTAACGTAGCAGCTGATTAGGTTGCTCATGCTCACTCAGGCCAGGGGGAGGGACGGGTATGATAGTCGTAATTGGAATGCGGGGAGAGCCTGCGGTAGCAGAGGCCAGCGTGACATTGCAACAGCCTGAGGTGCACCGTGAGTTCTCCCAGGGAAGTTGTCCCTGGATCACGGAACCCTGGCAATGGCGGGCTACACAGGCTTCCGGCAGGGGGGTCGGAGGGTGTGGATAGTGACCTGTGCTTGCACACAGGATTCTTGGTGGTGGCAGCAGCAGCGGTAGCGTTTCATACCCGTCTCTGGGGTCCGAGCTGATAGCCACAGCTTGCGCCCGTCTCTGTAGCTCGTTTACGTGCTGCTCTGTATCCCCTTTCCTCACACACCCCGAAACAATGGTCTCTTGCGTCTTAGGCAGTTCCAGACTTTTACCCGGACTCCCTCCCAGCTAGCTGTGGCCACTAGCCCCCTTCAGGCTGTGTTCATGCAGCCAACCCCAGTCCTCTCCCTGGGATCTGACCTCTGAAGAAGCCGGATCCTCAGCCCCCAGCCCCCACCCACCCCGGCGGGTGAGCAGACGAGCCTCTCAGGCTGGTGAGTGCTGGTCGGCACTGATTCTCTGTGCGGGAATCTCTCTGCTTTGCCCTCTGTACCCCTGTTGTTGCGCTCTCCTCCGTGGCTCCGAAGCTTCTTCTCCCTCACCCCACCCATCCCCAGTCTCTGCCAGTGAAGGGGCTTCCTAGTATGTGGAAACTTTTCCTCCTTCACAGCTCCCTCCCAGAGGTGCAGGTCCTATTCCTATTCTTTTGTCTCTTTTTTTTTTTTTCTTTTGCCCTACCCCGGTACATGGGGACTTTCTTGCCTTTTGGGAAGTCTGAGGCCTTCTGCCAGCGTTCAGTATGTGTTCTGTAGGAGTTGTTCCACATGTAGATGTATTTTTGATGTATTTGTGGGGAGGAAGGTGATCTCCATGTCTTACTCCTCCATCATCTTGAAGGTCCCCCCCTCCCATTATTTTAGATTCCTTCCTCTGCCTCTTTATTACTGAATCCTTCTTCCCTCATCCCCAGAAGTAGTAGTAACACTGAATGTGTGTCATTTACTCATTGTGGTTTTACTACCTTTGTATCTACCTTGAATAGTGTAATTCAATTTTGTCTGCTTTTTTAAGATTTTATAAAGGAATTGTGTAATACTTTTAGGTCTTACTCTGTGACTTACAAATTAATTCACTCAGTATTGTTTTAGACCTTCGTCCATGTGGTCAAAATGTGACCTTCAAAAAAAATGTGACCTTCAGATATCTTCATTGTGTATGATATATAACTTTATGCATAAGTTATTTATCCATTCTACTCTAGAAAGGTATTTGAATTGATTGCAGGCTTGATTGGGGTTTTTTGTTTGTTGATTGGTTTGCTTGTTTTTCAGCTATTATGAAAAGTGGTCTTGTCAACATTGTACATTTCATCTGGCAGACATGTGCAAGACTTTAGAGCAGTGGCTCTCAATATGTAGTGCCTGGAGAGTAGCATCAGCATCACCTAGAAACTTTGCAGAAATGAATTTCTTGGGCTCCACCCCACTCCTGCTGAACCAGGAACTGTGGGTGGGGCCCAGAGATCTTGTCTACACCAGTCCTCTCGCATTTCCCATGCATGGTAAAGTCTGAAACCCACTGCTCCCAAGTTTATACCTAGGAGTAAAAATGCACATTATCTGATATACACATTCTGCTTAATAGTTAATGCAACCGTTTCCCAAGTTACTGAACCGTCAGCATCAAATAAAAGTTATCAGCGTTCTACATCTTAGAAAACTCTTCTCATTGTATGACTTCTAAGTTGTGTCAATCTCATGAGTTGTCGTACTTTGTTGTGGTTTTAATTTCCATTTTCCTCATTACTAATAATATATATAGGTTTGGGGACCTTTCCACTCCTTTTTTCTTCTTTTGCCTAATTTTCTTCCCCCCTCTACCTTTTTATTGATTTGTAGAAGTGTTTTATGTAATCTAGATAGAACTTCTTTGTAATAGAAATATCTTCTCCAAGTTTGTGGCTTATTTTTTTCCATTATATTTTTTGATGAACAAAATTCTTACACTTAATGTCAAATTTATTAATTATTTTCACTGTGGTTTGTGCATTTTGTGTCACTGTTGAGGGATCGTTCCCAGTCTCAAAGTCATAAAGACGCTCTTTAAATTTTTTATGGTTTTACTTTTTATATTAAATTAAAAAATCTGCTTGTGAATTGATTTCATTTTTTTATTTTGGGTACCAACTGATCCAGTACCATTTCTTGAATATTCTACTTTTCCTCAGAGATCTACAATTTCCACCAGGTCATATTGTAAATCAGGTTTCCTTATATAGGTGGGCTTGTCCATTCATTGGTCTCTTGTCTACACCAGTACCAATGTTACACAAGCATCACTTGAATTTAGCATTGTCCTTCCCAATTTGTTTTTCATCTTCAAGAATGCCTAGGCTCTTCTTGGCATTTTGCTCTTCCATGTAATAGTTAGAATTGACATGTTGTGTTTCACAAAAAATAGAACAAGACAAAGCCAATATGGAAAATGAGTCAGAATCAAAATTATTGAGTTAACTGTCAGGATCATGCCATTGATAAAGAACAGCAGAATGAAGCCAAATTAACTAGAAGTAAAAATAAGAGAAAAATTGGTGAAGTAGAATATGTGTGTAAAATAAAAAGGAATAATAGTTAAAAGCTGTCTCTTTGAAAAACTAACAAAATGGGTTATTCTTTCCTGAGAGTTTTCAATGTACAAAGAGTAAAGACACAAATAAATAACATCAGGCATTGAATGGGGAGATAATTCAGATGGGCAGAGATTGAACATATGAGGATATTATGAAGTTTTATGCTTAAAACGTTGAAAGATGTATGAAAGAGATGAAACCTGTACCACAGTGTATCCAAATGACTGAAAAAGAATGAGAACTTGAATGGTCCTACACCCACTAAATAATTGAATCAGTGGTTTAATGTCTTACCAGAAAACAAAACATAGGCCCAGGCAACTTTAGAGACACGTTTTTACCAAACATTCAAGGAGCAGATAAATCCTATATTATACAGATTCTTTTCAATTGTCTTCTGGCTGTTATCTTTTCCGTTGAAAAGTCAGTTGTCATTTTGATTGTTGTTCACTGTGGAGGAAATGTGATTTTTCTTTAAACTTCATTATATCTACTTTTCCACTTTCTTTTGGTCATGAATTATATGCAGTTTTACTATGAGATGCCTGCCTGTGATTTTTTTCCCCTTCATCCTATTTGAGGTTCTTTAAATCTGTAACTTCACAGCTTTTATATTAGGTTTTTGGAAATTCTCATTCAATATCATTTATAGCTTTTCCCCATTTCTCTCTTACTCTCTTTTTCTGGACTCCAAGTTTTTACATCTAAATTAAACCTTTCTAAATGTGCCATGTAGCTGCTTTTTTTTTTGGTGTATTTTGTCATCATGTTTATATCTGCTTTAAGTATAGGTATTTTCTACTAATACTCCAAATCACAAATGCTCTCTTTTCTGCTCTGCTATTAAATTCATTTAGTGAGCTCTTCATTTCACTTATCTTTTTTTAAAAAAAATTTCTATTTCCATTGGATTCTATTTCATAGACCCCAGTTCTCTGCTGATATTCTCCATTTTTTAAAAAATTTATTTATTTATTTATTTTTGGCTGTGTTGGGTCTTCGTTTCTATGCGGGGGCTTTCTCTCGTTGCAGCGAGCGGGGGCCACTCTTCATCGCGGTGTGCGGGCCTCTCACTATCGCGGCCTCTCTTGTTGCGGAGCACAGGCTCCAGACGCACAGGCTCAGTAGTGGTGGCTCACGGTCCCAGTTGCTCCGCGGCATGTGGGATCTTCCCAGACCAGGGCTCGACCCCATGTCCCCTGCATTGGCAGGCAGATTCTCAACCACTGCGCCACCAAGGAAGCCCCTCTCCATGTTTTTTAATCCATTTTTATGTATATATTAAGATGGTATATGTGTATATATTAATATACACATATGTATATTATATATTATGGCATAAATATGTATATATTAATCATGGCTATTTTAAAATTTATAACTGGTAACTCTTATATCTAAATAAGCTTTTTGTTCTCATTTTCTGTTTTTCTCTTGATTTTTTGGTCATTGTTTTTTAATCCTGACCATACCTGGTTATTTTTTATCACATACTGGATAAGATTTATTAAAACATTTTAGAGGATATGGAATATATTATTTTCCACAAGAGAGGATGTAGAGGAGGCTGTGAGGGTCTAGCAAGTCAGAATGATCCAGTCAGGGATTGAAATGATCCAAGGTAGGAAGGATTTCAAGTATTTTGAGGATTGATCTATTTCTGGTTTTACCCCTATGCTTAGTGCTTCAGGAGTCTTAATAAAATTCTGTAGTGTTTACTAGAGGCCTTATTTTTTAAGAGTCCTTAACCTCCAGTTTTTATTTCCCAACTCAGTGAGATTACCAAAAACTTTTAGTTCCCACTTTCTGCTTGGCCTCAACTTTTCATTCTAACCTCACATGCTTTAGGAAACAGTAAATTTCTCAAGGAGACATGCATGCAGAATGTCAGGCTTGCATCTCTGCTATTCCTTTCGTCCTTCAAGTCCTGGCTGCCATAGTTGCCCTGCACTCCAATTTTTACCTCCCTAGATTATTAAGATTGAAGCGAGCTCTAAACTGCTCCTGTGTGCTCAGTCACTTGTCTTACACAGTGAATTGGCAAAAATAAAACAAAATATAACAAAAAACTCTGAAGGAGTTAAAGCAAAAGCAAACTAAGATGTACCTCACTGCGTTTGTCTGTTATCCTTGATCTTGTCCCCTCAGGTCCTGGATGCCTTGATTCCCCTCAAATGTCTTCATACAGAGTTTGTATAGATTATTCAATTTTCACAGCTGTTTTGGGGGTTTCTGTTTGTTTTTTGTGGATTATTTTGTTTTATGCAGAAAGAATGAGAGAAAGCTTCAGCTTCATACTGAAAAGCTGAAATTTACATGTCTACTTAACATACAAGCTTAACAACAAGGGCGTCTTAGAATTTTTCAAATCAACCCATACCTCTCCCAGTTTATGGGCTTTTGCTGTCCCCTGTTTTACTACTAGATTGTCTCATTACACACAAATTAAACCTTTTTTTTTTTTAATACGTCCATGTTTATTTAGACTGGTATACACATTTACCATTGCTTTTGAACACATACATTCTCATGTTCAGCCTTTTTATACCAGGGACAATTTTCCTTCCCTTTGAAATAAATCTATTATATGTACTTTCATGAGGGTCTTTAGGTGATAAGCACTACTGGCTCATGCTTTTCTGGAAAAGTCTCAGTTTTACTTGTAAGACAATTTGCTAGGTACAAGTTTCTAAATTGAAAGACTGAAAGCATATGTATTTAAGTTATTCTACTCTCTCCTTGTTTCCCTTGTTGCATTGAGATATAAAGTCACTAAAATTGCTTTTTCTTCACAGTTGAATTGTCTTTTCTCTCTAGCTGCTTGTGAATGTTTCTACATTTTCCCCAAGTATTCTTCAGTTCTACCATGACATTTTTAGGCCTAAATTCTTCTTTATTTATCCTGATATGGGTTTTTTTGATCTTCCTATATGGTATATTTCAACAGTTCTGGAAAATCCTCAGGCATTGTATCTTCATATATTGCTTCCCCGTTCTCTCATTAACCCTTTGCCCCCTCAACACCCATCAGACGTATGTCAGACCTTCTTGTTTCTATCTTCCATGTCTTTTAACCTCTTACATATCTGTATCTTTGTTTCTCTCATCTACATTCTGAAGAACTTCTTTGGAATTATTTCTCAGTTCACTAATTTTCTCTTCAGCTGTTTATAATCTGTTAATTAACATAGCCATTGCATTTAAATTTTATCCTCTCCACTTTATGTTGTTCCTCACCAGTAATCCAGCTCAGATTCCATGGTCCATTTTAAAAATAATTTCCTTTCCTTCTCTACTTTCATTATACTTGATTAGCAACCTCAGGTAAGCATGGCTAGAGAAAAACATACAGTGCCTCCTGACAGTTATATTACATTTCTATGAGCCATTCTCTTTTCCTCTCTTATAGACTATTTTATAACTTCTCTTCTGTCCTCAAACTCTAATACCTTCTCCCTGTCCTCACTCAGATTGTGACCATGGTTGACACAAGTACCCATCTACTGCTATCTTGCCCTCACCATACCTACCTATCCCCCTACCAACATCTATGCCTGTATCCTCTGCTTTCCCTCCTCTAACTATGAATCACTGAATTGTTGCTTCTGAAGACCAGCCCTCCATCTGTGCACTGACTCCTGCTCCTACCCACTGTTTCAAAAATATTGTTCCAACTCTTCTTTCTTCTGTCTCCTACATCATCATTTTTTTCTCCCTCTCTCTCCTGTATTGTTGCTACATCCCCTTCCAGCTTCCACCCTATTTCTCTGCTCTTCTTTATATCAAACTGTTTCATAGAGTTATCTCTACTCACTGTCTATAGTTTGGCTGTTCTCTCTTAAACTCACTGTTATCTGATTTTTGTCTTATCACTGCAGTCAGCTGCTCATTTCAAATCGCCAATGACCAAGTTTCAGTGACTATCTTATTTAGAAATGTATTTTTGCCCTCTTCTTTGTTTATCTTGTTTTCTAGGACAGCACAATCTCCCAGTGTATCTCTTTTGCTCTGACTGCTCCTCAGTCTCCTTTTCTGGTTCCTTTTCATCTTCTCCAACCCATAAATTTGCACTTTTCTAGGGATCACTACACTTGTAGGCCATTTCTCTCTACTGTTACTTCCTTGTTAAAATTATCCAGTCTGATACCTTTAAATACCATCTGGATGCTGATAATATGCAAATTTGTGCCTCTAGCCCTAGTCTCTTTTCTGAACTCCAAACCTGCTATCCATTGCCTACTCTGTATCTCTGCAGGGATGTCTAATATGTGCCTCAGACTCTCCTTCTCCAAACCTGTTCTTTCTACAGACTTTTGTCTCCATTAACGAACCAATCCGGTCTTCCAGTTTTTCAAGCCCCACAACTTGGTATCATCCTTGATGATTCCATTTTTATCTTCTCATTCAAATTGTCTGCAAATCCTCTTGGTCTACTTTCTAAATAGGGTTACATGACCACTTTTCACTAATTGCACTGCCATCACCATTGTTCTAAACTACAGTTAACTTTAACCTGGATCATTGCAATAGCTTTCTAAATGAAACCTGTGCTTTTACCCTGCCTCTTTATGGTATGTTCTTGTGATATACCAGAGTGATCTTTCTTCAGTAGGAGTCAAATCATGTCCATCATAACCCTCTGACAACTCAACAACTCCCTTATAATAAACGCCAAAGAACTTACAGCCATGATTCAGGCCCTTTAGGACTGGCTCCTGTTTCTTTCTCACTTCTTCCCTTTCTAAGCCTCTTGCTCACTCTGTATCAGCCAAGGGGGTTCTTACTGTTCCTTGAACGTACTAGGCATACTCCCATTTCCGGACCTTTGGATTTGCTGTTCTTCTGACCAGAAACACTATTCACCTAGATTTGCACACTTCTCCAAGGACTTTGCCCACATATTGCCCTTCTCAGCAAGGCTGTCTCTAACCACTCTACTTATAATTGCAGTCCCAGCCCCATCGCCTGGTATTCCCTTTATTACATTCCTGTTTTGTTTTTCGTCACCCTCCTCATAGCCGTTCTTACCATCTTATGATGTAGAATATATAGTTTACTTACGTATCAATCTCATTCCTAATTCCCAAATATAATGTAAGCTCTATGAAGGCTGTTTTGTTTGTTGGTTGGTTGCTTGGTTTTGTTCACTGTTGTGTCTAGATCAGTGTGGTTCATGGTAGGTGTTCAGTAAATGCTGGACAATCAATTTATGCATGAAGTAAAACAGTGACAAAAAGATGGGGTTAGTGCGTTAGTGCTCAGGGTCGGGGTGAGGGGGTCACTTCAGAGTGAGGAAATGTTCAAGCAGTAGCTTCCTAAATGAGAGAAGGTTGTGTTCAGAAGCAAAATCCTGGACACCATTTCATCTCTTGGGGTCTGCAAATAGTGCAACATGACTAGGAATCTAGGATGTGTGGTGGGTGTTGGCTTATGAAATAGTCAAGAATCAGTCAGTTCAAGGAAGGTCTTAGATGTTAAACTATGAGGTCTAAATGTCATAAGGTAGGCCAGGAAGCAATAGAAAATATTATTCAGATGAAAGGGCATGACATGACCTGTAGGTGTTTTTTTTGGTTTTCTATTGTTTTGCTTTATTATGTTGGTACATAAGGCATTTTGGTTTTCTCTTTTAATGACAATAAATCCAGGTATACCTTATTGAGAAGGGGCTGCTTACTGATTTGTTGTCATAGAAATGAACTTGTATGTAGTCAAATTAAAAACAAATTTTTGCCTTGTTTTCTCTTTGTTTAACCCTTGAGTTTTTTGGATCAGAACTAGCACAGTTTGTTTCACAGTACTCAATACCTTTATTCTAAAATAATCATGTGTGTGTGAATCTCCCCCCAATCTGGGCCGGACACATACAGGATGGTTGTTCATAAAGACTGGTTATTTCAAGAGACACTGTTTTCAAATGTCTAGATTTAATCTTTAGTGTAACAAAAGAACTGATTTTCACAGTATTCTGAAAGGTGTGTGTGTGCTTCTCTTTCTCATTTTCTTTGTCATAGGGGCCACGCCAGTGGTTTTCACAGAAAGTTAGGCCCCTCTTCAGTATTTTTCAAACGAAACATCTTCCAACCCCTTGAATATTCATTCAAAGTCATTGGGCTTTAAAGCAGCAGTGCCTTAACCAAACTAAATCAACTAGCCCTTCCTTTGTGCTTCCTGAGATGCTGTTTCTCCATACAATTTTAACCCAGGAGTCTAGTAAGGAAGATGGATGTTTGGTTAATTTTCGTCTGTTTTTCTTCTAAAATAATCAGTTCCACTTTTATAATAATTTTATCTTAAGCCTTAATTGACTTTATGAGGTGATCTTGACTTCTTTATTCTATTCCTTAAAATTCAGTGTTTACTTGGGGATATAGGAATGGGTAACTTAAAACAGAGAGTAGATTTTCCATTAGCTGAAACTTGATATAGAAGTTTCTCAAAGATTTTCTACCACAAGTGAACATTTAATTTTGTTATTACATGCTTAATGTTTACATGCTATCTTAAGTTATGTCATTCTACTACAAAGTAGAGTAGCAATTTGAGATCACCTAGTTAATCTGACCAATGTTGGGTCAAAGTTATACTCTGAATAATGATCATATTGAGCGGCTCCCCAAATTTCTGTGGCATCCTTAGCTATTTATGAGAACAAACATAAAATAATCCATGATTTTGTATGAGCACCCCTACCATAATATATATATATATGTGTATATAAATATATATATATATTTAAATGAGGATCTTGATTCCATTGTTCAATTTCTTTTAAACATTATGAACAATGTGTAGGTCACAAATGGCAAATGCTAATTTATATAATCACACTTTGTATGTTTTTTTCATTTGTTTTAACAAATGCAATGTTTTTGATTTATTCAGAGACTTGATTTCATTTAATTGAGCTATTTCCTAGTCTTAAATCTACTCTCAAGGGACAGAAGGACAAAATTTTAAGATAATCTTAAATGAGTAAATCCTAAAGTATTTTGGAAAATAGCCATGCTATTGTATTTGGTATTGCAAGTTAACTACCTTATAGTGAGGCATCCTCTTGGATGTATAGAAGATATTTAATAATTGGTTGGTTGGTCAATTTTATCGACCACTTCATAATGAAACCTGAGAAAAATGTAGCCTGATTTGTTCTTTAAAACTGTTTGTGACATAAGATAATATATTTTTCAGCCCTACCTAAAGAAACAATACCTAGAGGATTTGTTCAAGAGATATGTTCGTCCATGGCAATGCTGACTAAGTTCCTCAATCACAGCTACCTTGGAACCACTGACTCCCTAAGATAGTATTTCTGTTTTTAGGTTTTCCCCCAGGAAAACACAAGTGTCTTTATGAATCATTTTCCCTCATCTGAGATTTGGCATGCTTATATTCTTCATATCTAATTTCATAAAAATTATGGCAAACACATTTTGGGGTAGAAAGTGAAGAAATATTTGTAAGCTGAAGATTTCAGGTAATTTCTTAAAGTTACATTTTTGGGGAAGGTTCAGATGGGGTCACCATTGCATCTGCATCATGGAACACAGGGAAACCTGCGTGGTGGGGTGAGAAGCTTCCTTGGTGTCAGAGAAATCAGGCTTCACTGCTTCCGACATTTTATAGGTGGTTCTGTTTTAATTCTGAGTAGTTGTTCCCTTGAATGGATATATTATATTCACTTGTTGGTGGACATTTGGGCTGTTGCCAGTTTTGTTGTTGTTGTTATTTGGAATGAAGCTGCTATGTTCTGAACATTTGTGCGCAAGTCTCTGGGTCATATGTTAAATATCTAGGAGTAGGAGGGCTTGAATTACAGAGGTGTATGCACAACTTTTTGAAAAACTGCCATGTGGTTTCCCAAATCAGTTATCATTTTGTATTCCTACCAGGAGTGTATAAGACCTCCAGTTGTTCCACATTGTCAACACTTTATATCTTGTCAGTTTTTTTTTTTTTAATTTTAGCCTTTCTGATATGTACTATTTCATAGGAGTTATTTGCATTTTCCTGATGGATAATCAAGTTGGATGTCTTTCCATGTGCTTTTAGATATTCATATAGATTTGTGTGTGTGTGAAGAGTCCGATCAAATATTTCACCAATCTTTACTGAGTTGTCTTCTTACTAAGTTGTAAGAATTCTTTATATATTCCAGATACATGTTCTCTTTCAGTATATGTATAGAAAATATTTTCTCCCATTTTGTGACTTTTTTTTTCATTTCTTAATTGTGTCTTCCAAAGAGCAAAGGAAGAATAATTTCAATGAAGTTTCCTTTTTCTTTTATTTACATTATTTTATTGTGCTTTTTTGTCCTAAGAAATCTTTGGCCTACCCTCCCGTATGCCAAAGGTTTTCTCATATGTTTATTCTAGAAGTTTTGAAATTTTAGCATTTACTTTTAGATGTTATGATTTATTTAATTTCTATATATGGTAAGTGATAAGGGTTAGTGATATTTTTTTCCCCCACACATATATCCAGTTGTTCCAGCGCCATTTGTTGAAAAGACTCTCATTTCTCCCATTGAATTACCTTGGCAACTTTCTTAGAGATCAGCTAATTACACATATGTGGATTCTATTTTCTGTTCCATTACTATAGCTTTATAGTAAACTATATTAAGTAGTATAACCTTTATTTTTTAAAATTACTTTGACTATTCTGTGTCATTTACATTTCAATATAATATTCAGAATCAGCTTGTCAATTTCTACAAAATTGGGATTGCTTGCATCTGTGGATCAATTTGTGAAGAACTGCCATCTTAACAATATTGAGTCTTATAATCCATGAACTAGTGGGATTTCTGTCCACTTCTTTATGTATTCTGTAACATTCCTCAGTAATATTTTATAATTTGCAGTGAAGAGATCTTGCTCACATTTTGTGAATTTTATTCCCATGTATTTTCTGGGCTTTGGTTCTACTATAAATGGAAAATCTTAAATTTTATTTTCCAGATATTTGCTGCTAGTTTTAAAAATAGAATTGATTTTTAAAAAGTAACTTTATACCCTGTCACTGCTGGATTTGTTATTTCTACGATTTGCTTTGTAGATTCCTTAGGATTTTCTATGTAAAATATCAGGTCATCAATAAAAAGAGACAGTTTTGCTTTCCTCCTTTCTGATACTTATGCCTTTTATTTCATTTATTTTCCTTTATTGCAATGACTAGGACATTCAGTCCAATACTGAATAGGAGTAGTGAGAGCAGACATCCCTACCTTGTTTCTAATTTTAGAAGGAAATCATGCAGTTTTCTCCATCATAGAATCATTTTGTCTGTTCTAGAACTTCAACTAAATGGAATTATACAGTATGTGCTCTTTTTTGTACAAGGCTTCTTTCTCTCAGTGTGTTTTTGAGATTTATTCATGTGGTTGCATGCCTAAGTAGTTTCCTTCTTAGCAAGTGTTGATTTTTTTAAAAGCAACTTCTCAAAGCATAATTTACATACAGCAAACTATAGCCAAATATGATCAAATACGATAACTGTAAGATTTTTGTAAGTGTCCTTTATCAGATTGAGGAAATTCCTTCCATTCATTGTTTGTTAATAGTGTTGAATTTTTTGTCAATATTTTTTTCCACATCTATTGAAATAATCAAGTGTTTTTTTCTCCTTTCTGTCAATGTGGTGAATTACATTGTTTTTTAATGTGAAACTAATCTTACATTCTTGGAACATCTTCTAGTTGGTCACACTGTAGTATATATTTTTCATATATTTCTTGATTTGGTTCGCTATTATTTTCTTAAGGATTTTTGCATCTTTGTTCTGTTGAATATTTGCCTGTAATTTATTTTGTTGTAATGGCTTTGTCAGGTTTTGGTATCAGGGTAACACTGGCTTCATAAAATTGGTTGTGAAGTGTTCCCTCCAACATAATGTTCTTTCTTCTTTGAATGTTTGATAGAATTCAACAGTAAAAGCATTTGAACCTGAATTTATCTTGGTGGGGACATTTGTTCAATTTTGTTAAGTTGCATTTTTCAATAAATTTTTCCTTTTGTTTAAGTGGTCACAGTTTTTGCCACAGAGTTATTCATTTTATTCTCATCTCTACCTTTTATACTTGCAATGTTTATTCTATTAACTTTCAATGTAATTATTGATATGTTGAATTTAGGTTACCATTTTATTATTTTTGTATTTGTCTACTATGTTTCTTATTCCTATTTCCCTTTTCTTACCTTTTAGAATTCCATTTTAATTCATCTGTTAACTTTTTATCTATTCTTCTCTGCTTGTTCTTTAGTGATTGCCCTAGGGATTAAATCCTGTTAGACTCAAATTGCACATTTGGTCACACCTGCTGTGGGTGGCAGCTTTGATCCCAATTCAGACACTGCTTTGAGTCTGCCCCGTGTGTGTGGTACAGACCATAGCAGAGTTCACATACAGAATTTGGGATTTTCTTTTGCTTACTCTCTCCTTCCAGTGTGTTTGTACACTCTCTGGTGGCCCTAATTGTCACTGACTCCTTTGCCTGTATCCTTCATTCAGAAAGATGGCAAATTTTTCTGTTGAGTACCAACTGGTACCATCTCTGCGTCTGCAGCTGCTTTTGAGTCAAAGGTGCAAAAAACGTTAAAGTGACTCCATGCACATCTGAGTTCTTTTCCCGAGGTTTCAACTCCCCTGCAAAATTAAGTAACTTTGTTTCAGACTCTCAGATAATTGGTCTCCTCTCCCTGCCAAGGGTTTCTATTTGTTTTTGCTAGAACCTGTTGCTAGGAAATTAATCCTTTATTACAGAAGTAGGAATTAGGCATTGAGTTTTTAAATGTTTCTGAAGGTACTAGTCTCTCAGTCTAAAAGAGTTTCAAGCCCTTTGAATATGATATTTAAATGTGGCTCTTTTTTTTTTTTGTAAAACACTCTGGGCTTACTTACCTATACCTGGTGGAGGCAAATATTATGGCAAATGAGGTGTTTGTATAACACAGCTGTCCCTCTAGTATTTGTTGATGTACAAGTAATTTTGTTGAAGACATTTTATAAATAGTTGATGATGAAAATAAATCAAAAATATGTTGTTTCCTATTTTTTCTCAATAGTTTTAAGTCAGCCTCTTTTTACTTGAAATTATATTTAGAAATTTAAAGGAACAGTAAAACCCCACTTATCCAGTAGATATAAATAAAGAAATAGTAATCCTTTAGAACACAGTTAAAACCTCTAATCCTAAAAGAACTTTAAGAACAGGGAAAGGGAAATAGGTAACAATGAGGAAAATCACTAGTTTTACATAGTAGAGAAGTTGCTGTACTGTTTTCTCTACTTTTCTCTATGTTGTTCATAATAAAACAAAACAAGACAAAAAAGTAAAAGAAAAAGAAAGCTTTAAAAAGCTAGGAAATTATAGGAAAATATATATATTATGAAATAATAAATAAAAGAAAGTTGATAAAGCACACCAAATTAATAGACTGGAAGACATCAGCAGTATAATAATTTGCATTGAATCAAAAAGTATTTCAAAAATTCTGTACTTATTAAAAAATGTATAGAGGTTTAGCACTAAAACAAAATATAATGTATAGACTGGGAGGCTAAAGAAAACTGTCATGATTTGCAGTTTATATGATTTTCCACACCACATCTCCAAAATGATATATTTGCAATCTCATAACAAGCAATAAGAGGGCTCAGAAATAATGGGAACAACATATAAATCAATGTTCCTATACCTAGAAGTAACCAACTAAAGTATATAAATTTGAAAATGACCCCATTTATAATAGTATCAAAAGTGTTGTTACTTACAAAAAATAACAAAACATATGTAAAATCATTATGGTGAAAGTAAAAAAGATATTTTGAGATACATAAAAGAAGTCCTGAGTATATGGAGAAATAAAGTCCTTATAATTCAGAAGATCAATGTCAGGATGTCATTTCTCTCTGAATTGACATATACATTAAAGGCTATCTCAATAAAAATTTCACCAATAATTTTATAGAATGTTTCAAATTGATTTTTAAATACATGTGGAAGGATAAAGGGCAAAGAACGATCCGAGATAATTTTGAAAGTGAAGTAATTGGGACTTACCCACTCAGATATCATCTGGTTACTAAACTGCCATTTAACAACATGGTCTTGGTGGAAGAAAAATAATATAATTCAGTGGAAGGGATGAGAGGGTCCGTAAACAACCAACACAGTCACGTGGGAAGCTGATGTGTGACAGAGGTGGGCATGTAGATCAGTGAGCAAAGTATGGATCCCTTCAGTAATCTAATTCTGAAAGTTGACTGTATTCAATATTTTGTAATAACCAATAAGGGAAAAGAATCTGAAAAAAAAGATATGTATGTGCGTATACCTGAATCACTTTGCTGTACACCTGAAACTAATACAACGTTGTAAATCAACTATACTTCAATTTAAAAAAATGAACTAAAAAATAAAAGTTGGCTATCTGTGAGGATGGAGTTCAAATCGGATGCTTGTTTCCAACGATAAACCAAAAAGCATTTGAGACAAAATAAGGAACACACACACGCACACACACACATACACCCACACACATACAATTACCTTTTGGAAGAAAACACAAGGAAATTGCTTTATCACCTCAGGGTAGCATATGATTTCTTAAGTAGAACATTGAATATTAAATGGCAGAAATGCTAAAGTCAAAGATTAATATGTTTGACTATATTAAAAAACAAACCACTGTTTCAACCTAAGTTTTCATTGATAAGAGAGTATAATGGAAAAATTGCAGAATATTCATTGGAATGGCGTACCATAGATCAGGTAAAATGAATATACTTGATTTATATATAACACCATCAATAGATCTATAAAACATAGTATTGAACAAAAAAATTCCAGAATGATCTCAACATTTTGATACTGTTTATGTTATTTCTAATATAAACCTTATGTCTCCTCAAGCGTCAAAGATTCACACTGATCATCATCTTGTGGCCATGTCGCCTCAAAATTGGAAGATTTTAAGATTTTTATGTATAAACAACAAGGTCCTACTGTATAGCACAGGGAACTATATTCAGCATTCTGTGACAAACCATAATGGAAAAGAATATGAAAAAGAATATATACATATATATATAAATATATATAACTGAGTCACTTTGCTATATGGCAGAAATTAACACAACATTATAAATCAACTAAAGTTGAAGTTTTTATCCAAAATATTTGAATTTTTCAACATTGGCAGCCTCTTTGAAAAGTAATCATTCTTTCTAGTTCAGATACACCTCACTGTTGGCAAAATTTGGCCTGTGACCAGCCTCTTCGTGACTTTTGGATTTTCCACGCTACTTCTCCTAAATTCTGGTACATTGAATCCAGCAGCAAAAAACTCTGAATCAGGTTGATAGGGTAATGAGGTTTCCAAATATGGGAACTCTATTCCAGAGTGTGACAGGCCAATTCATTTCTCTGTCTTCTTTATTCTGCTACCAGTTCTAAAACTGTTAGTCATCATGTGTGTATCTGTGTGTGTGTGTGTGTGTGTGTGTGTGTGTGTGTGTGTGTGTGTGTTTTAACCTATTTGGAACTCTATAGAGAGTCCTGGGTTTAATCTCCTTAAGTCAATGAATAGGAATTGAAGATTGCTCCCATCCTGTTTTTTCAAGCAGTCATTTGGTCTGTGTCTTCCAATCAGGTATTTTTAGTCACTGTCTGGAATTTTGAACTGTACATGATCCCGCTGGCATTATCGCTCCTCTTTGTCTACAATTTCATCAGACCTGCGAGGGGGAAGGTTGGCAGCATCCAGGACAGCCAGGTGAGCAAAGATTCCAATCATTCTGACATTGGACTAAAGAAAAAATGTGTTAGCAGTAAACCACCACCACCGAATCATGACCCGAGTCCACTGCATTTGAGGTTTGAGGAGCGACACTGCATATGTATTCATGTTACAGGGAAGGTATTTATCGTGTGTAATCTGGAGTCTTCTTCCTAGAGCATCTTGTGTTCCTGAGTCTTGGCCTGCCTTCTTAGCCCGAGTGAGCCATCTGGTTCTTGGTCAGCATTTCCATGCGGGCAGCACATGTCTGCGTGCCCATCTGGTTCTCCATAAGGGTCCTGGGAATGAGATTCTCAATCACTAGAGAAAAGCCTTTGGTGGCTCCTTGAGCCCCCTTCAGGGCACACGCAACTGGGAGGCTGCCTCAGGCCTCTCCCTATAATTATCCTGTGCAATATTCTCCTCTAGGCTGAAGCCTCAGGGGATGCCCTGAGGCTTGCCAACTCTCAGGGAAATCAGAGAGTGCATGGGCATGGGCCCCTCTGTTCTTGAGTGCCCAAGTTTTTCTTGCAATTCTCAAACTCACCGTGGTGTTAAAGGAGGCACAGGCAAGGCCTCTTCTCAAAGACATCCCCCAGCATTTACTTTCTTAATTTTTCTCCAGTTCTTCCTCCCCTACCCCTCTTATCCCAGCCCATAGAATCTTTTTCTGCTCTGGGTTAGAAGGAACTTGTATTTACAGACTTGCTTTATGATATAATCTTGGCATTCCAGATTCAAGAACCCAGTTTTTAAAACAAAAATCAAAGGTCTTGAGACTTGATAACATCCTTTAGAAAAATCACCTGCACGTTAGGTTTTCTAAGACTCAAAAGCTGACCATCTTCACCTATTTTTCCTTATAATGTTCTGATTATTTTAAAAAATTATCTCTGAAATAATGGATATTTAAGGAATGTTTCTGGTTTCATTTGGGATGGGGGAAATAAGTGTTATGGCAGGGAGTAAAACCTCAGACAAATTCCAAATTCTATTCTGTTTGGTTTTTGATCGTGTAGTGCAATAAGCATGTGCATATATCAATAAATGAGGGGCCTGAAGATGCTAGAACCAAGTAACAAATAAATAGCTTTAAAGTACAGGTCTATGTAAGGACTAAGTTTCAGAGGTACAGATGAGGGAAATTTTTACAGAGAAGCATCTGTTGTAAAAGTGCTGTCAACTAACATTTTTACAGTTTTAATCAGATTTTATTTTCCCAGGTATATATATGATGTATACGTTTATAGCGTGTGTATATATATATGTGTATGTGTACATGTGTATTTGGAGGCAGGTATATATATGTATATATATGTGTGTATGTAAATATGGGTACATAAGTATACTTGTGTGTGTATGCATATAAATGTGTATGTGCGTGTATGAAACCTTTTTAATTTACTAAACATTTTCTAATTTATTACCTAATTTAATCTTGTTAACATAACCATGAAGGAGTCAAGAACTACTGTTTTCATTTCATGTTTCATAAAGCTAACGTTCAGAGTGGCAAAGTGATTTGCTCAAAGTCACACAGCAAAAAACAGTGCTGGAACAATGTCTCCAGCTGAAGACTTTGTCTCAAGATGAAGACTTCTGACTCCTAATTACAGAGTTTTTTCCTCCCATAACACGTTTCATTGTATTCATTTTTATCCATGTGCTTTTATGAAACATGCTTGTTGCCATCATTGAATAGGTTAGTTCTCCAGCATCAGTAAGTATTCCACAGACTGCTAGGGAGCTCCTAGGAATTCTGGGCGGTAATACAGTACCAGCCCTGAAGAAATTGCTCAATGGTTTATGGAGGATAGCAGAGTACCTTCTGGATACTTCAGAGTTACTCCCTTATACAAGTATGATATTGACCATTCTTTTTTCTATTGGAACAATGGCATCTAATTAGCAGGCCTGACCTTTGCAAGGTTAAGCAGAAAGGTAAGCGTTCAAATTGAAAATAGTCCTTGGTTTTCTGATACCCAGCATTCTTTTGAAGCTACCAAATCATTGGATTGTGTACCAACACGTGTTAGCTTTTAAATGTAGCAGTGATATTATTCAAGTGTACCTGTTAACTAGCCGAGATTTCTAAATGAATCTGAACAAGACTCTGTGCAGCACAGCTGGTGATGGGGCCCCTGAACTAAAGGCAGTCCCCCCTTTAGTCCAGATCTGAGCCTTGAGTTTCCTTCCCTCACCTGCCCCCCACCAACCCTGAAGCCCAAGGAAGACAAGAATGCCATATAGAAACCTGTAGCTTATTCTTGAGATTGATTACATTCAGACTAATGCATTTTCTACTGTCTAATGTTTCGGTAATGGCCCCAGAGGAAAAGTGCAGTCATTCTAACAATGAGCCCAGCACAGACGGAGTATGGTGTTCTCAACCTTAACACAGCAGCTGCTTCATTTGTCAGACTCAGAACAAAACTGTTTACAGATAGTACAACTCCGCAATGCATTTTTAAAGCTGGCTGCCTTCAAAGGGCACTCCCCTAATAGCTTTATTTATACTTAACAGTTTTATGTAGATCATGCATATTGTTTACAACCTTGGCAAGGCATCCCTTAACTTTAAAAATGTCCTTTTTAAAGACGTTACAGTGTATTTTAAAAAGACTAGTGTTGCAACGATATGGGAAAACTTGAAGCATGAGTATGCATTTCATTCGTAGTCGGTAATTTCGGTTGACGTTTTATTACAAATTATGGATTTTCCTTGCAGGAGAGCACGGACGTCGATGAGGAGGAGGATGAAGATGACAAGATGGGTGCGCTCGAGAAAGGACACAAAGGGGTAACGTGACTGCTTTCAGTGTTCTAGCCGGTTGAGTCAAACTATATTTATATATTTTTTTACTACTATAGGGTGACCAGTATAGTGATATTCTCGTAATGTATAAAGGGTATCCCTTTTTAAGATTTTTTAAATGAGGATGAAAGGGGCGAAATATAAGGAATAACTGAAATGTTATAGAAGCATCCCTCTAGGAGGCCTGTCATTGGAGGCAAAGATTAGCCTTCCCCTTGGTGGATGAAAGGTAGATGAAAGGTAGCCCAGGAAGTCAAAAGTAAATCAAGTGCAATCGCTGTTCCTTTAGGCTCATGTCTGCACTCTGCAGGGTGGTCACCCGCTTCCGAACCTGTCACTTGCCCAGCTGTTGCTGGCAACGTTTTCAGCTTTACGTCTGTGTACATCTGTCCTTTCTCTCCTCCTGGGAGAATCTCTCAAATCTGCTGCTTTTTGTTGTCATTACGCTTTCAGACAAACCTTCTGGAATAAAATGAAAAAAAAAAAAAAAGTGAAATGCCAAATGAGTTGCTACTAGCTTCACGGCTGCCCAGTCCCCTAGAACCTATGGGTCTACGGGGCTGGGGTGATAGTGTGTAGAAGGCTGACAGGAGAGGAAAGGGGTGAACGGGGGAAACTTAAGAGTTAAGTATCCAATATAAAATGTCCAGAAAATAGAAACGAATTTAAAAACACTAGCTCCATGACACAGACAGCCTTAAAATTAATTGAGCGAGCCAGATGGTTTTGCCCATTTGAAGGATGCTGGGCAGATTACAAAGTAAATCTTATTTGTTGTGCTAAAATGATCATTAATAGCAAAGTAATAAAGTATAATTTTTTTAAAAGGGAATTGACCCTTTTTAGAATGAAGGTCCCGTGATGCAACTTTCTTCTTCTTCTTTTTTTTTTTTTTTTTATTAATTAATTTATTTTTTGGCTGCTTTGGGTCTTCGTTGCTGTGCGCGGGCTTTCTCTAGTTGCAGCGAGCGGGGGCTACTCTTTGTTGCAGAGCACGGGCTCTAGACTCGCGGGCTTCAGTAGTTGTGGCTCGCGGGCTCTAGAGCACAGGCTCTGTAGTTGTGGTGCACCGGCTTCATTGCTCCATGGCATGTGGGATCTTCCTGGACCAGGCATTGAACCCGTATCCCCTGCACTGGCAGGCGGATTCTTTTAATTTTTATTTATTTATTAATTTATTATTTTTGGCTGTGTTGGGTCTTCGTTTCTGTACGAGGGCTTTCTCTAGTTGCGACAAGTGGGGGCCACTCTTCATCGCGGTGCGCGGGCCTCTCACTGTCGCGGCCTCTCTTGTTGCGGAGCACAGGCTCCAGACGCGCAGGCTCAGTAGTTGTGGCTCACGGGTTTAGTTGCTCTGCGGCATGTGGGATCTTCCCAGACGAGGGCTCGAACCCATGTCCCCTGCATTGGCAGGCAGATTCCCAACGACTGCGCCACCAGGGAAGTCCTGCAACTTTCTTCTTGATGAATTGACGTGAGTGGCTTCTGAGTGATGTAACTCCTTGAACATTAAAAATAGTCATAGCTAAGCTAATGTGGATGAAGGGGTGTTTAACCAAAGGAAACACAGGTATTAATGAAATTATTTTAAACCTACATTAGGCATCATTATCAATTTCATTAACCAAAGTTTGGAAGTGAGGAAGATTTCTTTCTCTTGGACCAAGTCTGTGTAAACGAGCCACCCGTGGAAGGAGGATGTCATCCACCCTAGAGAGATAATTGTGACCGTGGGGCTTTGTCCCATCTGATACAGGAGACATCTAACAAAAAGGCAATGGATGAAAAAGTGGTGTCGATGAACTGTCAGGCAACAAATTGAGCCATGAAAGTCTAGACCAGTGTTTTTCACCATCTAACCTTCCATTGTGGTGCTTCAAGGGCTGTCTGGGGGCCTGGGGGTGTGGAGGTAGAGCCATTTGGGCTGTGCATCAAGCTTTTCTGGGCAAGGATAACTGAGTTGGAACTACAGCATCTACATGCATGAGCCTGGGAGCTCTTGCGCTCACCCAAGCACAGCCCTCCACGCAACAGATGCGTCAGCCCATCCCACACTGAGGACGTTGGCTGTGGGGTTCTCCATGTCTCCTCCAGGGCAATTCCATTCTTGAGATACTTTGATTGTAGTATGTTTGTAGGGCCTTTAATAACCCCATGTGGCCATGTTTGTTTTGCTTCCTCAATTTCATATTTCTGTGGAAACTTCTAGAGGAATGAGTCTGAAATGAAATGTTGACTTCTGTTTGTGCCTCTTCTGCTGAATACAAGCCTTCTATTGTGAGGGGATTTTGGCAAATTTTGCAGTCTTTTTGCACATCTCTTCACTCTCACTTCTCTAAGAGATGGGTAAACTAGAGCAGTTTTCAACTTTAAGACTTCGGGAGCATACGTCCACCTATATATTATTACACTTCATCATTTCTTCTCCACGTAGAGCAGCCTCCATGCCTGGGATGGGTCCCTCAAGCACACAGGCCCTGGGCCACTGCCCTCCACAGTGTGCTGACTCCAAGGGCTTCCCCACAGCGCCCTTCTGGCTTCTGTTGTGTGTTCGACATGACAGACGGGCTTCTGGGAACTGTAACACACCCAGTGAGAGATGAACTGTTTACAAATTATAAACACACAGCCGTCTCCTTCCAAACCAGAAGAGGAGAGGAACTCCCTTCTACCCAAACAATCCATCTTGAAAGTGACACTCCTTAATTGCCAGCACCCCTTCCCACCAAATACCATCATGGACGACTGTGGAAGATGAAAGCATGCTGGGGCCCCTTGGCACAGCTTCCTTGGGAGATGGACGCATTCCCATATTCTGCCTGTCTCTGATGCACAGGCCAGGACATGGTCTGGGGTCTGTCATCTTTTTATTGTCTGGAACAGGGATGGTTGTAAAATGACATCACTATAGCCTCTTGCTTCTTCTCATTGTTAAAAGTCCATGGTAAATGACCTGCATTTTTAGAAACCAAATTAGGCTCCACAGTTTTGCCGTCCTTTCTTTTTGTGGACTTTCAGTTACAATGTAGAACTTTCAGGTCACTAGTTTTTTGGCTTTTAGGAAACTAACTGTACAAACTAAACTTTGAGGAGAGATTTTTCTTTCTTATACCTGATGGCTCCACACAAGAAATTGCTTGTTACAAGTGGAGTTTGCTGGGGACCCCAGAACAAACAGATAACGGCTAAGTTCAGCCAACAGCAATCAGCTGACATTTCCTATTTGTATTAGATTCCATATGTGGAATTCTTCTATGTGGACCTTATTTGTACAGACGGATTACAATGAAAATTGCATTAATTTTCTACACAGTAAAGGTCAGTAATTGAAGCGTGAACCAAGAAACTATTGTGTAAAATGCTGTATCTCATATTTAGGAAAGGTCATGCAAGGCAATAATATCTTGTTTTCATTGCAGAAGGTATAAATACTTGCATTAGAGTTTCTTTTTTTTTTTTTCCAGCCCAACAATCACTTAGGTAGAATATTTCAGCATTTACTAGTAACATCAGGAAGAAAGAATCATAAGGGCATGTAATTAAAAAGAAAAAAAAACCTGCCTATTGCTATCATAAAGAGACTGCATTGTGATGCCTGCATTATGGGTTGGTTTGTTTTTAACTCGGCTGTCAGATATAGGACTTGAATCATCTGTTCTTTTAAGATTATCAATGAGTTCACAATTGCTTTACAGTGTTTGGGGGGGGTGGGGATCATCCTTTCGTGTCAGTTATGGGTGAAAAACAGATATGGACGTTTTCCTTTAAGAAAATAAGAAATATCTGATACGTTTTTGTTGATTGATGGTGGAACGTGGTAGAACATTTTATAATGAAAGGATGCAAATGAATATTATATCTCTATTCTCTTTTCACAAATTAGAATGATATTATTAAAATTTAAGTATATTTTAAACCATCAATCTTAGTTGTAAAAATGATTTTCATCCTACAAATTGATTAGTTCACTCATCACTACCCAGGCAGAGCCTTCTTAGAGAGAGAAGGATGTGGCGTATATATCAATATTTATTATGTATCAATATTTAGGAGTTCTTGTTGTAAATTAACCTGCATAGTCCTTTGGTTGAGTTGTTCAGGGCCAGCATACCTCATGCCCTGTGTTTTCTTGTTCCAGAAAGAGAAGATGATCTATAGTATCTCAACCAGGGAAGACTCGTTCTTGGAGGAAGTCTTACAATTTAATAGTGAGAGTAGTTTTGTTTATGATTCCTTTGTGCCTTAAGAATGTCAGAAACAAAGCAAATTAGTTTGATCAGTGATTTTTTTTGTAACTATTGACTAAGCCATGATACTTGAAGATGGTGTGATATTTTTAAGAAAATGAAAAGTCAGATAATATCTTTGAAAGGTTAACAATAGTTGAATACACACACATATTTTCAAGGCATATACAGTCTATATACAGGGCATGTTGTAGAGGACCTACTTATGGATAATTTTCAGGGGAATAAAGTAAATGGTTGTTCCGATGTAACTCCTTTTAATTTGAATTAATATTATATTCAGTGATGAAGTGATTTAATTGCTAACATTTCAACCGTACCATCTTACTTCCAAGACTTTAATATTAAAATGGATTCCAGCCAATTCTTAATTATCAGTTTATGCATGTTTTGCATGAAAAGGGATCGGCTTCCCTATTTCCTGCCGTCTTTTCTCTGAACCAATGACTTGCTCAAATCCCTTTTAAAAACTCAAACTTCCATTCTTAAAAATGTTTGGCTTCATTACCTTCAGAAATAATCCAGAAATGTTATTAATCTGACATTTGAAGCATTATTCAGCCTACTGCTACCAGGTTCACTAATAGCCCCAGTACTTGTGGATTTTCTTTGTGATTTCTACTGTAAGGATTATACTTGGTAGGTTACTCCCAAGTATTGTGAAATATGGTGTGCCAGACTATATAAATTAGATGGATTAGCCATCCTTTTATTAGCTAATGTGCACTAACTGGTGCTCTGATGTTATAGACTATACTACATCTGGATATTTATCTTGCCGTTGTCTAAAATTTTTACATTATGCTAATATAGAATACATTGGACATTGTATCTCAATTATCCACAAGTCATTATTTTTCTGAGGATAGTAGCCATTCCTACAAGAGGAATTTCCTATTGAAATCTGCTCTGTTTCAGTGTGGTTTGCCTTAAGTCCCAATTGTCCAATGAGTTTGCAAGGTAATTGATAGATAATTTGCAAAATAATTGATAGAAAGGTGGGGACATCACTTTTTCCTCAAGGGAATATAGTAATTTAAAGTAAGTAATAAATGACACAAAAATAATAATTTAAAATGAGACCATTTTGAGTAAGATTTATTTAAATGATTAGATTTATAAGATTATTGTTATTTGTAGAGTGTTTAGAATTTGCAGGCTGTTTTTGTATGCTTCAGCTCATTCAGTACTCAAAGTAAACCATTAAATTTGATATTATTTTCCCCATATGTGAATGAACTAACCCAGGTTAAGAGAAATGTAATAATGCATCAGAGATTTCCCAGCCAGGATAGTAGCGAGACTCAAATCCAGCCCTTTTGATCTAAATCCTGTTTATTTTGGACTATGTTACATTATTATGAAGGAAATATGTCATTAATTTATTGGTCCATTTTTCTGCATTATTATTGACAACCTTTATGGAGTGTTTTCTCTGTATCTGTGATTGCTACTTTCATCAAAATTTGTATACTACATTGGGTGTTAGCGATGCAGTGCCTGGGTGAGTCAGGACTGCTAAAGATGATGTTTGAGCTGAGTCTTAGGTGATAAATATTTTATCTTCTACCCCCCACCTCAAAGAAAACTAAAGGACACACAGCTAAATCAGCAACTGCAGCTTATTGTGTGTTTACCTATGGTAGTGACAGTTAGAGAAAACCATTAGCCCTGTTTGCCTTGTAATGGCATGGCATCTGTCATTTGGCTCAGAGAAACTTTTAAGGAAATCAATCTTCCCAGGGTCTAATTCCAAATAATTTTTTTTTCCAAATTGTTCCCAATTTTTCAAAAGTGTTTTATCAACATCTTCCTCATGATGATGTTTATTCCTTTTACTTTTTCAGCCCTCTCGTTTGATCCCTGATGAGAATCCTGTTGCAGGCCAAAGAAACATGTTGGTAAATACCAGTCAGTATGGAAGGAAGGGCTCTATGTAATGAACAGATAGAGCAGTTTATAACTACTTAGAAATGATACTGGTTCAAAATCCAGTCTGTTTCATATTCATTTCCCAAAGCAAAAATACTACTTGAGAAAGAAGTATTCTCCTGAAAGACTGCAGACTTTTCCCCCCATTTTAATAGCATATCATAGAGGGGGGTGTGTGTGTGTGTGTGTATGTGTGTGTGTGTGTGTCCGTCCATGCACACAGGACGTAGCTCATGGGAAGAACCCTTAAGGACAGTTCCCAGTGCATTAAGCCAGATTCCCAAAGAACAATTTTTAATCTCGTGTATCAGAAATATTACTTCTTGTTCTTTGTTATGACAGATGCTGAGAGGTTTTTTTTTTCCCTGCTAAATGCCACTCAATCTATTTCTGATGTTTATAATTCTTCAGGTTTTCAAATTGCAGGCTTTTAATATTCAGTGGGATGAAACAGACCAAACAGATTCCCATTTAAAGTCTAAAGTCGTATTTTTGCGTTGTCTTTGCCCTGGATGGTTGGCATTGCTGGGACGATCCTGAGATAGAAATTTTGCATCAATCCCTTGTGGGAATCCTGGGCATCCTGTGACAAATACTACTCAGTTTTTAAGCATGTCCCAAGGATCTTTCCTGACGTGGTCAATTTTCAGGACTAGCTCTTTGGTTTTGCTTAGGTAATTAATAGAGAAATGAGAATTTTTTATCCTGAACCAGAACATGTGGGAAAGATTTAAAGTAGCATACTGATTATATAATGAATTCTTAGCTGTAAATTCATTTTGATGGTGTTAATTCTCTCCCAGAGGCTCGAAGCTAGTTTATTGCACCTACAGTGCTATGCTCTTTGGAGACATTGGGGAAGCCAACAAAGCCTTGAAGAAGAAAAACTCCACTGCCTGACTGATTCATTTATTTATTTATTGGCTTTGTTCTTAAAGAACAACCATGTTACAACACAGGCACATTATTTGTTCTTCAGTCAATTGTCTCTAAAACTTAGCCACTAAAGACTCAGTGTTGTTTTTCTTTTTTTTTCTTTTTTTTTGACATTTTATAAACAAATGGACAATGAAAAAATGATGATCTTACATACATTTTACATAATAATATGCATTTTTAGGTTACAGATTTGGAGTTTGTCATTATTTTTCTTACAATTATTATTACAATTACATTATTTTTCTTACAGTCATTCTCTGTTGTATATAACAAAGCAAAGGAACCTTTTGAAATTTGAATTCTGGATCTGAAAATTTCCATGTTTTCATCTCTTCTGTTATATGTTATTACCTACTTGCTCATAAAGTAGGCCCTAAATCATGCGAATTTTACTTATGCCTTTGTGTTTTTTTCAAGTAATGAGAAGTAAAATCCATTCTTTCTGAATTGTAGGAATCTAAAAATATGTGTTCAGCCACAATTATCTTGTTCATTGGTTTAATCACACCAGTGGCCATCACTATTTTTATTACACATTTCCCTCTATAAATTAGAAGCCTTATATGTTAAGGAAAAATATAAGCACATGTGATAACAGTTTCCTTTTTCTGAATGAATCACTGTTACTCTTCCTAGGCAATTTGGTAGCAGCCACAGATGTAATGCTGTGTTTGCTAAACTGTGTTATCACCACATTCCCTGGTTCAATCTGAAATGTGTAAATAAAGCCAGCATGATGCAGATAGAACTGCCAGATGATCTTTCATACAACGCAGGGCAACATGAGTAGACTTGTCCTGGAAGATCGTTGCTTTTGAAACTTAAATGAACCCCAGGATTCTTTAAACTAGACAAAAGGTTATTTGTTCTTTTGTCTCTTCGCATTCTTGAAGGGCAAGGACGTATGTTTATGAAACACCTGGAGTGCACCAAATGCTTTGCATATGATACAATATTTAATTCTCCAAATACTCCAGTCAGGGTCAGGATTATGATCTCCCTTTTCCAGATAGCAGAATTGTGACTCAGAAACCAGTAAGAACTTGACATGATCACAAAGCTCGTAGATGACAAGACCCATATTGAACTCACTTCCCTCTGACTCCATAACCTGTGATTAATAAAATATGCAGGCCTGTGGAGTTGGTACATCTTAAGTTTTTTTTGTTTTTTGTTTTTTTCCCCCTAACTTTGCATCTGTTGTTGTAAACCCTGGTTACTCCAGCTCCTAGATAAGAATGAATGCATTTTATTATAATGTAAATTATGGTATGTATTTTATGCAAATTATACATAAAGTTTGCTAAAATGTTTAGCAAGAAAAGTTAAAAAATAAGTAAGAATGGAAAGAAATGTTTTTCCCCAAGTATTTTCAAAAAGTGTAATTTAACATACATTCTCATGAAAACTGGGCAAATAATACTGGAAATGAACAGTAGATAGAAATATGTAACTGAATGAAATGGCTAAAAATCATGTATTATATAGTGAGTCGAGAGAACAGAGATCCATAGACACCAAAGAAGCAAATGACAAAAAGAACAAGTGTGAGCTGAATGCCTACCTTGTGAAATGTCCACTAGAAAATGTCCACTCTTCCTCTGGACTTAATAGTCCTGGACTGGAATTCTCTGCCACATATATGTGAACATAGACAAATGTGGACATAGACACATCACTTAACCTCTTTGTACCTTGGTTTCCTATTAATGGGAATTCTAGTATCAAAGACCATATAACATGTCCATTGGTATACTGGCAGATATAATTAAAGACCCGTGAAATCAATAGTACATGTTTTAAAAGATAAAGTTTGCAGTGTAGAGAGTGAAAAGAACATTTGCTACTAGAATGATGAAAAGAGTAGAGGTGTGATGCAAATTGAAAGAACAAGACAGTAGTTGGTGTGGACTGGCCTCCCTAGGAAAGATTTCACGAAGGCCAGGAGTATAAGTTGGACCTTTAGATCATTCTGCTGGAGTTAGGAGGCCTGGAATCTTCCTTCTTACTTCTTACTGTTTGATAATGCTTTTTCAGTGAGTAAATAATAATAATAAATATAAAGAGTACATGTTTAATGAATAATCAAGTACTGACAATCCATTTCTCAAGATAATTGTTGACAGACTAACTGATGAATGTCTGTTCACATTTCCTGTCTACCACTGGGACCATGATCACATCACTGATACATGTAAACTTAAGTTACAAACCTGCTGAAGAGCCTTCAGCTGTCAATAGTTACTTTTAGAAGACTATTTCTGGAAACATGATGTTAATTTACACAGCCCAA
This sequence comes from Balaenoptera acutorostrata, assembly GCF_949987535.1. Taxonomy (NCBI): domain Eukaryota; kingdom Metazoa; phylum Chordata; class Mammalia; order Artiodactyla; family Balaenopteridae; genus Balaenoptera; species Balaenoptera acutorostrata. The sequence goes on from NC_080066.1 coordinate 47,316,508, forward strand.
AAGATGTGTTTACAAATCTCTCTGTGCAGCATGACTTTTCTTTTAGATCAAATGACTGTTCTTCCACATTTATCTCATCTTCCATTCCAAGGTTTAATTATGCATGTATGAAAAAGGGCAAGGTAGGTATTAATGTGTTGACTTCAATAGCATCAATATATTAAAATCCTTGTGAAGAGTCAAATGATACCAGTCTTATTAGCATGCCGTCAAATGATTCAAACAGAATATCAAATAAGTTAATTCTGAAATTGTTGTACTCATACAATGCCTCAATCAATGAGGCATGATTATTGCTAATTGAAAACTTTTCCAATACCCCGCCATGATGACTTGAAATTATGATTTTTTTCATCCACTATATGGAATCAAAATAAAGCTTTTGCTGGGGCTTCCCTGGTGGCGCAGTGGTTGAGAGTCTGCCTGCCGGTGCAGGGGACACGGGTTCGAGCCCTGGTCTGGGAAGATCCCACATGCCACGGAGCAACTGGGCCCGTGAGCCACAACTACTGAGCCTGCGCGTCTGGAGCCTGTGCTCCGCAACAAGAGAGGCCGCGATAGTGAGAGGCTCGCGCATCGCGATGAAGAATGGCCCCCGCTTGCCACAACTAGAGAAAGCCCTAACACAGAAACGAAGACCCAACATAGCAATCAATCAATCAATAAAAAATAAATAAATCTTTAAAAATAAATAAATAAATAAAGCTTTTGCAAGTTAATTTGACAAACAATGAAATCTCTGACATCAGGAATGCTATTGTAAATTTAGTTTAAACATTTAGCATTGAGGGTTATTTAATTTTGTAGTGATAATGTGAATGCAGATTTTGATGAAGCACAGCATCAGGGCTAATAAGATATTCATATAAATTGAAGGGGTCTTTGAAGCAGAAATGTACAATTGATAGATCATGGTGCCCTGATTATCCATGATCGCATACAGACAAGTGATAATGCACCACCAATTGAATTAGAAGCTGTAGTGCCCACATTTATAAATATTTTATGTATACAGAGTTGGGATAGCAACAGCAGTTTTCGTGGCAGAGATATGTTCAGATATAAAAATATACTTCTTTCAGCATGGCAGTGTGCACTTTGTTTTTGCTGCCAGTCATCCATCCATCAGTCTGATTTTAAGAATGTTTGAAACCTTTGAAGAACTCTCAGTCAACTTAAACATTCCCCAAAGCTATTGAACTCTTGTGAAAAAGAGAAATCTTTTAAATGTTTGTTGCATTTTGGTCGTATCAGTTGGAATATTTTTAATCAAAATTTTTGATGACTGATAATGCTAAGTAACTTCATCTTTGGAAGCCTTTAGTAGATGGAAGCGAATTTTACAAGAACTGGCATAAAAGATATTGAATTTTTTTTCTTTACAAAAGAAAGGGATATTCAGCACAAAGTAAACTGTGAGGTCAAATAGTTGACCTATTTGTGCATGATTCAGTGTTTAAGTTCTGAAGTTACACTTTGGACCAATCTCAATTTGTGGGATAAAAAAAATCTTTTGATTTTTAATAGGATAAATATAAATTCTACCCAGGAATGGAAGGAAATTGAGAAGCCATTAATTTTTCAGCGTAAATTTTGTGGAGAATCATAGAGACAACTTATTTAAAGTTTTATCTTGAAAAAACATTGACAGAGAAAGTTCATATGAATGGATACAAAATATCATGCCTTTGAAATTATTTGGGCAGAAATATATACAGATTTCAATATTTGAAATATAGAATTGAGAATATTCTTCATGTATCACATTTTTGCTGTGAGTTTCTCTCAGTGCCTGGAGAGAGAGTATTTTTGTAATTAAAATTATGGCCTACAGTAGAGTCAATTAAAGGTGTCAATTTAATGACCATTAAGTGCAATTCTGAAGATAAGTAAGAACAATTTTATGAAATATTATAAGTGAAAAGATGACATTAAAGAAGTACATTTTTTGGAAAAGTAATCTTAACATGGGACTATAAACAGATATAACTAGGAAACCAATTAAATATATGAATATGTAGCATGAATAATCATTCTTCATGTATCATTTTAAAATTCAGTTAATATAAGCACATCTCTTTTGTTCTAATACATGTAAAATATATTTTTTTAATTTTGAAACAATGTCATTATGAAAATAAATAAAAATGAAATAATTTTATAGATCCACTAATAAACCAAATTGTCAGTTGATAAATATTTCAAAAATTTATAATTCTGATTACTTTCACTCTTAAAAGTGTACAGATATGGTTCATAAATTATGCTGGTACCCTAGATACAGTGGAATTCTTTGGCGTAGTCTTTAAATGTTGAATATTCAAACTAAAACATCAAATTCATTGAAAAGTAAAAGAACATTGTGAGAATCATTTATTATTTTGGTGTACTAACTCAGGCTTTTTTTCACAACCAGAACCTCCGCATTTGGCTGTTTCATAGGGGAAAAAAAAAAATCAGTCAACTAAAATAGGAAATTTTTATGAAATTGAGCCACATGGTAATTTGAGTCATTTTCCAAGAAATTGTTTTGACCTAAACTCTACACTGTTGAGAAGAGGAAGCCACTTTTGCCCTTTGGGTCAAATTCCCTGGTGCTTTCAAATCCTCCTTTATAAACATGAATGCTTCTGTGGCAGACAGAGATGGGTTTTCACCATTGTGCCCATTAATAGATGTTGGTGGATTGCTGAAGATGAATTAAGTCGCTCTGGCAGTCTATCCGATTTTTGATGCAAACGACTTGAAGAATTAGAGTCAGTAAGAGAATAAGGGAAAGAAGAAATTTAAAATTAGAGTGAAAAAGTAAAAATGTCTTGTGAGTTTGACTTTGCAAGAGGAAGCAATGAGTATGACCTCTCCTTCTGTACAGAATGGCAGCATAAATGGGTACAGAACAGATGGTAGGAAGTTATTCAAACCAGCCAGCACCCTTACTCAAAAGGGGGTAGCAATGGTACATTCTAACCTCAGCCCCTCTCTTTGCTCTGTTTCTGCCAGTAGCTCCATAAACAAGGGCAGATGCAAGAAGGGAAATTTGTGCTTTTTGACATTTCAGCCATATTGGTGCTTTTACCAGTCACTGCAATCAGTATGGGGTGGTGTGTTTTCCTTCTTCCATCCATGGGTCCAGTTTGATGGAACAGAGAATACAAGATGAGAATGAATTTTTTTTCTTTTGCTGCAAAGAAGATTATTATAGAAATGGTCTCTTAAATTAGAAGATATTTGCTCAATAATTTAGTACAATTCTAACCCAAGTAAAAGATAGAAAAAAAATAAGTTTTGTTAGATTTATTTGAGGTTTTAGGTAGTATATGTTAGATGTGACAGCTACAGTGACCCAGCTAGGCCTGAGCTAAGAAGACACTAACTAAATCCCAGTTACAGTAGAGTTCATAAAGGAGCTAGAATATGGTATCAGAATATAAGAAATAGCATGAAAATGCCACTCTTCAGGGAATCATCTTTTCTCCAATATGGGAGTAATTTCTAAATTATTTTCATAAACATTAGCTACCTAACATGGTAAAACACATTTTAGGTTTTCTATAAGCGAAGTAAGGGTAATATTCTTAGAAAGCTGAATTCCATATACAAAATCTGGATATCCAACATGCCTTATTGTTACCTGCTGGAAACCTTTCTGAAGGACTAATGGGAGAAGGGTAAGTAAGCTAACCTTGTGAAGACAGAAGAAAGCAGGATCAGCCAATGGAAAGGACTGCAGAGAGAAGAAGCAACTCCACAGGGAAATGAAGTTCTTTTGTCTGTGGGGCTCCCCTTCATCAGCTCATGATATTGAGGTAGCGACATGCTTGTGCACTACAAGTGGTCACATCTCACGAGTAGGCAGGGATTTGGGGGAGTCAGTAAATAAGTTGTGAAAAACGTAAATTTATCTTCTGAAGTCACTGTTGGTAATAACCGTGCTATGATAATATGGCATAATAATTTCTATAGCAGACCAATAAAAATGAAGTAACTGAGTTAAATCTTTTATGTTTCTTAGGAATCTGAGAAAAAGGGCTTAATTGAAAGAATCTATATGGTACAGGATGTTGTCTCAACTGTTCAAAACGTCTTGGAGGAGATAGCTTCTTTTGGAGAAAGAATTAAAAAGTAAGTTCTACATTTGTGTTGTTGTGAAGTGAAACTGCCATCCACTAGGACAAACGAGGGTGGGGAGTCTTAGGGAGGATAGGATCAGAAAATGCAAAAACAAAGAAAAAACAAAAGCAACAGTCTTGGGCCTTTTAACTTTGATTGGTGTGTTCTTTGGGCTTGTCAATTTCACAGGGTGGTTGTATGGCCCAATTTATACCAGTTGTCCCAGCATAATTATTAATAGTGCCTCTATTCATTCTCAGAAATACTCTGGTTTAAGTGATAAACTATAGACTAAAAAATAGATTGTCCTATACAGAAATAAAGAAGGAAGCAAATATGCTCTAAAGGAGGCTTTTTCATCTGAATCACAGAATACAGTAAATGCCTTGAGTGAAATTTTTTTCTCTGTTCTCCAAAGAATGGTACCTAACTAGTAACATCACAGATGCAAAGATGTAAAGTTAATTCATCACATACATGGACAGCTTAGGACAGGGGTCGACAAACTTTCTCCATAAAGGACCCAAGAGTAAATGTTTTCAGCTTTGGACTATATGGTTTGTGTCACAGCTACTCAGCTCCCTTGTTTAAGTGTAAAAGCAGATAGTTGATATGTAAATGAATGGATGTGATATGTATTCCAATAAAACTTTATTTACAAAAACAGATGTCAGGCTAGATTTGACTCAGCTCCAACCCATAGCTTGCCATCCCCCTACATTAGGGCATAAAGGCTCAGTTCTCCAATGGAGTCTCAATTGAGAAAAACTATCTGTGATTCATGTTTTTATTTTTTTATTTATTTTGTTTTATACATTGTGAACTCTGTGTAACTTGGTCTTCATTTGATACCAATGAACAGAGCAGGTTTTTTCTTTCTTTTGAATTGTAGATGTTTGTTTCCCCTTTAAATACAGAGTTGTGTCAGCCATGTTGTTCTTTCTAAAGATTAATTAATACTGTTTCATATTTTACTGGCCATTCTAGTTTCTTTAAGTAAAGAACATAATATTTAGAAATTACATGGGTAAAGAAGAGACTGAAATTAGTGCTAAAAGCCAAGTGAAATTTTGTCTATCAAGATGCAGGGAAATCAATAAGTGGTGATTAACATCAGGAAATATAAACAGCTAATATGGAACATTCTGTCGTTACTGATGTTATTCCTCCATCCCTTATTACATGAAATTGCCCTTGAATGTCCATTTATTGTTGGCATAGCAAACATGTTTCTCTTGCTTTAAAAAAACAGGTTGAAAGTCATCTTCAAATTTAGTGAGTTTTTACTGAACTTACACATTGTTATTCCCATGAACAATGTCAAGAAAAATTAAAGAGCAGTAGGGGGCTTTGGTCATGTATATTGATATTTATCTGCTTTATTTCTCTAGGTTTCATATAAATTGAAAAATGATTCCTGAATGTACCCTCAAAATTGCTTAGCAAAAACATAAGTGACAGTAGAAAATAGTGAAATGATGAAGAGGGCATTTATAATTCTTCATTCACTCATTCAACTATCAGTGTTTGAGTTTCAGGCACTGGCTTGGTTTAAGAATGAGAAATGCATCCACAATAACAATGATAATAGAAACATCAACTAATGTCATGTACCAGCCAGATACTGTTCTAAGCCCTTTACACATAGCAACTTCTTTAAGGAGTTACTTAAAGAAATTGGATTAAATGATTCCAACAACCCTACAGAGTAAGGATTGTTAGTATCCCCATTTTACAGATGAAGAAACTGAAGTACAGAATGATTAAATATGAAGCCCAGATCACACAACGAGTAAGCCATGGATCTTGGGTTTGAACTTCCCCTCCTCACTTTACACTATAATGTCATTATCCTCTGGGGATCTATTCTCTTTCTTTGTGTGTGTGTGTGTGTGTGTGTGTGTGTGTGTGTTTTAATTAATTTATTTTTGGCTGCATTGGGTCCTTTTTTTTTTTTTTTTTTTTTAAAGTCACCTACTTTATTTATTTATTTTTGGCTGTGTTGGGTCTTCGTTTCTGTGCGAGGGCTTTCTCCAGTTGCGGCGAGCGGGGGCCACTCTTCATCGTGGTGCGCAGGCCTCTCACTGTCGTGGCCTCTCTTGTTGCGGAGCACAGGCTCCAGACGCGCAGGCTCAGCAGTTGTGGCTCACGGGCCCAGTTGCTCCGCGGCATGTGGGATCCTCCCAGACCAGGGCTTGAACCCATGTCCCCTGCATTGGCAGGCAGATTCCCAACCACTGTGCCACCAGGGAAACCCCTGTGTGTTTTTTAAAATAAATAATACTTTATTTTTAATTCATTTTTTTGTTGTGGTATAGTTGATTACAATAGTATATTAGTTTCAGGTATACAAGATAGTAAATTTTTATAGATTATATTCCATTTAAAGTTATTATAAAATATTGGGTATACTCCCTGTGTTGTACAATATATTCCTGTAGCTTATTTTATACATAGTAGTTTGTACTTTTTAAACCCCCGCCCCCGTCTTGCCACTCCCCACTTCCCTCTCTGTAGGAATCTATTTTCCAATGAGGGAGAAGAACACTAATAAGACAATTAGAATAGCATTGATGCTAGATAGAGGTTAGGTAGGATGCATGGGGAGGTCCTACATCCCAGGAAGGTTGTAGGAGAGAGAGAGAAACAAAGGAAAGTTCTGAAGAAGCAACAACTTATCAGCATCTCTGAGAATGAGAAGAGCTAGCTGGGCACAGAGTTGATGAATGGGGGCTTCAGTAGGTGGGCACCTTTGTGCAGAGGCTCAAAGCCCAAGACTGTGCTAGATACAGGGAGATGGAGGGGTGTCAGTATGTCTGTGCCACTGGGGATGGACGTGGCAGAGCCTGGAAATGTGGCTGGTCATGCAGGGCCTTGAGTGGATGGAAAAGCAAATGAAAAAAATTGAGTGAGGGAGGGACTGGCAGCAAAGAAGATAAGAGGATGTGGAGCGGGGGCCAGACTGCGGCAAGAAGGCCATGTCCTTTGGTAAAAGTATCTCCATGTTTGAATGTCTGTTAATAGACAAATGTAGCTGTTGTGTAGTTGATAATGGTCAAGGAACTGTGTCTGATGAGAAGAGGGCAGAGTGATTTAAACAGGCCCCCAACTCTACAGCGCTTTTGACGGCGGCTGTGCCCGACACAGCTGTGGTGGCCACGTCTGAGACGTATTTTCAGCCATGAACAGAGCACTGTTCTACCCAGCTGCAACACAGGAAGGCACATGAGGCTCAACTCCTATTAATTCTTTGGCCATTCATTATTACAGTGACCTTAAAGTTCCCACTGGGCATTCAAGTACAACGTCATGTGTAACTCTGTTGGAATTCCATTGTAATTCAGTGCATAAGGACCAGGAAAACTTTTACCCAACTTTTGGCAGCTAACAAATAAATAGACTTACATAAATCTCTCAGAGCAAGGCTTCCCTGCTACTGACAGCGAAGACCCTGGTGATTTTGCATTTACATGGAGTGAACGGTATTTTCTTTTCTCTACATTCTCTAATTACCTTCTTTCATTGTATACAGATTTCAAATGTATGCATGCATCAGGCTAACATTTGCTTAACATGTGGCATTTATATTATCCCAGGCAGCAGAGAGGGTGGATCAGAATACTGAGTTATCTTGTATGTCCTGTCATTATAGAGTGATGGCTCCAACACTTGTGTCCTTGAGTGGTGAGGGAAATCTCCACAGAGGAGATAGTGAAATTAAGGTAGACCTAGGACAGGGGAGTCTTCCCTGCAAATGTCCCAGAGTAAGGCTTAGAAGGCACATTCCTAGGAAGAAGAACTTCTTTGAAGTAATATTATGAAATACTAAGCAATGAAGATGACAAAGCAGGATAAGTGAAGTTTGAATGACGGTGAGCACGTGGGGAATGATAGATTGATGTATCTTATATTTTATCTAAAGTTACATGTTTAAGGGACAGAGAATGAAGGCAGAAAGACCAAGGTGAGGATAGGAGACCAGTTGTGAGGGGAGAGTTCACAAACTGGGGTGAAAACCATGCATGTATGAAGGAAAGCATCATGTGGGTAAATCACAAAAGAATGGTCTACAGGATTTTATGACCCTCGTTTCTGTTTCCATGGGTAGAAGAGTCAGAGGACTTCATTTTTCCGTGCCTAGGAAATGAGGAAAATAATGACTTCATTGACACAAAGGTCAACTAGTGGGGCACCCAGTTGGGAGAGGAACTCTAGGATGGAGTTTTCCCCACCTTACTGGATGTGGTCACAATAATTTCTGGTTTTTGTTTTGAAATTTTGTCAAAGATATTCTTAGGATGTGTTAGTGAACCTGAAGAGTTGAATGAATGAATGGGGATTCCTTGGATTTTTTCATTCATTGAAAGGTTTGAGTCAGGGATTTCCTATTTAGAATTTGGGGAGCTGCCAACTCAGGAAATCTGGGGATTTCTATGAAAATATTTAACAAATTGTTTAATTTTGAGATGGAAAGCTTTGATTTATCAGAGTTCTTCAATCTTGGGCCTTCTATGAAAGACAAGATACTCCACGGTAGCTGGAGTGACAGTCTAGTAAGTTTTTGAGTGTTAGTGCCAATATCTTTGAATTAAGTCCTCAGTCTTACAAGCAGGAATATTCAGGAGATTAAATGAGTAAAATGTGCCATCTTACATTTTCTGAAATGTCTACTATACAGACAGTGAGTGTAGGCTCTTGAGCCAACTCTCTGGATTCAGATCCCAGTTCTGCCACTTACACTGGGAGTAAGTGATTGGGGCCAATTATTACCTTTTCTGACTCAAGTTCTCATCTGTAGAATGGGCATAATAATAATTCCTACTTCATAACATTCCTGGATGAATTAGTGCCTATAAAGAGTTTAAACCAGTGGATGGCCTTTAGTAATCACATAAAAATATTAACGATTATGAGTATTATTTTTGGTAAATTGCTTTGACCTTCTTCCTCTGTGTCTTAAATTTTTAAAAAACTGTGAAACATTTAAACATTTTACCACTAAAACTGTGGGTTGCCGAGAGAAAAATACATGACTAACTGACTTGGCTGTTGGGAGGGCTAATCTGACAGGGTGTGTACGAATGTGTCTGGTACATATCTCCACTTTTAGCATCCAACACATAAACACACGTGACACACCATGCACTTGCACACAAGCAAATGATCATTGAGATCTTTATAAGGATTGCATTAATTGGGAAAAAATTGACATCTTGTTAAAATTTAAGTTTTCTAACATATGAATGTAATGTATTCCTTCATCTACTTAGATCGTCGTTAATTTATCTCAGTATTTGAGAGTTTTATGTATAAAAATTTGACACATTTTTGTGAGATATAGTCTGAAATACTTGATTTGTTTCATGCTATTTTAAAGGGTATCTTTTTTTTCAGATTTCATCTCTACCTGTTTGTTACTGGGATATAAAAGTGAAATTAATATTCCTACATTGACTTTGAATCTGTCAACCTTGATAAACTTAATTATCTTAATTTTTATATGAAGATTATTATTCTGGATGTTGTATTACATAAACATATCATCCAGGAATAATTTTTTTTCTTTCTTATTTTTCAGTCCTTATACATTTTACTTTGTTTTCTTGCTTTATTGTACTGGCTAGTAGCTCCAGTACAGTGTTGAACAGAATTGTTGTTAGTGAACATTCCTTTCTCACACACGATCTCAGAGAGAAAGCTTTCAACATTTTACCCTTAAGAATGTTGTTTTCTGTAGGTTTTTGTAAAGGTGCTTTATTAGCTTAAGGAATTTCCCTTTTATTCCTAGTTTGCTGAGAGTTTTTATCATGAATGTAGGTTGAGTTTTGTCAAACTTTTTATCTGCATTCATTGAGATAATCTTATGGTTGTTTTTGTTTTCTCCTATTTTTGTTAATGTGGTATATAATTATGATTGATTTTAAAATATTAAACCAATCTTACATTTCTGGAATAAACTCAGCTTCATCATGCTATCCAATCTCTTTATATATGCTGGGATTTTATTTACAATTTTTTTGCCTAGGATTTTTGCAGCTGTGACCATCAGTGAGATCTGATATATAGTTTTCTGTTCTTGAAAATTCTTTATGGTGTGAAGGTTATTCTAGACTCATACAATAGGTGGGCAGTGTTCTCTCTTTACCATTATCTGGAAGAGTCTGTGTAAGCCTGGTGTAATTACTTCCTTTAAGATTTTATATAATTTTCTAGTGAAGTATCTGGGCCTGGAGTTTTCTTTCAGGGAAGATTTTAATTAAATATTCAGTTTCTGTAGTATATATAGAGATCTGTTCAGCTATTCTATTTCTTCTCATATCTATTTCTGTAAGTTGTCATTTTCTAAGAGTTTTTCCATTTCATTTAAATTTTCTACTTTTTGACATGAAGTTGTTTATAAAATCCTCTTACTATCTTTGATGACAGTAGAATCTGTAGCATTGTTCACTTTTTTATCCTCAAAATTGTGTTTTCCCTTCTTTCTTCTTGACAGTCATTTATCAATTGTTAGTCTTTAGCAAGAACCATCATTTGCCTTTGTTAATCTTCCCTGTTGCCTGTTTTCTTTTCCATTAATTACTACTCTTATTTTTATTACTTTCTTCCTTCTAGTTTCTTTCAGATTAATTTACTATTCTTATTCTAACTCTTTAAGATGGATAACTAGATCATTTATTTTCAATCTTTCTGTTTTCCTAATGTAAGCACTTAAAGTGCTACAGTTTCCTAAATGCTTAGCTCCATGCCAAACATTTAGGCACTGATACTCATTATCAATTCACATTTAGTAAAAACTTTTTTCTAATTTCTATTTTTATTTCTTCCTTGCCAAGAAGTATATTGCTTAATTTCTAACAAATGGCCAACTTTTATAAATTTTTGAAAAGAAGGTTATTGAGTGTATTATTTTATATATATTCATTGATTAAATTTGTTGATGGTGTTCAAATCTTTTATACTCATACTGGTCTTTATTTTTGGTTCTTCTTGTATTAATTAAAGATGTGTGTTAAAACCTTCCACTGGGGTCATGGATTTGTCTACTCTTTGTAGTTTGATCAGGTTTTGCTTTCTATATTCTGAAGTTATGTTATTTGGTTTGCACATGTTAAAATTGTTGTATTTTCCTGTTGAATTGGATCATTAATCAATAGAAAGTGACTGATTTTAAAAATCGGCCTTAATGTCTTGTTTAACTAATGATATGGCTATACCGTCTTCCTTTTGGTGCTTTCTTCATAATACAAGTTTTCTATCACTTTCTTTCAACCTGTTTAGATATCTCTCTTGTTTCTGAGAGTCACTGTCTTTTACTTGCAGCATGTAGTGCATGCAAATTTAATGTGGTTACTGATATACTTAGATTTAAACCTGTGGTTTTTATTGTGTCTTTTTTGCCCTTGCTCTGTTTTTTGGGTTTTTTTCATTATTTTCTGTAATTTTCTTCTATTTTCCTCTATATATAAGCACCCTTTTGCCATTTTTTGTTGTTGTTGTTGTTGTTGTTACCCTAGAGTTTACAGCATGGCTTATTACCACAGTCTAATATTAATTGTTACTGTTATCATCTTCCCAGTCAATTCAGTCAGTTAATCTATGTTCCATGTCTCTTCTCTTTGACATCTTCTATCTTTTTGCTCTTTGTGATGCCTTCTAAGTACTTTCTTTGGACTATCTTGCACAATCTTATTTCCTCTGATATTTAAAATCCAGTTTAATCCATGCGTGGGGGTCTTAACTTTAATCACTGTATTTCTTTTTAAAGTTCTCCTTGCTTTGTTTTCACATCTTCTTGGTCATTTTCATCATCTCTTCCTTGACTATATTTTTCAGCCTCTGTTTTATGACTTCTAAACATTATTTATTTAACATATCTTTAAACATTATTATTTAACATATTGTGTTTGCTTTCCGTATTTGAAGTCTTTTGTTTGGGATTTTGCTGTTACTTCTGCTGGCTCTTACTCATGATGCTGTGTGTCCTTTTATATTTTGCAGTTTTAATTATGAACTCATATTCCTTGGATTTGTGTGTGTGTGAGGCATACTCAGATATCTGAGTTGATAGTGCATTTCCTTAGAGAGGATTATTGCTCGAGTCACTTTGGGGTGACTCAACCTGGGATCTCTTTTTTTAATTAAATTTTTTGCTGAGGCTTTTCAGAGTATACTGGTAGCATAAACTCAGATGATAAATCCTGGCACTAGCATCGTGACACACAAGAGAGTTCTCTGCATCCACTTATATATGGTGGATTTGTCCCTCCCTTCCTTTCTTCCTTTTTTTGTCTCTGTCTGTCTGTCTTTCTGTCTGTCTGTCTCTCTCAATTCATCCTTACCCTGAAAATGTAAGTTTTATGCAGTGTTCTTCTACTTGAATCTTCCTTTGTGGAGGCCCTAGGCTTTATCTTCTGCCCTCCTGTGCAGGTAACAGATGCAGAAGTTCAAAATTTCAATATTTGGCAGAAATTATTAGAGTGAAATTGACTTTGGAGGTTGGTAATCTCCAGAATTCTTGCAATATATTTTACACTCTGATGTTTTCTTATTTTTATGTCAGCCTAATGGTGGCTTTCTCTTTTTTTTCAAGGTATTAAAAATTATTTAGCTATTATTTAACTTTTTTTAAAGGCAGGTTTGCTATTTTTAGAAAAGGAGCCATAATGTATATTTCTTTATAAAAAGTAGTTCCATACATTTTTCATAGTTTTTATTATCTTCAAAATGCTACCTGATATAATTAGCTTTTTTCATATTTATGTCACTTTTGTGCAATAACAACAAGAAAAATGAGGCTAGCTAACATTTACTGAATAATTACTATGTGCCAGATATTGTTTTTAAGGGGTTTACATTTATTAATTCATTGAATCCCCTCAGCATCTCTATAAAGTAGAAAGTCATTATTCCCACTTTACAGATGGGAAAATTAAAGCACAGAGAAGTAGAGTACATTGCTTAAGCTCACCTAATGGAAAAGAGACGGGTGCATTGCTACCTACCTGTGGATTGGCATCCAGGATCTGACACTTACTATGTCTCTGCTTTAAAAAGCAACAACAACGAAAACAAAAATAGGGCACACAGATTGGTATTTGTTTTTATTTGTTTATTTCAGTTTTAATTTATTGATTTTATATTTTTATTTATTTTGATTATGTGATATACATCCATTATAAAAGTAATCAAACAGAAAGCTTCCTGTTATTCTCTGTAGCTCCATCTTCCCTCTTTCTTTCCCTCTCCCCCATCATATTGAGCTATCATTCACAGTTTGGAGTATATCCTCCAGAGGTTTTCTCAATATGTGTGTGTGTGTGTGTGTATATATACATACTTACATATTTCTGAAACTTAGTTTTTCACTGTATCTAGCTTTGAACCTCTGTGTTGAGGGCAAAGGTATTTTTGTGGGTGTTCTTTTCATATTCTCATTGTTTTTTAAAGCTGTATTATATTGCAGAGTGTAAATCTATTTAGTTTTTCCTCTTTATTTACATAAGTTTAGATATTTATTTTATTTAGATATTATCTTATTGATGATACTGAAGCTAATTTCTTTTTTAACTACTACAAACCATACTGCATCACACATTCATGTACTATCCCTGCGTCCTTGCGCAAAGATATTTGCAGGTTAAATTTCTTGCCCTGGCATAAAAGGAGCAATTGTGGCATCCATAACATTTTCTCAAATATTGTGAGGTTGCCTACTAAAAAGTTCTACTACAAATTCTGCTATGGAAGAGAATAGTCAGGAATGGACCTACAAATATGTAGACATTTAAAATAACATAGAAAGCAATATGATAAAGGAGTGGGGGAAATATTGATTATTCAAATTCTTGATGTCAAGTCACTTGACTAGGGGAAGTCTTTTACAAGAAATACCAAATCTAAAAATCAGCAGGGAAAAACATTGATGAATTTGGTCATGTAAAATACATAATTTTTATCTTTAAAAAATTATAAATGAGACTTTTTAAAAAGGTAAGAAAGCAACAAACTGGGAAAATGTTTGCAACAAATATGACAAAGGACTGATTTCTTTAGTATCCAAAGAGATTTTATTTGAGGAAAACATCAAAGCGGGGGAGGGGGATAGACAAATAGTAACTTCTTTCCTTTTTTTTTTTTTTTTTTGGAAACAAAACTTAAGATAAAAATTTAATATGAAAACTAATTTAACCATCTTTCACGTGTTACCAGAGCTATTGTAAATGCAAGTACCTGTTTAATTCTAGCAAAACTCTATGCTATAGGTATTATTATTATTCCCATTCTTTAGAGAAGAAATTATTTTTCAGATTGATTGAAACACTTTCCTCTAGTCACTCAACTTTTAGAGGTAGAGCTTGAACTCAAACCCATGTCAGTTTGCTTATAAAATCAATTTTCTTAAGCACTTCCCTGAACAGTTGCCTCTGGCAAGGAAATAAGCTGGATATCACTAAGAAACACATTAAAATGACCAACAATCATATTAAAATGCATTCACCTTTGCTTATAATTTAAAGAAGTGAGACATTAAATACACACACATGTGTACATAATATTGTATCTCTCCATAGGCAAAGATTTAAAATATTAATAACAATTTTTAACAAGAGGGTGAGGTATAACTGGATTGCTCTTATATTTTTTTAATTTGTTATTGAAGTATAGTTAGTTTACAATGTTGTGTATGTATGTATGTGTATATATATATATTCTTTTTCAGATTCTTTTCCATTATAGGTTATTATAAGATACTGAGTATAGTTCCCTGTGTTATAGAGTAGGTCCTTGTTGTTTACCTATTTTATATATAGTAGTGTGTATATGTTAACACCAGACTCCTAATTTCAGGCTTGATTTGCTCATCTGTAAAAGGGGGATAATCCTTACTTGTGAGCATTACAATCTAAATATATAAAAAAAATCTTAGGACAGTGGCACATATTAAGTGCCCAATAACTGTTATAAGCTGCTCTCCCCAAATCCCCTAACACCCACCCCCCCAAAGAAAAAAGACAACAGAAATAAATCTTTCATCTCAGTGAAGATGAAGGCCCAGAAGAAGAAATGCCCCAGACACTCATGAGCTTTCATCAGGGCACTGGATTTAACGATCACTTTCTAGGATTGTGCAAGGATTTCCACAGTACATTCAGTTCTACATCCCATATTCTAGATCTCAAGTCAAAGCAGGCAATAGATAGAACAAAAGGAGCCAAGGGCCTTGTGAAATTAATATACAGCAACATTCCCTACATTGTCTATGGGTTGGTGGTGTAATGGTTTATAGCCAGATGCTCCCCAGCCCATTTCAGGGCATTATTAACCTTCTGGAGTCAGTGAGTCTGGAAATTCTAAATATAAGTTATTAGAAAAATGCAAAAGCACTGTACTAATATACTCCCTTTTCTCAATATTTACTGGCAACCACGTGTTAATTGAGAGAGAAATATTGACTTTGAAGTGACCTAACTCGCCTTTCGTTTTGAAGCTCTGCATGCACAGGGCCACATAACAGTATTGCAGTGTTTAATCACTTTTGAGAGCCAAAGTCTTCTCTTCAGTACTGTAGGTTCCAGGAAGGCAAAGTCACCAAGATTCTGACAAGCCGAATGGCAGTTGGTCTTGTGACTTTCTCCTCAAGAATGTTTTTCCAGTGCCCAATCAGTTTGGCAGACTTTTATCTCCAAGTTTTGAGAAGAAACATTTCCAATAGACCTTTTTCATGTGTATAAACTAAGAAGTAAACATGGCAAAATGAATCTACAGCTGTTCTTGAGCATCAGAGAAAATGACATGTATGTGGTTTGTCTACAGCACATTTAACTGGACGGTCCCATTCCTTTCATTCCTGGCCTGTTTGATACTGGCAGTTGCCACCATCACTTTGTATTTCATTCCACTGCGGTACATCATTTTAATCTGGGGTAAGTTTGGCACGGTCCTTTTGCTAGCAATCAATTCCAGGTAAGAACCAATTACTCATTTTTAAAGTGTGGCTATAAACTTTAAATGTGCTCTTGTTGGCAGTTAAACATGAGATTAAGAAAAGTATTTGGGGAACAAAAACTTCCAGGACCTCCCTGAAAAGGCCAGTTACGTGAAGGATCAGCATAGATATTTATAGGCCTCTTGCATAATTGCAATCAAATAAAAATGTGATTGTGCATGCTATTTCCCTTTGGGCTTTCAGAGTCATAAATACTCTTGAATAATATACTGCTGTGGCCCAGTAACTTTCAGGAAACACTGTTATTCAGAGTGAGCAAACACCTGCATCTTGCCCTTTATATTATGTAAAAGTAGATCTAGCCACTGCTAGCCTGCTCCTGACACTTTATCTCCCCTGGAAGGAAAAAAATAACCTAACCCAATACTTAAATCCAGAAGCAGTGAGGTGAAAGGGAGGGACCCTCACTGACTACCTAACCAGTTCCTGAAAGGAAAGAAAAAGCTATTATTTACCAGGGGAATTGGTGAGCCTATATAAAGTTTAGCTGCTTTTAACAAAAGTAGAAACAAAAACAGCAAACTGGAAATAAATTTCAGGACTTGATTTACTACTCAAGCTAGCAATTGGAAAAATTACAAGCAACTTTGTGAATATTTGTGTCTCTTGCTGGGTGGGCGCTGGGTTGATATAAGGAGAGTGCATTGCAGTTAATTGGAGAAGCAATCAACCCTTTTCTGGAAGAATCTATCAGTTCTGGTTTTCCATTGCTCAGCTCCTGTGACCACTGCTCAGTTCTTTTTTTTTTTTTTTTTAATTTTATTTATTTATTTATTTATTTTTGGCTGTGTTGGGTCTTCGTTTCTGTGCGAGGGCTTTCTCCAGTTCCAGCGAGCGGGGGCCACTCTTCATCCCGGTGCGCGGGCCTCTCACTGTCGTGGCCTCTCCCATTGCGGAACACAGGCTCCAGACGCGCAGGCTCAGTAGTTGTGGCTCACAGGCCTAGCTGCTCTGCGGCATGTGGGATCTTCACAGACCAGGGCTCGAACCCATGTACCCTGCATTGGCAGGCAGACTCCTAACCACTGCGCCACCAGGGAAGCCCCACTTCTCAGTTCTTAACCATAGTTACTTCTAGGGATCTTCAGATGTTAAGAGAGGTTCAGAGAAGTTCCAAATGTAAGTGACTGTGTTGAGATGCATTCATCTTTAAGCAAAAGCTGAAAGCCTGCAAATGCCAGGGAGAGGGGGAGCTATAATATTTCTAAAACCATTAAATGTAGACCATTTCCAAAGAGAACCCAGGCAGAATCCTGCTGATGAGGAAGGCCAAACCTAGACATTCAGAAATGGGAAAAGTCATGGGAAAAATGGAATAACTCATAACATTTCAGAAATAGAATGATTTTGAGAGAGCATAATCCATTCATAATCCATTCTCTATTTTATCCAGAAGGTGAAAATCCTATTACATAAAGTCTCTCTCCTTTGTAACAAGCCCTAGAAAAGGAAAAGATATTCTAACTCCCTCTTCAGGGGTCCATTTTAATACTTGATGACTCTTACTCTTGGAGAAAGTCATCTCATATCCATGCTTAGTTTTTGTTTGTTTTTCTGTTGTGTTTTTCAGTTTTAGCACATTGGCCCATATTTGACCTTTAGGAAAGAGAGCATGGAGCTTTTCAGGGGCCCATTGATTAAGAAGGAATACGTATTTTATAAAAGCATTTCCCTGAATACTCATATACTACTGAATGTTATCTGTATAGATTGAATAATCTCATTCTTTCTTGTTTTTCGTTAAGTGTTAGTTTCTCAGTCCATTTGCTGATCACATTTAAAACACAGATCTTAAAACTGTTGTCTGACCCTAACAAGAACTTGATCCAAAATTACAACTATTTGGCCAGTGTTTTGCTCTTTTTTAAGTTGGTGTGAGTTGACGGTCAGCTTGTTAAATACTGTTGCACGTGATTTCTTCATCCTTCTGGTATATACTTGATTTGCTTTTCTGCATCTCTCCATCCAGAAAGAAGACTATACTATATTTCTTCCTTAGATTGTCAGTATTGGGATTCCAATCCATCTTTCAATTTACCCCACATCCCTTTGACTTCTCGTCTTATCCTTCAAGTTCTTGGCAGCTTTTCAACACCAACTTTTTGCATCTACTTAATGAGACACTGTTCTATTTATTGTTCAGCTTATGGATGAAATTATGAAATAGCATGGAGTTTAAGATGCTCTCCTGGATGAAAATAACCCTTTGATCTTTATGTTCTGTGTCTCATTCTTTAGTTTTATGTTCTAGACAGAGGTTTATAGTTTATTGATGAGCTTACCATAGATAAGCCTTGACTTATCACATGATCTGTTGCCTCTTCTCATCATGTAAAACCTGCCATACCATCATGGAATATATTCTGCCATTCTGTTAGGACTTATTCTTTTCCAAGACAAGTTAGTTATTAGCTAGCACAGATCCAGGACTTTCCTTTGCACATCTCTTACATGATCATATTCTTGGCAGAGAATTTATCATGTAGAAGAAGACAACTTTATACATCTTAAATTTCTAGTTTTCCTTTTAACCTTATTAAGCATCAAAAGACTATTTCTTATCCTAAGTTACTTACTCATTTTCATTGAGTCCTGAAGTGGTGGATAAGATCGTTAAATTTTTTTGTGCAATGTTTTTTAACCTTTTGGAACAAAATTTTTTAACTCTGTGTTCATATTTCCCTATTCTTTACATCCAAATAACATTTTTGTATAAGTATTTATTAAGTAGCACAATTATTTAACATAAGTCTATGAAAGCAGCCTAGTTTCATGATGGCTGTGGGGAATATTCCTTGACTCACCAACTTTATTGTAAGGTTTTAAATGGTGAGATACTTTCTTTCCTCTTTAACCGTATAATTCCTAGTGCAGCTACATATAGGTAGTAGATCTTTAGTGGGTACTTGGCAAATATTTTATGAGTGGATGAGTCTGCAAGTTTAATACCTGTGATCTACATAGATGGCATTTTTTGAGCTCACCACCTCTCTTATTTGGGAGTGTAATTATGAAAATTAAGTTAGAAGTGGTTTAAGAGGGAATTTTCTCTAGAAAACTGTATCTACTGAATTTCAGTCATTTGTTTGTTGTATGTGTTTCTAGAAGGCAAGGCACCTTTGAGGATTAGATCCCATGGAGGTTTTCTGTACCTTTTGAGAGGTTTCCCATATTCCTTCCATTCTGTTCTTCATCATAGATGCTCTAATTATACTTTTTCAGTTCTGATCTTAGCCACTTCTGATTTTCCCAGGTAGATTACAAACTCCCCAAGCCAGATTTTGAGCTTCTGGAAAGAAACTGTGACTTATTTAACTTTGTACCTCCATTTGATAGTACAATATATATCACATGGAAGACACTTAGTGTTTGATACAGGAGCAAGCAAGGACCCTCTGCCCCACCTCACCCACCCCCACCAATATTTTGCAGTCAGGGCTACATGCCAGTCACTCATAAAATGTTCTAATTCAGTTTCAAGTGTTTATTCCTTATTGACCGTATGTGCAAAGCAGCCATGCGATTTTTCCTCTCTCTTTCTCCGAGTGATTTATTTTTTTAACCAGAGGGCTCATTCTAGTCCACTGATCTATTCAATCTATCATCATTAAATGATAGTGTCTTTCCCAAATGTTAATCCCTTGGTATTTAAATCCCACTTTCTTTCTTCGGCTAAAAAAAAAACATAAAAATTCACAGCAGATATGCTCTACCTGCATTGTTTAGGTTAAAAAAATCTAAAGGTACATCTAGCATGCTACTGGAGAAACCCACCACTTCCAAATTTGGTATGTAGTCACATACCTGCCAGTATAAAGACTCTTCCATCACCACCTGCTTTGTTTTCTTGGCTTATTGACATCTACAGTAATGATGGTAGCTCCCTTCATTGTGGTGGAATTTCAGATTATAGAATCCTCTTGCCTTTGTTGTCCAATGTGATTCTCCCTTCAACCCAAGGAACTATATAATATAGGTCTTTATTATTCAAATTTTAATATAAGAAATCTAAGGCTCAGGGAGGTTAAGTAATTTGTCTGAAACTACAGCTGATAATATATGGTGAGACCAGAACTGGAAACCAGCTATTCTTGTTCCCAAACCCTTGTTCCTTGCCCAGTTGCCCTTTAAAGATGACCATGGGCTCTATGATCCCCTCTTGACACTTGGTTTTACACGGTAGATAATATGGTGGAATTACTGACATTTGAGCTTGTGACATCTTAAAAAAACAAGGTGTGCTTTTGAAGCACACAATCTGAGTTCCTTATAATTTTTAATCTAACAAAGTTTTTCAAACATAGACTGTCGGAGTGCTTTGTGGACTTCTTCTGCCCTTATTGGTGCATTTGAGCTACTGGGCAGGTTTATAATCTTCTCAGTGACTAATAATGCAGTGTTTTGATCAGCTGTGGTATTATCCCTGCCTGGCGGTTCCTTGTAGAGACTCCAGATGCGCACACTATATATAATTAACAATAGAAGATATATCTTTCCTCAATACGTCTTTGTCTCCCTTCATCATTTTGCTTTGTCTGTTTTCTTTTGCCAAAAAGCCCATGCTACAATTAAATGTCTTTAGAATAACACAGTGGAGAGTATTTTAAAGGAACACTGGGGGAAATTTTAGCTAGAAACATGAAGCTGCCTGTGGAGGTAGAGGGAAGAAAGGCATAGAGTGACTTTGACTTGAGAAAAAGGGGGTTATTTGCAGAAAGTCTTCCCCAGCCCAGTCAACAAGCACCCTTGACTTATGAACATGGCCAGCTCCCATTTGCCAAGCAGATGTGAACCCGACTCTCTCTAATGGAACTACTAGGAGTGTGGCATTGCGTCAGGGGTAATGGCTCGCAGAAAGTCCAGTTCTTAGATGAAGGCAAAATAATATTTAATGAAAGAAGAAAAACATCAAACCTCTTCTCTGTTGTGGACTATTGAACAGGTAAATGTTACCTTGCCTTCAGAGTTAAGAGCCAGTCAGGGTACCACCAATGTGAACATTCGTTCAGCATCACGGAGATTGACAAGGACTTCAGATACGGTCCTTGATAAACAAGCACTCTGTGGGCAAACTTCAGAAGGCCACCTTCTGCTTCTAAGACTTGGCACAAAGGGTTGACATTTAGTGAAAAGACCACATTTATAAGCTCTGGCTACAGGCACACACACCTCCAAGAAGCTCCTAGGAGCGGAGTAGGAGACAAAAGCTGGTGGAGGGGCGCCTTCCTCTGAAGAGGGAACCGTGGGCAGAGCTTGTCCTGGACGTGCCCACGTGCCCAAGGTGCCGCCACCAAGGACAACTTAAAACGTCACACCCCCTTCTAATTACCGTTGTCCTAAATCAGCCGCACCGACTTCATGGCCTAGCCAAACCCTCGCACCAGTGCCACGGTCCATAAATTAAGCTAGCAACCACAGTAAGATAATTTTCCAATAATAACTTTTCACAGTTTCCTGCAGCATCAAAGTAAAATCAACATGTCAAGTTCTGTTCTGCAGTGAGAGAAGAGAAACCTGTGAAAATGAGTTGGACGGGGGGCGGGAGATAGATTTCTTGTGGGTTCTTTTTAACAACAAAAAAACAACTCCCACCCTCCACCTCCCGCTGCTAGGTTTGGTCCAGAGCTCCCAAGCAGAGACTTGTTTGGGCTAGTGAAGGTCTTTTCCCATCTGGGACATTCATTTTCCTAGCAGAGCAGGCTGTTAATCAGTGTCGTCCAAAAAACCAGTGAGCTCCACAGTTTTAGTGTGTGTTTCTGCCGCCCTGCTGATGGGATTGTAATGGGATTTTCACAGCTGAAGAAGGCAAAGCCCCTCTCCAACGATCCCCCTTTCCTTCCTCCAAGAAAAGACATTTGTGAATGATTCCACATGACAGCAACGTGTGCATGACTTGAGGTCCAGTAATTGTTTTCACACTAATTTTTACTTGTGATTGCTTCCCCTCTCCCAGTCAGGTGAGTTTTTAAAGATAGATAGATGGATAGAGAGACATCAACAGACAGACAGAGATCTCCCGATATTTCTGTTTTTCAGGCATAAATAAATTTACTAAGAAGCTTCGAAATCCCTACGCCATCGACAATGATGAGCTACTAGACTTCCTCTCCAGAGTTCCGTCTGATGTTCAAAAGGTATGTAATGAACGCTCACCACCAACAGGGGCCCCGACCCTGAAGTCTGGCCTGCCCCAGAGCCAGACGAGCACAGGACTGTGCTTGTGTGAGTCATTGAGATAACGAATCAGAAAATCCTTAAAGAGGCCTGCCTTGCAGGGAGGTGGCAAGAAAACCTTTGTCCAGAAGCATGAGATGATTGGGGAAAATTATCCGGAAAAAGAGCTACTTAAGAATGATCTGGAACTCACACTGCGAGGCTGTAGTTCAGTGAGGTTTGCCCCTTTTCTGATCGTTTGCCTTCCCAAAAAGGATAAGATGGGCTCAGCGAGTAGGAGAGCGTGAGATCCAGAGCTGGGGGAGACTTGCTTATTTTCCCCCTCTTCCGGTTGGCAGGCATTCTACGGGAAGTAGGGGGCAAGAGGATTACCCTTTTGATTCTTCTTTGCCACGATTATCTCCTAGGCCACCCTCCTATCCCTTTCCCTTTGAAGACTTAAAGATGCTAAGGGCAAAGCCCCCACTTACTCTAATACACATAGAGGCAGAGACAGCATGCAATAATTTGAGATCAATC
Organism: Balaenoptera acutorostrata; assembly: GCF_949987535.1. NCBI lineage: Eukaryota > Metazoa > Chordata > Mammalia > Artiodactyla > Balaenopteridae > Balaenoptera > Balaenoptera acutorostrata. The sequence goes on from NC_080066.1 coordinate 47,339,318, forward strand.
AGAAGTATTATTCACAGGTAATGGTCACTTAGTCCAGCAGTGTCCCTTTTCTTTGGCTACACAGAGCTTAACCAAGGCAACAATACCGGAAAGTCCATAGAGCAGCCTAATTCAGGCCCCTGCAGATCAGTTTGCTATAAATCCAGAGGCGGGAGGACAGGCAAAGACCTCTCTAATGGAGAAGAGAAATCATAGAATAGGTAGATGGGGAGACAGTGGCATGAAATGCCATCATGACGATCAAAGACACAATCTTTTATTATCTGAGAGAATCCCAAATCAAGTATCAATTTCTAGGCCACTGTACCATAATTCATTTCCCGGCAGCTCCGGGTGCATCGCAGAGACGTAAGGCTGAAAGGCCCCAGAGAGTTTCTTTCCCCTTCATTCCAACTTCTAGAGATTAAAATAGACCTTGTGATGCTTTTTCTTTTAACCTTCATTTAATGATATAATTATCTATTAAAATGCATTCTATAAATATGAATTTCCTTGTTAACATTGCATTGCATGATTGTAAAATAGTAACTTGGCCCCTGTTTGTTTGGCCTTGAAGATTGGCAGGCGTGTCATCCCCTAGGGGACCTTCACAAGACACTCTAAAGAAAGCATGCTTTTTTCACATATCTGCTTTCCACCAAGTGTAGCTCAGTTTATGTGATGGGGTAGGATGTCCTTGGGGAGTTTGGCACAAATACTCAAAATAGTGAGCACATGTGGTCTGTAATGCAATACTTTAAATAAAGCCATTCCACCATCAGCCTATCAAAGCCCACACACCAAAGCAATACGACTGCAACGTACCATCACTTGAGTCACAATGTGAGCTTGTGCCTGCATCCTTGAAGAATGGAAATTCCCATCAAGCCCCCGCTAGGGATTATCTGTGCACAGTTTGGGCACCAGCCCTGAGCGAGGTCATCCAATTGGAGTTGGCGTGAATACAGAGGGATACAACAAAAGAGCATTTGAGGAAGATGTACAGTAAGCTAGTAAGATCTCTGTGTATCTCCAAGAGCACTTGCTAATAACACAGTAGACAGTTTGCCACTGGGGACTCCCCACATGTTCATATTTGTCACAGATGTTTTAGCCATTACATTGTAAATGAAATTCATTTATAAGAGAAATCTTTTATTAGTCTGGGGCCAGCATTAATTTCAACATTTCTGCCCCCTCTGGCAAAAGAAATGTATGTAATTGGCAGAGATTTTTTCCCCCAAGATTTTAGATATTTCTAAATGAATAATTCTTAGTAAGTTGCTGTATCATATACTAAGATAAACATTCCCAAGAGGCTGTTATTAAGCTCTTTTCTGGTTGAACACGGGCATACACAGAACTAAAACCATCTAGCAGTGCTGAGAGCAGGTAGAAACCCAGAAACCCATGCATCTCATTAGAAAAATCTGCTTTTAATATTTTGGTTTCAAGAAATGATGCATGACTCTTCAAATCCTTCCTGCAATTAATCCCTCCATGTTCCTGTGTTTAGAAAATGATTCATTACCTTTGAACCTTCCTTCCTTTGCCTTGGTGTGTCCTCGGGGAGCCATTAGCACACTGTGGTGAGCTAGGGTTACCTAACTGCCAGCGTCACGTCTGTCTGTTTTCACAGGTGCAGTATGCAGAGTTGAAGCCCGGCAGCGGCCAGAGCCCCCTTCGGAAGAAGCGCAGCGCACTCTAGGACACACGCCGACTTGGACGCCAGCACCCGATTCCGTGTTGGGTTGATTAGACCAATATTCTCTCTCGTTCAGTGGTATCCGTGGTGTCAGTCTGCAATGCGTGCTGTGTGGAGCCCTGTCTGTATCCGCCCCCTTCTTCGTGGCACAGATGCACGCACGTGTGTGTGCATCCATGTGCAGGGGCGTCCTGGTTGCATCTTGAGTCAGCCCAGCAAAAGGGAACAACCCAGAGACAGTAAAAGACTCACATCCCTTCTCAAATAGGAGCTAAAGCAAGGCTTCCATGGGTCTGAGCACCCTCCTTGAGAACAGCCAGGAGGCCACTTGGATTCGAGCATGACTTTGAACTCGTTTTCACACATCCAACAGATCCTCATTAAGATTCAGTTATTTTCACTCCCCACCCCTGCACTCCTTTCAGATGATTGTTCATGAGTCCGTTTTTTTCTCTGAGTTAACAAGTCCTTGATAGATAGTCACCATCCACGCAAATAATGTATATTATAAATAGATTTTTAAAAATAATTACCAGGATTAGCCCAGTTCTTTAGTGATCTTTCAGCCGTAATTACCAAAGACCTATATGTAAAATTTCAGTAAGCTGCTTGGTGCTGGATGCCAGCCTGCATCGTGGTCCGTTGCTGGCAATGGATGCCCCAGGAAGGCCCCAAGGGATCATTCACCCAAAACCTGAAGGTTTCATGAAAGTATGTCGTTGCCTCAAATAGCCATTTCTTCTGACTTGACTTTTTGCTTATCTCCCAAATAAAATCTCAATATTATAGCTTGAGAAAGAGGGGGAGGGGAATGACTGAATGAATTCTGAGAAGTGTTTTGAAAGATAAAGGCTGAGAAGCAAGGGACCAATGTATGTGGCTGCTTATCTGATTGTCATACTCCCTTCATTTGCCTGCGTTCTTAAGAAAGTAAAAATGCTGTAGCAATCCAAATGGATCTTTTGTTCCTGAGCAAAATAGGCTACACATAATAAAAATATATCTCAGAACCCCATTCCTAGAAAAGTACCACCTGGAAGTCTTTTTGAGTATATCAGTCTTCACCATTTCACCGTAACCCCCTGCAAGTAAAAATCCCAATTTTTATGCATATATAAAATGTATACAAATACCTTTCTGTTCAAATGATATTTAAGTTGTAAAGACTGTATTTTGTTGACACATACTTTGTATGTGCAGATTTATATATATATAATATATATATATATGTGTTGTAAAGAAAAGTTGAGGTAAAAAGATCTAATTGAGTTTTACTGTGTTTTTTTTTTTTTTTCCTCTCTCTCTCTCTGGGTTGTAATTTAATAATCTTCAAACAAAATGTTTATGAAAAATGCCAAAGATTCTAAACCTTATCATCCTGTGTCTGTTTTTCTTCATATTCTATCTTCCTGGGTTGCTTTCTGGCTGAGCCAGATTTCTGCATGATTTGATTTACTTCAAGTTAATGAAGCTGGCTGAAAAAGAACCTTGCAGAAATTATAAAAGCTCCAGTAAATCTCTGAGTTGTACATACAATAGATACCCAAGAACCTCTTTTGTTAAACCAGTTAATCTTCTGTGTAAACAATGCCTCATTGTCTCACTCCCAACTACCATCTAGTTTATCATAGTCTGTCATTTTGTAACGACCTAAGTCAGACATTTTTAAACAGACACGTGAGATCTGATCAGTCATTTGAATGAAAACTTTCAGCAGTAGAATAACCCCTTATTTATTTAAAAGTGGAACCAATACTTTATTGTTGTTCTCTTGCAATAGAATTTCAAAATGAAATAATTCGCCTGAAAAGAAGGCATCATTAGTTAGACTTATCTCTTCTGTAGTCCCTCTGGAATTTTCAGCATTAAGTTTAGGATACAAACAGCAGCTGGGATGCAAGAGCAAGGACAGAATCAACCTTTAGTAAACTGTATGGAAAACAATTGTTAATTGATTAAGTAGGCATGGGATGTTAAAAATGAATGCTATCTGCAAGTGAAATGTTAAGATTCCTACAAGTAGTCAAACTCGTATGAAAGATTCGGGGATGCTTTAGATTAAGTTTATGGATTATGGTTTCACAGTGTGATAATTAAAGATAATTTAGTAGGAATGTTGAAGTCTGGCCAAGTTCTCCTGGTTCTCTTCTCAAACCTCACACACCAGTTTCCAGTCCTTCTTGGTGTCTTACAGGCATCTCTTCCTCAGCAGTTCGGAAATTCAGCATTATCTTTCCCTCCATGTGTTCAGGACCCCTAACCCCACAGTCTCCTTCTAGCTTTGTTATTCCCCTTATTGGCGCAGGCATCTTATGGGCTGGGGGGCTCTTGGCATCCCTTTTTTATTCCTCATGCTTTTATCACCATCTCCCAACCCATAAAATCTGGTAGATCAGTGTTGACACATTATCTTGTCCGTTTATGTTTTGTACATTTCCAATCGCGACCACCCAAGGCACCGCCCAAGCTGAGGCCTCTATAACCTCTCACAAGTCAAGGTAGGTAATGGTGCCAATTACATTATGCCAGGTCAGTATTCATTCAGATTATTCTTTTCCCTTGAAATAGTTTCTCCCCAGTTTCTATCCAAATTAATTCTACCCTCCTTCAAAACTTTCAGAAGTCTCCTGCCCACATTGGCTTTCTTAGTTCCTTGGCTGGATTAGAGTCCATCTTTCTCTTTTGCACCCCGACATCTTAGATATCTTTCTGGCATCTGCCGTATTCTGCCATCGCTCATAATTACCAGAGGCCTTGACTCCCACTTCCCTCCACTGGATAGCCCATCCTATCTGGCATCTAATAGTCACTCAGAAAATACATGATTAACTGACCAGGTCATAGAGAACATTTCTTTCTCTGCCTTTTCATGTGTGATTCTCAGAACAGAGAGCTGAGCTGAATAAGTTAGTGTGGTCTATCCCAGGAAATAATTTCTTGCATTAAGTGCACACCTCATATTATGTGATACTACTTATAAGCTCTGGCCATGTTGATTATAAACTTTTAAATTAAACAGTGTCATATTTGGAGAAGTCCTTACCTACATATCAAAGGAAAATATAATGTTTATTTGTAGGTGGTAAAACAATTTTTGATTCTTTTTCTTATTATTTATCACTGAACAAACATATATTGAATGTTGATGATATACTTGAACAAAACAGATTACCTACATATCAAAGGAAAATATAATGTTTATTTGTAGGTGGTAAAACAATTTTTGATTCTTTTTCTTATTATTTATCACTGAACAAACATATATTGAATGTTGATGATATACTTGAACAAAACGGATTACATTCCCTTGGTAGAGCCAGGCATTAAACAAATATTTTCAAGCAATGGCATGACATTCTCAGATTCAGCTTTTAAAGTGATCATTCTGACTGCAGTGGGTACACTAGCAATTACGAATGACCAGAGAAGAGCCAGTTGTAGAGCTCCTGATAAGTTGATGTTTGCCTGGACTTTCAAATAAGGGCACTGGAAAAAGAAACACATATAAGTGAAATCAGAGAATGGTTAAGAGATTAAAGTGAGCAGGACTTCACAATTGCTTGACTATGGAGTGAGGGAGAGAGTAGATCAAGGATGGCACTCAGTCCTCTTGTCTCTGGGTCTAGAAAGATCATCTCGCCTTTTACCAAGAGAGAGGATTGTAAGAGCATCCAGGGGAAGAACTGCAGGAGCCCAATTTTAGATGGCGTTGAATTTGGGATGCTTGAGAAGCCTCCAAACGGGGATGTCTATGAGGTGACTGAAATGGAGCTAAAAGAAATACACTGAACTTGAGAGAGATACATTTAAGGGCCAACAGTCATAGAAGATGAATGAAGCTACATGCTTTAAGAGATTGAACTCAACACTCATAGTCATATATATATAAAGATTAGTCAGCTAAGACTGTAAATAGAAATAGAATTAAATAGGAAAGCAGTAAGCATGTGCTGTCATAGAATTCAAGGATAGAGCATGTTTCCAGAAAAGTGTGGTCGGTAGTGCTAAATGCCACTGTGATCACATAGATTGAGGACAGAATGATGACCTTAATGACATGGCAGTTTGGGAGGACCTTGGCAACAAGTCATTTCAGGGGAGTGGTAGGAGTAGAAAAGATTGAGGTTGAGACGTGAGTGGATGTCAGAATGTGGAGACTGAATGAAGGTAACTTTGCAAATTTCCACTGGAGGGAGATGAGGGAGAGAGGGCAGAGATTGGGAATGAAAGAAGGGCTACAGGATGATTGTAGTAAGAGGAAAAATTAGATGTGTCATGAACTCAGTATATACCCATCAGCTACAAAAAATTCTTCATGAGTATGAGATGGAGTTAACTATATTCATTATTTAAAATTACGTTCTGTCAAAACCCACCTCATTTATGTAGTCTTAATCTAACTTTTATGGCAACAGAATGGTTGAAAAATCGAAATAGAATATTCTCTGAAAATATAATGAGTAGTCAATTGAAAATTGAATAAAAGTTGAAGGGTGACTTCTCAAGAATGGCTTAAAGCACATTACCTCTTTATATAGGTCTCTTTGTATAAAACCTGCCATTCTGTTCCGGCATTTTAATGTAATAATTTACACAGGAAAATGGATAGTCAAGCACATCAGAACGGTTAACATTTTATAGCACTTATCAAATGCCAGATACTTTCTAGGTGCTTTAGATGTAATAACACATTTAATAATTTTTTGAAAAGCAACTATGATATTCCCTCTAAATACTTATTTAAAAAAAAAAAAAAAAAAAAAAAAAAACACCGATCTTATACAAACTCTCCTAGAAAACAGCAAAAAAGATTACACTCTTCTACACATTTTATGAGGCCAGGATAATCTTCATCCCAAAACTCAACAAGATGATACAAGAATGGAAAATTACTTACCAAAATCCCTCATGAATATAAATGTAAAATTATGAAAGATATATAAGCCTTTACACTGAAGAAAATTAATGAAAGGAAGAAGATATACAAATGATGGGGTTCATGGATTAGAAATTCAATATATTAAGATGTCAACAGATTGAATGTAAGCCTGGTAAAAATTAGAGGGTTTTTTTTTTTTTTTGCAGAAATTAATCAGCTGACTCTAAAATGTATATGGAAATACAAGAGTTCAAAACTAGTCAAAGCAATCTTACAGGTAATAACTCTAGCAGATGTCCAGATGTATTACAAAGCTATTGTAACTAAGACAATGTGGTATTGGCACAAGCGTGGACAAATATATCAAAGAAGTAGAAAAGACCAGAAGCAGACCCACACATATTTGGTAACCTGTGACCTAATTTATGTCAAAGGTAACATATTTGCAATGCATAGGGAAAAGACCTTTTTGGAAAATGATGCTGGGTTATTTTAGTATCCATGTGGTTAAAATGAATCTTGACCTCTTCCATATATAATTTACAAGAATCAATTCCATATGAGTTTGCAGGTCCAAAAGTGGATGGCAAAATAAAGATTTCAGAAAAAGACATAGGAAAATATTTTCACATCTATGTGATAAGCAAAAAGATTTCTTAAACTGGAGACAAGATGCTAATAATAAAGGGAAAATACTGTTAAGTTGTTGATCATTACAATTAATCTTTTCCTCAAAAAATATGACTGAGTGTAAAGATAAGCCACAAAGTGGGAGAAGATATGTAATCTCTATATGTAAACTGACGAAGGATTCTTATCCGGAATACATAAAGAATTTCTACAATGAAAAGGCCTATAACCCAGTAGAAAAATGGGCAAAAGACTTGAACAGGCACTGTACAAATGAGCCTATCCAAATGGCCAGCAAATATATAAAAAGGTGCTTAACATCATTAGTCATCAGGCAAATGGAAACTGAAATCACAAAATGATACGATTGCACAAAGCCAGAATAACTAAAGTAGGAAAGTCAATATTAAGCATTATCAAGAATATGGGAAAAAAATTCTCATACTTGCTGGTGGGTGGGAACATAAATTGGTACAACCACTTTGGAAAACTGGTTGGCAGTATCTATTAAAGCTGGCTATATGAATACCCTATGACCCTTCCCCCAGGTTTACTCTTAGGTTTATAACCAATAGATATGTACATGTCAATAAAAGGCATGCCCGAGAATATTTGTAGCGGTGCTACTTGTATAATTTCAAACTAGAAACAGTATATAGATAGATAGATAGATAGATAGATAGATAGATAGATACCCATCAATCCCTGGGTTGATCAGTAAATTGTGACTCTACAATGGAATACATAGAGAAATGAAATGAAAAACTGTTACATGCAACAGCATGGACAAATTTCACAAACAATGTTGAGCAAAAGGAACAAGACAGATGCACAGATAAATGCAATGTACGATTTCATTTATGTCAAGTTCAAAAACAGGGAGAATGCAGTCTATGGTGTTAGAAGTCAGGAGGCTGTGGGGATAGTGACTAAAAGAATGTATGAGTGGGCTCCTGGGATGATGGTAATGGTCAGTTGTTTTGGTTTGGACTCTAGTTACGTGAACTTGTTCACTTTGTGAAATTCCTTGAACTTAAGACTAATGTAATTTCCTGCATGTTTCCTAAAAAGAAAAGAAAAACGATGAAGCATGACAATTTTATCCCTAATTTACAATGAAAGAAACCAAGACCAATCACTGTTAAGTATTTTAAACATGAAAAGGGAGAACCCATTCAAATAAACCTTTAAAATTGTGTAAGAGTTGGAAGTCACTTTAAACGATAAACCCAAAGAAGGCAGTTCTTACATAATCTTATTGCCTTTGAGTATTCGATTTCATGTTAAATCAACCATCAGTTTTAAAAAATCTTTATTATCAGGAGTACTAAAAATGACTTCTAACTGCGTACATGATGGAGCATTAAAAAGTTGCTTTGCATGAGCAAACTGACCCATAAAACCTCAGAATCCTAAGTGTTCCAGAAAATTTTAACTTTTTACAGTTTATACTTAGGTTCATTGAGCCTGGCATCCTAGGACGACATCTCTCACATGAGTTATTTTTTTTCCCTTTTCACATATTAAAGCTTGTAGAGCAAAAAGGTGATGGAATTTTTGTGGTTCCTGAGAAAGTCTATGTGTCTTCTCTCCCATGGGAAGAAATAGAGATAGATGATGATAGATGATAGATGATAGATAGATAGATAGATAGATAGATGATAGATAGATAGATGATAGATAGGTGATAGTTGGATAGATAGATGATAAATGGATGATAGAGATAGATGATAGATATAAATATAGATGATATAGATGAGAATATGTATACACATATATATGCATATATATCTATACTGCTGAAGTGAAAACTTTACCTTCTTAGGCTCAGTAGTTGGAGGCCTACAAATTAAACTCAACTAACAAGATTAACAAGAGAAAGAACAGATTTTAACCTTGTAAGGGAGTTCACAAAGAAATGTGACTCAAAGAGGGCGGTTGAATTTGGGACTTAAACACCATCTTAAGAGGCGAAGGGAAGGAGGAGAAGGGCATGTAAAATGGGAAGACAAATGACTTGTTAGAGGGGAGAAGGGAGGAACAGCACATGGGAAAACAGATGACTTTTAGGAAAATTAGATTGGCCCTTAGGAGAATAGACAGATGGGAGATAGGATAGTTTTGTGGCAATGTCTCTCTAGGTGTGGTGCCTTTTCATTGTCCCTGGTGATAAGAGTCAACCTTCCTAGGTTGCTCTTGGGCAGGGGATTTAAAACAACTGAGTTCTTTTTGGGAGGCTCTGCTTTCAGTCAGATAAAGGAGTTCAGAAAAAAAAATCATCTGTTGATTCTCAAATGTCTTCAGTTCAAAATAATTTTTATGTCACAACGGTATTTTCTGTACTCCTTCAATATGTGTATACATACACATGTATAGTCGTACATTTTTGTGAGATTTCACATATCTCCAAAAATTGATCCAAAGACTCCAATTAAGAACCCAAGAACTGTGTGTTCAGGTGAAACATTAGAAGTTTGTCTCTTGCTGCATTTGAAACCTCAGGGTGCTGGGTGTGTTTTTCTAGGAGCCCAATGTCAGTAGCCTGCTCATTGCCAGAATCCGACTCATTTATTTCTGATCCAGCTTTTCTCTGGGAAATGTTTTATTAAGCTAGTCTTTATAGGCTGAAAAATCCTAAAATTTTAGTTGGTTTTCCATTCCCTTAATTCATTACAATAATACATACAAGCTTCTACCCTCCATGTATATTCATTATCAGATCAAAACAACTGGTTGGAAAAGTGAAAACACATGAAATCATTTGTTTAACTGCATAATAAATAGCTGCCATAACTGACTCAGTATGCATCTACCCAATAAATGCTTGCTGTGAGTTTGTTTTTGTTTTGGCATTTTTATCCCCAAAAGGCCTGCACAACCCAGAGCAGTGGTCCAGCCAAGCAAAGTTAAGAGGGACAAGTGGAACATTCCTGGCACAGTGAAGGGAGACTGCAGATTGGTTTTATTTAGTCGAGGCATGAATCACCTGTATGTTACGTAGACTCTATGTTGGGCTGCACCCAGGCAGAAACTGGAGGTTGCTGGACGCGAATTTGGTATAAGAAGTGGGAGGCTTTGATTTGGATTTTTCTAATAATTAGTGATGTTGAACATCCTTTCATGTGTTTGTTGGCAATCTGTATATCTTCTTTGGAGAAATGTCTATTTAGGTCTTCTGCCCATTTTTGGATTGGGTTGTTTGTTTTTTTGATATTGAACTGCATGAGCTACTTGTGTATTTTGGAGATTAATCCTTTGTCAGTTGCTTGGTTTGCAAATATTTTCTCCCATTCTGAGGGTTGTCTTTTCATCTTGTTTATGGTTTCCTTTGCTGTGCAAAAGCTTTTAAGTTTCATTAGATCCCATTTGTTTATTTTTGTTTTTATTTCCATTTCTCTAGGAGGTGGGTCAAAAAGGATCTTGCTGTGATTTATGTCATAGAGTGTTCTGCCTATGTTTTCCTCTAGGAGTTTTATAGTGTCTGGCCTTACATTTAGGTTGTTAATCCATTTTGAGTTTATTTTTGTGTATGGTGTTAGGGAGTGTTCTAATTTCATTCTTTTACATGTAGTTGTCCAGTTTTCCCAGCACCACTTATTGAAGAGCTTGTCTTTTCTCCATTGTATATTCTTGCACCGGTCAGAATGGCCATCATCAAAAAATCTACAAACAATAAATGCTGGAGAGGGTGTGGAGAAAGGGAACGCTCTTGCACTGTTGGTGGGAATGTAAATTGATACAGCCACTATGAAGGGCAGTATGGAGGTTATTTAAAAAATGAAAACTGGAACTACCATATGACCCAGCAATCACACTACTGGGCACATACCCTGAGAAAACCATAATTCAAAAAGAGACATGTACCACAATGTTTATTGCAGCCCTATTTACAATAGCCAGGACATGGAAGCAACCTAAGTGTCCATCGACAGTTGAATGGACAAAGAAGATGTGACACATATATACAATGGAATATTACTCAGCCATAAAAAGCAACGAAATTGAGTTATTTGTAGTGAGGTGGATGGACCTAGAGTCTGTCATACAGAGTGAAGTAAGTCAGAAAGAGAAAAACAAATACTGTATGCTAACACATATATATGGAATCTAAAAAAAAAAAGTGGTTCTGAAGAACCAAGGGGCAAGACAGGAATAAAGATGCAGACGTAGAGAATGGACTTGAGGACACGGGGAGGGGGAAGGGTAAGCTGGGATGAAGTGAGAGAGTGGCATGGACATATATACTCTACCAAATATAAAATGGATAGCTAGTGGGAAGCAGCCACATAGCACAGGGAGATCAGCTCGGTGCTTTGTGACCACCTAGACAGGTGGGCTAGGGAAGGTGGGAGGGAGATGCAAGAGGGAGGGGATATGGGAATATATGTGTACGTATAGCTTATTCATTTTGTTATACAGCAGAAACTAACACACCATTGTAAAGCAATTATACTCCAACAAAGATGTTAAAAAAAATAAAACATTAAAAAAAAAAGACTGATGTACTAAAATTGGAATGATACAGAGATTAGCACAGTCCCTGTGAAAGGATGGCATGCAAATTTGTGAAGCGTTCCATAGTTTTTAACAATAACATCTGTGAAATAACAAAAAAAAATAAGTTAAATATGACTTTAACTTTTAAACAATAGTGAAATACTGCACAACAGAAATAGGCTTTCAAAGGAATTTTCAAAACAATGACATACGTATTGAGTACCTACTACATGCGTAGGAAGTATAATGACTTCATGTTTTCTTGTATGTATTGCTATAATACCCAGGCATTAAAACCAGTGCCAGTATTTCAATTCAATTCTTCTTTTATAATATTTCAAAAATTCTACCAAAAGCTTTCTTTTAATTTTTACCCTAGAGATATTTTCCTATTAATGTGCCTGGCAGCAATTGACCAGTCAGATAAAAACTCCTTTTGATGTAAGTTTTTACGTTAGTAGGATATTTCCAAATTGGTAGAAATACTAATTAGGAAATACTCTGGTTTGATAAATTGTGAAATTAATAAAACTTTCTTGCTTCTGATTAAAAAAAAAGAAGTGGGAAGCACCGCCTCTGACTTTGAGAAAGTGTCAGACATCAATGGCCAGGGACAGGTTCTCTGGTCATGCAGCACCATAACCCTGACAGAGCTGAGCTTACTAGGGGAGGGACACAGGTACCTGTTGTCTCAAACTCTGAAACTTTTGCCCTTGACTATGTATATTGATGCCCTCAGGTGCAGCAACTTTTTCCCCAGGGAATTTAGAAGTGCAAGTGCTACCTGGCTTAATACTCTGAGTAGAAAAAAAGCCCCTATCATATAAAAATCATATTTCTTCTTTTTCATATTGTCTGTACTGTGTGTGTGTGTGTGTGTGTGTGTGTGTGTGTGTGTGTGTGTGTGTGTATATATATATATATATACTATATATATTCCATTTTAAAATTACCTGAAATGTTTGTGCTGAATATTCTTTTCTCTTCCAAAGCATTAATAAAGATGCTAAAACAGGTCAGCACATAACATTGATCCCTTCAGACCACTGACCAGACACTTCTTTTAAACTAGATCCAGGAGCATTTATCACTATTAAGGGCTTAAAAAGTAATTGGATTCAACTAATCAGTCTGTATTTTTTTCCCAGCAAATTAAACTGAAAACTGGAGCTTTGTGAAATACCACTGAATCTTCTATATTGATTTTAAATAGCAAACAGAACTTAGGACCTTTTCCAGATAACCCCTCTCACTCAATATTCTCAAGTTTAAGCTTCATAATTTATAGTAGTATATTTGCTTTTAAAGCTCTGGGCCGTTACAATCATCGCAGTCGCTACTATTTATTGATGGTCATTTATATTCAAGGCACTTTGAAATCATAGTTTTAGTCAATTACAAAGGTATTTTGCATAATTAGCAGGGTCTGTCTAGGCATAAAGTTTTGATCTGTGCTTCAGTTCTTGATTTTACATGAACCACTTTGAAAGAGTCATGGTTCGGAGGTTGCGAGGTGGTGAATACTCTAAGGTCTGAGCCATTTTAGAACTATTGACTTTTGAATGATAAGGTCTCCTGACAGCTCTTTCCCGTGTTTCTTATAAATGGTAACTTGGTCAAACTGTCCATTCCTATCAAGTATTCATATTGACTGTTCCTGTGAAAGATTTCCAAATGAATAGTGTCTCATTCATTTGATAATTAATGCCTCCTTTTCTCCTAACCCTTAGATTTCAGCCTAGATTTCGATTATTCATAATCCTGTGGGAACATGAATGCAATGCACATGTGGTCCTAAAAGTTGCCATTATACACTAATATGTATAAAATAGATAACTAATAAGAAGCTGCTGTATAAAAAAAATAAAATAAAATTCAAAAACAAAAAGTTTTAAACCTTATCGTACTGCATGTCTCTCCCAATGTCCTGATAAGCTATACAATTGTTACCTTATTTAATCTGTGTTTTCCTCACTTTCTCTCTTTTACAGCTGTCAATTCTCTAACTCAGAGGTGGCAAACATTTTACACGTCCTAAAACAGGCAATTTAAAAGGAGGGATTTAAAAACTCAGAGGGCTGGTTGAGCCCAGATTTGGACTATGTCGAAATGAAAACCAGTTCCCTTCCTCCAACTGCCTTTCATTAACATTTGATTGTTATTGGCTTGGGTGACCTCAATGACCTGGAGCTAGAAAGAGAGAAGTTCAAGTCCAAGATTGGGTACTATGGTGGTAACTTACTGTATGTCTGGGCAACACACTAATCTTCCTGGAGCCCCAATTTCTTCATTTCTAGATTAGAAATAATAGCACCCAAATTATTGGGTTTTGAATAAAGAATATAAATACTCAGCAGTGTCAGGCACACACTCTTTGCTTTTATTAAATTAAGATATATATGTGTTTGTATATATATATATATATATATATATATATATGCAGAAAAGTGCATATATCAAGTGTGCAGTTTGATGAATCTTTACTAATTGAATATCATTATGAAACCAGCACCCAGGTCAAGGAACTTGACATTACCAGCGCCCCAGAATCCTCTCCTGTGCCTCTTTTCATTCTACCCCTCAAGGGTACATGCACGTTTTCTCAAACTTGGCACTATTGGTATTTGGGGCCGGACACTTCTTTGATGCAGAGCAATGGCAGTGTAATGTTTAGCAGCACCCCTGGCTTCTGACAATTAGATGCCTGTAGTACCTCCCAATCCTGCCAAAATATGACAATCAAAAATGTCTCTAGATATTGTCAAATTTTTGGGGGGTGGGTTGAGGGGAGGCAAAATGTCCCCCAGGTGAGAACCTCTGCTATATACTATTCTTTATACCACTAGGAACTAAGTCCTGAGGGGCACCTCCTGTGTGAGCTGCCACTTGTTCTCCTCTGTCTTCCCTCCTCTGTAGGGACTCATGCAGTTGAGAGAAACTTCTGAGTACCAACTACTACCAAGTATGTACACTGCCTAGGAGTTCTGAAATCCACATCCTCCTGGGGCCTGGGGCACCAAATGTCTTGCTTCTTTTCCCATTTCTCCCTAGCTTCTACCAATTTCTGCTAGTAGAAGTGTAAATTAGTTCATCCACTCTGGGAAACTGTTGGCAGTATTTATAGGGATTTATTAAGCTGTACATATGTGTACCCTATGACTACCCCAGTTTGAGTATTTACTTGATCATTTACATCTGGCCTTTCCCAAAAAGAGATCTGAAGTAACTTGCAACAGACAACATTAACATATTAATTAACCTGTATATTTTAGTGGAGTATTACAGCTGAAAATAAGAAAAATTATTTCCTTGATTTGTACTACAAGAAAGCTGGGGAGTTCAAGATGAAGATTAATATTAGTATTAATTGTTTTGTAATAAACATTCTTGTTTATAATTTGAATCAGATTCCAAACAAGTTCACATATTTCATTGTTAATATATGTCTGAAATCACTTTTAAGCTAGTATGTTTCCAATCTGTATTTTTTGTCTCAATTTATTAGTTAAAGAAACTGAGTTTTTGTCCTGTAAATCTTTTGATCATCTGAATTTAAATGACTGCATCCCACTGGTGTCATTTAATATGTTCTCTGTAAATAGTAACTGGAAAGAGGTGTTCTCAGATACAGTTTGTAGTATAAGGCCCTGACAATTAGCTTTTTTGGATTGTAATGTAAGTGCCTGACATTAAAGGCATCCATTTCAAAGACGTTCATCTTGAATGAACACATTGTCAACTAGCCATTGTGTAAAGAGCCAGGCCACCCCACCCATGAAGTTCTCCTTCCAGAAAGTCCTGGCTGACCTAGATAACTGAACTTTTTGGTGACCCTGCTTTTCCTTTCTTCTACTTTAATTCCCACTCTTATGGTTTAAATTCACCAATAAACAGTGAACCCACAAAACCCTAGGCACCCCACCCTTGACCCCAGTAAAGGCACAACTTCAAGGTCCATGCTCTCTTTCTCTCTCTCTCTCCCCCCATGACCTTGTTGTATGACCCCAGGCATGCTGCGTACCCTCCAGGACCTGTGAGTAATAAATCTTGTTCATTTCAAAGTTCCCTGATGGTTGTTGCTGAGGTGTCTGCAGGCATCTTGCAATCAGAATAAGAATCACAAGGGCTGGTCCAGCCGCAGTATTCAAAATGTCTATGAGGACTCACAATGGGCCGAGTTGAATGCTCCCAGATATTCCTAGCTGATAGCATTACTATTGATGGGCTGAGACAGAAACAAAATAAGGTTTGATAATTTTTGATGCTATTTCATAGTGCTGCTATACTCTGCCATCAAGAGGCATATAATGTTAGTAATTAATGAAGTCTAGATGCATTACTTCATTAGGACTGCAATATAGGAATATTTTACATTTAGTGTTTCTCCTTATTCATCAGCTTATACTTCAAAAGAAGGAAATTCAAGTTTTTTTCCCTTTATTTACCAGATTTTAAAATAAAGATTTATTCACATTATCTATTCACATCTAATGTTGATCAATTAGATTTTTTGTCTCTGTGAACCAATGGATTTAAATGTTTTTAAATGTTTCAAATTATTGCCATTATTATCCTTGTAGACAAAGTGTCAATGAGGTCTCTTTAAGTTGGCTTCTGATTCCTTTTGACATGATCTTAGTACTTTTTGATAGTTTTCTTGGTATCTGATATGATGAGATGCATGAAACTCATTGTGCACCTACCTTACTGAGGACTTAGAATCAGCCATTTCTCCCAAGAGCACTGGGTTTTTTTAGTGGGAAATGGTATTTCAAGACCACAGTCTGGGTGCCTTACCGGCATTCTCTAGAGAAAAAGAACCAATAGGTTATGTGTGTGTGTATGTGTGTGTGTGTGTGTGTGTGTGTGTGTGTGTGTGTAAAGATAACGAATTGGCCCACACAATTATGGAGGCTGGTAAGTCTCAAATCCGCAGGGTGAGCCAGCAAGCTGGTAACCCAGAGGACCAATAATGTAGTTCTAGTTCAGAGGCTGGCAGGCTTAAATCCCAGAAAGAATTATGTTTCAGTTCCAGTCTGAAGACAGGAAAAAAGCCCATGTCCCAGTTCAAAGGCACTGAAGTAGAAAATCCTTTCTTACTCAGGGAAGGAGAGCCTTTTTTGTTTTTTTTTTTCATTCAGGCCTTCAACAGATTAAATGAGGCCCACCCACATTAGGGAGAGCAATCTGCTGCTTTACACAGTCTACCAATGTAAAGGTTAATCTTATCCTAAAACATCCTCACAGAAACACCCAAAATAATGTTTGATCAAATATCTGGGTGCCCTGTGGCCCAGTCAGATGACATGTAAAATTAAGCATCACACTGGGTGCTAAAAGTGCTGAGTATAACTGAGTTTCTCATTGTTTCTAGCTCTTTTCAATACATGATAAATTCATGCTGATACTTCCAGCTACAGGGTTTTTACTTAAATTCTTTAATCTTACTTCTATGTCTTATTTTTCTATATGGAGAATTCCAGTTTTCAATTAAACCTAATGTAAATTAGAATATTACAGAATTAAGCATGTTCTTTATCCCAGAACACAGTCACAGCAGTCTCAGAATAACAATACCAGCACTACCACTAATAATATTATTACAGGTAATTATTTATTTATGTAGTTTTTTTGTAGCTCTTCAAATGATTGTCTTTAAGTCACATAGAAGAGTTCTTCTCTGGAATTATGCCACCGAATGCATACATATGTAAGTTAATTTGTTTTATTTTTTTTAGGGATTGCTTTTTAAAATTTAATTTGGTTTTATAATTGGTAAAATAGTTACTCTCCTCCAAAGTCAAATCTATGAAGTATTATCACCTTCCCCCCAAAGGACCTTTTTTTCTCCTTCCATCACATTAGTTGTATTAAAATTTTTTTTAACATAAGCACACACAGACACACACATATGTTAGCATATGTGCTACTTAGAGAATTAGTATCCTACTAAAACACTTTTATCCAACTTACTTTTTACACTGAACAACATGTTCTGGAAAGCACTCCATCGCAGTATATAAATATGATCCTCATTCTGTTTTGCACCTGTGTATGTAGCAAGTAATACTTGTTTAGTTCTTTCCATTTATTGCTTTTACCATTGACCTTGCAATGAATTATTTTGCACATCTTTCTTTATAATTTTATCAGTGTTTCCTCCTAGATGTTGAATTGGTCAAAAGGTAAATATATAGGTAATTTTGCTAGCAACTGCTAAATCCTCTTCTGTAGAGCTTTTCAATTTTACATTATCCCAAATAATATTTGAGAATGCTTGTTTCCCCCAGGCTCACCAGCCCAGTAGATTGACAAACTTTTGAATTTTTCCAATCTGATAAGTGAGAAATGATATTTTAATGTAGTTTTAATTTGCATTTCTCTTATTGTGAGAAATGCTTTTCATATGTTGAATATCTATTTACATTTCTTTTTCTATGAATTTTCTGATCATTTCTCTAGCCCATTTTTGTACAGAGATTTTGGTGTTTTTTATATTTTTAGAAATTAATTATATAAGAATATTAACCCTTCATCTGTGATATAAGTTGCAAATATTTTTCCAAGTTTGTCATTTTTTAAACTCTAATTATAGTGTCTTTCACCAAAAAAAAAAAATTGTTTTAGTGTTTGTATTTTTTTAATAAAATCATTTTATCTATATTTTTCCATATTGTTCCCAGACTTTTAAGGAAGTGTTCCTCATTCACATGTCATAGAAGAACTCACCCATGTTTTTTGTTATTTGCTTTTTGTCTTGATTTTTAATACTTGATTGATTTTTACTATTATGTTTAAATATCTGTTTTCTACTGGCATGGTGACTGCTGTTAAAAGTCTGATCAGTCTGATTCTCTACTACTTGTACACGACTTACTATTTTTCCTTGGAAGTCCAGTAGATTTACTAGAAAAATGTCTACATGTAGATTTTTCTAGTTCAGTTATCCCAAGTATATTTCAAAATGTAATATCAAGTCAATGTATAGGTTCTGCTGGGAATAGCCTAGTAAAATTGCTGAGTCATAGGGTATGCAAATCAAGCTCTAGAAGATACATCCAGTTTCCCAAAGTGGTTGTACCTATTTGCGTTTCAAACAGCACCGTAAGAGAGTTCTGGTGGCTCCATGTTCTCTTCAACGCTTGATATCTCCACCCGTTTCACTTTAAACATCAGACATGTATGCAGTTGTATCTCATTGTGGTTTTAATCTGCATTTCTGTGATAGCTAAAGAAGTTAGGCCCATTTTCATCTATTTCCTGATCATTTAGATATTCTTTTCTGTCAAGAGTCTATTCAACTCTTTTGCCATTTTTTTCAAAATGATTCATCCTGATTTTCTTTGTTTTGCAGAATTTCTTTACACATAATCTGCATATGAATCATTTGTCAGAGATATGTATTGTGAGCACTTTTTCCCCATTTTATGACTTGCTTTTTCAGTGTTTATGACTTGTCAATGGTATCTTTTAATGGAAAGAAGTTCTAAATTTTAATGCAGTATAATTTATTACTTTTTAAATTATCTGTGCTTTTAGTATCTTGCTTAAGAAATTCTTTTCTACTCCAAAGTCATGAAGATTTTTTCCCCCGTTTGCCTCTGAAAAGCTTTATTGAATTACCTTCACTCAATCCAGAATTGAGTTTGGTGTACTGTGTGAAATAAGGCTCGTCATGCTTATTTTTTTCTAAGTTGATGTGAATTGACATTGCATTATTCATTTTTACTTAGAATTATTTTCCCTGAAGTTTTTCTGTGGGCATATGGGTCAGGATAGCTTCACAGCTATTGTCCTTGCAAAGTGATTAAAAAAACATGGCTTTGCAATTGGAGTTCTTCCTCCTCTTCTCCTCTCAACAACTGGTATCTAAACCTTCTCTTTCTTTTCCCCTATTGGTCCCTGTCCCACTCAGTTTTGTTTTTTATTCATAGAAATTTCTGACTCACTAGCAGATTTTATTCGGGAAGGAGCTCTTCTATTGGTTTTGAGATTGGAGAGTTCATAGTACCCAGACAGCTCCACCGCCCTCAGAGCTTATCCTGCACTCACCTAAAAACTGGAGCATGCAAAAGTCCTTCCTAGTTTCAGCTACTGTTCTCACATTGCTTGCCCTATGTCTCAGTGTATCAATTGGAAATTTGGGTGTCTTTTGATGTGAGGTCCATCAGATACCCCATGCTTCCTCTGTTGATACCATGTAGGTTTTAAAACTATCAGTAGTTTGTCTTCACCCATTTATATTTTGGGGTTCATGAGGATGTCATGTAATCTAGTTTGGATGACTTATGTTTTATATGAGTTTTGGTTATGCTATTATAGTTTCTCTGTGTGTCTTTATGAAATGCTTTGAGAAGATTATTTATATCTATCTTTAGATAAAAATAATATATATAATCTTCCATACATATAGATACACGTACCCATCTATATATCTCTCTCTATATATATGCTGCCTTCATCATATTCCCTGAATTTCTCTCAGTATAATTATAATTTTCATCTTACAGAGCAGGAACAAAGCCGTTAGAGAATCTTGGTCAAAGCCAGATAGTGGTAATAAGTGGAACAGGACTCAAACCTACATCTATAAAGTCCAACAAGGTTAACACTGTTTTACTTCTACTATTCTATAGTCTATTTATATTTCTTCTTCTCATTAAAAAAATTCCCCTCCTGGCATGTTTCATAATGTACATAACACCCTAATAGTCTTGTATATGTATATTATTTATAAATAAATGAGGCTACAATTATTGGAGGGCTGTTCAAAATACTTTACCCAGTTTTCACAGTTTTAAAAAAAATGTAAAGATCTAGTAACTTAATCACTGTGTGTTAAATTATGTAAAAGCAGGAAGTTTGAGTACTTGTTATAATGAAAGAAAATAAGAATCTTAGAAAACAAAGAATCATTTTCATCTTCTTTATAATAGCCAGTTGTTATAATATGAGGGAAGACGACGAAAATATCCAAGAAATGATAAACAACAGCTTTCATATCGTGTATTCTGATGTTGTAGATATCTAAATCTCATATGTAACAGAAAATACACATTACTGAAGTTTCATATCACATTAGCTGAATTAGAAAAACAACGATTTAGACAGATAAACATTTTGATGCAAATTGGCTAAACAGTACACACCAGACTATTTTTCTCCCTTCCTTTACCATTTGTTAAAAGTATAATAAAGTACAGTGAGAATGCCTGAAAGTATAAAGTCTCCTAGAATTTTTAAAAAATCAAAGTCTGATTGATAAGCAGAAATATTCAGTGATGTTTAATTTTGATGTAGTGTCTCCTCTTTAGGTTAAAAATGATAAGTTGCATTAAAGAGAGTCCTATTGTATTGGTTTCTGTGGCTGCTGTAACAAATAACCATAAATTTAGTGGCTTAAAACAACACAAATTTATCTTACAGTTCTGGAGGTCAGGAGTTTGAAATGATCTCACTTGGGTGAAAATCAAGAGGTCAACAGGGCTGCATTCCTTCTGGAGCCTCTAGGGGAGGATGGTTTACTTGCATTTTCCAGCTACTGAAGGCCAATGTACCTTGGCTTCTGCCCCCCTTCCTCCATCTTTGAAGCCAGCAATGTTGGGCAGAGTTTCTCTCACTCTGCCATCTTTCTTGTTGTCTTTTCCAAGTCTTTTTTCTACTCTTAAGGACTCACTCCTGTGAATTTTTTGGCCCCAACTGGATAATCCAGGATAATCTCCATATTTCAGGCCAGTTGATTAGTGACTTAATGACATCTGCAATCTTAAATCCCTTTTGCCATGTAGCCTAACATATTTGCAGGTTCTGGAGATGACGATGTGGACATCCATGGTGGGCCATTAATCTGCCTATCACATCCACTAAGGTTTTCTAATCTAAATTAACCAGTTTGGGTAGGAGTACATTTCTATCTTTTTTTTTCTTGGAGATTTTGTCATCCATATTTATTTTCAAAGCAGATTTCCTATACTTGTATGGGTTATACTCATACATTTACACGTGCATGCACACATACACACGTAAACACATTCCTAATTTATTCAGAGCATCACTGAGAAACAATAGTGGGTGAAAAAACACATCCTATTTATAATGAGACAACATCCTTAATAACGGCTCAAATGCAGCATGAGCGATATAAAGAACATCAAACTCGGAATAAGAAAATCCATGTTTTTGACCTGAATCTGCCCTTTTATAAACTTTCATGTAAAACATTATTATTAGTAGTAATTAAGCTGTATAGAGAGTCATGGGCATTTATTTAAATATCTCAAATGTATTCTCCATCATTAAAATTCCATTAAGGAACCTCAGGACCAACTAATGCTCAGCTCCAGAGGTAAAGGATGGAAGGAGGATAAACCTACCCTAAATTTAACAATTTAGCAGAAAAGAGATGCTTTTATATGGTAGGGCCTGAATAGGAGACTCATCTCAGCTGAGTAAGGGCCAAATTCCAAAACTCTAATTCTTGACGTTATCAACAATGCTAATTGTTGAAATACTGAATGCAAAATTGCAATACACCCTAACTCAGTTTCTCCACTAAAGTAACAGGATGAAATATTTAGGAATAGAACATAAACACTGGCATAGGGCATAAAATGTTTGCATTGTTTTAAGATCTTGGCATGGGATTAGTCCATTTGGTTCTGTAACAATATACTGCCTCAATGTTCAATGAAAGTGAACATTGAAACTGATCATTAGATATAGTTTGGGTTTATAGTTCCCCAATTCTCAGTTTCAATTATCCATGTTATACTTGTCTCCTATCATTTCAGAAAATCACAAGTTGCAATTGTAATTACATAATTCTTTTGGAACAAGCTGTCAAAAATAGAGGCTTAAAACTAAAATTTCCAGTCCTTTAAATTGATTGGTTTGGGGAATTTTTCTATCTGGATTTGGGCCATGATTGGATTGAAGTAATTGATCATCTTATTAATAGTATATTTAAATTTTAACTGTAAAGTTGCATTCCTTCTAACTCACACTAGGAAATGATTATGTCAGAACTAGAGACTAAAGCCAGAAATTGTATATTAATAGAAATACCAATTAAGCTGTGAGTTGCAGAGGCAGATTTGAATCTTTGCTCAAACCTAAATACAGCAACAGCAACTCGCAGAATTTCTTTTCTTTCTGAGTCTGTTTTCTATTAATATCAGTGAGCTGCAGAGAACTCAGTCTGCTGAAGAGATATTAGGTGTGCACACTTGGGAATACACATATGCTCTTCAGAAAATAGACAACAGGTCAGGCTGATGAGAAGCATTCACCTGAGGAATTCATCATGTTTTAATAGGTTTGTCACGTTGACATGAAGGACTTCGTGAGTCATCATTTGCCACAAAGGTGAGTCTCTGCAGTGGATGGCAGTTTTGCATTTTAGGACTTGATGAATGGAAGTTCCACTGTTGGCATCTACCTTGCCACCTACAATCCTTTAGGATGTAAATTTAGCCTGGATTAGTTTTGTAGAGAATTTTTTTTAATGCTGGACCAAGAGAAAAGTTAACTTCCTAGCTGTGTAATCTCACTGTGCCTTGAGTTTCTGATTTGTCAAGTGGGGATTTTTTGTGGATAAAAACTAGCAATTTCATGCAGATAAAGCGCGGGGGTGGGAGGTGGGGAGAGGGGGAGAGAGAGAGATACCAGCTGTTTAAGCAATTTGGAAAAGTGCAAGGTATTTTTATCATTATTGGAAGCGATACTTTTTTTTTTTGCTAATTTAGGATAATCTATGTTTAATATGTAGATTTCTACATTGTGAAGTAATTCCAGGTTATATATGAATTTTCATTTTTCTTTAATCCTTTCGACCACATGCCTGTATTTCTTGTTCTGTTAACTTCAGGCAGTGTTTCACCTCCTCTATATTTGCGATCAGAACACCACTGTCCCACCCACCACACCGTGCCTCATTTCCCTTGCACCCACCACTCCCTCATACCCAAGATATCCCTTCCTTACTCTCTTGGGTCATATCTACGGGTTCCTGGGCTACATGTCCTTCTCTTTCTTATGCTGCAGTACATCGAGAAATGCCTTTCTAAGAAAGAATATACAGTATTTGAGCCCTTTACTGTAGGAAAATGTATTTATTTAGCATTCACACTTGTCGAGAGTTCAAAGGTTATAGGTCAGTGCTGGTTTCACAATAATTCTCCCTTGGAATTCTGAAGGCATTGGGTCCGGTAGCTGATAAGAGGTTGGCTGCCAAGCTAACTCAAACTTTGTTGGCAACCTTTTTCCCTTTCTCATTAGCTTTTTTTTTTTTTTTTTTTAAGAATTTTTACTCTATCTCTGCTTAGAGATTTCACAAGGTTCACCTAGATCTGTGTCATTTTTCAATTCATTCCAGTTAGCACTGAAGCTGAAGTGAACCCTTTCAAGCTAAAACTTATTATCTAGCTCAAACCTGGGAAATTGTTATCTATTATATATGCAATAGTTTCTGTTCTTCCATTTTCTCTTCTTCCTCACTGAGACCACTGTAGGCAGAAGTAAGATGTCTTTGAATAATTTTTGTCTCTTTTTTCTTTTCTCTCATATTTTGCTTTTGCTCTACACTCTGGGAAACTTCTTTGCTTTTTTCTTACAATCTTTTGATTAACTGTTTAATTTGACCACTCATATTTTTAATTTCTAAGTTAATTTTTTCCCTAGCCATCTTTTTTTTTTATCATCTTGTCAAATCTGAAGATAATAGAATATTTTCTTCCTTTTTCTTTTTTTTAAATTTAAGTTTTTGTCTGTCTTCCTGAATTATCTATTTCTTCCATGTCAGTTTTTCTTTCCCATTGCTTGCTTTCCTCACATGTCTGTGGATTCATTGTTGATTCTTCTTATTTTGGAATGAAGAATTGGATTGACTGTGCTAGGCAAGAGATGTGGCTTTCCTCTGCTAATGTGTCAGTAGGTCCGTTTCCTGATTAGCCTGTTTTAGGAAGGAGATTGCTGTGAATCTCGGAAGAGTGTGCCCAGTGGCAGTATGTGCTTTAGTTCAAGTAGGCAGAGTCAGTTCCGGATTGTGAGTCTCCCAAATCCCAGCATCAGGAAAATTTTTTTCTGGGCTTGCCAACGCGACACTATAAACATGAATATCACTAATAGCTAACGCTTAACAGGCACTGTTCTAAGTATTTTAAACATAATAATTATTTATTCTTCAAAACAACTGTGAGGTAGTACTATTATTATCCCCAATGGTACTGATTAGGAAACCAAAGTTCAGAGGGTTAAGGAAATTGTTCAAGGTCACACAGCTTGTAAGAAACAGAGCTGAACTTTATATATGGCCAGTCTGGCTCCGGAGTTACATATTCTACCTTGACTGTTACATATTCTACCTTAACTCTCTTCAGAAAGTTCACGTATTCTCAAAAGAAGAGACCCCCAGTTTTATAAACTGAGCTCATGCTGGTGTGTGCCTCTGTATAAACTTCCTGTGAATCTCCTTCTTCCCAGACCCTTTCCCATTTATGCACCTTTAGACCCTGTCAACTCCAAGCTGAGCTATTTGAAGGCTGCCAAAGACAACGGAGCCCCCTTCTCCACTCCATAGGTGTGGATGACCCCACTGGTGTCACCTCCTGTTCGGCACTCCTCTCCCCCCTTGGTATTACTGTGTTCCATTCATCGAGACACTTCTCCACGGCTCTTGTCTGAGATGACTCTTCCTCCACTCTCTTAACTCTTGTCGATTTATTCTCATTTGTACTATGCTCTCATTTTATTAGCCTCTCATGACAACAGATGAGCCATTCTACCATGTTCAGTTAACCAGATCTTTTTTAATTTAATCTTTATTTTATATTGGAGTATAGTTGGTTTACAATGTTGTGTTAGTTTCAGGTGTACAGCAAAGTGAGTCAGTTATACATATACATATATCCATTCCTTTTAAGATTCTTTTCCCATATAGGTTATTACAAAATATTGAGTAGATTTCCCCATGCTATACAGCAGGGCCTTGCTGACAGAGAAAGACAAATATCATATGATATCACTTATATGTGGAATCTAAAAAAAAATTATACAAATGAACTTATTTACAAAACAGAAACAGACTCACAGACTTCAAAAACAAATTTGTGGTCACCAAAGGGGAAAGGTGGAAGGGGGAGGGATAAATCAAGAGGCTGGGATTAACACATACACAGTACTATACATAAAACAGTTAACCAGATTTTATGAAACCAGATTAAACACAAGTTTTGGTCCTTACTTTCATACTTATCTACTCAAGTGTCTTAAAACAACCTGTGGCAATTAACATTATGATATAATCTTTCTAAACTACTAATTAGCTTTAATTAATCCAACTTAGTATAGTGATAAAGAGGGGAATGTATTTTATTGTTTTCAATATGTCTAGACTTAAATTCGTGCTTTGACATACCTAAAAGCCTAGGTATGATAACACATCTGAAGATACTTGAAATTTTATTCTGAATGGGTACTTATTGTGAAAATGTATTCAATTTCCACTAGTTACTTTCATAATTTTTGAATATTGACTAGGGACTTAGACATTGAGTGAGTCTTGAGGATCTAAGACAAGAGAAATTCTCTGCCTTTTAAAGCCTCATATTTTTGTGGAAAATTTTAATTCTATGTCTATTTCTCAGGTTTTGGAAACAGGTTTTACTAATATAATACAAATTAATATTTTAAAATTTAAACTTCCTTATTGTTACCTAAAAGAGAACCAATGAAGTCGATTCTTAGACATTTCAAGTCACTGAATATCCTTCTTTCCTATGAGAGAAGTGTCAGGGGAATTTTAGCCAGAAACCTCACTGAAAGTCAGTGCCACCTCTTTGCATTTATCACTGCCAGTTTTGCTCTGCATATCTTTTTTGGTATTCGCCATGCATTGTTAACGGTGATTGTCATGTAATTAAATCACTGCTCATCACAAGAGCCTGTTTTTATGCTGAGATAAGCATCAGAAGCCTGCTGCAGGACCCGCAGATCAATAAAGATGTTCCCAGTAGGATTACAAAGAATCTGGGGCTGAGCAGGGCACCAGAATTAATTAAGAATGATTTCTCTTTTTATTTCTACTTTCAATATATTTGTAATTGTTTTTCTATTTTCAATGGGCTCTACCTGCCTCTTTTTAAAAAAAAGTTCTGTGCTGATGCTCAGACACTTCTGTCCAGACAGCTGTAGAAACTGAGCTCTTAATCTCTTCCACTTTTTCAGTCATATCCCCAACCTGATACTTAGTCTGGTCCTAGTGATCGCAGGGTTTCATCATCTTTAAAGAAACTTTGGAACTAGAGGTGACCATCCAATTTCAGAAGGCTATCCGAACACTCCAACTCAAGCTTTGAACTGTAGGTCAATTTCTTGTTTTAGTTGGCATGAACTTGATAAAATGCAATATCCAGTTTTTAGAAGTATCAGTGTATTCTAAAATAAACAAATCCGAATCAAACGTGAATTTTTTTAAAAAAGAAAACTTATTGGTCTTCAATCCACTGTGTATGACATCCTCCTGGTGAATAATATGTGAAAGAACTAGGAACCCAAGGGCTTGGTTTCTAAACCGCAAATGCATTCTAAGTAAGTGGTGTGTCCCTGTGCAGCTGGGGATGCTGTAACAATAAGTTCCTTTATTCTTAACTTCAAGGATTATTAAAATTCCTGGCTTCAGAAATGGACACCAGAAATTAATGAGGCAACAGCCGTTGGAAGTTGTGTTGGTGGGGAAAGGGAGGTAATGGTATTCAAAGAGTAAAAGGTGATGGGAATATTTCCAAGAATTGAGAAACAGATTTCACATAAAAGGAGAAAAGAAGGAAATAATCAAATATTCCAAGACAACAAAGAGAAAGTGATCTATTTATGGTGACCCTAATGACCTCATGGTAAGATTCCCTTATCAAGTGCACGTGGTGGTCACAGCTGGACCTTGACAGAGCAGTAGAGCGATAGGATGGTGACTTTGATGTTTCTTGCATCCACTAGGCTTCAATAATTAAATCATGCATTCATTCTTTCCATCAACACACACTTAGGGTTTGACGGCATTTAAGAGGACTATCAGGGACTTCATTGGTGGTCCAATGGTTAAGACTTCGCCTTCCAATGCAGGAGATGCGGGTTCAATCCCTGGTTGGGGAGCTAAGATTCCACATGCCTCGCGGCCAAAAAGCCAAAACATAAAACAGAAGCGATATTGTAACAAATTCAATAAAGACTTAAAAAAAAAAAGGGCTATCATATCCCCTTTTCCACCTGAATTCCACCAAGAGATACATGCAGGAGTCAAACAAATGGAGATAAAAATAGATCCTTATTACTGCTGTTGAAGAATGAGGACAAGTGGGCTTCCTAATACTGAACCCCAGAATTAAATAGACTTATCCAGCCAGACACAGAAAATGTTGGATACCAGAGGCCTCCTGAACATGGGCATAGCCTGCTCCTCTAAGACTCAGGGTGGAGAGGGAGCAGAGCAAAACACCCATTCACTGCAGACAGGGAGATTCCAAAGAAAACACCTGGGGAGGGGGTGTTGATAGAGACACTGAGGAAGGTCAGAAATGGTGCTCTAAATCACTCTCCTCATGGCAGTCTCCTGAGTAGTGGTCCACGGCAAGGACCATGCCTATTAGGAGCAACTCTGTGGACTAGGAGAGACACATATAGAGATGCCTGCCAGGCGGAGCCAGATATACTCCATGCTTTCAAGGAACTTACAGTCCAGTATGGGAAATAGAGGAATAAACAAGCAATAATAACACACATGACCAACTTTCTTTTCCAGTAATTGAAGCATGTTGGAGTAAATAGGAAGTAACTGGCCGCAACCTAGCTTTCCAGTCCTACATAACAACAATCTCCCAGAAATATGGTTGATTCCACTCAAACTGCACTACTTTTTAAACCTGAATACATATGCCTGCCTTGATCTGGAAGAGCCTCTTCTCCTCTCTCTCTCCCAGGGGCAATAAGTCAGTTTTAATGATTTTTCCCGTATCACACTTCTTTAAGAAAAGTGTTTTGATCCCCACAACCATTCATAAGCTTTCCTGCTTTTAACCTCATACATCACTTTGTTCCTCCTTGATGGCAGTTGTGTTCCTCCACGTTATATTGTAAGAATTCGTATGATCGTCTCATCTCTTCTTGAATTGCGGTACACTCATTTCTAAATGTCTCCTCACAGCTAACTCAGAGGCTTTGCAGAGTCTGCTACGTGTCAGGTCTTGGAGCTAGGTGTTATGAAAACAAAAAGCAAGTACGATGTAGTTCTGCCTTTCCAATAGGAAAACTGAAAATAATATTCAGAACTTCATAGTACTTACCTGCAGCTGACATTTAGTCAATTTCTTTTAAGGGAATTACGACACCCTCCATGGAACTCCAAGTTCAGGGCAAACCTGTGGAGAGAAGGGCCCCTTTCCTTTTACGACTGAGCAGGCTCTTACCGGCTTCTCACCTCTCTTTCTGTGAGTTCAGATCTCCCCACATCCAGAGAAGGAGGTCTACAACCATACAGGCAGAGCAACTTTCTGAACCCGATAGAAGCCTCATCTCTTCAGGCAGAACTGCAGGTGCCATTTCCCATTTGAAGATCTTTCAATTTAGAAGGTGGCAGATCTGTTGTCAAAGGGAATTCAGGTTTTCTGAAAAGTTCCAAGGGAATGTGGAATTTCATTATTTGCTCTCTGCAGGCTTCACATCGTCCCTTTGTAGGCTCGATTTTCTCTGCGTTTTGTACTTTTCATAAAGTAAAACATTTTCACTTCGTAGTAGAGGCTCTGAGTGACCTTCGAGCTGTTGATTGCCTTTCTGGCTGAATTAAACCTCCAAGCTGTGCGGTGGGATTTCTAAAGGACAAAGGCCTCAGACCTGCCAACCCATCAATTGAGTGGAGCAAAAAAATAAGAGAGGGGCTTCTCACATGCTCAAAATGGTATTTGTCACTAATCTTCAGCACAGACCACATGGTTCACTATGAGAAACCTATTCATGCAGAGTGTGGATCCACTGTCCATCTCCCCTCCACATCTCAGACCTGTCCAATGCTTGCTTTTGTCCCGCAAAATGGAATTGCTTCTTCTCTTTCTGCAAGCAACTTTTTTCTCTCCATGGACCGTGATATAATGTCTAAAGCAAGCCACTCCAGCCCAGAGGTCTCCTGTAGTGGTTTGGGAAGTGACCGTCAATGTAATGGGGGTATTGCTGGGAAAGAGAGTATATCCAACTCCATATCTGCTGTTCTCCACATTCAATCAGTTTATTGGGTTTTGTTTGTCTGTTTATAATGATCTGAAGTTTTTAAATTTTGAGGAATTGGAAAATACCCTCTCAAGTTCTTTCTTTTGTCTGTAGAGTGTTACTCTCTATTTAGCATAGGTGAGTGAACGAACCAGGACCAGAGTTTTTCCTAGGTTTCATATATAGGCATTCAAGAGAGCTGTTAGGTTTGTTTCTCCATTTGCTGGGTTGGAAGGAGCTACCAGCAGCAAGCTTTTCTTCCAAGTGGACATCAGCCTACAGAATAAAATCCAATAGAGATGACAGCTGTGAAACGTGAGCTTTTGGATCCACCTGGGACTTAAGAAAGAATCATCCCCGTATATCCCAGTGAACTGATCCTATAATTTCTCTTTTTTGCATAATTTACATTATGTTTGGATTCCGTCACTAGGACATGAATCTCGACGAATTCACATGATAATCAAAAAGTGCTTTCTTCTACTAATTTGCAGGCCTTGATTACATATAAAATTGAACACTAATTCGAGTTTGCTGGATATTTCAGTTTCATCTTTCAAATTGTTTCTTCATGATCTTTACCCATATTTGACAATTTTCTTTTGTTTTGCCATAACTTTTTATATATTTAGAGCATTAGTCCCTTTTCTGTCAAATATGTAACAATTTTATTCCCAAATTGTCATATGATTTTGACTTTAGTAGGTTTTCTTGGCAAACATTTTTCTATGTGTTCTGCTTTGGCATTATGCTTGGTTGGTGGGGGAGCCCTCCCTACTCCAAGATTATTTTTTAAATTCAGCATACAAATAAAATTTAAAAATCAGTAGCATTCTTCTATACTGGGAATAGCCATTCAGTGAAAGAAATAGAAAATAAGATACCTTTTAATATCAACACAAGCTACAAAGTAACTAGAATTTAAACTAACAAAGAATGAATAAGCACTTATGGAGAAAATCCTGAAAGAAAAAGAGGACATAAAGAAAGGTTTGATTAAATGAAGAGATATACTATATTCTTTGATGGGACAACTTAATAATGAACTTATTAGTTAGTATTCATTGATATTAACAGTTGTAACTTTGGTTACAAAGTGGTATGTATTTTCTAAGTGGCTTTTCATGTATTAACATTTAAACTACTCATTAACCTTACATAGAACCTTAGAGTGGGTGCTTGGTAGGGTTGGAGAGTATGAAGCCAGAAAAGTAGATGGGAATGATGACTGAGAAGGAATAAAAAGACAAGAGAGCATGGTATTGAGCCATGAACTGAGGGGTATTTTTGTATCATGTTTGTTCCTGAGGTCCAAAAGGAAAAAGGAAAAAAGCGAAGTAAGATAAAGTAATAAAAATACAAACCTATATTATCTTCTAGTACTTCTAATGTTTTGTTTTTATTTGGTGCAAATTGTGAGAAAGGTCTCCATCTTCTTCAGTTCTCTCCTCCTTCCCCTAAAAATTTAGTCAATAGCCTACATTTATTTTTATCCCTTCTTTCCCACTATTTTAAAATACCAACTTTATTTTATAATATTTATCGATCTATTTCTGCTTTTTTGTTCTGTTCCAACAATCAGTCTGTCTTTTTTATACCAGTGAAAACCTTTATATCAGCTTTATATAGGTCTTTTGACTTCACATTCTATCAATCACCAGTTCTCATTAACTCTACCTTCAAAATATTTATCAAATCCTTCCACTTTCTATTTCCAGTGCCCTCACCCTGGTTAATTACACTACCAATTTTCTCCTGGAGTACTGCATAGCCCACTATTTAATCTCCTTACGTCCATTCTTAGCCCATTCCAAACCATTCTCCACACAATAGAAAAACAAAAAAACAAACAACAACAACAACAACAAAAAAACCCTCCTTAAACCATTAATTACATTATGCACTTCCCTGCTCAGAACCCTTGAGGAGACTATCACAGCACTCAACATCTATTCCATTTTGCATGGTCTGCACGTGGCCCCCACTTACTTCTCTCTGCACACCTACCAACATGTCTCTCTCTGGAGTTCCATTTTTTTGGCCACATTGGACCCCTTTTGTTTCTTGACTGTGCCCAGATCTTTTCATTGCAGGACATTCAGACCTGTTTTCTTTCTACTGGGAACTCTCTTGCCTTTCCTGTCCCTTGACCCAGGTTAAATGTCACTCTCATCATGAAGACTGATGTTTCAGGCTGCAGGGAGCTGCACAATATGCCAGTGACACCATTTGTGTGCCAATCAAAGTGAGTAGTGTCCTCTGACTTGGAGGATACCTACAGCACCACCAGGCACTGCTTCTCCACACCTGCAGCTTTCTTTTAAAATATTTATTACAATTTATAATTAGATATTTATTTGTGTCTTTATTTTTTTTTTTTTACCATCTCTTTCTCCCATTAGATTGTAGGCTCTTTGAAGTCAGGAACCATGTCCATTCTCTCCTTTTGTCTCCCAAAGAAAACACACACAGTAGGTCCTCAATTATTTACTTAATGAATGATTGACATTTGATTGGTCATGTCATCTCCTCTCACTCTTCATTTTAAAAAGTCCCAGGCTATCTACCCAGCTTAGTCTTTTACATAAATTTTTTTGGAAGATATTTTTTCATGCTCTGAGATATCCACTGGAATTTTATTACATTCATAAATTATTTGGGAATGATTTGTGATCTTTACAATATTAATCTCTCAATATGTGAACATGACATAATATTTCATAGTTTTATTCATATGATTTCCACACATCTCCTATAAGGATTATTTTCACTTTATTTTATATTTATGGTCCCAATTGGGTGCAATCTTTTCCATACTAGATATATTTCTTACACAGGAAATTACTGGTATTTTATATATAGTTTTTAATCAACAAGTGTATTTAAATCAATTGTTTTAATGACTTCAGTAGATCTTACTGAATTTTTTACTTAGGCAATCATATGATCTACAACTTTTTCATTATCGCTTTCATTATTAGAGCTATTATTCCATATTTGTATTTAATTTATCAGTTATTATTTACACAATAATTCTAAATAACAATAGTTAAATGGGGGTAGGTAACTTTGTCATGTTTCTAAACCCAAAGAGAATTTATTCGTTCACCATTAAGCCTGATGCAGTTACTACTCTGGCATAGATTTTTCTTCCATTAAAAAAATTTTTATCCTTTTTTATGAACAGTTTTTGTATAAAAAAATAATGTTCAATTTGATCAAATGTATTTGAATTCATAATTTGATGAATATTAAGAATATGATTTGGGAAACACAGCTGTGAAAGTTCAGATTTGAGTCCGCTCATGGGTAGTTTTTCCACCTTTGATGAGCTGTGGTCTTGTGGGCCGCATAAAACACCATTAAATATTGGCCTCTTTGGTTTTTCATGACCTACGATGCAAGTGTATTGAATGCTTTGCCATGCACTGATCTTTTCATTATAATTTTTCTCTGATTCTGCTACGATTTAGGAAGGGGCTATTCCTTAGATGCTCATTTTACAAATAAGATGGTTGAAGAAAAAATAGTGAGATAAGTCCCACATAGACGGATACCTGAGCTCATTATTATTAACTCTGAGATACAAATGTATCTTCCCATTTGCTTAGTCTTCTAAGCTATTACAAAATTAAATATGAATGTTTTGTTGAAAAGTGATTTTACTGTCTTTATGTTCCTCTTTGTTAATCTGCTCTCATGTAGGTCAAAAACTTATTCAGAAAATTATTTAGAGAGTTACAGCTCCTTAATCATTTTTGTTACAGGGAACTGAATCTCTTTTCTCCCTTATTTTGAAAACAGTTTTCTCTGTGTGTGTGTGTGTGTGTGTACACATTTTGAAGAAAAAAATAAAACATAAGAGCCATCCTACCAGGCAGCAATAGTCCATCATCCTTGGGTGCCTAAATTAAGTCACAAGAGATGTAGGTACCCAACTCCTGCCATTATTTATAATTGTATGGACCCAACCCTCTCTCCTTCTCCTTCCCTGGGAAGCTGGCAATGTTCTCCTCCTCATCCCTGGGCATCTGTCATCGCAGCAGCCACCATAAAATCATTCCTCACTTTCACAAAACTGATTTCTGTTTATGGAGCAGCTGACAGGAGCATTCCAAGGCCAGGCGCTCCCTGAGAGGCAAGTCTGCTTCTCTCCGCTGTCAGGAGCTTTTAAAAATAACACCCTCTTTATTGGAGTCTAATTGCTTTACATTGTTGTGTTAGTTTCTGCTGTATAACAAAGTGAATCAGCTATACATATACATATATCCCCATATCCCCTCCCTCTTGCGCCTCCCTCCCACCCTCCCTATTCCACCCCTCTAGGTGGTCTCAAAGCACTGAGCTGATCTCCCTGTGCTATGCGGCTGCTTCCCACTAGCTATCTATTTTACATTTGGTAGTGTATATATGCCCATGCCACTCTCTCACTTTGTCCCAGCTTACCTTTCCCCCTCCCTGTGTCCTCAAGTCCATTCTCTACATCTGCATCTTTACTCCTGTCCTGAGATAAAATTGACAACCAGTAAAATATACATGTTTAAAATGTCCAGTTTGGTAAGTTTGACATACTTGTACTCCTGTGAAATCATGATCATAATCAAGATAATGAACATAGCCCTCAACTCCCAAAGTTTCCTAATACCTCTTTACTCTTTCTTTATTCCTGTGCTTCCCTCTTCTCCTCTATACCATGACAAAAAGAATCTGTTTTCTTTCTTATAGACGACTTTGCATTTTAAAAATTTTTATGTGAATGGAATCATATACTATGTACTCTGTTTTGTCTTGTTTCTGTCACTTAGACTGATTATTTGGTAGTTCATCTATATTTTAATCAAAAGTTTATTCCTTCGTATTCCATGTATATGGATATAACACAGTGTGTTTATTGTGTTTATCCATTCACTTATTGATGACAGTTGGGTTGTTCTCAGTTTTTGATTCTTACAAATAAAACTGCTGTGAACATGTGTGTAAAAAAAAAAAAAAAAGAAATAACACCCTCCTCGGAGGAAGTCAAAATAGCAACAGGAAAATAAGTAAAACCTATTATAAAACAGTTGTCCAAGAACTTGGCCACAGTGCGGGGTAGCGATCGATATGCTGTGAAGGTTAGATCTATTTTCACACTGTGTTCTATTTCACACTTTAATGGTGTTTTAATGTGTCTGTCACTGAGCCCCTTCATGGGATGCAGGTAGAGCCTTTACAAAGGAGAAGGAACCCGGCTTTTCAAGCTTCACTGTAACATCTTATTTACCAGCTGCGATCTGACACTTTCTTTTCCCTTCCAGAGTGACAGCAGGTCTGGTTCTTCCTCTCAACCCCTCTGACTCTCCTCTTCCACTCTCTTTCGTATTCTTAATTTTGCAGGAGGCAACGTTGGGCCCCTCTGAGTGACTGCGTGATATCTTCCCTGCAAAGCTCTCCGGGATAGATACCTGCATCAAAGAGGAAAATGAATAAGACGTGTCTGACGCTTCCATCCTGGATCCTCAGTCGGCATCCTTCATTTTGCAGATGACTCCTGCTGTTTCTGGTCCATCTCACTGTCTTCCATCTTTCTTCAGGGCTTTTTTGCTGAATCTCTCTCCACACTGCAGGTCACTGAGCATGTCTGAGTCAGGGGTTGTGCTCCTGCTTCCGCACCCTTAGGAGAGGAAATCCTGATGATTTATTTATTTTTACCCCCAAAGAGATTTTTACTTTTACACGCATTAAGCTACATAGTAATATAGCAATTGGATTAGTTTCCCAGGGCTGCCATAATAAAGTACCACAAGCCTGGTGGCCTAACACAACAGAATGTATTCCCTCATAGATATGGGGGTCAGAAGTCTGAAGTCTAGGGCTGGCAGGGCCATGCTGTCTCTGAAGGCTCTAGAGGAGAACCTGTTCCCTGCCTTTCACTTAACTTCTGGTGTGGCCAGAAATCCTTGGTTTTCCTCGGCTTATAGACACCTCACTCCAATCTCTGCCTTTGGCATCCCATAATGTTCTGCCAAAGCACCTCTTGCTCTGTCTTTCCTCTTTTTTTGAAGACACCAGTCGTATTGTACTAAGGGCCCACCTTACTCCATTATGACCTCATCTCAACTAATTGCATCTGTAATGGCCCTATTTCCAAACCCTAGTCATATTCTGAGGTTCTGGGAAGGAGATGAATTTGGGGAACACTAACTATGATGGTTAATTTTGTGTGTCAACTTGATTGGGCCATAGTGTCAACCTATGTGGTCAAATATTATTCTGGATGTTTCTGTAAGAGTGTTTTTGGATGAGATTAACATTTTCATCAGTGGACTTTGAGTGAAGCAAACTGTCATCCACGATAGAGGTGGGTCTCTTCCAATAAGTTGAAGGTCCCAATAGAACAAAAGACTGACACTCCCCCAAGCAAGAAGGAATTCTGCCAGCTGACTGCCTTCAGACTTAAACTGTAGCACTGCCTCTTCCTGAGTCTCTACTCTGCCAGATCTGCATATTTTGGACTTGATAGACTTCATGCCTTCAGAATTGCATGAGACAAATCTTTAAATCAATCTCCCCCCCGCGCCCTTTCACCACACACACAGACAAGCACACACTGGCTCTGTTTCTCTTGAGAACCCTGACTTAAATACTATCTAACCCAGTACAGCTATGTAGATGAAATATATAGAAGGTGTTCCATGGAAGAACACATGTGATTTATTTATGCTCAATAATGAGGAGACAGCATCTAGGCACTCAGATTTCTGTAGATTAGAGTAATGGAGTCAGCATGACACCTTCTTGCTTGTCATGAATTCTGAATGGCTGGGGTTTCAGTGGAATTCAAATTATTGGCAGGGGTATGAGGGTGAGGCAGCCAGTAGGACTAGATATAGCTAATAACAGATTCTCAGCATATGGTTTTGGAATCTTTGAGGATCTCAGAGACCCTCCTTTCAGAGGATCTACAAAATCAAAATTATTGTCATAATGATACTAAGATGTTTTTTGCCGAATTCACTGTGTTGACATTTATACTGATGGAACAAAAGTGATGATGGATAAAACTAATGACCCTTACAGTGAATCAATGCAATGCCATCAAACTCTGTTTCTTTACCACCTTGCAATTTCAGGGAAATAAAAGCCAGTTTCACTTAAGTATGTCATTGAGAGAGATAGCTTCAAGATGGTGGAGGAGTAAGACATGGAGATCACCTTCCTCCCCACAAATACATCAAAAATACATCTACGTGTGGAACAACTCCTACAGAACACCAGTGAATGCTGGAAGAAGACCTCAAACTTCCCAAAAGGCAAGAAACTCCCCATGTACCTGGGTAAGGCAAAAGAAAAAATAAAAAACAGAGACAAAAGAATAGGGATGGGACCTGCATCTCTGGGAGGGATCTGTGAAGAAGGAAAAGTTTCCACACACTAGGAAGCCCCTTTGCTGGTGGAGATGGGGTGGGGTGTGGTTGGTGGGGGGGAAGCTTCGGAGCCACGGAGGAGAGCGCAGCAACAGGGGTGCAGAGAGCAAAGCAGAGAGATTCCCGCACAGAGGATCGGTGCCGACCAGCACTCACCAGCCCGAGAGGCTTGTCTGCTCACCCGCAGGGGCGGGTGGGGGCTGGGAGCTGAGGCTCCGGTGTCGGAGGTTAGACCCCAGGGAGAAGACTGGGGTTGGCTGGGTGAACACAGCCTGAAGGGGGCTACTGCGCCATAGCTAGGCAGGCGGGAGTCCGGGAAAAAGTCTGGAATTGCCTAAGACGCAAGAGACCATTGTTTCGGGGTGCGTGAGGAGAGGGGACTCAGAGCACAGCCTAAACAAGCTTCAGAGATGGGCACGAGCCGTGGCTATCAGCGCGGACACCAGAGAAGGGCATGAAATGTAAGGCTGCTGCTGCAGCCACCAAGAAGCCTGTGTGTGAGCACAGGTCACTATCCACACCTCCCCTCCTGGGATCCTGTGCAGCCCACCACAGCCAGGGTCCCATTATCCAGGTACAACCTCCCCTGGAGAACACACAGCACGCCTCAGGCTGCTGCACCGTCGTGCTGGCCTCTGCCGCCACAGGCTCACCCCGCATCCAGACCCCTCCCTCCCCTTGGCCTGAGTGAGCCAGAGACCCCTAATCAGCTGCTACTTTAACCCTATCCTGTCTGGGCAAAGAACAGATGTCCTCAGGTGACCTACACGCAGAGGTGGGACTAAACCCAAAGCTGAACCCTAGGAGCTGTGCAAACATAGAAGAGAAAGGGAAGTCTCTCCCAGCAGCCTCAAGAGCAGTAGATTAAATCTCCACAATCAATTTGATGTACCGTGCATCTGTGGAATACCTGAATAGACACGAAGCAAAACAAAATTGAGGCGGTGGACTTTGGGAGTAACTGTAGACATGGGCCTTGTGGTTGACAGGGTCTTGGTGCTCTGGCTGGGTGTCAGGCCTGAGCCTCTGAGGTGGGAGAGCCGAGTTCAGGACATTGGTCCACCAGAGACCTCCCAGCCCCATGTAATATCAAATGGTGAAAGCTCTCCCAGAGATCTCCATCTCAACGCGAACACCCAGTTCCACTCAATGACCAGCAAGTTACACTGCTGGACACACTATGCCAAACAACTAGCAAGACAGGAACACAACCCCAGCCATTAGCAGAGAGGCTGCCTAAAATCATAATAAGTTCACAGACACCCAAAACACACCACTGGACTCTGTCCTGCCCAGCAGAAAGACAAGATCCAGCCTCGTCCACCAGAACACATGCACCAGTTCCCTCCACCAGGAAGCCTACACAACCCACTAAACCAAACTTAGCCCTGGGGGCAGACACCAAAAACAATGGAAACTATGAACCTGCAGCCTGTGAAAAGGAGACCACAAACACAGTAAATTAAGCAAAGTGAGAAGACAGAGAAATACACAGCAGATGAAGGAACAAGGTAAAAACCCACCAGACCAAACAAATGAAGAGGAAATAGGCAGTCTACCTGAAAAAGAATTCAGAGTAATGATAGTAAAGATGATCCAAAATCTCGGAAATAGAATGGAGAAAATACAAGAAAGGTTTAACAAGGACCTAGAAGAACTAAAGAGCAAACAAAAAATGATGAACAACATAATAATTGAAATTTAAAATTCTCCACAAGGAATCAATAGCAGAATAACTGAGGCAGAAGAACGAATAAGTGACCGGGAAGATAAAATACTGGAAATAATTACCACAGAGCAGAATAAAGAAAAAACAATGAAAAGAATTGAGGACAGTCTCAGAGACCTCTGGGAAAACATTAAACAAACCAACATTCAAATTATAGGGGTCCCAGAAGAAGAAGAGAAAAAAAGAGGGACTGAGAAAATATTTTAAGAGATTATAGTTGAAAACTTCCCTAACATGGGAAAGGAAATAGTCAATCACACACAGGAAGCACAGAGAGTCCCATATAGGGTAAATCCAAGGAGAAACACGCCAAAACACATATTAATCAAACTATCAAAAATTAAATACAAAGAAAAAATATTAAAAGCAGCAAGGGGAAAACAACAAATAGAATACAAGGGAATCCCCATAAGGTTAACAGCTGATCTTTCAGTGGAAACTCTGCAAGCCAGAAGGGAGTGGCGGGACATATTTAAAGTGATGAAAGGGAAGAACCTACAACCAAGATTACTCTACCGGGCACGGATCTCATTCAGATTCGACAGAGAAATTAAAAGCTTTACAGCCAAGCAAAAGCTAAGAGAATTCAGCACCACCAAACCAGCTTTACAACAAATTCTAAAGGAACTTCTCTAGGTAGGAAACACAAGAGAAGGAAAAGACCTACAAAACAAACACAAAACGATGAAGAAAATGGTAATAGGAACACACATTTCGATAACTACCTTTATAAATGGATTAAATGCTCCAACCCAAAGGTATAGACTGGCTGAATGGATACAAAAACAAGACCTGTATATATGCTGTCTTCAAGAGACCCACTTCAGACCTAGGGGCACATACAGACAAAGTGAGAGGTGGAAAAAGATATTCCATGCAAATGGAAATCAAAAGAAAGCTGGAGTAACAATTCTCATATCAGACAAAATAGACTTTAAAGACTATTACAAGACAAAGAAGGACACTACATAGTGATCAAGGGATCAGTCAAAGAAGAAGATATAACAATTGTAAATATTTATGCTCCCAACCTAGGAGCACATCAATACATAAGGCTAAAGCTAACAACCATAAAAGGGGAAATCGACAGTAACACAATCATAGTAGGGGACTTTAACACCCCACTTTCAACAACGGACAGATCATCCAAAATGAAAATAAATAAGGAAACACTGGCTTTAAATGATACATTAAACAAGATGGACTTAATTGATATTTATAGGACATTCCATCCAAAAACAACAGAATACACTTTCTTCTCAAGTGCTCATGGAACATTATCCAGGATAAATCATATCTTGGGTCACAAAACAAACTTCGGTAAATTTAAGAAAATTGAAATCGTATCAGGTATCTTTTCTGACTACAATGCTATGAGACAAGATATAAATTACAGGTAAAAATCTGTGAAAAATACAAACACATTGAGGTGAAACAATACACTACTAAATAACCAAGAGATCACCAAAGAAATCAAAGAAGAAATCAAAAAATACCTAGAAACAAATGACAATGAAAACACGACCAACCCAAACCTCAAGGATGCAGCAAAAGCAGCTCTAAGAGGGAAGTTTATAGCAATACAATCCTACCTCAAGAAACAAGAAACATCTCAAACAAACAACCTAACCTTACACCTAAAACAATTAGAGAAAGAAGATCAAAAAACCCCCAAAGTTTGCAAAATGAAATAAATCATGAAAATCAGATCAGTAATAAATGAAAAAGAAATGAAGGAAACGATAGCAAGGATCAATAAAACTAAAAGCTGGTTCTTTGAGAAGATAAACAAAATTGATAGACCACTAGCCAGACTCATCAAGAAAAAAAGGGAGAAGACTCAAATCAATAGAGTTAGAAATGAAAAGGAGAATTAACAACTGACACTGCAGAAATACAAAGGACCATGAGAGATTACTACAAGCAACTATATGCCAATATAATGGGCAACCCGGAAGAAAGGGATAAATTCTTAGAAAAGCACCACCTCCTGAGACTGAACCAGGAAGAAATAGAAAATATAAACAGACCAATTGCAAACACTGAAATTGAAACTGTGATTAAAAATCTTCCAACAAACAAAAGCCCAGGACCAGATGGATTCACAGGCGAATTCTATCAAACATTTAGAGAAGAGCTAACACCTATCCTTCTCAAACTCTTCCAAAATATAGCAGAGGGAGGAACACTCCCAAACTCATTCTACGAGGGCACCATCACCCTGATACAAAAACCAGACAAAGATGTCACAAAAAAAGAAAACTACAGGCCAATATCACTGATGAACATAGATGCAAAAATCCTCAACAAAATACTAGCAAACAGAATCCAACAGCACATTAAAAGGATTATACACCATGATCAAGTGGGGTTTATCACAGGAATGCAAGGATTCTTCAATATATGCAAATCAATCAGTGTGATAAACCATATTAACAAACTGAAGGAGAAAAACCATATGATAATCTCAACAGATGCAGAAAAAGATTTTGACAACATTCAACACCCATTTATGATAAAAACTCTCCAGAAAGTAGGCATAGAGGGAACCTATCTCAACATAATAAAGGCCATATATGACAAACCCACAGCCAACATCGTTCTCAGTGGTGAAAAAATGAAACCATTTCCTCTAAGATCAGGAACAATACAAGGTTGCAGACTATCAGCACTATTATTCAACATAGTTTTGGAAGTTTTAGCCACAGCAATCAGAGAAGAAAAAGAAATAAAAGGAATCCAAATTGGAAAAGAAGAAGTACAACTGTCACTGTTTACAGATGACATGATACTATACATAGAGAATCCTAAAGATGCTACCAGAAAACTCCTAGAGCTAATCAATGAATTAGGTAAAGTAGCAGGATACAAAATTAATGCTCTTAAGTCTCTTGCATTCCTATACACTATCAACAAAAAATCTCAAAGAGAAATTAAGGAAACACTCTCATTTACCATTGCAACAAAAAGAATAAAATGCCTAGGGATAAACCTGTGTAAGGAGACAAAAGACCTGTATGCAGAAAACTATAAGACACTGATGAAAGAAATTAAAGATGATACAGACAGATGGAGAGATATACCTTGTTCTTGGATTGGAAGAATCAACATTGTGAAAATGACTATATTACCCAAAGCAATCTACAGATTCAATGCAATCCCTATCAAACTACCAGTGGCATTTTCCACAGAACTAGAACAAAAAATTTCACAATTTGTATGGAAACACAATAGACCTCAAATAGCCAAAGCAATCTTGACAAAGAAAAATGGAGCTGGAGGAATCAGGCTCCTGGACTTCAGACTATACTACAAAGGTACAGTAATCAAGACAGTACGGTACTGGCACAAAAATAGACATATAGATCAATGGAACAGGATAGAGAGCCCAAAGATAAACCCACACACATATGGTTACTTTATCTTTGATAAAGGAGGCAAGAATATACAATGGAGAAAAGACAGCCTCTTCAATAAGTGGTGCTGGGAAAACTGGACAGCTACATGTAAAAGAATGAAACTAGAACACTTCCTAACACCATACACAGAAATAAACTCAATCAATTAAAGACCTAAATGTAAGGCCAGACATTATAAAACTCTTAGAGGAAAACATAGGAAGAACACTCTATGACATAAATGACAGCAAGATCCTTTTTGACCCACCACATACAGAAATGGAAATAAAAACAAAAATAAACAAGTGGGATGTAATGAAACTTCAAACTTTTGAATAGCAAAGGAAACCATAAACAAGACAAAAAGGGAACCCTCAGAATGGGAGAAAATATTTGCAAACCAAGCAAATGACAAAAGACTAATCTCCAAAATATAGAAGCAGCTCATGCAGCTCAATATCAAAAAAACAAACAACCCAATCCAAAAATGGGCAGAGGACCTAAACAGACATTTCTCCAAAGAAGATATACAGACTGCCAACAAACACATGAAAGGATGCTCAACATCACTAATCGTTAAAGAAATGCAAATCAAAACTACACTGAGGTATCAGGTCACAGCAGTCAGAATGGCCGTCATCAAAAAATCTACAAACAATAAATGCTGGAGAGGGTGTGGAGAAAAGGGAACCCTCTTGCACTGTTGGTGGGAATGTAAATTGATACAGCCACTATGGAGAATAGTATGGAGGTTCCCTAAAAAACTAAAAATAGAACTTCCATACGACCCAGCAATCCCACTACTGGGCATATAACCTGAGAAAACCATAATTCAAAAAGAGTCATGTACCACAATGTTCATTGCAGCTCTATTTACAATAGCCAGGACATGGAAGCAACCTAAGTGTCTATTGACAGATGAATGGATAAAGATGTGGCACATATATACAATGGAATATTACTCAGCCATAAAAAGCAACAAAATTGAGTTATTTGTAGTGAGGTGGATGGACGTAGAGTCTGTCATACAGAGTGAAATAAGTTAGAAAGAGGAAAACAAATACCATATGCTAACATATATATATGGAATCTAAAAAAAAAAAAAGAAAAATGGTTCTGAAGAACCGTGGGGCAGGACAGGAATAAAGATCCAGACGTCGAGAATGGACTTGAGGACAGGGGAAAAGGTAAGGTTAAGCTGGGGCGAAGTGAGAGAGTGGCATGGACATATATGCACTACCAAATATAAAATAGATAGCCAGTGGGAAGCAGCCACATAGCACAGGGAGATCATTTCGGTGCTTTGTATCCACCTAGAAGGGTGGGATAGGGAGTGTGGGAAGGAGACACAAGAGGGAGGAGATATGGGGATATATTTTTATGTATAGCTGATTCACTTTGTTATACAGCAGAAACTAACACAGCATTGTAAAACAATTATACTCCAATAAAGATGTTAAAAAAAATAGCAAAAAAAAAAAAGAATGTCATTGAGAAAGCAATATAGATTATTAATTTTATTAACTCTGATGTTTTTGTTGAGGCAAAATCAGAAGTTCACATGAAGGACTTCTGTTCCATATCAAAGTATGTTGGTTATCTTCAGAAAAGCACTTCTGTGATTATTTGAGTTAGTAGCTGAACTAGCCACTTTTTCATGGAACACTGTTTTTACTTGAAAGAACAACTGACAAAGTATAATTATTCAGACTTGGGTATTTGGTAGACATTTTCTTGAAAGTAAACAAAGTGAGCCTGTCATTTAAAGATAAATGACAGT
Organism: Balaenoptera acutorostrata; assembly: GCF_949987535.1. NCBI lineage: Eukaryota > Metazoa > Chordata > Mammalia > Artiodactyla > Balaenopteridae > Balaenoptera > Balaenoptera acutorostrata. The sequence goes on from NC_080066.1 coordinate 47,383,570, forward strand.
ATTTGTCAAATGATAAAATGTAGACTTTCAAGAGAAAATGAGAATTTTTAGAGAACTTGCATCGTCCGTTGAGTTTAACAGTTCTCTGCTGAGATTTTTGGTGGTATCAATGCACGTGACTGCTCATTCTCATATACGAAATGTATCAAGATTTGGAATGTTTGTCTAACTTAGTGAACCGTTATTTTCCAAATGACCAAAGCAAGATGTTACAAAATCACACATTGATAACAGATTCATTCAAACTAAAAGATGAATTAGTGGATTTTAATGTTCATTCACATAGTGTCAGATTCCACATTGCAACTCACCTTTAAAAACTATTACGTCTCAAGTTTTGGGGTAATATGGTAAAAGAATACCTACATTTATCAAGCAGGTTCTTAAATACTCTTCCCGTTTCTAACTATACATCTGATATGACCAGACATTCTTTATATTCTCAAACCAAAATAATATATTGTAATAGACTGAATAAAGATGCAGGTAAGGGACTGAAGCTCTCTTCTAATAAGCCAGACATTGAAGCCCTTAGCCAAAAAAAAATGTAAAACAATGCTACCTGTCTTACTAATTATTTGAAAATATAGTTATTTTCACCAAATATGCCATTTATTTTAACATAGAGTAGATTTATTGTCAATTTAAATGAATTAGTAACTACTTGTAAAAATTCTGAATTTTAATTTCCAATGCTGTCAATATTGATAGATATAACCCAAATAAACAAAAGCTGTTTGGAGTTCTCAATAATTTTTAAGACTGTAAGTTTTGATCCTGAGACTAAAAATTTGGTCTAGAACTACTGTTCTAGACAATGGTAAAGAGTTAGGATTTTACTACAAGTTCAGTGAGAAGAAATTTAAGAATTTAAAACAGAAGCCTGGCTTGGTTTGGACCAGATTATTATTAGTAGAGATATTGAGAAATAATACAATTCAGTGTATGTTTAGGAGATAGAACCAATGGAACTTGCAGACGGATTGAATGGGGAAGTAAGGCATGGAAAGAGAGGTTTCAAATTGACACTAGGGTAAGGTTGCCAGATTTAGTGTATCATTTAGGGTTGAACCAGAGTATCAGAATAAGTAGGAAATTTATATTAAGTAATTTATTGCAGGGAATGGGCTTACACAATTATGGGGGCTGGCTAGGAAAGTTTGAAATCCATAGGACAGGTTATCAGGCAGGGCAGGCTGGCACTCTTGAGAGCTGAACTCCCAGTTAAATTCTAGAATTCTAGAATTCTAGAAAAAGAAGCAGAATTTCTTCTTCTCTCAGAGAATCCTCAACTCTGCTTTCTAAGGCCTTTCAAATAATTGAAGCATGCCACCAAGATTATCTGTGACATCTAGAAGACAGATAATATAGGATAATTTCTCTTACTTCAAGTCAACTGATTTTAGGGACTTTAATCACATCTACAAAATACCTTCATAGCAACACAAGATTCCTGTTTGATTGAGTAACTGAGGGCTGTTGCCTAGTCAAATGGGCACATTGAAAAGACATCACAGTGCACCCCTTGTCAACCTGGCACCCATACATATCTCTTTAAATGATGTTTAATCTCCAAAAAAGATAACAACAAGTTATATATTCACCTAACATGATAGAACTATCCTGCTTTCAAACCAGCAAACAAAAAAGCTAACACTTTCCCCAGAAGAGAATGTAAAGTACTTGGGGAATGTTCACTTTTCTCCTCTGATATACTGTAACTTAAGTATTGTAGTATAAAAATGAACAATAATTCATACATCTTATGTTAGATGTTAAAAAGATAAGAGAGGGGAGAAAGAAAATATATTTAATTAATAAGTATGCAAACATATATGCAAACATATTCGTAAAAAATAAGGAAAATAATAGCTATTAAGGTCTTCACTTCTACAACTGGTCACATAGTCATAGCTGTGTTGATAACTGTCATCCTTCATTGTCCATTCTATATTCCCTTTGCCATCAGCGAGAGCCTCATCTGGTCATGGTTCTTTGCCTGGTGGGCTAACTTGAACATTCCTTCCTGAAAAGTTCAGGCTACTAGCACTTCTGCTGATTTGGTTGTTGTAGCTTTCCATTGACTTTAATCAGAGAATGTAGCATTACTAAGAGATAACCCTAAGAGATCACCTGTATTCCAGGCACACCCTTCTTACATCCACTGCGTAGTAGCAGCGCAGTTTACACTTGTTAATCAGGAGCAATCACTCAAGCCAGTATAGCAACCTCCTTACTTACCTGTTGATTCAGATGCATGAATTGCCCGAAGTGGTTGGGTGGCAGGTTTGTTTTATCAAAGTGCTTCCATCGTGAATGGGACAGTACTTTTTTCTTACTGGAAATAGATACTGACTCTGGGTATGAATTTGCCTTCCTTGCAGGCAACACTCCTGCCAAACTACCATCTGTGGGCTTGCAGAATACATGTTGTCCTGTATTTTACTCAGCAACCTCCTCCTGGGATTAAGTCACTTACTGAGATGGCAAAGACTAGGAGACGAATACTTTGCGGTATTGGATACGTATTGGATACTGCTACTACGATGGATAAATGAGTTGCATACTTCTTGGATAGGTCAGGGCTGAAGATGAAAATTTGAAAATCATTCATATGTAGAGGGTGTTTGAACCACGGAACTGGGCAGGAAAAGAGAAAGAGAAGGTAATAAGGACACATACCACTGGAGGGAGATGTAAAGAGAGGAAAGGACCAGACAAAGAGAGTAAGGAGGAGGGGTCAATGATGTGGGAGGATAATACAATGTATATATTTAAAGATCACATGACTTTAAGTATTTTGAATTTCATGGTGTTTCACAAAGAGAACTATGTCTTCTGCTGGTCTATCATACAAACAAATGTGGACATAATGGTGGGAATTTTGTGCTACAAAACAAATATTTATTGATCTGCTTCAAAGAATGGAGAGAACAATGAGGGCTTAGGATAACTCCTTCCTTCCTTCTTTCCTCCCTCTCCCCCTCCCTTCCTTCCTTCTTTTTATCCTTCCTTTTTTCCCCTTCTTTCCTTCTATCCTTCCAAAGTTTATTCAGGAAAAAATATGTAAGTGACATTAATTTAGACACTGAGAATATAAAACTTAATAAGGTTTGCCTCCAAACCACAGATAATTAAGGGAGGTTTGGATAAAAATGTAGGACCTGAACTCCACATTTGTTTTTGCTGGGGATACAGGAGAAATCTGAGAAAAGCCTGAGAGTCACAGATTTGGATTCAAACATCTTATCCCAGGGTTGAACGATGTCTGGTGAATGTGCATTTGAGAGAATGAAGGGGAAAAAATCACCAGCTCAGGTAACTTGTGAGATATTCTGAAACATTTTCATTTCTCCTAGAATTGAGCCACTTTTTATCACCATTTTACACTTTTCCAGTGAGGTTATGAACCAGCTGCCTATTGAGCAAAAATATTACCATCCAATTAATAATTTGGAAGCAATGATAGACTCTTGTAACCCCTTGGCTCAGCAGTCTGTTCAGAGCGTCTGATCAGACAGGAAGTGGGATAAACATGGGGCCAGTCAGTTCATCGGGGTCTGTACCGAAAAGGGCAGAGGCCACTTACTGAAGTCTGTGAGTCAGAGAAGGCTATAGCAGGGGATTCTGCATTTGAATTATGAATATTTAAATAGGCTTATTAAAACTGTGTCCACAGAGAGCAAAAATGCATTTGCTTTTAAAACAATTAAAAATATAAGGGGCAGTGTGGAATAGTCAGTGAAGGCATAAAATTTGGAGTTGGAAGACTCAGAGTGCCTTCCTAGCTCCAGCACGTCCCAGCTGTATGACATGGGGCAATAAATTTGACCCCTTTAAGTTTAATCCAAACCCCCACCACTTCACTTATCCTCATTTGTTTCATCAAGAATCTATGTTAAGAGCATGGTCTCTGGAGCCAGACTGTCTACATTTGAATCCTGGGTCTGTCACTTATTAGCTGTTTGTACATGTCACTTAGCCTCTCTGTGCCTCAGTTTACCCTTCCCTAAATGGGGATAATACTGGTGACTCATCAAGGGCTAGTTGTGAGATTAAATGAGTTAATTTACATAATATATTTAGAAGAGTGTCAGCCACATAAGTACAAAATAAATGTCAGCTTTGACATTAAGTATTATGTCATTAGTGTGTACAAGAAACTGTGCTTAGTGATCAGATGAAATAGTGAGAAAGATGGACACAGTCTTTGCCCACATAGAGACAATTAAACACACAACAAAATAGGTGTTATGAAACTTTACTATGGAAATTGCAATGTTAAAGAAACCCCGAAGTCCGTGTTAAGGGGTCAGGGAAGACTTTCAAAGAGAAATGAAGTTTAAGACACTACAGGAGAATAGAAATTAGCCAGAGACAAAAAAGGGAAGAATATTACTGGTAGAGATGAAAAATATATGAACATGGGTGGAAACCATGGAGGATGAGGAGAAAGAAAGAAAAAGAGAATGAGAGAAAATTCAAAATGTCTCCTATCATGTTGTAATGGGGGAAGGCTTACGATGAGGCTTGAAAGGTCAGGTCACAACTGACTGTGGAAATCATATTAAGGAGTCTGGACTCTATCTTCTAGGCATTGGAGATCCAAGGAGTGGATGATACTATTTGCACTTCAGAAGCACCACTCTGAACTGATAAGGATTAACCAGAAGCATGATCTGGAAGGAACAAGTAAAGGCAGGGATACCAGTAAGGTGGTTGTTAAAGCAAATCAATCAAGAGATGATAATTTCTGGACGGTGATGATTCAGAGAGGAAGGTATGTCTGAAACATTTTAAGAAATGGAAGCACAGGATTTGGTGATTGACTGGATATGGAAAATAAGGAAGAGAAGGCTCAAGACTGGCTCCAGTGCAACAGGTGCATAGTGATGACTTTCACTTATACAAGAGACATCAGAGGTGGGCTAGGGTTGGGGTGGTTGGGATGGGAAAAGAAAATGAGTTTCATTTTGTATCCATGGATTGAAGGTTGCCAGGACAACAACTAAATAGAGCTCTCTGGTGGGAAAGAGTAAGAGCTGGCCTGGAGCCATATATGTCCATTCATACAGAGATGAGGTCCCAATGGATAATGCAGACAAATGAGATAAGAAGAAGGCCTCCCTGGTGGAGAACCATGGAGAAGACCTTTCTTTCAGGGATGGGCCTAGGAAGAAGATTTTGCAGAGAAAATAAGGTATTAGAGCAGAGAGATAGGAAGAGGTCATCAAAGTCAGAACTTGAAAGTGTTTCTTAAAGGTAAGGTGGGGACGGTTAGTCAAGAATGAAGGAATTTGCAAGAAATCAAGTAGGAGAAGGTGTTCTCTAACTAGGAGGTCATCAACAACTATGAGGAGAGAAGAAGTTGAGGTGATGAGGGTAGAAGCCAGAGAGTGAGGATAAGAACATGTCATTAGGGCTTCCCTGGTGGCGCAGTGGTTGAGAATCTGCCTGCCAATGCAGGGGACACGGGTTCGAGCCCTGGTCTGGGAAGATCCCACATGCCACGGAGCAACCAGGTCCGTCAGCCACAGCTACTGAGCCTGCGCGTCTGGAGCCTGTGCTCCGCAGCAAGAGAGGCTGCGATAGTGAGAGCCCCGCACACCGCGATGAAGAGTGGCCCTCGCTTGCCGCAACTAGAGAAAGCCCTTGCACAGAAACGAAGACCCAACACAGACATACATAAATAAATAAATAAATAAATAAATAAATAAATAAATAAATAATAAAAATAAAGGAATTCCTTAAAAAAAAATGTCATTAGCACGTGTGGTCAGTAAGAACATGTCATTAGCAGGTGTGGCCAACTTTTTCTAAGAGATTTGAGAAAGAGATTTGAGGGATAGAGGGAACCTGCAGGAGGGCTGAGGTCAAGGGTGAATATTTTAAAGATATAGGGTGAGTCTTAAGTTTGTTTAAACATCATGGAAAGGGCCAGAAGTGTGGGCAAAGCTGCAGATTCCCAAGACAAGAGAGGGTGATAGAATCCCAAGGGCAGTTGGAGAGACCACTCTTCCTCTGATCATTGAGAAGGGGGAGAGAGTGGGAGGATGCAGGTACTAAGTTGAAAAGGGCAGGCTGTCTCCTTCAGAGGCTCTACCTTGATTGGTACATAAGGGTTTGCCTCATAAAATCAGCTCGTTGCTTATAAACCCATTCTTTTCCCACTTCAACATGCATATGAATCACCTCAAAATCTTGTTAAAATGTAGGTTCTGATTTAATGGGTCTGGGGTGGGGCCTGAGATTGTGCATTTCTGATGAGTTCACAGTGGGTGACAAGGCTGCAGCACACAGACACATACATGGAATAGCTCTATAGTGGATTCTAGGGTGTATTCCTGTGGCATGTGGCGGCAGAATTTCCCATCATGGTCCTGCTCCCAGGCTCTCACTGCTTGAGTCCCTCATCTGCTACAGAAGCAGATTGCTGTCAGAGCAGGACTCTTTCTGAGCTGGGATTCCAAAATAGCATCTTGGTCTGTAGTGTTTCCTGTCTCTAGCCTAGACACACTTGAGGAGTGTTCCTCTTCCCCTGCACATTGCAATCACGGAGGAGCTATGAAAATCCCGGTGCCCAGGTTGCATTATCGACCAATTGAATCCGAACTTGAATAGATGTCCTGACAACTCAGAAGGAGTTTGGAGGGAGGTAGCGGTTAGAGTTATTGATAGGGCTCAGGCGTTGGTATAAGACGTGGTGGCGGTCTCGATAATTAGGTCTTTAGAGTAAAACCCGGTGAGAAAAGATATTCCTGTTAGCGCTAGGCATCCAATGATAAGGGCTGTTGCAGTGGAGGGTAAGGTCTTGAATAAGCCTCCTATTTTTCGAATGTCCTGTTCGTTGTTTAGGTTGTGAATAATGGATCCAGAGCATATGAATAATATGGCTTTAAAGAAAGCGTGTGTGCAAATATGTGAAAATGCTAGATGAGGTTGGTTGACACCGATTGTTACTATCATTAGACCTAATTGTCTTGAGGTAGAGAAGGCGATAATTTTTTTAACGTCGTTTTGGGTAAGAGCGCATATGGCTGTGAACAGGGCGGTAAGGGCTCCTAGGCAAAGCGTTATTGTTTGAATGAGTTTGTTGTTTTCTGTTAAAGGGTAAAATCAGATAAGTAGGAAAATTCCCGCTACAACTATTGTGCTTGAGTGGAGTAGGGCCGAGACTGGGGTAGGACCTTCTATTGCTGAGGGGAGCCAAGGGTGAAGTCCAAATTGAGCTGATTTTCCAGCTGCGGCTAGTACGAGTCCTGTGAGAGGGATGTTTAAAGGGTTTTGGTCGAGTATGAAAATTTGTTGCAGATCTCATGCATTTGTGTTAGATAAGAACCATGCCATTGATATAATGACTCCGACATCTCCGATGCGGTTATATAAGATTGCTTGAAGAGCAGCTGTGTTTACATCTGCTCGTCCATGTCATCATCCGATGAGCAGGAAAGATATGATTCCTACCCCTTCTCATCCAATAAAAAGTTGGAAGAGGTTGTTGGCTGTAACAAGGATTAGTATGGTGATGAGGAAGAGGAGTAAATACTTGAAGAATCGGTTGATACAAGGATCTGAATGTATATATCATATTGAGAATTCTATAATGGATCATGTGATGAACAAGGTCACCGGTACAAATATAATTGAGAAATAATCTATTTTGAAGCTAAGTGTCAATTTAAGGGTTTGGACAGTAATTCAGTGTCAGTTTGAAATGAATATTTCTTGGTCTGTGTGAAGGAATATTATTGTTGTGATTAGACTGGTAATGAAAGCACAGGAGACGGTATTTTTTACATATGATGGGTATTTATCATTTTTGTAAGAGTTTGTACTAGTTATCATGATTGGGATAATTAATACTAGTAATGTGATTAGGGCAAAAGAAGAGAATAGGTTTATTACTTTTATTTGGAGTTGCACCAATTTTTTGGTTCCTCAGACGAATAGATAGCTACCATCCTTTAAAAGTTTGAAAAAGCCACACTATTAGGTATGGGGGCATGAATTAGCAGTTCTTGCAATACTTTCTCAGTAAATAAGAAGTCTTAGTCTTCTGCTGCTAGATCCACAATCTAGTGTTTTTTTTAAACTATGTTTACAGTATAGTAAGTAGAAGTGGAAGGATATGGAGGGCTATAAGGGCGTGTTCTCACGTGAAGGAGGGCGTAATGTTATTGATATGGTGTGTATATTTGCTGCATTGTGTTGTGATTAGTATATACAAGGAGTATAGGGCTGTAATTACAATATTGGTTCCTATTAGGATAATAGTGAGCTTTGACCATGAGAAAGTTGATATAACTATGAACAGTTCTCTGATCAGATTAACGGTAAGGGGTAGGGTCAGGTTGAAAAATAGTAATACACATAATTTTGACAGAAAAAAGCATATTTGTGTTTGATTCTGAAATAATCCTCATCACTTACCAGTGGGATGTGTGTGCCTGTTGGACACTTGCCCAGCTCCACAAACCTTGAGATCAGGTTGACATCACCATCAGTCTCACTGAGTGTTCCACACTGACTCTGCACAGTGCTTGCTTCATATCACAGCTGTTGAAAACCCAGCTTCGCAAAGATATGACACCATCAAAAGAAACATAGCTATAATTAGTTGGGAACATTGACCCTGACCTTGCACAGTGTCCCACTAGACGTTGAGTATTTTTGTGATTTCCTTGAAATTTTGAAATATCCCATGGTGTCCTGTGGCTGACTCCCCTCCCTGACCCTCCCTGCCCCCCAGGACATAATTTGGAAACCGTGAATTTAGATTCAGTGAATGTAATATTTTCTGTCAAATGTAAAGTTTCTAAGTGCTTACTCATAATTTCTGTTTTTTTTTTTAAATTTATTTATTTGGTTATGCTTGGTCTTAGTTGTGGCAGGCTGGCTCCTTAGTTGCGGCTCGCTGGCTCCTTAGTTGTGGCATGCAAACTCTTATTTGTGGCATGCATGTGGGATCTAGTTCCCTGACCAGGGATCAAACCCAGGCCCCTTCATTGGGAGCATGGAGTCTTAACCACTGCACCACCAGGGAGGTCCCCTTACTCATAATTCCTGCAGTAATGTTTATAATGGACCAGGAACAAACACTGCTTGGATCAGCACCAAGCTGGGGACCACACTTTTGAGGAACACTGGTTTTCTCCTTGATCTCACTTCTGGATATTCCTCCATTGCTCATCAAGCTTTAGATATGGAGTTCTTCCTCATGGTCATAAAACACCTCAAGCTCAGTGATGCTCTAGTTCTTTTCCACTTGCTCTACCTTCTGCCTTGAAAATGCCTATCCCCAGAGCTTCACATGGTTGGCTTCTTCTAATCATTCAATTCTTAGTTCAAACACTGTCACTTCATTAAGGCATTCTCTGATGACTCAACTTAAATGACCAACACCACTTGTCAGTCTATGTAATATTACCCTAATTCATTTTTTCCATAGAAGTGACTATTTAACATCATCTTGCTCATTTACTAGTTTGCATATTTAATGTCTTGCACCACACCAGTAGCATAAATACTTTGTAAGAGTAGGGATCTTATTTATTTTCTTCACCTTTATGGCCCAGTGTCTTAAACAGTGCTTCACGTGTAGCAAGCACTGTATTAATAATTGTTGGATGAAGGAAAAAATGTTAAGAATCCTTGCTATACTTAAGTCTAGAATGGTCAAGTAGTACTAGGTACCAAAGGTACTAGAAAAAAATAAATGAGAACAAAACCTAAAAATAAGAAAATCCTATCCAATAGCATAATACTTTCCATAAATTATTAAAAATAAGATTATATATGATTTTAACAGTTAGCATCATTGACTGTCTTGGGGAACAAGAGTGGCCTGTGGGAACATAGCTAAGGGCCACTGAGACAGTCTGTTCCTCACAGCACACTCCTTGTATGCCATCCATTTAGTTTTTTTTTTTCTTTGCCTCTTAGATTTCTGGCTCACTGAAGACAGAGATCATGCATTATACTTCTAATATATCTCATAAGGTTTGTCATTTGTTTTAGTCCATCGAGCTGCTATAAAAAATATCATAAATTGGATGGTTTAATAACAACAAACATCTATTTTTTTAGAGATCTGGAGGCTAAGAAGACCAAGAACAAGACACTGGCAGGTTTGGTGTCTGGTGAGAGCCCACTTCCTGGTTCATGGACAGTGTCTTTTACTGTGTCCTCTGATATCAGAAAGGGTTGGGGAATCTCTCTGGGGGCTTCTTTTTAAGGGCAATAATCCTACTCAGGCAGGCTCCACCTTCATGACCTAATCACCTCCCAAAGGCCCCACCTCCTAATACCATCACCTTGGGAGTTAGATTTCAACATATGAATTTGGTGGGGGAGACATAAAACGTTCAGTCTATAGCACCATTTCTATTGACACAAAAGTTATGTATTGATTAGTCAATGTAGTCAGTTATATATTGACTATATTTTTGTGCTCATGAAGCTTTCTCTATACTTCCTAGCCCCTAATTAACCTCCACGGGAGACAAAACAAAACAAAATGATACAGGAGGAGGGTAAGAGGAAAAATGTGATTGTATGATTCTGCCATCATCATAGAGCTGTTTGAAGTGTTACATCTATGACATCAAAAGCTGGCTAGGAGAGCTGATGGCAGAAGAAGTCAACTCAGTCTGTTACAATGATCTTGGGGCTGTGTGGGGTCATGTTTATTCAGGCCAAGAGCTCACTAAGTAAGGAATCAGGAGTATTATTATGAAAGTGGAGAGGGCAACTTGGTCATTTTCTTTGACTATCTTCACTATCTCGGGCTCAGTTCTCTCTGAGACAAGGAGCAAGTGGCTTTCCAAGAAGCACCAGTAGAGTAGAGGGGAAGTGGGATGGAGAATAAGGAGAAAGAAGCCAATGAGGTACATTCATGAGTAAGTAACTGCTGCCAACAACTGGAACTCCACCTTGCCAGGGAAATTTGGGAGATGGGTGAGGAAACTGGAGTATTTATACACTAATTTCCATTCCTCATTGACATTAAACTACTTCAATCCCCAGAACTCTTCCCAAGAGAAAGCCCTGGGAAGAATACTGGGTGTAGATGCTTGGGTAGAATTCCATTGGCATATCCCATAATGGAGAGGGCTTGGTGGGCTGGGCAGGGCATAACGGTATCTGCTCTCACTCTGCTGTCAATAATGGATTCAGACAGAGACCTCCTGAGCAGCATACAGTCAGTCACAGCATCCTCTTCACAACTGGGAAGGAGGACCTGTTTTATGTTGTGTCAGGAATCAACAGTCCTTTTTTCTGTCAATTTTTTGTTCCCTTGAAACTGCAGTCACACATTTATTAGACTTCTTTCTCTCTTTTTCTCTTTGGATTTTCTTTAAACGTGTTTTTTTTTGTTTGTTTGTTTTTGTTTTTTTAATTTTTCTCTTCGAGGCAGAAAAATATATCTAGCTTAAAAGGAGAACGTTTTAGTGACAACCATCCAGGTCCTAGCTTACTGGGATATTGAGATGCCTATAGGGCTAGGTGGGGTTTGAAATTCATGGAGTTGTTAGAATTATAAAAATGACGTCTCGTTGGTTATGGGACAAATTCATTATCTTACCTGAAAAGTCCATAACCAAGTTGATTTTAGTATTACCTCCCTCTTTTTTATGAATTTGATCTTGTCTTATACCCTCTGTCCCATTTCCCTTTCAAGACTGGAATGAGCATAAGTAATTGCTGTTTAATAGTAGGTGCTTAAATGGTAAACAGATTCCATCACCTGGTTTCAGGCACAGAACTGAAAGCTTCTTTGTAAGAAATACAGTAGGGACTGAAAATTGAAAATAGTCAAAACTGATAATTATGAATGTTATTTTTAAAACTCTGAGACAACTAGACATAATGAGGTGTGGATGTCCTCTGGTGTGTTATAAGCCTCATGGCATTAGCAAAATATTAGCCTAAGGTTTGAAAATGTTTTTCTAGAAACAATATTTTATCCAGAAGTATAAACTACACCGATCAGTTATCACTGTCTGAATTCTCTTAGCCCTTCTACTCAAAGGCAGCAAGGGCTGTATTAATATGAGTTAGAGGAAAATTTGAAAAAAGAAAAGGGGGTTTGACACTGACGTTCATGGTGCCCTTTTTGCTAAAAGCCCATCAAGCCAATGTTGATAAAATCAACTGAGGTGGTTATCAGGGACCGTTCAGTTTAGTTCTTGTGTGTATCCTTGGTCAAGAGAGGCATTAGCAACCTGGAGAGGCAGACCCACTTTTGCTTTGTTAAATTACTCTCTTCTTTTGGAAGGAATTGGAAGATCAGTGGTAAGTAAACAATTATTTTGCTTAAATGCTAAACCTTGGCCAAGGAGTCAACCACTGAAAGCTTGAGGCAGGAAGAGCCTCTTCCCACTCATGTTTTTAGAGAAATTGTTTAGCATGTTACTTCCACAGTGTATTTGCATGAAGTAAGTCCCCTACATACGAACGAGTTCCATTCCGAGAGTATGATCGTAAGTCCAATTTGTTCGTTAAGTCCAACAAAGTTAGCCTAGGTACCCAACTAACACAACCGGCTATATAGTACTGTATTGTAATAGGCTTATAATACTTTTCACACAAATAATACATAAAAAACAAACAGACACACAAAATAAAGAAAACACTTTTAATGTTACAGTACAGTACCTTGAGAAGTACAGTAGTACAGTACAACAGCTGGCGCTTCTTAGCAGTGCCAGCTACATCACCGCTGCTTTTACGCTTGATTCCGACATCCTGGGCTTGAAATAAAGATACTGTACTACTGTACTCTATACAGTACTGTACAGTAAAGTACACAAAAGCACAACCACTTGTAGAGGATGCCCACACGTGACAATGTATGCCAGACACATGAACTAACTTACGTGATTGGATATGCGAACGCACGTTCGCACCTTTGAAAGTTCGCAACTTGGAGATTCGTATGTAGGGGACTTACTGTAGTGGTCTGAGTAATAACCTGTCTTTTTTGCACCTTTCCATGTAAGGAAGAAGCCATTGGGAACATGGTTCCTCTTCATCCCTAATGTAGGGTGCCTCTCCAACCTAAGGAGCAATCATGCCATTAAGACTAGGACTAGAGAAAACAAGACTAATTTGTTCATACTTTATAGGTTTTAGGGAAGTTTATATACCTGGGCAGGGGGGTAGCTATTACTAATGAGATTCTTTGCTTTTAACATAAGATGGGATGAACTTTGCCTCCGAGATTTAATTTCTCTATCAAATTGAATAGCCACCTTGCTTTCTGTGGAATTCACCCACCCACCTAATAGTACTGAGTTCTTTTCTATGTCAGGGTCTGGTGTAGGCACTAGAGCTACATATAGAATGGTTCCTTCCTTCATGGACTTAATGTCCAGCTTTACATGGAAGCAAGGAAAAATGTAAATGATATGGGTATGATGAGGTAGAGGGAGAAGGGAAAAGGGAGGAAGGAAGGAGGGAAACAAGGAAGGAAAGAGGGAAAGAAGGAAGGAAGGAAGAAAGAAGGGAAGGAAGGAAGAAGAGAAAGAATGAAGGAAGGAAGGAAAGAATGGAAAGGAAGAAGGAAGAAAGAGAGGAGGGGAGGGAAGATGGAAAGAAGGATATGTAAACCCATTAGGGTCAAATTACTCACCGCTGTTTCTCTGATGAATCCTTTCCTCCTCTATTAAGAATCACCTACCATGGACCAAATCAGATTAAGGACCTGAAGAACTCTCTGACATGCAGCCAGCAGACCCTCCTCTACATCTTGGCTCCTTTCTCCCCAAATTGACAGGAAGTCAGACTAAGCCCCCAGTGTTTTGACTCACCTTTCTTTTGTTTCCCCAAGCCATCACTGCTGTTATGAAGCCTAATTCACCTAACTGCTTCCTTTCCAACTCTCACTTCCCTCATTAATAATTCTTACCCAGAGGCAACAACTAATCAATATATCGAGACATTGGAAACTTTTATTATTCAACATAAGAGCAAGACAACCAAAGTACATTGCTAACATGGAAGCAGAACCTAGTGCTTATTTTTCAAAGATAGTTTTCAGAGTAGTCCTAAAAGGAGGTGTCAACCACATATTTTGGTTCATCCAAGAAAGTCCCTCAATAGAATATCCTCAGGCATTGTCCCTCTAAAACACGTTTATTCATTTAACCAGAGGAGCAGGTTGTTGCTCAGAAAATTATAGTGCATTTTCTTTTATCTCTGTACGATTGGTATCAACAAGTATAAATCATTAGTTAGTAAAGTATGGAGTGCCACCAGGGGAAAGAGAACATGTGTCATCAAAGATCCTGGGAATATAGTAGAGAATAAGAGAAACCTGGTCCTTCTATCATGGAGCATATGTTTTAATAAGGAAGATAGACATGGTAGTAAAACTTTATTAATGACCAGTTATAGTGCTAATAGGAGAAATACCTAGATTTATAGAAAATTCCAAATGACAATCTGAGATACCAACAACTCCAATATTTTGCAACCAGCTGACAAATATTTCCTTCTGTTGCTCTAAATTAATTCCTCTGTAATCATAGGATATTTACGCTGTCTTCTCAGGTCTTTGAATTTCTTCTTGGGAAAAAAAAAAGCTACTTATTATTCTTTTCCCTTGAGATATTAAAGAAGGGGAAAATTATTAATAGATTTTGGAACGAGGAGAAAGACACAGGAGAAGTTTGTGCTACTTAAAGTCTATTTTCCAGTAAAACCCTCAAGTCTGCCCAGTGTTCTGATGAGTCTGGGCTGTATTTTTGGTTCACACCAAAAGGCCTGCTGTCCAGTACATTCTGGCCCAGCATAATCCTCAATTCTAATTAAGGTGCTTTCCAAGCCCACTTATCTGACAGGAGAATACAGCAAACAAGAAGCGATAAGGCACCAGCACTTGGAAATGAAATATTTGTTTTAAAATCCAGTCTTTTACCTCCTCTGCTTAAATTCCAATTGCCCAGAGCACAACAGAAGCTGTGACAATCCTATCCTTGCCTCCAGAAGATGCCACAGTGGCAGTGGCTCAAACTGCTTCCTCTCCCCAGTCTATTCTGCTGAACTCAGAAGGGAAACCACTCCAAGGAGTGACATATTCAGTCATTACATTGCCACTGCCACATTTGCCCAGGTTATTAGCATTTTTATTTTGCTGTCACCCAGCAGTCAATTGACACTTGTTCATTGGACAACAAACAGGCAAACAGTCACACTTTAAATGTTGCAATTTGCAAATATTCTAACATTACTGCAAGATTTTCTTTTTCCAGAATAGTCATCTCCTTGAGAAGAAAGGACTTATGGAATATTTATTTGGCTTTCTTTTTAAAGAAAGATACAAAAGTATGATGGCATGAAATTAGTGTGAATGGCTCAACAGCAGAGGGTTTCAGGATGGAAAGAATCTTGGG
This sequence comes from Balaenoptera acutorostrata, assembly GCF_949987535.1. Taxonomy (NCBI): domain Eukaryota; kingdom Metazoa; phylum Chordata; class Mammalia; order Artiodactyla; family Balaenopteridae; genus Balaenoptera; species Balaenoptera acutorostrata. Next base: position 47,398,965 of record NC_080066.1, read on the forward strand.
GATTATATATTTCTACACTGACTTTTCTGAGGAGACAATCAAGGACGGAATGATTGGGGCCTATTGTTGTATCTCAATTAAAAGTTTACGTAAATATTTTTTACCCTGAGGTCAGTCTTCCCTGAATTTCAAAATTAATGTGGCTGATTTTTAATTTGTATTTTTCAAACCTTATTCTAGGGGAAAACCTTAGAAATCAGATTAATGGCCTGGATTGAAGGGTGTCTCCAGACCATATCACATGCCACTTGCTTCTCTCACTGGTTTTTATCTGTATAAGGAAGATAATAAGACATTTATGTCCCTGAAGACTAGGGGCTATGTGGGAGGGTTATTAAAGTCATTTCCATTAAAATGGGTGACAGTGCAGTGGTGAACAAATACGACCAATTTGGAGCAAGCAGAACCCCTCACTCACCCTCAGTCCTATGTCTCTCTAGAAGCATTAATTTATAGTGTTTCTAGAGAGACATAAATTTATGACATTTATAATGCTTCACCTTCTTTATAATTTGCCCAAAGTTCCCTATACTCTTTCAAAAATCACTCTCCTTGTATCAGAAGCAAATGTAAACAACCTTAACCACCATACACCATACTATCTTGGGTTTAATTATGCCAAAGTTAACCATTAGTCTGAATTTCTCTTTAGCATTTTTGTCAAGGGCATGCATACAAACACGATGAAGTAGATTTTGGTTAGGAGCTGTGGCGGTTTTAAAACATGGCCACAGAATTCCTGGACATTTCCTCTCATTGAGAAGTTCTGTCTTTGTCTCATCCCTTGAACACACCTTAAGCCAATAGAATGTAAATATGAGTTCTGAGGCTGAGTCATAAATGGCGAGTCTTCGAGTCATTTCAGCCCAAGCACCAGACAATATAAAGGAAGGAGCCTTCAGATGATTCCACTACTTGCCAGTCATCCCAGCCAAAGCCCCAGACAGTGAGGAACTAGTCATCCCCATGGTCCCCTCACTGAATTCCTGGCTCATAGAACCCATGGGCATAATAAAATCGTTATTTTAAGTCAGTTAGTTTTGGGGTAGTTTGTTTGACAGCAATAGTCATAAGAACAGGAACCTAAAAAAAAATCTAAAATTTAATTATGTTTAGCCAATGTCATTCTGCTAGAGAGACTGAGCTCTCTTTGTGTGTGCAAGGATGAGCCACACTTGAGGTGTGCAATGGAGAGGTCTTGTGGGGTCAATATCAGAGAGACATGGGTCCTGATGCCACACGTGGCTGCTGACTCAGCTTTGGTTGTGCTATTCCCCAGGAGAGGAATTCCAATGCCTTCCCTAACGCAGTCACAGAGTTATAAGAATCCTGGTTATGATTACTAAAGGGGAAATGTGGGGGGAAGTGATAAATTAGGAGATTGGGATGAACACACACTACAATATACAAAATAGATAACTAACAAGGACCTACTATATAGCACAGGGGACTCTACTCAATATTCTGTAATAACCTATATGGGAAAAGAATCTGAAAAAGAAAGATTGACTTTGCTGTACACCTGAAACTAATGCAACTTTGTAGATCAACTATACTCCAATAAAAATTTAAAAAAAGAATTTGTTTTGATTACAAGCCACTTGCCCTTGTTTTTTGAAATCTTCTCATGGGAGAAGATTATATGGGAAAATATATCAATATAAAGATTAATGTATCAAAATTTATTGCACACTTTATAAAATCATTTAAAAAAACTTGATGCCACAAATAAAGTTCTATTCTAGTAAAAAAAAAAAAAGAAAAAAGAGAATCCTGGTAATGCACACAGAAGCATTATCTTTCTAAACTATATATCGTTACAGAAGTAATAGCTATTCTTAAGAGTTATGTGTTCTCTGTGGTGAAGATGATTTCATACTGATCCTATTGACAACTGCTTGTCTTCTAGCCCAGTTAATATTGTAAGAGGCCACAGGAATAAGTAGAATGACTGGACCATTGAGAATATCCATAATATCCATCATATTGGTCATTGAAATATAAGGCAAGGCTCATGGTCCATTTTGAATCTGGTTCTTGTGACAACATATGAGCCAGGAAGGGAGCACAGGTTCTAACTAGAGGAAATAGGCTGGGTGTCAGAAGAACCGAGAAATCTGTATTTGTGGCTGAGGCACGTCTCATCTATTTAATTTTTTCACTCTAAGCGGAATGATATTTGAAGAGTACTAAATAGAGACATGATTTTCCATAAATGTTAGATCCTATATCTTTTGACACTAACGTTTCAAAACCAGGAACTTTGAGCTATTCAAGATGAAAGAGAATTCTCTCTCACTGGAAACTAAAGGAATCCCTAAACCCTGCTGTTTGCAGAAGACTTCATTCTCAAATCCAGCTCCTAAGGATGAAGTATAAACAATAACCTGGGCATCACTGCCTCATTTTGTTCTACTATAAAATGGGTATAACATTCCTCAGCAGGAAAACTTTTAATTAATATAAATATTTGGGGCACACTGTGCAAGGAAAGATTAAGTGATTAACTCTGTAGAGGATTTGGCAGGGGTGAGGGGGCTTACTTCAATAATGAATAGGGAACTAATTCTGAGTATCAGATTAAATTTGCTCTTTTACATTCCTGCTTTTTTTCTCTCTCTAAACAGTATTGTGTTTCATACATCATGTGGAAGTCTCCTCCCTGTGTAGATGCTGGATTACACGCCCCCACCCCTGTATCTCTTAACAAGCTCCTTGGTGCAGCTGGAATTAATGCTTCCTGTCGTTTTAAATAATGTGACATTGAAATACAATTTTTTAATGTGCTGGCATTTAACATGCCACAATATTTCAGTTATTTTACATTCATTTGGGTGCTCTAGTGTTATTACAGCTGCTATGAAATTCTGACAAAGAGGTGCATTTCTTTCTTCTGTTCCACCATAATTGCTTTTTGCCGCATCTCTGAACCGTAACCATGGCGATCTGTAACATTCATCAGAGGACCTCTTGTTATTTCCCTAGTGTGAATGAAAAACAAAGTGGTATAAATACTCAGAGAAATTTTACAAAGGCAGGCTTTTCCTTCCTTCCTTCCTTCTTTCCTTCCTTCCCTCGTTCCTTCCTTCTTCTGTCTGTCCTTCCTTCCTTTCTTTTTCTTTTCTTCTATCTTCTTTTCCTTCTTTCCCCCCGCCCCCGTTTTCTTTCCTTTATTTTTTCTTAAAAAAATTTTTTTTTTTTACTTTCCAAATGTAGAGGGTCTATTGAGGAGATATTAAGTGGCATGGCTTGAGATTTTTCATTTTTTTCTTTTAATGAAAACTTCTTTTGTATAAAGAAACCACAGAGAGAAAATGAGAACTTAAGTCAGTCTTTTCTAAATTTGACTGGTTACAAACAAGTCCTTGTTTGAGCTACTTAATGTGGGATATCATTACCACATTGGAACCATTTTGTTGATGTTTTGACTTGTCCTTCCCTTTTTGGGGGGTGGTTGAAATTAGCATGTCTTGGCTGCACTTTAAATTGCCATCTTTCTGGCAATTTGGGAGGATGTTGAGAGGTCAACCCTATCTATTTGTACTCTTCTCATTTCTTCTGTTCAGGTGTGACTTGACGTTTCAGGTAAAGTTGGTACGGAATTTCCATTAGATCTCCTCTGCGAAAAGGTAGTACAGGTAAACTGGATGGGCTCTGCTATATCCATATGACAACATCAGCAATAAACCTGAGTCAGCTTCACCTGAAGCATCAGTTAATTCCCAATGGTGCTGCTATTTCACTGGTTTGAAGGTAAGGAGGTGTGGACCCTTCTGAATTTTATTGGAATGGTAATCATAGATATTCCTAGAACTGACTTCAAAAAATTTACCTCACTTTTTTTCATAATTTTTCCAAAATTTCCTTTTGGATACCTAAAACTGTTAAATACTTGGTATTTTCTATTAAGTAGAATATTTACAAGAAGGTATCTAACTCTTGGCGTTACCTAAAGCCAATCGAATTAGTTTGGCCAAGTGTTTTACATCCTACTGTTTTACCATCGTGTCTATTGTGATACAGTCTTGGTTTCTTGTGGTAAGATATGTCAATAACAGCACATATTTTTGTGGTACAAACATTGCAAAAACAACTGACTATGAATAAGGAGTATTTGTGGAATGGTTTGGACCAAAACGTCAACCTTTGTGAAAGAAAATTATGTTTATGGAAATTTAGTGTAACTCTGGAATTGCCTGCTAAAAGCATTTTGGGTTTGCATTGTGGTCTCATGATGTTTACCTCTCCCCTGAAACTTTCAGCCATCCCAACAAACTAATTCTGCTGGTCCATAATGATAAGTTAAAAGCATCAATAGATACTATTAGTAAATTTGATGGCCGTGACAGTGTGCCTTCTGATATTCAGCTTCATGGAGCTTAAGTGGCCAAGGGTCCCAGCTGTTGTGCTCTGAAAACCATTGTTCTGTTTGCACCTGGGCCACACCTCCCATGAGCTATTCCCAGCCAATGAGTAAGCATATATTAAGTTAATATTCTTCAAACAACTCATCGTTATATACCACTAAATAATTTGCAAAGTATCTCATTTTCTCATATCTTCAACAATAATTTAATAAGTTGGTAGGGAAGACATTATTATGCTTATTTTACAGATAAGGACTCTGGAGCTCTGAAGTTATCTACTTAGCACTAAAGTAGGTAATTCCCAGTCTTCTAGAACGAACTTCTCTTCTAGATGAGCAAAACTTTATTTATTAATCCATTTATTTATTCAAGAAATAGTTGGCAAATATCCACTAGATATGACACTTTATGAAGTAGTGAGAGTAAATCACCAAAGATCTGTGAGCCCAGAAACAGATGCTCAGGTGATTCACTCAACCCAAGAGGGTTGGGCAGTTTGGACTGATTTCATCTGTCCTGTATCTGACAAATCCCCAACCCTAGACGATCCTGTGCATCACCCTCTAGTTAGTTCCATGTGTCTGTGGTAATATGAGCCACCTTGGAGACCAGTCTGTTTTATGATCCCCTGAAATCAGCTGCTAATTGACGCTTCCACCTCACTTATGTTCCTGCCCATCCTCTTCAATATAGTCAGAATGATCTTTCTGAAACCCAAATCGCCTCACCACCATCTCCACACCTCCTCACATGGCTTCCTTCAGCAGTTTAAAACACATCACAGAACAAAAAGAAACTCTTCGCAGGATCTATAATCCCTAGTTGGTGTGAACCCCACCTACCTCTCCAGGCTTCTCTCTCATCATTTACTCCTATCCCTTGGGTTTTAGTTATATTGTTCTTTTTACATTTCCTCAGTTATACCAAGACGTCTCTTGTCAGTTGGTTTTGCATGAGCTATTCCCTCACTCAGCCTGGAATAGTCTCCCTTCCTTCCTTCCTTCCTTCCTTCCTTCCTTCCTTTCTTTCTTTCTTTCTTTCTTTCTTTCTTTCTTTCTTTCTCTCTCTCTCTTTCTTCCTCCCTCCCTATCTCTTCCTTCCTTCCTTCTTTCCTTTCTCTCTCTCTCTCTTTCTTTCTTTCTTCCCATTTCACTTTGACTGATCCTTCAGATCTCAGTTCAGTAATTTTTTCTCCATTTTCTTACTGCTCTAATCAGGTCAATTCCTCCATCACACACTTTCATATCCCAATGTACATTTACTATATAATATCTCTTAGTTATGAATGTATGTTTATGTGCTTGAGTCATTGATTAAATCATACCTCCTTCATGGCTGTTTAGTGAGGTTCTTTAGGTATAAGATACATGTATTCAGACAATACGTCTGCTTTGCAAATTGTTGTATTATTAGGGTCTAGCATACATCCTGGTATGTATAATAGTAGTATTCAATAAATATTTGTTGAGAATGAAGGATTATATTATATCCTTATAAGGAAATATCATGCACCACTAAAATCAAAGAATTTTTGAAAACAGAGAAATATTTTAACACAAATACAAAAACATTTTGATACAAAAACATAAAACTGTATAGAACGTATGATCACATATTCATAATTATATAACTATTATGCAAAAAATTTTGATAACATTTATTGTTTCAGATATACCTCTATGTTTTCTAGACAGTTAGCTTTATTTACTTGTTTCTCATTATCTTTTACTTTGGAATGTTTCCACAAATAGTGTATAGGGCTTTTATTTCCAGGAAAAAAAATTTTTATTTTAGGCCACATGGCTTAGAGCTACCTGAGTTTAGGAGATTTATCATTTTAATAATTGCTCACCTCCTCTGTCTTGTATTGTGGAGCTTCTGGTAAGTGGACTTCTACTCTTGGCCTACATCAGACCCCCAGAGGGGCACCTGGGGCTAGCCTCCTGATCTGTGAGCTTGGAATTCTGTATGCACCTTCATGTGATGATTAGAGTAACTCAGCATTGAAATGGCCTGATCATTTTCGGTCTTCTGTCCTCATTAGAACTATGAGTTCATGCTGCTCCTTGGAGAGCCTTGGGGTCTTTGGGTTATATAGGTAAGATAGGTCAACTATTTCTCAAAACCTTGGGTGACCTTTTAGAATGGCTGTTCTTTGAAAACCAAATGACAAACTCTAATCAATAAACTAATATGTATGTAATTTTCCTTGTAGTATCTCAGTACAATTGTTGGATTATTGGAATTCTCAAGGACAGAATGATGAAAAATAAACATTAAAGAGATATCTGAACTTGTGATGGGATAGTTTTGAAACATTTTCTTGTATAGATTTGTCTCTAGAAATTCACTTGATTCTTATTTATGATCATTGAGGAAAAATACAAAACTCTTTACTACAGGATGCATTTAGTCAAAACAGACTAAAATGCACATGTTAACTTGATCAGAAAATCAGTAAAGTTAAAATTAATGAATCTTCTTTTCTTTTGAGGAAGTTTGGCCACTATTTTTAATTGTCATCAAAATAAGTATCACATATGCTATTCCATTCTGAACTTTTAATGAGTAGCTCAGAATCTATCAGTTTGGTGGATTTATGTTCTGCTTATCCAGGTAAGAGAGAGAGATAGAGAAAACTAAAGTATTTAATTTTTTGTTATTTTTACACAGCTAAGTAGCATTTGACATTCTGTCTTAACTGATTTCTCACTTAAAATTATTTACAGATACATTTTCCCACTAACCTTTATAATGGTAAAATAGAGACCCTGACTACTGACATTTTGTTTTATAAACGAAATGAACAAAAAGTCAAATTAAAAATTTTTGTGTTCCAATTTTTCCCTTAAGGGTGTCTGAGATATGTAATACCTAGAATTTTCCATTAAATAGACAATTTATAGGACATGCTTTAACAAAGTTTTTAAGTTTGAAGACCAAAACAACATTGTCACAATTGGCTCCAGGCTCAGTAAGTACTAACCTGGGTTGAGAGGACCAGTTGACATCACTAGGGTGTGGGTGCCAATGGTTAACATGATGCTCTTACAATAGTCCCTGAGTTGAGGCATCCATTAGCCTTTAGCTCATGATATGGCACAATGTTGGAACTTCCCTTCTTTTATCAGCCCTAACTCCCAGTCCTTATGAATCAAGGATGGAAAGTCAGTGGCTTTAGGGTAGGAACCTAATTTGCTTGGACTCAGCCTCTTCACAAATATATACATATAGTTTTTTGTTGGGGCTCTGACACTAACCAAAAAGTCAGAGTCTAAGGGTCTGAGATCTGCAACCTAAAATGTAATTTGGGTTCATCCCCTTTTTGTGATGCACCAGATTTAGGAATAAATCCTTTGGGATAGAGACCATTCTCTTCCTCCATGACCATGGTAGACACTGCTAAAAAAAATCAAAGTACTTTTTTCGTCCAGATAATCTCCAATGCCACTTCTCAAGCTATCTCAAATATGTCTCAAGTAGCAATGGGTTGTATTCAGGACAATTTGGCATTCTCACTTTAGGGAACAGAAGATATAACCTCAAAAGTATTAACTTCCTTTTTATTTCATATCCTAAGGGAAGGTGGTTAGATCTCTTCCTCACCTTTTAAAATTCTCAGGGTCTCAATTTTCTTCCTCAATAAAATGAATTCTCTAGACAAAGGGTGACAAATGCATTCAATCTAAGTTGCAAATTCTGAGCAGCTATTAGCGGCTATTGGAGTCTTGAGAGTAATAAGGTCACGTCTGGGTTCAGGGAAAAGAGTTTTTTTGGTCAAGGATGAAAGATGCTATGAATTTCCCACACTTCTTCTTGTTCTTTTTCCAAACAGCCTCCCTTTGGATGATGTTGACAGCACCATGCTTGTTCCCTGGGCTCATGGCTCATTTACTGACTCCTTAATCCTCAGAAACAACAGACGCAGCCTGTGAAACTGCCGCCATCTTAAAGAACACAATCTCACTGTCCCAGGTAACTTTGAAACCCATGCAGGACACCTAGTGTTTTATTTTAATTTAATTTCCCCTTTTGTGGTTTCTGGCGGCACAAAACAGAAGATCAGGGGCATGGAGTGAGGCATAAGCCATTGAAAGCTGCCCTGGCATTTCCCTTCACAGTACACTGGGAGACACCATGTGGCGTGAGGCATTCATTTGCAGATATAGAGACTGTAAAATTGTATTCTAAAATTAAAAAATGTTAATTAGAAGGCAACATCTGTGAACCTTTTGCTGGAAGCCACTGGTTTTTTCTGATAAGTTATCCCAGCTCCATGGCCCCTTATCCCCCTCCTACCATGTCAGAGATTAGAAAACCAGCCTTTCCTCCCCTTGTAATACTCCTGTAACAGGCAGATGGAGATTTCTCTGCTTAATATTTAGCAAGCAACTGATACTAATTTCAAGAAATTGAAAAATATTTAATTTAGAGCAACTTCTTTCTTTATAGATTCTCTTGGCTTCCCTGTTTTCCATTCAATCCCTTATTTCTGGAAACTGCGTGAATTGAAGCTGGATATGGGCTGCTGAGGAGTGCATCAGCTTCTTAATCTCTACCTGAGACCATCCTCTGGCGTTTGAAACAATCTAATCCACCCCAGCAGCCAATTTGGGAAGCCACGGGTAGAGAATTTTTTATTTCCAGTGGGAGATATTTTATCAGGTGCAAATAATAATAATAATAATCCTGCCTAGCAACGATGGTCTTACATTCTCTTTTTCTGAGCTGAATTGGGCAGGACTTGAACAGGGCAAGCTGTGAGGCAGCACCACAGCAAGTAGTGCCTTAGGGCCAGTGGTATCTATGGATGGTGAGATTCTGAGCAATCAGGGTTCACAGCCAGGAGGTTAGTTGAAGATGGAGGACTAATAAATGCAGGTGGGATATTAGGGTCTATGACCCAGTGGTGTGTTGAAGCAGAAAGAAGCAGATGAGGCGCTGGATATGAAGACCAGCTCAGTCTGAGCCTTTGAAATGAGTGCAGAGAAATAAAAAGAGGTGGTCAGACACTGAGCTTCTAGTTTTGAAGACCAGGAATCAAGGATGACAAACATATAGAGGTGAACGTCACAGGACCAGAAAAGAAGAAATATATGGAGCAAGGAGTAGAGAGGATAGGTTAGAGAGGCTGGGCCACAGGATTTCAGCTATTTCAGCTATTAAGTAGATATTGTGGGTTGAATTGTGTCTCCCCCAAAGAAACTGAAGTCCTAACACTCAGTACCTGTGGATGTGACCTTATTTGAAAAATAGGGTTTTTGCAGATAATCAAATTAATATGAGGTCATTAAGGTGAGCTGTAATCCAAGATGACTGTGTCCTTATAAAATGGAGAAGTTTGGACATGCAGATAGACACAGGGAGAATGCCATGTGAAAATAAAGGCCGAGATTGGGGGATGCATTTACAAGCCAAGGTACACCAAAAATTGTCAGAAAATCCCCAGAAGCAAGGAAAGAAGCATAGAATAAATTCTTTTTTAAGGACCTCAAAAGGAGCCAAGCACACTGACACCTTGATCTCAGACTTCTAGCCCCAGAATTCTGAGACCATAAATTTTGTTGTTGGAGCCATCCAGTCTGTGGGACTTTGTTACAGCAACCCTATCAAACTAATACAGTGGTATCACACCCACGGGGCAAATATGGCTACTTTCCAAATACCCAGTCTCCATTGTTCCTTAGTGAAACAATCTCAACTTTTAACTGGTTACATTGTCACCTGAAATATTGCCTATATTTCCCAGCCTTCTTTGCAGTTGGCTGGGCCAATAAAAGGTACTGTGAAAAGTTGTGGAGAACTTTAAAAGGCTTCTAAAAAAAGAGGGAACAGTGAAGGGTTTTTTTCCCCTTCTTTTTAAAAAATTTCAGCTTTATTGAGGTATAATTGACAATTTCTTTCTTCTTTTTCTCATTTTTAGACTACTCTGCTTCCTAATACTTCTGGAATTCAATTCACTTATGAGGATTGGAGTTCCAGGAGCCATGGAAGCCAGTGCTACAATAGTAGGACAAAACAGTGGAAGGACCTGGGTTCTGCTGCTCATGGAGCTACCATATCAACCCTGTCCTGCCTTTCTCCATTCTTCTTTGCTATGAGAGAAGAACAAAGCTCTATCTAACTTAAGATGGCTGGTTGAAGCTTATTGTGATAAGCCATGTAACCCATCTCTAACCAACACACAGCATTTGTACATATGAGAAGACTTGGATTCAGGGATGTGATATGACTCATCCATGACCACACAGCCCCAGTGCTTGTGTGGGAAGGTGGATATTTTTAAAAATTTATTTTATTCAAGTATAGTTATTTACAATGTGTTAATTTCTACTATACAGCAAAGTGATTCAATTATGCATATATATATATATATATATATATATATATACACATTCTTTTTCATATTATTTTCCATTATGGTTTATCACAGGATATTGAATATAATTCCCTGTGCTATACATTAGGACCTTACTGTTTATCCATCCTATATATAATAGTTTGCATCTACTAATCCCAAACTCTCAATCCACCCCTCCCCGACCTCCCTTCCCCCTTGGCAATCACAAGTCTGTCCTCTATGTCTGTGAGTCTGTTTCTGTTTCGTAGACTGAGAAGGAACTTTGAGACCAAAAACGAAGCAGGCAGCTCCATGAAATGCCATTATGAAGTTGATTGTGGGTAACTTACGATCAGGCAGACAATGATTCAGAGGCATTTGCAACAGCACTCTACATACAGTACTGCAAGGGGTACAGGGGGTGTAAAAGGGGCCAAAGCTAAAAATAAAATCTGACTACTAGGGAGAAGCATGTCTGCACCCATGGGAACCGAGGTATTTTCCTACCTCTGGGGTTCCCATGACCTTTAATCACCTGCGTCAGCAAAAGGCATTCTTCCAGCATTTATTGTTTCTAGATTTTTTGATAATGGCCATTCTGACAGCATGAGGTGATACCATATTGTAGTTTTGATTTACATTTCTCTAATAATTAGTGATGTTTTCATGTGCCTCTTGGCCATCTGTATGTCTTCCTTGGTGAAATGTCTATTTAGGTCTTTGCCCATATTTTAACTGGATTGTTTTTTTGATATTGAGCTCCATGAGTTGTTTGTATATTTTGGAGATTAATCTTTTGTCTGTTGTTTCATTTGCAAATATTTTCTCCCATTCTGAGGGTTGTCTTTTTGTCTTGTTTATGGTTTCCTCTGCTGTGCAAAAGCTTTTAACTTTAATTAAGTCCCATTTGTTTATTTTTGCTTTTATTTCCGTTACTCTTGGAGGTGGGTCAAAAAGATCTTGTGGTTTATGTCAAAGAGTGTTTTTCCTACGTTTTCCTCTAAGAGTTTTATAGTGTCTGGTCTTACATTTAAGTCTTTAATTCATTTGGAGTTTATTTTTGTGTATGGTGTTCGGTAGTGTTCTAATTTCATTCTTTTACATGTAGCTGTCCAGTTTTCCCAGCACCACTTATTGAAGAAGCTGTCTTTTCTCCATTGTATGTTCTTGCCTCCTTTGTTGTAAATTAGGTGTCCATATGTGCGTGGGTTTATCTCTGGGTATTCTATCCTATATCATTTATCTAAATTTCTGTTTTTGTGCCAGTACCATACTGTCTTGATTACTGTAGATTTGTGGTATAGTTTGAAGTCAGGGAGCCTGATTCCTCCAACTCCATCAGGGCAGGAATAAAGATGTAGAGAGAAATGTAGAGAATGGACTTGAGGACACGGGGTGGTGGGGGGAAGCTGGGGTGAAGTGAGAGTAGCATTGACATATATACACTACCGAATGTAAAATAGCTAGTGGGAAGCAGCAGCATAGCACAGGGAGATCAGCTCAGTGCTTTGCGATGACCTAGAGGAGTGGGATAGGAGGATGGGAGGGAGGCTCAAGAGGGAGGGGATATGGGGACATATGTATGCATATGTCTGATTCACTTTGTTGTACAACAAAAACTAACAGAGTATTGTGAAGCAATTATACTCCAATAAAGATCTATTAAAAAAAAAAGACATTCTTCCAGTTTTCCTATCAGATGAAGGCAAGGGTAAAAGTTGTTAGGGAACCTCTCTGGCTTGGGTATGTTCCTTGTGAGCAGGCTAAAGCTAAGTCATACAGAAAGAGCAGGAGGGTAGGACTGCAGGTCTAGGATCGAGCTCACAAAATGTAGTCAGTGTGATTCAGCCACACAGCTTGGCTGAAACCTGAATTAAAGTTCAGTTTGTATGTTTTCTTCCATACTTCAGTTTTTATCAAAGTGAAGTCCTTGTTCCCCTGTTCAGAATTATTGAGAATGCTGGTTAAAAGCACCAATTCACACCTGTGCTCAGCCCTTCTGAATTTCAGTCTCTGGAATTGGACCTTGGCCACCTACATTTTAATCAGCAACTAGGTTGATTCCCAAGCAGATGAAAGATTGAGAACCTCCCCCAGGTCAAGCACCTCATACTCAGGTACTGTATCTGGGATGCAGATTCGAGGACCCAGAAACAATGGTAACCTATTACCCAATCACCATCTTGTAATTCACCAGCTAGAGGATGCCATTGAAGTGAACTCTTCAGTAGTTGGTGAACAGGAAGCAGAGCTATCTGGCAAATTACAGGACTCCTGCATATTTTGGGAATGCAGGATGGATCAGAGAAAAATAGTGGTTAAAGCAAAATGACTGGGCATTCTTCCACCCCTCACGGCCATCAGGGTCTGCGGTGGATGTGAGTCACCCTTGCTCCCTATTTCTGCTCTTACATGATTGTTCTCCTTACTTTTCCCCTAAATCTCTAATCCTTTGAGGCTCCATCTGCTTGCCTATACATCCCTCTTTCTTCCCCATGTCAAACATTTACTATCCTCCTTTTCACTCCTCCTTAATCACTGAAAACTTGGGCAACTGGTTTACAGTCTCCCTTTCCATCTCAACTCTTTCCCATTAATCAATGACAATCCTGGCTTCTCACCTTTTCCAATGTTGTTCTCATCTCCCCACCTCAGCCACTCACTTCCATTCTCACACCCTGAACAGAATTAGCAGAAACTGCACCATTTCTGAAATCACCAGTAGAAACAACTAATTTTCCCAAGGTAACTCTTTAACCTCCGAGTGCCCCTGCTCAAGTACCTCTGCCACAATACTTTATCACACCTGGAGTTCCAATCTTGACCCCTCCCCATTCTCTCTATCAATCAGTTTCTCTTTTATCCAATTTGTGTTCATCAGTTTAGAGCATCTGCTCTGTTGAGGCAGACATTCTTTTGCAATTATGCTTATCTCCCTTGCCTCTTTGTCCATTCAGCAAGAGCAAAATCCCAACCCAGGCAAACCCAATCACTTGCATTCTCCGTCTCATATTCATCCTAAAAATTGAGCCCAACTGGGGAAAAAAATCACACAATTAGGCAGATTATGATCATTATGAATTCATAATTTTTGAATCACCTGCCTCAGCTGGGCTCTCATTAATGTCTAGCAAACATTTTATTTCTCTCATCAGCTTGCACCTCACTGTCTTATCAAAGGAAGATTTTTCCAAGTGCTGGCTCCCAGGGATTGCACTACCTTATTATTTTCTTTCTTCCCAATATCTGAATCATCTTCCCATCATCAGCAGATAAGTTTGCTTGATGCTCTCTCCTCAACAAAAACAGACATGAAAGCTAGAACCTTTCCTTGAAATTCACATCACTCCAGCTACCACCATTTCACTTTACTCACCTTCACAGCCACATTTCTCAAGAGTTTTATGGATGCTATCTACACACCAACACCTTCCAATTATTTTGTCATCTGCTGAAGTCTGCTTCTACCCCTGCCACTGCACCAAAACTGCTCTTACTAAAGTCACTGATGCTCTTCCCATTCTTAGATCCCATCATAGGAAAAGCTAATGGTCCTCATTTTAAGTTGGCTGTGGGCTGTTATGGCTCTGTTTCATGTCTTATTCCAGGGTGCAGGCTATTGGTGGCCCCTATCTGGATTATACCCTGGGACGTAATATTTGCATGATAGTGGGAAAAGTACAAGAGCCAAGTGAGTAAAGGTTCTTATGTCTTCTACTGGGAGATGGCATAGGATAAGTCTGTTCACTTCCCACTGGCCACATTAAGTCACGTGTATGGCTGGGCCTGACATCAATGGAGTGGGACTGTACCTCTCTCAAGGTTGGGGGCAGGTAGTGAATTGCTAGACAATAGCAACAGGCAAGAATACATAATTCTCTTACAGGAAATGGGGAGGCAAATATGTGGGTACAGTATTACAATCTGCTACAATGCTTTGAACCCCTTGATTCTTTCTTGCTCTCTTACTCTATCACATATGCTGCTGTCACTCAGCTCTGTATTTTCTTGACCCTCATACCAAGGGAGTAATCTGCTAATTCGTATCCACTTGACTGTCTGCCATTTCCGTCTTTTAGGTTAACTTCCTCTATGCTTATTTTTCTTTTATTCTAGTTCTACTGTGCATGTGTGTGTGCGTGTGTGCTTTGATGAGTAAAGGGGAAGAGAACAAAACTGTGGATTGAGTCCACTACGTGGCTATAACTTTGTGGGGTCCTTACAGCTATAGTCTTCCTTCAGTGTCCTATTGACATCATAGTGCCTATGTTATTTGTGGCTATTAAAGCAACTTCCATGTTTCTTTTTCTCTGTGTCACTCCCACTGTGAATGTCTTCATTTTGGTGGATAAACAGGTCTTTGGTACATGAAGATGTTTCAAGCCATGTGATTTGAGTTCTATCAATTGTTTTCCTTGCTATCTCCAAATATTAATTCATATCCCCCCTCTTACTCTCCTTCATCCTTCACAGCACAAGAAGAAGTGTCCCTCTCTCTGGAAACATCCAATTCTTCTCCCTTTGTGTTCACTGGTGACAATATTATAACCTTATTGTATTCCATTTAGTGCTATTTACTTAGAATGCCTTAATGACTGGTATATGGAAAATACAAATAAATAATGTGGCTTTATTTTCCCAAAGACAACTGGGGTTACATATGTGTCAAATAGAACATAATAGATAGGGATTTATTCCTCCATTAGCTTTTTAGGTTTGCTTATCGTTCAGAGTAATTTAAACTGAAATGGAAGACAAATCCTTATTTGATTGTTAGGCAATTCAGTGCTATTTATTTTGTGTGAGTTGGTGTGGGATCTAAGTGCACTGTTGTTAAAAGGCTATTTAATGTCACATAGAGGGCCGATTAATTTTTTCAATAAATTGCCAACATGTCCAGTCAATTGCATACATTTAATTGGGAGAGTCCATTCTTCTAAAGTCTGTCTCTATACTTTGTGGTAATGGTGCTATAGTTTACATGCTCTTAGGCATACTAAGACAAAACCTTTTGTTATTAAAGTCTGGAGATAAATCTCAAAGCAAATGTGTGGTTCTGTTCAAAGAGGGTCAAAAGGATGATATGAGTTTTGTAGCACAACTTACAGTCAATAGACAGAGCATGGTGGGGATTGTTTATTAATTTTTCTGTATGATTTGCTTTGCATTGATAATGAAAAGAATGATCATTGATGTTGAATTTTAACATATTGTTGGTGAGGAAGCATATCTATTTAGGCTTAAAATAAGACCTTATCTTGGGTATCATTTTCTTAGTTGGTCTGAAAGACTAGAACTCACAAATTTGTTCTTGTTTTCTTGCCTACAACTGTGGTATAATGGTAACTAATTAATGTTTATTCCTGGGATAGATGAATTGTCTGTTGAGAACAGAGAGAATAGGGAAGAAAGGGACACGATTACCATGATTTTCAAACAAAATCATAAATTTACAAGTGACTCATTTTCTTTCACATATTAATTGTTGACAAACAATGTAAGGTAGCATACAAATAAGGTCCATACAATCAAAAGTCTTACATGATTTTGTTTGTTATTATTTCTGCAGAACCTAACACAATGCCTAGCATATAGTGCAGTTAATAAATATTTGTCAAATGAGTGAATGAATGAATGAATGAATGAAAAACTAAAGGTATGATAAAGAAATACAAATGGCACTTGTGGTTTTAAAATGGTAAAGATGATGTTTTCCCTTTTTTCTACCTAAATGTCAGAACACTTAAGAATGTTGGCACAAATCAGATGAAAATTTCAAAAATATATATTGCTATGAAATAACAACAACAGTAAATTGATTAACTTTAATGAAGTTAAATTAATTTAACTTAATTAACTTTAATGAAGTTGTGGTCTTCAATAAAAACAAAAAAGCATATCAAGAAGGGATATGGGTATTCAGGGAGAAATAGCCAGGCAATAGGAAGAGGTAAAACACTGAGCTGGCAAACCCTGGGAGTGGCATTAAGAAAAGAAAATAAATTATCACAGAAATGAGGGCCACATTGCCAAGAATGTAAAGGAAAAGAGGCTCTTTTGAAAATACAAAAAGAAAGTGGGGACATATTAAAATAAACAAGCAAAATAAAAGAAAAACGAACAAGGCCTAGAGAGAAAATAAGAAAAAATGAAGAAGAAAAGAAGATCCAGCCCATGTATTATTGGTACTTCCAAAAAGAAAACTGAATTAATGGAACAAATAAAAAAATTGTTTAAAGAAATATATTTTTAATTCCATGAGTAAAATAACACTTGAAGCTATAGATTTAAGAAGTACTCAGTGTCTAGGGAATAAAAAATTAACACAGAACAATCTAACAGTAAGACATATACTACTAAAGTTACTGCATTTAAAGAATAAAGAAATATCCTTTGGAAATCCAGGTAAAAATACCTAATCCCTAAAAAGTACAAAAAGTCAGACTGGCCTAAGACTTCTTATTCTCTTTCCATGCCTGTCTCTCTCCCCACCATCCATCATATAACAATATAATTTATATATAAGAGATTTTATCATGAATATATATACATATAAAACAAGAGATTAGAGTAGTGGTTACAATATCAACAAGGAAAAAAGAACAGATGACTCCAGAATTTTATATCCAACCAAAGTCCTATTACTGTATAAATGCAACAGAAAAACACTTTCAAACATGCAAGAATTCAAGAAATAGAGTTACCATGAGCCTGTCTTACAAAAAGAAAAATTCTAGGGTTTCAAGTAGAAAAGATAAACAGAATTTCCAGGAAAAAAATTTCAAAGAAAATAATGGAGAACTAGCTACACTACACACCACCCTTACTATTTTAAAAAATCATAATAATTAAGACATGAAGAAGAGAAAGTTTGGTGATAGTTGGAATGCATATAGGAATTTTATATAATGAAGGCTATATTAGTGAACACACTATGACTGACCTAATAGAGAGTGAATGCTAATCTTGATCAAAAGGAAAAAGTTGGATCCCTATCTCACAATTTACACCAAAATAGATTCTAAATACATAAGATATTTAAAAGTAAATATTGAAACCATTAAATGCTCAAAACAATATGGGAGGGATTTCCCTGGTGGTGCAGTGGCTAAGAATCCGTCTGCCAATGCAGGGGACATGGGTTCGATCCCTGGTCTGGGAAGATCCCACATGCCACAGAGCAACTAAGCCCATGAGCCACAACTACTGAGCCCGCATGCTGCAACTACTGAAGCCCATGAGCCTAGAGCCCGTGCTCTGCAACAAGAGACGCCACCGCAAAGAGAAGCCCACGCACTGCAAAGAAGAGTAACCCCAGTCGCTGCAACTAGAGAAAGACCCAATGCAGCCAAAAATAAATAAATAAATAAAATAGGAAAATTTATTTTTATGAAACAGGGAAGGTTTTTCTAAGAATGACAAAATCCCAGATGTCAGAAAAAGTCTAAATACAATTAGATAAAAGTCAAAAATTGCTACAGGACAAAAAACAATAAAAGGCCATCAAATTAAAATACCAACCACAAAATTGGAAAATAAATATTTGCAATTCATATAACAGACCAAAATCTACTTTCACTAACATATTAAATTCTCTGGGTAATCAACAGTGAAAGACCTAGAACTTAAGGATAAAAGGGCAAGAATTAGACAACTAACAGAAAATGAAGTGCCCAAGACTATTAAACCTATGAAGAGTTGCTCAAACAATAACTCTTACCATAAGAGAAATAAAAATTAAAACTATGGGAAAAATTTTATTATGTATAAGATTGGCAAAGATCAAGAACTTTGAGGTTGAGGAAATTCAAGGAAAATACACACTCTCGTGTTTTGCTAATGGGAATAAAAATTGGTATACCTCTGGTATTTCCCTGGTGGTCCAGTGGCTAAGGCTCCATGCTCCCAAAGCAGGGGGCCCGGGTTCGATCCCTGGTCAGAGAACTAGATCTCACATGCTGCAACTAAGAGTTTGCATACCACAACTAAAATTCCCACATGCCTCAACTAAAGATCCCGCATGCTGCAACAAAGATCCCGCACATGGCAACGAAGAACCAGTGTGCTGCAACTAAGACCCGGCGCAGCCAAATAAAAAAAAAAAAAAAAAATTAAAAAGAAAATGGTACACCTCTAAGAGGAAAACTGAGCAAAATCTGTTCAATTTTAAATTTCGGTATACTCCTTGATCTGGAAATTTGACTTCTAGGAATTTATGCTACTGAGAAAAGCACAAAGGAATTTATATGGGTACAAAGATATTTATGGAAGCATTGGTTTAATAGTACAAGTCTGTAAAACTACAAGATGGCTATAAATAGAGTACTATAAATAAATTATGGCATATTCATACTAGACAAGAATACTAGACAAGAAAAGAAAAAAAGAATGAGGCAATTCTATATAAAGCTATTTGGAAGGAGCTTCAAGAGATATCCTTAAATGAAAGAAGAGAGATGTTGGAAAATGTGTGAAGTATATTGTCATTTGTTTTTTTTTTTTGTTTTTGCTTTTGTTTTTCCTTTTAAGGACCATTCATAATGGGTGTAAATTCAGAGATATCTGTAAAGTTTAAATAAGAAATCAGTAACAGCCTCTGGTGAGGAGAATGAGGGAACCAAGAAAGGTTATGAGAACAACTTAGATTTCCTTGATTTGACCTTGTAGTTCTAAAATAATTATTGAGGAAACACACAGAGATGCATTTAGATTCATTTCTAATTCATCTACAAAGATTTTGATAATAATTCTTCCTTTTTATAAGTGATTTCAAGTAGAAGCATTTAACTTCTACTCTGGTGTCAAATCACACTGGGTTTACACATAGGTTTGCCACACTTGGTTAGGCTCCTGCTGCTTCCCTGACATTTGAGGATGTTTATTCCATTGGTGTTTCTCTCTTTTGGGCAAGAAAGAACTGACCTTGGTAGGGGGACACAAAGGAGTGGGGTTCAGTGTTGCAGTTTTTGCCCCTCTCTCAGAGACTGCAGCTTTCCTGATTCCCCAGATGGGGCAACAAACTTCTCCTTGGACGGCTCCATCCCTACCCTTTCCCATTTCCTTTGGAACCTTCTCAACCTCAAGACTGAGAACTTATGAATGTAGTGTTTACGTCTGTTGGCTCTGCATCTGTTAGTGTGGAAGTGCCAATCATCTTTTCCCTTTTGCAAAGTGCATTTCTTAGCTGCCTGATTCATTTCAGCCATCCCCACCAACATCTCCTTAGAAAACAATTTGGCTGTGGGAGTTAAGTGGTCATCATTCAGCTCGGCATTCACCATGTTGTGTCTTCCTGATAGTGGAGCCTGATTTCTGGAAGTTGCTGCTGGAATATTTGGAATTCAAAGGGATGTTCCAGGAAGTCTCCAATAAATTTCTCCTTGATCTGTTGCAGGCCAATCCAGTGTGGCTGATACTTGAGGAGAATACGTATATCCTAGTTTACCCAGGAAGATCCTGATGTATCCATGTTATCCTGGCATAATTAATAGCTCTCCTATGCACTCTGAGAGTGTTCCAGTTTGGACAATAAGTTATGCGGTCACTCTATCCCTACTGATGGGTGACTGTCTAAAGCAGAGACCTTCAAGCAGTTGATATTGGGAGTTGAAGTAAGAGATCCATAGAAATGCCAATAAACAAAGGCTCTTAGACAGCCTAAGAGTTCACGCAGGTGCTATGAGTGACTCCCTGTGATAGAACATAAGGACAGTTGGTAGAGATTCTGCTGTGATACCTAAATCTAACTTCTGAGATAAGACTTGTGTTATGTGTGTGGCTGTGGTTTGACACAGAGAAACAAAATGAGGCTTGTCAAATCCAAGTAGAGAGACAGGGGAATTGCAAGGCCGTGGGCTGGTCTGAGGTCAAAGTTTCCTGGAGTTAACGAGGACCTGAGGGGACCTCGACGAAGGATGGGCTTATCAAAAGAATTCACAAAGCTAGTGGCTGTTTATATCAGGGCTACTGGGACGCTGGGGTGGGGCTCTCCCTCATTACTGAACCCCATATCTTTTGCCGAAGTGTCACTTCCTAGACACCTTTGACTGTAGATGAACCAATTTGATAATAGATTTTTTTTTGTGAGAGTGGGGAGTTGTGGAAAAACAAAGGGATAAAAACAAAAGTAAAAAATGGAGAAGAACAAAAACGGCTGTAGTACTCATCAAGGATAAGATGAATTCTGATTTCAGACATGTATTGTAAAAATATATGTCTCAGATTTACAGAAGTCTGGTTTTAAGACTGAGGAGGTGGTATGGCTCCAAGACCTCAGGCAGGCCCTTTGGAGGAGGTCTCTGGGATGAGGCTCATGGCCTGTGCCCGGGGTGGCGAGATCTGAGGTCTCAGTTACAAGGTCTGGCTCCCAGGACCCAACTGTACCAGCTGGTGTCTATTAATGTACAGTTATTACAATCATCATGTCAATGAGGCATTAGTGGGTCCGCTGGGGCAGACCCAGCAAAGGTTACCCAGATGGTGGTCACCCAGGACATCTGTCACATTCAGCCTGACCCTCAGAATCAGGCTGAGGCTCAAGAGGTGGAACCCTGTCCTTCAAGGTTAAGGATGACCTAGGAAAAGGTGAGAACCTCCCTGTCCTCTTTTCTTGTGAACTTTGGCAAAGAAGGGGCTGGATTGACATTGATATTTTCGGGTGAATAACAATGTGATATCACATTAAGTTGCAAGAAGTCATCAAAGACCTGGGATGTGCTGGGAATGACCTTTTTAGATTGTTCCACGTAGTTTAACGAAGAGCATACTTTTGGACCAGAACAGAACATGACCTGCCTCTCAAGAGTTACTTTTCTACAGGGTCAAAAAAAGAAGACAGAGAGAAAGAAGAGGAAAAAGAAGGAGAAGGAGAAAGAGGAGGAGGAGGAGGAGGGAGAGGAAGAATGGAGGGGGGGAGGAAGGAAGAAAGAAAGAAAATGATATTGAATTATATAAAAAATTCAGGATCACAATACAACTTTACAATAAAGTTAATTCAATGCATATTGTATCAGACATATCTATAAACAGATTTGTTGCATGGATTTGATTTGTGCTATTAATGGAGCTGGCTAGGCTAGTTTGAAATCTGAATGACAGGCGGTCAGCAAGACCAAGCAGGAAACTCTCCCCCAGAAGCTACATCCACAGTCCACAGGCTGACTTTCTTCTTCCCCTGGGAGAAAGTTCTGTTCTTAAGGCCTTTTAACTGATAGGATCAGTTCTACCTACATTATCCAGGATAAACGCCTTTATATAAAGTCAATTGATTATAGATACTAATCACGTCTGCAAAATACCTTCACAGCAACACCTAGATAAGAGTTTCATTGCATAACTGGGATTACTGCCTAGTCAAATTGACACATAAAACGATCACATGTATCTAGTGATCTCTAAAATGACATCCATTATATTTAAAAATTAGAAATAAGTGCTTCTCAGGTATGAACTGATCTGTTATTCTTGTGCAGAGTCAAACCAAACTTTTACAATGTTAATACATTGTGTTGAATGCAGAAGAACAATGTTGGACATTTTCCTAGGCCAACATAATCCCCAGTGATTCCCCACTGTCTCCAAAAAAGTCCAACCTGGTCCCAACCTCCCATTCCTAATCCCCCTTTCTCTACGCCATGCCTCCTCATTTCAGCTGCACAGAGCTTTTGGTTTTGAGGGTGCCATGTTCTTCCATGGCAGGTCCAGTGCATATTTTTGTACCAGCCTAGAATGGAGGAGAAATACCAAATAAACGAGTGAGAGAGTGAGAGAGCCGGAGTGGATGAACAGAAGCACAGCCATGCAAGGTACTATGGCCAGAGGCTCATACACCACTGCGAAGAGCATATGAACCCTGAAGTCCTCGGGTACAATCATGCTGTCTCTCCTAGTCATCTACTCCAAATCAGGACCCCAGATCCTCATGGTCTACGCAGGCCCCACACCCTCATAACTCTTGCTTGGGACCCAAGTGCTCTATGCAGTCCGTGGACAAGGTCAGTATTAGGGCTCCTGCCTACAGAAGAGGTTCAGCATCCCAAACTCTGGTTGGTTAAGTAGAGAATGGGAGGCAATGGCAGCCAATAGAGAAACTCCTCTTCTGGGGAAGGTAGGGGAGAGTTCAGTCAATTTTACCACAAGCTTGTAGCTGAGCCCAGAATGTGCTGGGACATCCTCTATTTGAGCTCTGTGTCTCCAAGCTGTAGGGAGACCTGCCCCAAGCTTCCTCTTAGGGGGTCAGAGAGTAATTTATGGCAGGAGAGACAGTGCCTCCTCTCTTCTGTAAGATGCCAAGTAGGGCTGAATATTTTTACTCTTGGGGCTAGAGTTTGGACACCATGAGTTAATATGTTTGAAATTGTATTAACTAGGATTCAGAATTAAGCAATCTTAATTAGAGGTTAATTATTCAAGTGATTATATGGCATTAAATGTCAGTTTTATTGGATGTCTGATACAGGAGAAGGGTTTTGAGTGGGGTCAAATCTTTTGGCCTTGGCCAAAGATAAAATATTTCCAACTGAACTCAGGTTGAGACCCACCTACCTGACTCTTACACTGGTGGTTATTAGAAATTCTCCCAGGGCAGCATTTCTGATAGATCGAGGCCATCCTCAGCTTAGATAAAAACGCCACAGACAACGAAATAAGAGCACCTTACAGACCTGGTTACTGGGCAGATTTTCTGCAGGAACCCAATGTGACCTAACGTGGACAAGGTCAAATGTTTGTTTCTTATGCATTAAGATTAGTGTGTGGCTCCAATAAATCACCCTCCAGTGGTAGAAAAATATGAGTGTGCTAGACACTGAATTCATTGGTAGAAAAATATGAGTGTGCTAGACACTGAATTCATTGGTAGAAAAATATGAGTGTTCTAGACACTGAATTCATTGGTAGAAAAATATGAGTGTGCTAGACACTGAATTCATTGGTAGAAAAATATGAGTGTGCTAGACACTGAATTCATTGGTAGAAAAATATGAGTGTGCTAGACACTGAATTCATTGGTAGAAAAATATGAGTGTTCTAGACACTGAATTCATTGGTAGAAAAATATGAGTGTTCTAGACACTGAATTCATTGGTAGAAAAATATGAGTGTTCTAGACACTGAATTCATTGGTAGAAAAATATGAGTGTTCTAGACACTGAATTCATTGGTAGAAAAATATGAGTGTGCTAGACACTGAATTCATTGGTAGAAAAATATGAGTGTTCTAGACACTGAATTCATTGGTAGAAAAATATGAGTGTGCTAGACACTGAATTCATTGGTAGAAAAATATGAGTGTGCTAGACACTGAATTCATTGGTAGAAAAATATGAGTGTGCTAGACACTGAATTCATTGGTAGAAAAATATGAGTGTTCTAGACACTGAATTCATTGGTAGAAAAATATGAGTGTGCTAGACACTGAATTCATTGGTAGAAAAATATGAGTGTTCTAGACACTGAATTCATTGGTAGAAAAATATGAGTGTTCTAGACACTGAATTCATTGGTAGAAAAATATGAGTGTGCTAGACACTGAATTCATTGGTAGAAAAATATGAGTGTGCTAGACACTGAATTCATTGGTAGAAAAATATGAGTGTGCTAGACACTGAATTCATTGGTAGAAAAATATGAGTGTGCTAGACACTGAATTCATTGGTAGAAAAATATGAGTGTTCTAGACACTGAATTCATTGGTAGAAAAATATGAGTGTGCTAGACACTGAATTCATTGGTAGAAAAATATGAGTGTTCTAGACACTGAATTCATTGGTAGAAAAATATGAGTGTTCTAGACACTGAATTCATTGGTAGAAAAATATGAGTGTGCTAGACACTGAATTCATTGGTAGAAAAATATGAGTGTGCTAGACACTGAATTCATTGGTAGAAAAATATGAGTGTGCTAGACACTGAATTCATTGGTAGAAAAATATGAGTGTGCTAGACACTGAATTCATTGGTAGAAAAATATGAGTGTTCTAGACACTGAATTCATTGGTAGAAAAATATGAGTGTTCTAGACACTGAATTCATTGGTAGAAAAATATGAGTGTTCTAGACACTGAATTCATTGGTAGAAAAATATGAGTGTGCTAGACACTGAATTCATTGGTAGAAAAATATGAGTGTGCTAGACACTGAATTCATTGGTAGAAAAATATGAGTGTGCTAGACACTGAATTCATTGGTAGAAAAATATGAGTGTTCTAGACACTGAATTCATTGGTAGAAAAATATGAGTGTTCTAGACACTGAATTCATTGGTAGAAAAATATGAGTGTGCTAGACACTGAATTCATTGGTAGAAAAATATGAGTGTGCTAGACACTGAATTCATTGGTAGAAAAATATGAGTGTGCTAGACACTGAATTCATTGGTAGAAAAATATGAGTGTGCTAGACACTGAATTCAAAGGTAAGAATCTTCTAGTTATCTTTTCATCCCTGGTGAACAGCACAGTAATTGACTGTTTTACTGAAGAGTACATTGAGTCAAGCTTCAGGAGTTCAAATCCCAAGTCAGCCACGTGCTGTCTGCATGACTAACTCTCCATGCTTCAGCTTCTTTATCCAAAAAAAGGGTCTGATAATGGCAGCTCCTTTCTGGGATGTTGCATGGAATATGTGAGTAAGAATTGCCACATTTTGGGGCTTCCCTGGTGGCGCAGTGGTTGAGAATCTGCCTGCCAATGCAGGGGACACGGGTTCGAGCCCTGGTCTGGGAGGATCCCACATGCCGCGGAGCAACCGGGCCCGTGAGCCACAATTGCTGAGCCTGTGCATCTGGAGCCTGTGCTCCGCAACAAGAGAGGCCGCGATAGTGAGAAGGCCCACGCACCGCGATGAAGAGTGGCCCCCGCTTGCCACAACTAGAGAAAGCCCTCGCACAGAAACGAAGACCCAACACAGCCATAAATAAATAAATAAATAAATAAAAATTAAAAAAAAAAAAAAAAGGAGAACTCTGTGGTGGAGATATTAACATGAGAGTCATTTGAAAAAAAAAGAATTGCCACATTTTATGTTTGTAAAATGAGCTCAATCCCAATCTAAATGCCCTCACACCTAGATGTGAGATATCTGAATGTATATCAGTTTTGGGGTGTGTCCTTTTTCTAGGATGGCACAAAAAATGCAAGGGTGGGGGACTGGTTAACCCATGCCTACTAACAGGGAAAGGACCTCTTGATTAGTGGCTGACATGATAACAACAACTGAGATGCTCCTGGCCCTAGTCCATTTTCAGGCCTGTTGCTCCATCCTGCAAAGCCAATTTAAAGTTTATTCCCCAGCCCTAACATTTCAGGTCACCCCACCTGAAATCCTTAACACTGGTCCAGCCTCCAGAGCTAGATTTGAGCCCTCTCCGTCAGAAGACAGCAAGGGGAGTAACTGAAGGAACTGTTTTTGATGAAATTTTTCAGAAGATTTCAGACAAGAACCATCGCTTGAAGCTGGTAGAATTGTTTAGGGGAGATTTTGGGGGCAGAAGCTGGGCTACTCCGAGTCAAAATAGTTGGTGGACAGTCAGAGAGAAGCTGTTCCCCCCTCTCTGCTCAGAATGTTACCGACCAGGATTCTTGGCCTCCTCAATCAATAGAAATTGATAAGAGGCCAAACAAGAAATTCAGGCAAGGCTTTCTTGGGGTTCCTGCTGTAGCAGGGGGGAGTGAGAACAAGTAACAAGTTCCCTTGCTCACTCACTCTCCAAGGGGGAGCGAGCTGGTTCCTTATATGGGGTGAGGGTAGGGGTGTGTCCAGGGGTTGGGCCGGAGGTGTGGCTTAAATGGTTTGCCCATCCTTTGGTGGTGTTGTGTGTGGAGGGCATGCTCAGTAACCTGCTTCTGCTCCTGACACCCTGTTTTTGTTCCTGGCTCTTCAGAAGTGGCAGTTGGTCTTTTTGGTCTCTTTGTATCTTGCTGTTCATAATTTGCCCCAACTGCACATGTACCCAGTTGTTTTTAGTCCCTTACAGTTTCTTTGTATCTTGTTGCTTGAGGAGACTTTTGTCCAGGTGCAAGCACTGCAGCAAAGGGTCCAAGGTCCCAGGTCCCAGCTTGTCTCAAGAACACAGTGATGTTTGGCAACCAAGGGCTAGAAGCTTCCAGAGCATCTGGCATCCTGTTTCTAGGTCCCAGAATGAGTAGTAATAATCAGACCGAGGCCTCGTGGATAGCTGGGAGAGGAACGGAGAGCAGGCCCAGTGTGGTATGGAGACTGCAGAACACAGAGTGGTTTGAACCAGAAATAACTGGAGGGCACTTGGAGGGATATTAATTTTCAACAGTCAGAACTGCAGGGTCTCAAATGCCATAATTAGGTCATTAAAAGCAAATGCAATAGAATTTTATATTGAACCAAATGCTTCCTCAAAAGGGACCATGGAATAAGAATATTTTCAGATATTAAGAGGAGGATATAAAACTTCATTTTATGCACAGACAGGTATGGGCTGGGTATTAGATCCATCTTCACATTTACAAATGAGTCCGGATTTCAGGCTGATAAAATGGTACAGTCTGAATCCTGGGTGCCAGTTACTCCTTATTCTAAAGCTTGGTTCTGAGACAGGCTGGAACCTGGGACCTGGGACCCTTTGCTGCAGTGCTTGCATCTGGACAAACATCTTCTCGAGCAACAAAATACAAAGAAATTATAAGGGACTAAAAATAACTGTGTGCATGCACAGTTGGGGCAAATTATGGACAGCAAGATACAAAAAGACCAAAAAACCCAACCGGCACTTCTGAAGAGCCAGGAGCAAAAACAGGGTGTCAGGAGCAAAAGCAGGGTACTGTGCATGCCCTCTGCACACAACACCACCAAAGGGGTGGGTAGACCACCTAAGCCCCTCCTCCAGCCCGACTCCTGGACACACCCCTACCCTCATCCTATATAAGGAACCAACTTGACACAACCCATCCCGCTCCCGGGGAAGGAGCAAGCAACGGAATCTGTTGTTTGTTCTCGATGCCACCTATTGCAGCAGGGGCCCCAAGAAAGCCTTGCCTGAATTTCTTGTCTGTCCTCTCATCAATTTCTATTGATTGAGGAGGCCAAGAACCCTGGTTGGTAACAGTTCCAGAGCTCCTCAGACAGATTTCTAAAGGAGGAAGGTGAGTACTGGTTTGGGGACTATAAGTGTCTACCTACCCCCGTTTATAAAAGAGGTTGGAGAGACCCGGACAGGAGAAGTTTGAGATGAGTGAGCATGGTCTGGCTGTCCCGAGAGGCTCGAACTGGACGAATGAGTAAAGATCTCTTGGAGAATTTGCCATGCATGCCTGAAGCCTATGTTGCTTGATTCAACTGAAAGAAAAGTCTTGAGGGTGTGAGTCTGGGCTTAGCAGCTAGGGCAGCAAAGTGGAGAGCTATAGGAGGTGCCCCTTCTCCAACAGACAGTAGGCACTCTGGGCCAGGTGAAAGCCAGTCAGTGAGGAGTTACCTGCAGGTGGCTGGGGGAGACTGGAATCTTATCCAAAGGTGGAGAGAGGAGGAGCTGGCAGAGGGAAGAAAGTGATCACACACCACCTTATTAACGTCAAGCTGCAGCCCAGGGGAGTGGAGAAGCTTTAGTTCTGATGAAGTTCTAATATTGATTATCATATTGGACTGGCTAATTACTAACTGACTGTTTTAGTGAGTAATGTGGCAGAAGAATGCTTTTGAGTGGCTAGAAAAATCATGAGCCCTGCCCTGGATTTCATCTAAGGGATGGGGAAAGGTTGGTACCACAGAGTATTTTTTTTTCTTTTTTTTTTAGAAATGTGAGCTTTCCTTTTTAAAAAAAATATATTTATTTATTTATTTATTTATTTTTGGCTGCGTTGGGTCTTCGCTGCTGCGTGCAGGCTTTCTCTAGTTGCGGCGAGCGGGGGCTACTCTTCCCTGCGGTGTGTGGGCTTCTCATTGCAGTGGCCTCTCCTGTTGCGGAGCACAGGTTCCACGCGCGCAGGCTCCGCGTCGTTGCAGCACGCGGGCTCTTTAGCTGTGGCTCGCGGGATCCAGAGCGCAGGCTCAGCAGCTGTGGTACACAGGCCTCGTTGCTCCGCAGTATGTGGGATCCTCCCGGACCAGGGCACGAACCTGTGTCCCCTGCATTGGCAGGTGGATTCCCAACCACCGTGCCATGAGGGAAGCCCCAAAGAGTATTTTTGAAGGTGATGGTTGGTGGAATGTAGAGAGAAAATAACATTTTCTATTACATCATCCAATCCTTCACTTAGTGACAACTGGTTAGTCACAGAAACCCACAGACATGTCCCTTGTGCCCCTGCCTCAGTTTCCTTGTCTCTATCTTACCCAATTTCCCAAAACTACAATGACTCTTTCCTTGGTTACTCTGCCTAACTCTCTGCCACACGTACATGCACTCCCATAGCCCTCCTGGCCCAGGGGCACTACCCTAAACCCAAGCTCTCTTGACTGGAGCCCTGAGATGCCACCTGGCAATCAGTAGCCCCTTCCCTAGGAAATGAGATCATGTCCTAACATACCCTGACTCCTGGCTGAGGTCCAGCTAAGTTGAGGCTTCCCCTCCTCCTCATCTTCCTTCTCCTCCTTTTCCTCCTCCTTCTCCCCCTCCCCTTCCCCCTTCTCCTTCTCCTCCTCTTCTTCTTTTGCCTCCTCCCTAGTCCTGTATCACCACCAGACTTCTCTCTGCCTTGTCTGAGCCTCTCCATCATGACAGTTGGAGATACAAATGGCTTTTGGTTATTCTGGTTCAGGAATTTCTTTTAGAGCCCATGGCTATGGAATCATTTTCTTCTTTTTCCTTTTTCTCTCTTTCTTTTGAAAAAAAAATCTTGCCCATTATATATACAGAACATGTTTAGAATACAGCATGTAATTCTGGCATCATAACTAAAGTCTCTTTGCTAGTTCCATCTATTCCATTTCACTTAGAAGGATGAACTTAGTGTGAAGAAATAGTTAGTTGACAATATATGCTGCATTGAGTTGGATACAAAGTTAAGATGGGAGAGAAACAGACAACAAACCTTACACTCTAAATTCAGAGTTAAAAATACATATAAAAAATAATATAAAGGGGGGAACTGTAATTATTGTGAGCTCCAGTTGAGTTTCAATGGTATGGGTAGTCAGAATCTTTTCGTGTAATTGTCTCTTCGGTCACCCTGACAGCTAAATTATTAGGAAGTATGATGAGAACATGCTTTACAGTTAAGCAGGTGAATTTCTCAAGAAATAGACTAATGTTGAGGTTAAAATAATTTACTGAAAATCTGGAATAAACTCTTTCTTAATTTCCTCACAATTAGCCCTGGCCTCTGGGAATAAAAATGGTTATGTGTGTGTGTGTGTGTGTGTGTGTGTGTGTGTGTGTGTGTGTTTATATTGTTATTTTTATTCTCCCTAAATTATCTGTTTGGGAGTGAGATGCTTTTGTTCTTCATAATTATTTTCTTCACTTCAATAAATTTTGAGCTTGTTTTTTGGTTGTTTCCTTGTTTTATCTTCTTGCAAATATTCAAATTATAGCCGCTGTGTTAAAGGACTTTCTATTAGGGTGACAAATGCGAATGCCAATATATGATTCTTTGCTTACAAAAAAAGGTAATTTCATGTGGTTCAACTTAGTGTATGGGTCTTGAGGTCAGTTACTGACCCAAAGGTGAGATTAAACCATCTCCACTTGTAGACAATAACTGTATATTCCTTGATTCCTCCAGATTCCCCCTATGACTGGCTGCTTTAGTAACAATTTGAACTCAGTGTCATTAATAAAGTGTAAACACTTCCAGCTGTGGTCATAATGGGGAATTGAGAACATGACTGTTGTGGTGGAAAACATTCAAAACAGTCATCTGAGCATCTTGTCTTAAGACAGAATTGGGCTGACTACATATCTGATAAGACCATTCGTGTTGAAACTGTTTATCCAGAAGATGAAAACCCAACTCATTGAAAAGTGATCGATTGAGTGGTTAACAATAAATCTACACAATATGGCTATGAAATTGGTTAGGGTAAGCATCGAAACTCCTTATTGTGGGAACCCTGACAGAAAAAGGACAAATTTGCTGGAATAGTCAGAGATTCTCATTACTCCCCTCTTACTATCACCAGGGGAAATTGAAAAAAAAAAAATACTAACTGGAAGTTTCCCATTATCCTACTTGACAGGAACAACCACTTGTACTTTAGTGCAAGTACCTAGACATTGTTACCATTGATATGAACACACAGACTTATGGCTGGGAATAATGGAATTCAAAGAACCAGCCAATCTGGAAGGATGTAGAACTCTGGCTAACAATGGCCACCTTCTCCAGGTGTATGGAAGAATCCCATTGGTCTGTGCTCTGGGAGCAGAGGGCAAGTGGATCCAGAGTTATAACTGAAGCTCAATGTGCTGTGAGTAGCAAACGGGTTGAATGGGGCTTAGATAATCAGGTACCTTTGGAACTGTAGAAGCCAACATTTCAACCCAGGGTTAAAGGTTATCAAAGACAAGGAATGAGGAAAGCGTTAGAATGGAAAAGTGAATCTGTCAGTGTTCAATCAGAGAAGTAGAACCACTAAGATAGATAGATAGATATAGATATGTAACTGCAGATAAACCTACAGTGATTTGACCATCCACAGTTGTGACCTCTGTAAGGCTACAGTCTTCTTCTCTATTGCTGGAACTTGAAGACCATGGGACAAGGAGGGAGAGAAGATGCACAGGTGGATACAAGACGAGGGGGAGCCAGACCGAGCAGGAACCCACAAATATGAGCCAAAGCCCATGAGTATGCACTCTCACCTGTGTTAGTCCCGGTTGCTTCTGCCCTTGCTGTGGGTGTGGATGCTGTGTCCTGCAGAAGCTGGGTCTTACATCGTGGAGCTAAACATGACACAGCCCAGGAATCAGAGAAGCTCCTGGAGGATCCATGAGGAAGCTGAACTTGTTGCAGGACAGGCTACGGCCTCATGCCAAATGGGGAGGGTCAGTCTGTCAGCAACTATGTGCATGAGCTACAAAATGGCCCCTGAACATCTAATCTCACACCAGAAACTCTCTTGTGGCTGTCCCCAAAAGGAAACATATAGGTAATGGAATTCTGCGAAATATGGTTCAGCCTAGGTGAATTGACACAACACAGAAAGAATTTTGGGAAGCCTGATCTCCATGTAGTTCCCAAATTTATCTGTTGGTATGTATGCACTCCCTGCCTAGAGAATGCTGGCCACCAGATCCAGCCAGGAGGAGGAAAGAGAAAAAAGGGTAGTGCACTAGCCCTGACTCGTCCCTCTAAAGGTGATGCTTTACATTACCCTGAGACCCAAGCCACAGAGGGAGTCAGTGAAGGCTAGAGGAATGGCCAGAGCATCAGCTATGTCGCTAAGAGACACACATGCAAAAGTGGGCTCGTTATTCAAGAAACACGATTCAGCAAGATTTTTGATGTTACTTATTAGAACAGGAAGACTCCAGAAATCAAGCTAAGGCAGTGTGTTGCCAGAAAAAGTCCAAGCTCAGCAACTGGGGACTTGCGATTGCTCCATTTCTAAAGTAATCTCCCAGTCCTGGTAGCTTAACTAAATGAAAGTGGCTGCTGCTAAAGTGATTCAGCCCCCGAAGGAGACTGATCCCTCTTACCCTTCTCAGGTGCAGCCATAGAGGGCGATGGATAACTGTGATCCTCCCCATGATCTAGGTGGAACTGATTGCATGGCTAAGACCTCATCTGCAGGTTCTGGGAATAAGCCTTTGGAACGGTAGTGTCCTAACGCACCGATGATTACAGGATGCTGTTTCCTTTCTCCAAATAAGGATTTTATTTGTAGTTATCCCAGATTAACAGACTGGAGGCCTCCACATTTGGACCCAACTAAGAAGAATGCATATCACCCAGAGAGTCTGTAGTTTGAGCAAGATGAAGCACGTGGACATGCCTTTGTGCAGACTCCTTTTGGAAAGGTGAGTGGGTTGCAGTTGTTCGTGTCACCAAGGAAATGATTTTAAATAAATATACAGTAAAATGGCAGGTGCATGGATGCTTCATGGCCATGGGTGAGTTGTAGGGGATGTGTATTGTTTTTGTCTGTTCGATATCCCTTCCTCTTGGGGAGAACTGACTCTTCTCTCAATTTATATGACTCAGTGGGACCTTCCAACACAGCACTCTGCCCAGTTCCAGGTCAAAGCAATGGGCATAGGATTCAAGATATCCTCTCTCTCTCTCTTTCTTTGTTTATCTACCTATCTATTATCTCTCTATTTATCTGTCTATAGGTATATATCTGTAGATGGATGGCCATAGATGAAAGTGCATGTGTGTTTGTGTACTTTTTATGTATGTGTTAAAAACAATGCTCTCTTTCTGCTAAGTGGGCTATGATATATACATGCAAGACTCTTCCCTTTGCAATCTGCCTCTGGCCATAAGGAAGGAGCCATCTGGAGCACAAAAGAATGAGACCAAGGCACTATGAGGGTCGAAGCTGAGAGATGAAGACTTGATGATAAAGCTTGAGATTGGGGGTGGAGCTGTGTCCAAACTTGGACTTCCAAGTGATCTGAGGCAACAAATTCCCATGGACCAACTTGAATCTGGTTTCTGATACTAATATCTGTATGGTTCTTGACCAATATAAAATGTCTCTATGTCTCAGCTTTCTTTTACATCATCTATAATCTTTCCCAATCAAGCAGTGAGTATCATCTCTTCCCTTCCTTTTGAGATAACAGACACATGGAGAGTTTAGATGGAATAGTCAGGGTCACACAGCTTGTTGCTGGTCAGACTGGGGCTGGAACTCAGGACTGAATGACTCTGAAGCACAAGCACATTCCCAAATTCCAATCATTTTTTTTGTGTTCCAATAAATAAGACATTGCCTAAAGTCTCAGGCCAAAACAGACGGTTGCACAAATAAAAAGGACACTTGTGTAGGCATTATACAGAAAAGAAGAGCATTTAGACATGCTATTTTTTAAATAAATTTATTTACTTATATTTTATTTATTTATTTTTGGCTGTGTTGTGTTTTCGTTGCTGCTCACGGGCTTTCTCTAGCTGCTGAGAGCAGGGGCTACTCTTTCCTGCAGTGCGCGGACTTCTCATTGAGGTGGCTTCTCTTGTTGCGGAGCATGGGCTCTAGGCACACAGGCTTCAGTAGTTGTGGCACTTGGGCTCAGAAGTTGTGGTGCACGGGCTTAATTGCTCTGCGGCATGTGGGATCTTCCCGGACCAGGGCTTGAACCCGTGTCCCCTGAATTGGCAGGCGGATTCTTAACCACTACGCCACCAGGGAAGTCCCCAAGACATGCTATTTTTTTTTATATGTGAAAAAAGTAAATTTATCCAGAATTATGTTAATAAATGACATTATATATAAATAACACCTTATATGTATGGCTTTTTATTTTGCAGAGTACTAAGATATGCACCGTCCTTCTCAATAAATCATTGAAGTAATTCTAGTGAATTGGCATTATAATCATTACGATTTCACAGAGGCCATTTTCCAGGCTCAGAGAGACTTGGTTCCTTGACTAATGTTTCACAGCTATAAAGTGATAAAACAGACTTGAACCCAAACCTTCTGACTCCAAGCCACAGTTCTCCAATGAACAGGAAAAATGGCATTTCTAAAGATGTGACCATTTTGAGGTTATTTTATATGTGATGTTTCAAACTCTGCTAGGTAATCCAAGTAAGACTAGTCTTTTTCTCCTTTCATGTTTCTATCCTCTACCTCCCTTCTCTGAATCCCTCGCATAACCAGTAACCTGAATGTTAAGGCCAATCACAATAAATGGTTTAATATGTTGATTTCTATGTGCCTGACTGCAGCGTGCATTAAATAAAACCACTGCCACGCCGTTGAACTATTTGTTACTCAAATTCCTATCCCTTCTTTCTATTTTGTAAAATAAAATCCTGATGCCATTTTTATCATGGGAGTCCCTGTTTTAAAATTCACGCTCTGCTCTGTGCCATATCCCACCCCCTAATCAGGGTGAATCTGATGCACAGAGGGAATGGGATTCTGGCCCGGGGAGGGCTCAGGTGAGTGACAGGAGTATTCTGGGATTTGTGTTCCTGAGATGCAAGGCCAGGCCAGCTGCAGAGCAAGAGGGAAACAGCACGGGCCCCTGCCAGCAGGCGAAGGACAATGGGTTGAATGTGTAAACATTACTGACAGTCAGACTGGGAGTGGTGGGCAGATAAAGGAAAAGGAAAGAAAAACAGCCAGAAGAATGCATGCCACAAGTTCCTGGACCAGGAGGCTGAGGATTTTGTAGCTTTCCAACTTGGTTTGCACAGACCTGAGTTGGTTTGTGAGATCAAGGTTAAAAAACAGAGGGGAAATGCTCTCATTCAAGTGAATCATATGCCATGAAAGCATGTGATTCTGCTTTAAAAATAGCGAGGAGAAAGAAAACATTTCAAAATGTGCTTTTTCAAGAACCCCCAAATTAAAATGAGAAAAAAAAGGGTCATGTGCAAATAGTCTAAATTTTAGCATTAATAAAATTAAATGGAAATTTGATTATGCTGTGTTACAGCTACACATAATGTTCTCAAGCATAACTCTGGCAAATCTGTTAATTCCACTAGTGATTAGATATGTGCATTTCAACACATCTTGCTGCCCTTTGAAATCTAGTACAATCAAGATGTTAGATTGTAAGTTATTTTCTGGTTATTAAGATGTGTTTCAACCCTCATCTTTAATCAACTGAAGATTTGCAAGATGGCTTTGATACGCACATGGGTGTGTGTGTGTGTGTGTGTGTGTGTGTGTGTGGTGCACACCCCAAACTGATGAGCTCTCACTCTCATCTCCTGGGTCTCAGGATGTACCCTCCGGTATATGTTGTTAATAAGGAATCTGCATTGAGTTTCATTCATTTAAAAAAGGGGATGGGGGTTGGAAAGGCTCTTCGCATCTCTAAATCCTGGCGGGGAGCCCCGAGGCTGGGCCCCTCCTGTCAGTGTCTATACAGGAAGGCGGAACTCAGTGAGGCGGAGGAAGGCAGCCAGTTGGTAGACAACGCCTGGATGCCCTCTGACCCTCGGGTTAAACTGCTGTCTGGGCGGCTCAGTCTGGTAAGCCAAGTTCCAGGGAGGGAGAGCTGCCAGTTATCTGTCAGCGCGCCGAGATGTGGACTGCATCACAGGGAGGCACCAAGACAAAATCTTCTTAATGGCCTTCTCTCTCAGGCCCCCTGTTCGCCCCCCGTTGCAGAGCCCAGGCCACCCCAGTGGACACAGTTTAGGGAGTTTCCAAATGACCCAGGAACCGATGACTTCTCTGGACATTCCAAGGAGAGTCAAGGAGGTAATGTGTTTACAGAACATTGTATTTCAGGCCTTCATGTGGTTATGGAAGCTGAGAGGATGGTGATACATATTCCCCCAAAGTGCGGCCGTCACCATAAAGGACTCAGCAATCCCTTGATTTAAATAAGTGGTGTAGAGAGCCTTGACCAGGGATCTTAGTCTGGGATGAGGGGAGGAATGAAAGACACCGTTGTTTTGTATTTAAAATGCCACTAGCACATACATAAAGAAAAAACAATTTGGTAGAGAGTAGCAGAGACAACGAGACAGAGAGAGACAAAGAGAGAGATATATATACAGAAAGAAGAGAGAGAGAGAGAGAGAGAGAGAGGCAGAGAGAGAGACAGAGACAGAGAGATTGACCCAGAGACAGAGAGAGACAGAAACGTACACACTCGGAGGGAAAGAGAAACACAGAGTGAGGCAAAGAAAGAGAGACAAAAAGAGGACAGCAGAAAAAGAGCACGAGACAGACAGACCTCCAGACAGAACAGAAGACATGGAAAGACAAAGACAAGGTGGCAGAGCTTGTTATGGGAAGAGACCTTTTGGGCTGTGGAGTGGAGAAAGAGCGTGGCCATCTGGAAAGCAGGGCTTTAGCCATAGGGTTGTTGGTCCGGAGGGAATGGTTGGTCACCAGCCCTCGGCTTGGGGCTCCCCTAAGAATGGAGATCCAGGGCAGGCTTGGGGAAGGTGTTAAGGGGTGGCCTGGACAGGTAGAGAAACAGAGGTGGAAGGAATGAGAATTCCTTCTGGTCGAGCTGGAGACACATGTACTGGCTTTTTCTCTCCCATCAGCCCTGCCTCTCTTCTCCCCAGAGGCCCACCCTTCTCTTTCCTCTCCTTCCCTCCTCCCCTCCATCGGTCTGTTCCTCTCTTCTTCATCCTTTCTTCTGTGAAGGCTCTCCTTGCTAGTATTTTTATTCATTCTCCATTCACTCACTCATTCTGCAGATATTCACTGAGGACCTACTATGTTCTATAAAATTTTTGCAACACTGGGAATAAATCAGTGAAATGAGCCTCGTGGGGGATCTCCTTAATTAAGGGCTTTACTATCTGGATCCCCAAGCATCCCACGTGATGGTCACCAGGATCACGATGCATAAAATGTAGGGACAGAAAAGTGGAGCCAGAAGCTGAGGTGTTGAAAGAAGGAGGCCAGGGGGTGGTCCCAGTGGATTTGCCCAGGTGGTACCTGCAGTGCTTGCCATCAAGGGAGTGATGCCCCGTCCCACTTCCAGGCCGGATGGCTGGTGAGTTTCATTCATCCAGGTACCAGGCACTTATTAAGCATCTACTATACACCAGGACCTGGGTCAGATGCTTCATGGAGTTTGGGGTTAGCAAGTCCAACATAAAGGGATCTTAAAGTTTGGGTTCTTCCACTCTTCCCCTTAATTAATGATGTGCAGGAAAGTGGGCAGATGCTGAAGAGATGAGCAGGTAACTAAGTCAAAATCAAATGTTGTTTGTTTGTGACTCATCAAGGACAGACTTCCAGGCAGTGCTGACCTTGTCCCTTTATCCGAGGCCATCGTGCTGCTGAATGTTTTGGTTAAATGCCCACTGTCCTCAGAAGAGACTCAGTGACCTCAGTCAGTGTTTGTACAAAGTCACACTTCTTAGTAAAGTGCAGCCAAATTATGCAGAAAACGAGGGCTGAAAAACTCCGGTGTGGTCCCTCACTGATGGCTAAGACCAGAGCCACTGGCTGCCTGCCTTCCAGAGTCACTGAAGCTCTTTGACAAAGCCCATCAGAGCATAGACGTCAGAGCAGGCAAGATAACCCTTTGCTTCCTGGACACGTTGTCCTTTTCACAATCATGTAGCTTTCACTTAAGCTCTGTTTAGACTTGGAGTTAAGTGCTATGGTGTGGCCTTGACGTAGCTCCCATTGTGGCCTTCTGGAATATGGAAAAATCACAGCTCAGTAGGTGGTGCTGTTTACCTTTGCCTGAACCTCAGATCGGACCCTGGCCTTGAACTAGGGCAGCCTCAGGGTTGGAGAGATCACTTGTTATGTTAGAGGAAACTCTAAATGTCACTGCAACATGAAAGAATGTGTGCTGTTTTATTAATAAGGTTTTTAGGTATAAATTCAGCCAAATTCACCATTTTCCATGTTCTTCTAGAACTATTTACTTATGTCACACTGGCATTTATTTACGCATTGACTTATTCAGGCCATAAATATATGCTGAGTGGTTCTTCTGTGCAAGGGAATATGTGGGATTCTTTCTGAGATTCAGAGGAACAAAGAAAATATATAAAATGTGATTTTTCTGCTACCTACAGTATTCAAACATATTAACGAAATATGTTAGTCGAGTACCTACCATATGGTGGATACCAAGTGTTTGATATATATTATTCCTAATCTTTTAAGACTTTTCACTTTCCAGATTTGCAAATGAAATTTAAATTAGAAAAAAATTTGGAATATTAAATGATCTGCCCAAGATCGCACAGTTATCGAGTGGCTAAAATGGAGTTTGAGGCCAAGTCTATGACCTTAAATTTCATTTCCTTTCCATTGCAAGAAGATTACGGGCCAGGACTGCAGTGAGGCAGGTGAGGTGGCTGTTGCACTCACTCACACCCTGATAAGATGTAAGCAAAGGTGAAGGACGCACACCAATTCAGAGCGGAGCCCCTGGAGCCGACCTGGCTGCCTTCCCATCCCAGTGTCACCTTTAAATACCTGTGTAAGCTTGAGACAGATGACTTGGTCTCACTATATCGCATCTGTAAAATGGGGATAATAATAGTACACGGCTCCCAGAGTTCTGGTGGGGAGTGAATGCAAACAAATGTATATAAAGTGCTTAGAGTCGTGATTAACACATATATAAGCACGAGATATTTTTATTATTGTACTGCAATAATGACATTAAATAGCTCTATGTGAGATGCCATTTAGGAGTTCAGAGGGGAAAGAGGTTGCTTCTAACTGGAGTAATCTCGGAGGTTGCATTTGGGTCTTGATTGGATTGAAGAATTTTGACAACTGCAGGTAATAATATTTGTAGCAACAATAACCTTGCTTTAGTCACTCCTTATATTATGCCAAGTGCTCTGCTAACTTCTCTATATTTATTTTCTCATTGAATCCTTGCAAGAATTCTATGATGTAAATACTCTTATTATCATTTTGAACTGAGTCAGTGCTTTCTCTGCCCAAGATCACCTCGCTGATAAGTAGTGGGACAGAAATTCAATTCCAGGTCTGCCTGATGCCCAAATTCACGCTCTTAACCCTTGGGGCAGCACCATGGGGTAGAGTGATTTAGACAGGGCATGAGGTGAAGGTAGCTCCACCAAGGGCAGACACGCTTGGCCTATTTGGAGACAATGAGGAATCCACATTAGCTTCTGTGACTGCCTTGGGGAAAAGACTTGAGAGCTAGGACAGGCTAGAACTTGAACCTGAAAGTTCTTCAAGGACAAACTGAAAAGTTTGGATATCACTTGGTGCTGACTGGGGAAAAATAGTGATTTGAAGGTTTGGAATAACAAATGTGTTTGCCACATACATTTATATGATAATTGAGAAAGAGCTTGGATGACCTATAGTTTGTTCAGAATTACATTTTAGAAATGGACAATTTAGAATTAAATCCTCCTACAATCTTGTATTGTTGAAATTATAGGGCTATTTGTATCTATCCTAGAAGAGGCTGTTTGGCATTTTAGATGAGTTAAGGAAAAGGTCCTAAAGAAGTAAGGAGTTTTTAAAGTGCCAACTGGTTATATTGAATTACCTGCTTTCAGCTCTTCATTTCCACCTCTTTCATTAATTCAAATGCATGCAACCACCTAGGGAAGCATTTAGAAAACGCAGCCAGGTATTCTTGAGTGAGAGTATGGAATAGGACTTTTCTATAGATCCCAAAGAAAACTGTGCTCTGAACGTGGAATTTCACTCTAAATTGAGACCTCATTATTATCCAGAAAGATCCAACGGTCATGTTTTTTCTTGAATACTTAAATACCTGCACCTCTCTTCACCCTCATCTCATACTATATAACAGAGTGTAAGGGATTTCTGCTTTCCTTGGCTGTTCTAAATTCATCTCGCCTTATACCCGGAGCACTGCTAGTCAATGGCAGCAGACAGGCACCCAGCCTCTTTCAGCAAACAATGTTGGAAAAGAGAACTCCTAGCTATAGTGATTGTGGTTTATTTATTGTTTTAATGAGTCTTTGCTGTGTAACCACAACACCATAATGACCCCGGCCACACCGCAAGAAAAGGAAGTTCCCGTAATCCTCTCCTCACTCATCTTTTCATGTTGCTGGAAGTCAGCTCCTCTTGGCTGCCTGCTGCATGGGCTTCCGGAGTTTGCTGGGCCTTTGTTCTTATCAGTGATGCCCTCCTGTCTCCCATCCCTCCCTCTCCCCGCTTCCTTCTTCCTCCAGACTGCAAGGCCTCAAGTATCAAGCCGAGAAAGCCAAGGGGAGCATAATGAATACTGTTTCTCGGACCTGAACCATTGTGTCCAGCAATGCTGGTCAGGAAAAGGCGGCAGGCAGGCTACTGGAATGCCAGGGTCCCCCTTTCTCCTCCTGCCTTTGTCAGTCTTAAATAGAAACGGATACATTTCACATGATTTCCCCAGGAGACCACAGTTATTAAGAAAGTGCCGATGGTATATTTAAGAGGAATAGCACTGAGTGAGGAAGTGTGCGTGTGAATTGACATGAAATTGTACAGTGGGATTTCATGCACTTTGGGGAAAATTTGTTCTTTGATTTCAGAGGATAAGGTAGAGTGTCTCCACATAAAGAACAAGGACTCGAGTCCCAGGTTTTCCATCTCTTTTGCTACACCACCAGGTGACTTTTGATAACTCCTTCTGTGTTGCTTTCTTTGGGGCATCCCATTTTGCACAGCGCCCTGTGGTGTTAAGTTTAGTTCATCCACTTTGCCTGGGCGGCTCAGGGTAGTGGTGAGAAACACAAGATTCAGAGTTGTTTGAACTTGAATCTCAATCTCACCATTCTCTAGTGTGTGTTCTGGGTGCAAGTCTTGTAACTCCTCTGAGCGTCAGTTTCCTCCACTGTACAACAGGTAGAAGCATGCCTATGACATAGACATTTCATGGTAATTAAATAATGCCACATATATAAAATATCAGGTAGGTGGTAGTGTCGTAATGGTAACTGTTCTCCTGCTCCTATTTCTTCTCCTTCTGTCCCTTTTCCTCCTCCTCTTCTCCTCCTTCTTCTCCTTTTTCTTCTATTTCTTCTTCCTCTTGTTTTTCTTATTATTGTGATTCCTTTTTTTTTTTTTTTTTTTTTTTTTTGTAATTCTGGGAACCGTGGAGCATAAGGGTTAGTTCTGAGTCCCATTATGAGAAGGTCTCAGCTGACTGTGACCTTGTTTGGCATGGTCATATGCACAGAGGCTTGGCTTTCCAATTAGACCTTCTCAAATGGATACAGAGGTTCGTTGGTGTCATGAACGCAAAAGGAACTATAAATATAGTGCAAGTCTGATTATTTGTCATTTTCTCCATCTTTAGAGCTTCAACCAGGCTCTGAGTCCCCTTTCCTATACACATACAGTGGCTAAGGGCTCAGAGGATGGGAGGTCAGACATTTCTTTGACACACTGTGATTTGGAATGCAGAAGTGAAGCAGCTACCACTGATCACAATGGTACCATTTTGTCTGTTTACTGAAAGCTAGGCTTTTTCAGAAAGAAATGTTGTGCTAAGAAGGGTAACTTTATAACAATTTGAGTCAGAAAAACAAAACATTGAACTTTCTTCATTTTCTTTCTTTCAATAAGTATTTATTGTACACCACTTACATATTAGACACCGGTAAAAGAGCAGAAAGCAAGATAGCCACAACCTTTGATTCAGTATCTGTGGTGGCTTCATGATGGCCAAGGATTTTGTGACACTGAGATTGTATTTGAATCTGGGCTGGCTCTGTGACTGTTTTGGCCAATAGTAATGCTCTGTCAGCGTATAGGTTCCTGGGGCTGTTGTAATAAAATATCACAAGCTGTTAGCTTAAATAATAGACATGTACTCCCTGGAGATTAGAAGTCCAACATAAAGTGCTGGCTTGGATTGGTTCCTTCTGAAAACTTTGGGAGAGATCTACTCCTCCATCCTAGTGTCTGCTGGTTTGCTGCCAACATTTGGCTTGTACCTGCATCCCTCCAATCTCAGCCTTTATCTTCACAAGACATTTTCCCTGTGTGTCTTCATATTGTCTTCTCTTTGTGCATGTCTGAGTCCCTGTCCAATGTCCCCTTTTTATGAGGATGCCAGTCATGTTGGAAGCAAGTCCGCCTGAATAACCTCATCTTAACTTGACTATATTGGCCAAGAGCCTAAATAAGGTCACATTCCGAGAAACTGGTGGTTAAGACTCCAATACATCTTTTGCTGTGGAACACAATTCAACCCATAACAGTCAGTATTTGAGCCCAGGTCATAAAAGACTGACCACTTCTACCTCCTATCTCTTGGAAACCAGCTACCATATTGTGAGGAAACCCAATGGCCTCATGGAGAGGCCCAACTGGAGAGGAACTGGGGACTCCTAGCCAACAGCCTTGACTTGGTTCCCCAGCGTCAACTTGCCAGTTGTGGGTGAGCCATCTTGGAAGCTGGCTCTCCAGTGGAGCTAACACAATGGACCCTGTGGGGGCTGACATGTGCTGTTGCTGATGGGCCTGCCCCAAATTGCATATTTGTGAGCCAAATAAATGCCTGTTTTTGTTTTAAGGTACAAGTTACACAAGAATAGCTAACCATAACAATATCCTTGAAAGGAGACATTAAACAAGTAGTTATTTGTGCTAAGTGTTAGAAAGGAGACGTACAACACCCTAGGGGAGAGTAAATAAGAAAGCTAACCTAGTCTTGTCCTGGTCTGTTCTGTTACTAAGTAAATACTCTTGTCTGTGTGGGTCAATTGGAGGTGCTTTCCTTGTACGAAATTCCCAAAAAAAGGCATTTGTTCCGGCCACCTGACTTTCTGAAATGCATTTAATTTGCAAACACCTTCGCTCTCTTTGCATCTGTGTTTCCCTTTTGGGAAGTAGGGAGGGTGGGAAAGCACGCCCATGGATGATAGTAGCACCCATCCAAAGTGAAGTCCATTTACTTTCATCTCCTTTCATAATGGCACAGAAAATGGAGCATAAAAATATCCTGTGGAAGGTTAAGTGCTTTATACTAAATGTGGAGGATCTGGAAGAGGTAATGAAGCGAGGGTCAGAGCGAACAGGGAGGGGTGAATTTTTTTCCTGTTCAAACAAAGCTATGTGATACAACATTTAATATTAAAGGGAGATTGAACAGCAGGTAGGCATGGATGACCTCTTTTGACAGGACTCCCTATAAAATTAGATAATCCAGAGAGGTAGCCTGCAATCAGCGGACCAGAACAAGGTTATCTTGCCTACAGAGAAAACCTGAGGCCAGGCTATTTGTAGTCCAAGTCTGGGGTGAGGGATGAGTGGAGTTGGGTGGAGCCAGGTCCAGGAAGCCATTTTGATCAGATTTATGGTGGGAAAGCTGCTTAAGGAGCCTGGGGTATGTTTATTTCAAAGAACCCAGATGATCCAGGCTTGGAGTAGCATTAGAACTCTAAACCTGGGGGTCCTTGACTCATTCACTTATTAAATGCCTTACATGTGCCAGGCATTGTTAAGGCATTGAGGGTGCATCAGAAAACTAGAACGTATTCATGTGACAAAGGAAGAGACACAATGTGCACGTAACAAATAAACATGTATGTGTATAATTTTTGATGGTGCTAAACTAGAGGATTGAAGTTGACTGTCAGTTTCTTTGTTCAAAGATCTCACATTCAAACCCTGATATTTCCTTGAGACATGAAGAAAAAAAGCCAAATGACTTCTGGTGGCATTTAAGATCCTGCACAATCTAGCTCTTGCTACGTTTCCCAAGTTATTTTTCTTTCTCCTTCCCTTTTCCCCAGGACACATCCACATGCTTCTAACTTGTGA
Organism: Balaenoptera acutorostrata; assembly: GCF_949987535.1. Classification (NCBI taxonomy): domain Eukaryota; kingdom Metazoa; phylum Chordata; class Mammalia; order Artiodactyla; family Balaenopteridae; genus Balaenoptera; species Balaenoptera acutorostrata. The sequence continues at coordinate 47,442,972 of NC_080066.1, forward strand.
GGGGGTTCAGAGTACAGTGTCTGGAGTCAGACTGCCTGGGTTCAAATCCCAGCCCCGGCAGTCACTAGTTGTGTGACCTTAGGCAAGTTACCCAACCTCTCTGAGCCTTAGTCTTGACTTCTATAAAATGACTAAGATGTGATTGCTATCTCCCAGGGTGATTGTGAGAATCAGATGAGATCCTGGTCTTGAGAGAGCAGTGGCCTTGAGATAAGACTTGCTTCCCGCTGTTAATGACTGTATTATATATGTGTCTGTGTGTATACATGTGTGCATATACATACATAATCCAATCAGGCCCCTATTCTAAGTCAGGATATATTCATCTTAATGCCACATCATTAGACTTGGACTGTGCCTGTTTTACTCTTCATGCACCCTCGATAGATGCTGAATAAAATATACTCAACTCACTGGTGTGTTTCGCATCAGATGGTAGCAATCCTTAACTAGGAGGATGCTGTTTCCCAGGGCTCGGAGTGGGTAATTAGGAGCCTGTCACTGCGAAGCCATGAAGTACTGCACTCTTCAGCTTTCAGAACTGCAGTTGAGGGCTGTATTATGAGATCTGTGTGTGCCACTTGGCAACATTAGAATTCCGAGACAGGGTGATCTTTAAAGATTTCCTCTGCTTGCAGCTGGGTGGAGAGGTGGCCTGGACTGCTCCAGAAACAGTGCTGGGCCTTTCATCATTTATATATCATGCCAGCAGGAGCAGAAAAAAGGGACAAAATACTGAAAATAAAAGTTAATTAAAAAATAAAATCAAGAGAAATGTCTCTCAGAGGCCACCTCTGTTACAGAGACCACCTGCCATTAAGCATTTTCCTGTCTATAAACTTGAGATTGGAAGCCAGTCGACTCTCGTGGTGTTTAATTTTTAATGCCTCCTGTCTGGTCTCTGAGGTAGTTGTTATAGTCAGAGGCTGTCGTGCAGATATGTACCTGGCCTGGAGAAAAAGTGAGCGATTCCACTGCCGGAACTGACATCCACTGGGGGAAACCTGCTGCGGGTTGTTCTCCTCTCACATACCCCCTCTCTGGGAATTTGCTTTTCCAATGATGCTAGTCTGTCCCTTCATTGTGGGTGAATTAGTATGATCAGAGAGCAAGGGAATGTCCTTGGGATAAGGGAAGTAAAGTGCACCTCTCCAGCAACACAGCATCTTGTAATTCAATTCTCTCCATCTTCCCAGTTCCTCAGGTCCCTCATTCAATACGAATTTATTGAGCATCTACTATGTGTCATACCTTGTGGTAAGGATGGAGATGGAGGTAATGAAGACGTCTGGTCAGAGAAAAATCTCTATTCTGGTGACCCAGACATTCTACTGAGAGAAAGGTGAGAATAAACACTTTAACAAATGAGGATGCTGGGTCATTTTAGATAGTGATAGTGCAGGGAAAAGAAAAGTTGGTGATGTGGTGCCCTGGGATGCAGGCTCCCTGATGAGGTCATGTTCGAGCAGTAAGTGGAATGGAGAAAGAGTCAGTGATGCCAGAACTACAGAGAATGGTGTTCCAAGCAGAGGGAACAGCAAAGGCAAAAGCCCTGAGTTGGAGATGAGCTTAGCTTCTTTGAGAAATAGATGGTCACTGTCCTGAGAGAAGGGAAAGCAGGAAATGATGAAAGATCAGGCAATTAAAGCAACCTGGGACCTTTAGGGAACCTGTGAAAAGAGGGAGGATTTGGCCTATGGATTAGGTTTCAAACCTGGGATCAAAACATCCAGGTAGTCTCATTCTGGAAAAAGTGAAACGAATGTGAACGAGGTGGATTTGCTCAGCCGGGCTTCCTAAACATGAGAAATGACCGCCCTATGGCCCTGCTGCCTGAGTCTCTGCTCAGGATCCATCCCTTCTGCCTGTAGGAACACAGTGGTCTCCCAGCCAGGAGTTCTTCTTGCACTCGGGGCCCCAGTATTCCATTCTTTGGCTGCTTCACTGTCAGCTTCCTAAAACGCGCCCCAGGATGCCTGCCTCCTGCTCAACAGTGTCCTTCAGATTTCATCATGAAGTTCCAGTCCTTGAAATCCTGCCCAACAGGCCACTACGGTCTGTTCCTTGCCCACCCCCAGATTCCACAGGGCTGTGCGTCACTTCCCCTCAAGCACGGGTGCTGGCAGGGCACCTAAATGCCTCATGGGCTTCCAGCACCTGCACCTGGACTCTCCTTTCTGCCTGGACCACTCATCCTCTCCCTCAACATCTGAGAGATGCTTTCTTATCCCTCACAGGTCACTCCAAGCTGCCATCAACTCCTGTTGGGAAACAGTCCCCATCTTCCAGTTTGATATAAAGATCTTTCCTCTTCTGGAAGGAAAACCAGGTTAGGTGAAATGTTGGAATGGAGAAAAGGTAGAGGCCCAGCAAACTTTGGAAGGCAGCATATTTTAGCAGAGAAAATCGCAATGCAAAGGCCCGAGTTGGAAGTGAACTTGGTCAGGTGATTTCCAGTTTGCCTTCTACGATCTAAGCATGCTGGGCTCCTGGGGGCAGGGTGGGCCTATAGCTCATTGAATTTTGTGCCTCCCCCAGTCCTTGCCATTCACAATCAGAGTTTACCTTATTTCTGAGCTAGGATTTTGAAGATCTTTGAAATAATTTACAGGGGAAAAGAAAAACATGCAATACATTTATTAAGTGACAATATTAAAATGAATTCGACTGTAGTTTCTATCATGAGAGTCATAAATAGCATTTAATGTTTATAATCTCTTTTTTAGAGGGCTTTAATGTTGTTGTTCAGGAATGTTTATAAAGTGAAAAAGAACTCCTGGTTGCATGCGTGTGGGAAGCTATTTCAGAGGGACCCGGAGAGATTTACAACACTCCCTGTTCCTGCCCTAATTAAGGCATTCGTTACTGTGTTTTAATAGCTCTGGGGTGTCCTATACTCCAGGTATCTGGGTTCATAAACAGCTTTTCCTCAAGAGGAGAAAGGAAGCCTTCCAAATTATAAATTGTAACTTCTCCAGGGCAGGATGATGACATAACTTCCTCATTTACTATCCTTAGAGGCTGGGGCCCTGCTCCAGATCTGCTGAACCCAAACTTGGCTGAGGGGACCAGCAAGGTGCGTGGTGACACAGCCCGCAGGCCACTGTGATGCCCACTCAAGTGTGAGGACCGCTGAGATAAGGTTTTCATTGCATCTCCACAGGCCTCTCATTCTGCTGGCTCTTTGCTACTCCAAGTATGGTCCTCAGGCCAGAAGCATGCAGGTCATTGGAGAAGATTGTTAAAGGACTTTCAGCTGCCACTGAGCTCTGATGAATCAGGGTATCTCAGACCCATCATCGCACTGGATTCTCAGCGCTAACCTTTGTGAGAGGTATGATTCTCACCGCGGAAATCTTTGCAATATGTTTTATTCTTAAATCACTCTTTGGCTTTTAATTACATTTTCTTCTTCAGTGTGGCTATTTCCAGCGTCTCAGCAGCAATTCCCCTTTTCACAGTAGAGTTTCACTTCAACCTCATGCCCTCCATACGCTGAACAAACTTTCATTGACTTGACTTCTTTTTTCCCCCAAAATCTCCTCTGTCATTCTCCCTTCCATCACCAAAGGGCTGTGCACCAAATCTCCTGATGACACCATTTAAGTGCCCCATCCAATTACTCAGCTCCCATAGTTTGGGCATTTAAAGTTGTCTTTTCCATGATCTCTGTGGTAGGAGGCTTCCAAAATAGTTCTCAGTGATCCCCATCTGCTGATACACGTGCCCTTGTGGAGTCCTCTCCCTTGAGTTTGGCTGGACTTTGTGCCTTGCTTTCCATGAACAGATGATGGCAAATGTGATGGGATGTCCTTGTGAGGCTAGGTTATAAATGACTGACTTCTGGCTTGCTCACCTTCTCTCCCAGGCTTTTCTTGGGTGGCTCATGCTGATGAGCTGAGCTGCCACATTATGAGCTACTCTACGGAGAGGTCTGTTCGTCAAGGGTCAGAGGGCTGTCTCCGGCCAACAGCCAGTAAGGAGCTGAGGCTTCAGTGTAAGATCTCACAAGGAACTGAATCCCACCAACAGCCGCTGAATCTGCTTGGCAGGGGATCGACTCCTCCGTTGAGCTCAGAGAGGACTTCAGCCCTGGCTGACACCTTGGCTGCAGCCTGGGAGAGACCAGAGCCAGATGACCCAGTTAAGTCACATTCGGATGCCTGACCCATAGACACTGTGCAATAGTAAATGTCCTCGTATAAGGCCACTACATTTGGGGGTGATTTGTTATGCAGTCATTGATAACTAATATAATCTCCCTCAGTTGGGGTTGTCTAGGTCTAGCTTGTAGGACTGATGGAAGTTGCTCTGAAACTACACAGAAAAATCTAGTGCAGGAGAGACTGTAAATATTCACCAAATCTGGTTTTCCTCCCCTTCCTATGTACAGTGTAAACCACATTTCCCAGTTCACTTTGAATCCAGATGGAGGAGGACCCTGATAAAAAAGTGGCAGATGCACACAGCCTGGTTTTGGAAACACGACATTTTAGGAGATCCCTTCAGGCTTTTATTCTTGGCTTGTCGGCTGGTTGGATGCAGAAGACCCAGGACAGAACTTTAAAGAAGACCCAAAGGATAGTGAGCTGATGAAAGGAATCTGGTCCTAAGTGACCACTTTGAGGAGAGTCTCCTAGGAAACTGCCAACCAGGAGCATTCATAGTGGACATTGTGGGAGCAAGAATCAACCTTTGTTGCATTAAGCCCTAGAGATGCAGGGCTTTTTAGTTACGCAGCTAACCTAGCCTATCCTGACCAAAACTTACCTATCTTATACTTTTGGTCTATTTCATTTGCTTTGTACTTCTTATATTTTAATGTCAGTTTATTGTTTTTCAATCTCTTAAACACAATTGACCTCTGTTTTACTTTAGGAAACATTCATTTATTTGCCTTGCAAACATGTATTGGTTTTGAAGATCTTTGAAAGGATTGACCTCTGTTTTACTTTAGGAAACATTCATTTATTTGCCTTGCAAACATGTATTGGTTGCCAGGCACTGGGCTTATATTGATAAAAGGGCACAGATTTTGCCCTTAAAAAATTCGTAATGAATTAGGAAAATATACCCAAAACGAGGCAATTGAATTGAAATATGATAGGTATATACTCATGGACATTGTTCAAATACCCTTTACACATTCAGCACTGCCTCCTCACTAATCTTTCAATAGCATGAACATTTAAAACCTTCTTCAACACATTTATTAAATATCTATTGTGTGTGGAGGTAGGAAATTGTGGCTGTTTTGGATCACAATAAATTTGGATCAAATAGAAGTATTTTGTATGAAGGAGACAAGAAGTGAAGTCACAGAAGGAAACCATGCCTAGACATTTGAAATTTATTCAGTAGGTGCTAGGTAGCCATTGATGGCTGTAGAGAGAAAACACAGGATCAACTTTTATTTTAGGAAGATTTAGTAGGCAGAGGTATGCAGTGTGTCCTAGAAGAGGGGACGCAATATGCTTTCAGGAAGACTAGGTTGGAGGCTCAGTGCATGGGAGATCAGGCATGAATCAACGGAGTCCTGCCTGAGGGCAGTAGGAGAGGAAATTAATGGATAGGAGTTAGCTTTGAAAGAAAAATTCATAAATCTGGCTGAGAGAAATTACCCCCACATGATCTGAGAACATGGCTTGATATTTAACTTTATTTCTTCCGTTTGTATTTAGGTTGCTGTGTGTGTGTGTATGTGTGTGTGTGCTATCATTTTCACTATATAAAATTGCACTGTATCTAGGAAAGACACTATTTCTAATAATGCCATATTGAACTGTGTTTTGCTTTTATCCTATATTTTATGTTTAAAATAAACAATTCCGACTTCCCTGGTGACACAGTGGTTAAGAATTCGCCTGCCAGTGCAGGGGACATGGGTTCGATCCCTGGTCCGGGAGGATCCCACATGCTGCAGAGCAACTAAGCCCATGCGCCACAACTACTGAGCCTGTGCTCTAGAGCCCGTGAGCCACAACTACTGAGCCCGCGTGCCACAACTACTGAAGCCCACGTGCCTAGAGCCCATGCTTCACAACAAGAGAAGCCTGTGCGCCTCAGTGAAGAGTAGTCCCTGCTTGCTGCAACTAGAGAAAGCCCGCATGCAGCAACAAAGACTCAACACAACCAAAAATAAATAAATTAATTAATAATAAATAAATTTATAAAAAAAAAATAAAATAAAACAAACAATTCGACCATATACAAATTCTCCCATATTGCTTAGGGAGAATTAAAAACATAACCTTTATATAACTTTTTGGTGTGACATTATGGGAACAACTCTAGACTATGTAAGAAAAGGCTAAGAGTCAGTTTAGAAGTTGAAGGATTTCTTTAGAGAGAGAGTGGTGTCTGTTCCCTGTGATTCCCAACCTCACCCTTTTAGAGGAGGGTGTGTCTTTCCCTTTTTCATGGGCTAATTGGTAGGTACCTTAGGAGAACCACTTGGAAAGTCTGACCTGTGCCCACTGATGAGCATGTGTGGGTATTGGAAGTGGGGACAGATATTTGATTCTCAGATGGATGCCAGAGATAGTGATGCCCTTACGGAGCATTAGAGCTAAGAGACCAGGCTGTATTGGGAGGTGTCTATGCTCTGAGGTTGGCTGCGCCCATGAACTTGAAATCCTCAGAGTCTGGCAAAGGCCTCTTGGAAAGAAGCAGGACGGAGTCCACCTGAGAGAGCTCCAATCAAGAAGACTATGCGAGGGGCCTTAGGAGTGGAACCATGGAAACAGGACTACTGTTGACTTTAAGTGTCCATCTGAAGGAGGCTTTGTCCATATCAAGGGAAATGGGGACTAAAGACCATGAACAATAAGGAGGTGTCTAAAGATCCCCCACCCCAAGTGGTCCTGTGAGAAAAAGATTCAGCATCTGGTTTCTGCCACACCCAGAAGCCATCAAAGTCAGCTTTCAACAGTGCCCAAGACAGAAGCCTTTTCCTGCACCTCACCTCTTCTCTTCACTGAAGGGTCCTAACAAGAAAGAACAAGTGATAGAGAAAGCGGCTCAAGGAAGAAGAAAATTTGACCCTGACTTCTCTTCCTCTGCAAGTTCCCTTGCCCAGGGATTGAATTCTGAGCCAGACAAAGAGAGAGTTTTCAATGCATTGAGCATGGAAGTTTGAAGTGGTCCTGGGCTTGATATTTTGTTACCCAAAAGTGACCAGATGATTTATTCACTGAGGAGTGATGAGTAGAAAAACTTTGGTCCTGCTCAACGTTACAGGTAGGTAAGGAGGTTTGGGATCCCAGAATGGCTGTACCAGAGCTCTGGGGAGAAAAGATCAATTACTTCCTGCTTATAACCACTGAGCCCTCAAAAAAAAGCCTGGATAACTGCATTTTCTCTGGTTGGGTCTGACTCAGGAAGTGACTAGTTAGTCAAGATTTTATAGGCTCTTCAAATTTAAATTTCCTCCCCCAATTTCATCCCTAGCCAGTGCCACAGTGAGCCATTTTGGATCCCAAGATAAAAGGGAAAATTAGTAGTACTGATCCTGTGTTTAGTTAAAATTTTGATTATTGGTCATGGATTTTTGCATTAATTCTGACTTTTTAAAATATTGCAGTAAATTATTACTTATCTTGATTACCTAGTTTTTGGGCATCTCTTGAATTTTATGCCCAAGGCCAGTGCCTCCCTCACCTCACCCTAATCCCGGTCCTGTCTCTGCCCTACCTTCCCCAATTCAATCCCATTATCACAGGCTTCCATCCTGTAGGGAAGGAGGAAATAGGGAAAAACCCTTAGGATGAGGAATAGTTTCCTGCAAAAACTTTCCGTTCTGTAGTCAGAGGTCTCAAACCCCAAATAGGCAACTTCTGGACTCTTGGTGCCCCAGACCAAACTGCTAAAATCTGAAGGTTATGTGTCCGCTAATGTGGAATATACATTGTTCCCATTTCCTGTCTAGACCACTGTTTACAGAGAACTGCAGCTGCCTCCAGGGTCTCCAATGTGCTTGTTTAATGGAAGTATTTATAGACAACCAAGATGCACCAAATCCAGTCCTCCAAAGCCATTACGTCTTGAATGTGCTCTCTCCTGGTGTTTGGAAGAGGGAGAAACTTGAAAAGTATTTTTTTTTTTTTTTTTGGTCCTCTCCTGGTATAATTTAGCAGTTAAGAGTTTAGTTAGAAGCGAGGCTTTGATCTCCATTTCTGTCACATTCCCATTGTGCAACCTTATTTCCCACTCCAAACCTCAGTTTACTCTTCTGGAAAATAGCACCTCATAGGACACATGTAAGCATGCAAGAGTCTGTTGAGCTCAGTGTGGCTGGAGAATATAGTTCAAGGGAGACAAGGTGAGAGATGAATCCATAGAAGTAGGTGAGGCCAGATCATAAAGTGTCTTTAATTTCATTGAGGTCCAATAGGATAATTCATGACCAGCATTCAGCTGAACACAAAGGATGCATGCACTAACTGACAGCTATTGTCATGGTTAGACTTTCACATGACCAACAATCTTGCTGACATTGAATATGGCTGAAATTTATGTATGGCAGAGGCATCTCTTCCTTGTGCTTGTCATTCTTCATTTAGTTATTTTAGCTACTTAGCTTCAATTGGGAAGATTGACCTGAAAACCATGGTGGATCATCACCAACGTGGAAGGAGGGTAAAAAGGAAGACTTCAGGGTTGGGTGGGCAAGGAGAACCCAGTCTGGCTTGAAAAGACCAGTGGGGGGGGGCGTCTATGGAGTGAGGCAAAGCATCTGTGGTTCAAGTAGGCACCAGGGTTAAAGTCAGACACAGTCAGGTATCCAGGCAACGGAGGATGCTTAGGATCTGGTGGGCAGGCTGTGAGAGCAAGGCTGGGATCTAGGGGTGAAAGATGGGCTTTGTCAGGCATTGTCTTTTGAGGAAGGTCCTGAGGCTGTGTCCAGCTCAGTGCTGACTGATTAGCGATGCCATCCCATGGCTCTGCCAATTCCACAAAGTTGAGAATCTCTAATGAAATATTCCAGGCTTTCTTAGCAACACCCCAGACAGTGACCAGGAATAAACAGAGAAGGATCCAATGTCCCTGGAGAAGGTGCCACACAGATTTTCAGAACATTAGAAGGAGCAGAAAGCAGTCTCTGTCTTCTGTATGCCTCCTGCCCCCCACTTAGGGAATGGAATTCACAAGACCTAAATATACTAAGCCAAGCAGATGAGGCTTTAGCTCCAGTGGGCACACAGGCGACAGGGAAATGGGGAGGGATCTTGAAACCGTGTTGGCTTACACATGACAAGCAGTGGGGTAGGCTGTGACTCATGGGGGTCCACTCATGCAGAGGGACCCCTAGGTCTGTGCTCACAAACCAACCCCCAGCTGCATCCGTTGGAGTGAGGGAGGCTGCCGTAGGATAGAGCCTTGAGGGAGGAAGGCCAGGATGGCCCGAGCAGGGCAAGTCTAGGACACCAAAGTCAAAACCAATTGGCAGTGAAACAAGGACACTTTTCACTGGACCCACTCCGTTATCCTAAATGTGGACACAGAGAGATAACAACATGGAATCACAAATTGGGTCGAGATGCAGCTTTCCATATCTCCTGACCAGGCTGGCAAATGTTTAAAATCTATGTTATTTTATGTTAAACTGTTTCAAGTCAAGGCTATTCTATCTGGGCAACCTGCTTCAACATGTCAGGACACAGGAACTTCTCCCTATGTCGATTCAATCTCTTGCTGTGCAATTTTATCATTCATATTCTTGCTTTGTGTTTTGCAGAGATAAACACTAGGCCGTTAGCTACGTACAATGATTGGTGGACTTTGGGTAAGAACACTAACCTCTCAGTTCTTTTGTTCCTTTGTCTGTTCGCGAGGGTATGAAAATTGTTTGGATAGGATGAATTGAGTTAACATATGTGAAACACTCCTGAAGCACTCAGTAAAAGTTAGCTAGGACCGTCATTGCTATTATTGATCCATCCCTGAACAAAAAGACAATTATAGAACAGACTTAAAAACGAAAGGACAAGATTGAAACAAATGGTTGATTTAATCAATTTTTGAAAAATAAAAGTCACTAGTGAAAAGTAAAAGCATGTTAGCCAAATTTTTATTTGGTCTCATGGAAGGAAAAAACAAAATTTAATGTGATTTTCCTACTTATCCGAATTTCTTCACTTCATACAAGCATGGACAAAGCAGATCTTTGGATTTATTTTACACAGCAAGGTATAAACCTAGAAAAGCTCAACAGGTTATATTATCTATTTCCGTCATTTATTTATTTACCCATTTAGTCAACAAATGTTTATTTGAACACATTTATTGAGCTATAATTGATATATAATATTATATTAGTTTCAGGTGTACAACATAAGACTCAATATTTGTGTCAATATATATTACAAAATGATCACAAGTCTTGTTAACATCCATCACCATACACAGTTACAGATTTTTTTTTCTTGTCATGAGAACTTTAAAGATCTATTCTCTTAGAAATTTCAAATATGCAGTACAGTATTATTATTACAGTTGCCATGCTGCACATTACATCCCCATGACTTATTTATTTTGTAACTGGAACTTTGTAGTTTTTGATCCCATTTACCCATTTTACCCTACTTCTGATTCCTTCCTTCTGGCAACTACACCTCTCTTCTCTGTATCTATGAGTTTGGTTTTTTGTTTGAACTCTTAGTATGTGTCAGGCACTGGCCTAGACACATAAAATGTATGGTTTCTTTCAACAGTAGTTTTCAACCTAGCAGATGAGGCAGCAAGGGTCAAATCAATAAGTACAAAAAAAGGTTATACATACTTGATGCAAAAGATGCCCTTAGGACTCTTGGGGGCCGCAGAAGTGAGGACTGCAGGGAACACAGCAACGTCCTGAGAGACAGACAGGGGAAGAGGTGAGTCCTGGTAGAGAGATCGATGCAAGTGAAGACCTGGAGGCATGGAAGAGTCAGAAAGCTCAGCCAGCTACATCCTTCCTACTCAAAGTCTCATTTGGGACAAACAATGCCAGCATCACCCGGGAACTTGGTTAGAAGCACAGCATCGTAGCCTCCACTCTCACAGGGTGAGAGATGGACTGCAGAGCTGGCAGGGAGCAGATCTTGGAGAGACTTCACATGCAACGGCAATTTGGAAATTGCTGCCATAAGCCCTGCAAAGGCAGCGACCCAGCCCAATTCATCTCAGTACCTTCCTGCGGCAGTTGTACACGGATTACCCACCTGCTTGTCCAAAGGATGCTGTGCAAAGTAACAGGAAGCCAAGATCTTTATCAACTGACCGTCCCAGTCGCTTCACCTGGCCTCTCAATCTACTTTCTAAAGGCAGAGTCGTATCGTGTCTCTTAGAAAAAAGAGAAGGAGGTGGCATTCTATCTTTTAAAATAGCTCAGCACTGTGATGGGCGACACGGGTGTGGGGTGTGGGGTGGGACACTGTGACGGGTGATACAGGGGAAAAATAGACCCTCCTCTTCCTCTGTTGCTCCAGACCAATTGCTGGCCAGTTCTGCCCCTCCCACCTCCCAGTCTCCCAGGCTGAAGACTGGCCCTCCCGTTTCAATGGCAGGCAGACCAAGCACCGATTACTGTTGGTCGTATTTCTAAAGCGTCTGAAGGTCACCTGGGATTAAGACAGGTGCAGCCTGAATGGAAGGTAGCGTGCTGCTATTTGAATTATCAAAGACAAGATGAATAAAGGGAAGCCCCTGGAAAGAAGAGAAGCAAATACCAGCCGCAGACCAACAGGTGAGTAGGTTTTCTCCGGAGCCTGGGGCTCAGGCTCGGGCTGCCCAGGGCCTGTGATCAAAGAGGCCTGGCCTCTTGAGAGACAAGGCGTGCGGAGCTCATCTCCTTGACAGTGTGATTTTACTAACCCACTTCCCCCTGTTCGGAGCACTGGCTGTTTTGGAGGACAGCGATCGGAGTTAAGTGCGCATGCGCATGGATCTCTTTTACTCTCAACAAAGTGTTTATGGCTGTGAAATCGTATCCGACTCTTGCTTGGAAGGAAGAAGTGACTTGCTGAATAGAGCTACACGTGTTTGCTCTCACCGATGCCGTTGGTGGCGATCCGTTTTCTTGGTGACAGGGAGGGTTTGTGCCGGCGAATTCATGGAAGCTCCAATGCTGCCGTTCCTCTGGAGGAGATGGTGCTGTTAGGCTCTGTAATTTTTTGATTTTGCTGCACACGTGACGTCTCCAAAGAGGGATCTGTCTTTTCTAACAACCATCATTTTTATGTAAAATGGGAGGTATTCACACTATATCTTCATCTTCTACATCTCAACCAGTAACAATATCAGAACTACTCCCTCCTGACAACTATATTCATTTCTCATTAAAGATATTTCATGTTTTATTCAGGAATTTAAATGAAGCAATCAGAGCCCGGAATGGCATCCTTTTGGTATAATTGTATCTCACTGATGCCAGCCCCAAGAGTTCTAATTAATATATATTTAGTTCCCTGACTGTCTTTAGACCAAACGGTTGAGCAGAGAAGACATGAAGAAAAAACACATTGAGATTTGAGCAGGAAAGTCTTTTGTAAAAGAGAAAATTTGGGGTAATTGTGCATTTCAAGTGCTTTGCTCTTGTATCATGTCAGAAATTACTTTCAGGCCACTGAGTGCTTTATGAAAAATGGACTGTGTGATGATAATTATTTTTATTGATCACACATTCAAGTTATTAATTTTTTAATCTCCTTTCTTTCTTTCTTTTGTTTGCAAGGATGTTCATACCCAGGGAATTATGAGCATTCACAGTCCTCAGGGTAACTCTCCCCTTTCCTCCCTCTGCCCTTTTCTCCTCCGACCTCACACTATTAAAAGAGATATTGTTCCTCTTTGCCAACGTGAAAATGTCTGGAGCCATCTTGGGATTACTTGGCCTCCCTAAACCCATAATATGAAAAGAAGCTAATTGGGTACCAGCCTCATTCCTTATGGGGTTTGCCGTTCCCCCTAATTCCCTCCAACCACATCCCCGTTCTCACTTTCAGGAAATGAGTTTAGGGACATTTCTTGTGCTGGTCTAACATTGGGATTCATAGCACTTGTGTTCACTTAGAAGCCTCAATTCATTCCCGGTCCTGGGATGCTCTGGGATTGTGGTTTATAAATCACTCCTGTGGTGCACTATATGTGGAGATCAAGACCCCTGAGATCTCCAGTCATACTGAATTGCACTGGGCAATGGAGTGTCCTTAAGAGTTTACAGTAAGGAAAAACAAAAGCCTTATAAATAGGACAATTCAACGGACACTTACAACATTCACAAGACACTATTGAAAAGAGAGAGGATGCTATTTTCCTTTGTTCCCAATCTTGGTCTCATTCACAGAGGAGGATAGCTCTTCAATAGGACATAAATTGGGGTTTAGAAATAGCCTGTACCCAAACTTGAGTTGTTATTTAAACAACTTGAGGGATCATTTAGTTGTTTGGTAGCCTGCCATAAACCGACCATGAACCTGGTTTACACTGCAAAGAAGTGTGCTCATTCCTGCTTCTCCACTGCAAGGATGTCATCACCACTTCCCACGGACGTGGGGGAGGTGACAGCTTCTTCCATTTACTGGACGTGTGACGTGGGCGAGGCAAGCCACTTGGTCCCCATGAGCCAGTTTCCTCACATGTGCACCAAAGATATAAACATATGTTTAGTTCCCTGGGGTGTTATTAGACTCACTGTGACTACCATAAAAAGAACAACTTAGTGTGTTGAATGTGTATCATGTCTAGGCATGGTACCCAGGGCTCAACATCCATGTTCACACTCAGTAACAAGCAAGGATACATCATACAGAGTCCAAAGTTACATTTTTACATCAATGTGAATAATATTTTAAAATCTATATTTAAGCAGGTTAATACCCACCCCCCCCACCCAAAAATCAGACTTGGTGTTCAGTGGAAATAAGCATTTTGAAAAGATTTCTGTTGGAAGGTGGATTCCAGTGTATTTCTCTCTCCAACCAAGATAGCATCTATCTAAGTGAACACAATCCTCCTGACATGGGGGCTGGGAGGGCAGAAAAGTGCTCGGGCACTCATGCTGAGTTGATTTCCAGATACATTAGCGCACAGCCTTATTGACTACCACGTCCATTTGACCAGGCTCGGAGGGGTTTATATTATCTGAAACGCCTCACTGCGTGGGCACAATGACAGGTGTGTCATGAGGAGAACAATAGCCAGAAACAGATGCAGGGAAGAGTCACTAATATGTCAGCAACTACGATGCATGTCAGGCGGTGTGCATCCCCACCAGGAAAAAAAAAGATCGGAAAAGAAAGAACATTTATTTCCATGAAGCCAATTTCCATGCCAAACTGAACATCTGTCTGGCTTTTGTGTTTGGAATAAACAGGACTTACACACACTCAAGAATAATGTCAAAAGTTCAAAGGGTGGAGAGTTGAGAATTCTCACGTGGGTGAATAAATGAGGTCTGCCGATTGGCTGGCCTTCACTCGGCTTTACATGAAGTGTCTCCTTGGGGCCGGGGTGATGTGTGGCTTTGATTCTCTGCCCTTGTCCTTCCATAACCTGGTTTGGAATGTAGCCCAGTCCTAAGAGATTGGGGGTCACTCCGGCTTGATAGTGTAAGGTCAGAAAATAGAATGAAGCTCGGATATCTCAATTGAGATTTGAGTGTATAAAAGTATAAATCAAAAAAGCAAAATCCTTGAAGGGACACCTTGCAGCTGTCGCAACAAATGAAAGGTTTCAAAATAAGTAGATACAAAAACGCTGAGGCTAGTGCAACTAATAATTCCCCTCTAGTCTGACTTGAAGAATAGGAGAGTGCGACCGAGCACAGAAAAGTAAAGAATACACCTTATTCTGAGCAAAAACGTTGGCCTGAATTCTTTAATAAATTTTCTATCATTTCAGGGACAATATTCACAGTCCTTCAATTTAAAAAAAATCCCCTTTTATGTGCTTGTTTTTGCAGGATGCAAATTAGAAAATATACCAAGGGACATATATAAATATTAGAATGTGTGTGATTATTTGTTCTTTGTTCTGGGAAAATCTAGATAATCTCAAAGTTAAAGTCATTCATTCAGGAAGGAAAAAAAAAAGTAAAGTTAAGTGGATTTTTGTCTGCCTTTACTCCTAAATGCCACTGTCTCATTTGGCTGTAGGATATTCATGCTTTTATGTTTATTTAAACAGACATATCTCTAGTTTATGGGCATATTCCAGAATAGAACTGCATGTTGCTTGGAGTGCAATTCTTATGGGCAAACACCTGATCCCCTTTAATAAAAGATAAAAGGGAAACAATCCCCTTGCCATTCAAAGATGTTACTGTGCCTTGCTCATAGACACGACCTTGTTACTTGACCTTTCTAACCAGTACAAGCATCCCAGGTACTGAACTCCAGGTCTAGTGATTATAAATGACTCCTCTAGCTGCCACTTGAAATCAACTGTAGCAGAACTTGTTTGAATCCAGGAGGGCTCTAAGAGGATGATTACAAAGCAAGACTCAGGAGTTGCAGAGTACGGATGTGATGGGTGTTGAGAATTGCCATTAAACTATGTCAAATTCACACCTCTCTAAAATATTTTCAAGGCAAAATTTTCTGGGAACTCTCCTTTAAAGCTGTGATTTCCCCCATGGTCAAAATATTTCGATTTTCGATTTTCAGAACATTCACCCTTGGTGCACTCATATTCTAATTATTTTTTCTTGGTTGGAGAAAGACAGTGGCTGAACATTATACAATTGAATTTTGTGTATATCAGCTAAATCAACATTTTCCAAAGTGCTTTTTGTGCAACATAATCCCCAAAAATACTAGTAAATTTTAGGAAACTAAGGAGACTCTGGGTCAAAAAAGCGAGAAATGCTGATTTAAACTTTGTCAAAGAGTTGTATTAAATGTGGAACTTCCCAGAACCTTTAATATGCAAAGTAGCTTGTAGTTTCTCAGTGGAGGATATACTTATGCTGTTTCTCTATTTTTTTTTTTTTTTTTTTTTTTAACCACAAATCTCTTTTTCTGAGACCATCTTTACTGGTCTAATGCTTCAAGGAATTTACTTTAGGAAATGTGTTGCTAGGTGCAGTGATGCATATTTTAGACTACTTGACAAAGAAAAATGCTACTTTTTAAGATTGCTAATGTCAAGAGCAAGTGACATTGGAGTTTAAATTAGCTTAACTGGCCTATTATTCTATCTAAACCAAACTGAAAGTGAAGGGACAAAAAAAAGTCCCCCAAACTGTTATGCACTTGAAATGGAAAAGAATAAAAAAAAAAAATGACTTTAAAACATGTTACGTAACCTCTTCAGCAGACACCCACATATAACTTCATAAATCATTTAAAATGTGACAAGGAAAAGAAAACCTGATCAAATGATTGTCCAAATAATTATAGTTTATTCTGCAACTTTTTCTCATTGAAATCACATTGTCATTTGAGTAGTCATCTTGACACAACTAATTATTGCTATCCAAGGAAAAGAAAAAAGCCTCAAAATGTAGTTTAACCAATTCTCACCATCGTAAGTAATCATGGGAAAAAGAGAGCGGGCAGAATGGAAATTTAAAGATTTCCCTCCCTAACCTTCCGGCTCTGACTCCCTACACAGGCTTCCCTGCACCCCTAGTGTCTCTCTTATCTCTTGCCTCTAACCTCTCCTGCCCTCCTTCATCTGTCTCTTTGGCCTACAGTTTTAACTTTCTGTCTTATCCAAGAGAACCTACAAGGTTGAAACCCATTGAGAGAGGTACCCTGAGCTGTGCAAAGGCAGGCTCACAGGTCATAGGGGTCCTGCCTGGCCCTACCATCCAAGGCTTGGATCTTGCCCGGCCCTACATCTTCCCTGGCTCCATTTCTTCCTCTGTGAGATGCTGCTTTTGGACCACATGGCATCTAGAGTCCCTTAGAGCACCAGGCCCACATGGCTGCCCCACCCCCCTTGTTTTTGGTTTTTATTCCCAGTCTCCTACAGGAAGCAAAGCAATCTACAACCGTGAGGCAACCTCAGAGTTCTCAACAATTGGCTAACTATGGTTAGCCTTGTCTTTAAAGAGAAATGTCACTTAAAGAGGAGAAGAGTCAAATTCACCTGTGAGGAGTGAGATGGCTTTTTGAATGCGTGTTCTGGAATTCTGCTCATTGCCTGGAAGCCAATATGAACTTCTATTCTGGGGCTCTTTCATGGACAGCTGCAAGTCAGGTTTCTTGTATTCATCCTTCTTCTGACTGTAAGTGAGGAATGAAATATCCACCTGGGTTCCTTGGCAGCAAGGGTAGTGAAAGAATTGTCCTTTTCACCATTTTCCTCGCAGGAAGAGGAAATTTCACACTGTGCATGTACACATCAGGAGCAGGTATTAAATCGCGCCTGACTGTTGCTTTTCTCCATGACTATTTTTATTTATTTATTTAATTTATTTATTAAACATTTTTAAATTGAAGTATAGTTGATTTACAATGTTGTGTTAATTTCTGCTATACAGCAAAGCGATTCAGTTACACATATATATACATTCTTTTTCATAGTCTCTTCCTTTATGGTTTATCACAGGATATTAAATCTATTTCCCTTCCATGGTTACTTCTTAAACACACCCTCTGTTTACACGTAAGCCCAAATAGAGGAAAATGAAAACATCTCATTGCAAGTAAAATTGCCTAAATATTTTGACACAAGCCCAATTTGCTTTTTGCTTTTGCCTGAATTCAGGATTGCTTCCCCATCCTGGCTGGTTATAAGATTCTTCCAGGGAACATGTTTCAGAGGATGAGAATGAGGCCAGTGGCTGCTGATGTTAAAAGGACATGACATCTGCACAAGGTCTGAGAGGGGGGCTGGTTGCACAAATTAAAGTCAAACACATCACAGCCCGATTAGCAGACATGGACTTGAGTGTGCTGTCTAGGAAGGGTTTTTTTTTTTTTTCCCTCCAAGTAACAAGGAGGCAATTAAAAAAAGAAAAGACCACTCCATTTGTTTCCTATCGTCATTTCTTCTCACTTTCCCTAGTCTTGGTTTCTCACTCCATTTATCTGGGAACACAAATTATGATTGCACCCAAGGAAAAAATAATAAATGTAGGTAGCTATTTAGTCTCTCTCTAACCTGTTCTGGTCAATGGGAATTTTCCCCTAGATGAGCTTGGAAATATAAAGCCATTAAGTTAAAGAAAAATGGATATATATTGTGTTGGAACGAAATTAGTTCTTTTACTGGCAAAATTCAGAAAAATAACATGTTAATATGTTGGGTTTTTTAAAAACAAATTTAGAATTTGATGGAACCACCTTTTCATATATTCAAGGATCCCTCTCAATGGGTGAGTTCACCCATGAAGAGCTTTAATTACTTGATATTCTAAGAGGATTCTTTATTCTGTTAAGAGAGAGAAGGAAAGCAGCTGTGAGGGAGAGACATTTGTGTGGGAGAAGTCTAAAGCTGCACGTGGGAGGTGGAGAGTTTAAAATACAGCGTCTTTACTGAACAAAAATTTCATTCCCACAGTAGGGAGCTGTTTTAAAAATGTTTTATGACCTGCTACCAGGGCAGGGGGGGACAATTCCATGAGGCAGCAGGGTTGTGAGTTGAGCTTGCAAAACCCAGGAACCATTAGCTTAAACCGAGCCAAAGGACAAACTCAATAAAACATTTGTTTGCTGTTTTATTTTTTTTCCCCACATTAATTTGTCTCAGGGAACATGGAGTGCAGGGCTCAGAGGCCTAGAAGGAGAAGTAGTTACAACAGACACTCAGAGGAACTGAAGTGGCTTCCTGCTCTCCTTCCGGCCCGAAACTTCCTTTGTTCCTCTAATCTCAAAACAGCTGTTTCCTCTGGAATCACAACCCCCAGCTGGCAGAGTCCTTACCTCCTGGATCCTGCCGCACATAACGTACATCAAATCTGAATGTTGATACGAAATGTTCTTTTTCCCGTCCTCCTCCCCACGCCCCTCCCTCCAGACCTGTATCCACTTTGCCCTTCGTGGGGGGAGCACTTAGAAAAAAAGTGACAGAAGCATTCAGATTCTGTATGATCTGAAGATCTGTAGATTTAGACCTTCCAAATGGCAAAGTAAATCCGTGAAAATACTTACAATGGCAGATAACTAGTTTGGAAACATGTCCAGAAACCTCCTTTGGGAGACAGAAATTGATGGTTGCCTCCCTTTTACAGCTTCCTTTGAGAAATCAGTACACTTTAACAAACATTAGTGTCTTAGCTACTCTTTGGCAGAAACTGGGCTATAATTAGACTCAATGTAGGAGAAGAAATGAACAGTAAGTGGTCGTTCTTCCTTAAGAAATTTACAATTTTATTGATTGTTACCTTCATTGAGGCCTTGGAGGTAAAACATAAGAAAAAAGCTCGGTCCTACTCATGGAACAATTTAGTAATAAGTTTGAAAGAAAAGACATATATAAAAAAAGTAGAGAAAAACGCAGAACATTTTTGAATCATTGCCAAATAATGGAGCGTTTATCCTATGCCTTTATGTGTTGATGGAATGCGGGGTAAGGGGCCTGAAGTATCTTGTGCTGGGTAATGGAAGGTGGGGGGATGAGTCAGGGAGAGCCCATGGATGGAGGTGTTCTGTCTGAGTGAGCCAGGAAGGAAGTCTTTAATAAAAACCTAGAAGGGGAAATGTAAGATTTGGATTTGGAATAGACCTTAGAATTCATACGGGCTGCCGCCTCCTTGACCTCAGGCACCTTGAACTCTGGAGAAGGATGTGCCTTGCTCCACGTCACAGAGGGCCCAAGAGCAAGCCAAGCTGCCAGCAAGGCTGGTACCTCTGTCCTCCACGATACCACTCTGCCTCTGGCTTTTGCCTCTCTGAAGTCTGTGCGGGTGATTCTCATGTGCTACAACAATGAGAGGCTTGCCCCTCTGAGTCAGAAGAGAGGATGGGTTCAGATCTGAGCTTTGCCACTCATTAGCCATATGATCTGAGGTAAGTCATTCTAAACTCCAGAGGCCTCAGATTTACCACAGGTACACTGGAAAGAAATTGCACCTTACTCCTTGGGCTCTGGTGAGGATTCATCAAGGACTTAACCTAATAGCAGCACACGTGTATGCTTTTATTATAATAATAAAACAGATTGTTATTAGTAAGGAGCAGGGTGTATTAAGTTGGTAGGAAACTGACTGATCTAGAGTCAATATTTTCTCTGAAAAGATGCAAAGAAGTTAAGCTGGGCAGATAAAGGCATCAAAGAGATGTTGAAGAGTTATTGAGAACAGATAGTGCTGCACGTGAACAAGAGAATCTTTGTATCTCGTTTTATTTTATAAAATGGTCTCTCCAAGTGTGAATTATCTTGTCAATTCTTAAACAAAAATTAATACCTAGTGAATAATTGATGCTTAAATGCATTTACTACAATTTACTGAATTATCGTGTAACCACAGAGTATGGTCATTAAAAGCATGAATGGTTCAGCCAGGCTGCCTGGCATTGGAACCCAGTTCTGCCACTTAGGAGCTGTGAGACCTTGGACAAGTCACTTAACCTCTCTCGGCCTCAATTTCCTTATCTGCAAAATGGGGATAAGTTTGTAGAGAGAATTGTTTAAGTTAATATAAACAAAAGTCTTCAAACGATGCCTGAAACACGGTGTCAGATGGTATTATTAATACTAATTCTTTGATTATATAAATAATAAAACAATAGTAAATAATAAAATAATAAACAAATATAAGAATAAACATAGAAGTAAGAAAATCTAAATAATAAAAATGACAACTAATAATTACTAAATAAATATATAGTAAGTAGATAAACACTAAATAAATAAATAAATATGAAGTTCTGGACTACTCTTTTTACTGTTTATACCAGGGAATACTCTAAATAATTTGTCTGCTAATATCTAGATTTTACTAAGTACCAGGTGGCAGTAATCATGGTGAGAGGATCAGTGCTTGGGGGGAAATAATCAGTCTTATAGAGGTTGAAATTGAAATTCTAAGCCTGTAAGTACTTCACATTTTATAGGGCCTGTAACTACTTTTGTGTTTGATTTATGTCAGTTATGTCATACCTGTGGTATGCGTTGTGGCTGGGAAGGGGATTTCATTTAAACTCTCTGGAAGCCAAATGCAGTGGGGCTGCCTCTTTGGGCTTTGCCAAAGCGTTGGTGAAACATCCACCTAAGTCAGTGGTCCTCAGAGTGGCATCCCTGGATCAGCAATAGCAACATCAGCTGGGAGTTTATGAGAAAAGTCAAGTTCTTGGGCACCCGCCAACCCCACGTGCTGTATGGAAAACTCCGGGATCGGGACTAGAGCTCTGGGCTTTAACAAACCCTTCAAAGGATTCGGATGCCTGCTCAGTCTGAGGACCACTGTGGTAAATCAATATAAGTATTGGAGTTGGCATAAATCAAGCATTAAACATAGTAATTACAGTTGCTGCTGGACACAGCTGGGGGAGCATGCACACAGACCCCTCCCACACACTCTGTTCTCAGTCTGTACCTCCCTCTTCCTTTTAGATGTGTTAATATTCCTAAGCAGGCCCTGGTGAAGTGACTTTCCCCTGAGTGTCAAAGTCAATTCTGTCACCTCCTGTTAGGTACTGATTTAATTAGTTTAACCCTTAGAAAGCAACCATACTTTCAACTTCTTAAACTGCATCCCATGTCCGTAATTTACCTGCCAGATGACTGTCAGTGATTATAATACTCATTTTAAGAAGACCACACTCTTACGGGTGTTTGGGAATGATTAGTTTAGTCCCTGGAATGCACTAAATGGGGAGGGTGTGTTTCACTAAGATACAGATGCTGTGATCTTGCTGTTTAAAGAGTGTCCACTACCAGAGAAGCCCTGGATGTCCTGGAAAAGACAGTGAACAGGTAAGTAGAGGAATAGGCACAAGAAGCAAACCTGGACAAAGTTTTCAAAGTGGGACTGGAATTCTGGAGCAGAAATAAAATTTAAGGGCCAATGGACATCAGAGGCTATGACAGTGACAATTTATTCTGTACAAATGTTCCTTGCTACTTTGGCCCATGTAAGTCAAGGGTAGGTGTAGACAGATATATCCATCCATCCATCCATCCACCCATCCCTTCATCCAACAAACATCTGTTGAGCATCCACTATATGACAGATGCTGGTATAACAGTGGACAAATAGAAAAATATCTGCCCTTATGAAGGTTTCTTCCTGTAGGCGACAGAGATTTTTTCAATGTGAAATAATATGAATTTAACTGGGAAGGATCCTCTGCTTAATGATGAAAAAAACTTGCAAAAAGAAGGAAGAGAAAATGGTCAGTGGTAAAAAGAAGACAATAGTGATTCGGAGAGCAAGAAGGTTAGTCCTCTTTCTCTTCATGAAAGCTCTGGGAGTTGAACATAGGGTGAGGGTCTCAGTGTGTCCAGCCAGGCTAGCAGTGCCCAGTGACTACTGAATGTAGGGAGGTGGCCATTTCCCACCATCTTAACCCCGGAGTGTGGGGTGACAGAAACACCCAAGACAGAAAATATAGCAGCAGTGGAGAAGCAAGACTACACAGCTTTGTACATCATCCCCTGAACTGGTGAGAACTAGGTTGACTAGAATGCTGCTAAAAGTGCCTGCTTTCCTGTCCATAGTTTAGATACTCCCAGAACGTTGGGAGGGGGTAATATGGCAGCAAGAGCTGAAGCAGCAACAGTGGTCATATTCTAGGACAAGCTTGGATATGAGTGTACTCACAGCGGTACCATATACCCAACTCACTCGACTAGGGGTAATTATCAGAAACACTTACTGGTACAAAGTATTTCAGGATCACAGAAGACAAACAACTGGCTGGAGAATCTAGGAAGGCTTCCAAGAGGAGGTGACATTGGGCTGGAAAGGCCTTGAGGGAAGGCTAAAATTTTGGCAGGTAGAACAGGTGGAATTGATGTGCTACATTTTCTAAAAAATTCCTGAACTAAACATGTTTCTTTTAGTTTTTGTCCTTCCTTTACATGGACACGCCACTACTGAGGATGGCATAGCCAAATGGATCAGAAGCCCCATCACATTCCATTTCTATTTGTTTTTATGACTCTGGTCTTTAGTCTAAGCATCCCATCTCAGGAGGCAGCACAATGTGGCCTGGGTATATAATAATACCCTCTCTACCTGGATGGCAGGGCTGCTGTGGTGAGCATGGTGAAGCTGCATCCTGGCTAGGAGAAAACTCACTGTTAATCAATGCTGTCTGCCAGGGACTGAGGGAATATCTCCATGAAGGAAGGGACCCTTGTGTGGGCCTCACAGCTATGTCTTTCTTAGCACAAGGCCCGGCCCACGGTAGGAGTGGTACAGAGTCTGTTGAATGTTGGATGGCTTGTGACATATGTGACAGGTATGTGTCAAACCTGGAGTTGTCGACGGAGCTTGGGTTTAAAGTCATGCCTTCCTAGGTTTGAACCTCAGCCCTTCCGTTTAGTGGCTGTGAAATGTACAAACGGTACTCACTCTTTCAGTGCTGCCATTTCTTTTTCTGTAAAAGGATATGATACTCACAGGTATTACTGGAGAAGAGCTGTGTGTTGGAGGAGGTGGGTTTCAATGCAAACAACAAAAGGACAGTTTCTGATAATATACCAACACTTTAGTTCCATTTTGAAGAGGCTGATAGGATTAATTTAAAAACCTATGGTTAGAGTAAATTCAGTAAAGATTCTGCCATTAATCGTGTGAGTTTTTTCAAGAGGAGTTTTTGGTTTTTCTTTTTCCCTAGTAGGTACACAGAAAGGGAATAATGTATACTTTGCCTAGAGAGTTAAGTTAACAATAAGCTCCATGCTATTTCTACAAGTTTCCCTCTGGAATTTTTAATAGTCTATATAATGAAGGAAAAAAACAAAGTTGACAGACTTGATACATCTTTTATTTTTTATGTAGTGTAGATTTTTAAAGTAAACTGGTATATAGTTTTCTATTTTGTCACACTGGCAGTAAGAGAAAGGGAACATAAATTGTAACATTTGTGCAATTATAAATGAATAAAAATACCTGTATTTCTTCCTTTATGCTTTTTTCTCATGGTTGCCACCATGTACTCAGGGTCGAATTAAGATAATGTTTCTTCTGGAGGCAGCAGCGGGCCAGCCTCACCGTGGCCGGCATAATCATGGCAATTCAGTGCTGCCCATTCTTTCTCACTCTCGTTCTGTCTTTCTCAATTTTTTCCCCACAGTTTTCAAGATGCTCAAATTCATCACTTAGAAGAAAACAGAGATTATTACGTGTGATTCTGTAATTTGCCTTATGGGAAAAGCAGGCCACTTTGAAGTTTTTTTATTTTTATTTTCAAACTTCACCACATTTATGTCAGTGGTTGTCTCAAATTAGGTTTAGAGAGAGAGGCATTTTGCAAATTTGTCATTTATAGATTGTATTAAATTGAGCCGATTTAGCCATGTTGTTTACAGAAATGATATAATGCATATTTATTCTCAACTATTACATGGTAAATATATAGCAGTTACAAGAAGTGTGCAGACTGGCAAGAAATCCCGTAAGTGATGTATCTATTTTATCTAGCAACTCAAACGCTTTCCAATTCACTTACTTATTTAACCAGAATTTACTGAGCACCTATTTTATCACAACATGGTGCTAGACATTGAGACCATAAAGACCCATAAGCCTGGAGGGGTAGTGAAAGGCCCAAACAAATCTATACAGCCCACATGAAGGGACTTGTGCTGTCATGAAGGACCCACAGAAGGTGGGAGTAGAGGAGAGAACAGAAACTCCGCTTGGAGAATTCTAGAAGATGCCACAGAAAAGGCAGCACTTCCAGGAGACAAGAGATGAGTAGGAATGTTCAGGAGGGTTGGGGAAGAACCTTGTAAAGAGATGGGATATACAAAGCCCACCCATTCTCAGGGAAAGTGGAGCAGTCCAAGAGTTGGGAATGGAGGGAGCCGTGAGAAGCAAGGACAGATCGCAAATGTCACACCGACATTCCTTTGGAGCCTGATTGCTGGGAAAGTTTTTAAGCCCATGAGAGACTGGTTGGATAAGTGTTTTAGAAAACTTGCTAAGAAAGCTCTGTGCAAAGAGGACAAAAAGGTTGGAGGATGAGGCTGAAGGAGGAACAAACCATCCCCCAGTGTATGCAGGAGTCCAGAAAAGCATGATGAAGCAGCTCGAAGGCAGTGACAGTGAGAATGGCGAGGAGAGGAAGGATTAGAGAATTATTTCAAAGGTTCAGTTAACTACTGAGATCCTTTCCCCCCCATTGAGTCCACGTCATGGTCTGAGAGCAGTCTTTTTAAAAATTTAATTTAATTTAATTTTTACTGATTTTGTGGACGAAATTTATTTATTTATTTATTTATCTTTACAGAAGAGACTACTTACTTAGAATGAGAACAAATCACAACAAATTATAAATTTTTAAAAGACGACAAATGCTATAAACTCACAAAATCCAGAAAAATAACACTGCAATCAATTTTAGAACATTTGGTCACCCTGAAAATACTCTCATACCCATTAGCAATTATTCCCCTTTTTACTTCTCCTTCCCGACAGCCCTAGGCAACCACTAATATACTTTGCCTCTATAGATCTGCCTATTCTGGACATTTTAAGCAAATGGACTCATACACCTTGTGATTCTTTGTAACTGACTTCATTCACTTAGCTTTCATTCTTAATGCTTTAAAGAATCAGCCATGTTGTACCATGTAGCAGTACTTCATTCATTTTTTATTGCCAGATAATATTCCATTGTATGGCTATGCCACATTTTACTTGATGGGTATTTGGGTTGTTTCCACTTTTTGACCATTATGAATAATACTTGTATGAACATTTGTGTACATGTTTTTGTGTGGACATATATTTTCATTTCTCTTAGGTATAGACTGAGGAGTAGAATTGCTGGGTCATATGGTAACTCCGTGTTTAACCTTTTGAGGAACTGCCAGATTGTTTTCCAAAGTGGCTGCATTATTACATTCCCACCAGCAGTGTGTGAGGTTTCCATTTTCTTTACATCCTTGCCAACACTTCCTATCATTTGCCTTTTTGATTGCAGCCCTCCTTGGGGGTGTGAAATAGTATCTCAGTGTGGTTTTGCTTTGCACTTCCTTGACGGATAATGATGTTGATCATCTTCTCACATGCTTATTGGCCATTTGTATACCTTCTTTGGAAAAATGCCTGTAAAGATACTTTGTCTTTTTTTGTGTGTGTGTGTGGTTGTGCCATGCAGCATGTGGGATCTTAGTTCCCCAACCAAGGATCGAATCTGCACCCCTTGCATTTGTAGCAGTGAGTCTTGACCACTGGACCACCAGGGAAGTCCCTCCTTTGTCAATTTTTAATTGGGTTATTTATCTTTTTATTATTAAGTTGTAATAGTTTTTTATTATATTCTAAATAAAAGTCCCTTATCAGATATATGATTGCAAACATTTTCTCCTGTTCTATGGGCTGTCATTTTTTTTTTAACATCTTTATTGGAGTACAATTGCTTTACAGTGTTGTGTTAGTTTCTGCTGTATAACAAAGTGAATCAGCCATAGGTATACATATATCCCCATATCCCCTCACTCTTGTATCTCCCTCCCACCCTCCCTATCCCACCCCTCTAGGTGGTAACAAAGCACCGAGCTGATCTCCCTGTGCTATGCAGCAGCTTCACACTAGCTATTGATTTTACATTTGGTAGGGTATATATATCAATGTCACTCTCTCACTTCATCCCATCTTACTCTTCCCCCTCCCTGTATCCTCAAGTCCATTCTCTACGTCTGCATCTATATTCCTGCCCTGCCCCTATGTCATCAGAACCATTTTTTGGTTTTAGATTCCTTATATATGTGTTAGCAAATGATATTTGTTTTTCTCTTTCTGACTTACTTCACTCTGTATGACAGATTCTGGGTCCATCCACTTCACTACAAATAACTCGATTTCGTTTCTTTTTATGGCTGAGTAATATTCCATTGTATATATGTGCCACATATTCTTTATCCATTCATCTGTCAATGGACACTTAGGTTGCTTCCATGTCCTGATTATTGTAAATAGTGCTGCAATAAACATTGTGGTACATGTCTCTTTCTGAATTATGGTTTTCTCAGGGTATATGCCCAGTAGTGGGATTGCTGGGTCATATGGTAGTTCTAGTTTAGTTTTTTAAGGAACCTCCATACAGTTTTCCATAGTGGCTGTATCAATTTATATTCTTGCCAACAGTGCAAGAGGGTTCCCTTTTCTACACACCCTCTCCAGCCTTTCATTCTTTTACATGTAGCTGTCATGTTTTCCCAGCACCACTTATTGAAGAGGCTATCTTTTCTCCACTGTATATTCTTGCCTCCTTTATCAAAGATAAGGTAACCATATGTGCATGGATTTATCTCTGGGCTTTCTATACTGTTCCCTTGATCTATATTTCTGTTTTCAGTGCCAGTACCATACTGTTTTGATAACTGTAGCTTTGTAGTATGGTCTGAAGTCAGGGAGCCTGATTCTGCCAGCTCCATTTTTCTTTCTGAAGATTGCTTTGGCTATTCGGGGTCTTTTGTGTTTCCATGCAAATTGTGAATTTTTTTGTTCTAGTTCTGTGAAAAATGCCATTGGTAGTTTGATAGGGATTGCATTGAATCTGTAGATTGCTTTGGGTAGTAGAGTCATTTTCACAATGTTGATTCTTCCAACCCAGGAACATGGTATATCTCTCCATCTGTTTGTATCATCTTCAATTTCTTTCATCAGTGTCTTATAGTTTTGCGCATACAGGTCTTTTGTCACCTTAGGTAGGTTTATTCCTAGGTATTTTATTCTTTTTGTTGCAGTGGCAAATGGGAGGGCTTCCTTAATTTCTCTTTCAGATTTTTCATCATTAATGTGTAGGATTGCAAGAGATTTCTGTGCATTAATTTTGTATCCTGCTACTTTACCAAATGCATTGATTAGCTCTAGTAGTTTTCTGGTAACCTCTTTAGGATTCTCTGTGTATAGTATCATGTTATCTGCAAACAGTGACAGCTTTACTTGTTCTTTTCCAATTTGGTTTCCTTGTATTTCTTTTTCTTCTCTGATTGCTGTGGCTAAAACTTCCAAAACTATGTTGAATAATAGTGGTGAGAGTGGACAACCTTATCTTGTTCCTGATCTTAGAAGAAATGGTTTCAGTTTTTCACCATTGAGAATGATGTTGGCTGTGGGTTTGTCATATATGGCCTTTATTATGTTGAGGTAAGTTCCCTCTATGCCTAATATATGGAGAGATTTTATCATAAATTGATGTTGAATTTTGTCAAAAGCTTTTTCTGCATCTATTGAGATGATCATATGTTTCTTATCCTTCAATTTGTTAATATGGTGTATCACATTGATTGATTTGTGTATATTGAAGAATCCTTGCATTCCTGGGATAAACCCCACTTGATCATGGTGTCTGATCCTTTTAATGTGCTGTTGGATTCTGTTTGCTAGTATTTTGTTGAGGATTTTTCCATTTATATTCATCAGTGATATTGGCCTGTAGTTTTCTTTTTTTGTGAAATCTTTGTCTGGTGTCCATATCAGGGTGATGGTGGCCTTGTAAAATGAGTTTGGGAGTGTTCCTCTCTCCGCTATATTTTGGAAGAGTTTGAGAAAGTTTGGTGTAGCTCTTCTCTAAATGTTTGATAGAATTCACCTTTGAAGCCATCTGGTCCTGGGCTTTTGTTTGTTGGAAGACTTTAAATCACAGTTTCAATTTCAGTGCTTGTGATTTGTCTGTTTATATTTTCTATTTCTTCCTGGTTCAGTCTCAGAAGGTTGTGCTTTTCTAAGAATTTTTCCGTTTCTTCCAGGTTGTCCATTTTATTGGCATACAGTTGCTTGTAATAATCTCTCATGATCCTTTGTATTTCTGCAGTGTCAGTTGTTACTTCTCCTTTCTCATTTTTAATTCTACTGAATTGAGTCTTCTACCTTTTTTTCTTGATAAATCTGGCTAATGGTTTATTGGTTTTGTTTATCTTCTCAAAAAACCAGCTTTTAGTTTTATTGATCTTTGCTATTGTTTCCTTCATTTCTTTTCTGTTTATTTCTGATCTGATTTTTATGATTTCTTTCCTTCTGCTAACTTTGGGGGTTTTTTGTGCTTCTTTCTCTAGTTGCTTTAGGTGTAAAATTAGGTTGTTTATTTGAGATTTTTCTTGTTTCTTGAGGTAGGATTGTATTGCTATAAACTTCCCTCTTAGAAATGCTTTTGCTGCATCCCATAGGATTTGGGTCATCATGTTTTCATTGTCATTTGTTGGTAGCTATTTTTTGATTTCCTCTTTGATTTCTTTAGTGGTCTCTTGGTTATTTAGTAGTGTATTGTTTAGCTTCCATGTGTTTGTGTTTTTTACAGTTTTTTTTCCCCTGTAATTGGTATCTACTCTCATAGTGTTGTGGTCAGAAAAGGTACTTGATACAATTTAAATTTCCTTAAATTTTCCAAGGCTTTTTTGTGTCCCAAGATATAATCTGTCCTGGAGAATGTTCCATGAGCACTTGAGACGAAATTATATTTTGTTGTTTCTGGATGGAATGTCCTATAAATATCAATTAAGTCCATCTTGTTTAATGTGTCATTTAAAGCTTGTGTTTCCTTATTTATTTTCCTTTTCGATGATCTGTCCATTGGTGAAAGTGGGGTGTTAAAGACCCCTACTATTACTGTGTTACTGTCGATTTTCCCTTTTACTGCTGTTAGCATTTGCCTTATGTATTGAGGTGCTCCTATGTTGGGTGCGTAAATATTTACAATCGTTATGTTTTCATCTTGGATTGATCCCTTGATCATTTTGTTGTGACCTACTTTGTCTCTTGTAATAGTCTTTATTTTAAAGTCTATTTTGTCTGATATGAGAATTGCTACTCCAGCTTTCTTTTGATTCCCGTGTGCATGGAATATCTTTCTGCAAACCCTCAGTTTCAGTCTGTACGTGTCCCTAGGTCTGAAGTGGGTCTCTTGTAGACAGCATATATATCGGTCTTGTTTTTGTATCCATTCAGCCAGTCTATGTCTTTTGGTTGGAGCATTTAATCCATTTACATTTAAGGTAATTATTGATATGTATGTTCCTATCACCATTTTCTTCATTGTTTTGGGTGTGTCTTTGTAGGTCTTTTCCTTCTTTGTGTTTCCTGCCTAGAGAAATTCCTTTAGCATTTGTTGTAAAGCTAGTTTGATTGTGTTGAAATCTCTTAGCTTTTGCTTGTAAAGGTTGAATTTCTCTGTCAAAGCTGAATGAGCTCCTTGCTGGGTAGAGTAGTTGTGGTTGTAGGTTTTCCCCTTTTATCACTTTAAATATGTCCTGCCACTCCCTTCTGGCTTGTAGAGTTTCTCATGAAAGATCAGCTGTTAACCATATGGGGATTCCCTTGCTTCCTTTGTTATTTGTTGCTTTCCCTTGCTGCTTTTAATATTTCTTCTTTGTATTTAATTTTTGATTGTTTGATTAATATGTGTTTCTCCTTGGGATTATCCTGTATGGGACTCTCTGCACTTCCTGGACTTGATTGACTATGTCCTTTCCCATGTTAGGGAAGTTTTCAACTATAATCTCTTCAAATATTTTCTCAGACCCTTTCTTTTTGTCTTCTTCTTCTGGGACCCCTATAATTTGAATGTTGGTATGTTTAATATTGTTCCAGAAGTCTCTGAAGTCCTCAAGTCTTTTCATTCTTTTTTCCTTATTCTGCTCTGCAATAGTTATTTCCACTATTTTATCTTTCAGGTCACTTATCCATTCTTCTGCCTCATTTATTCTGCTATTGATTCCTTCTAGAGAATTTTTAATGTCATTTATTGTGTTGTTCATCATTGTTTGTTTATTCTTTAGTCCTTCTAGGTCCTTGTGAGACATTTCTTGTATTTTCTCCATTCTATTTCCAAGGTTTTGAATCATTTTTACTATCATTACTCTGAATTCTTTTTCAGGTATACTGCCTATTCCCTCTTCATTTGTTTGGTCTGGTGGGTTTTTACCTTGCTCCTTCAACTGCTGCATATGTCTCTGTCTTCTTATTTTGTTTAATGTGTTGTGTTTGGCATCTCCTTTTCACAGGCTGCCGGTTCGTAGTTCCCGTTGTTTTTGGTGTCTGCCCCCAGTGGGTAAGGTTAGTTCAGGGGCTTGTGTAGGCTTCCGGGTAGAGGAGACTGATGCCTGTGTTCTGGTGGTTAGGGCTGGATCTTGTCCTTCTGGTGGGCAGGGCTGAATTCAGTGGTCTGTTTTGGGGTGTCTGTGAACTTACTGTGATTTTAGGCAGCCTCTCTGCTATTGGGTGGGGTTTTGTTCCTGTCTTGCTAGTTGTTTGGCATGGGGTGTCCAGCACTGGAGTTTGCTGGCCTTTGAGTGGAGTTGGGTCTTAGCGTTGAGACAGAGATCTCTGGGAGAGCTCTCACCAATTGATATTACATGGGGCCGAGAGGTCTCTGGTGGTCCAATGTCCTGAACTCGGCTCTCCCACTTCAACGGCTCAGGCCTGACACCAGCCCAGAGAACCGATACCCTGTCAGCCACATGGCTCAGAAGAAGAGAGAGAAAAAAAGAAAGAAAAATAAATAAATAAATAAAATAAAATAAGTAAATAAAAAAATTATTAAAATAAAAAAAATTTTTAAAGTAGCAACAACAAAAAAAAAGAGTGCAACCAAACCAATAAACAATCCACCAATGATATCGAGCACTAAAAACTATACGAAGATAAACCTAAAAATGAGAAACAAGTCAGTTGCATACAGCAAACCCTAAGTCTATAGTTGCTCCCAAAGTCCACCTCCTCAATTTTGGGAATATTCGTTGTCTATTCAGGTAGTCCACTGATGCAGGGTACATGAAGTTAACTGTGGGGATTTAATCCACTGCTCCTGAGGCTGCACGGAGATATTTCCCTTTCTCTTCTTTGTTCACAAAGCTCCTGCCATTCGGCTATGGTTTTAGCCCCGCCTCTGTGTGTATGTCACCTGAGGGCATGTGTTCCCTGTCCAGACAAGAGGGGGTTAAAGTAGCAGCTGATTAGGGGGCTCTGGCTCTCTCAGGCCAGGGGGAGGGAGGGGTACGGAATGCGGGGTGAGCCTGCAGTGGCAGAGGCCGACGTAATGTTGCAACAGACTGGGGCATGCCGTGTGTTCTCCCAGGGAAGTTGTACCTGGATCACGGGACCTTGGCAGTGACAGGATGCACAGGCTCCCAGGTGGGGGGAGGTGTGGATCTTGACCTGTGCTTCCACACAGGCTTCTTGGTGGCTGCAGAGGCAGCTTAGCGTTTCATGCCATCTCTGGTGTCCTTGCTGATAGCTGCAGCTCATGCCCTTCTCTGAAGCTCGTTTAAGAGGTGCTCTGAATCTCCTCTCCTCACGCACCCCGAAACAATGGTCTCTTGCTTCTTAGACAATTCCAGACTTTTTCCCGGACTCCCTCCCGGCTAGCTGTGGCACAGTAGCCCTCTTCAGGCTGTGTTCACACAGCCAACCCCTGTCCTCTCCCTGGGATCTGACCTCTGACACCCGAGCCTCAGCTTCCAGCCCCCGCCTGCCCCAGCAGGTAAGCAGACAAGTCTCTTGGGCTGCTGAGTCCTGGTCGGCACCGATCCTCTGTGCAGGAATCTTTCCACTTTGCCCTCTGCACCCCTGTTGCTGTGCTCTCCTCCTTGTCTCTGAAGCTTCCCCCTGCCCACCCCCTGTCTCCACCAGTGAAAGGGCTTCCTAGTGTGTGGAAACTTTTCCTCATTCACAGCTCCCTCCCAGAGGTGCAGGTCCTATGCCTATTCTTTTGTCTCTGTTTTTTCTTTTTTCTTTTGCCCTACCCAGGTACATGGGGATTTTCTTGCCTTTTGGGAAGGCTGAGGTTTTCTGCCAGTGTTCAGTAAGTGTTCTGTAAGAGTTGTTCCACATGTAGATGTATCTTTGATGTATTTGTAGGGAGGAAGGAGATCACTACGTCTTACTCCTCCACCATCTTGAAGCACCCTCCTGAGAGCAGTCTTAACCAAACCAGAGGTGGGGAAACATGTTTTCTTTGAGCTGGTTGACATATGCCAGAGGCTCTGCTTCCACCACAAATCAAGGGTGAAGGAGGCAGGACACTGTCCTCTTCTATTCAGGGTGGTACCTGTGGATAAACCACCCCCTGCCTAATTATTCCCAGATAATGATAGGCTACCCCTGCCCCTTCTTCCTTCTCCCTTTGTGGGTGCTGCCTGGATGGTAGATGGTGAACCCTCTCCCTCTCTCAGTGGGCAGGGTCAAAGCGCCTACAGTGCAGAGCCCAGCCTGGGACATCAGTGTCAGCTACACCTCCAGTCATGGCAAAGGAGGGTGTCAAGGAGGTGCAGAAGATTCTGAGTTGCAAGTGCCTCTCAGGTATCTGCAGATTCCATTAGAGGCTGTTGGGTGGGTTCACAGTGATGCTGCTGTTTTGCTGCTCTGGTTTTACTCTTATAGAGTCGTTGTTAACAATAGAATATACAGGAAATAGCATAGATTTAGGCATCCTACATATCTAGTTTGCAACCTCATATATGTCAGCTCTGTTATCTTAGCTCACTTGGCTTGTGTGAGCCTCATTTATTGACAAGTGTGGATCATAACCTAATTTGGTTTTTTGCTGTGAGGGTTGAATGTTATGAAAAGTACCAAACTCCTGACACAGTGTAATATCCTCATTCCTATTTCACCTTCCATAGAGAAAGGAAACTCCCTGACTGAAACTTCCAGCTGGAGGCATCAATGGGTGTTTAAAGGATCCCAGTATAATTCAACTTTTTCCTGTACCCATAGTTGCTTAACTTTTCCACAAACACATCCTCCTCATGGATTACATTTATTTTGAAGATAGGCTATCCGAAGGTGCATTTCCTTTTCCTGTACTTAAGGTGGTCCTAATCCACAGAGAAGTGGTCTTCCATCCTACAAGATGGGACCATGCTGCATCTTGTCTTTCCAAATATTTATTACCAAAAATGTTGCAGAAGATTAAATAGTTTGAGAAAGATTGGAGTCCATTGTTGTAAGCACTGGCATAAGTTAAAGATATGGGAGGAAGACAGGGAAGGGAATGGTATTTGTAGAATATGAGTTATGAGTCAGAATGTTTTTCCATAAATTTTACATTTTGACCCTCTTACAAAGCCTGTGAGGTAGGTGCAGCCTTAGTATTAGATATGACATAATAGAGTCCCTTTCCCCCAAGTATCAGTGGCTGAAACAAGATCAAAGTTTATTTCTCACTCATGTAAAAGAATTCAGAAGGACAGTAAATATGATGGCTCCATAGGCATCCTTCTATCTTGATGTTCCACAAACCTTAGACTATCTTCCCCTTGGTTCAAAGTAGCTGCTTGAACTCTGGCTATCACGTGCATATTCTAAGCAGGATGAATGGAGAAAATAATAAAAGTTGTATCTTCTCTGTTTTAAGAGTATTGCCCAGCTGTGTGATCTCTGGTTCCCTCTTACATCTCTTTTGCCAGAACTTAGTCTCATAGTCTCCTCTGGCTACAAGGCAGCCTGAAAACTGTAGTCTTTCAGCTGGTCAAACTGTGCTCAGACAGGGAGAAAGGACATTGTGCTCAGCTATGACTGCCTGCTGCAGTAGGTATCATGCACTCCCCCCCCAACCCCAACTTTTCAAAGGTCTGGTGAGTCTAAGAATGTTCTGGTTATCTACTGCCAACTGTATTGCGGTTATCTATTATTTAATGACTTAAAACAGCCAACATTTTATCATGCTCAAGATTTTGTAGTCAGGAATTTGGGTGAGGCTCAACAGAGATGGCTCCTCTCTGCACCACAAGGATTATGGCCTCATCTGGGGTGGACTGAAGAGAGAGAAATGGCTGGGAGGACTTGGCTGGGAACAAATGTCTGAGGACTCATTTCTGGCATTAGTTGGATTCCTCAGTTCTTTTCTATGTTGTATCCTAGATGGCTTATTCACTCTCATGCCTGACACCTTGGCTGGGATGGCTAGAGAAGCTGGGAC
Source organism: Balaenoptera acutorostrata (assembly GCF_949987535.1). Taxonomy (NCBI): domain Eukaryota; kingdom Metazoa; phylum Chordata; class Mammalia; order Artiodactyla; family Balaenopteridae; genus Balaenoptera; species Balaenoptera acutorostrata. The sequence goes on from NC_080066.1 coordinate 47,477,939, forward strand.
TGGCCCGGTATCTTCATTTTCCATGGAGCTTTTCCACATGGTTAGCTTGGCCTTCCTTACAACATGGCAGTATTTGGGAGCTGGATTTCTCCCAATGGCAGCTGGCTTCTTTCAGAAAGAGTGTTCCAAGAGACCAAGGCAGAAAGCTCCTTATAACTAGCCTTGGAAGTCACACGTCTTCCACAATTCACTAAGGACAGTCCAGATTTAAGGGATGGAGAACCGAACTCCACATCTCATTGGGAGAAGCAGCAAAAGGTCTTCAGTCATCTGTAATCTACCACAAAGTGATTGCTTAAAAAGGCACAGCTAGGAAGCCAAATGGCCAGGCCTAGAACATAGATTTTTCTTTACACTCTGTAAGCCCAAGCAGTAGGTCTTGGTACTTTTAACGAGTGAACTAAGCAAGTTTATTTTTTAAAAAGCATGTTAGATTCTAGCTGGCTATGGAGTAACAGGAGGTGGTAAGAAATTACAGCAATCTTATCTTCATTAAGAGCATAGACTCCAGAATTCAATGGGATGGATGTGCCTCAGTGCTTTGTACTCAAGTCTTTAGGCTGAGTCTCCTACGAAGTGTAGCTGATATTATTTTTCATCTTCTTCCCCAAACCCCTCCCCAATCCACCTTCCAGCTCAACAACTGGGATGCTACTCTGCTGTCTCTTTCATATTTGTGAATACTCTCTCAGGTCTAGGCAATCAGATTGTCTCATTTAAATTTAATTTGAATTTCTGTTTGAAGAATCAACCTGAGACATCAAAGGGAATCCAAAAAATGCACTACAAAATAAATGATCAAATGACTTCTGAAAACATTGCACTTTTATATCTGGAAATATTGGATCAAAACTCCAATTTCTTTTATTGTTAAAATTAAAGAGAGACTTCAGAGAAACTGCCATGTAAGTTTGACACCGCATTTAACCAACAGACAAATTGTTATAACCTGATAGGTTTGTAACCATCAATACATGCATTCTCTCTCTAATTCATAATGAGTCAGAGTCTCTCAGTCACTAAGCTTCAACTTGGTTTCAAGTCATAAAAATAATATTTAGAGTACAGGTCACAGATGTCTCATTTACAGTCTGGGAATAATTAAATTGCCAATTTATGTGCACAGCACAGACTGAGTTTTGTGTTGAAATGTGGCCTTTGAGAAGCTAACTTTTCAAACAAAAATTTTACCTTAATTATTTATGCATTTAATTTTTGAAGATCTGAAGTCCCTTTCCCTTATTTTAATATATTTAGAGGTGGATATTAGAAGGTTCAAGACTGTAGTGAATTAGCATTTTCTCTGAGTCCTTCAGGTAGTTGGGAAAACACACAAGAGAAAAAGGGCGTGCAGTCTGCCCTCAAGGGTGCAAACACATTCCTCCAAGAGAAAGTGGGAAGAGCACCTGGTAAATGAATGCATGATCATAGCTTGTCCCATCAAGAATGCCGTGGCTGATCAAAAACTTAAGTGATGTCTTGACTTATCACGAACTAAGAGCTCAAACTAGTGGTACAGACGTCATAGGTCCTAGAGGCAAGAGGTTTCAGTGAAGGGTCATAGGCCAGAGGAAAGACTACCCTTTTCAGCTGAGGTTAGTGGGAATGGTTCTCTTGCCTTCTGTTGGCCACATAGGACTGGGTAGGGAGAATCAATAATGAAGAATTAAAATCAATAATTATTTTTTTAAAGAAGGAAATGAAGGTGGCATTCTATGGAAGGAGAAGCATTCCTCCTAGGCACCTGGGGAATTGGCTCTTTCATGTTTAGGGAAAACAGCTGGTGAACTCTTTGCCAGCTCCTTTAACCCACTCCACTCTCTCTCTCTCTCCTGCTAAAAAATTTGACAAAGTTCAAACAAAGACAATCGAATTTGTCTTCTTAATAAAATTATTACTATGTGAAATCTGTCCCTTGGTGACTCTGTGTGCATTTCAGAATGACTGGAGAGTGATAAGAGGAGTGACAGAGGGAAATAATCCTGGTAGGGAGAGTATCTCTTCCAACAAAGCAGCAGGTAACACTCCAAGAGAATGCGTGCCTGGAAAGTGCAGGGGGCTTTGCAAGACCTAATATTCAAGTTCACGTTGATTTCTATTGTGTTTTATGCAGATGTCCCTCTGTCTCACACCCTGAACCTCACTAGGTCACACGGCTAGCCTCGTAATGATGTTTTTTTTGGAATGAGTGGAAGAAAAGCAGACTTGCCATGCCTGGGGACAAGGAAAAGGGAGGCCCTAAGGATAGCAAGCAAGGGGAGATGCTGGTAATTAACTGGACTAGAGCAGCTAAGCGTATTGCAGTGTGATCAGCAGAAAGATGAGAGCCGAACCTCCATTCTGCCCCTGCCTCCAATACCAGAGGAGGCCGATCCCTCAAGTGCATGGATATTTGCTGGTATATGTGTGGAAGAGCATCGAGGAGGGAGGCCAGATCCTGCATTTGCATGGATATGAGCTAATAGGGATTCCGACCCTCAGATTGCATGTTTATACATTTTAGAGAAGGCAGCACTATCCAAGTGGCTGCCAGAGTCGTTAATAGATTTTCTCCAAAAGGAAATATCTCCATTTCCTCTCTGGCAGCTATCCCTCTATATCAGAAAGCCCCTGGTGCCCTCTCCCTTCAGTGTCGGCCTGGTCCCTGCAGGATACTGCAAAGGATTCATCTGGTCCTCTTTTTAATCAGTCCAGTAATAGGAGTTTTGCCCATTTCTCTTGGGGTGTTTTTTTTTTTTTTAATTTCAGTGTTATGAACTCACTGTATGGATCTTAGAAGTTGTTATTTTAATTGAGCAGTCAAGCAACAGAGAATTGTCTGCCTGCCCAGCCTCAGTAGAATCTGAGACTGTTCCAAAATTAGAAATATATCCTACTGAAAGAGGTGATGGAGGAAGCGGGTATGGGGGCGGGAAAATCACAGATCTCTGCCTAGCTACAGTCTCATTTATCTCTGACACTTATTCCCACTAGATTTCAAAAATACTGGGTAATCTCAGTATTTTCTTTCTAAAGAACATGGTTAATGGAGTATTTTTCTAACTGAAAGGCAGGAATTGAGGTTTATCAAAATACATTGATTTTGATGTATTCAGTCAACATGGCTTTCAGCTGTGGCCCCCGCTTCCATCCCCTTGGCCTCTGCCTCAGATAAAATCTTCATCAACCAGCTTCTCTAGCTTCTGATCCTCCACAGGATGCCAAAGCTATTTTTCTAAAGCACAGATCATCATATCATGCCTTGCTCAACATGCTACAATGGTCATCTCTTGCCCTCCAGAATCTGCCTGCTCCTGCCCATCTCCCCAGTTGCCCTGCTACCATTCAGCAGGTTAGCCACATAGAAACCTTCAGTAGTGTGGTGGGAATGTAAATGGGTGCAGCCACTATGGTAAACAGTGTGGAGGTTCCTCAAAAACTAAAAAGAGAGTGGCCACACGAGCCAGCAATCCCACTCCTGGGCATATATCCAGACAAACTCTAATTCAAAAAGATACGTGCACCCCAATGTTCATAGCAGCACTATTCACAACAGCCAAGACATGGAAACAACCTAAATGTCCATCGACAGATGAATGGATAAAGAAGATGTGGTATGTGTATTTAAATCTCTCTCTATACACACACACACACACACACACACACACACACACACACAATGGAATACTACTCAGCCATAAAAAGAATGAAATAATGCCATTTGCAGCAACATGGAAGGACCTGGAGATTGTCATAATAAGTGAAGCAAGTCAGAGAAAGACAAATATCATATGCTATCACTTATATATATGGAATCTAAAATATGACACAAATGTACTTATCTATGAAACAGACTCACAGACCTAGAGAACAGACTTGTGGTTGACAAGAGGGTGGGGGAGTGAGGGAGGGATGGATTGGAAGCGTGGGATTAGCAGATGCAATCTATTATATACAGAATGGATAAACAACAAGGTCCTACTGTATAGCACAGGGAACTATAGTCAATATCCTGTGATCAATCGTAAGGAAAAAGAATATGAAAAAGACAGTTCTGGGTGTACTCTGATGCTTTTGCAAATACGTTCCTATAAAAGGGTTTCATCTTCAAGAAATTCATGGAAAAGACTCTGACAAGTACAGGTTTCTGGTAACTGACTGTACTGCTGAACTGAATGAATAAGCATTTTCAGAACTCTAATGAAAAACTGATGAACTCATAAAAGTGTTAACAAAAGATCAAGATGAAAAAAAAATTAATTACATGGGACTGACTGAACTGATGAGGATGAGTAAAATTTTTGTGATTTCTGTCTGAATTAAAAAAAAAAAAATCCCACAAGGACTCAGAGGCAAAGAATATACAAATCAATTTTCACTGCAAAGTAAAGGAGCTGTTACAGTGGAGGATTACTGGACTGAATGTCAATATTATGACATAGTATGAGTGTGTTTCATGTTTGGTAATTGCAATCATTGTTGCTTTTGTTGTGGTCATCCATGTACAATGCTTGGTGTCAGTCTATTTATCTCTTGTAAAAAAAAAAAGAATATGAAAAGGAATGTATCTATATATACATATGTAAAACTGAATCACTTTGCTGTACAGCAGAAATTAACATAACATTGTAAATCAACTATACGTGAATAAAATAAACTTTTTTAAAGAAGAAGAAAACTTCAACAGTGGACTTGTCATCCTTCTCCAACCACGGTTGGCTCTTTCATTCCTCATGTTTTTGCACCCTGCCCCCCACCCTGTCCCGCCTACCATCACTATTTGATCTTCAATTCCTAAAACGAATCTAACCTATTCTGTTCTTTTATCAAAACTTTTGCTCAACAAATGATTAATGGATATTTGCTATGAACTATGCACTGTCTCCATTTTTTAGATAATATCACCCTATTTAATGGTTATTAAAGGAACATAAAGAGTATACTATCTTCAAAGATTTGCATTGTAAAAGAGAAAAAGAAATAAACAAGTATTTTAATACATATTGTATCATTCGTATGATGTTGATTTGATGAAAACAAGCAAAACACAGTGCCCAGCCCTGAGCATGCAAAAAATAAAAGGTTAAACTGAAAAGGATAAATGAAGCAAAAATACTTAGTTCTCTAAGGTTAGAGTTTCACAAAATGTCAATAAATTACATAATTATAATACAATAAATTGTAACTTAATTATATTATTTGCTCTACATACTATTGTATAATTATTTAAAATTAATTTTAATGCAAAAAATAACTATAGTGGATCAAGTCAATGCACTGAAGTTCTATGATCTTTACATGCCACATAGCTAGCTAATGTGGAAACATATTGTAAAATATTTTGTAAACTATTAAAACATTGAATTTTATAGAAAAATATAGTCTAAGTCATGGGATATTATTTCAACAAAGAAGCTGGATAATGAAATTTTTGCACCACCAAGCATTATAATAATGAGCTAATATCAAGGGCAAACAAGTTAACCATGGAGAACATGTAAACCAGAAACAATATTGGAATACAATGGGTGCAGTGAGAACATGGGAGATCAGAGAGAGGCGGACAAGCAGAGGGAGGCAGGGCAAAGACAGTGGTGGAGATGAGTGTGTCTGTGCAGCAGTTATAGAGTGATAGAAAGAAGAGTTTGGAAAGAGAGAAGACTGCAAAAACAAGACAGCAAGAGGTGGAAAAGGAAAAGAGAAGCATACATTTTAACTAGTATAAAGATCAACTCTTTGTTGAGTTTAAGTTGGATTTTGGTCAATATTCATTAAGTCTTTTGGACCTTGTTAATAGTATATAAGTAACCAGGAAACAATTCCTTTCTAGTCAGTTGGACTAGAATCCAGAAATCAACTTATGAGCTTTCATGGTATACATTTATATAGACACAAGCAAAACTATATTCCGGAGCAAAAAGACATCAACTCAGCCCACAACCGAAGATGATTCTGGAAATAATTCAAGGTCATGTAAGTCTAAGTCATTGACAGCATATCTGTTATGCCTGGCACAGGTTTGAAATGTTTTAAAAGAGTAGTAACTCTATCAACTCTAATGAAAGCCAATGCAAATGAAAGTAAGAAAAGGTATACCTATAATAATTAGCAAAAGTTAAGGAAATTGAAAGTAATGAAAAACACGACAAATTCCTGTGCACTTGAGCTGAATTACTCTTTGGTAAGAATTATTTTTAAGGACATAGAACCCATCGCACAATGTGTAAAAGTTAGTAATCAGTGAGGTAAATGGAAAATAATGGATTTAATAGATTATAAACAGCAACAAAAAACCGTAACTCTAGAACGTGCAACATTCATGTTGATGTCTATTAGTTCAATACTTACTCAAGTGCAGGTTGACAGTTTGTTAAACCCTCAGTCACTAAGCATTCTGACAGTGCTGCTGCTAATCCTTGTACCACAGAACAAGGATTCATGACCCTTTCATGGTGTGTGATATCCGAGTAGGTGAATGTACAATTGTGAGAAGAGCCCCCAAAGCCCCTTTCCCCAGGGAAATGTATAGAGAAGAGAAGGAGAAAAATAATATCTAATAAATACATTAATGAACAAGGAATTGAAAATTAAGAAGTGCTGTGAAGAAGATAAAAATTTTGCTGACATAGAGCATGTTGAGGGGACCTGTTTATACTGGGTAGTGAAGAGGTGGTCTCAAGGAGACCAGCTGAATGCTGATAAGGAGTCAGGCACGCAAAGACCCAGAGGAAGAATGTCCTTTAAAGAAAGAACAAGGTGTTCTGTTTTTCTAAATTGGAAAGCATGTGGCTTGAGTAAAGGACTAGAAGGAGGCTGAGAGCAGAGAGGTGTTCAGGATAGCATGAAATATGTGGTCAGAGAGGTAGATGGGGCCAGATGTTGGTACATATATCAATGTAAGGAGTTTTTAAATTCTGAACACAATAGGAAACTGGGATTTAATCATGCTGGGGACACAATTCGATTTCATATTTTTAAAAGATCATCTTGCTACTATGGAAGAATACAATAAAGAAACATGAGGAATCGGTTAGGAAGCTATTGCTGAAGTCCAGGCAAGGAATGAAGGGGGCTGGTACTATCGTGGTGGAAGGAGAAATAGAAATGGATGCATTGAAAATACAGTTTGAAGAAAGTTAATACTATTTCCCAATATGTTAGGTAGCATTGTGGTGGTGGTGGGGGGTGTGCTAATAAGGGAGAGAGAGTGATTAGAATGACTGCCAGATGTTTGCCTTGTTCACCTGAATAGTTTGGTAGAAACAACTGGAAGGAGAAAGGTTGGGATAGAGATAGGGGACAGGTTTCAGGGGGACACGAGGAGTTCATTTTTGGCCATGTTGTCCATTAGATGCCGTGGGACATCCAGATGCAGATCTAACTAGGCAACTGAATGTAGAAGGCAGAGGCAGCTGACTGGATACGTGAACTTCAGAGTTATCAACATACATATGGCACTTAAGTCCTTGGAAATGGATGAGATCATCTGAGAACAGAGGTTAGAGATGTAAATGAAGAATAACTAATAAGAACCTGCTGTATAAAAAATAAATAAAATAAAATTCAAAAAGAAAAAAAGAAGTAAATGAAGAGTCTACTGTAAAGGACTGAGGAACCTCAGAGGTTTAATAGAGGTGAAGCCCATGTAAGAAACAGAGAAGGAACGATCAGGGAAGTGGGAGAAAAATCAGGATTATATTGACACAGAAGTCAAAGAAGGGCAGTGTTTGAGGAAAGATGGAGCAGTCAACATTTTAAATGTTTCTGAGTTTCAGTGAGGGGAAGGTAGCAAAGCGTCTATTGATTTTGATGACCTAGAATCATTAGTGATGCTAATAAGAGAAAATTCAGTGGATTGATGAGTGGAAGACATAGCAATGGAATGAAGCATGGATAAAATGAAAGAAATGGAGGACAGCCTCTGGGGACAATTGCAAGAAGTTTCTTGTGACAGAAATGAGATAGTAGCTGGAGGAGATTTTGGGGTTCAAGGAACAATTTTTAAGTAATGGGAGATACTAGAATATGTTTCTGAGCTAATGGGAATGCTTCACTAAAGAGGGAGGGATTGGGATGTGGGAGAGAGGGAGAGCATAAATGCAGGATATGTTCTTGATGAGACCATGTGATCAGAGAGCTTTCAGAGCTCAGGAGGAAGAAAGGGAAGGTGGACACAGACCCACATGGATTTGTGCTGGAGAGATGTGAGACTATCCATTGATGACTTTCGTTCACACAATGACATGATTCAGGATCATCAGCTGAAAATAAGGTGGGCTGGGGTGGAAAAGCAGTGGGTCTCTCAGTGAGGCAAGGTGTGATATAATTGTGAGAAGCGGAAAAGTTCACAGACTAGAGAACCATAAAAGAGATCTCAATCAGCTTTTATCACCACTTTTTAAGGTCAGAGTTCATCAACTTACAATGGCATCTAATTTCCTTTCAGAGTGATTTTTCTGTAAATACACTTGGCTGCAATGGTACAGGCACAAATAAAGTGAATAGGTGTACAACAAATATTGTAGCTCTTTCTGTATGAGTGCAATGGAGGGAGAAAAGATCAAGGGATTTGAGGGTCATTGAAAAGGAATGAGTTAATAAAGACCTATGGGCTTTCAGCTGGATATGAAGACAAGGGAAAAGGGGAGGGTACTCTACACCTAGTAGAATGGCTAAACAACAACAACAACAAATGGCCATTCCAAATCTTGGGGAAGATATGGAGAAATTGGAACTCCTGTTCATTGGCGGTGGGAATGTAACATGGTACCACTTCATTGGAAAAAAGTTTGCCAGCTTCTTCAAAAGTTAAGTGTACGTCTACTGTGTGATCCAGCCATTCCTGTTCTAGGACTTATACATGATTGTTCATTGCAACTTTATTTGTAATTTATCAAATTTTACACTTCAAATATATGTGGTTTATTGTATGTTGATTACACCTCATTAAAATAAATCCCCATAGGAAAATTTTTTGAAAGTTTAAAACAGAGGGTGTTGATACATAGTGAGAGAGTGATGAGATCAATAGTTAAGACATCTCATTGTGGTTTAAAAACTGATTTTATGAGAGTGTTTGAGCAGATGAACTTGAGGATATGTTTGGAGAATGATGTGCATGCATTTGTTATTTTTGAGGTGGGGCCATTTCTGATGATGATAAGTTATGGCATAGGAGTGAATGATTAAATTGGAAGGAAAGGAGATTGTCTTTAGGGATGAGGAGGTTTAAGAACTGGGAAGCCTCCAGGTTGTATGAGTCACCTGTGTGTATGTTAAAGGCATCAGAAATGATGGGTGATTTGACGGAGAGAAAGTGTGAGCCAGGAGCTGATGCCTTCAGTCAACTGGGGAGTCACTGGGAGGTTGGTGGATGGTAGCAACAAAGAGGATTCAAGAACAGTGAAGACAGATGACACAGATTTGAAAGTAGGTTATTACAAGTTGGTATTTGGAGGTGTAATGGTGTGAAATTGGCAGTGGGGCTCAAGAAGGCCAGAGAACCCAGGTCCAGCAATTGAAGGAATAGTTAAAGAAGATAACGAAGAAGTTGCTGCTTCCAGAGTGAGGTGTGGTGGAGGGACCAGAGGAGACGTTTGGGAAAGAGCTGAACAAAGCAGGTGAGGCTGATGAATCATCAAAGGTTAGTGTTCTGGCAATCACTGGTCTAAACAGAGATGTGAGTGGGGCATAATTATTATTATTTTTTCTTGCTTTATTTTTTTTTGTTTTTTTTTTAAAGTTATACAATTATTTATTTATTTATTTATGGCTGTGTTGGGTCTTCGTTTCTGTGCGAGGGCTTTCTCTAGTTGCGGCAAGCGGGGGCCACTCCTCATCGCGGTGCGCAGGCCCTTCATTATTGCGGCTTCTCTTACTGCGGAGCACAGGCTCCAGACGCGCAGGCTCAGTAATTGTGGCTCACGGGCCCAGTTGCTCCGCGGCATGTGGGATCCTCCCAGACCAGGGCTCGAACCCGTGTCCCCTGCATTGGCAGGCAGACTCTCAACCACTGCGCCACCAGGGAAGCCCCCTCTTGCTTTATTTTAAAGAGTTTTACCATCTGTGACTGCATTTCTAAACATTAAAATTGTTTATTTTGCCTGTTTTAAAATTTTATATGAATGGAATAATATTGTGTGCCTTCCACTGTGACTTCCTTATTTCACTCAACTTTCTTTTTCAGAGACACATTCACGCTGATGCATAGAAGTGAAGTTCATTTATTTTTGCTGCTGTTTACTTTCTATTGTATGAACGTTCCCTATTTTATTCATCCATTTCTACTGTTGATGTACATTTGTGTTGCTTCCACTGTTTTGCTATGACAAACGGTGCTGCTGCAAATGTTTCTGGTTCATATTTCATGATGCAAATGTGCAAGAATTTCTCTAGATAGTCTGTCCACTAACAGAAATGCTGAATCATAATGTATCTACATGTTCCACTTTTTATTCTGGTGCCCAGTTGTTGTTAATTTGTTGGTCCAGTTTGTACACTGCCATTCCACATCCTTATGAACACTTGGATTGCTTGATTTTTAATTTTTGCTATTTTGGTGGGTACAAAGGTATATCTTGGGATTTTAGTTTTCATTTCCCTAATTGTCAATGAGGTGTTCACATGCTTATTGGCCAACCAGGTCCTATATGTCTTCTTACTAGCTGTGAAAACTTGGATGAGTTGCTTCACTTCTTGGATCTTCTTGTCTTCAACAGGTAAAGGAGGATAACATTATACATTTCACAAGATACTGCTCTTTAGAGAGAAGGATCTGCCACTGTCAAAATGTTTACTTTGCTTAGTTTTAGATATCACCTTGACCAGTGTTGCTTTTGGGGCAGGTCACCAGGGTGAAGATAGAAGCATTCAGAGAGGCAGAATGGGACAAAGGAGAGGGTTGTATCAGCTGGTACAATCAATCAATCAATTAATCAATCAATCAATAACTGACCTAAAGTTCTAGTTAAGGTAGCTATTACAGCTTTAAAAAAACAAACCTTGGGGAGGGGGTGGATAAATTGGGAATTTGGGATTAACAGATACACACTACTATACATAAAATAGATAAACAACAAGGAACTACTGTATAAAACAGGGAGCTATATTCAATATCTTGTAATAACCTAGAATGAAAAAGAATCTGAAAAAAGAATATATATATACACATATATATGTATATGTATAGCTGAATCACTTTGCTGTATACCTGAAACATTGTAAACCAACTATACTTCAACTAAAAAAAACCCAAAAAACCAAACTTCAAATTTCAGTGGCTTAACAAAATAAAGATTAATTCTTATTCCTGTATTCCCAGTTAGGAGGCAGCTTTTCACCACCAGCTGATTTAGGAAACTAGGCTCCTTCCAAGTGGCTCTACTTATGCCCTGGCAGCAGGGGAAATAGTGCCTCAAGAGGTTCTAATATCCACTCACTTCTTAGAAGTAGATGCCTTTCAATGAAACCTCTCCTCTGGTCACATTCCTTCAGCCAGACCTAATCACATGGCCACCTCTGTAGGCAAGGGAACCTCAGAAATGTAGTCTTTTTACTTTGAACAACTTCCTTCAATTTTGGTGCTAGACAACATACTGGCTTTGAAAGGAGAGAGATAACCAAGTCCTTTATTATTCAACATGAACATTTCTTGACTTACTTAGGACCAAGTTGTAAGCAGAACATGCTACAAGATAGATACAGGCTGCTGTGAAGGTGGGGCAAATTACTGAAAGTGGAAATAGTTAGCAGAAATCTTGATGGAGAAGGATGCTGTCTCTGCATCTGGTAGTGAATGTGCAGAGCTGTGTGTTGGGAGGGGGGCGATTTGCACTAACAGGAGTGCTAATATGATGTATTAAATGTCAGACTGGCATCGCTGGGTGTGCGTCTCTCTCCCATGGTACTGCCTGTTTATGCTTATTCAGCCCTTTAAATAATTTAACACATTTCATACTCTAAATTACTCTCAGCAATTTGATGGGGCTTCTGGCAGTTTACTTGAAACGCTCAGTGTTAGGTCAACATAGGGTCCCAGCTTCTGCAAAATAGAAGTACTCTGCCTACTTAGGGAAACATAATTAGTTTTCTCCATGGATCTCCTGGAAGGTGGGGTGGGGTGGGAGAATGGGTGAGAGGGGGGGTCAGGAGGTAGATACTGCCTGTGTTCATTCGGTTGTCAATCCAGAAAATGCCAGGGATCCAAGGGTTAAAAATTTAATGGGGCAGGAAGCTGGCCTTCAGGAGAAGGAAAAGTTGAAGGGCACGGAAAACAGTTTAAGTATGCTGTGCAAATGGGTGTGTATGATAAATGACCCTCATTTAGTCAGTACTGATGGCGGCTGAGTCCTCCTTTCAATTTAATACTGATGTAAAACAGGCCTGTCCCAATGAAGACTGGCCACAGTGGCCTGGTGTCAGTGCTGAGGTGCAGAGTAATTTGTGCAGTAGAAATAGTGAACCACTATCCAATGGGGACCCTCTTCTTTACTTCCGTTGTCCTCAGTTTACCTGTGTGTAAGCTGCAATGATGATGCAAAGTACTTGCACTTCTTGATTTTTTTCTCCATCTTTCTCTGAAACCACAATTTCCATGACTATAAAAAATTAAATTTTGCTCTGAGGTGGAGGTACACTGTCTCTGTAATGTTCTAAGAAGGTGGTTTTAAGAAGTATCTTTCCTTTCACCCTTGTCTCTCTCTCTCTTCCGTGACATCCAGGATGGAAAGGGCATGGACTTTTGTGAGAAGTGAGCATTTTCAGTTAAGACTTAAAATCTTAAAAAAAAAAAAAAAAAAAAAATCTTACCTTCGATGAGGCATCACCTTGAGTGAAATCCCAAGAATTCTAATGACCTCAGCCAGCCAATGTGGCAGCAAAATGATGATGCAACAGGCCCCAGGCTGAGCTCTTTGTTATGTGACAGCAGGACTCTGATTGACTGTACCCTCTGAGTCTGAACTCCTCCACCATTCTCTGGAAATGCTGAAAAATCTTCCTGGGGATTTAAAGAGTCTTACACATCCCGAGACTCCAGAATGAAGTATTTGCTTATCATCCATTTTTACCCCCTTTGAAATAGTCTGAGCCTGCATTGTAACCTCAGGTCAAAACTATTTGGGGTGGTGGAAACTCATGATAAACACATGCTTTTGAAGGTTAGAATGCCATCAGTTTAAGAACATCAGATTAACCTTTTTATTTAAAAAATTTTAAAAAACCTGCAAAGTGTTAAGAGCACCAAATGCTTGTGTACATGTGTCTGTATATGTCTATACATGCGTGTATGTGTTAATTATGTCCTCCCCCAAAATAGAAATGTTTGCTCATCAAAATATATAGACATCTATTTAAACTGCTTTATTTAAGAAGTTAATGGTGTTTTGAATAATTAGCAGACTTTAAAAAAAAAACTGCATTTATCATCATTTACTACAAAAGATAAATATTTCATCCTCTATTTGAAAGCTTATGTTTTACTTCTAGCAAGAAAGGGAAGAATTATATTTTCTTAGAAATAAAGTCACTGAAGTGTATGATTTCCATGGAATAAGGCTCTTGAATAGCTGTTACTACATACATTTATTGAATATTGTCAAAATATAAGAACACTTTCTTTACTGGTGTGATTATCTTTAACAACAGATTTATGCCTTTGAACAATATATACTTACAATTTCTCCCTTTTGAGAAAAGAGGTACATTGGATGTATAAAATTCATTTATTCCATTATTTTTATTTAGAATGGCAGCCACAATATTTTCTCAATGAATGCATCCCACTCATTAGAAAAATTATATCTATAACATTCATTTTGGGTGTTTTTCTTCCAAAGTGGAAAAAAGTTGCCTTAGTACAGCTATCATCAGAAAGAGCACTTTTATATTTCTACCTCTAGATTTCCGTAAAACCACTGTTTAGTGGACACATGGCAACTTAGTTTTACTAAATGCTTGTGTTACACAGGCCCTTACTTTCAGCCCAGAGCTGAAAAAATTTAGCTGTGATTGAGCTGAGTTTTTCCCCATTGGTTACCAGTAACAGTGGTGGTATAATCAGCAGGGAATTGACAAGTTTGCATCTGTGTATGATGCACAAAGAGTTCTGGTGTCTCCAGTCTGTGAGAGTGGTGCATATCCAAGATCTATTTTGCAGGGAAACTAAGCATCTGGACCTCAAACACACAGAGGGCAGACACAAGAAATTCAAAAGTAGTATTTCCCAATACCCATAATCCCACCTGAATACACAAGTATGCTTGGTTTGTAGTATTTGGGTAGCAGATATTAGGGTCCTTAACTTTTAGCTTATTCTCTTAAAGATTACTTTTAACCAGGGGTCAAGGTGTCCATTCACTCAGGTGTGCAGTTATACCTTTTGCCCGTAAACAATAGATTTTCCACATGAAAAGAAAGGGCAAATACAATTTGCTGTCAATTTTGCCTCAGTGGAAAGATGCGGGACACAATCTCTATTATTCTTCCTGCGGTTTATTGGTGACTGTTGCTAGGTAATGCCGTTTCCATTAAGCATCAGGAAACTAATGGGAGGGTTTGGAGACTAGGTTTCATTATACAATTAGCCCTTGATGTGTTGCAGAATCTCACGTATCTGTGTTCAGGTGAGAGAAAAATGTTTCCAGCCAACCCCTAGGAATAGTCAGAGTAGGGACATGCAGTGATTATACAAAATTAAAAAGTAGCCCATTCCTAAAAATTCAGCTCCTGGTAATCTATTACTAATATCAACCTATTTTCTTGAGGATTTGCTGCCAGAATAAGATACAGATGTGTCAGAACGCGTATAGAAATGGCAAAGCTTTTTGGCACCCTCATTCAATAAATACATCGTTTTTGGAAAGTGGAGATTTCAAAGAAGATAAACAGAAAATACATAAATAAACTCAATGCATACAAACATACACACATGCATATATCCATAACCAAAAAAGTGGTACAAAGAAAGAAGAAATAGGCAGAGCAATATTATAAAGTTTCTAGTGTACAAAGAGGACAAAACATGAGCAATAATTTTCTTTGGCCTTCCAGGCAAGTGAAGTGCCTCTCTTTGGACTTCTGTGCACTCTCTATGTGCCTCTCCCAACACGGGGCCACACTATGGGTTATTGTGTGCATTTTAGTCTGATTCCCACCACTGGGCTGACCAAAAGCGATGTGAATGAGGGACCCTGTTGGATTTCTGCTGAACATCGCAGCCCCTCTTAATCCACACTGTGCCTGCTACTCTTCACATCCTAGGTCTTTGGGGGACTATTGGAATTGTCTTCCTTCCGGTCTTTAACCACTCGTTTCTCTCTTGTCCTTCCATCTTCCGCACTGACAGATGTGGCCATTTGATTGTCATTCCTGTTTTACATGCACACACACACACACACTTTGGCTCCTTATTTACCCACAAAGCCCTTTACCAGCCAGCCTTGTCTTCTGTCTCTCTACACTCTACCCCCTCACCCCAAGCCCCACCCACCTCACACTTCGCATCTTTGGGTGACTTCCCCGCCCATCTGCTATGCTCTGTTCCCAGACCTCAGTGCCTGGATTATAAAAATGAATTAATAAATTAAACACCAGTCCCATGATCCCCTTCCAGAGCGTTACTTTCCGAACTTGTCTCTGTTCACATCTTGGACCATGTGGCATTTTGTTTGGAGTCCGGAGGCCATCCATCTGTGTTCCTTCAATCCCGGCTCTCGGACTGCCTCGGCTGACCTCAGGGTCATCTCACCTCATCTCCACGTCATCTCACCTCCACCTCACCTTGGAGTCAGAGACTCCATGAGCTCTCTTCCCACTGGTGTTACTATTGTCAAAAAAAAAAATGGGGGACACAACACTGACATCTCTTGTGACAGATTTGATTTCTGTGGTAGAATTGTAGCATGCTGGTGTTTCTCAGCATTCCTGAAATGGGATGTGTCTCTGGGGCCCAGTGTCAAGATTGTGAGTGACCCCCTGCTCTGAAGACCATGCATGATCTCAGAAGACTCTTGGAGGGGATGTGGGGGTGGGCCAGGTGCTGTGTACACAGAGGGAGGCTGAGTGGGCAGTGGGGTGATAGGGAAGAACAAATATGACTCCATATTGGATCTGTTTCTTTTACTTTAAACTTTATATTCTATTGCTTTTGTTACAAGTTAAGAATGTGGCCTACAGCTTGAAATACACAGGATAACCCATTCCCAAGACTCTGACCTTTAATGGTATAATGCTTTTCTATTTATATAGAGATAAAAAGTTGTAGAACAGAAAATAACATTTGTTTTGTTGGACGTTTATCAGAACATTGTGACCAGATCTACGTGGACACCTGCAAGAACAAAGGATTTGGGCACCAAGAAGTTTGCAGCAACCAACCACATTTCCTCCCCTTTTAGTATAAAGGAAGTCTGAATTCTAACTGGGGGAGGATGGTTCTTTGGGACACTAGCTCACCATCTTCTAAGTCTGCTGGCTTTTGGAATAAAGTCGCTGTTCCTTGCCTCAACAGGTCTCTCAGTTTATTGGCCTATCATGCGGTGAGCAGTATGGGTTTGGACCCAGTAACAGTGGAACCCAATACTCTCTTTTCTTTAGGAATGTGGTGAGGGAGTGAGAGGGGAGAAAAGCTTTTCTAGATTTTTGCCCCTCTACAGACTTTCAAAAGATTTCTTCTGATGAGTTTGTACTGCAGCTAATCTTCTGACTCATGGTTAGAGAACCTGATACATAGTGGTTCTTAGTAATGGTGATGGTGATTGGTACAGTGTTATTTCCCATTTTATTTGGTCTATGGATATTTTTGCTGGTTTGTTGCTCACCTTGTGTGATATAAAAGGAAAATAAAATACACACATAGAATAAAAATATCTTAGTCATTCATCTCATTTGGCAGTTATGGGTCAGTTTATCAACATTAATTGAATTTGCTCTGATTCCCAAGATCCGAATAGTGAAATAAGAGTCAGTTGCACACAGAGTCACCAGAATTATTGGCTATGAGCTATTTCCCAAAATAGGCAACAGATGAATGCTGTGAAGTATTGTTGGAAATCCACTTTCTTCACTTGTATTTCTGATGATTTCTCCTGGTTCAGAAGTCCTGTGTAAATATTGTTTTTGAGGAGGAGTTATCAAAGCAAGACATTATGTTTTTTCATCTAACAAGTATGCAAATTTACCTCTTTAAACCACTTAAAGAGGGCAGAGAGTATTAGCAAATCTATTCTAGTGGAAACGTAAAATGAGGGAAAGGCCAAGATAAAGCTTAGGGGAAATTTGCTTGTTGTGCTAAGTAGAATGCATATTTCAGAGTGCAGAGAATGTGGGAGAGGTGAACCTACAGGATAAAATCAGGGAGCCACATTCCAGGTGGAAGGATGAAGCTAGAACTAATGTTTCAAATTTGTTTACCAATGCTCCACCTCACAGTTATACCCCAAACAGTGGACCCTTACAACCTCAGGAAATTCCCCCCCAATTGGAGTAGCCTCCAGATGACTTTCATCTTAGCACCTCCTGGGGAGTAGTAACTTTGAGGCCTTTTCCCCAAGAGAGCCCCCTCCTTGTCTTTTGGCAGCCCCTGGCACCAGGGCTTCACGTGGTTCCTTTTTGATTTCTACACATTTTTCTTTATACTATTTTTTTGGTTCTTTGAGTAGAAGGAGTTCTTTTCATAGGTGCTAAATGAAGCCCTTTTAGACTCTCCGAAGAACACGTGCCCTTGCCTCTGTTCCTCTTGTGCTAAATAGGTTGAGCAGGAGGGCTGGCTCTGCCACCTCACCTCCCACATTTGTCCGAGTTCTCAGGATGACCACGTGACAATCACAGCCAATGAGGTGTAGGTGGAAGTCCCAGAGGATGGTGTCCCTTCTCAAATATTTAAGGCATGCCTTTTAATATAAATTTAATCCTTCACTCTTTGCCTTTTCTCCTCCTTCTTTCTTCCACAGAGAGAGCAAGACCTGGGGATGCAGCAGCCATCTTGCAATCTGGAGTGTCAAGCATGATCACAAAGTATTACCTGTCAAGATAGCACAGCAGAGTAATGGAAAGGACCCGTGAGTTTTACACTATTTTTGAGTACCGTATAAGGCCCAGACTGCCTATACCCAAACTTCTTGGGAGTGAGAGAAGTACCCTTCATTTTTCCTCCCACTTTTAAGTAAATATTCTTACTCTTATTTAATCCAATGGCTTTCAAAGTTTAGTGTGCATCAGAATCATTCAGAGGGCTGGGAAAAATGCAGATGTCTGGGATCTATCTCCAGAATTCCTGACTCAGGAGGTCTGGGGTGGGGCTGAAAATCTGCGTGGCTAACAAGTTCCCGGGAGATGCTTACACTACTGGTCCTGGGACCACACTTTAAGAACTATTGGCTTAAAGCAATTATTCTATTCCTTTCCTGAGCCACCATGCATGGTAATAGCCTGTGTCAGAATCATAAATTGTTAGTGACTTAGCGACCTTGTGAAGACTCCAGTTCAGGGATTTCCAACACATAGAATCCTGAGAGGTACTCCAATTTGAGGGTGGGTAGGAGACCAGGATGACACATCCATCCTTACTTCAACTAAGAATCATTTTTGTTTTATACATTTCAGTCAGACATTTGAAAGTCATTGATTGATTTCAACGCCCTCAAATTTACAAGTAAGGGGAGAGCACTGTGTCCTCCTCCTCTGACTGCCATCTCCTGATTCCAACCCGATTTCTTTCTGGTGGGTCACACTGATGACCTATCATGGTAGGATTACCCTCTACCCTCTCCAGTCTCAGTGTTCATGTTTGTATAAAAATACAACAATTACAGTAATTTTGGGATAACATAGAACAATAGATGCAGAATACCTAAGTGTCGTAGATGCCTAAAACTCTACCTCCCATTTGATAGTCAGCTGGGTATTTAGATAGTGATGTGTTCATTAAGACTGAGCCTACTTGGCACATTCACAAAAACAGGTGTGAAGCTGTTCTGAAGGTGATGGAAAAATGTGACTAGTCATTTTGATTTAGAGAAGTGCACATGTGGTCATTTAAAGACTATTGTACAGGTTCCTAAAATCGTCAAGGGCAATGTTTCATGAACCTTAAAATACAGGTTGAATTGATTTATTTTATTTATTTATTTTTAAAATTTTATTTATTTATTTATTTATGGCTGTGTTGGGTCTTCGTTTCTGTGCGAGGGCTTTCTCCAGTTGCTGCAAGCGGGGGCCACTCTTCATCGTGGTGCGCGGGCCTCTCACTATAGCCGTCTCTCTTGTTGCAGAGCACAGGCTTCAGACGCACAGGCTCAGTAATTGTGGCTCATGGGCCTAGTTGCTCCGCAGCATGTGAGATCTTCCCAGACCACGGCTCGAACCTGTGTCCCCTGCATTGGCAGGCAGATTCTCAACCACTGTGCCACCAGGGAAGCCCCTGATTTATTTTTAATTCCAAAGACATATTGGAAACCTTTCTTTAAGATGTGGTGTGGTCATTGTGAAATTCAAAATATTTAACAGTATGCATGGCATGAAAACGCCAATCATTATAGATACAGATCAGCGTGACTCTACAAATTGTATAAGCAGAATGCTAATCCTGGTTATACAGGAGAGTTAGTGTAATAAGGGCAAGGGAACTTAAGTGCCAGTTCTAGAAATACCACAAATTTGCTGTGTAACTTTGAACAAGCCACTTTCCCCCTCTGGGCTTCAGTATCTTCACTGGAAAGGGAGGAATTGATTTAGACAACCTAAACTTTCTCAGCTTTATAGTCTATAATTTTAGGGTTCCCTCTCAAGATAATGGTAAATTGGACTGAGTTATGGGAATGAGACTGGCATTGAAACCTGGAAATGTACGTTTTCCTGGGATGTGGGAAGCTGGCTGTGAATTTCTGAGAATTCCTTAATACCCTAAATATGATATCTTTCTGTTTGCACCACTGTGGTTTTGTCTATAACTCCCCTCCCACCCCTATCCACAAAACTTTCTGCAAGATCGAATTTTGCCATTGAAAAAGATGCCAACAGCAAAAAAGACATCTCATTAGTTAACATTCATAATTATTCCTATGGTTAATGAATAAATCTTAATATGTATTGAAAAACAGCATTTCATAAATATCAAATGTTCTTTTATCTCTATTCAGCATGTGCTGGGAGAATAGAGACATTTAAGTAATCTCTAAAACTGTTCCTATTTTAAAGCCAGCAGCACCAAATTGGAATGCTATTTATTTGTTAAAAATCCCAAATAAATTAAGTGCCTTTCTTTCTTCATTATTCCTCTGCTAAATGTGTCTAGGCATCCTCGATTGCCACAAAGGCTGATGCAGTGTGTGCAAAAACCTCAAGCAAATATTGACAAATATTTCAATAACTAAGTATATAAAATCCTACTCATATGTATGCTTCATTAATTTAAATCCAAACCATTAGCTCTATTAGATCCCTACTTACAGTGGTAGAGAAATATTACCACATATAAATGAATATTTTTCATAGCAAGGGAATATATATTATAGCTATAATTAAACAACTTCCCTATAATCTAATAACAAGAAGCCTGATCTCCATCATATATATCCCAACAATCCAACAGCACTTGGCATTTGTGAATATGGTGTTTATCTTCGAGGTTAACAGCAAGATGCAAATGCTAAGGTCTAAGAGCCTTTGCAAGACCCACTCCACCTGTTGCAATACCAAATGTGGAGTAGACTTTTCCTTTTTGGCATTCTTCACTTGGAAGATGAGATGTCAATATAGTGTTTGTCATATTCATGAATCATGACATAAAGTAAAGGTACAGGAATGCATTAAGATTCCATGAGATCTTAATTCATTTTTGTGTAGGAAAAATTCTAAACTAAGCAAAAATGAAGGAAAAGCAACAGTAGGGACTTAGGGATTTGACTGAATTCATAACAGGCTGGGTTAAGTTCTGGGCTCTTGAACCAGATGATTTGAAATCCAGTTATATCTCATGTTACATATGCAATTTTGGGCAGGTAGATTCTTCATAAATCTCAGTTTTCTGATGTATAAAATGCAAAAAAATAACAATTCTTATTTCTTGATGACTATGAGGATTAAACAAGATGATACATATAATGTATTACTTAGAAAAGTTCCTCGTGTATAGTGAGTGATGGATATTGCTGATTATTATTTACTGTTTCAGCAAACACTGAAAGAACCACTGTTACTAAATGGGTTTACATTTTTTTAACACCTTTATTGGAGTAAAATTGTTTTACAATGTTGTGTTAGTTTCTGCTGTATAACAAAGGGAATCAGCTATACATATACATATATCCCCATATCCCCTCCCTCTTGCGACTCCCTCCTAGCCTCCCTATCCCACCCATCTAGGTGGTCACAAAGCACCGAGCTGACCTCCCTGTGCTATGAGGCTGCTTCCCACTAGCTATCTATTTTACATTTGGTAGTGTATATATGTCAATGCTACTCCCTCACTTCGTCCCAGCATAACCTTCCCCCTCCCCACATCCTCAAGTCCATTCTCTACGTCTGTGTCTTTATTCCTGTCCTACCTCTAGGTTCATCAGAACCACTTTTTCTTTTTAGATTCCATATATATATGTTAGCATACAGTATTTTTTTTCTCTTTCTGACTTACTTCACTCAGTATGACAGATTCTAGGTCCACCCACCTCACTACAAATAACTCGATTTCATTTCTTTTTATGGCTGAGTAATATTCCATTGTATATATGTGCCACATATTCTTTATCCATTCATCTGTCGATGGACACTTAGGTTGCCTCCATATCCTGGCTACTGTAAATAGTGCTGCAATAAATATTGTGGTACATGTCTCTTTTTGAATTATGGTTTTCTAAGGGTATATGCTCAGTAGTGGGATTGCTGGGTCATATGGTAGTTCTAGTTTTAGTTTTTAAAGGAACCTCCATACTGTTCTCCATAGTGGCTGTATCAGTTTACATTCCCACCAACAGTGTAAGAGGGTTCCCTTTTCTCCACACACTCTCCAGTATTTATTGTTTGTAGATTTTTTGATGATGGCCATTCTGACCAGTGTGAGATGATATCTCATTGTAGTTTTGATTTGCATTTCTCTAATGATTAATGATGTTGAGCATTCTTTCATGTGTCTGTTGGCAATCTGTATATCTTCTTTGTAGAAACGTCTATTTAGGTCTTCTACCCGTTTTTGTATTGGTTTGTTTGTTTTTTTGATATTGAGCTGCATGAGCTGCTTATATATTTTGGAGATTAATCCTTTGTCCTTTGCTTCATTTGCAATGATTTTCTCCCATTCTGAGGGTTGTCTTTTTGTCTTGTTTATGGTTTCCTTTGCTGTGCAAAAGATTTTAAGTTTCATTAGGTCCCATTTGTTTATTTTTGTTTTTATTTCCATTTCTCTAGGAGGTGGGTCAAGAAGGATCTTGCTGTGGTTTATGTCAAAGAGTGTTCTTCTTATGTTTTCCTCTAAGAATTTTATAGTGTCTGGCCTTACGTTTAGGTCTTTAATCCATTTTGAGTTTATCTTTGTGTATGGTGTTATGAAGTGTTCTAATTTCATTCTTTTACATGTAGCTGTCATGTTTTCCCAGCACCACTTATTGAAGAGGCTGTCTTTTCTCCATTGTATATTCTTGCCTCTGTTAACAAAGATAAGGTGACCATATGTGTGTGGGTTTATCTCTGGGCTTTCTATCCTGTTCCATTGATCTATATTTCTGTTTTTGTGTGACTACCACACTGTCTTGATTACTGTAGCCTTGTAGTATAGTCTGAAGTCAGGGAGCCTGATTCTTCCAACTCCATTTTTCTTTCTCAAGATTGCTTTGGCTATTCGGGGTCTTTTGTGTTTCCATACAAATTGTGAAATTTTTCGTTCTAGTTCTGTGAAAAATGCCACTGGTTTTTTTCAATAGGGATTGCATTGAATCTGTAGATTGCTTTGGGTAGTAGAGTCATTTTCACAATGTTGATTCTTCCAATCCAAGAACATGGTATATCTCTCCATCTATTTGTATCATATTTAATTTCTTTCAACAGTGTCTTATAGTTTTCTGCATACAGGTCTTTTGTCTCCTTAGGTAGGTTTATTCCTAGGTATTTTATTCTTTTTGTTGCAATGGTAAATGGGAGTGTTTCCTTAATTTCTGTTTCAGATTTTTCATCATTAGTGTATAGGAATGCAAGAGACTTCTGTGCATTTATTTTGTACCTACTACTTTACCAAGTTCATTGTTTAGCTCTAGTAGTTTCCTGGTAGCATCTTTAGGATTCTCTATGTATAGTATCATGTCATCTGCAAACAGTGATAGCTTTACTTCTTTTCCACTTTGGATTCTTTTTATTGCTTTTTCTGTCTGATTGCTGTGGCTAGGACTTCCAAAACTATGCTGAATAATAGTGGAGGGAGTGGACATCCTTGTCTTGTTCCTGATCTTAGAGGAAATGGTTTCAGTTTTTCACGACTGAGAATGATGTTGGCTGTGGGTTTGTCATATATGGCTTTTTTATGTTGAGGTAGTTTCCCGCTATGCCCACTTTCTGGAGAGTTTTTATCATAAATGGGTGTTGGATTTTGTCGAAAACTTTTTCTGCATCTACTGAGATGATCATATGGTTTTTATCCTTCAATTTGTTAATATGCTGTATCGCATTGATTGATTTGCATATATTGAAGAATCCTTGCATTCCTGGGATAAACCCCACTTCATCATCATATGATCCTTTTATTGTGCTGTTGGATTCTGTTTACTAGTATTTTGTTGAGGATTTTTTGCATCTATGTTCATCAGTGATACTGGCCTGTACTTTTCTTTTTTTGTGACATCTTTGTCTGGTTTTTGTATCAGGGTGGTGGTGGCCTCACAGAATGAGTTTGGGAGTGTTCCTCCCTCTGGTAAGTTTTGGAAGAGTTTGAGAAGTTTAGGTGTTAGCTCTTTTCTAAATGTTTGATAGAATTGGCCTGTGAAGCCATCTGGTCCTGGGCTTTTGTTTGTTGGAAGATTTTAAATCACATTTTCAATTTCAGTGCTTGTGATTGGTCTGCTTATATTTTCTGTTTCTTCCTGGTTCAGTCTCAGAATGTTGTGTTTTTCTAAGAATTTATCCATTTCTTTCAGGTTGCCCATTTTATTCACGTATAGTTGCTTGTAGTAGGCTCTCATGATCTTTTGTATTTCTGCAGTTTCAGTTGTTACTTCTTGTTTTTCATTTCTAATTCTGTTGATTTGAGTCTTCTCCCTTTTTTTCTTGATGAGTCTGGCCAATGGTTTATCAATTTTGTTTATCTTCTGAAAGAACCAGCTTTTAGTTTTATTGATCTTTGCTATTGTTTCCTTCATTTCTTTTTCATTTATTTCTGATCTGATCTTTATGATTTCTTTCCTTCTGCTAACTTTGGGTTTTTCTGTTGTTGTTCTTCTTCTTTCTCTAATTGCTTTAGGTGTAAGGTTAGGTTGTTTATTTGAGATGTTTCTTGTTTCTTGAGGTAGGATTGTATTGCTATAAACTTCCCACTTAGAACTGCTTTTGCTGCATACCATAGGTTTTGGGTTGTTGTGTTTCCATTGTCATTTGTTTCTAGGTATTCTCTGATTTCCTCTTTGATTTCTTTAGTGATGTCTTGAATATGTAGTAGCGTATTGTTTACCCTCCATATTTTTGTATTTTTTACAGTTTTTTTTCCTGTAATTGATATCTAGTCTCATAGTGTTGTGGTTGGAAAAGGTACTTGATATGATTTCAATTTTCTTAAATTTACCAAAGCTTGATTTGTGTCCCAAGATATGTTCTATCCTGGAGAATGTTCCATGAGCACTTGAGAAGAAAGTGTATTCTGTTGTTTTTGGATGGAATGTCCTATAAATATCAGTTAAGTCCATATTGTTTAATGTATCATTTAAAGCCAGTGTTTCCTTATTTATTTTCATTTTGGGTGATCTGTCCATTGGTGAAAGTGGAGTGTTGAAGTCCTCTACTATGATTGTGTTACTCTTGATGTCCCATTTTATGGCTGTTAGCATTTGCCTTATGTATTGAGGTGCTCTTATGTTGGGTGTGTAAATATTTACAATTGCTATGTCTTCTTCTTGGATTGATCCCTTGATCATTATGTAGTGTCATTCTTTGTCTCTTGTAATAGTCTTTAAAGTCTATTTTGTCTGATATGAGAATTGCTACTCCAGGTTTCATTTGATTTCCATTTGCATGGAATATCTTTTTCCATCCCCTCACTTTCAGTCTGTATGTGTCCCTAGGTCTGAAGTGGGTCTCTTGTAGACCGCATATATACGTGTCTTGTTTTTGTATCCATTCAGCCAGTCTATGTCTTTTGGTTGGAGCATTTAATCCATTTACATTTAAGATAATTATCGATATGTATGTTCCTATTACCATTTTCTTAAGTGTTTTAGGTTTGTTTTTGTAGGTCTTTTTCTTCTCTTGTATTTCCTGCCTAGAGAAGTTCCTTTAGCATGTGTTGTAAAGCTTGTTTGGTGGGGCTGAATTCTCTTAGCTTTTGCTTGTCTGTAAAGGTTTTAATTTCTCTGTCTAATCTGAAGGAGATCCTTGTTGGGTAGAGTAATCTTGGTTGTAGGTTTTTCCCTTTTATCACTTTAAATATGTCCTGCCACTCCCTTCTGGCTTGCAGAGTTTCTGCTGAAAGATCAGCTCTTAACCTATGAGAATTCCTTGTATGTTGTTTGTTGCTTTTTCCTTGCTGCTTTTAATATTTTTTCTTTAAAACATATTTAATTTTTAAAATATTTAATATTTAAAATATTTAAAAATTTTAAATATTTAATATTTTTAAAATATTTAATAAAGTATTTAAATTTTTAAAAATATTTAATATTTAATTTTTGATAATTTGGTTAATATATCTTGGCATGTTTCTCCTTGGATTTATCCTGTATGGGACTCTCTGCACTTCCTGTACTGAATTGACTATTTCCTTTCCCATATTAGGGAAGTTTTCAATTATAATCTCTTCAAATATTTTCTCAGTCCCTTTCTTTTTCTCTTCTTCTTCTCGGATCCCTGTAAATCAAACGTTTGTGCATTTAATGTTGTCACAAAAGTCTCTGAGGCTGTCCTCAATTCTTTTCATTTTTTTTTCTTTATTCTGCTCTGCGGTAGTTATTTCTACCATTTTATCTTCCAGGTCACTTGTCCGTTCTTCTGTCTCAGTTATTCTGCTGTTGATTCCTTTTAGGGAATTTTAAATTTCATTTATTGTGTTGTTCATCATTGTTTGTTTGCTCTTTAGTTCCTCTAGATCATTGTTAAACATTTCTTTTATTTTCTCCATTCTATTTCCAAGATTTGGGATCATCTTTACTATCATTACTCTGAATTCTTTTTCAGGTAGACTGCTTATTTCCTCTTCATTTGTTTGGTCTGGTGGGTTTTTACCTTGCTCCTTTATCTGATGCACATTTCTCTGTCTTCTCATTTTGCTTAACTTACTGTGTTTGAGTCTCCTTTTCACAGGCTGCTGGTTTGTAGTTCACATTGTTTTTGGTGTCTGCCCCCAGTGGGTAACGTTAGTTCAGTGGCTTGTGTAGGCTTCCTGGTAGAGGGAACTGGTGCCTGTGTTCTGGTGGGTGGGGCTGGATCTTGTTTTTCTGATGGAGAGGGCTGCGTCTGGTGGTGTTTTTTGGGGTGTCTGTGAACTTAGTATCATTTTAGGCAGCCTCTCTGCTAATGGGTGGGGTTGTGTTCCTCTCTTGCTAGTTGTTTGTCATGGGACGTCCAGCCCTGGAACTTGCTGGCCGTTGGGTGGACTTGGGTCTTAGCGTTGAGATGGAGATCTCTAGGAGAGCTCTCGCTGATTGATATTACATGGGGCCGGGAGGTCTCTGGTGTTCCAATGACCTGAACTCGGTTATCCCACCTCAGGGGTTCAGGTCTGACACCAGGCTGCAGTACCATGATACTGTCAGCCACACGGCTCATGTTGATTGTGGGGATTTAATCCACTGCTTCTGAGGCTGCATGGAGAAATTTCCCTTTCTCTTCTTTGTTCACACAGTTCCTGGGGTTCAGCTTTGGTTTTGGCCCCACCTCTGCCTGTAGGTCATCCTCAGACCTCTGTTTGGAAGTTTGAGGTCTTCTGCCAGCATTCTGGCTGTAAGTATTCTCTAGGAGTTGTTCCAAATGTAGATGTATTTTTGATGTATTTGTGGGAATGAAGGTGATCTCCACATCTTACTCCTTTGCCATCTTGAAGGTTCCCTATCTGGGGGTTTACATTTTTGAAAGTAAAGTTACATCAAAAGTCACTGAGGACTAAACTAAAAGTAGTGATCATTAGAAAAGGAAAAAAGAGGAAAAAATTAAATGGTATAATTGATAAATTCCAGAGCTGATTATGGCCACAATTCTAAGCTGATTCTGGACCCACAATAAGTGACACATTTCTGCTGAATTTAATCTAGAATAAAAGTCATAATGCATAATGTTAGGATTAAGAAAGGGAGTGCAAATACAACTATGTAGGATATTAGGAAGATTAAGAATTCTATACACAGTCTCATAACATAGATGATTATTAGGGAAAGTAAAAATGATGAAAATTGATTCCAGAAAAAATGTAAAAGCTTGTCCAGGTACTATTTGTTTATCACCAAAGAATCGGGCACTGAGCCCAGATAGTTTATTAGATGAATTCCAGAGAACTTTCAAGGAGCAAAGAATTCCTGCTCTATTTAAAATATCTGAATGAGAAAAATGGAGGATGTGTTCTCAGATTCATTTTGTTATATTAGCATAACTTTGCAGCTAAAAAAAAAAGTTGCATACTTTTCTCATTTACCATCAATATAGTTGCTAATGTTATAAATTAAATATGAACAAGATTAAGTTGAAATCAAGAATGTTTCAACATTAAGGAAGCTATTAAAATAATTTATTACATGAATAACCAAAAGAGAAAAACATGATTATCACAATATATTCAGCAATCCATTTGAAATCCAACATCCATTTCTCATAAAAATTCTCAAACTGATTCTAGAAGAATTCTTTCGTGATATGATAAAAAATATCTGAGAGCAACCATGATTATTACAAACGTTGATGAAAACTTGGATGTATTCCCATTAAAGTTAGGGGAAATATTTTGTTATTTTGTAACATGTAGAAAAATCATAAAAAGTAAAAAATATGTAAAGATAAATATTTTACATACCAAGGAATAAATACAACAATTGTGTGAAAATTATTTTAGAAGTTAATTTATATATTAAGTTATTTTAGGAATTACTTCATACTATGTCCTCAAAATAAATTACATATGAATTAAAATTTAAGATTATTAGAAAACAGTCTGGTATTTCCTCAAAATTAACCCTGGAATTACCATTTGAACCAGGCATTCCACTCGATGTTATATGAGAAATGAAATGAAAGAATAAAAGAATGAAATGAAAGACAAATGAAAATATTTTCACATGAAATCTTACACATACATATTTATAATCATATTATTCTGAATAGCCAAATGGTGGAAATAAGCCAAATGCCCAAGTGATGAATATATAAATAAAATGTGGTATAATCATACAATGGAATATTATTCAAACATAAAAGGAGTGAAGTAATGATATATACTACAAAATGATTGAATCTTGAAACTATGCTAAGTGAAAGAAGCCAATCACAAAAGACTGCATTTTGTATAATTTCACTTTTATGAAATGTCTAGAACAGGTAAATTTATAGAGACAGGAAGTAAATGAATGGTTGCCATATTCTTCAAGGATGGGGTAGAATTGGGGGGCTGGGTGTGATAGCTAGAGGATATAGGACTTCTTGGGGGTGGTAAAAATGTTGTGAAGTTGTTTCTGGTGATGACTGCACAATTCTGGGAAGACACTAAAAATCATTGAATTGTGTATTTTAAATGGGTGAACTGTATGGTATGTGAATTATATCTCAATTAAATTGTTATAAAATATATATTTAAAAAATAAATTTAAAATATAAAATAACATCCCTGTGTTAAAGAAGAACCTTCCAGCCATGGCTACAAAGCTAAAATCAACAAAGAAAAAAATATATTCATAGAGTCAGGTATGCAAAAACTGATAACGATTATATTGAAAAAATAAGTACCCTCAATAAACTAAGTTAAAGGCAAAAGACAATCTATGAAAATATTTATAACTTATATGAACAACAGGAGGTTAATATCACTACTGTGTATGTGACCATGTGACAAACTGAAGTTTCATTCAATATTAGTATATACAATTCAGTATGCCCTTTATTATACCCTTTCTGGAGGGTCATCTAGTACTGATATATAGTGTAAGACTAGGACTAAAAGCATCACATTGATGTGACTTTGAATCCTAGTTCTGACATTCACTGGCTGGGTTAATTTGGTAATTTACCTAACCAATCTGGCCTTCTCTTTTCCTCATAACAAAATTAGAATACCCTTTCATGGAATTGTTGTGAGGCTTAAAATAATGTAAGTAAAGAAGCATATTGCCTAGTACATAGTAAGAGGTCAACAGAATGGCTGTTGTTATAATATTATATTTTAAAATGCCTTTTGACTTGAGAATTTCACTTCTTAAAATGTTTTCAACTAACATAACTAAGAACTTACGCAAAGATAAAGCAATGCCTAGAATGGTAAATTACTGAAATTCTACTTGAATGAATTTTAGTGTATCCACTGGATGAATGATTACACAACCATAAAAATGGTTTTAAACTTTCTGGAAGCTAATTTGGCAATATGTAGCAAAAGCTTTAATATGTTTCTACTCATAGATCTAGAAATACTCAATAAAATTTATCCCAACAAATTTATTCCAGGATTTATTACAAGAAAATAATCAAACTATATACTCATTGATTTACTCAACAAGGATATTCATTGCATTGTTGTTTATAACAGTGAAAAACTGAAATCAATTTAAATGCCAAATAATAAAGGATATGAAATATTATAACTCAAAAGAGAATTCAGCAAGGTTGCTGGATATGCTGTCAACATACAAAAGTCAATACTATTAATTTTGCATAAGCAACTATTCAAAAATAAAACTGTTTAAAAAGTAACATTTATAATAGCATTAAAAGCCATAAATATCATATATAATCATAACAAAATATATACTTAAGACCTTTATGAGGAAAATTATATAATTTATTGGAAAGAAAAAGAATACCTAAATAAATATACCATGGATATGAATAGTAAGGCTCTCTATGGTAATGGTGAAAATTCTCCACAAATTAATACTATGTGATCCCATTCAGTACCCCAGTAGAGTTTTATAAAATTGTATAATCTGATTTAAAAATGTATATAGAAGAGTTAAAAAGCAAAGATAACAGGAACATTTTGAAGAAGAAGAATATAAAGAAACTCCTACAATCAAAAACATTTTATACAGCAATTAGGGTATTTTATCAATAATAAGCCAGACTATTAAATTAATAGAATAAAATAGAGGACATGGAAACAATACACTTTCATATATTGACAGTGTATCTTGCATATATTAAAACTTGGTATATGGCAAAGATTGATTAAATTGGTGAAGAAAGAATGGACTCTTCCAAGCATGATGATAGAGGTATAAACATGCACAACCTCTGTGGAGAGAAAATTGGCAAAGTCCAGTGAAGTTTAAGATGCACACAGCCTGTGACCTGACAGTCCTAATTTAGAGCCCATGGTGGAGAAATTCTCAGAATACATGATCAGAAACATAGGCACTGAGATATTTTTTAAAAAGCATGATTTCAAATAGTAACTTATCTGCCCATTAATAAGGAAAGAAGTAAGCTATGAGTTATGATTTATTTATTATAATGGAATATTTCAAGCATTTAAGGGATTTAATGATTTATTATTTTGGAACCTATTGTATGACACTATCAGATGAATAAAATATACAGGCTTTAAAAGTTTAACATGTTGTACAGTAGGTGTAATTATGGTTAATTAAATTTTGTTCTCTTTGTGTATATGCATGCATATTTTCTGATTTTATAGATTGCACAATTATTTTTGTAACAAAAACAATAAGGCATTTTCAAGTATGGATTTCTTTATATCTGACATAGTTGGTAACTACCGATCTAAGAGAAATACTTCTTCTTGGTGAGAGCAAATTGGGGAAAGCAGGAGTCTTGACAAAACAGGGACAAATAAGGGGCAGGCTTTCGTGAAAACCACCCTTCAGCCTAGCTCTATTGTCAGATCATATGGAGGACACTGTGAGTGAGAAGAATATTCTTCTGTGGAGACTGAAGTTAAATGCTGGCTGTGGTAGGCTAAAAAAAATTGTCTCCTCCTCTAAAAAGATATTCATGTCAAGTTCTTGGTATCTGTAAACGTTACCTTTTTTGGAAGAAGGTACCATTTGAAGACTTAGTAAGGATCTTGAGTTGAGCTCATTCCAGATTATCTGAGTGGAACCTAAATCTCATCATGTGTCCTTATAAGAGATACATAGAGTAGAACAGGAAAAGGTTATGTGAAGATGAAGGCAGAGATTGGAGTGATGTAGCCATAATCCATAAACCAAGGAATGTCAGTAACCACCAGAAACTGGGAAGAGATGAGGAACAGAATCTACCCTAGAGCCTTTGGAGAGGGCATGGCCCTGCAGACCTCTTGATTTCAGACTTATGGCCTCCAGAAGTGGGAAAGTATACATTTCTGTTGTAAGATGTCAGTTTGTGGTTAGTTGTTATGGTAGTCACAGAAACTAATACATTGGCCAACAGGCAGAAACTCAATACTGAATATGCACTCAGGTAGTGGTATCTGGGCTCTAAATGGTGGAGATTAAACCAAAGAGGAAGTGGCTATGTCTTTGTCATATTAACATTGACTCTTTGGGGAGAAATATGCCAGTAAGGAGAGGCCCTGCACAACTGGCTGAAATCACACCATCAAGAGACAGGCAGCCCCACAAAGCCACAGTGAGCAGACAGCAGCCCCTCCTCTGCCAGACCGAGCACGCTCCCAACTTCATTAGACCTAGATGTGTGCACTGGCATTTCTAGAAGGAAATTAATCTTACATAAGAAAATGATTGTTGATGGAATCTAAAGAATTGAGGAAGTAGTGGTCCTTATATCCCTATGACTTGTAACACATTCAACTTTTGCTTACTTTTTTTTTTCCTTTTTCACATTTTTCTTCTCATACATTGTGGCCAGAGTGGTCAGGATGCTTCTCAGAGGAGAGTTTTGCCCATGATTCTGAGGGGGGTGTGTTTGTGTGTGTGTGAGGATAAGTGGAGTCAAAGGATATTCCAACAGCCCAATAACCACAAAGAGGTACCAATGGGTACCAATGTCAGTCCCCAGACCAGGATTTATCAAATAGAGTAGATCTATTTATTTTGTGTAAATCAACTTTATTTCAACCATAAGCTCCTGTCCTCCTGGACTATGGGAAGTTTAAAGTTAGTCATTCTTAGGGGTCCTTCTCAAACAGAGTCAAGTTTCCAGAATCTTCTGTAATGTCACATGTCAGTGATGTTCATTCATCACTACGTGCTCCAAACCCTCCGTTGTTGCCAAGAACCTCCCTGTTCCTGCCTGAATGATCTCTTCAGGTTCGCTGGCTCCCTGATACTTTCCCATGTTGTTCAGGGCACCAGGCTCCTTGGTGAGGGTAAGAAATGCATACTCATCCCCCTCTGAGTTTTACCCAGAAGCAGGGCACAGGTTTCCATTCTCCAGAACCCACAGACCTCTTTTTATTTCTCCAGTCTTTGGAAGACTCTTTCCAGTAATTAAAATCTTTTCCTCTCTGCCTGGAGCTATATCTCCCCTACGCCGGACTTTCCCAGATACTTAATATAATGCACTCTGTGGTTTTCAACTTTTGGAAAGAAAATGCTGGAATGCTTTCTCCCCACCTCACACTTCAACTGGGACAAGAAAACCTAGAGGCTATGACCTGCTTCAATGAACCAAATGAGAGAGAAAATGCAGGGAGAAAAAAATTTAAAAATCTGAAAAATTTACCAGGTCATATCCTCTCAGCTATTTTTGTACCATGATTCACAACAACGTTCATTAAACATCCTGGACAAGGGAACGGCTATGGACTTCAACCTCAAACCGATTTTTTTTTTACATCTTTATTGGATTAAAATTGCTTTACAATGTTGTGTTAGTTTCTGCTGTACAACAAAGTGAATCAGCTATATGTATACATATATCCCCTCCCTCTTGAGCCTCCCTCCCACCCTCCCCATCCCACCCCTCTAGGTCATCACAAAGCACCGAACTGATCTCCCTGTGCTATGTGGCTGCTTCCCACTAGCTATCTATTTTACACATGGTAGTGTATATATGTCAATGCTATTCTCTCACTTCTTCCCAGCCGCCCCTTTCCCCACTGTGTCCTCAAGTCCGTTCTCTACGTCTTCGTCTCTGTTCCTGCCCTGCCACTAGGGTCATCAGAACCATTTTTCTAGATTCCATATATATGTGTTAATATATGGTACTTGTACTTTGAAGTGCAGATTTGAGTTCACATCCTCAACTTAGCAGCCTTCTTGTTCTCCTTTCTGAGACACATTTGTGTGGGTAACAGCTCACCTCCAGGACTACAGTGGACCTGTGTGGGAGCAGAAAGTCAACTGGAATGGTCTGGGGGTTGCTGCTTGTCCCCTACTAAGGGGATGTTTGTGGATGCCAGGGAATCTCCGTAGAGCTTGTTTGTCACTGATCTGGAGAGAGCTTCCAAGGGGAAAGGATGCTCGGTGACAATGACATTTCTGAAGCTTCGTGCTTGAGAAACTTTATGACTTTACTCCACACTCACCACCCCCCAAATTCAATAATATCTTAAATGGTAAAAACCTAGAGACATTGAGATGTTGCAAAATGCAAAGACAATGACCCCTTCTCTGGTCTAGCACACGTGCAGTGCAACTCCATTTGGATGTGATGCTGAAAAAAACTGGAAAGGCACCATTTCAATTCCCTTGATGTGTCTTTGAGTAGAGTCACTCAAAGGAACTGACCCAATGTGACATTTTTCATTCTAATGAAAATTTAATATCTTCTCCCGGCAACTAGTCTCAATTTCCTCAACTTTTTAATATTTAGGAAAATACTGGGTAGCCTTACTCAAAGATAAGCCTCAACTACCATCTTTTTTACTCATATTTTCCAAATTTATGTCTTCAGGTAAAACCTCTCTCCTGAAAGTCAGCAGTTTACTTGAAATTTCCACTTAGAGTCAGTAAGGCATCTCAGTGCAACACATCTCACACTTCCCCCATAAACCAATTTCTCCCCAAATGTCCCACTCCTCTTGTTTTCTTCAATTTGGTTAATGCAGCACCATCCACCTAATCACTCAAAGAAGAAAATGGGCTGTAAACTTCCACTACAACCTTATTTTTCTCTACTCCTTTTTATTAGGTTTGTGTTTATCCCAGACTTTTCCCCAAGCTTTTTGTTCAACAGCTTACAATAAGAATTATGTTTCACATCACATCACATATACACACACGTGTGAAATAACACTTTCACAAAACAATAACAACCCCTACTTTATATAATAGCAAATTATTAGGTGTACCCATTAATAATTTGCTATTCTGTTCTGTTCTATTTTATTTCACTTCCTTACATGCCTGCCGTGCTCCACTAAATTGATGTCACAACTCACTAATGAGTTGCAACCTGTAGTTTGAACAACATAACCAAGAGGAAAACCACAGAAAATGAACTACATAAGGAAATAAATGCAAAGCCTTTGCTAAAATATATAATACATGATAGACCCTAGATTAGTATTCTTTGAACTTTTAATGATATTTCTTACCCCTTTT
Source organism: Balaenoptera acutorostrata (assembly GCF_949987535.1). Taxonomy (NCBI): domain Eukaryota; kingdom Metazoa; phylum Chordata; class Mammalia; order Artiodactyla; family Balaenopteridae; genus Balaenoptera; species Balaenoptera acutorostrata. The sequence continues at coordinate 47,512,744 of NC_080066.1, forward strand.
ATTTTATTTACATTCTTAATATGCCCCTTAAGTGGCCTTCCCTGATTTCTGAATGTCCATATCCTACACGTATTTCCAGACAAAAGTGCTGTCTCTTCCATAAGCTTCCCATTGTCTGTGGAGTTGGAAATGATTGGAAAGTGATTGCTTCCTCATGCGAAATCCTGAAATCCATGTGATGTGGCCCCCACCTCTCCATCCCCAGAGCACTTTCCACAGTCTGAAAGAATCATGATAGGTTCCTCTGTGTGTCTTTGATAGCTTTTAGTAAGGACCTTTAGGAGAGTCAGTGCTGAAGAAAGACACTTGAAAGAAAGTATTAATAGGATTGGAAAACTAATCATATCTGGTTCCAGTGGAGCAAAATAAGCCAATATGACTGTTTTGAGCTTGTTTTATCACAGACTCTTAACTCTAAGAGCACTAAGTTTCCAAATTTGGGTCACACAGGATACTAAATATGAGTAGGATGAGTACAATTTTATTGTTATTTTTGACAAAATCCCTAGACAATTTAGAAAGATTTCTCAAAACATTGTCTATAAATTCATTCTTCATGTAATAGGCCATGCTAAAATTGAAAAAGCTAATAAGAAAAGAGGACATGACAATAAAATCAGAGATATATACAAACAGATGTATATACATGTGTAATTTAATATATATAATATATATAAAATTTGAGTTATTCCTACTATTATTAACATTATGTTTATCACATACTGAATACATAACAATTGAAACAGCAGTCTTTAGAATTCTTTATTTGCATAGCCTTTAAAATAATTTGAAAAAACAATGTGCTTTCTCAGTACAAATAATGGCATGTAAAACTTTTTATCATAAGTTTAAATAATTTCAAACTATAGACTTCTGGCAGATTTTTATAAATAAAATAGTTATGTCACAATTTTAAATACATCCAACAAAATCAAAATATCATTTCAAAATATCATTTGAAACTCATGAACACACTTTAAAAAATACACAAACACACTTTTAGAAAACTCAATGATTTTGTCTTTCTTTTTACTCCTTGAATTCCAAATTTTTTTCTTTCTCCACAAAGTGTTATCTAGTGTATTATAGTTATGTATTTGAAAATCTGTTACTAATCACTCTATCATACATATCTACAACAATATATACATATATTATATATGGTATGTATGCATATGTAAAATATTTTAATGTTTTGTTTCCTGTGAACATAACTATTAAGAACAATTTTTCTGAGATATTGCTACATTACTGTTCGTACCCAGTTAGTTAGTTATGTTGATCTATAAACAACATAAGTAGATTACAAATTCTGATAATTATTAAAGATAAATGAAATTTTATTGGAATTTTGATAAGATAAATTATGTCCAGAATTTTTCTATTCATCAATGAAAGAGAAAGGGAAATGCAGGCAAGAACTAGTCTGTCTGGAAACCAGCATATTATTTTTTAAAAAATATGAAGTAGAAATGATTAAACCTTTTACAGGATGAAATAAAATGATAAGTTGACTTCAATTCATATAAATATTTAATGATAATTGATAAAAATTAGGTTTTAAAAACACCTTGAATAACAGAGAATATGAAATATATCACATAAAAGTTTTATCTGAGGTTTTATTCAGTGTCTAGTGAAAACTTTGGTAGTCCCATAAAATACTCTAGTTGCAGTTAAACGTTTCAGTCAGCTACCTATTCTACTTATGCTATTTTGACAGCGATTTGCTTTCCAGCTATTAAATTGCCCTAAAGATAAATATTGAGGATAACTGAAAAGAATAGTTTCCATTTAGATATATGAAAAATAAAAAGCAATTTTTTAGCATTCTGTTTATCTTACCAATACTCTCTTTACTTGGTTTTCTAGGACTACTTTGAGAATAGCCAAGGAATGGAAGAATCCAAAGCCTTCAGTAGGTTTATGGAGTTATGGTAGCTTGATCATAATCATTAGAGGAGGTTCCCCTTTGCTTGACACTTAAAGATTTTCATTCCTTAGGACATTGGGCCACATTAATTTGGGGATGGTTGAGGTGAATGCCTTTCCTTTATAAACTATCAATAGAAGAGCTAACGGACATTCAAGTGAGTTCTCCAGCAAATTAATTTTCTGAAAAATTTCTGAGGCTACATGGAAGGTGAATATCTAGAGGTTGATTGCCTTAAATCTCTCCATAATCAATCATATATGGGCTATAAATCCTTTATGTTCCTCATGAGTATCCAGGGAACAGGACTTAGAACCAAACTTCAAAACAAATGATTCTTCTTGGGGATAAAGAACTGAGTAATTCCTAATTTACTGTTTTAGGGGGTGGGGGAAAAATTCTGAAAATTTCTATTTATGCCCAAATAGTCCTTAACCTAATATGCTTTCTTGGAGCTCCAAGAAGCTCTATGAACCTGTATAATTATGTTTGTATTATGTATATCTGCTCTGTAGGGGGTATGGGATCACAGCTTTTGTCAGATTCCAAAGTAATGTGTGACCCCAGAAGGGTTTAAAAGCCATTGCATTAGTTTCCTCCTTGATTCCTGTGGAATCTCTAAAACCACATTACAAAGAAATAAAAGTAAAATGAAAGAGAAAAGTGGATCAGTGAATCAATATTTTTACAAAGTACACGTGTGTTGAGTAGGAGAAGCAAAATATTAAGAGAATAAAATAAGATGTTAGAGACTAAATCTGAACTTCTTTTCTGAAGGAAGAGGGTGCTGGGTTTCACGTGGGGGATTTCAAACGGAAACATTCCTCAAAGGATGCATATATACCTACAACATTTAAATATTTTCCTTCAAGGCAATATCGTGGTTCTTTCTCTGGAACATCTCCCAACTCTTAGTAGAAGAATTAATAATAATAATGCAAATAGCTATGTTTAATGATCAACTGCTATGTTTCATGCACCTTACATAGAAAAACTCTCCTCCCAGCCACCTGTTTCTTTTTAAGGAATGGGACAAATATTGTTTAGAGCCTTTAAGTAAGTTGCCCAAAGTCATATGGACAAGAATGGCAGATCTGAGCTTGGAGCCCATATATGTCTGATTCTCTGCTCTATTCCATCTTATTTTGGTGGAATGACTACATCGGACAAAACAGTTGCCATTTCCCAAAATGACAACCATAAATATTGTTCCCACCTTTCAAATGTCACTTGAAAATTTTGGAAACCTGTGCCAAAAGGACCAAGAACTAACAGTGAGTGTCTGACATGACCCACCTCGTCAGAGCAGTGTTGTCCTTTCTCTGTGTATGTATCATTGGGTTGCGCTGTCCTTCCATATTTCCTTGGCTTCTGGTACTTGTCAAGCATCCTCCAAATCAATGAGGCTTTCTTGCATTGACTCACTTATTTCAACATGACTGCTGAGTCTCTAAAGAAGATATATTCGACACGAATGAGATTTTTCCTCCTCAGGTCTCTCTCCCACATTGAGTTATGTCTCACATTCATCCCTCCCTCTGCTGCAATATATTACATCTCCTCAATTTCTCATTTGCTTTCTAGACATTTCTACCTGGACTCTCCAGTCTCTTAAGCTTGCCATCTTGTTTGTATTCTACTTGTCTTAAAGCTCGGAGGGATTTTACCTCTTAAAAACTCAGCCCATTGGCTTATGTGATCCTTATAGCATATATGATCAAAGCAATTGGCATTCAATTGATTGTAAAAACTTCCTAACCTTTCCTCTTCTGAAGTTAAAATAATGAGTGAAAATTTGTTAGAAGCAGATGTTTTATTTGCATTTTCATTTGTAGCAGCTTAAACTAGTTTGTCTAGGTCACCCATTTAAATGGGAATTATCCTCAATGAAAGCAAATTTAACTTTGATAAGGTAAGCAATACCCAATGTGCTATCTGGTGGGTATCCTGTGAGTTCCCCGTCCATGATGTTTTCTGCTTGAAAATTTGACTACTTAGTAATGGCTGAAACCTGTTTTAAATAGTTTTAAAGCTTCACCTTAGGGACTTCACCTGTATTTTTGTGCCGCCCATCACATACTTGGAGATTTAAAATGTTAATCAAAAGCTTTCATATTTACACAGATCAAAAAGTTGCTATTGGATACAAGTGTTGAAGGTGTCTCGTGACATGGGGTACCTCCCATCTAAATAAATGCTCAGCTCCATGAAAAAAGGAGCCTCACACCTGATTAATATACAATTCCATTGCCTAATATTTATTGGAGCAGAGACGCTTATGGTCTGAGTGAATGGAGGCAGGCTCACTTCCATAAACTGGAATAACTTTCTTTGCATACTGTATGTCCACATACTTCTCCTGTAGATGGAGACTCATGTGCACCTGGCTCCCCTCCCCCTGCATGGTATTTCATTGGCTTGCCCAGATTCTGGCTCATTCTCATCACAGATATCAGCTGGTGGACTTGTACAGGAACTGTCGTTGCAGATGCCTCTACTTCTTAATACCCAACCTCTACTCTTGGATAATTGAATCCTCAAAGCTTTGATCTGAACTGGGATCCTTGAAAGTTGGGGTAAAGAAGGAGTCTGCAGAGAGTGTAGCTGGGCATCTGCTGAGCATAGATCAATGGAAGCTGAAGTATCCATCTTCATAAAGGTAGATTCAAGAAGCTGAAGTCCAGGGGGACCAATGAACGTTTACTTAAGAGGCCAGAAAGACTGAGCAAGCTGCTTCAGAGGCCAAGCTCGAGACGATCCTAGAAGTGATGAGACACAGGGAGGTAGCGTTTTACGATACTGGGACCTTTAGGGGAGCCAGCTGGGATGGGGTTGAGCTGGTGAAGTCATTCAGAAAGAGGAGGGTTGATGTTGAATCTCAGCACTATGGGTTTCAAAGACCTAGTGGGCAAAAGATGAAGAAAGTAAAACCAAGCCGTAACCACAAGAACCCACCACATGTGCATAACTGTCAGTCAAATGCAGTGAGAGATTTCTGTTTCTTTAGACTTGCATGCTTGAGTTTACCACTGGGGAAACTTCTTTCCTAAAAAAAACACCTACATGAGCTATTTAGTTATACAAATGCAAAGCCAAACTCCTTTCCTGAGATGAAGACATGGCTTGAGGGCTTAAAAAAATAAATAAAGCTTCAAAGTGGAAAAGAGAAGATTTCTGTGGAAGAGCCAGGGTCACCCAGAGGCCAAGCAAAAGCAACTGTTTCTGGAGAAGAGTGGGGAGGAGATGAAAGGGTGGGGCGGGCATCGGCTTCCATCCTCTCCTCCACTGCCTTTGGAGTCCTTTGGTTTAAGCTGGGGGAAGAGGTTGGCGGCTGTTCACCTGAGCGATGCATTAAGACTGTTCTAGAGAACCTTCAGGTCCCATAACAAAATATGGCACAGAGATAGTGAGAGGGCCAGTCACCCTGCCTGGGCCCCAAACCTGACCTGGATCTGCCACCTCAAGGATTATCAGCTTTGTGAGTCCTGTTCTCAGCACAAACATTGGGCTTGGTACTCTTGGTGGCAACATTAGAAGCAGGCATGATGCTCTTTCAAGCAATAACTTGGGTAATAGACAGTGATAGATGGGGGCCCATGCAGGATAGAATAGAATAGAGTGTGAACTTTATAAATGCAGCTAATAGGCATGGGTGGGCTCCTGTGAGGCACCCCTTGGGGGCCTCCCAGACCTTGTAAAAAGGGCTGAACAGGAGATAATACTAATACCAAACAATAATACTAACAATAGGATTAAATGGAATAACACGTGCAAAGAACTTAGTAGCATGCTTAATAAATGTTAGCTCTTATTAGGGAATTTGAAATGATGTAAACAGAAGTTAAGAACTGCTGAAAAGTTAAAAGCAAAGATTCCACTGAGCAAGTTTGCTAAAAAATATGCTGTCGTCAACATAGCAACTGTCAAAAGTTTGCCTGCCTTGGAGAGATACTGGGAAACAAGTTTTTAATTTGTCAGTAAAAATGATATGTAACTATGTGATATAACATTTGAGACGAAAAGTTCAGATCTTTGGGAATCTACTGTAAGTGACCAGAGCAGTTTTCCTGCTCCATTTCTTCTCCTGCTTTGAATGGATCAGTTACCTGACATGACTCCCACTCCTGGGACCCACCAAAATATTTTTTAGTTAGTGTTCCCCAAGCCATCCTTCTCCTAACCTGATTTCAAGGTCAAAGAATGCCTCTGATTCCAACTGATGTGTCCTTTGTTCCCAAAATAACCTTTGTAGCTTCGTGGTTAATAGATTATTAATCTTCTTACTTCTTCTAGATGTTTTCGTTTGCTTCTTTTTTTCTATGATACCTATAGTGAAAAGTTACCCATTGTACCTGCATTCTTTTATGTAAATTATTGTTTTTACTACTACTGCTACTATAGCTACTGCTACTACTTCTGCTATTATTAGTGCTTTTTTATTTAGAAGGCCAACTCTAGGTAAAGTTAGATGAAAATGTGCCTTTGCCTGGGTTCCTTTTTGACCTCTTTCAGTCACAACACTGCTTCTGCTGCTGAGACTTTTTGCACCCACACATGGAGAGTTCACATGTCTGTACAGCTATTGTAAGGATGGCAGGAAAGATACATTTAAGGGGAGGAAAAGAAGGCTAGTATGCAAAATGAAGGTCATATGTATGTGAAGTTTTATTCTGGAATTTTCTCTTAAAAATGTGTCAAGAAGATTTCCAAATGGGAGTAGATACTCTTAGATATCATGGTTTTAATGCTCATGTAGTATTCCATTGTATGGGTAGGCCAGAGATTCTTATATTATTCTTGATTTTAATTCATTTGATATTTAATTCATTGTTCTACACTCTGCTTTACTTTTACAAATTGTATGTCAAAATGAAATAATGTATTGAATTAACTGCACAAACACCCCTTTGCCTAAACTGATGGCAATATTGCTGAGACTGAACTGTTAGTTGGGCAAGTAGAAATTATGTTTATAAGGTTATATCTGAAAGTCTAAATAGACATAGCAAATGTGGCTTAGAGTGCTAATGATTTATGCATGAAAGCGCATGTTTTTAGAAAGATGCAGGAATAAAAACTGAAGAATGCCTGAATCACAGTAGAAAATCACAAATTAGAAAATGGGAAAAATAGATTAAAAAATGAAACCTCTTTTTCAAAAATAAAATCAGTCCCTTGAAATTAAAAATATTACTTCAAACAAGCAAACATAATTTGGAGTAAAAATTCCTTTTGAAAATTAATTTTTACAACGTGGAGAGATGTCAAACTGTTTTAGAATTTAAAGCACTTAATGGATACATTCTAGAACATTCATGGCTATATATCACTTTATATAATTTAAATTAATTGAATTTAAATTAATTTAAAAAATTGTAAGTTCCCTCGGAATTAAACAAACTTTAGAACATGTAAATCTCTTGTTTAACTTTTTTACAGACGTATTTTTAGGAACTAGTTATAGGAGAAAGTAGGGAGTAGATCTTTATGCTTCATTTGATCTGACCATCATTTCAGCTTTGTAAGTGTACAATCACATCATTTAAAAATAGTTTAAAATATTTTCTTATTATATTGCTTAATGCTAAGAAGTTAATGATGAGTGATACTGGAGTCAGTAATCATCTTTGGTTTGATTTAAAATTTTATGGAATGGTTGGCTTTTGGCTTGAAATAAATCTTCATTTTAACAGAGAATACTTTTTTCTTTGGGAATCTTATTTCTTAGGGCATCTTATTTATTAAGGGAGTTAGCTTTTTTTTTTTTTTTTTTTTTTTCAGATAGGTACTTCCTAATATGGTTGCATGGCTTCTGCTAAGTTCCGTTTGGAGTTTACCTGCTTTTTATTTCCAGAGGTCTAGCAGAGGCAGGAGACAGTCAGGCTCAGGTCTTTCTAGCAAAGCATTCTCTAGACTCAATGCTAGAAAAACACACTCAAGGTATGGTTTTGCTCCAGGAGTTTACAACCTCATGGTACCTCGTGCCCCACTATAGCCCATGTTCCTTGACAGGACCAGACTCGACATTACTGATTTCCTTTGTTAATTCAGGTTTTGTCATGAGCCCACTCTCTTCCTCATCCAAAAAGAGCCTCTTGAGAGACCTGGTGTGCTCCTTGCAAGAAGGCAACACAGGCAGAGTTACACAACACTAAATAGTCAGGAGCTATTTGTGGAGACACTGAAGAGTCAGGCGGTGTGTTCAGGGTAGTGTGATGCTTTTCCTGAAATGTGTGGCAGAAATGATACTGGAAGATCCTCAGAGGAGTGATGCTGAGGCCAAGAGAAGCCAGTTAGGGGAGCTCTTGCATGAGGGAGAGGCTTGGGTAAGTGTTCTGGGGAATGGACTCTGTGGGCACCACTGGTAGTTGAGGGGCTTTTTGGCATTCGCCCTGAGATCACCTTGGTGGGCTTCCTCTTTGAGCACACTCTGCTGTTGGGAAGATAATGCCGACACCTCTTCTCATCGTTACTTTCCTCTGCTAGAGTTAAGGAGTCATCTCCCACCTCACCTTGGCTAGGTGCAGCCAGAAGGCCAGCTCATGATGTAAGTCTCGCCAAACAGATGCACAACCTGTGGGCTCTGACTGTGGAGTTGGTGCCCAAAGACAGGGCCACTTGGAGATCAGAGAGGTCGCAGCTATGGTGGAGGTGTGCAGACCAGGTGGTTCCTGTGGTGTGGCCCTGGGTCCTCTGGAGATCCCTGGTTTCTATCTCATTTTCCATGGCCAGCTTTACGGCCCCTCATCGGTATGAGAGCGCCTGGGAACCTTTCTCTTTTGCTCAAGAGAGACAGAATAGGCTTTTTTGCTTGCAGCCAAGAGCCTTGACTGACTGACTGACACAAACTGGACTTGGATGAACACAGAGAAGGGAGAAGAATATTCCAGGTAGAGGAAATAGCATCCCCAAGGGTTTAGAGACAGCGCCACACCTACCGGGCTCGGGGAGAGAGAGCAGGGGAAAGGGCTGTCTGTGGAGGAGGCTAAATGCCACAGAAAGAAAGAGGACATGGAACTCATGCTTATTGATTGACTATTGGGTGCCAGTCACATTTCCATAACATATTTTAGTTAATCTTCCTGGTCCTGTGAGGCTCAGAGAGTGAAGAAAGATAAGGAGTTTAGAATTTATCTTTAATCCCCAAGAAACCATGGTGAGGGTTTCAGGGACTATAGTAGGCAGTGGGAGAGACCTTTTTTGGCCAGAGGAAACTTTCATTCTTGTTCCTCAAAGCAGTCTATAGAGTTGCCTTTTTAACACGTGTCTGTTTTACCCATGAAGTGACAGGTGGACTACACAGCGTATGATTTTAACATGCTTGCTTGTATAAGCCCAGTCATTATTTATTTAGCCTAAATAGACAAATAACTTTAAATACTTTTACCCAGGTATTAAGCACATACATTTGACTGGAGTTTATTTTTACCCCAAGGCAGATAATTTATTACGTCCTGTCTATTGTCTTGAACTGCGTTACTCAAAAAGAACGTTATGTTCTAAGTCATCTTTTTCATAGATCATAATAAATGATTATAACACCATTCTCAGAATAATTTTAGGGCAGGATCACAGTTCTTTATAACTAGTAGGAAACTTGGTTCATTTCCTTCATTTTAGAAATGAGGACATGGAAGCCATACACATGATTTGTCATTAGTAGAGGGGCGTTAAGGAACAAAACTGGAAAAGGCAAATCGAGAATCCTAACTTCTGATCCAGTTCTCTCACTACTTGACTTCATTAAGTTCGACATAGATTTTATGAGTACAGTAAAATTTTTTATCTAACTGGCACTCCTAGGGAATCACCCTCTTAGCCTAAATAATTGCAAACTCTTATATCTCTTCTTCTGAGAGCTTTGTTCATAGTAGTCACAAATATCGGAACATTAATCAGATTTTCCTTTTACGTATATCAGGTAACATGAAGCTTCTACATCCTATTATGCTCCTGATGATTTCCTGTTAAGTATTATCACATTGAAAGAATAGAAAATCCACTTCTCAAATAGTTCATGGTTCCATGGAGGCACCGGGCCCTTCCACGGTAAGGCCACTGCACCTGCAAAGCTCTCTGTTTGTTCTGAATCCTTCTGGAAAGCTGTCCCTGAACAAGTCTCTTCTATGACTCCAGAGGGGACTGTCCCCCACACACTGTCACACTAAATCAAAACCACCCATTTATTTATTTATTTTTGCTTCTAACCTGGAAACTGCATAAGGGCAGAGGACCTGTGGCACTTAGGACAGTGTAGGGCACAGAATAGGATTCAATCAACACTTCCTGCATGAAGGAACTGAGCTTGACCAAAAGCTAAAGAAAATTGAGAACAACCAATAAGAGAGGTGACCATTTGCTCAGTAAAAAATGATAGGCTGACTGAATACAGATCGTTTTTGAACCTTTAACAGTGAAAGATGTTTGCACCCAATGTTACTCAAGAGGGAGCCAGGGGCTAAAGAGGATTCTGATTCTTAAAGAAAAAAGTTTACTTTGGCAGTTGGTAGAGGGATTGGAGATAACTAGTGCAGAGCTTGGGGTGAACCAGAGGAGACTTAAGTCTGTCAGATTCCTTCAACTCTGTCCATGGAAAGCTATGACAGTGAAATTGCCACCTCCAAGCTTAGCCTCGCCCCAGCTCCAGATGAATCTTTGCCCATGGCAGTGGATATTTAAGTGATTTCACTGTCATGTCCTCACCATCACTATCACATACACATGCAGACACATAGCACGGTGTCTTGATGGCTGGACCTCACTTCCTGGGCTGTCACACAATGCTGCCCTCACGGTGCCCTGCTCTGACCACTGGCTTCCTTTTTCATCCCTGATACTCAGCTTTCCTCTCCCAGGTCTTTTTTTTTTTTTTTTAAAGGAATTCCTTTATTTTATTTATTTATTTATTTATTTATTTATTTATTTATTTATTTATTTATTTATGGCTGTGTTGGGTCTTCGTTTCTGTGCGAGGGCTTTCTCTAGTTGTGGCAAGTGGGGGCCACTCTTCATCGCGGTGCGCGGGCCTCTGACTATCACGGCCTCTCTTGTTGTGGAGCACAAGCTCCAGATGCGCAGGCTTAGTAGTTGCGGCTCACGGGCCTAGTTGCTCCACGGCATGTGGGATCCTCCCAGACCAGGGCTCGAACCCGTGTCCCCTGCATTGGCAGGCAGATTCTCAACCACTGTGCCACCAGGGAGGCCCCTCCCCCAGGTCTTTGATGGCCCATTTGGACAATGAATATTTCTTTTCCGGTGACTGAGCCCAGGTGGTCCTTGCTCACCTCTTCCGTATTGTGAGTCCTGCTTCCTATGATGGAAAAAAGTTTTTTTTCTAAGGCAGAATCCGCTGATATACCTACATCCAAATATTCCTCTTCAAACTTTTGTCACTCTCTGTGGTTTTTCTAGGCTTTCTCTCAAATTCTAGGACCCAGCTGCTGAACCCAGTCTTACTGGTTGAGGGGGAAGATCGTCTACCTACTTGTCTAATCTTCATTCTGGGTTGCCTCCCTATGGCTCTATTGGCCTCCTTCATGAGACATCACATTTCTGTACCTTCAGCTCCTGTGCTGTTCTTCCAGGTGGGTCTGGTTCTATGCCTTGGTCTTCCCTGCACCCACCTACAACTACCTGCCATCCTGCTGTATGTAACTGAGCAGGGTCCACTCAACCATGCACATGATAATCCTGATATGAGTGGAGTGGAATTTGAGAAAAATGCTGACATGAGATATTGTAAACCATCTTTAAGAGGAGTCCTTAAAGGACCCTATTACAGAAATGTAAATATAATAGAAAGTGACCTGGTTTGTCATGAACTTTCAGTGCTTTCTGGCTGGATCTCCTCATTTGATCTGTCAGGGCATGGTAATGTTAACTTGCATGTAATACTTCCCCTAAAAGGGGTTAGGAAGCACTGGATTGGAAATGCTTTTTGACCAAATGGGACATGATGTTGATATGGGTTTTGTAACGTGTTGTGATGAGAGAGCCCCTAGGAAAACATATGGAAACAAAGAGAAAGTAGCTTGAGGCATCAGTACTAGGCTTTCTTCCTGGAAACCAAGAGATGGTATGTGGCAGGGTCTAGACCCTGCCTCCATGAGATGGGCTCTGAAGGACAGGTTTGCTTAGCTGACCTTTCATGGACTGTTGGGAAAACACAAGCAGAAAGTTCTACTTGGACTAACAAATCATGATCATTCTCAAACAATCAGAGCTCTCCCTTAGGAATGAACACATTTCCTTCTGGAGTTTCTAGGACAGCAGGGATTATGTCTGGTTAACCCTCTCTCCTTAGCACCAGTTATGAGTCCTGGCACAGAGAAGGGCGTGCATAGCTCTTTGATGAAAGATGAAGGAACAAAGGTCAGCATACACGTATCCGTGCACTATCGCTCTCATAGGACATTTTCATGAAGTTTTTCATGTGTGGTTCCTCAGCCTTTTGCTTAGAATAATGTTCTGGGTTAGCGCAAAGCCCGGAATTTTACATATACTCCATTCCTATTCAACCAACCAAACCATTCTTCTAAAATTTCACATTTAATTAAAAATGTTCAAATGACGCTAAAAGGAATAACGTAAGTAAGCATCATTTTTCTTCTGATTGAAGTTTCTCTGGCTCCCCTCTTTGTTAATCCCACGAGCCCTTGATAACTGTAATCTCCAATAACAAAAATTTTGTATGTGATTTGTATGACAGCTCATTGTCAGAGCTCATTTTTCCAAATTGCTGCAGCATGAGAGAAAGATGAATGTATTCCAATGTTTTGACCGTGTGTAACAACTCTGTTGGCTTTAAACATCTTGCCTGGTAGGTCAGCCCTTTGTCTTTGGCATTGCTGGATCCTTCTCATTCTTTAGCTACACATGTATTTAGAGTCGATTTTTTGTCTTCACTTCTCTAGCCATTTTACAGTCTAAACTTTATTACAAGTTCCACTTGCCCCAATTTCTTTATTTTAATACAACATTAAAGAAATTGAAAAAATTTTTTTCTTGTGATCAGAACTCTTAGGATTTACTCTCTTGACTTACATATATATCATACAGCAGTGTTCATTATATTTATCATGTTGTACATTACATCCCTAGTACTTATTTATCTTATAACTGGGAGTTGGTACCTTTGGACTACCTTCATGTAATTGCCAACCTCCTCCCCACACACCCCGTAACCACAAATGTGATCTCCTTTTCTTTTTTTTAAAAAAATTAATTAATTAATTAATTTTTGGTTGCATTGGGTCTTTGTTGCTGCACACGGGCTTTTTCTAGCTGCAGCTAGCAGGGGCTACTCTTCGTTGTGGTGCGTGGGTTCTCATTGTTGCGGCTTCTCTTGTTGCACAGCACAGGCTCTAGGCGCACAGGTTTCAGTAGTTGTGGCACGTGGGCTCACTAGTTGTGGCTTGTGGGTTCTAGAGCACTGGCTCAGTAGTTGTGGTACACAGTCTTAGTTGCTCCGCAGCATGTGGGATCTTCCTGGACCAGGGCTCAAACCCGTGTCCCCTGCATTGGCAGCCAGATTCTTAACCACTGCACCACCAGAGAAGTCCATGTGATCTCCTTTTCTATGAGTTTGTTTGCTTAAAGTACAATTGATCTACAACACTATGAGTTCCTGTTATACAGCATAGTGATTTGATATTTTTCTATACATTTCAAACTTTTCTTAATAATAGTAACAATATTTTCTTAATAATAGGAACAATAAAAAGAAATAACATTTATGGATTAATTCATGACTGATAGAGAACCCAGAATCTCAGTGAAGAAAACAGAGAGGAAATAAAAAAAAACCAGCAATGAAATCCCCACCCCATCCCACATCCACTTGCCTGAAGACTTGACTCTCAGCACCACTGTCTTCTTTCCTCTCTCTCCACTCCAACCTCCATCCCCAGTTGCCTTGACCGAGGACTCTGCTGTTTCAGTTCCTTCCCTCTTTCCCACAGTCCCCACCACCTTGTTGATCTCAAGGATTCAGGGAAATGAAAAGTAGCTTGTCATCTTGAAAAGGGCTTCTGTCCCTGCTGTGAGGTATAATTGGACACGACACACTTATTTCCTGCCCCTTATTATCTGGGCCCTTATAGACATCTAAATCTGCTGTTTTTCCCTCTATTTTTTTAAAAAAATGTTCTGTTATTGTGTCTATTGACACAGATAGTAGAGGGCTTCCTGGATGCCCTTGAATGCCTTTGTGATAGTTCTTGGCTCTTGAAAGTACCATTTCTTAGTGACCTTTGAGGTCAGAGCCCCCATCAGTCAGAGCTTTGGGAATACAGGCAACCAAAGAATCATCTCACATATTCCCAGTGTCCCTTTCCTTCCAAATATACCTGCAGAGCAACGTATGTAGAAAATATTAAAACACAATGAGTATCTTCTATGGTAAATGCTTACTTCTTGCTCATTCCCATGGCCCCTCTATAGATAGCACTGAAGAATGTAGCTTTAGGGTTGCATCGGAATCCTCCACAGCCACCACTCCACCCAGGCACACAAATAAAATGCCTTCTAAACAACAAGAGTATACTTGTTGAGGAAATGAAACTCTCAACAAGTTTCCTAGTGATTCCCAACCCACCTCCACACCCAACCAATAAATTGCAGGACCTAAATGGCCTCCCCGACCCTGTGCGGAAATTCCGAAGTCTCTATCAGTTTCTCTTTATTCTTAAGTACGAAGTGGATTTATATTTCCTTCCAGGGCAGTGGTCCCCAACCTCTTTGGCACCAGGGACCGGTTTCGTGGAAGCCAATTTTTCCATGGACCGGGGTGGGGGAATGGTTCAGGCAGTAATGTGAGCGATGGGGAGGGCAGATGAAGCTTAGCTCCCTCGCCCGCGGCTCACCTCCTGCTGTGTGGCCTGGTTCCTAATGAGCCGTGGACCGGTACCAGTCCGCGGCCCGGGGGTTGGGGACCCCTGTTCCAGGGGACACCGTTGTATTCTGTGATCAGAGACACAATTCTCCTTTGGTCTCTCAATATTTATTTATTTTTCTCATAAGTTCCCTTTATTTCAGATAATGCTCTAGCACAGATACAGCTTGCCATCCTGCACAAACTGTGAGATGGAAAAGAAAGAGAACCATCCTTGGTTACTGTAGCAGCTCCATGCTAAGTACATGTGTCAGCTCTGTTCTCAAATAGTGCATCATCAGTGATTCCACAGAGCTAGGTGTGTTGGGGCAGGAATATGCCCAGATGTCAAGGAGACCCCAAGAAGGGCCACTCTGGATGAAGGCTGAAAAGATAGGGTGCCAGGGTGGGAGTCTTCAAAGGGAGTGAGAGGAAAACGTGAGTTTGAAGGATGGAATTTGAAGAATGGGTTTGAAGGGGTCTTGAAGGGATTTCAAAGATGGTACAAAGATTTTTCAGGAAGAGAGAGGAGTGCAGGATAAAAAAAGGGTAGGTGAAAATGTGGAATGGTGTGACAGATATACTGAAGTGCACACAAGTGGACATGGTGGGTGGATTAGGGTCTGAAGGGGATTTAGACCAGAGAAAGGGAGTAGAGCAGGGTGGCTGTGACACGAGGCAGGGGCTTAGCCTGTAGTACCCAGTGAGCCACAGGCAGCCTTTAAGGAGGAAAATGGATGCATTCGATTTGTTTTTTGGACTTCTTCAACAGAGCTGCCAGAGGGTCTGAACCTTTCAGTTAGGGTGCCCAGGTGGTGACAAGCCATGGTGGTGATTGAATTCAAGTAGGACCAGAGCTGGCTTGACAGGCTTTGGGAGGTGAGGGCCTGAGGTTTCAGATGCAGGGGATGCACTTTCAGGAATTCAGACTTGCATAAGAAAACAAAGGGGTTTTTATTGACTCTTGTCATTCAAACCTGAAGAAGTCCTCTGTCTGTAAACTCAGCTGGAAGCAGGGACTCAAGCTGCCTCACAGGAGGTGTTCTGTCTCCCTCTCTCCGGATATCTGCATTTCTTTTGGCCTCTTTGCTTCTGAGTCAACAAAATCCATCTCAGAAAGTTCTCACAGTCCATGATGGCCACCACCGTGCCTCCAGCTTCACCACCTCCATGCCCACATCCATCACCTCCAGGACCACCTCCATCACCTCCAGCATCACTTCCATCACCTCCAGGACCACCTCCATCACCTCCGGCATCACTTCCATCACCTCCAGGACCACTTCCATCACCTCCACGTCCACTTCCATCACCTCCAGGACCACCTCCATCACCTCCAGGACCACTTCCATCACCTCCATCACCTCCAGGACCACTTCTATCACCTCCAGGACCACCTCCATCACCTCCAGCATCACTTCCATCACGTCCACCACTGCCTCCCCTCCACAGCTTCCTCCATCTCCAGCTCTACCTCTCTCACCACCTCCACCACCATCACCTTCATTTCCATCACCTTCACCTTTATCAGCTTCCCCTCCATCACCATCAAAACCTCCACTACCAACTCTCCCTTCACCTCCACCACCTCTACCTCTTCCCCAAATCTGTAATGCATTCCAACTAGGTGCCAAGCACTGTTCCAGCTTCTGCAGGTCTAGCAAAGAACAAAGGAGGCAAAAATATCTGCCCACACAGAACTTACATAGTAAGGGATTCTAATACATTTTCTTGTAATTCCATCAAGGGAGTCACATGGATTCAAGTGGATGCAAGCAAGTATTTTAAAGGGTGATGGGTGTGTTGCTTGGGAGTCAAGGCGGGCATGACTATCTGGTTTACATTATCCTTTATCTTTATTGATTCCTCACTTTCTCTGCTTCCCTATCTCTGGTCCTATTTCCCCACATCTGTCATTGCTTGGGGAGTATTCATTGGCACAAACAGCTGACAGCTGAGCCTGCAGCCTCTATCTGCACAGTTCTTTGTCCAGCAGAACAGGAGGAAACTACACCTGACAGGACTCCTTCCAGAGGGTTCAGCATCTATTCCACCCTAGTATCCTCCCCAGACCAGAGGACCAAATATCCCTGCTGCCTCATGAACGTTCTATCTAAAGATGCCATCAGGTCTCTCCATTTCTCCCCCGAAACCCTGGACCACAATGACTTTTCTCTTGGTTCTGAACAGAAGAGGATTTCTGTAGGAAGAGAAACCAGTGACCTTATTAACTTGAAAAGAGAGAGAGAGTCTCAGGTATTGCCAGATTTATTACATAAGTGAGCAAGCCATAAAATCTAACGGTTTACATTCATTTTGTTTGATCTAGTAGCAGAGGAGAAAAATTGATATAAAATTTTCATAAAACTAGATTTTTGTCTTATAATTAACTGGTGTCCTTCGCTCATGGTGGTAACTGGATACCCAATCTACTAATGTAGTTTCATGGAAAAAAGTGACTTCGTAAGAATATATGGATTAGGACCGGGAAGGTGTTTTAGGGAGCATCGGATCCAGGCCCCTTATTTTATAGAAGAGTAAACTGAGGTATAGGGAACATGGTCCCATGATGGAAATGGTGATCACAAGATGGCAGAGCTTGGGAAGAAGTTGACTCCTAGTCTAGTGTTCTTTTATTAATACAATGAGGTGTCTGAGCAGGATTGGCGAAACGTGATCTTAGGAATCCATTCTGGGGTCCCCGGACAACAAGCTGGCTGAAAACAGCCGCTCGCGGTCACCCAGCCAGTCATGGATCTTCCCTCCAGCAGGGAGACTGTGATATCCTTCCGCCCAAGTTTTCCATGTGTGCACAGCAAGTGTTCCCAGACAACTGCAAAGTATGTGTATCTTAGAGCCAGACGACCTGGGGATGAACAGCCCACCTGCCCCTCTCCAACGCCTCTTACACTTGTCATCTCAGAAGAGACCCAAAAAAAGGAGGGGTCTCTCCATTCAAACACAGAACCCCACTGCAGGTCTGACAGCCTTTCTAGAGGATGATTAGACAATCAGGGGATCCTTCTTTCTCTTCTCTTGCTAACCTTGGCTACATAAGCTTTGCCCAGGTATGTGTATTCTTAGCCCACTTTGCCTGACGTTTTGGAATTTGTCCCCAGCTCCGGTGCCTGACAGGTGAAGGTCCAACTGCGACCTACCTGGTAAGACACGCACTTAACCTCTGACCTTTAATTTTCTAACTGCAGACTAGAAATACACCAAGAGAAAAATATGATGAAATCAGCTTGCACTTTACTTATGAGCAAGGCCCTTGAAATGAAAATATTTTATAATTTGGAGTGTTCGGGGTTTGCTCCTTCATATAAGAAGCTCGCTTGGTGAAAAAGTATCACCTCATTCTCTTGCTAATTCTGGGCTTATCGCATATTCAGTGTTCCATAAAGGTTGACTTGAAAGCTTTCATTTAAAACCCACTTCATATGAATTAGTGTACTACTCAAAATGTCAGGCTGCTAATAGGACATACATAGCAACTGGAAATTGAAATAAGTGCATTTTAATAGAGCTCAGAATTAGGATTTCCTCTATCTGTTTGACGTAGTATCACAATTATAATTGAGGGTAAAATTTTCTTCCTGTTGGAATTTAACGACTCTCTATCCAGAATTATCAGTCAACCTGAATTTGTTACACCATTTTTCAGATGTAAAATGGCAAAAAAGAGAGAAACATAAAGCTCTTTAATTATGATACTGATATGTAAGATTGTATCACCTAACACAAAGGGAAGAAATGAAGGGACCTAGGATTATTCAGGTGATAATTCTTCTACCAAATACCAAGTGAAGTCCTACTTAATTATGACATAGCATAATAGTTATTTTTTTATGTTTTTATTTTATTTGTGAAAAGTTTTATTTCACTTTTTTAATTTCTAAAATGTGATCTAGTTCATTATTGACAAGCTACTTTGAGAAGTTTCAATAAATGTAAGTCTCGCTTATAAACTGAATGCAAGGTTTCTGAAAGCTTGGCTCACTTCAATATCAGTTTTTCAAAAAGTTGTGGAAATTTCATAAGAATTCCTTGTTTTTCAATTTAGCCTTATTTGAACACTTGGGTCCAATAGGAGGGTCTCAAACATACAATAAAATAGTACACAAGTCAGAAATGCTATCCAAAAAAATTAGGGAGCATCTCATTCCAGGTGAAGGGGAATCAGATTATTTAGTTTGTACGTACAGTCATGCTCAATTTTTAATATGCAAGTAGAAATTTCTTACAGATTTCCTGGCAGTAAAGGAATAATCAGTGAAAGAGTAATCAATTTATAGGTCCCCACATTGTTTCAGGCTGTTACTATTTCTCTTTATATCCAGAAGAGGGCAGTCAGGTTACATGATAGAGAAGTAATCACCATTACCCCAGAAAGTGAGATTTTCAATAAATTTCAGTGATTGGAATTAAGTTTTCCTTTAATGGTATTAAAGGGCATTTAAAATTACCTGAAGATTTTCCTCTTTTTATTAAAACCTTACTACCTTTGCGAGATGGATACTTTTCACAAAAGGGATGAAATGTTGGTACATATTTATGTGTACATTTCATTCACGCATGCATTTTTTTCTGTTCCTGTTGGCCATCTTCAATGTTTGACTAGCGCATGGGGGAGGGGGCGGATCTTATCCTGTAGACAGTCCTCCTACTTTATAACTTTGTGACATTTTATAGGTAAAAAGAAACCTTGCACAAAGCAAAGACCCTTCATCAGCACTTTGGCTGCAAATCAAGAAAAGAGAGAGAGAGAATTAGAAAATAGAAGAGTCACAGCAATTGAAAAACAGGTATGCCAGAGGAAGTTAAAATCCAAAACATTTCTAGCAACATTTACTTGCTTTGAGGAAAAAAAATTACATGTTTACTGGAGCTTTGAGTTAAACAATGTTACAAGAATGTGACACTTTCCCCCCCCCCCCGAAATATCTTCTATAAGCTTCTAAGTGGAAGTTAAGCAAGAGCTGAACACAAAATATCACAGATATTTCTGCTACCTTTTTCACTTCTTCATTAGCAATAATGCCAAAGACTGATAAGCCGCTAATTTTACCAAAGATAGAAAACTACATATATTTGTGAAGACAGCTTGAATATTTAAGTATATATAATATTTATTTAAAATATAATAGATATAAAATAATATAATATATATTTATAAATATATAAAATAATATATTTATTTAAAAGAAATCCTTAAAATATATGTATATAAAAAACATATAGGGCTTCCCTGGTGGTGCAGTGGTTGAGCATCTGCCTGCCAATGCAGGGGACATGGGTTCGAGCCCTGGTCTGGGAAGATCCCACATGCCGCGGAGCAACTAGGCACGTGAGCCACAATTACTGAGCCTGCGCGTCTGGAGCCTGTGCTCCGCAACAAGAGAGGCCGCGATAGTGAGAGGCCCGCGCACCGCGATGAAGAGTGGCCCCCGCTCGCCGCAACTAGAGAAAGCCCTCGCACAGAAACGAAGACCCAACACAGCCATAGATAAATAAATACAAATAAAAAAAAAAAAGAACCAAAACAAACAGACAAAATATATATATATAAATATATAAAGGATTTATTTTAAAGGGTCAGTCTTAATTAAAACATATAAGAAAGAGTTGGTTTTAGGGAACTAATGTCAATACAGCTATGATAGTTAACTGTAATTCAGAGTACTTATTTTTGTCTGTGTTTTAAATGTTCCCTTTGTACTAATAGTGCTTCTAATGCTATTTTTAGATAATTGTACATGAAACCAATGCTATTATCTGATGTGGATAATGTATGCTTGTATGTGAATCTGTAGGTATGTATATTATACATACATCATGTTGCTATGTTAGTTTCTATCAGCCACCTGTCTCTAAAATAGCTTTCTCAATGGTTATGAAATTCACTAGTCCTGCACATGCTCCTCTGAGGTCTGTGGATTAACTGGGAATCCAGGTGATTTTCTACCTGACCCATGTCCCCACTCCCTCTGCCACCATTCCTGGAGATTCTGCCTTCAGAAAGAGCTGCCTCTGAAAGTGACCTTGCTCAGCAAATGCTGATTGGCTTATGTTGAAATGCCTTTCCCAGAAGAGGTGCTGTACCATGCCAAGTTTTGCTGCTGCAAAGATGGGTATGGAATCAGGGTGGGAAGGAGGGGAGAGAGGAGGATGCAGCTTGCCAAGTCGCTTGGGCTACTTATAAACAAACTTTGGCTTTGTTTCTCAAGCCCTTTCTGGTTGGACACATACTGTGTCCGGGACTCCATTTATGTTCTGTGTAAACCTTGGGGAGAACTGCTTTTATGAGACTGATTTGGTTTAGAAGATGATTTCCATCAGCCTCTTTAAAAAGATACGTACTATTTCAGCACAAAGCTGAAGCCCGTTAGAGCTGCGCTAGGGATTAAGAAGGCATGTATTTTAATGCCTTATGAATAGGAGTAGCTGATAAAAGAGGCTCTTGTTACCCCTGCTACATTTAAATGTGAAAAGCAGCTGCTTCTAGTGGGGAGGGGGTAGGGAAAAGGAGAAGAGATATATTATTTTCATAGGGATTTAATCTTCAGACTACACTGAAACCATAGAATACCACTGGCCATTCACTTTGCTGCTCTCTCATCGCACTGAGATCTGTAAGATTGTGGAGAGGGAAGGCGAGGGACGAGATGGCAGAGAAAGGGATTATGTGTAGTGATGAGGCTGGCATTTTCATCTACATGTATGTTTTGAACCTCAGATCAAACCGCACACGCTATAGAGTATTTTCTCTTTCCCTTATGAGCATTAACCCTTTAAACTTTTAAAATGCAAGCCAATTAAAGAGTCTGATGCAACTAAGCTGTCTTCAGAGCATGGGTTTAGCAAGAGTAAGATGACCACAGAGATCTCATTAGGAATATGGACCGTGTGCGTGTGTGTGTGTGTGTGTGTGTGTGTGTGTGTGTGTGTGTAACATGAAAAAGACTTTCTTCTCACATTTCAGGGACAGCTTATTTCAGGTAGAATCCAAGAGATGTCATGAATGCAGCAGAGAAAGGTTCTTTTGGTGATTTTTATTGCCACAGAAAGCTGATGGTATAAATAAAGCTTAGGAATATTAAACCAGCAGATCTTTGCCAAATGTTGGGAGAAATATGACTCAAGAATGTACATCCTTTGAATGAGTGAAAGAGCAAATGAATCTGGGCATCATTTTCTTCCTCTCCAGGTTATCATTTATAACTTGGTTTTGTTTATTCTGATGTTGGGCTTAGTGAAATTGGTCACTAATTAATTGTTCTGTATGCTTGACCTCTGAGGTTCCTAACAGTATTTTCTGAAAAACCTAAGATTTTGCTCCCAGATATTGTAAATAAATCTTTTTGATAAGAATTAGACCCATTCCCTACATACACTTACTCTTTCCAATTTTTCTCAATGTTACCGCTCTCAGGAAGTTAAAGGATTAAAAACAAGTCTGGTAGTGATAAATCGGTGGTTCTTGCCTAGCTTATAATTAAGCATAATTCACATGTAGAGGACGGTTTAACAGCTCTAGCCCACTTGCTCAGAAACTTGCATCAAAATGAAACCAATGAATTGTTTGAACCCAAAGTACAGCCCCACTGCCCTTGCACATGCTTTGCAGGTGGGCAGGCTGCAGTCTGCTCCTCCACTGACCAAGAGCGAGAGGAAAGAAGAGGCAGGGGAAATTTCCAGCTGCCCTGCCACACATCAAAAAGCCACAAATGGGCAGCAAGATGCTTCCAGCTCCCAAGCACGGCCAGGCCTGCTGCCCAGGGACACACCACACACCTCTTCCACTGCCAGACCAGTGTGGTGCTTTTCATCCGACAGGAGGCATCCCTGGCCTGGGTGGTCCTGCACTCGTGGCTGTGAGTGATGGAGCTCCCGGCAGCCCGGCAGAGCAGCCTGGCTTGCTGCAGAAAACCACTTCGGCCAATTCATCACAGCAAATTCATCACAGTGCCCGACCAGCTCTGGCTCTCGCATGGGGCATGGTGCTAATAACAGGCTTGCACTAGTGTGATGGGGTTCAGTCAATATTTTGATTTCCTGAACAAATGTCCCTCCACATAAAAAATAAAAGCCAAGAGATCAGCCACATCAGGTACCGCCGCAAAGCAGGTGGAAGAGGCAGGCAGAGAGAAAGCTGGAGCCAGCATCACGGGGCCAGCACAAGTCTAGGAAGTGCAACAGCAGCCAACTGTGAGCTCGGGGAAAGTTGCCGCTGCCTCGGGGCTGCCGCTGCCTCTCTCCTGGCTGCAGTGGCTTAGCCCTGCATCTCTGCTTCTGAGACCTCTGGCTGGCTTTCTTCCCTTTTTCCCATCCCCAGCTCCTTCCTTCTTTGCTTTTTTAAAAAACCTGGCTACGGAACATTAGGTTTGATGAAGGGAAAGCGATTTAACATCTTTTAACTCAGAGAGGTTGATTTTCATTTGAGACCAAATGGCTCATTTTTACCTTTTTCGCTCCTGGAAGAGTAAAAAGTGAGAGGTCAGCCTTGTGTCACCATAGCAACCCACACAGCTCAGGCCAGGAGCAGATGAAGGGAGGTGATAATGGCAGGGAAGTTTCTCCCCCTGACTTGGCATTTTCTCCCCATTCAGGGATGCACCTGGATGTATGAAAACAATGATGTCTTTTTAAAAATATGTTTAAAATATTGCTCCTGAGTTGTCTGGCCCAGAGCTCTGACCTTATGCGGATCCATGTAGGGTTTTGTTAGTTTGGGATGGAGACCATCCTAACTAACTCTCATCTGTATCCAAAGGGTCTTGAATTACACCAGCAAGATCATGTGAGCCCCACCCTGGGGGAATCTGTCTTTCTATCAGTGTCCACGCACCGTGTACTAGTAGCCCAAAGCCTTCCTAAAGAGAGAATCTGGCCCTGATGTTGAAGTCTCGTGTCCAGGACCCCAAACTTCAGCACATGACACCTTTTGCAAGCTTGTTTGCAAAGAACTTCTTGATCTTATTCCAATCCGCGGACGTTAAAAAGGAAAGAGGAAAAGAGAAATCAAAATGACAAATGTGCTAGAAAGGCCAGATTAAACCCTGGAGGGGTAGCCTGGGCCAGAGCAGGAAGGACTTTCCATGACCTTGGAGCACAGGACTCAAATATCCAACATATTTCTCCCACGGCTCTTTACCTCATGTGCTCACTGGTAAACGGGGAAATAATGAACATGCCTTGAAGGAAGACCCATGGGTGCCAGGCACTGGGTTAGGTGCCGTATTATCTTATTGCCTCTTATCCTCACAGGGGATCTTATGAGGTTGGCAGTTTGATCTTTGTTTTACAGATTAAAAAAATAAAGCCCAGGAAGTTTAAGTGATGTGCCCAGGGTCACAGACTCTGATGCCTTTTCCATCCATGCCTTAGGTGGACTTTCTCTCCAGACTTGTTAATATCAGCCACATGCATGAATAATAACTTCATGTCCGAAGACAGGACTCTGTGCTTTTCTCTGTAGTTTATTCATTTAGTTGCAATGAAACTATTCACAGCCTGCTAAGTTTTCAGTGCAATTCTAGGTGCTTGAGAAACATAGGGAGATGCCGATACTGTTCTCCTAGATATCAGGGCAGAGTGGCTTGAATTCCAGTGGTGTGAACTTGGACAAGACAGTCAGCGGGTCTGAACTTCAGCCTTCTCTTCTGTGAAATGTTATTAGTGTTTATCTCAAGGGCTGGGTGAGCATTCAAAGAGGGGACTTTTTGTCAGCTGCCTAACATCCATGCAAGTGGATGTTCTGTAAATATCAACTTTTGTCCTTTTTACCTTCCTGGCCTCCACCTCGCCACTGCCATGGTATTCTCCTCTGTGCCTGGGGTCAGACTGGTGGCCTCCCTGCTCTCTGGCAACTGTGCTTTTTTCTAAGCTGCATCTGGCTCCCAGGCAGTCTGGGTGGCCCCGTTAAAGCCCCAGACCTCTCTGCAGGGTTGGGGAGGGATTGTAGGGCAGCAGGGATGGGAGCAAGCAGAGGAGGGCACTTTGCTTTCCATAGACTTTAGGGAAGCCATCCGAAAGGAGGAGATAGTCTGGGACCTTTGCACTCTCCACCTCCCATCAGCCCCGGGTGTCACCTGCAAGTCCAGGGCAGCCCCTCTGCTCACCCACTCTACAGGCTCAGAGGAACTGGTGCAACCTGGAGCTCGTCCACGCTCCCCTGCACAGGGCAAGGTTTGAAGCCAGCTCCAACTTAACTGGGCTTCATAAATCCAAATCAGAGCTGGCCCTGACGAGATTGCACTGGCTAAAAGGCTTAGGCTCCATTAATAAAAAAGGCACGATGGATCGCTAGGGAATCTTTTCACTTGAATATGGTGCAAGCAAATTAAGGAAGCAAAGAGAATGCAAAAAACATCAGCTTGATCCCATTCTAAGGCGATGCTAAGGGTGACTGACATCAAGAAAATAATCTATCGCACTGGCACTGAAATCCTCGCTGAGTTTCAGAGCCCACTGGTTAGCCAAATGCCACCTTGATGTTGTAATGTTCAGAGTCAGATTCTCAGTCACAAGCATCACCTGAAAGACTGTTTCCTCTCCCCTCCTTTCTTCCCTTCCCCCTTGACTCCCCTCTGCTTCTTTCCCCCTCTGCCCTCCTACTGCTCACCCCTGACCCCCGCCTCTTTCTCTCTGCCTCTTCTCCCTCATTTAAGGAGATGTGTGTAGTGCCTAAGTGCTGTGAATCACACAGGAAATCAGTCCTCTCGCCGCTTAAAACCTAAGAGGGAAAGTAAAACTGGCACCTAAATATAAGAGCATATGACACATAGCACAGTAAAAGTAAAACTTAAGTATAGAGGTAGTTTGCTTTCGGTTTCAGCTTCATCATCACTTTTTCAACGATATCTTCTTTGATCTCTTACTACACCTTGGCTTCGTAACTCTTTATCACCTTGTGTTGCTGTGTTTTTATTTGGATTATTTGTTTACTGTCTGTTCCTCTTACTAGGATATAAGTCCCCAGAGGGCAGGCATCACGGTAAGATTTCCTCAGGAAGAGATGGAAGCCTGGGTCATGGGCAGAGGGAAAGTCAGCGTTTTAAGGAAGGGAGCAGCCAGTGAAAATACCCAGGAGTAGGAAGAGTGAGGTGTCTGTCTGTCTGGTGAGGACTAACATGAACAAGACTTCCAGCCGGGGCCAGGGAAAGAGATGTGGGCTCAAATCCTGAAGTTCCACGTGTCGGGGCTGCAGAGATCAGGTGGGTGAGGATTTGGACCAGAGGAATAAAGCTATATGTCGATGTTTTTGAAGTTGAAGGAATGTATTGAGTCGATAAATGTTTTAAAACTGAAGGAGAGCTAAAAAAATTTGTCATGGAATATTATTCATCTGCCTAACAAATGCTGGCTGAGTGCCAGCCGTATGCCAGCCATCACTCAAGGTTGGGAAGATATGCCATGAGCAGACAGGCCCAGGCATGAGATGGAGCTTATAATCTGGTGAAGAGAAACAGGCAATAAACACACAAATAAACAAATGGGCAACAAATCAATAAAAAGTATGATCATTTCAGATAATGAATGAGCAAGAGTTGGAAATGGGCAGGGTGACAGGCCGGCACAGAGGGTGGTGGGGCTCATCGGCCATGGGGAGGCAGGTGGATTTTATTCCACAGGGAAAGGGGAGTGGTTGGAGGGTGTTAAACAGAGGAGGGACATGATGCAATTTATCAAAAAGGTCTTACTGTGTGTTAAACAGAGGAGGGACATGATGCAATTTATCAAAAAGGTCTTACTGCTTGCTCTGTGCAGAATGGGCTTTGGAGGGGTCAAGGGGAAAGACAAAGTTGGGAGGCCAGTTGAGGGAAATGATGTGGTCCAAGGCAGAGACAATGGGGGTGGGGATGTAGGCAGACGTGTGGAATGAGGATGAGTTCTAGAGTTAGCAATCACACCACTTGGGCTATAAGGGGAAAAAAGAATCATGGCAGATGCCTCAATTTGGGGCAAGCATTATTGAGTGGATTGTGGTACCAATTCATTAGATTGGCAGACTTGGAAGAAGTATGTTTTTAGTGGGGAGACTCGAAACTTCTGTATGAATGTGTTAAGTCTGGCTATTAAAAACTATACTTACAAAGACTTCATAATATAATATGTAGGAACTATTTTTATTATAATAGGATGTAAAAATGTACAAAACAAAATTATGTATAAAGTATCTCTTCAATAATTTTATGTATTAATAGAAAAAACTAAAGGAAACATTATTAGAGGATATTATTAATGCTCATATTTGTAGATGAGGATTATAGCAAATACTCTCTTCAGTATACTCTCTGTATTCACAATTTTTACATTACAGTATTAAATTTATGAGCCAAAAAAATAGTTTATCATCACAGAAGATAATTTAGCTTCATTATTCTGACTCTTATTTGGTTTAATTTGGCTTTAGACCCTTTTCTAGGAAATGTAGAGACAAAACAAACCTGAAAGGTAAAGGAATAGAGAGTGAATAGTTACATTACAGTATATAATGAATGAGCCACATATCAGAGAGATGCTCTGAAAGGTACTATAGTAGAGACCTGAAGTCAGCATAATGCTCCGGAGAAAACAGGAGATCAGAGGCTAGCAGGGGTATAAGCTCTCAGTTCTCATCATCATCTATAAATGTGCCACTCACTAGGGAAATCTTGAATAAGACAGAATCAGGATCTCCTGGGATGGAACTGCATGACCTCATGCCTATTATAGCCAGGATACGTTGATAGTTGACATAGGGTTCTCCATGCTGAGCTCACAGCCTTCTTAACACTGCTTCAGGCAGCCATTATTAATGGACCCATAAGAGGGCGCTTATCTGTCATTATTGAAGTTGGGGAACCTCTGTTCTTGTTAACAAGCCTTAGCCTTCCATTTGAGATGATAAAGTCACACCATTAAAATATCTTACCTTTCCCATTTCCTGAAGGAGCTAATGTATCCTATTCTATCATCTCTATTCTCAGGGACTTATTTTCTTCTAACACAAAAACTTTGTTTTTCAGATGGAAATGGAAACACTAAAGAACAGTGCTCTGCAAATGATGTAGGGTGATGGTAGAAGAAAGCAAGGGAGGCCAGTTTTGGCTAACTAAAAATAGACTTTGATTTCAGGAAGACTTTTGCAATTATTTTTATTCAAGTAAATCCAGCTGAAGAACTTTTCAAAACTCTATGGGACACAGCAGAGTAGAGTTGAGGGAGCTGGAAGAACAGAGTTGAAAACTGGTTCCATTCTAATGCTCCTTGAAGAAACTTGGAAGATGAGTTTTGTTGAGCTACAGCATATGTGAAATAAGCTTGGGGCTGCCACTACCTAGGTAATCTATCTTACAGTGTTAATAGAGAATCAAATAAAACAGGTTGTAATAAAGGACTTTGTAAACCCTATGAAATACACAAATATAAATGTGCCATGTGGTCAGAGCTTTAGACAGCAATAGCTATTATTGGAAATCTCTATAATGGTGATAAAGAATGGTGGGCTGTCACAGAATAAACCTACTGATAAGTTGTTTCTTCTTTCTTCTCAAACTCCTGATTCTTTCTTACTTTAATTTCTAATTTAAATTGCGGAATCATTGTTGTGGGATAGTACTAATTTTTATACCTCATTAAAGCATTTTGTAAGCTGATGAATAAGAGATGTTTAACCCCAAATCTAGGTCAGGAAAACCAATGATCTTCAAGTGTTACCTTCTCCTTTAAGCTCTTCCTAATTGATCTAAAAAATGTTATTTCTTCCTTTTTTGAATTTCTATAGCAAATTGTTTGTAGCTGTACTTACTATGTTCTTATTTTACCTTTTTCCACGCTTCCTTCCCACTCGATCCTTGGTTCTTTGAAGAGAGATACCCAGTCTATCTCATTTTTTTATATCTTTACTGTCAGACATATAATGGAAACTAAATATAAAATTATTCAATTGAATTCATTTTTAAAACAGTTGTCAGGAACCTACTATCTGCTCAGTTCTGTGTAAGTAGAGTTGAAATAGTGTCTCTGAGACTACCCACAGATGTTTTCGGAAATAGAGCATTTATAAGAAGGAGTGTGAGAGATTCCTAAATTCCTATGTAATTTAGGTTTCGATTTCTCAAAAATAAAATATCAAAGGCTGTGGGTCAATCACCCCTCCGTTTTAAGAAAAGGAAAACACCCAGTGCAAACCTGCTCAAAGGGGAACTTGTTACCTTGTATCTCCACTAAGCCCATCTTGATAGTTCCAGGTTTGGAATGGCTTTTCAGGAAATATTAGGGTTTGACCTGACCCTCTCTGCACTTCTGGGCACTTTGGGGACATTGGTTTGGGGCCAGTCTTCCTTTCAGAGTTTGGCCTTTCTGGGTCTTCCTCAGAGCCTCAATATCCTGGTGTCCATGGTTTGGGTGGCTGCCTTGGAGCCAGGAGACAACAGTAAGAGAAACAGCAACTAACCTAGAATTGCTTATTATCAGACTGATGAAGGAACTCTCAAGCTAGTCATCTTTCCCACATTTTCTCCCCTGGTTTCCAGATCGTGCTAAGGAGCTGGCTGACCTTTCATAGCATAGTTCCATTATGCTTCCCATCTCCCTTCCTTCTCCCAATTCCCAGGAGATTTAGGAGCTATGCCTCTGTCCCCACAGCGTCTGGTGCTGCCTCTACCATCACTGCCCCCCCCCCCACCATGAAATGGCAATGGTCTGTCTTAGTCCTGAGCTTTGGACATCAGGGAAGAAGTCTTATTCTTATGTTTCTTCCTTTTCTTCCTAGAGCCTATCACATGCCATGTATACACTAGGTGCTCAATACATGTTTGTTGAAAAAATAAATCCTTGCAACCAAAAGTAATCTCTTCTTCCTCTCACACTGTCATGCTTCATTTTTATGTCTCCTTCTTAAACCTTAGACTTTTAAAACAGATGTTAGACTTTTGTCTGCCAGATATCAGAGTCCTGTCTACCACATCCAAGTGGAGAGAAAGTTGCCTGGGAGTAGATTCCAGGTCTATTTACTTTTTAACATTAAAAACTTAACCTTTTCCTCAACAGATCATTATGAAGCTTTCCCCACACATCAGAAATATAGAGAAGCCTGAGACAGGTGAAGATAAGATAGACACAGCATTCCTGCCCTTATGGACTGTAAAATCTGTTAGAAGAGACTGGGGCTGCAATAGAACATGAAGGTTCTGAGAGTGAGTTGCAGTCAGGAATCTGTGGGAGAACCAAGTCTTGCCTTCATCCATTCAGCATTTCCACAGAGCCTACATTTAACCAATCATTGTGTCAGATGGGTGCTTTCCAAAAGGTTGGCATAGTCTCTGTCTTCATGGTGTGTATAATAGGGAAGAGATAGGTAGCTATGTCCACGTTACTTTATGATATCTAAAATATTTCAGTGCTAAACACATGCATCCATTGTGTTGAAATTCCAAAAAAAAAAAAAGGAATGAAGAAAGATACTTGAGTTTGAGTTTTTAAAGAAACGATGAATTTGCCAAGGAGACTGATGGGCCAAATCATGAATGCTAGTGAGTCTTACTAAAGGGGTTAACACATGATCCTTTGAGCAATGGGGAGACACTGATGGTTTTTAAGAGGGGCAGTGACATGATCAGACTTGTGTTTAAGATAGATGGCTCTGGTGGCAGAGTAAGATGGATGGGGTGAGGGGAGAGAAACTCACATCAGTGACAGCAGTTTGAAGGTGGTTCCAATTGTCTAGGCTTCCAAAATATGTTTGTTGTTAAACAGACAAATATCAGAATACCCACTGTGCATTGAGGCCCCTGAGGGAGGAGCCATGCATGCTGGGTTACCACGTGCTAGGCAGAAGAAGGATGTCTTTGCTCTGGCTGCCCCTTTGTGCCTGGTGTCGCACAGAGGAAGTCCCTGAAGGCTAACAAGCTCCATGCTCAGAGGCACTCTATTAATGGCCCTTTCCAAAGATAAAATGTAATTCAACATTCCAGGATGATTAGATAAATTTGTAAATATAGTCAAAACATGTTTTTCTTTGGTTTCCAGGATGGAATCAGAAAAATAATGCTCAAGGGAAAAAAAAAACTTTCTTTTTTCTGCCTCTTTTTTCTGATTCTGGGCCAATGAACTTAGAATCAAAACACTTAGAGCGAGATTATGCAGCCATTTTCATTCGTAGAGGCCTTGAGCTGTGGAAAAGCACAGGTATATCAGAACAGACTGGCCCCACAGCTTACAACTAGGGCATCCTTGGCTGTTAGAAAAAGAGGGTAATTTTCTCCCACTCTGAGATCTAGAACACATTTCTGAAGAGACTTGACAGGTCAGATATCTTGAGAATTGTTTTACTTTTCAAGACATATGCTGCTATGAGGCTGGTTTTGACCTGTTAGAACCATTCCAGGTTCACCTTGATGCAGACCAGAGCACTCAGAATGATATGACTTGCCCCCTCAGGCTTCTGTAAACCATGATTTCTTGACACTGATGTCGAAAACTCGGCCTCTGTGCACTGGTGCTGAATCAAATCTCAGAGACAGAGTTCTGGGTGAAGTAGAAAAGAATAGCTTTATTGTTTTGCCAGGCAAAGGGGGACACAGTGGGCTTGTGCTCCTCAAAACTGTGTCCCAACACAGGGGGATTTGGTGAGGAGTTTTATAGCAGTGGTTCAAGGGTGGGGCTGCGGATAAGGATCAGGTTGTATGCAGAGCCTGTACTCCTTTAATCTGTCCTCAGGTGGTCTCCTGATGAGCTTCTCTGGTTCTCAAGGTTATCAAACTGTGACCTTCTCTGGAATGAAGAATGCTTCATCAAGTAGTTAACATCTCCCATTTGTTGGGGGTTTAAGTTCTGTAGAAGAGCTCAAAGATACTGTTATGTGTATCCGTTGAGGCAGAACCAGGACCCTGCCTCAAGGCTGCACTATTGTTTCTTGACTGTTCCTCCCTTGTCTCTGAATGCCCGCTCTTCTCTGATCAACAACTGTCTGAACCTGCCCTTTGGAACTCAGGGGAGGTCAAGAAACAGGGGACCCTGAAAGGCTTTCGTGCTGAGGAGCCCCATAGCGTCTTGTTCGGTTTCAATACCAGTAGTCAAAGAGCCATGACTGTGATCTGGACACCTGGAGGCTGATACATTTACTTTAAGACCTAATGCCTCATAAGAAATTGGCAAGATGAAGTGATGTGAAGGATGAAAGCAAAACAGACAAAAAGCAAATGGTGTGCTTCTGACAACAGCTCTGCCAAGTGCTTTTCAGGGTTAATTGATTTTTCACAATCTACAGATATTTTTGCTGCTATAATCTCCTTTTTTACAGTGGAGGATACTGAGGATGAGAAAAATATATGATCTTCCCTGTAGTTTATGAGATGAGCTAGCATTAGAACCCAGATGATCTGATTCTACAACAGTTAGGCTATAACAGTAAGTTACCAACAAATGTTTAGGGAACAGTCATATTGCTTGGATTGTAGTTAGCTGAACTGTATCAGGAGATGAGACTTAGGGATAGAAGAAGGGGAACCAAGGGTACGACTATAAGAGGAACATTTCCTGCTCTTTATTAAGCATAATTATATTGACAAATGGATACAAGGCAAAGGGCCAGAATGACTTCAAAGAGCAGTGCTGTACACAGCCACAGAATCCAGAACATTCTCGTAAGAGCCATAAAATACCATATTAATGATCAGAGTTCTTTCCAGGATTAGTAAAGTGTCCTTTTGGCAAAACTTTTGAAAGTGGTAAAAAATCATTTTGGAATCTGCAGAACCCAGTGAAATTCAGGGAGCAACTTTGACCTTGAGGGTCTCTCACTTAGGCTGAACACTTTAGATTCCATGGTGCAGAAATTCCTTGTATTGCGTTAGAGAAACAAGGTACAACATGTGAAACCTCGGCCTTTATTTTTAGGCTTTAGAACAGGGGTGAGCAGACCTTTTCTGTAAATGGTCAGATAGTGAATATTTTAGGTTTTGCAGGCTACCAAGTCCCTGTCGCACCCACTCAGTTCTGTCTGCTGTTGTAGCATGAAAGCAGCCATAGATACTAAATAAAAGGCTGGCCAAGGCTCTATTCCAGTAATATTTTACACAAACACATGGTCAGCTGGATTTGGCCTGCAGGCAGTCCATAGTTGTTTGCCAAACTCTGCTCTAGACCACATTAAGGTGGGATCAGAAAAGAATGAGTAGCCAATCATTCACTCAACCAATACTTAGTAAGTGCTCCATGTCTAATACATGCCCCAGGGAAGTTCACAGTTTAATGTAGAGAACAGACACATAAGAAACTAAATACAATGAAGTTCAGGATGCTTCAGGAATGCAAAGGAGTGGGCTGATACATCCTTCTGGGGGAGCTGGAGAAGGTTTCATGGAGGGAGTAACATTTTATCCAGAGCAACCCTTCTCCTTTCCTCACCCTGGGAAGACATTGCTAACCTATTTCTGCACTATTGTCACCAATCCCAGACACAACATCATTACCCCACTGAGCAAAGAAGCTCAGGAATCAACACTACTGAACAACATTGCATTTACCGTATAAAATGTAACCTATTTCCACACCTTCCTTAAAGGATGAATAGAAGCTCCCCCCAATCCCCGCAAAGAAGCAAGGCATTAGATAAGACAGGGAGACAGGGACATTGTGGGGAGAAATACAAGGCAAGGACAGGCACAATGTTCAAAAGAACAGCAAAGTTTGATTGCAAAAGGAGCAAGGAATTCAGAGCAGAGAAGGGGCTGGAGGTAAAGATGGACTTGGGGGTTGCAGTCAGGTCATGAGGAATCTCAAAGTCACACTCAGGCTTCTGACTTATTTCATCAATGTAATGTTGTGATCCTACTTATATTTTAGAATATCCTTTCTAATAGTGATGTGAACGCTAGATTGAAAGGGAAAGTTGAGGGGGGTGGGCAGTGGGAAGCAAGGAGAGATCATTTAAAGGCTGTTGGAAAAAATCCATGAGAAATAATGAGTTTCTATCCTAAGACCTTGGTGGTAGGGATGAAACACATGCAGAGACAATAGATTTAATACTCATTAAAAGTGCAAAATTTGCAGTTCTTGGTTATCAAATTGGATGTGGAATTAAGAGGAAAGGAAGAGACCAGGATAACATTCCAACCTTAGATCTGTCCTGCAAAGAAAGACTAGAGACACGTAAGAAAGAAATGTAATCAAGCCAACATGCCTAATGTCCTGATTTGAATAAAAGCTTGAAAATCTGTACAAAGTAGGGAATTTTGGAAAGAGGGGAACATCAGTCTTAGAAGTTGGGGAAAACCTCAGCTGATTTTAATTTTTAATTCCCACTGCTTTATACCACAGCCATAGAATTGAATCCGACGTTGCATGCCTCCAGTTAGCTCATTAGCAATGACAGATCTGATCTTTACAAGAAAAATTGGGAAATTTCACCACAGATGGGAGTGCCTTGATTGCTTGGTGAGGCTGTGACTGCACAGTCAGCAACAGGTGCTGTTGCTTTTGTAGAACTCTGTGCTTCCAAAGACAAGCTGAGACTCCGAAATGGTTGGTGAATAACAATTTACACTGATTGCAAAGCCCTGATCTTGTTTTTCTCAAATTTCCCTCTTATATTGAGCAAGTGGAGGTACCATTTCTTATTCAATCTATTTTAAACATGCACTTATGAATTTTTTCTACTCTGAAAGTCCTATCTCCCACCATACCTTTTTACTCTCTTCCCATCTGTTGGGCCTGATAATGTGCAGATCTCACAACAATGAACAAAGAATATTTTCCCAGAGAAACACTGGCAACATAAGATGGTTATCTTTAATAATCTGGAAGTGCCTAATCTTCTGCTTTGGGAAAGAAAAAACCCAATAGAAATCTACACTTTTTTACTTGTGGGAAGTTAATGACAAATTCAGAGAGTGTAAAAAGATGGAGTGACAAGTAATAGCCCATCTTGTATATATGAATGTGTGCATTGAGGGCATTTTAAGCTTTAAAAATGTGAATAGAGGTTGGAGTTACGTGAACCAAGTACATAATATGCTAGGTGGGTTAAAGAGAGATTTCAGGTCTTTCTTAGTTTACAGGGGCAGCTGCTAAACTGAGTAATATCATTCCTCTTCCTTGAAGAATACATGTGAAGTACAATAACCCTCATGAAGGATCATCTCTCTTGGATTTGTAGGGGAAGAAGAATTCATTTGTAATGCACTTTTAATAGTCTATCCAAGATGTGCCTTTCTCACATATAAAACTTCACTCCTATGTTTATTTTTGGCATCATATCCCTTAGAAGGGTTTGATGACCATGTTAACTGAAGCTCTGAAAGTCTATATTGTGCATAAAAGCTTGGCCAAAAATATTTTGAGCTATTTTAAAGTCAGCCTCCAACTAAGATAATTGACAAGCAGTTCCAATATACTTTGTTAAATCTTCCAGAAATGTCTTATCTTTTCTTTAAACTTTGGTTCAGTACTGATGAATAAAGTAGTCTTAGAAAATTTACATAATCTCTCTGTATCGCAATTTCTCACCTATAAATGGAGATGAGATCTTAATATTTACCTTTCAAGATTTTCAGAAGCAGAGAAAATATATTTTAAATGGAACATAGTACCTGGTAGATAGTAAGCAAGCAATAAATAGTAACTATGATCATGTTCATGGTTCTTGTGATTTAAACAATAATGAAATCAATAGTATCTATACACCTCCCCGGGCCTGATAAGTTTCTTAATAGTTTGTTACTATCTTGTGGAAGCACATATGTTTTTGGAGGATACAGAGCTAAATGGACAATGACGACTTTGAATTTTAAAAAAGGAATAATGCTCTTGTTCTTTGCTGCTGACCTTTTTTCCAGTGACCTCTTTACCTCCTCATTTTCCACTTAGACCCATTAGCAGGATGTGCTGCAATATGTTGCTTGTCATCTGTTTCAAAGACACAGTGATAGGATACAGGTAGACCAGATGGATAAACCTAGTGTGACTAATTATTGTGTATTTGCCTTTAATTATTATCATTTATTATCAGAGGAAAGACAATAGAGGTTCTCTGACTTAGAAGAAACTGTTGGCAGCACGGAAGTTTTTCTTGCAACATTATTGAGCACAGCCAAAGTTTTCATTGTCGGTGAAAAGAAAAAAAAAAAAAAAAGAAAAGGGTGCACATATGATATCATACGATACAATAGACAGACAGACAGATAGATAGATAGGTGAAATTTTATTTGCTTTAACATTTAATCTAGTTGCTTTCAATAATATCTGACTTTAATTTTTAAAGATTATTCCAGAGAGTTTTGGATATTGACCCCGCAGTTCTTTTTCTAAGTCTACCACAGAATAGTATGTCAAGTAATTAGACCAACAAATGTGTGATGATGATTGAGATTTGGGAGAGAAATCTGAACCTAGAAAATCATCTCCAGATTTTAAAAGATAGGCATTTCCATAAGAGAGTCTAGTTACTTCCAATTTTATTTTTCTTTCATTATGAACTAGTATTTTTAAGACACTTTTACTTGTATTAGAATTTCAATCATGAGAGAGATGATTTTAAAAGCATGAAAGTTTTTCTTTTGCCCCTAAGGTTAAGAACTTTTTTCATAAAGTAAGCCACTTTATGGGAAACTTCTAGGGGGAAAGTTTGTACTCAAGTAAATTTCTTATTTAGACAAGAATATGTATTATAAAGGAGCCTAAAATCAGCATAAGTGGTTTGACATATTGACATGCCAAAACTCCAGAACAGCTGTGACTCCTCTTGTATGGGATAATGAATTTAAATAAATCTAAAAGAGAAGAAAATGCTCTATAATATCATGGAACTTGCATTTTGTGAAGAGATTATTTTTCTTTTAATTTTATAAAGCAGTCTGTTTTAGAGAAACATCTGTACTGTGGAGTTTTATTTGGTGGAATAAAAACAGAAATAAAAGCAGTGAGTTCTCCTTTAATAATAAATTGTAGTTAAGGTTAATCTTTCAAAAGACCTTTGAGTCTGTATCTTTCCATTTCTAGATTCTAGAATCATATGGCTACAGGTATAAAGATGGGAATTTGGAGGTTTGCAATAGGAAAGAGAAGAACAGTAGATGTTGAAGCTAGAGTAGCTGCTTTTGAAATAAAATAGTAAGAGTGAACCAGAAGCTGAGATGAAGTACAGTACAGACATGGAATAACCCAGTGCAACTGCTGGGTAGGAGGGAGATAATCCTTCATCTAAGGAGGGTGGGTGTGTGTCCCTGGATGCACGAGTACATTTTTTCTTAGCTATGGGAGGTGAACACATTGTTTTGGGGGGGGTGCTTCCCAGTATCATTTTCTATTTCTGAACAACTATTTTATTTCCTCCTCTTCTTCTGTGGAAATAGCCTTCTCTTAACCAAGGGGCATAATTAAAATAAATGGATGCTCTTGTCCTAGATTGTGAATATTGAGTAGAGGAATAAAGAGACAGAAAATAGTCCGGTTCCACTGCATCCTGATCATACTATGTGAGCTTCAAATCTCTGACTGTGGTTCCTGCTTCCTGGCCCGTGAGACTGCCTTGTGTCACGAAAACATATACACTGTCATATAACAGCAGCCACATCTGAGGTATACTTGCCTCTCCAACCTTCTTTAGAATCCCTGATAGTCTTTCAATAAACTCCGTTCCCTTAGGTTAGTTAAAATCAGCTTCACTTCCTTGCAACTAAAGCAACCTTACAAATAACATAGTGCAATTGTGCATAGTTGTTTGTTTTTTATTTTTGAAGTTGCCCATTATGGTTTTCTCATCTCAAACATCCAAGTTATACTGTTCCTCTGGGACCCCAACAGGTTAGGGTCAACAGAGACTTATCAAGTGATTTGGACATCAGATGTGGCTACTATTATAATAAGATGTTTATATAACTTCATGCTTGTCATGATGCAACTTTACTTAAAAATTGTTTTAATTCTAATACTATAAAATGAAGCTTTAATATAATTGATTCTAAACCAGTTTTAGAATATAAAACTAAAAGAAAGACATAAATCAGTGACTATGGCAGAATCGTCTACTGTTCTTTTTCTTCTCCTTCCAGTATTGTAATTCCCCATCTGCTTATATTTAGATGTGTCCATTGACTTGCTTTGACCAGTGAGAGAGATGTGTGTCTTCTTTGTCTAAAAGCATCTAATTGCTAGTGCTTAACTCTCCAACTCTTTCTTCCTCTTGCTATAACAATGGGGGATTCCCAATGATGGAGACTCCGTCAGCTTGAGTCTATGAGTAGGGACTTTGTAGAAGAGAGACCTCACTAATCTAAAGATGGATACGTTAAATGAGTGAGAAATAAATCATGGATTTAAGCCACTGAAATATATTGTGCTTACTGGAGCAAAAATTAGCCTGCCCTGACTAGTACAGTATGGCATGATTGAATGAGTAAAAGATTGGTAGTTAAAAGAATTTAATTTATATTGTATTCCGCAACTAATTAACTAAGTGGCCTTGTGCAAGTCATTTAATCCACTTGAATCATTCATCTACTCTCAAAATTTATAGGTGGTGGGGTGGAGTAGACAGAGAGTCATATTACATGAAAAAAAAAAAAAGATGTACAGTGGCACTAGTGCCTGAAGGCTCTGGGGAGGAGCTTCCTGGGTGAATGGACAGGCTCAGTGCTGTATGCAGAAGCCCAGACGCTGGCTTCCACCATTGAAGTTCCACTTCATTTGTTCTATGTGATGTGAGGTTATGTACAATATTTAATATTTAATTTAAATGTTTCCTTGGTTAATAAGGTTAACAGCTGATCTTTCAGCAGAAACTCTGTAAGCCAGAAGGGAGTGGCAGGGCATATTTAAAGTGATGAAAGGGAAAAACCTACAACCAAGATTACTCTACCCAGCAAGGATCTCTTTCAGATTCGACAGAGAAATTAAAAACTTTCCAGACAAGCAAAGCTAAGAGAATTCAGCACCACCAAACCAGCTTTACAACAAATGCTAAAGGAACTTCTCTAGGCAGGAAACACAAGAGATAGAAAAGACCTACAATAACAAACCCAAAAACAATTAAGAAAATGGTAATGGGAACATACATATAGATAATTACCTTAAATGAGAATGGATTAAGTGCTCCAACCAAAAGACATAGACTGGCTGAATGGATACCAAAACAAGACCCATATATATGCTGTCTACAGGAGACCCACTTCAGACCTAGGGACACATACAGACTGAAAGTGAGGGGATGGAAAAAGATATTCCATGCAAATGGAAATCAAAAGAAAGCTGGAGTAGCAATTCTCATATCAGACAAAATAGACTGTAAAATAAAGACTATTACAAGGGACAAAGAATGACACTACATAATGATCAACGGATCAACACAAGAAGGAGATATAACAACTGTAAATATTTATGCACCCAACATAGGAGCACCTCAATACATAAGGTAAATGCTAACAGCCATAAAATGGGAAATTGACAATAAGACAATAATGGTAGGGGACTTAACACCCCACTTTCACCAATGGACAGATCTTCCAAAATGAAAATAGATGAGGAAACACAAGCTTTAAATGACACATTAAACAAGATGGACTTAATTGGTATTTATAGGACATTCCATCCAAGAACAACAGAATACACTTTATTCTCAAGTGCTCATGGAAAATTCTCTAGGATAGATCATATCTTGGGTCACAAATCAAGCCTTGGTAAATTTAAGAAAATTGAAATCGCATCAAGTGTCTTTTCTGACCACAACGCTATGAAACTAGATATCAATTACAGGAAAAACATCTGTAAAAAATACAAACACATGGAGTCTAAACAATACACTACTAAATAACCAAAAGATCACTGAATAAATCAAAGAATACCTAGAAACAAATAACAATGAAAACACAATGACCCAAAAGCTATGGGATGCAGCAAAAGCTATTCTAAGAGTGACGTTTATAGCAATACAATCTTACCTCAAAAAAAAGAGAAAAATCTGAAATAACTTATCCTCACACCTAAAGCAATTAGAGAAAGAAGAACAAAAAAACCCCGAAGTTAGCAGAAAGAAAGAATTCATAAAGATCAGATCAGAAATAAATGAAAAAGAAATGAAGGAAACGATAGCAAAGATCAATACAACTAAAAGCTGGTTCTTTGAGAAGATAAACAAAATTGATAAACCATTAGCCAGACTCATCAAGAAGAAAAGGGAGAAGACTCAAATCATTAGAATTAGAAATGAAAAAGGAGAAGTAACAAGTGACACTGCAGAAATACAAAGGATCATGAGAGATTACTACAAGCAACTATATGCCAATAAAATGGACAACCTGGAAGAAATGTTCAGATTCGTAGAAAAGCACAACCTACTGAGACTGAACCAGGAAGAAATAGAAAATATAAACAGACCAATCACACACTGAAATTGAAACTATGATTAAAAATCTTCCAGCAAACAAAAGCCCAGGACCAGATGGCTTCACAGGCGAATTCTAACAAATATTTAGAGAAGAGCAAACACCTGTCCTTCTCAAACTCTTCCAAAATATAGCAGAGGGTGGAATACTCCCAATCTCCTTCTACAAGTCCACAATCACCCTGATACCAAAACCAGGCAAACATGTCACAAAGAAAGAAAACTACAGGCCAATATCACTGATGAACATAGATGCAAAAATCCTCAACAAAATACTAGCAAACAGAATCCAAAAGCACAGTAAAATGTTCATACACCATGACCAAATGGGGTTTATCCCAGGAATGCAAGGATTCTTCAATACATGCAAATCAATCAAGGTGATAAACCATATTAACAAATTAAAGTATAAAAAACATACCATCACCTCAATAGATGCAGAAAAAGCTTTTGACAAAATTCAACACCGATTTATGATAAAATCCCTCCAGAAAGTAGGCATAGAAGGAACTTACCTCAACATAATAAAGGCCATATATGAAAAACAAACAGCCAACATTGTTCTCAGTGGGGAAAAACTGAAACCATTTCCACTAAGACCAGGAACAAGACAAGGTTGCCCACTCTCACCACTATTGTTCAACATAGTTTTGGAAGTTTTAGCCACAGCAATCAGTGAGGAAAAACAAATAAAATGAATCTAAATTGGAAAAGAAGAAGTAAAACTGTCACTGTTGGCAGACGACATGATACTATACGCAGAGAGTCCTAAAGATGCTACCAGAAAACTACTAGAGCTGATCAGCGAATTTGGTAAAGTAGCAGGCTACAAAATTAATGTACAGAAATCTCTTGCAAGGCTATACACTAATGATGAAAAATCTGAAAGAGAAATTAAGGAAACACTCCCATTTACCATTGCAACAAAAATAATAAAATGCCTAGGAATAAACCTACCTAAGGAGACAAAAGACCTGTATGCAGAAAACTAAAAGACACTGATGAAAGAAATTAAAGATGATACAAACAGTTGGAGAGATATACCATGTTCCTGGATTAGAAGAATCAACATTGTGAAAATGACTATACTACCCAAAGCAATCTACAGATTCAGTGCAATCCCTATCAAACTACCAATGGCATTTTTCTCAGAAGTAGAACAAAAACTTTCACAATTTGTATGGAAACACAAAAGACCCCGAATAGCCAAAGCAATCATGAGAAAGAAAAATGGAGCTGGAGGAATCAGGCTCCCTGACTTCAGACTACTACAAAGATACAGTAATCAAGACAGTATGGTACTGACACAAAAACAGAAATATAGATCAATGCAACAGGACAGAAAGCCCAGAGATAAACCCACACACATATGGTCACCTTATCTTTGATAAAGGAGGCAAGAATATACAGTGGAATAAAGACAGCCTCTTCAATAAGTGGTGCTGGGAAAACTGGACAGCTACATGTAAAAGAATGAAATTAGAACATTCCCTAACACCATACACAAAAATAAACTCATAATGGATTAAAGACCTAAATGTAAGGCCCTACACTATAAAAGTCTGAGAGGAAAACATAGACAGAACACTCTATGACATAAATCACAGCAAGATCCTTTTTGACCAACCTCCTAGAGAAATGGTAATAAAACCAAAAATAAACAAATGGGACCTAATGAAACTTAAAAGCTTTTGCACAGCAAAGGAAACCATAAACAAGACGAAAAGACAACCCTCAGAATGGGAGAAAATATTTGCAAACCAAGCAAATGACAAAGGATTAATCTCCAAAATATACAAGCAGCTCATGCAGCTCAATATCAAAAAACCCCAAAAAACCCAATCCAAAAATGGGCAGAAGACCTAAATATACATTTCTCCAATGAAGATATGCAGATTGCCAACAAACACATGAAAGGATGCTCAGCATCACTAATCACTAGAGAAATGTAAATCAGCACTACAATGAAGTATCACCTCACACCGGTCAGAATGGCCATCATCAAAAAATCTACAAACATTAAATGCTGGAGAGGGTGTGGAGAAAAGGGACCCCTCTTGCACTGTTGGTGGGAATGTAAATTAATACAGCCACTATGGAGAACAGTATGGAGATTCTTTAAAAATCTAAAATAGAACTACCACACGACCCAGCAATCCCAGTACTGGGCATATATTCTGAGAAAACCATAATTCAAAAAGAGTCATGTACCACAATGTTCATTGCAGCTCTATTTACAATAGCCACGGGATGGAATCAACCTATGTGCCCATCAACAGACGAATGGATAATGAATATGTGGCACATATACACAATGGAATATTACTCAGCCATAAAAAGAAACGAAACTGAGTTATTTGTAGTGAGGTAGATGGACATAGAGTCTGTCATACAGAGTGAAGTAAGTCAGAAAGAGAAAAACAAATACTGTATGCTAACACATATATATGGAATCTAAAAAAAAAAAAAAAAAAAAAGAATCTGAAGAACCAGGGGCAGGACAGGAATAAAGACGCAGACATAGAGAATGGACATGAGGACACAGGGAGGGGGAAGGGTAAGCTGGGACGAAGTGAGAGAGTGGCATGGACATATGTACACTGCGAAATGTAAAATAGAAAGCTAGTGGGAAGCAGCCGCATAGCACAGGGAGATCAGCTCGGTTCTTTGTTTCCACCTAGAGGGGTGGGATAGGGAGGGTGGGAGGGAGACAAAAGAGTGAGGAGATATGGAGATATATGTATATATATATAGCTGATTTACTTTGTTTTACAGCAGAAACTATCACACCATTGTAAAGCAATTATAACGATGTTAAAAACATTTTTTAATTGAAAAAAAAGTTTTCTTTTTAAATAAAGTATTTGAAAACCCCTGAACTTGATAATCTCTAAATTTCCGTTTCATTCTCTAATTCTCCTTCTATTTAATCATTGTTAAAATGGTCAGTTATGTCACCTTATTCACCTACCATGATCTTTCAAGAAATTTTATCTAAGTGATTACTTTCTTCCAAAGGGAAGTGTGGTAAAGGGTAAAGTAACCTTATGTTAGGCATTGTCAGAGATATTTTCACTCTATTCACTCAACAACCTTACTGA
This sequence comes from Balaenoptera acutorostrata, assembly GCF_949987535.1. Taxonomy (NCBI): domain Eukaryota; kingdom Metazoa; phylum Chordata; class Mammalia; order Artiodactyla; family Balaenopteridae; genus Balaenoptera; species Balaenoptera acutorostrata. Next base: position 47,556,012 of record NC_080066.1, read on the forward strand.
ATGGTAACTTCGTTCATCTAACGATGAAGAAAATAAAGCTCAGAAGAGTGAAATTCCTTCCTCTTGGAGACACAGAACTAGGAATTTAAACCACCCCCTTGTGCCCCCCAGGACTATCCTCCTTTAATTATACTAGACTTTTATACCAAATTTTATGAATCTGATTATTTCTCCAAATAATAGAAAGTTTCTACAAAATTTAAATAAACCTTATGCCTAGAGTTAATTTTCCTTTCGTGTGAAAATCCCTGGCATTTTACTTTATAAACAGATTTTCTTTGAACTTTGATTCTATGGAATTACATGCTTTTCCCCATATCCACTATGCTATGAATGAAATTGTAGAAATCCTGGTTCAAGATTCTATTTTTTCAAATAACAATTGCATGAGCATGATATAGAGCTATATCTAAAGGAATTCATTAGCATGTTGACTCATTTGATAGGCTGAGAACCTCAACTCAGCTTCTATATTCTGATGCTTACTTTTCTATGATTAGATAAACATCTGCCCTCCTGGGAAAGAGAAAATTTTAAACCACTTTCTTAATAGTCTATTCATAACAATCACTAGAAGAAAACAGATAAAGTCTGTGTCATTCTTAAATCCACATCTATAGAAGGTAAAAAAGAGATCGGTGAGGGGGATTCAATGAAAGACAGTGGCATCACAAAAGGAACGGTGAACAGATGGTGCTGAGATATAAGAACACAACCTTTCAGAATAGGCTGGAGAAATGGAAGACAATATACTACTGAAAACTCAGTACTTTAAGAGCAGTTATTCATTTATACAACAGATATTGATTGAGGACCTGCTATGTACCAGGCACTGTTTCAGACCCAACACCAAACAGACTTTTTCTCCTCTGTATCTACGGAGCCTTCAGTAGATCTAAAACAGAAATGGCTTTGGGTGAATATAATCTGACAATGTAGGTTCATCATCTATAACAAATGTACCACTCTAGTAGAGGTGTTGATAATGGGGAGGCTATGCGTGTGGATGGAGCATGGGGTGTATAGAAAACCCTATACTTTTTTCTCAATTTTGCTGTGATCATCAAACTGCTCAAAAAATAAAGTCTTAAATTTAAAAAAATGGATAAGGAATTCAAAAGCCATCAATATTTCTGAAAGCCACTCCCACCAAATTAATCTGCAGGGCTTTAAATCTTCAGACAGCTGGAAGAAACCCCTAGAGACCTCTTATTCCCAAAGGTAGCCTTGTACAAGATCACTGGTCACTGGGTACCCTTAATGATGCTGAAGTCGTTTGCTTACTCCCTGATTTATTCATTCATTCAACAAATATTTTTTGAATATCTGCTATGTGTTAACATCTGACGTCCAGAAGTTCAATCCCAACTAGATATAATCTTGCATTCATTAGCCATATATTTGAGTCAATTATATATTTGAGGGTCAATTATAAGCCAGTTAAATAAAGTATTTTAAACTTTTGGTCAATGCTAGACTGTTATAAATTTCAGAGGTCTAGTACTTGACTTTATATATGGCAGATGTTCATGAAATGAAGGAATGAGGCTTGACATAATTCCTCACCATATTAGGCTATTCATATACAGATTGATTAATAAATGCACTTAGTTATTCACCAAAGAATTACTGGATTTTTACTATGTGATGAACACTTATGTTAGGAATTGGATCCACAAAGATGAATACGACTTTGCTCATGCCCATAAAGTCACTCACAGTCTGATGGAAGAGACATAAAAAAATTCCTAAATTAATATGAGAAGCTTTTCAGGAATTCTAAGCACAAAATGCTTCAGAAGTAAAGAGGGAAAGAAACTAACTTTTTGGGAAACTAGGAAAGAATCACAGAGGCGTTGACTTCGCAGTTGGACTTCATACATATTGAAGCCCAGAGTTCTAGTTCAGTTTTTCTATTTCTGAGATTCACAAATGACAGGTCAAGAAAGAAGAAGAAAAATGAACTGGTTTCTTTGCAGGATTCCCAAGCCAGGATGACTAGGAGTGAGGCTGCTTCCTGCAATGCTGGGAATGAACACCTTAGTCCTCCTTTACTTCTCATCAGAAACTCATTGTTTCCTGTTGAAAACATGTGACTCCCTCATCATCTTTGATAATGATAAAAGGTCATAGGCACACTGACAAAATGATAAAGACAAAAGGATAATCTCAGTCTCAGGTATTTTTTAGTCCTGAAATGGACTCTAACCCCATGAATTCCCGGAACATGGAGACTGAGGTGCAATAATACAAAAATAGAAGTGACCTATGTAACTCCATGGCTGACAGATGGTAGACCAGAAAGATAATGCTAAATGTCCACTCTCACGCTGCTCCAGTCATAGTAATGGTGTACAATTTACTATATCTTCCCTGGCTAAGCGTGTCTTTCTTTGATGTTAGGCATTTGGGTTCTCTATCATTTCAGGAAGAAACTTACACACTGAAAAATTCTTCCTAAAAAAAAAAAAAAAAAGTTTGTTATAGAGAGCTGCTGTTCTTCAGGCTCAAATATAAGCATGATCCAATCCATCATACCCATTCCCTTATCCCCCTACATATCCCATGAGGCTTCTTTATCTTATACTCTCCAGAATCATCCTTTTTAGCTAGAGGAACACACTCCTAAAGAACCCACTGCTAAAGAACCACGGAAGTTCTTTACATGATGGGAAGATACTTTGTAAGTCTTGACATCCATGAAACTGTATCTCCTTTGGACAGTTGAAGCTGGTGGTTTAGAAGCAGAGGAGCCACACAGAGCAAGCAAAGTCAAATTTCCTTGTAAACTGCACCTGTATCCAGCATCAGACAGCATGGATTTCTGCCTTTTAAAATCCTTAAAAGGCAGCACTTAATTCCCTCCTCTGTGATTCCTGTCAAAGAGAAAGCCCTTGACTTCAGAATTAAATCCCAGAATAGCAATCAATTTATTTATGAGATACCTAAAAGGCATGAAATCAAGGGTATCTAACATGCAGCCTCCATCAACTTTTACATTTTAGTTGTGCTTTCTATAGCAAAGATAAAATCTCATCATAAACCTCTAGACATAGGTCAGATGATGGGGGGTTCCAAGTATGTCTCTATCTAATGGAGAATCTTTTTCCCTGTAAAAGAAAAACTTTTGGGGGATGATAGAGAAGATGGCGGAAGAGTAAGACGCGGAGATCACATTCCTTCCCACAGATACAGTAGAAATACACCTACACGTGGAACTGCTCCTACAGGACACCCACTGAACGCTGGCAGAAAATGTCCGACCTCCAAAAAGGCAAGAAACTCCCCCCGTACTTGGGTAGGGCAAAAGAAAAAAGAAATAACAGAAACAAAAGAATAGGGACGGCACCTGCACCAGTGGGAGGGAGCCGTGAAGGAGGAAAGGTTTCCACGCACTAGGAGCCCCTTCGCGGGCGGAGACTGCGGGGGGCGGAGGGGGGAAGCTTCAGAGCCACGGAGGAGAGCGCAGCCACAGGGGTGCGGAGGGCAAAGCGGAGAGGTTCCCGCACAGAGGCTCGGCGCCGAGCAGCACTCACCAGCCCGAGAGGCTTGTCTGCTTAGCCGCCGGGGCGGGCGGGGCTGGGAGCTGAGGCTCGGGCTTCGGTCGGATCGCAGGGAGAGGACTGGGGCTGGCAGCGTGAACACAGCCTGAAGGGGTTAGCGCACCACAGCTAGCCGGGAGGGAGTCCGGGGAAAAAGTCTGCAGCTGCCGAAGAGGCAAGAGACTTTTTCTTGCCTCTGTGTTTCGCGGCGGGCAAGGAGAGGGGATTCAGAGCGCCACCTAAACGAACTCCAGAGAAGGGCGCGAGCCGCGGCTATCAGCGCGGATCCCACAGCAACAGGGGGGCAGAGGGAAAATCGGAGAGACTCCCGCACAGAGGCTCGGCGCCGAGCGGCGCTCACCAGCCCGAGAGGCTTGTCTGCTCCCCCGCCGGGGCGGGCGGGGCTGGGAGCTGAGGCTCGGGCTGCGGTCGGATCGCAGGGAGAGGACTGGGGCTGGCGGCGTGAACACAGCCTGAAGGGGTTGGCGCACCACAGCTAGCCGGGAGGGAGACCGGGAAAAGGTCTGCAGCTGCCGAAGAGGCAAGAGACTTTTTCTTGCCTCTTTGTTTCGCTGCGCGCAAGGAGAGGGGATTCAGAGCGCCGCCTAAACGAACTCCAGAGAAGGGCGCAAGCCACGGCGATCAGCACGGACCCCAAAGACGGGCGTGAGACGCTGGGGCTGCTGCTGCCGCCTCCAAAAAGCCTGTGTGCGAGCACAGGTCACTCTCCACACCGCCCCTCCCGGGAGCCTGTGCAGCCCGCCACTGCCAGGGTCCCGGGATCCGGGGACAACATCCCCGGGAGAACGCACTGCGCGCCTCGAGCTGGTGCAACGTCACGCCGGCCTCGGCCGCCGCAGGCTCACCCCGCCCCCTCTGTACCCCTCCCTCCCCGCGGCCTGGGTGAGCCAGAGCCCCCGAAGCAGCTGCTCCTTTAACCCCGTCCTGTCTGGGCGGGGAACAGACGCCCTCAGGCGACCTACACGCAGAGGAGGGTCCAAATCCAAAGCTGAACCCCAGGAGCTGTGCGAACAGGGAAGAGAAGGGGAAATCTCTCCCAGCAGCCTCAGAAGCAGCGGATTAAAACTCCACAAACAACCTGATGTGCCTGCAACTGTTGAATACCTGAATAGACAACGAATCAGCCCAAATTCAGGAGGTGGACTCTGGGAGCAGGAGATATTAATTTTTCCCCTTTTCCTTTTTTTTGTGAGTGTATATGTATATGCTTCTGGGTGAGATTTTGTCTGTATAGCTTTGCTTTACAATAGCTTTATTTTACTTCACTATATTATAGCCTCTTTCTTTCTTTCTTTCTATTTTTTCTCCCTTTTACTCTGAGCCGTGTGGATGAAAGGCTCTTGGTGCTCCAGCCAGGCATCAGGGCCGTGCCTCTGAGGTGGGAGAGCCAACTACAGAACACTGGTCCACAAGAGACCTCCCAGCTCCACGTAATACCAAACGGCAAAAATCTCCCAGAGATCTCCATCTCAACATCAAGACCCAGCTTCACCCAACGACCAGCAAGCTACAGTGCTGGACACCCTATGCCAAACAACTAGCTAGACAGGAACACAACCCCATCCATTAGCAGAGAGGCTGCCTAAAATCATAATAAGGCCACAGACACACCAAAATACACCACCAGACGTGGACGTGCCCACCAGAAAGACAAGATCTAGCCTCATCCACCAGAACTCAGGCACTAGTTCCCTCCACCAGGAAGCCTACACAACCCACTGAACCAACCTTAGCCACTGGGGACAGATACCAGAAACAACGGGAACTACGAACCTGCAGCCTGTGAAAAGGAGACCCCAAACACAGTAAGATAGGCAAAATGAGACGACAGAAAAACACACAGCAGATGAAGGAGCAGGCTCAAAACACACTGGACTTAACAAATGAAGAGGAAATAGGTAGTCTACCTGAAAAAGAATTCAGAATAATGATAGTAAGGATGATCCAAAATCTTGGAAATAGAATAGACAAAATGCAAGAAACATTTAACAAGGATGTAGAAGAACTAAAGAGGAACCAAGCAATGATGAAAAACACAATAAATGAAATTAAAAATACTCTAGATGGGATCAATAGTAGAATAACTGAGGCAGAAGAAAGGATAAGTGACCTGGAAGATAAAATGGTGGAAATAACTACTACAGAGCAGGATAAAGAAAAAAGAATGAAAAGAACTGAGGACAGTCTCAGGGACCTCTGGGACAACATTAAACGTGCCAACATTCGAATTATAGGGGTACCAGAAGAAGAAGAGAAAAAGAAAGGGACTGAGAAAATTTTTGAAGAGATTATAGTTGAAAACTTCCCTAATATGGGAAAGGAAATAGTTAATCAAGTCCTGGAAGCACAGAGAGTCCCATACAGGATAAACCCAAGGAGGAACACGCCAAGACACATATTAATCAAACTGTCAAAAATTAAATATAAGGAAAACATATTAAAGGCAGCAAGGGAAAAAAAACAAATAACACACAAGGGAATCCCCATAAGGTTAACATCTGATCTCTCAGCAGAAACTCTGCAAGCCAGAAGGGAGTGGCAGGATATACTTAAAGTGATGAAGGAGAAAAACCTACAACCAAGATTACTCTACCCAGCAAGGATCTCATTCAGATTCGATGGAGAAATTAAAACCTTTACAGACAAGCAAAAGCTGAGAGAGTTCAGCACCACCAAACCAGCTTTACAACAAATGCTAAAGGAAATTCTCTAGGCAAGAAACACAAGAGAAGGAAAACACCTACAATAACAAACCCAATACATTTAAGAAAATGGGAATAGGAACATACATATCGATAATTACCTTGAATGTAAATGGATTAAATGCTCCCACCAAAAGACACAGGCTGGCTGAATGGATACAAAAACAAGACCCATACATATGCTGTCTACAAGAGACCCACTTCAGACCTAGGGACACATACAGACTGAAAGTGAGGGGATGGAAAAAGATATTCCATGCAAATGGAAATCAAAAGAAAGCTGGAGTAGCAATTCTCATATCAGACAAAATAGACTTTAAAATAAAGACTATTACAAGAGACAAAGAAGGACACTATATAATGATCAAGGGATCGATCCAAGAGGAAGGTATAACAATTGTAAATATTTATGCACCCAACATAGGAGCACCTCAATACATAAGGCAAATACTAACAGCCATGAAAGGGGAAATTGACAGCAACACAATCATAGTAGGGGACTTTAACACCCCACTTTCACCAATGGACAGATCATCCAAAATGAAAATAAATAAGGAAACACAAGCTTTAAATGATACATTAAACAAGATGGACTTAATTGATATTTATAGGACATTCCACCCAAAAACAACAGAATACACATTTTTCTCAAGTGCTCATGGAACATTCTCCAGGATAGATCATATCTTGGGTCACAAATCAAGCCTTGGTAAATTTAAGAAAATTGAAATCGTATCAAGTATCTTTTCCGACCACAACGCTATGAGACTAGATATCAATTACAGGAAAAGATCTGTAAAAAATACAAACACATGGAGGCTACACAATACATTACTTAATAACGAAGTGATTACTGAAGAAATCAAAGGGGAAATCAAAAAATACCTAGAAACAAATGACAATGGAGACACGACGACCCAAAACCTATGGGACACAGCAAAAGCAGTGCTAAGAGGGAAGTTTATAGCAATACAAGCCTACCTCAAGAAACAGGAAACATCTCGAATAAACAACCTAACCTTGCACCTAAAGCAATTAGAGAAAGAAGAACAAAAAAACCCCAAAGCCAGCAGAAGGAAAGAAATTATAAAGATCAGGTCAGAAATAAATGAAAAAGAAATGAAGGAAACAATAGCAAAAATCAATGAAACTAAAAGCTGGTTCTTTGAGAAGATAAACAAAATTGATAAACCATTAGCCAGACTCATCAAGAGAAAAAGGGAGAAGACTCAGATCAATAGAATTAGAAATGAAAAAGGAGAAGTAACCACTGACACTGCAGAAATACAAAAGATCATGAGAGATTACTACAAGCAACTATATGCCAATAAAATGGACAACCTGGAAGAAATGGACAGATTCTTAGAAATGCACAAACTGCCGAGACTGAACCAGGAAGAAATAGAAAATATGAACAGACCAATCACAAGCACTGAAATTGAAACTGTGATTAAAAACCTTCCAACAAACAAAAGCCCAGGACCAGATGGCTTCACAGGCGAATTCTATCAAACATTTAGAGAAGAGCTAACACCTATCCTTCTCAAACTCTTCCAAAATATTGCAGAGGGAGGAACACTCCCAAACTCATTCTACGAGGCCACCATCACCCTGATACCAAAACCAGACAAAGATGTCACAAAGAAAGAAAACTACAGGCCAATATCACTGATGAACATAGATGCAAAAATCCTCAACAAAATACTAGCAAACAGAATCCAACAGCACATTAAAAGGATCATACACCATGATCAAGTGGGGTTTATCCCAGGAATGCAAGGATTCTTCAATATACGCAAATCAATCAATGTGATACACCATATTAACAAATTGAAGGAGAAAAACCATATGATCATCTCAATAGATGCAGAGAAAGCTTTTGACAAAATTCAACACCCATTTATGATAAAAGCCCTGCAGAAAGTAGGCATAGAGGGAACTTTCCTCAACATAATAAAGGCCATATATGACAAACCCACAGCCAACATTGTCCTCAATGGTGAAAAACTGAAACCATTTCCACTAAGATCAGGAACAAGACAAGGTTGCCCACTCTCACCACTATTATTCAACATAGTTCTGGAAGTCCTAGCCACAGCAATCAGAGAAGACAAAGAAATAAAAGGAATCCAAATCGGAAAAGAAGAAGTAAAGCTGTCACTATTTGCAGATGACATGATACTATACATAGAGAATCCTAAAGATGCTACCAGAAAACTCCTAGAGCTAATCAATGAATTTGGTAAAGTAGCAGGATACAAAATTAATGCACAGAAATCTCTTGCATTTCTATACACTAATGACGAAAAATCTGAAAGTGAAATTAAGAAAACACTCCCATTTACCATTGCAACAAAAAGAATAAAATATCTAGGAATAAACCTACCTAAGGAGACAAAAGACCTGTATGCAGAAAATTATAAGACACTGATGAAAGAAATTAAAGATGATACAAATAGATGGAGAGATATACCATGTTCCTGGATTGGAAGAATCAACATTGTGAAAATGTCTCTACCACCCAAAGCAATCTACAGATTCAATGCAATCCCTATCAAACTACCACTGGCATTTTTCACAGAACTAGAACAAAAAATTTCACAATTTGTGTGGAAACACAAAAGACCCCGAATAGCCAAAGCCATCTTGAGAACGAAAAATGGAGCTGGGGGAATCAGGCTCCCTGACTTCAGACTATATTACAAAGCTTCAGTAATCAAGACAGTTTGGTATTGGCACAAAAACAGAAATATAGATCAATGGAACAGGATAGAAAGCCCAGAGATAAACCCACACACATATGGTCAACTTATCTTTGATAAAGGAGGCAAGCATATACAGTGGAGAAAAGACAGCCTCTTCAATAAGTGGTGCTGGGAAAATTGGACAGGAACATGTAAAAGTATGAAATTAGAACACTCCCTGACACCATGCACAAAAATAAACTCAAAATGGATTAAAGACCTAAGTGTAAGGGCAGACACTATCAAACTCTTAGAGGAAAACATAGGCAGAACACTCTATGACATACATCACAGCAAGATTCTTTTTGACCCAGCTCCCAGAGAAATGGAAATAAGAACACAAATAAACAAATGGGACCTAATGATACTGAAAAGCTTTTGCACAGCAAAGGAAACCATAAACAAGACCAAAAGACAACCCTCAGAATGGGAGAAAATATTTGCAAATGAAGCAACTGACAAAGGATTAATCTCCAAGATTTACAAGCAGCTCATGCAGCTCAATAACAAAAAAACGAACAACCCAATCCAAAAATGGGCAGAAGATATAAATAGACATTTCTCCAAAGAAGATATACAGATGGCCTACAGACACATGAAAGAATGCTCAACATCATTAATCATTAAAGAAATGCAAATCAAAACTACAATGAGATATCATCTCACACCGGTCAGAATGGCCATCATCAAAAAATCTAGAAACAATAAATGCTGGAGAGGGTGTGGAGGAAAGGGAACACTCTTGCACTGTTGGTGGGAATGTAAATTGATACAGCCACTATGGAGAACGGTATGGAGGTTCCTTAAAAAACTACAAATAGAACTACCATACGACCCAGCAATCCCACTACTGGGCATATACCCTGAGAAAACCATAGGTCAAAAAGAGTCATGTACCAAAATGTTCATTGCAGCTCTATTTACAATAGCCAGGACATGGAAGCAACCTAGGTGTCCATCGACAGATGAATGGATAAAGAAGATGTGGCACATATATACAATGGAATATTACTCAGCCATAAAAAGAAATGAAATGGAGGTATTTGTAATGAGGTGGATGGAGTTAGAGTCTGTCATACAGAGTGAAGTAAGTCAGAAAGAGAAAAACAAATACAGTATGCTAACACATATATATGGAATCTAAGGGAAAAAAAAAAAAAAAAGGCCAGGAAGAACCTAGTGGCAAGACGGGAATAAAGACACAGACCTACTAGAGAATGGACTTGAGGATATGGGGAGGGGGTGGGGTGAGATGTGACAGGGTAAGAGAGTGTCATGGACATATATACACTACCAAATGAAAAATAGATAGCTAGTGGGAAGCAGCCGCATAGCACAGGGAGATCAACTCGGTGCTTTGTGACCACCTAGAGGGGTGGGATGGGGAGGGTGGGAGGGAGGGAGATGCAAGAGGGAAGAGAAATGGGAACATATTGTATATGTATAACAGATTCACTTTGTTATAAAGCAGATGCTAACACACTATTGTAAGGCAATTATACTTCAATAAAGATGTTTGAAAAAAAAAAAAAAAAAGAAAAACTTTTAACATAAGTTCAGTGCTGTCTTCTATGGGCACCAACCCTATGGTGGGAACAGGGATTGCTGCCAACTTATTGTGCACATTGATTAGTCCTTCAATTCTTTGAATCGCTTTTGTGGGGATGTTTTTCTCTGCAAACTAGGCTGAGCTAATGATGACGGGTCCAGGCTCTGCAAACAAACAGAACTTATTTCAAAGTTTGTGCCTGCTTTTTTCAAGCTGTGTCACCCATAGCAAACTACTTTACCTCACTATCCCCTAAGTTCACCTGTAAAACACAGATGTAATAATACCTACATCTGGCGAGATGGCAAGATGAAGAGAGAAATAAAATGAAAGCGCCTGGCAGAGTTAAGTGTTCATACATGTTCACTAGTGTTTTTATCTTTACATAACTAAATGAAGAGGGTAGAGTGGGATGACTAACTCATCTTACAGAAGAGAAAATGGAAGGTTGGAGAGACTGAGTCACTTAAGATCAGACTGTCAATGCCAAAGGTGGAACTAAGATTCCGATGTCCTGCTTTTAAGCTGGTGCAAGCCAAATTTTCTGTAACTATTATTGTCTTCAAAGAACCCATTTTAAACACCAATTTTATGTATTTAAAATGTATTCACTTTGTAGCTATATGTAGTATATATATTGGGTATATATAATACCTACAAAGTGACTCTTTTAGGGCCTTACATAACATTTATCATTAAAAAATCTATATTATGGTAGAGTAGGTAAAATTCCGGTTTTTAAATATTTAAAGTTAAAGATTACTCATGGAGAATCAGCTTTTATTATGTTAATATCATGACTAAAAATGAGGTACACATTTAGGAACATCAGGAAAATGAAATAACTTACTTCATGACTTATCAAGAGCTTTAAATTTACTTATAAGTTTTTAAATGCAATTTGACAAAAGCATTCATATTCTATTGTAGCTTGGGGATATATATTAATTGGTATATATGAATGTGTCTGTAAGTGTGTATGTATGTGTGTTTGTATATATATGTGTTAATGTGTATGGATATATTATACACACATACACACTTTTCCTTCTTTCCTTTTCCTCCATATGGGTCCTCACTTGAATTTCCCTCGAATTTTCAACAACCATTATACACTCTAAGAGAAAAGACTTTCTCAGTTGTTTCTTTAATCACAATAAGCTTATGCTTCTTTCTTGATCCAATTTAGATGGAATTTCTTTTGTCTAAATGGGACTGTCATTTTGCACCATCAGATCCAGACTTTATAAAATCAGCATATAGAATCAAACAAATACACCAACATGAGCTTCATATTTCCAATTAGAAGGGAAAAGTCCTACGATTAATTTTTTTTAATACTAAGAGGGAAAGATGTGTATTGTTTGCTTGTTTACTTTTATCAAAGCTTTTCCTTTGAAGGTGGCTGGAATCTCTCTGAGCATTTTCATCTCAGTGGTAAGTCGGTTTGGAATCTGAGTAGAAGGTTCCTGAAAATATTATTTTTGGAAAACTGACACTAATTGAAAGTCAACCCTAATAATGTAAGGCCATCATCAACGGAGCAGAGTGATAGGAGGGGGCAGAGTTTATAGAGATGAGCCAGAGCATCTGGAATCCTCGTCTGGTCCCTCAATCAGAGACCCAGGACTGAATCCTGGGAAGAGAGTCTGGCATACAGTGTTTCGGCCAATTTTTTTTTAACCTTATTGTTCATCCTATTGCTTATGAATTAAATTCCTTTCTATTAATTCAAGATAAGGCTTTCTTCTCTGTCTTGACATTATAGATTTAAAAAAAAATAATTATTCAACAAAACTGTATTAAGTGTTGTGCCAGGTACAGAAGCTATGACATTGAATCAAGCAGGATTGGGACCAGGCAGTGCCCACTGGGTCCTATGACTATAAACATGAGCATAAACAACTTTAATTTGATGTGATTTGATCCAAATACTATGGCAGTATGGAAGGAAGAAGGAAGCAAAGGTGACTACAATTTCCATCGGAATAATGGTCACATCTTCTAACTACTGTAGCCAGTACCTAGCGCTATGCCTTAATCATAGTAGATGCTCAATAAATAAGGTGGGAGAGAGGATGAGGATGGGAGGCAGGGTGCCTCGAAGAGGATAACTTGGATAACTTGCATTTCTACTGGAACGTGAGGAACAGAAGGGAAGAGTCATTCCGGAGAGAACAACTTGCGCTAAGAAATAGGGACAGCCTGTAAAGTAAGAAGTTCACTACGACCAGAGGGTGGAGTTTTTAATGGATACTAATAGAAGATGAAACTGTAAAAGCTAGAGAATGAAGGCCCTTATGAGCAGCGCTAAGATTCAGAACATTAACTTACAGGAAACAAGAATAACAATCAGCTTGAAGCCTGGATACCAGTGAGATGGCCGTTCCGAGCAGCTTTCTCATCTGCCAGAGCTGATTCTTTTACTTGCTGGGCTGAGTTTCCATTAAACTGAGAAAGGAAAGTTTCATGGGGTTCAAGATTTAAGTGTGTAGAATTTGGATTGGCCTTAGATTTAGGGTCAATGTTGACAATTCAACCAGGCAGGACTGAAGCTAAGAAATAGATTTAAAAAGAGAAGGAGGGGAAAAAAAGAACATGGCAAAAATAAAACTTTTTTTTTAATAGATGCACTTCACTCTGGGTGAATGATAATCAAGTTGTGACCATGTAAAAGCTACTCTTGGTGAGGTCCCCTTGCTCATTTTCTTTCAAGCGATGCACACTCATGTCAATAATACCAGGCTTTCTAAATTGTTATAAGGTAGGGCTGCTTGTTGGGGTAATTTGAAATTGGAGTTTGATTGCAAATATGTAATTTCAAATCACTCTAGTAGCAATTACCCTAGTCATTTATTTTGAAGAAAGGATGCCCTCCCAAGGCACTTGCTTTCCTGAAAGGCTGGATCTGAGATTCCAGATGTAGGAAGTCGAGTTTCTCCCCAGGAGGGGATGGGATGCATATGCCATATGAATAGGAATTATGATGTGGATTCTACTGTTTCTGTATCAACAATATTTTGGTAGCTTACCCTTATGATGTTGGAAAAGAAATGACTTGTGTATGAAATAAAGTAAAATGAAATGATTAACCTGGTGGAAGAAAGGCTTATTTCTCCCCTTAAAGATGCAAAAGCAACACTTCAACATCGTTGATTGTCTCACAGTCTCTCCCAGGTAACGTTTGAGCCTGTGACTTTCCAAGGCAGAGAGAAAGATGCTGTGATAGTTAGTTGCAGTTGACACCTCTTGGCTCAGTTGCCAACTCAAAATTGTCACTTCTTTGGAAACAGCCATGATGAACAGGGGAGAACCCTCATGTTTGTGAGCATACTGGGTAATCACCAGCCAAGCTGTGGGATCCAGCTGTGTGATCTCACTGGAATTTTTCATTGTCCATCTATAGGAGCTACCAAAGGAATACACCTTCAGTAGTTGTGTGGAAAGTGTTTGTTGACTGATTAAAAACAGATTCCACATATCTTGCAAACTTGTTTACATCCACTTCATGACTTTCACTGAAGACTTATTCACATTGTCTGGAAAAAGAAAATTCTTCTCTGTGGTTACCTGACACAGATAACTCAAAATGAGATTTGATAAATCCACCTTTAATAAATCAATAAAGACTTATACATCCATCTTATACATCCACAAGGGCTTGTGCAAGGGAGACAGGGAGGAACCCACCAATGAAATAAGTTTGAGACATCAACTAAAGTGGCAGTAATTGAAGCCTGACCCCTGCTTCAGCCAGGACAGCTTCAGCAGGCTACCTTCTTTTATTTCTCTTCCTGTCTGCAAAGTAGGATGGAGGTGGTTTGATGAAGGAAATTCCCAAACTTGTAGTGGCTAACGCTTTTTTTTCTGGGTAATTCAGGGAGTGCAACCTCTCCTCCCAACCCAAAGAATTAGGACATTTTCCAAGATCATCAGACTTGCAGGGTCCCCTTTGAATCTTTCCAGAGATATTGATTAAATGCATGATTCAGTTTCCTTTGGTTCCTGGCATTTCCTGTAGTGTTGTTTTGGGGGAGTCAAGGAGTTGCAAAATTGAAACCATTTGATTGCTTGATGGATTGGCCCTGGGTCCAGGGTGAGCTGGGTTTTATGTTCAGTTGAGATGCTACGTAGGGGTTAACACCACTTCTGGTGCAACGTGGTAGAAAAAGCACTGGACACAGACCCCAGACCACTGGGTTCTAACTGCAGTTTGACACTAACCTGAGGCAGAGAAAATTTCACCAGCTTTCATTCTCTGCTGTACCTTTTTGCTCTGGTGGTCAGCAGCCTGCCCTCGATGGCAGCTCTCAGATGGGATGCCTTTAGTCAGTGGCCCCAGGCAGTGTGCCACTGCACAGAACTCTGGGAAGCTTGCCTTGTTTTCAGAGTGTTCCCTCTTTATTTTCCTTTCAATTAGTTTTATGTGTCTATTTATTTTCCTCAACAAGTTCATAATTCCATTTCTTTTTTCTGTTTATAGTCCCTCTCTGTTTCCACTCAAACCCTGCCGTGCTACACACTCTGAAAATCTGCTTGCTTTTTAAATCCTTCCACATTGAATTATTTATAGTTTTGATAAAGTCCTGTTTTGTCTGATGTTTATTTTCTTTCATAACAAGGAACCTGGGTGAACTTTTCCAAAAGACCAAAAAAGGATTCTAGTTTTTAAAGATGCTAGGCAACCCCTGGCCAAAATGTACAAAACAAGCCTTGGGTGCCCTTTCTTCTGTGATTTGGGTTTTTTCCCCTCTAGTAAACATTCTTTCATCTAAATGTGTTGCAGGGAGGGGAAAGGAAAATAAATCGCTTCAGCATGGACTCTCTCCAGAACACAATTAGGTGCCTCTCTTCACTAGCCAATCCCTGTGCTTCAATCACTTCTAGACCAATAATGATACTTGGAGTCCATGAGAGGAATCCTGGATTGTGATTGGCAGGTGTGGTCATGTGATAAAGATGTTCAATTATCCTACATTTTTTTACTCTAAATTCTGCATGAAAATAACTCTTCACTTTTTGCCATCCTGATTTTAGTTTACTTCTGTGGCTTTTCCATTGTTACCCCTCTAGCTAATTTTTCACGTCACTCATGTCACTGACGACTTTGAGCCTTTGTAGCTGAATAGGTTTCAGACTCACACCCCCCTTCCCCCTTCCCTATTTCTCCAACATCCTTTCCCTCCTTTACCTTTTCCCATCCCATCCCATGTTTCCTGCATTAAATTAATTAGTTTAGGTGTTGAAGATGTGTCCATAGGGGGATGGAGAGAGAGAGATTTTTAGCCTTTAATGCTAGATAAAAACACACCACGTCCCCACACACTCACATATATCACACATTCACACACACACACACAGAATGTGAAAACAGGATGGATAGCCAGTGCTGTCAGGGTGAGCAAAGATGAGAAAAAAGAACAGAGCAAATACACAAACCAGAGGCTATAAGTTAGCTATACCCATTGAAATAATTTGGAATACTGAATAAGGGAAAAACAAACGGAAGTCTCATATCTTGAATAGTTCTCAGGGTATAATTTTTTTATTGTGTTATGTGAAAAAGAGAAAGTTTTATTTCTTCACCTTCCTATCTATTATTTCCTCCTCTCTTCCTTTTCCTTTTGTGCATTTCTTATTTTATATATATATATATATATATATATATATATATATATATACATATATATATTATATATATATCCCACTCCTCCCCCACTCCTCTTTCCAATCCTTCCTTTAAGGTTTAATTTAACGATAACATTTGCGATTGGGGTCCTGCGCATCTCAAGGGCATTGCGCTTGAAATTGCACACACTCTGCACCATTTATCATAGGCTGACATGTGTCATGTTCCAGACTGCAGCTCCAAGAGGTTACAGCTCACGACTGCTCCTTTGTTGATCAGCTGCCGAGACAACTGAGGCACCTTTCTTCCCTTCTCCTTACATTTTTTTTTCTTATTATTAAAGCTGCCTCATCCCCTTTCTGAAGGCCTAACTCACCCCTTCGCAGAAGAAGAAACACAAAAGAATGCGTATTGTGTTAGATGCTGTGTCCCTCATTTCCTGCGATTTCTGATGGGGGCCACTCGGTGTTTAATAAGATCGGAATGCACCACTATAAACTTTCATCTTTGTCGACAGAGAAACGGAAAAGGTCATTAAAGTCAGCACCAACCTGGCTTTGTTTCCAAGCAGACGGCGTCCTGTGCAGGATGGGAACATTTGGAGCCCTAACTGGACCCCTGCCACACTGACAGAGGCCACCCCATGTCCTCCTTGCAAAGCATGGTCTTTCATAGTGTGTTCCTCAGTTCATGCCATCTTCTAAGCCAGCTGGGATTTGAACTTAACCCTGAAAACTCCTTTTTTTTTGCAAATGAAAGTATTGCAGTAAAAGATATAGGACTATCAGTTACCAGCACCAGGCCTCAGAGGGCCTCACCCACCAAGGGCTCAACATTTAACAGAAACTTGGGCTGAAGCGACTATTTGCAAAAATTTTAAGACTAGGCTAATTGCAATAAATATTTATTAGGGGTTTCCTTCATGGCCAGTTTTGTCTTAAGGTATTTTAAAGCCAGTATTCCTGACTGTATATTTTCTTCTGTGAAGAAGAGTTGGAATTCTGGTTTTAAAAGTACAGACATAGAAAACAAACTTATGGTTATCAAGGGGAAATGTCGGGGGGAGGGATAAATTAGGAATTTAGGATTAACCGATACATATTACTATATATAAAATAGATGAACAGCAAGGTCCTACTGAATAGCACAGGAAACTATACTCAGTATCTTGTAATAAGCTATAATGGAAAAGAATCTGAAGAAGAATATATTCATATATATATATATATATTCAGATATATATATCTGAATCACTTTACTGTACATCTGAAACACTGTAAATCAACTATATTTCAATAAAAAACCTTACTAAAAATAATAAAGAAAATTAAAAAAATTTTAAAAAGTAGATTTCTCATACATTCTCCTCATTCTCCCACCTCCCGCCCACATGTTCACATTTGGCCTCTTCCAGCTTCCCTTTCTTCCTGTGGCAAAACAACCCAGTCACTCTTCTCCCTGCTCCCCACTTCCCCCCAATGAACTCCTTCCCACTGCCGTCCTCCCCTCAGATACCACTTCCTCAGGGCAGCTCACACTGTGCCCCCTCCCATCTCCCCTTGCACCTTGCACAGACACCTTTTCTCTATGGGGCTGACCACAGCTCTATTGCAGTATTTATTTTCATAACTTATTACATGTTACCTCCCAAGACTTTAATCTTCTCTCTGTTTTGCTCATCATTGTTTTCTCAGCTCACAGTAGGCCTTCAAATGATTTGTTGAGTGAATGAATAAAAGACACTGTTAAAACTCTTCCTTAGGGATTCTGGAAGGAGTTGCAGGGTGGCAATTCCATGAGCTCTTTCCTTGACTATGCTTAGCGTCTGTGGCACTGGCTGTCTCCTTCCCCTTCACACTCATCCAGCCACTTTAGGTGAACACTTACCTCTTAGAAGTGAGGCACTCCTATGAACTTGGGACTGGGAGGGTGTATAATATACAGAAACATATATACACACAGTTTGTCATTGGCTGCTGAAATTTACCCACAAAGGAAGTGTGTCAGCTTGGAGTAAAGAGGGCATTTGGTTAGGTAGTGCTTACTAAGACTGACTAGTTGTCAAGTACTGGGCTAATTTTCAGGACTCCAAAGGTGGTAAGAACTACCCCTGGCTACAAAAAGCCCACAGTCTGGCAGGAGCAATAGTGAATCCAGAACAATAAAGGTTATGACCAGAGAGTGATGGGAGAGCAGAGGCCACCCATCTGCTGAGACTTTGAGGAGGTTTCACAGAAAAAGTGAGGCTGAGTCTTTAGGAAGGAAGTGAAGCTCCAGCCAGATGGTTAAGAGTAAAGGGTCTTCCTGGAGGTACTGCCTTGATGAAGGCCAGGGGAGTGTGAATGCAGGGTGACTGTTCTACCCCCTAATTCCATTGACATCTCCTGCAGGACTGAAGAATCATTTGGTCAGCTTTGGGATCCTTCAGGACATCACTATTAAGTGGCCTGGGCTTATCCAACCCATAGCAGCAGATGGTCTCCCCTGGCATCTATCTCAGAATTCTCTAAGGGACCTTCACCACAATAGGCCCCTGAATCCTGAAACCAATTATTAATGACCGGTTCCCTTAAGTAAGCCTTAGGAAGCATATGAATGAGATGACTTGTGTGTCTGTGTGTCTGTGAGAGAGAGAGAGAGAGAGAGAAATAGACCCAATAGTTGGTGAGCTTTACATTATCTTAGAAACAGGAAAAATCCTTGAGTATGTCCCAGAAAAGTTGTGCTGCTACTGAAATTCTAACATTTACCAATTCATTCGAAAAGAACTCTGGCTTTGCAAACTTCCTGTGGTCTACCTGAACAATAATCAACAGCTGAAATCACAGCTCAAGGCCCACTAGAGGAAGAGATGATTTGAGGAGGGTCCTTGTGACGCCAAAACATCTCATTGAAAAATGAATAATTCAATTGTCAACTCGTTGTTTTGTTTCTATGACACCAAACGTCAGGGTCGTTTCCAAATATATCCATGTTTGGCATCACTTAGACAATACCTTGAGATGATTCACTTTTCATCCAGATATCTTAACATCCTGAAAGATATATCCTAATTGTCATTTAATTTGAGGTCAGTATGCTAGTGTATGATGAATGAGAAAGTAGTATATGGGCACACTTGGGAAAGAGGTTAAAGTACAGAATCTGAAACACTGAATGTATAAAAACAATTGAATCTCCTTTTTTTTCTGCCATATATTTCTTTTCATAACTGCAAAGTATAATTATTATTCCTATTGTCCTAAAAGAGTATAATGTCACACACTTATGATTTACCACATCAAACAATGGGGTAATTTTAGAAATTGATAAAAGGCTATGCAATCATTAAGTCAAATATATCACCATTATCAAGGAGGCGGGGATTTTTGGTTATTATTGTTTTCCTGACTTTCATTAAAACCTTAAAAAACCACCTGTAACCAACTCACATTCTTTGCTTATTAAAAGAGGGTCTTTGTTGAGATATGAACTACTGGGTAATAAGAGGGAGGTGACTAAAAGCTAAAAAAGGTTATCTGATTCCTGAAAGGGGAAGGTGGCACCAAACCAAATAAGCAAAACTAAAAAATAGATAAGACATCATAATAAGCTGAAAAGTATTTAGAAGTAGTCAAGTGAAGATGTTGAGAGTATTATACAAAGGAATAATGATATTTGTACAGTAGGTAAAATATAGATTACAATTTATAACAGGATACAGGAAGGAGACAGGAATTGTTTATAGGACCTTGTGACAGTATTTCAACAAATCTCTTTTAAAAGCTTTCTCTTTGCCTTGGCATCGAATCCTGGGCACCTCTGGCAGCGACATCAGATGAAATAAAATGCCCCGACTGGCAAGTGTTACAGTATCGAAGGAACAGAACTTGAAGTGAATTCCAGATTTGGCTACTCTCCTATCTTTTGTCCAGTTCATCTACTGTCAGAAGCATCATTGCCTCTCTGTCGGAGGACACTGATCGGGAAGTAGTTTGCTTGTGGAAAGTTTTCTAATTTATTTTTTAATA
The DNA here is from genome assembly GCF_949987535.1 of Balaenoptera acutorostrata. NCBI lineage: Eukaryota > Metazoa > Chordata > Mammalia > Artiodactyla > Balaenopteridae > Balaenoptera > Balaenoptera acutorostrata. The sequence continues at coordinate 47,576,209 of NC_080066.1, forward strand.
TCAAGTGGTTCATGTGACCTTTAAGTTGACCGTTTCGGTCTCCATCCCGACATGATTATTTTCTTCAAGGTCCTGGTTTCAAGATACATGTCTAAATTAAGATAATAGTTAAAGAACTTTCTCCTTGCTGTATAACTGGACTTCAATTGCAGTTTAATGAATGGCAGCCCTGCTATTTCCTACCTATTTCATAAAGTTGTTGTGAGGATAAAATGGATTAATATATGTAAAGTGCTAAGAACAGTGCTTGGCACATAATAAAGGCTACAAAATGATAGTTGCTATTATTGCCATTATTATTATTATTATAGCAAGTCAGCTGGATGGATAAGTTAGGCTGCTACATATATTCCCACTCTGTTTGGGGATCCAATGTCTTAAGTTTTCCTTGCTTTAGCCTGCTCTTACCCCCATTCTCTCTGTTCCTTTCTTGGTCAAGTCTTATTTCAATCCTTGACTTCTTGTCTCATTTGTGAATTGTAACCATTAACATTTATCACACACTCACTGTGGGCTGGATGTTTTATGTGCATCCTCTCATTTATGATGAGAATCCACCCCCCCCCAAAAAAAACTTATGGGGTAGATACTATTATTCTTTATCTTTTTACAGATGAGGAAATTGAGCTCTATAAAAATTAAGAGGTGTGCACAAAGTTGTACCAGAAGAATGAGTTGACCTGGGGTTTGAGTACAGGCAGTCCAATGTCAGTGCTGAAGTTCTCCCCGAGTCAGTCTTGTTCTAATTTCTGTCCCCAAGATCACAGCTGGACTTGGTGATTGAACTGCGCCCCTGGTGTTCACCCTCTGACTTCCTTGTGGACTCGGGTCTTGCTTATTCCTCACCCCCAATATCCTACATCTTCTGCTTGGGTTTTAGCCCCTTGGACCTGAAACCAGTGCCATCTGGCCTGGCTGGTATCCCAGTATGACCATCCACGGCACCCTCATTTTGTATTCCTTTTATTAAATGGCATATTTCTACAGGGACAAGTAAAATGTTCTATCAAATTCATTTAGAAAAAGAGAGCTTTTCACACTGAGGTAGAAAACAGTAGTAAAATCCACCTCAGAAAATTCACATGTGATTAAGCGGATGGATATAATTTTACAACTCCTTGCATCTCCTTACTAGAATTCCTTTTGCACTCTTAAATGGAAAATGTCAATTAACCCGAATGCTTAGGAAATGGGGCTTTCCAGGTAAGTTGAGATTTTGTTGTTGTTGTTAATTGATGATCAAGCAAAACTAAAATCTTTTGTTTCCATTGCCCTTATTATCCAGTTTTTTTCTCAAAATGGATAAATTCACCTCCCTGCTTCAGCAATCATAGTAAACTGAACTTGCCGCATTCTTGATTTGATGTTTTAGATCCTTACTGTTCCCCAGGGTCAACTTTCTGAATATGAAATCTTGGCATTTATTATGGTAAATATAGACTATGGAAGAGATTAAGAACAGAGAGGGATTTTTCTAATTTTTTTCTATGTGCATAAGTATGTAGTATTTCTTTTTCCATCAGAGGTGACTTTTCTCCTTACAGTAAATCAAAGAATAAAAGGAAAAGTTCATAGATTTTTGTTGGTTATGCTCAGATCAACCATTTCATTATTTAATTTCAATTTACTCTTTCCCTTCTGTCTAGTTAACATGATCCTGCTCAAATATTCTTTTCCCTCTCCAGTTCTTTCGGTTTTCCTCTCTTTCACCCCCAGGCAGAATGACTTTTCCTTCTCTGTGTCCTCACAAACCACATGCAGCATTTATAAACTTGTCTCAAAATCCTGGTCCATCATCCATTTCCCTGCCCTCTCCTTCGCTGTTTGCTCCCTCCTCTGCTCTGACATTTTTGAAACTTTTAATCCTCAAACATCTTCAGTACTTCTGCATGTGGTGCTGATACACTTCACCTTGTTCTTAACAATATGGAAAGGCGTAGTAAGGGTGGGTACCAGGAATGAAGACACCAGGGTCCTGACGGGGACTCTGCCAATCCTTGGTTACATGACCTCAAGCAAGAAGAGAATGTTAGAGCCAAATGCAACTTGAGAGAACTTGAATCCCCTCATTTTATACATTAAACCAAAGCCCAGGTAGGTCACATTTCTCACCCACTGTACCAACAGCACAATTTGAACTCAGAACTTCCTATTTTAGATTGATCATTTTCCCTAACTCATCCATCCCAGGAGTCCCTCCTTATTGAGACATATGTTGACTTTGGACATAAAAACAAGACAATATTATAGTTGTGAAGGTGCTTTGAAACATGTTGAATGCTAAACACATAAGCACCAATACTCAGCAAAGAGTAACCTACTATTAGCCTTTTTGTGGATTCTGCCAGAATAGTGGAGTTATTGTTGTAGTTCTAAAATACAATTTAGCAAACTTTACTGACCCTAAGACAAACCAGAAGGGTGAAGTTTGCTGTTAATAACCTAAAGACTGATCACTTTTCCTTCCTGCAATTACAATATAAGTGAAAGGAAAAAAAATAAAAAAAACAGAGCTGGAGCAAAATAAACATAAAAGCACAAACTGATGAAGAATCTTTCATAAGGTTTATCTGTTTGTTAATTGCTGCAAGGGAAACAGCAGCAGTATTTCAAACAAATATGCCAAAACAAACAAAGCAAACAATAAATTAAGGTGGGCAGCTACCAGATGTAGGTACTCCAGGGAGGTCAAGGGGATGCCCCAGCTGCAGTGAATGCCAGGATGAGAGTATAGAGTCTGGTGCTGAACTGAGTTGTCTAGAAGGAACAAAAGGAGTTAAAATGTGAGCATGAAGCAATGTCTGAAAAGAAGATGGTGAGAATAAATAGAACAAGCCAATTCTGTCCTCATATGCAAGGGATTATGATGACAGCCACAGGAACCATGTGGAAAATGAGAAGTCAGGATGGGAGAAAGGCCGTTCCCTCGGGGAAGACTAAGATGCCCACCACTCCCTCTTCCTGGGTTCAGAGTATGTGACCTTGGAAAAGATGGCTAGATGTAAAATTATAAGGTGGCATGCAAATTCCCAATACTTATTTCCATTAGTTCTTATAAACCTATAAGCTTCAGAAGTCTTCCGTGATATCTAAATGAAGTATCTACAGAAACTGACAATATTTGTTGTTTTTTTACGTTTGCATCCAACTGCTATATGAAGGGCAAAAGGACGGAAATCCACTCCCAGAATCTCTAGGAGAAAAACACTTACATACAAAAAAAGTCTGATGACATTATTGGACACAAACCGGGTTCTTGGTAGGAGTCTTTTGTCATTAGTGAAAAATCAGTTACCTATTAATATTGTCATTTTCTTTGAATACAATCTGCGCAAACAGGCTATAGAGGAAGATCTCCTTAATTTGCTTCCCTGGTTGGTGGCCACCTGAAGGAGGGAAGTAGAGCTGCTGGTCCCAGGAAGTTGAGAGAGGCGATGTCAGGGAGCTCAGTGGGAAGCTGATTTGAGACTAGAGTAATTGCCAAGATGATTAATTATTCCTCTGAGGTGCACACAAGTGTCCCTTTCTCTCCTCTTCACCAGCAGGCTGAATCGAGAAGAAGAGCTAGCCCACACTGGCGGGTCCAGCTGCCCAGGCTTGGCCAGTACCATGGTCCCATTGTCCTCTGCAGGGCAATGGCCAGGGAATGAGTCCTTCTCTCTCTTCTCTGGAGAACTGCCTGAGATGTCACCTTTGCATAGCTCACACGTTCTTTCTTCTAGAGAGTACCATGCATTCCTACATATTTCTTGAGCATTTGTGAGAGTATTTGCACTCCTCACATGGAGTGCCTGCTCTTAGCTCAGGGTGTTACCAGTGTCATTGCCTGTGAACCTCCCAGAAGCCCCATAAGGTTTGTATAATTGTCTGTATTCTACAAATAAAAGGGGCTAAAATCAACAAAGTAAGGAGCCAAGCTCACGCAGCTAGGAAGGGGTTGCACCAGAACCCAAGTCTCCCCAACCCAGAGTGCATTGCCTTTGCAATCTACAAGGGCCCCTCCCCACCTGAACACACAATTCACCACAGAAGTGCCTTATAACGGAGCATACATACATTAAACTCCCCCAGAAAAGCCAATAGAAAATGGACGACATAGAATTACCACAAAGGTATGTTTAGAAATGTTTTTCAGTTTCTTGACTGAAGAAATTAAAGGTCCATGACAACTTTTTGTCAAGTTTTGATTCCATAAACTATAAAGTCCTATTTAAGAAGAGAGATGAATCAAACACGAATCAAGAGATGACAGAGTGTAGCGGTTAAGAGCCCTGTACTTGGCACCATCTTGCCTGGGTTTGTATCTCTCATCTACCAGTTGCTGCACAGATGACACTTAGGAACAGACTTAAACATGCTTTGCTTCAGTTTTCTCAGCTGAGAAATGGGTATGTAAAATAATACTTACCTCATAAAATGGTTTTAAGGATTAAATGGTCCATGGACAATGCTTAGAACTATTCCTGGTGCATGGTAACCACTCAATAAATATCAGCTGTTATTATTGTCATGGTAACAATGTACACCAAACTAATTAGCCTCAGATGAATAACACGAATTATTGGTTGAAAATCAGTGGCAAAAAAGAAACAGGAAAAGCAAGCAGAAAACAAATAAGTAATTTGGCTATCATTCAGGAGAAGAATAATTGGACGTTTGGTCTGGCTATAAGTCAACAATGAGCCAGAAGTCCAATGCAATTATTTTGAAAAAGTAAATGAATGCAATAAGAAACCCCATGAATATAGGCAGAGTATCCTGACATTTTTCTGTCTTCTGCTCTTGTTGATCAGTTCTGAGCCAAATAGTTTCATTTCTGGGCAATGTCCTTGAAGGGGAAAATTAATAACCCCAAACTAGAGTGTGTCCAGAGGAGAAAGAGAAAGAGAGGGAGGGGTCTGGCAACCACTCCATTGAAGGAGTACTTGATGGAAACAAGGAGGTTGAATTTAGAGCCATGAAAAAGGGGAAAATCCTGACTATTCTAGAGAATGTTTTAACTATTCCATTGCCCAACTATGAAAGAGGAAGTTTTGTTAGCTCATGAGCACCCTGTCTCTGAGAGTATTCTTGAAAACTTGAAAAAAAAAAACCATCGTGGATTTTGCTAAGAAGATAGCAAACCACAAACTGGTGGTTGGAAGGCTTCCTACGATGTCTGCTATTTTCTGATTCTGTGACAGAAAGAGATAAGTCTGCATAGCCACGTGCCTCTGGTAAGCAGCTCCACTTTTATGACCTACCATACTAACTGGTACTCCCCATGCCCTCAGATTTCCGTAATGGATGGAGTTGTCCCCACCAGGGAGTATGCTGCTCACTAAGATACCCACAGACTTCTGCTTCTTTCCATTGAGCTGGATGCTTTCCAAGAACCAGGTGTATTTGTCCCCGTTTCTATTTAAACCAGTTGCATCTGTTACTGTAATTGCTTAGTTTCATTAAACATTATGTAAACTGGTGAAATATTAGTGTTAGAAGAAGGCAAGATGTTGTGTCTATGAAAACGAAGTTGAGTGCTTTGGAGAGATTTGATGAAGGCGATTTGCTGAAAAGTAATTGCTGTTAAATTAGGTGTGAGTTAGACAAATGTGTAAGATTGGGAAAGATCATTAAAATTTAGATGGATTCTCTTCTGAGATTGCTCTGCAAGTCTTTAAGTTCTTGCTCCACTTTGTAGCAACTGAAAAATCATGGATGCTTCTTCATGGGTGTAATTTATGCAAAATGACGCCGCAGAACTCTGACAGAGCTGGCCCATAAGCACAGAGGATGCCTTGGCCCTATATCAAAAGGCTGACAAATTAAAGATACATTTTTAGAGGTTTTAAGTTTAAAAGTTTAATATATGATGTTTCTTTTTTATGAGTCTCTGCTGACTGGATTTTTAAATTCAACACTGATGATCTACCAGCCATAAATGCACAGATTAAAGAACTCCTCCTGTTCAGCCAAGTGACAGCCAAGCTACTAAAAAAGCGGATTTGCCATAAGTGTAGGGAGGACTGGCATGACAGAGTGTGACTCCAGAATTCCATGGTGGGTCAAGGCCAGGACAGGCATTTCAGACATGGAGATATAGTGTGGTGAGCACTGCCAAGTAAAAGGAAGGGAGGCAAAGTAGGAAGATTGGTGGTCCTGGGTCCAAGATGTAGGTTTAGGATTCAGTCCATGAGACAAAGAGGAGTAGGGTGAAGCAAGTCAGTGTCAACTATTGGATGTTCTTGCCACCAGATAAGCAGTGGAAGTGCCTCAGATGTAGCCAAGACACAAAAAGCCAACAACCAGTGAGGCAGGAAAAGACAGGACCGGGTCCAAGGACAGCCTACTCATGTATAGATATTAGGCAGAAGGCAAAGCCACCTCCTTGTTTTACACTTAACGAGGCCATGATGCATGGAGGAATGACCTCTAAAACAGAAATTTTGCAGCATCTGAACAAGGAACTGACCAGAAAAACCGTGGAGCACGTGCAATAAAAATGCACAGGTTGCTGACGACCCTGTACGACCTTCCATGCGTGGCCGCTTGACTAGTAAGGGACAATTTAAGGGAAAACAGCTTTTAGAGCACATGTACTGTGGCTTCAGAAGACAAATGCGCAGGACCAGGACCTGATACAACCTGGCACAATCCAGGCCATGCCTCAGCCTTCCCCTCAATGAATGTTCCACCCCTAATCAAAAAGACCCCCACCATTCAAAGGGCTAAAAATAAGATAAAAAGGGGGATCAAAAAACCTGTGGGGCACCCCTCACTCGCGAGGATGCCCGCACTCTTCTCTGAGTGTGTAACTTTCGATTTTGTCTCGATAAACTGCTTCTTTGTTGTCTTTGCTACTCATCCTCAGTGTGTGTGTGTTTCCCTTTGTGTTCCTCATCCAAATTCTTTTTGGATGAGTTGAGCAAGAGTCTGGACTTTCCGTACTGGTCCAAATGGCCTACTGAAACTGTTGGTGTCTCAGAAGTTCCACCAAGCAACTGTCAGCAGGACTAATTCTTTGTTTTGATGTACAAAGAACATTTGATAAAGAGGCAACAGAACTTTATACTGACCAGGGTTCCTGGCCTTCCCCAATAAATAGAATTTGATAAGAGGACAGACAAGAAATTCAGGCAAGGCTTTATTGGGGCCTCTGCTGCAGCAGGTGGGGAGTGAAAACAAGTAACAGCTTCCCTTGCTCCGCTCCCCGAGGGGGGGTGAGCTGGTTCCTTACATGGGGTGAGGGTAGGAGCGTGTCCAGGGTTCAGGCTGGAGGGGTGGCTTAGGTGTTTTGCCCACCGCTTTGGTGGTATTGAGTGCAGGGGGCATGCGCAGTACCGTGTTTTTGCTCCCAGCTCTTCAGAGGTGGCAGTTGGTTATTTCTGGTCTTTTTGTATCTTGTCCATAATTTGCCCCAACTGTGCATGCATGCAATTATTTTTAGTCCCTTATAATTTCTTTGTATTTTGTTGCTTAAGGAAACATTTGTCCAGGTGCAAGCACTGCAGCAAAGGGTCCTAGGTCCCAGCCTGTCTCAAACTGACCTACATGGACCAGCAATGCCATGATCGTAGGCAGATCCAGAGACAAGCTTGGACCTCACTGCCTCTCTCGACGTCCTCATCTATCAAGTGTACATCCTCATTTTCCTTCAGGTAAAGTCCCAGTAAATGACAAAATTGCATATGTAAAATCACTTTGACAGCAATAAGCAAATGGAAGCTTTTACTGTGGTTTGCTAAGAATTTGGTGGTGGAAACAACATTTTGCAATTTGATACAAAAAGAGTTGCCTTCCTGGTATGGAAAATGTGAATGAATTCCAAATATTTTATTTGTTAAATTACTGATATTATGGTGAATTGGTTACTGCTTTTGGAACTAGTTAAACATATATTTAATTCTTCCAAACTAGAGGGCAATTTTTTTCTCTAATGTTTTTTTGCTGGCTCTTTTGATTTAATTAAAAATTTTCTAGTTGCTCACAGGGGTAAATATAATGAGAGATAGACAGCAAAGTGATGGAATGTAAGATAAAGCTGGGATTCCAAACTCAACTTCAACATTATTGGCTGTGAGATCTTGAGCCAGTAAAGGTCCTACTGACATGATACTTGGTTTCTAAAAGAGGCAATAACAAAGCTAACCTCAAAGGTTTTATAAGGATTGAATACGTTGATAATAATGCATGGAATTTGCCTAGTTTAGTACCAGGCTGCAAATAAGTAAGCATTAAAATTAATTTATGTCAGTATTATTCAATTTACAAATAAAATTTTTGTATATTCAATGTTACAAAGCAGGATTTTTCTTCAGAAGTTAAAAGTTTGAGGGAATTAGTCACTTTACAAAATGTATTTTTATTTTCTATAAGGACATCATCATTGGACTCCTTTTAATATAAAGCTCTTCTATAGCACTTCAAATATCATTTGCCATGCAATGGCAAAGAAATAGTAATTATGTACAGTGATGTATAGTGTGACAGTGTGAAGATGGTAGATCTGAAAACCTAGATGGTCTGTGTCATTCCAGCCTTCTGCTGGGTCTTCTAGGACTAGAAAACTGTTAGAAGGCAGGCATGGCTACTCAAAATCTCACGATCCAGGGGGAGGAGTCAGGATGGAAACTGAAAATAGAAACAGCTCACCCTGTAACATAGTCTTGAAGTAATGGTCTCATGGTGTGATGCAGATTCTAAATGATCCATTTAATCATTCACACACAGTTATTTAGCACCTACTATGTGCCAGGCACTGTTCCAGGCACTGGGATTGAAGCAAAGACTGAAGCAATTACACTGTCTGCTCTCAGAATGTTTCCTTGTAATTGTGGAAAGACATACAGCAACATGGTAAATACTTGCATAAAATGAGTGCAGATGGTGATAAGTGCTATGAAGAAAATAAAGTGGGGCATTAAGAGAGTGACATAGGGCTTAGGCAGCAAGAGTTTAGGAACAGCTTCTCCTGGGTGGTGACATATGAGTTGAGTCTAAATGATGAGAAGGAAGGATAAGCTATGCAAGGATTTGGGGGAAGGGTGTTCCAAGCAGGGGGAAAATCAGTGGCAAAGAGCCTGCAGCAGGACAACGTCAGATGTGTCCTAAGGATGGAAGGAAGGCCAGTGAGGCTGGAGCCAAAGAGTGAAGGGGAAGTAACAGGAGTTGAGGTGGGTGAGGCAGCCTGAGCCCAAGTGCTTCTTTAACAGGAGCTCCGGACTTGAGCGCTCAGTGAGACCTGAGTGGAAGAGGTGGGGTCTGAGCTGGTTTGGGGAGAAAATAGAGGATAAGGAAGATCAGCACAGTCAAATGCACAGAAATTGTGAAACTGTGGCCATTTCATGGCAAAATAAGCAAGCTGATTTTTTTAAATTAATTAATTAATTTTTAATTTTCCATTATGGTTTATTATAAGATATTGAATATATATCAATATATTGATATATATTGATATATATAAGGTCCTATGCTATACAATAGGACCTTATTGTTTATCCATTCTATATGTAATAGTTTGCATTTGCTAATCCCAAACTCCCAATCCATCCCTCCCAGGACCCCTTCCCCATAGCAGGCTGATTTGACTGGTCTGAGGGCAGAAAGATATCAGACAGCAATAGATTAGGGGAGAAGCACGGGAACCCTGAACTGTCAGCAACTTGTCCTTCACAGAGCAGGGGATGGAGACTGACTCCAGGTTTCTGAGCAGAGAGGAGTGTGATGAAAAGGATATTCATGAAGGAAGAGCTTGGCAAAGCTAAGCAAGGTGCATTAGAGGGTGGGAGAAAGACTGAGGTCAGCATGGTCAGCTGAGATGAGCCGAAGGCTCAAACTTGAGTGAGTATCTGGACCATCCAAAGGGCTTATTGAAACACAGATTGCTGGGTCTTGGCCTCAGGGTTGCTGATTCAGTAGATTTGGGTGGAGCCTGGGAATCTGCATTTCTAACAAGGGTCCTGGTGATGCTGATACAGCTGTCTGGGCACATATTCTGAGGACCACTACCCAAAACAACCCTGATGGACACAGGATCCAGAGTTAGGAGACCAGATTCAGAGCCTGACATCACGACCAGAGGCTGTGTCAACTTCACTGCCTTGAGATTCTGTGTTCTCATCTGAAAATGGAGATAATAATAACTGTATCCAAAGAGCCCATGATTCTTAACTGCAATGATGTGTTTCAGACACCTAGCAGTGTGTCTGACACAGTAAATGCTTTTTAGTTGAGTTGAATCTGACATGAAGAGGATTTGGACTATTTAATAAATGGCAAGGAACGAATATAGTTAGGAGAAAAGGAAGGCTTTTTATTTATTTTGTTTCATTTGTTTATTAAAGCAAATGGCCTCATTTAGCGTGGTATATGCCAGCTGGAGTGCATCAGAGTATATTTCCAAGTTAATGCTGCATTTAAGTCCTATCTGAAAATTAGGTCATGAAAACATGAAAATTAAGTCATGTTATTCATTAATAAATAACAAAATTCTTTAGTTGTCATCAAGAATAGTTCTCAAATATTATGAATCTATTGGGGAGAAGACCATGCATTGTGTGTTTAAAAGACATTTGAAAGCATTCTGGGTGTTCCGTAATGATGAAATATTTGGATCAGAGCATATATCTCAGGATTCTGAGGAAGGTTACTTGCTCAGTTAATAATTCTACATAAGAAGTTTGGCTTTGTATCTTGTTCCTGTTTCTCTTGACCTTACCTGGAAAAAGAAAGACTTCACCATACTTTTAAAAGTCATTATTTAACAAGCCTTCTCCACGTGCCAGCCTCTTTTCTAAGCACGTTCAAGTGTTAACTCTTTTAATCGTCATGACTTAGGGACCATTATCATCCCGGTGTAACAGATGGGGAAACTGAGGGATTAAACGATGTACCCAAGATTACAAAGCATATAAAAATCAGAGCCAAGGTGTGAACCTATGCTGTCCAGCTCCAAATACGTGCCCGCCCTCCATACCATGTTGCCTTTCCCACTACTCCTGGGGTCTTCAGTGCAGAAACTCATACTGCATAGGTCTCTTTAGATGGGAGTTTAAAAACTCAGAAGCTAGAAGATAGGAGTGTAGAATGGAAATATAAATTAGTGACAGCAGCTCCAAAAATGCAGGAGGATAAAGGCTATCGTGAAATGGAGAAAAACTGACCCATCTACATAGGGAGCTGCTATTCTTCTCCAGATAAATTTCCACTAGAATGGAAGCTCCATTCCTCCTGGGAAGACAGGGACTTTTTGTTTGCAACCATTTCCCCCACTGCTTTATGCCCAGCACCTAAATAGATTATCTGGGAAACAGCATGCACTCAAGATTTGTTGAATAAATAAATGCAGAACGCAAGAATAACCAAGTGTGTATGTGTGTGTGTGTGTGTGTGTGTGTGTGTGTGTGTGTGTATGTATATATATATATATATCCAAGTATAACTAGGTTCTTCATTTTCTTAAAAAAGCTGGGTACCCAAAATTTATATGAAATTTCCAGATTTATATATTAGTCCATTAAAAAGAAAAAGTTCTGTGGAAAATCTTAATATGCTTGTAGGCTGGGTTTGAATAGTGGGAAAGATTTGGCCCTTGGGTGGCTAATTTGAGACCTAATCCTGTACTTAAAAGCCATTAACTCTTTGCAAATGGTAGACACTTGAAATGGTGGTATACTGATTCAAGCATTGTTCTGGAATTCAATTTAACATTTGAGAAAAACTCTGGATACAGTTTTTAAAAATCCATGCAGAGTGCGTGATTGGGTAGAAAAAAAATATTGAAGTTCAGTAGCTGCATTTCCAAGTTATAATTCCAGTTCTTATACAGCTCTGCTTAACTTTAATTTGTTTGGTGTAAAAAAATACTTCCATGCCTTTGATTATATAAAGTAGTTTAGAATATATATTCAAAGAGTACCAATATCCCTTGAGCTGTATCATCCTCTTTAATTTCAAATGCCAGTGGCAAGGGAAGGAAGCCAGTTTCTGCCTGAAACACCAAGTCCTAGAAGCAGAACAAGAACGTTTGTTGCAATTTATCACCCCAATCCAACCAGCAGGAGAGTGCACTGCCTTGACTATTTTTCTAGGTCAAGTATTTTGACAGTGTCCATAGCCTTGAACTTTAGAGTTGCAGAGGAACAAAAGAAAAAATTTCCTAGAAGCTGTGATTTTACTTCATATAAATGTAACATGAATTGACTAATAAACTAAATTTAACATGAAGGGGACAAAAGAACACCTGACTTCAGATGAATCTCTAAGAAAGAAGACAGATAAGATTTTTCTTAGTCATAGTCATAACTTGAGATGAAATATTTGTAAAATAAACAAGAGAGGCAGGGCCTGGTAATGATGGGGAGTCAAGGAGAAGGCGGCCAGAGAAACTTTTCCAGGTGTCTGGAGGTGACTCTTTTTTTGCTGAGCAAAGTCCTTGTTTGACCTGATGATTTCACATCATTGTTGAAGCCTTGGTTCATAGATACAAAACTTCCTCCTTGGGCTTTATTGGTTTTGGCTTCTGATGACTTCTTCTAGCAAAACAGTCTCTAGCGTCCTGGAAGCCCCATCATCATTACTCACTTTGGGAAGAGATTTTTTTTTTAACAAAGTGCAGCACAAAGAAAGAAGCCTGCTCTCAACAACTCCTCCAATGCAGCCCAAGTGAATGCCTCAAGCAATCCAAGAAAATGCACAAAGAAAAATGAATGTCAGGAGCAAGAATTATAGGAAGTATATTAACTTTCATGCGTGATTATTCAAAATCAGCTTATTGCGGCTTGAAATCCAAATGCTTGAGTTCTACTCCAGGCTTCGATAACTATTCCCAGCTGGTTACTTTCCTTCCAGATGTATTGGAACGGTAAAATCAGAACAATAACTGTATTTACATATAGGGTTATAAGTGTTAAATGAGATAATGCTAGACAAGTACTTGAAACAGAATGTTCACTCATTAAAATGTATGTATCATTGTCATTACATTACCGGATGAGGAAATGGATCAACAAATTCATGCAGATTTAAAAAGAAAACACCTTTGAGAATTCAAATCTATCACCGAGGGCCGCCATATTGAACACTGCCCGGCTGAACACTGTAGAACCATCCGTGTTCTTGCTGTACCATCCACATAAACTAGGATTTGAATGGTGCCCTCTGTAATTGTGCATCATGGCAGGCCACCATTCATTCAGATTAAAGACACAGAAAGGGATACTAACGTATTGAACTACCAGAGAGCATTGAAAACTAGTCTATGGCCGAAGTAGGTATTAAGAGGTTTGTGGTGACAAAAGTGATACGGATCTTAATACTGTGTCTAGAAGTGAAAATTGCTTTCCATTTTTAAGATGATCTCTGCTCTGAAGATAAATTGTTTTGATTCCATTCGTAGAGAAGAACATTAAATTTGGGAAAAAGAAGGTAGAGAAGGAATGAGAAGCCAAATATGTTCTACCCTGTAGGGCTGTTGTGAAGACTGGATCCTTGATGCAGAGCTGTGCTCATGATAAACACACTTTAAGTATTAGCTAGTAGAGTTAGTAGTAACATGACTTTTGGCGTAATCCATTAGATGTTTTTTATTTTTTTAACATCTTTATTGGAGTATAATTGCTTTACAATGGTGTGTTAGTTTCTGCTTTATAACAAAGTGAATCAGCTATACGTATACATATATCCCCATATCCCCTCCCTCCTGCATCTCCCTCCCACCCTCCCAATCCCACCCCTCTGGGTGGACACAAAGCACTGAGCTAATCTCCCTGTGCTATGCGGCTGTTTCCCACTAGCTATCTATTTTACATTTGGTAGTGTATATATGCCCATGCCACTCTCTCACTTCAACCGAGCTTACCCTTCCCCCTCCCTGTGTTCTCAATGTCTGCGTCTTTATTCCAGTCCTGCCCCTAGGTTCTTCAGAACTATTTTTTTTCCTTTTAGATTCCATATATATGTGTTAACATACGGTATTTGTTTTTCTCTCTCTGACTTACTTCACTCTGTATGACTGACTCTAGGTCCATCCACCTCACTACAAATAATCCAATTTTGTTTCTTTTGATGGCTGAGTAATATTCCATTGTATATATGTGCCACATCTTCTTTATCCATTCTTCTGTCGATGGACACTTTGGTTGCTTCCATGTCCTAGGTTGCTTCCATGTCCTGGCTATTGTAAATAGAGCTGCAGTGAACATCGTGGTACATGACTCTTTTTGAATTATGGTTTTGTCAGAATATATGCCCAGTAGTGGGATTGCTGGATCGTGTGGTAGTTCTATTTTAGTTTTGTAAGGAACCTTCATACTGTTCTCCATAGTGGCTGTATCAATTTACATTCCCACCAACAGTGCAAGAGGGCTCCTTTTCTGCATACCCTCTCCAGCATTTATTGTTTGTAGACTTTTTGGTGATGGCCATTCTGACTGGTGTGAGGTGATACCTCATTGTAGTTTTGATTTGTATTACTCTAATGATTAGTGATGTTGAGCATCCTTTCATGTGTTTGTTGGCAATCTGTATATCTTCTTTGGAGAAATGTCTATTTAGGTCTTCTACCTATATTTGGATTGGGTTGTTTGTTTTTTTTGATATTGAGCTGCATGAGCTGCTTGTATATTTTGGAGATTAATCCTTTGTCAGTTCCTTGGTTTGCAAATATTTTCTCCCATTCTGAGGGTTGTCTTTTCACCTTGTTTATGGTTTCTTTTGCTGTGCAAAAGCTTTTAAGTTTCATTAGATCCCATTTTTTAATTTTTGGTTTTATTTCCATTTCTCTAGGAGGTGGGTCAAAAAGGATCTTGCTGTGATTTATGTCATAGAATGTTCTGCCTAAGCGTTCCTCCAAGAGTTTTATAGTGTCTGGCCTAAAATTTAGGTCTTTAATCCATTTTGAGTTTATTTTTGTGTATGGTGTTAGGGAGTGTTCTAATTTCATTCTTTTACCTGTAGCTGTCCAGTTTTTCAGCCACCACTTATTGAAGAGGCTGTCTTTTCTCCACTGTATATTCTTGCCTCCTTTATCAAAGATAAGGTGACCATATGTGTGTGGGTTTATCTCTGGGCTTTCTATCCAGTTGCATTGATCTATATTTCTGTTTATGTGACAATACCATACTGTCTTGAGTACTGTAGCTTTGTAGTATAGTCTGAAGTCCAGGAGCCTGATTGCTCCAGCTCCATTTTTCTTTCTCAAGATTGCTTTGGCTATTCGGGGTCTTTTGTGTTTCCATGCTAATTGTGAAATTTTTTGTTCTAGTTCTGTGAAAAATGTTATTGGTTGTTTGATAGGGATTGCATTGAATCTGTAGATTGCTTTGGGTAGTAGAGTCATTTTCACAATACTGATTCTTCCAACCCAGGAACATGGTATATCTCTCCAACTATTTGTATCATGTTTAATTTCTTTCATCAGTGTCCTATAGTTTTCTGCATACAGGTCTTTTGTCTCCTTAGGTAGGTTTATTCCTAGGTATTTTATTCTTTTTGTTGCAATGGTAAATGGGAGTGTTTCCTTAATTTCTCTTTCAAAATTTTCATCATTAGTGTATAGGAATGCAAGTGATTTCTGTGCATTAATTTTGTATCCTGCTACTTTACCAGATTCACTGTTTAGCACTAGTAGTTTTCTGGTGGCATCTTTAGGATTCTCCACATATAGTATCATGTCATCTGCAAACAGTGACAATTTTACTTCTTCTTTTCTGATTTGGATTCCTTTTTTTTAAATTGTTCTATTTATTTATGGCTGTGTTGGATCTTCGTTTCTGTGCGAGGGCTTTCTCTAATTGTGGCAAGCAGGGGCCACTCGTCATTGCGGTGCACGGGCCTCTCACTATCGCGGCCTCACTTGTTGGGAGCACAGGCTCCAGACATGCAGGGTCAGTAGTTGTGGATCACGGGCCCAGTTGCTCCATGACATGTGGGATCTTCCCAGACCAGGGCTTGAACCCTTGTCCCCTGCATTAGCAGGCAGATTTTCAACTACTGCGCCACCAGGGAAGCCCTGGATTCCTTTTATTTCTTTTTCTTCTTTGACTGCTGTGGCTAAAACGTCCCAAACTATGTTGAATAATAGTGGTGAGAATGGGCAACATTGTCTTGTTCCTGATCTTAGTGGAAATGGTTTCAGTTTTTCCCCATTGAGAGCAATGTTGATTATGGGTTTGTCATATATGGCCTTTATTATGTTGAGGTAAGTTCCCTCTATGCCTACTTTCTGGAGGGTTTTTATCCCTAATAGGTGTTGAATTTTGTCAAAAGATTTTTCTGCATCTATTGAGATGATCATATGGTTTTTATCCTTCAATTTATTAATATGGTGTATCACATTGATTGATTTGCGTATTATTGAAGAATCCTTGCATTCCTGGGATAAACCCCACTTTATCATGGTGTCTGATACTTTTAATGTGCTGTTGGATTCTGTTTGCTAGTATTTTTGTTGAGGTTTTTTGCATCTATATTCATCAGTGATATTGACCTGTAGTTTTCTTTTTTTTGTGGCATCTTTGTCTGGTTTTGGTATTAGGATGATGGTGGCCTCGTAGAATGAGTTGGGGAGTGTTCCTCCCCCTGCTACATATTGGAAGAGTTTGAGAAGGAAAGGTGATAGCTCTTCTCTAAATATTTGATAGAATTCGCCTGTGAAGCCAACTGGTCCTGAGCTTTTGTTTGTTGGAAGATTTTAAATCACATTATCAATTTCAGTGCTTGTGACTGGTCTCTTTATATTTTGTATTTCTTTTTGGTTCAGTCTCGGAAGGTTGTGCTTTTCTACGAATTTGTCCATTTCTTCCAGGTTGTCCATTTTATTGGCATACGGTTGCTTGTAGTAATCTCTCATGATCCTTTGTATTTCTGTTTTGTCAGTTGTTACTTCTCCTGTTTCATTTCTAATTCTTTTGAATTGAGTCTTTCCCCTTTTCTTCTTGATGAGTCTGGCTAATGATTTATCAATTTTGTTTATCTTCTCAAAGAACCAGCTTTTAGTTTTACTTATCTTTGTTATCATTCCTTCATTTCTTTTTCATTTATTTCTGATCTGATCTTTTTATGATTTCTTTCCTTCTGCTAACTTTGGGGTATTTTGGGTTCTTCTTTCTCTAATTGCTTTAAGTGTAAGGTTAGATTGTTTATTTGAGATTTTTCTTGATTCTTGAGGTAGGGTTGTATTGCTATAAACTTCCCTCTTAGAACTGCTTTTGCTGCATACCATAGGTTTTGCGTCATCATGTTTTCATTGTCATTTGTTTCTAGCTATTTTTTGATTTCCTCTTTGATTTCTTCAGTGATCTCTTGGTTATTTAGTAGTGTGTTGTTTAGCCTCCACGTGTTTGTATTTTTTACAGTTTTTTTTTTCCTGTAATTGATATCTAGTCTCATAGCACTGTGGTTGGAAAAGATACTTGATACGATTTCAATTTTCTTAAATTTACCAAGGCTTGATTTGTCACACAAGATATGATCTATCCTAGAGAATTTTCCATGAGCACTTCAGAAGAAAGTGTATTCTGTTGTTTTTGGATGGAATGTCCTATAAATACCAATTAAGTCCATCTTGTTTAATGTATCATTTAAAGCTTGTGTTTCCTTTTTTACTTTCGTTTTGGATGATCTGTCCATTGGTGAAAGTGAGGTGTTAAAGTCCCCTACTATGAATGTGTTACTGTCAATTTCCCCTTTTACAGCTGTTAGCATTTGCCTTATGTATTGAGGTGCTCCTATGTTGTGTGCATAAATATTTACAATTGTTATTTCTTCTTCTTGGATTGATCCCGTGATCAATATGTAGTGTTCTTCTTTGCCTCTAGTAATAGTCTTTATTTTAAAGTCATTTTGCCTCTTATTCGAGTTGCTACTCCAGCTTTCTTTTGATTTCCATTTGCATGGAGTATCTTTTTCCCATCCCCTCACTTTCAGTCTGTATGTGTCCCTAGGTCTGAAGTGGGTCTCTTGTAGGCAGCATATATACGGGTCTTGTTTTTGTATCCATTCAGCCTGTCTATGTCTTTAGGTTGGAGAATTTAATTCACTTACATTTTAGGTAATTATCGATATGTATATTCCTATTTCCATTTTCTTTATTGTTTTGGTTTGTTATTGTAGGTCTTTTCCATCTCTTTTGTTTTTTGCGTAGAGAAGTTCCTTTAGCATTTGTTGTAAAGCTGGTGTGGTGGTGCTGAATTCTATTAGCTTTTGTTTGTCTGTAAAGGTTTTAATTTCTCCATCTAATCTGAATGAGATCCTAGGTGGCTAGAGTAATCTTGGTTGTAGGTTCTTCCCTTTCATCACTTTAAATATGTCCTACCACAGCCTTCTGGCTTGCAGAGTTTCTGCTGAAAGATCAGTTGTTAAACTTATGGGGATTCCCTTCCATGTTATTTTTTGTTTTCCGTTGCTGCTTTTAATATTTTTTCTTTATATTTAATTTTTGATAGTTTGATTAATATGTGTCTTGGTGTGTTTCTCCTTGGAGTTATCCTGTATGTGACTCTCTGCACTTCCTGGACTTGACTATTTCCTTTCCCATATTAGGGAAGTTTTCAACTATAATCTCTTCAAATATTTTCTCAGACCCTTTCTTTTTCTCTTCTTCTTCTGGACCCCCATAATTCGAATGTTGGTGCATTTAATGTTGTCCCTGATATCTCTGAGACTGTCCTAAATTCTTTTCATTCTTTTTTCTTTATTATGCTCTGCAGTAGTTATTTCCACTATTTTATCTTCCAGGTCACTTATCTGTTCTTCTGCCTCAGTTATTCTGCTACTGATTCCTTCTAGAGAATTTTAAATTTCATTTATTGTGTTGTTCGTCATTGTTTGTTTGCTGTTTAGATCTTCTAGGTCCTTGTTAAACGTTTCTTTTATTTTCTCCATTCTATTTCCAAGATTTTGGAACATCTTACTTTCATTACCCTGAATTCTTTTTCAGGTAGACTGCCTACTTGCTCTTCATTTGTTTGGTTTGGTGGGTTTTTACCTTGCTCCTTCATCTGCTGTGTATTTCTGTCTTCTCATTTTGCTTAACTTACTGTGTTTTGGGTCTCCTGTTCACAAGCTGCGGGTTCATAGTTCCAGTTGTTTTTGGTGTTTGCCCCCAGTGGGTAAGGTTGGTTCAGTGGGTTGTGTAGGCTTCCTGGTGGAGGGGACTGGTGCCTGTGTTCTGATGGATGAGGCTGGATCTTGTCTCTCTGCTGGGCAGGACCACATCTGGTGGTGTGTTTTGTGGTGGCTGTGAACTTATTATGATTTTAGGCAGCCTCTCTGCTAATGGGTGGGGTTGTGTTCCTGTCTTGCTAGTTGTTTGGCATGGGGTGTCCAGAGCTGTACCTTGCTGGTCATTGAGTGGAGCTGGGTCTTAGCATTGAGATGGAGATCTCTGAGAGAGCTCTCGCTGATTGATATTACAAGAGGCTGGGAGGTCTCTGGTGGTTCAATGTCCTGAACTCAGCTCTCCCACCTCAGAGGCTCAGGCCTGACACCTGGCCAGAGAACCAAGACCCTGTCAGCCACATGGCTGGGTCATCCAGTAGAAGATGGACTGAAGCTAGGAGAAAGCTAGAGGAAGGCTTGTTTGATGAAATCAGGAAAAGGATGGTGACATTCTTTACCCAGGCTCTACTCTCAAAGGGGAAAGGGGTGCCTTGGGAATCCGAGCACACACTTCCATGGCCGAGGTGCCCACGGGTGCGGATTGTGCACTCCATTAGATGTTAAAGAGAAGGATTTGGATATACAGCAAATAGACATACAGAATGATTTTTGAGTTTAACAAAAGTAGGTTTATGTATTCTCATCTAAATAAATTTTGCATCCCCTACCCCTCCTTCTTCTTGTATCTTCTTTATAACTGTGCCTTTCTACCCTTAAGATCTCAATCTCATACACCCTACCAAGAATTATAGACGCATATGAATAGACATCAGTGTAAATGAAAACAAAATGGGAAAAGTAAGGCTCATCACACCTCCATGACCAGGGGTGTGCACACAAAGTGTTGGGTTTTCCGTTTGTCATAAGCAGGTCATGTGATCCAGCTGACAGATTCATTTACTCAACTTTTAAAATTTATTTGGCAAGTATTTTTTTAAGTACCCACTGTGTATCATGCCAGGCTCTGAGGATGTGATGACAAAATTGACACCGTCTTTGTCCTTGAGGAATTGTGTGTTGGAAAAAAACCCTCAATCTCCTCCTTCCTGTGTTTCTCCTTCACGCTTATGCCAATACCACACTCATAACACTGCTGACAATTCTGACACCAAATGTGTGGTTGTTTTCTCCACACCAAGCAATTCTCTGTGACACCAGCTTGGTGTCCTACAATTTAACTCAATTCTGACATAATTTACATAGAGATAGAGTCAGATCCCACAGGTTAAGGGCTCAGTCCCACAAGATTGCCCCTGCCCTCTCTTCATGTGCCAATCACAAGTAGTAGGTCCCCTCCCCAGGTTATCAAGAACTTCAGTGTGACTTGGGTATAAATTAGAGGTTTCCATGATCCCCTCCCTCCTGGATTTGATGGTTTACTAGAACAGCTTACTGAACTCAGAAAACACTTACTTATGTTTACCAGTTTATTCAATGATGTGATAATGGATATAGATGAACAGGCAGATTAAGAGATACATTGGGCCATCCAGGAGCCCACCCAGAATCCTCTCACTAGAACAAAAATGCTCCTGGTGCTCTTATTACTTAGGAATTTACAAGGGTTTCAGAAGCTCTGTGCCAGGAACAGGGGTCAGAGACCAATATATATTTTCTATTATCTCACAAATCCCTATTAAATGAATCAATTTATATTAAAAAAATCTCTATATTCTGAATGAAGATACATCAATATCATTCTAAAAAGAAGATGCAGTGTATCTGTATAGTGGCATCCTGCCTGCAAAAAAAAAAAAAAAAAAAAATCTCTTGACACATATATCAAAATAAAAATATAGTAATTAGCATTTTAGCTGTTTACTGTATAATTTATATTATATAACATGTATTATATAAGTTGATATTATATAGGTGATATATAATATATTATATATAATTTATTTGTTACATAAATATATATAAGTAATATACATTGCTTCTCTCTCATATCCTCTGACTAGAATTGCAAGGCATAAAGCCCATGGACTCCAGGTAACTCTCCTCCTCCCCCAACCTTCACTTCAACCTGCTTTATCCATCATGTGGAGTTGGTCTTTCCTAGGTTATTCGGCCAAAAGTCCTGTTTAGAAGAATGCTAAAAAGAAGGCTGGCATTTAAGGAACTTAAGTGTAGTGATTCTTTAAGACTGGAAACTTGTATAATACACTCCTTCTACTTGAAATAGTAAAGGTTTGGTTTGGGGGTGAAAGAGGAACAGTTGTAAAACATAGCCAATTTAATTTAACATGTATTGATTACATCCTATTCCGTGCAAGGTGCTGAATTAATATGTGGATATGAAAGTGATTAGCCCCTTTCCAGCACAGGGGCTCATTAACTCATGGATATAATGGGAAATACACTCAGGTAGGTGCTAGTGAAGAGGGAGAACCATGGTTCCATCATCTGGAGAACTGAGAAAGGAGGGGTTAAGTTTAACACAGATTAATGTACATGTTCTGACTTAGGTAAACATTAGGGTGTGTCTCCTATTTCTATCTTTTCCATATGCCTTCTCTAAAATGGGATTTACTCCTTAGAAGCTTAATTAAGAACGTGAGAAAGAAGTGATAAGACTTGATCAATGTATACGGTTGTGTAACCGTCTTCGCAAACATGGTACAGAAGAGTTTTATCATCCTAAAATGTTCCAATGTGCCTATTTGCAGTTCATAACCTCCCCCTACCCACTGGCTCCTGACAGTCACTTTCCAGCTGTAGTTTTCTAGAATATTTAAAATAAATGGAATCATAGGTAGTCTTTTGTTTCTGGCTTTTTTCACTTAGCATAATGTTGAGATTTCATTCATTTTGCAAGTATCAGTAGTTTAAATCATTTCAGTGATGAGTAGTGTTCTGTTGTATAGGTATATAGCACTTTGTTGATCTGATCACCGAATGATGGACAGTTGTGTACTTTCCACTTTTAGGTTATTGTGAATATACTGCTATAAATAAACTCAGTTCACATATATGTCTTTATATGGTCGTATGTTTTCATTTTTCTTGGGTAAGTGCCTAGGACTGAGATTGCTGCGTCCTATGATAAGTGCATGTTTAACGCTTTGAGGAACTGACAAACTGTTTTACATAGTGGCTATTCCATGTTGCATTCTTACCAGCATGTGTCAACTTAAAAAAAATGCACAATGTGAGAGTTGTGAGTTAAGTTTTATTTGGGGCAAAATGAGGACTATAGCCCAGGAGACAGCATGGCAGATAGCTCTGAGAAACTGCTCCAAAGAGGTTGGGGGTGGGGAGAAGTCAGTATACATGTGATTTTGGTGAAGGGGGAGTACATGCAATCAAGCACATATTTTTTGCAGAAGGTTTCTGCTAGTCATGAGGAGCAGACATCACCATGAAGGATTTTAGTGCTTTTCTAGATATGAGAAGATACAAGAATTGGGCTCATAAAATTGGCTCCTGAAATTATCGTAGTATCTGAAGACCTGTTCTGCCAGTTTTTCCCAGAGCACAGAGAGCCTCATTTCTGCTCTCCACCCTGAACTCCTTTCAGGGGGTGTTGAAAGTCAGCAGCTGCAGCAGCACATGATTTAATCTTTGTAGAGGTAGATGGCAAGTGCCAATGGCATGTGCCAATTTGTAGTTGACAAATGTATGAATGTTCCACAACCTTGGCAACATTTCATATTTGTCAGTGTCTTATTTTAGCTATTCTGTTGCATGTATAGTAATATTTTATTGTGGTTTTAATTTGCATTTTCTTAATTTGAATGAGGTTGAATGTCTTTTCATGGGCTTATTTGCCACTTGTATATATTCTTTGGTGAAATGTCTGTTCAAATCTTTTCTTCATTTTTCAATTGGATTGTTTGATTACTGTTTAGTTTTATATATTCTGGACACAAACCTTTATTGGATAAATATTTTCCAAATATTTTCTTATGGGACAACTTTAATGGAGGTATGCCTGGAGTTGGGACATGGCGAATAATAGTTTTTTGGTATGCATGAAAGCACTTAATGACTGTCTCCCAGTCAAACATGTTTCATGTGGGTAGAAATGGTGTCTGCTGCTGAACGTCCAAAGCCTAGCACACTATCTGGCACATTAGTGACACTAATGTGTCATTGAATACTTATTCAATAAATAAGTGACTAAGCAAACAAATGATTAGTGAGTCACCTGGTGCAAGATATACTAATGAGAAGGAAAAGAGATTTAGAACGAAGAGAAGAGGTTGGACAGGCAGCCTGGGACCTGGCAGTGGGAGGCAGTGAATGTCAGTCAGATGGGTTTGGGCTTTATTTGTTAAGCAAAT
Organism: Balaenoptera acutorostrata; assembly: GCF_949987535.1. NCBI lineage: Eukaryota > Metazoa > Chordata > Mammalia > Artiodactyla > Balaenopteridae > Balaenoptera > Balaenoptera acutorostrata. The sequence continues at coordinate 47,599,632 of NC_080066.1, forward strand.
GAATGGCTTTAAGATGTGGACTGAGAGAGTCTGAGCTGGGCTGTCTGTGCTGTGGTTGTCTGTTGGATGCATTTGAGAAGATGAAGCCTGACTGTTGGAAATCTGTTAGCATGTTTTATAGTATTCAAGGGGAGACATGATGATGGTCTATTCTAAGGAGATGTAGTAATGTGACAAACAATATGGAGAGCTTATCTGTAGAATTTAGAAACTCACTGAATTGAGAAGAGAATGGGCAATATCTAAAGTAGAATAAAAGACAGTCTCAAAACTACTGTATACAATAGAAATTTATGCAAGATACTTGCTATGGACTGATTATGCCCTCCCCCCAAATTCATATGTTGAAGCCCTAATGTAACTGTATTGGGAGATAGGGCTTAAATGGAGATAATTAAGGTTAAATGAGGTTATAAGGGTGGGGACCTGATACAACAGGATTAGTGTCCTTATAAGAAGAGACACCAGAGAGATTACTCTCTCTTCATTATATAAGGACATAGTGAGCAAGGGGTCATATGCAAGCCAGGAACTGAGCCTTCACCAGTAATGAAATCAACAAATAAATTTCTGTTGTTTCAGCCACTCAGTCTGTGGTATTTTGTTATGGCATCCTGAACAGACTAAAACACAACACTGGAAAAACTGGGGAGTCTGGCTGCTATAGAAACCAGTTCAACTGAAAAAGATCCAGATATGAATCCTGGTTCTAAAAATTACAAAGTGTATGAATTTTGGCAAGTTACTTAATTTATCCGAGCCTCAATGTCTTCTTTTGCTCAAATGAAAATATATCTGCTTCTAGTGTTGTTAGAAAAAATTAAACAAAAGTTGTGTTTATACCTAGCATTTCACCTGCCATGAGTTAGTATTCAGTAGGAAATGCTAGGCTAGGTCTCTTCCTTATCCTAATACAGCAATGTACTTAAACTAAATTCTGTCTCACTGCTTCCTGAATGTTCTTGGAATGACTAGGCAGAGAAATGTTGTGGGTGCTTTTATGTTTATTTTATATAATATTCCCTAGAAGTAATACTGCCTGAGGTACAAGTATTAGTTTAAAATTTGGATCTCTTTCGTATTCAACCCCGAATTAAAAAATGGCCCACTTACTTAATTTTGAACTAAACACTTCCAAAAGCAATGATATCCACCTTTACCCTTTCTGATAGGAGAAAAGTAAAATAATTTCACTTATTTCATCTTCCAACAAAACTGTGAAGTAGTGTATACCTCCTCCAATGTACAAATGCGGAAAATGAGGCTGGGAGAGGTTAAGGGATCTTCTCAAGGTCACAGGACTATAAAATGGCCGAATAGGAACTGAAGTTGGAGTCTGCTTGGTGGCGAAGCCCCCATCCCTTCCCCAATACAATCTGTTAGAAAACTTGAAGGTTGCTTTAGGACATAGCTGGAGAAGGAGGGAAATGTTTGCATGAGTCAGACTCACTCTTACATTCAGCAGGTTTCCTTAGGTAGGTTTTCTGCTTGCCCCAGCCTTTCCTTCAGCAGGATGTTGTGAAAGAGTCACAATTTAGCCCCAGGTGCTCTTGGCTGAGAAGGAGTTCTTAGAAAGCTGGCATAGATGTTTTCTCTGTGTCTCCCACTTACCGCAATTACAAATAAGGGTTACTTTATGTGGTTGCTCCTACCCTGTAATTTTGTTTTCAGTTGCCAAGATTAATAAATTTGAGGTATGATCACTGGGTTGGATTCCAAACTTGGAGTTATTCTTGCTGCAACTTCTCTGAGGTTAAAAGAAAATTTTAAAATATTTATTGTTACCATAAATCAGTTTCAGAATTTGCTAGCCTAATTTCAGCTTATCTCTTCCATCTCTCTTACTGTACTTCTGGAAGCCTTTGTAGTTAAGATCTTTGAGTCTCTTTTTCCTTCTTCTTCCCTCCCTCCCTCCCCTTCTCTTTCCCTTTCTTTCTTTCTTTCTTTCTTTCTTTCTTTCTTCTTTCTTTCTCTTTTTCTTTCTTGTCAAGATGAATTGAATTATATAAAGTCTTAAGGGCTAATGCTTGCATTAAAGTAAACAAAAAAGTTATTTATACCATCAGTCACTAAAATATACATGTTTAGCGTGGAAAATGTTATTATTATGGGGATGAACCATAAAACTATAAGGGATCTGTAGGTGGTAAAACAGAACTGTACTAGCCAGATTTGAAAAGAAGACCTTGAAAAGGAAGATATATGATATTCACCATGTTGAATAAACTCCTAAGGTGAATCTTTGAGCTATCATGTACTCATCAAGGTCTAAGAAACCTACCATGGATTTAGCTCTGTGCCATGGGGGATGCAAACAAGAAGCCAAGACTTCAAGGCCTGTGTGGATAAAATGGTGGCTAGCTTGTCTTTGCTTCTCCAAAGGGTCTGGCACAGAAAGGATGCTTAATAAATGCTTGTTGAATGAAGGCCAACTTGGTTGCAAAGATAAAAATTATATACATGCGACAAACCTTTTGGGACTCATATCAGAAATACACTAGTTGCAAGCAACAGAAAAAATAGCAAATTTTTTTTTTAAGTAAAGGGAATGTGTTACTTCACAAAAGGCCCATCTCTATGGCCCTATAGATAAAATCTGGTAATTGGCTTAGCCCTAGTCCCTTGCTCTAACTCTTGAGGCAGGTGGTGGCATCAATTCCTCTACAACATGTGAGAGAATGAACGCTAGACAAAAAACATAATAAATGTGTTGAAGTGCACACCAGGTGTATGTTGAGTGCTCTAAGTCTTCAAAGTGGGGAGATCAACTAGGTTGAATGTGATTAAGAAGACTTACAGAGAGGCCATATTTATATCTGGAAGACAGGCTGAATTTATTTAATTTGATAATAAGGTAAAATATAAGTTCTTTTGTAAGAAATTTAAAAGAAACTTGGAAAATAGCATAAAAAGAAGCAAATAAAAATTTAACTATAACCTAGATGTAACTACTACTATTATTTGGCATGTATGCTTGTAATTTAAAATGTGTGCTTATATACCCAAATAAAATAACATATGTAATGTATGCATACATATGTATAAACATATGCTTATATCATATAATTAGGATCATGGCATAATTATATTTGTTTATATGTTTATATGTATTGCATAATTAGGATCCAGATATATATATCTTTTGGGTGTTACTTTTTCACTTAATATTATATCTAGACATTTTCCTGATTCATTAATAATTCTCCTAAAATCATTTCTGATTGTTGAATTATGTAACCTATAGGATTTAAGAAATGGAGAGGACAGAGATGGGCAGTAAATTTAGGCCATTTTCATGGGATATTAAATTGACTTGTGGAGGAAGATATAATTTAGAAAGAATGAATCTTAAAATTAGACAAAAAGATAAAGTGGGTTCTTGAAAATCAAGTAAAGTAGTTTAGATTTGATACCATAGGAAAAGGAAATTCTTCAAAGTTTTTTCCTCAGAGGTTATTATGACTTGAGTTAAATCTAACAGAAGGGTAGTCTGCCAAAATTACTGAGAATAGATATGAGGAAATATATAGATTTTTGAGATTGAAAAAGAAGGGCATTAATACATAGTGTCATCCCACTGTGTGCCAGGCACCATACTAGACATTTTACATAAGAAAACCAAAATGTGAGGTTGGGAGAATTTAGCAATACCGTGTTTTAATTCCATATCTGCTACATCTAGTGTGACCTAGGGTATAGGACTCAACTTCTCTGAGCATGAATCTTTTCACTTAAAAAGAGGGATGATAAAGCTTACAACACAGAAGTGTGGTAAATTCTGAAAGAGATAACAGATGTAAAGTGCTGGGTATACCCTGCACAAAAATAATGCCTATTTGTCTTTCTTTTCTCTCCACAAATGATGATGGGATATGATAGGAACCTGACTTCATCATGGGATTTGACTGGGTCCCACTGATGTCTGAGCCCTATATCCATTCAGAGATTCGTGGGGGGCATGGGAGATTTCAAAAATCTTCCCAGGGGATTCTCATGTGCATCTAGGATTGAGAACCTCTAGACTAGAAGTTCAAGGAGAGAGGGAATTTCACATAGCTTATGTGGGGAAGCGGTAAGATATCAGAATTTAAATGTTAGAGAATAAATGATTACTACAGAATGGCTAAGGCATTCAGAGATAAAATTGCCCTTGCCTAAGTCTGCTTGTGCATCTCTGTAACTTTTCCTAGCAGGGCACCCTGACCAAGCATAAAGGTGACAGAAGCCAAATGATGAATGTGCTCCCTATCTGGGAGTGCCACCAAGGGTCAGAGCCTTACCATTCCCTGTCCTGGGGTATCATTACTTACCTGCCTGTGCAGCAACCTGAGAGCAGACGTGTGATCTGGCAGAAGTTACCTAAGAAATAATACCTAATAAATGAACCAATAACAGAATTGCTTTTGGCTCAGATGGACAACAAAACTGGCACGCCCAATAAAAGTCTTGAACATTGGAGAGTTTCTTCCTGGAGCTCAGCATGTCCCATAGCGTTGACTCACTGATGAGTTTCCTTCTTTAGAGCCACTGTGACCTTCACCAAGGGCCTTGTGTGAGAGGCAAGGTAAGGAGGCCAATCATCCGCCCACCTTCTGGAAAAATGGAGTCAATCCTGGCAACCAAAGAGATGGCAGAATCTATTGCTAAAATGTCTCAGAGTCAAGAGCAGCAAGGCATCTAGAAGACCCAGGTATTAGCCTCAACTTGTTCACTCTCTACACTACCCTGCAAATCTCACTTCACTTATTTGGTCCTTGATTTCCTCAAGTATAACACAAGGGGGTTGAGTACATGACCTTGCGGGCTTCCACTGCTTTTTAAAAATTAAAAGCAGGTGAGTGCAGGCATGCAACCTAGGCTCCTTGCAGAGAAGAATCCCTGAGTACCAGAGATCCTTACTAAGTAACTGTTCTTGGAGCAAACTTCAGTGACTTTATTCTCAGGTCTCCCCATCTCTCCTCTTACATAGGTGCATCTGTGAGCCAGCTGTGTATTGTGGTGTCACAGCTTGGGTGGAAATTCTGGTTCTCTCATAGATGAGCTGTAGGACTTTCAGAAAATTAGCTCATTTCCCTGAGCTTGGGTTTCCTCATCAGTGATACGGGCATCATAACATTCCAACAGCATCTCAGAGGCACCATGAAGCTGAGTGAGTCAGGTATACAGAATGCCTCACCCAGCGACTGGCACACAGGTCAGCCTCAGCATCACTCACACTCTCAGGATCTATCCTTTCTGTGCACATTTCTAACTCTACAGAATTGCATCATAACCTGCTAGTTATCATAACACATCTTGTCCTTTCGGGAAAATATTGCTTCTCCTGGTGCCTAGGAGAAAGCTAAACACACAGTGAAAGGGCATTCATACTGATGAGTAGCAATGATATAGCTGGAAAGGCCAAGATTTCTGCCTTATGGAGAACAGGGTCTAGTTGGAGTTGGGTAGCAGTTCTCTTCCGGACCGACCGCGATATTTTCAGGAGTCGTCTCCCTGTCTCTGTATTCCAGAATATCAGTGTTAAAATAGGAGTAACAAGAGTTTGAAGGAGTGATGTCCGTAAGGAACAGCGTCTGTTCCATAGCTAGAAGCGCAGCCGTATAAATTATTAATGCATTTGCTAAAGATTTCTTAGTAGATCAAACTCCACGTCTTTTCTTCCCGCTAAGTCCTTAAAACCCTTTTCTGCGCTCAGGGATTTTCCACTCACTGCTGGCAAGTCCTCAAGGTGATTGGAGAAAGGCATCTCGCAGACTGGGAGGAGGAGAGGTCTGCCTTGCCCCCATCAACGCTGTGAGCCGCGACTCCACACACACACACACACACAGTCCGTCAAGAAAATAAATTACTGAGTGTGGGGCTCACATGTGTCTTTGCAGTCGTCATCCTAGTGACCCCCCAGATCCTTCGCAATCCTGAGTCCTGGGCAGAAAGGAGGAGGAGGTGAGGCTGTCAGAGGCTTCCAGATGCAGACGAGGGTCTCCCACGCTGCGCATCCCGAGCCCCCGGTTCCCATCCATTTATTTCCGTGGCACTGACTGTGTGTGCAGCCAGCCGTGGGGCAGCGGAGAGATACCCCAGAGAAAGAAGAAACCCGTTGAGAGCTATTTTTCACCATTACGTACTCCACTTCCTAATAAATGAGATCCAGAGAATGCAAACAGCCCGTCTTGTAGATCATCATCTTAGGGAAAATCACAGACCTAACTGCAGCACAAAGTAAAAATATAAATGAACCCAGAGGACAGTCATTTTGGTAAAATTTGATACCATAACTCTCTTCTTATAGCATTCCGTCCCTCCCTAGAAGTTTCTGTGCCTCTGAGATGTATCAGGGCTCTAATGGTGGTTGAAAAAAGAAAGGTGCTAGATCTTTCTCTGTCCTCATGCCAGTTTATTTTCACCAGCAGAAAGAGATTTATTTATATGTAAGCGTAGAGAAGAACTCAGTTGAGACCAAGTCATATTTCACCTGGCTCACTCCCTGGTGATCACTGATTGGTAAGTGGCGTGAATTATGAGGGTTTTATCAGCTACCTATGCCAAGCAGTGCCTCAGACCTCGTACTTCAGGATAGTAACAGCACGCTAGCAAGTGGACACGTGACATACCCATCCCTGCCCGGCAGAGCGCACGGATTCTCCAGTGCCTTGGCTTTCGGTGGCCTCTTTCAGTCTTCGGGCTTTATCTTGGTCCTTCAGCAGAAAAGCCCTGCATTTGGATGCAACTCGGAATGTTGAGGTCACCAGCACTGCTGGCTGTGTCAACTAAGGGAATCAGAGGACAGGAATACAATCTCCCCACATCCACCAGGGAATATAATATTTCACACAGAAAATAGCAAAATACTCCCACGGCCCCGGGGCAATATCCTGAAGTTGTTTGAGGTGAAAGAAAATAACTGTCTTTGGGGCAAAAGAATTTAGACTCTTTAGCAGTAAACTTCGTTTGCCTTTTGTCTTACACCATCTGAATATTTATTCAGAGCTACTCCAGGTGAGAAAAGGTCGTGGCTGTCCTGCACAATCTTCCAAGATTTCTTTGCTCACTTTTTGATGGCCTGAAAGCCCTCTGAGATGATAAATGAGGCCTTTCTGGCCAAAAGCTTGCAATTCCCTAGTACATTTTAACAGGACACCTGGTGGATCTCTAAGCCTCTGGAAAACTCGAGATGCTCTGGCCCTCTTATCTGGACAGTTTTGGGAGAAAAGGGAGCAGAACAAACTAGGTCTTAACTTCTCTGTATCCTCAGTTTGTGGATTCAGATATGCTGGGAAATGGAAAGCAACTAGTTTCCTTCCTGGGCCAGGAACCTAGTAGAAGAGGTCCCACAGCTTGAACCATGGGTGAGCTGGTTCCCAGTTCCTTTCAGTGGGGAAAACACTGTCCTAACAATTAAGCTTCTCTACCCTTTTATAAAACGCAAGTGCTGGAAGGATAGGGAAGACTTCAGGTCCTTAAAAATGTGAAGGGGTCTGTCACATCCTTTTCCTCTCTGGCTGAAGTGGTGCAGACAGCTTGAGGGTGGGAGAGAAGAGTGAAAGGGAAGCACAAACAAGAGTCCTGATAACCTGATAACCTACATCACCATCTCTCTCTTAAGCCATCATGATGCTCCCTGTGAAGCTGAGGTGGATGGAAGGAAAAATCAATGAACTTGGAGTCCAGAGACTGAGTTTATGAGTCTTTTGCGATTTCACAGAAGTCAGCTTACTGTTTGGAGTTCTGTTCATCTAAAAATAGGAGAAATCGTGTTTACTCTCTGTAGGTCTTGGGCTTGTCGGGTGAGGGGGAGATTTGGGTAGAGATTGTTTTAGCTGCTCCTAGGCACAGAGCTTCCAGGCAATTCCCAGTCTCCCCTGAGGTTCAGCGGGGCCTCGTAACTTCCAGCCGATAGAATGTAAATGGAAGGATGTGGCTGATGAAAACCTCTCTGGTGATCACTGGTCCTTCCAGCATGAGTGCCCTTCCATGCTGACTCCCCACATGCCAGCCAAACACAGAGGTTCCCATAGTCCAGGAAAAACAAACACAGAATCGACATTAGGAGTTTGGGTCCCTAAATTGCCATGAAGGCGGCTGTGTCCCAACTAAGAACACCTGTGTTGAACTTTTATACAGGAGTAAAAATAAAGTTATTTTTCTTTTTTATGTTAGGTCACTGAAGTTTCAAGTTTGGTTTGTTACAGCAGCTAGTATTATCCTAATTAATACAAGAATCAAGTGGGGATAAAATAAATGTAAAAATATCATGCAAGCTCTAAAACCCTGTACAGATTTCAGGGTTTTTATTGGTGTAGTTGCATAAAGTGTTGGGAGTAACTGCTAAAGTTGTAGTGAAATAAAATACTACTGGCTGATATTTATTCAATGCTTATGAAAACAGGATGCAAACTTCACGTAGTGTATTGAATTTGTTCCTCCCAGCCTCCTTAAGTAAAACCTTTTTCCTGATTTTTACGCGAAGAAACCGAGCTTTAGAGAAATCAAGTCATGTGCCTAAAATCATATAACTACCAAGGGCTGAAGGCCCTCATTAAATTCCTATTTTTTTTTTTCTAAATCTGCTTTAAATTCTAGTATAGTGTTCAAAAATTTTAAACTTCTTTTAGAGGAAAGTTGAACTGTTTACTCCCTCTGTCTCAGAGGAATAGCAGCAGAGAGCTGTTCACATGGGCCATTCTGTTCCTTCCAATTGGTCTGAAAATCCTGATGTTGGAAATGACATTCTTTAAGTCATCCTCCAAGGGTGGGCAGCTACTTCTCATTTAAAAGTATGTAGTTCAAGTAATTGGGTTATCAATTTTCTTGCATTAAAAGTAACCCAGGACAGCCAAAGTCTTGGGTAGATGAAGTGTTGTTTTTTTGTTCCCCCCAATTCTGTTTTCCTCAAGCTTCAGAAGTGCACTTGCCAAAATAGTGTGATTTGAACAGCTCTTTAAATATTTTTACCAGGTGAGGAATTGCTGGTACATTCCTTTTTGTCAGCAATGATTTTATATTTGTCACTCTTAGCAGATAGTCTATGCGTGGACGGTGTACTGTTTTCACATTCATTTTGGATACTATTTGGGGTATTATTTTCATCCAAGGGCAAGTAATGGAACCAAGCGGATTATTTATTTCATACACTTTGAAACTATTGGGGTCTGTAATGAATGTTAGCCTTGATCTAAGGCATTTCAGATGCAAAGCCTCCTTTATCAAAAATCTACTCATTACATAATGAAAGAGTAAGAGGACTTGGCCATTTTTCCCTGGTTCGGAGACCCAATTCCCATCCTTTCATGCACAGGTGTTGTGGATGCCTTCCTCAGACTTGAGAATTCTGGTTTGGTTAAACTTTCTGCTGTTCAGATAAAAAACAGCAGCAATTTTCTGCTTGAATTTCTCTGTGACTAAATCCATTGATCATCCTTTCTCTCTGTGAGTGAGAAGTGTGGAAGTGTGTTTTCTCCTTAATAACTCCTATCCTTCTCCTGGATTTCCCCCTCCGCCCCCCTTCTCTTGTTTGTGTTGTGTGGTCAGTCCTGTGCGCTATTCCTCTGAGAGACAGAGGGAGCGCAAAATTGAAGTTATTTTATGCTTGGGCTCCCTCGGTCCCAATTTTCAAATCTTTGTGTCAATTTTCACACATCAGTGTCATGTGGTGAATGTTATGGAAATTTCAGTGGGGTCCTTGGGAGGCAATTTATACATGAATCCCTTCCCCCCCATTACCATCCTGCTGCAATTCCTGTCTTTTCTAAGAATAAGTGGATCTATAATTAATGTAGATTTTAAAATATAACGGCATTCAGAATTCTCATAGCAGGTTTTCGATGCCATGTCTTCTTTGCAGTATAAACACAAAAGCATAAATGCTTGCTAGCTCTCTCTCCTAATAAATGGGCTTGAGTAAAAGGAATAAAAATTACAGTTTGTTGGCGGTAAAGAGCAACTAATTACTCAGGAAGAAGCATGTTTTTATTTTTCAAAACTACACTGAAAATGGTTTATCATGCAATAAATTTGCTAATCACCAGTTAGGAAACACAGTGCCATCACCACCTACCCACAGTGGCTGCCTTTGAAAGTTGGTATGTTACAGTTTGGATAGGAAATTATATCCTTTTGAAAAGGAACATGACAGAAGATGTTCATTGAATAGCGTAAAACTCCTCAGCAGTCGGAATTCAAACTGCATAAACAAGAGCATGGTTAACGGTGCCAAAAGACAGCAACTGCTGACCTTGCCTTTGCTTGGTGAGCAGATGACCCCTGACCCCTTCTCATGAAGATAATTTTTCATTTCCTTTTGCTCCCCCTTTTAACAACGAAAGTGGAAGACTTCCAATGGAAGAACACAGACTGGCCTTAATTTTTGTCACTCTCCTCCCAAACTCCTTTCTTCCTCAGCCCCTTGCCAGTCTATAAGTGTTGATTTCTGATAGCTTCCATTAAGTTTATCCAAAAGAACCTGGAGAATCACTTTCTAACCTACAATTACAGGAGTCTAGCTTGATGAACTTGAAACCTCACAGACTAATAACAGGTCCAGTCCAACGTATCCTGCTACTAGCCTGCTCTCTTGTTTAGAAGGTATTAGGCGATGTTTTTTATTTTGTTCTCCCCAGAGAAGATGGCTGTGACCATCCTAACAAATGATGTCTGCTGTCCCCCCCCTGCCTCCGTGTCACTCTCACCGTTACTGTCATATTTTCTTCTTAGACTTATTAGCATCAAAGATCACCTTGTCTCTGTGTGTGTTTATTAATTTGTTATCTGGTTCCCCACTGCAAGGTCAGTTCTATGAGGAGAGGAAACCTTCTGTTTTGATCATCTCTGTATCACTAGTTTCTGGAAGAACGTCGAGCACAGAGTTGTTTTCAATATGTCCTGAAGGAATCGATGAATGCATCCCTGAGTGAGTGAATAAATGAAAGAACATGTTGGTTTTCTATCCCTACCTCACAAAGCAGAGCATTCACTAACCTCGACTTAGCCAAACTGCTACCCCTCAAGCGTATGGGTATCTAGAGACAATGCAGCTTTGGGTGTAAAAGTTGGGAGGAGGAGTTTGTTTAAGCTTTCCTTTTGATGAGAAAGAAGCAACAGTAAACTGCTTGGTCAAAGTTCCTTTATTTAGAGAGAATGCATTGTGTGGGAAGCTTGTAACTGAGCCTGATTTGCAGAAGGTCACTGGGTCACCAGCTCTATTTGGCAATGGCCTGGTGTCAAAAGAGAAGACACTCACTAGCTAGGAGACTCGAGTGGCAGCCCTCCTGCCCCTGGCCAAACACAGTGGGGTCTAAGATAAGCACCTTTTTCACCAGCTGTGCAACTTTGAGCAACTCATTTAATGGTTTGGGTCTCAGTTGTCTCATCTGAAACCACCATCATAATCTCTACTCATCTTGAATTATTAGAAATAAATGAAAGCATATGTGTAACATCATTTTGTAAACTACTGAGAGCCATACAAATATTTTGACCAAGTTGATACAGAAGAAAAGGGCAATGATATATAAAAATCTAAAAGGCTATGCTTCTGTATAGAAATTTTTTGTCCCCTCTGTGTTATAAGAAAGGTAGGTAAGAAAGTCACCATTTTATAGACCAATAAACTGAAGACCAAAGAAGCTGTGTGTGCTTAGCATCATAGATAATGCTATACATCTGTGCATCCAGATCATGCCCCAGATCTCTAGGTGACTGATGCAATAATTTGTTTCTAGATTGGTCCATTTATTACTGATTCTCCTTCAAGAGGGGCAATCACTTGGGACACTGGGTTGTGAGAGCAATTCTGTGCTTGGGTCTTGGGCCTGAGCTTTTATCAGGCAGGTTACCACACGTCGCCTGATATGACCAAATTTGAGGGTAAGCACAAATCCAGGTCCAGAAGAAAAAGAGCAAGAGCAAACAAGTTCAAGGGCAAACTTGGATCAGGAGTGGCAAATCAAGCCAAAAGACCAGAGTCTGGAAAAAGACATTACTGCAAAGAGAATATAGACAAGATCAAAGAAGAGAGGTCTAGAACTTTTTATATCAATAGCCCTGAGATGCCCAAACATGAGGGTTGGGTGTATGGTAGGCTGTATATTGAACAAGTGGCCAAGGCTGATCCAAAGATACAGGGCAGCCATAACTGTGCTTCCCCTTAGGTTCGTTCATAAAGACAGGAGCCTTTTATGAGCTTGAGAGGATTCTTCTAGAAAAACAGTTACAGAAGAGGATGGAAAAAAAAGGCACCCCTCTACCTCAAATATTGCCCCCCACCTGAATGAAGACTTTCTTATAAAAGTCTATGGACATAATCTGTAAAAGACAAATCATTTTGGGACACACTCTTTTAAAGAAAGTTAGGAAGTTTCTTTATGCAGGACTTCTCAGTGCCTTTACTAGTTGTTTTATACTAGTTTAATAATAGTTATGGGCATAAAACAGGCTCTTTGAATTTTGAAAAGTTTACAGTGGATTTCAAGAAGAGTGTGTGGTATTTCCTAAATGTGTTCCAACATAACACACACATATTTTTCTGGAACATTTTGTTGGAGTAGTATTCCACAAGATATGATTTGCTCACTTTGGTCTAGGTAACTGGTTACACTGATTTAGGTAACCGTTTTGTACACAGCAATGAACTGACACTCTGTTTTATTATCTCTTTTAACTAATTTTGTCACCAATACCAGGCTGTAAGTCATTTAACTCTTTGTTTTATTGTTTCACTATTAAATGTAGGCAATTTCACAGTGATGGAAAAAGTAGGGCAGAGAGGGGATCATGTCTGAGTCAAAGTGGGTGTATTTCTCTACCTAGAGTTATTCTGCAGTATTTCTGTTTCCTGTTCATATTTATACCCAAAGAAGTCTTTATGGTCCAATAACTGAAACTTGATTAGAATGTGATAGATTCTTTTGCTTTTATAGGATCAAAGAGGCTTTCTATTCATTAAAGTTCTCACAGTAACATTCTTTCTTAAGTCTGTTTTCAAATTTAGGAACCCAGGGGAACAGAATTTGCTGAAAGTCTACATCATTTAGAGAATATTTAAGCTGCATTACATTACATCAAGTTCATCTCCTCTTTGCTTCCATTTTGATTCTCCTCCTGCATAATTATCACTTTGAAAATGAGGAACTGACCTTTTCCTTCTTTCCTGGTTTAGTGCAAGAAGATGGAATTAAACCTTTCACAGGAAATCAGAACTGTAAATTCTAAGACCCTAATCCAGCACATCCCTGTCTCGATTACGGGATAGCCTCTCACTGGTTTCTCACTGCAGTTTTCTCATTCATAAAATGGTACTAATGCCTCTAACCTACAATATGGATAGATGAACAAAATGTGTGCTTTCACTTCTATTTGCCTTGAAATATTCTGCAAAACCAAATGAATACTTTACTCATGTCAATTATCAGTAAAAATAATGGGATGCAGCATAGTGTGGTATTTAAGGGGAACAGATTCTGGAGTTCAATTGCCTGGATCTACCTTCTGCCCCCGCAAGATTTTGCATAAGCCATTGACCTTTCTGTGCCTCAGTCTTCTTTTCTATAAAATGAGTTGTAGTCATAATTCTTATCTTGTAAGGTTATCATCGGGTTTAAAGATAATCCATGTAAAGCAATTAGGGACATAAGCACTTGACAGTATTAGCTATTATCACTACCACATTTACTGTTAAGTTTCACCTATTTTTCCTATTAGAAGTTTATGAAATCCAAACACATAGAAACGTGGAGGTAGTTCCCTCAAGCATTAAAACGTTTAAGCATTCAACGGTTTGTTACCATTAGAGAACACATATGTAATAATACATCTTTTGCTCTATCCTAAGTATCTGTTGACTCAGTAAGTGAATTCATTAATTCCACCTCTAATTTCAGATCCTTGCAAGCATGCAGAATATCATATGACTATGTCTTATTAATTTTCTCTTTCTTTTTTTTCCCTAGGATGGGCTAAAAATCAGGATAAATGTAGCCTGTGTCAGAAGGAATTTACCTACGTGTATATAATTGGTCTGAACAAACATATGAGAAACAGATTTCTTTTTTCCACGTGGAAGGACAACCACCAGGTCCTCTTTCTTTCCAGCTGGAAGGGCTCATGAGCTGCTAGCTTTGCAGGCTCAGCTTGACATCTCCACTTCCAGGCCAGCTAGTAGTCACCGACGATAAACCTAATGAGAGGGAGAGGGGTCGGTGCAGAGGAAGGAGGCCAGGGTGGGTGATGAGAGGGAAGAGACAGCACTGAGGGAAGTGCAGAAAATAATGAGCCTTAATGCCTTCGACATTGAGGCACCTGCTAAAGGCACAGTGCCGTGCAGCCGACAACCGCTTTTCCAGAGGCAGACGTGTCACTCCCCTTGCCCTGAATCTAAGCAGCTTCCAGCTACCCAATAAACCAGAGAGTCTGATAGGTGCCTCCAGGGCCCTGCAGAATCCTGCACATCACAGAAAGCCACAAGGCAGGATTTCGTTTTGAAGCAATCAACTGGGGAAGTTAAACATCTCTGATTATGTAAAAGTGAGGGCTGTGTGCTCATTGCCTGAGTCAGTGTGTCTCAGGCATGGCTACATGTGTATGAAGAGAGAAAGCTATAAGTACAGATATAATTATAGATACAAAGGTGTAACTATAAACCTAAATGTATCATCTATCATTTATTTTTCCATCTATCCATCCATGTATCCATCCACCCACCCACCCATCCATCCATCCATCCATCTGTCCGTCCATCCATCCATCTATTGTCTCTCTCCCCTTTCTTTACGTCACTTTTATTTTTACTTATTTATTTATTTTTTAATATTTTATTTATTTATTTATTTATTTATTTATATTTATTTTTGGCTGTGTTGAGTCTTCGTTTCTGTGCGAGGGCTCTCTCCATTTGCGGCAAGCGGGGGCCACTCTTCATCGCGGTGCGCGGGCCTCTCACTATCGCGGCCTCTCTTGTTGTGGAGCACAGGCTCCAGATGCGCAGGCTCAGTAGTTGTGGCTGACGGGCCCAGTTGCTCCGCGGCATGTGGGATCTTCCCAGACCAGGGCTCGAATCCGAATCCGTGTCCCCTGCATTAGCAGGCAGACTCTCAACCACTGCGCCACCAGGGAAGCCCTTTACATCACTTTTAAACAGAGCTCTCTTTTGTCTCTGCAATAAAGGACTCACTCAGGTGCTGCTCAATACAACCAGCTAGTTTGGCCTTCCCATGCAAGCTGGACCTGCTTTAGTCCTTTTCTTCATGCTTTCCTTTCCATACAGCTTTGGATCTTGAAAAGTGAGAGCGCTTTCCTGGGCTTTGCTTTTCATCTGTACAGTGAGTGCTGGGGAGAGGGCTGGCATGACAACCCCTTGAGGCTGAGTCCTGTTGATTAGGGGATGGATTTTGAACAAGCAGCTGTACTTGCAAGCCCCCCTCAGTGACCCTTGCCAGTATCCCTCACCCATGACCTTCAGGGATTGTCTCCTGGGGAAGCCAGGTCAGGCTCCGTGTCCATCAGGCTGCGCTTCTACTAGCTGTGTGATGGAGCATTTTCTGAGGTTGACACCCGTGCACTGGGAGTTGGATGGAGGCTCGTTTCTCGTTTCACATTGAGCTGTCATCCAAAAAGGCCTGCTGCTTATCCTGGGTTTCACAGTCCTCCCAAGCCATGTTGACGTTCCCAGCCTGCTGCTCTGGCCGCCACATCTGCTGCCATAACTTATGAACTTGGGGCACTTTCATTTTAGCTAAAGTTTGGGGAATCATATTTTCTAAACTAAGAATATAGGTCTATGAGCATTTTTTTCCTAAAGTATAATTTTCCTAAAGAGTATTCTGATCGTAACATGTATTTCTTTCCCTGCTCTTTGTACTAATTTTGACGTTAAAATAAAATGTAATAATTAAATGGACTGGAACACTTGAAGTGATTTGATTGGCAGGCACAATGACTGTTTACAGAAGCAAGTGGAAAAACTTTACTTTCTCTTTATACTGTATTCCATCAGCTTCGCCTTATAGCCCCAATTGTGCGGGTTTCTATATTGGAAGATTATCCAAATAATTTCAAGGCAAAGTGAATAGGACCACAGGACATGGACATGTCCATTGACACTTGAGGCTCAAAAACAAGTGTTGGTTGTCTTTTGATTAACTAGATATTTTTCATTCATTCTTTTATGAGACTCTAACATATATGTACTTTTTAATGCAATGCCTTCTGGAGTCTAATAAAATTTAAAAATCTAATAAAAATTGCACAAAGGGGAGAATTCCTAAGTTATCTTGATGGTTCATGGGGCCAAAATAACACTGTATTTGAAATTAAGATTATTTGGGGGGAATTCCCTGGTGGTCCAGTGGTTAGGACTCCACACCTCCACTGCAGGGGGCACAGGTTCCATCCCTGGTCGAGGAACTAAAATCCCACATGTCGTGCAGCAGCCAAGAAAAAAAACAAAAAACAAAAAACCCAGAATGCATGTGATACTATTTTTAAAAAAGAAAAATTA
The DNA here is from genome assembly GCF_949987535.1 of Balaenoptera acutorostrata. Taxonomy (NCBI): domain Eukaryota; kingdom Metazoa; phylum Chordata; class Mammalia; order Artiodactyla; family Balaenopteridae; genus Balaenoptera; species Balaenoptera acutorostrata. The sequence continues at coordinate 47,616,121 of NC_080066.1, forward strand.
AGATTATTTTGAAAAATCAATGTAATATGGTTACTCTTAGTGGCAAACTCTTAATAAGGATACACTCAGCTCAGTGTTTTGAGTACAGAGTAATTACATGTGGGAATTTAGCAGATAAGTAATTGTATTAGGCAGAAAAATTATATGCCTAAAGACTAAGTACAAGGACCAGTTTGGTCAGCTGAGAAATTAAATCTAACATAGAATTTTCCTCTGTTCCATGAGGCTCTGCTCAGTCATCTGAGACCAACTGGACTCTTGCTTTTGATGCTCTTGCATAGCTGTCAAGGAGGTGGGCTTTTCCTGCCCAGTTGGATCCATATCCCTTGTTCAAGTTCTCCTAATCTAGCCTGACCCTCTTGAATTAGGTGGGCCTTGGATTCCCGACCCCCAGTGTACTTTGTGGATGCCTGGAAGTCCCACACGATAATTGTGATTTTCTTCTTTTTCCTCCATTTCCACTGCTTCCGATTAGCTTCTGGGCCAATCATTACCTTGTTCAACCATTGTTCATATTTCCATGAGACAGTCTCTCTCTCTCACAATTGCTTGTCAGTTACCTATTAAAATATGAGCTTATATCAGTGTCTAAAGAAGACTGTACGTGAATATCCTGTTCACTGCAAGAGGGCTTGGTTTAGGGATGGGGATGAGGGAGTGCATATGGCTGGGCTGTCCCTGCATAGTACCCCCAGCTGCTACTCATCCTGGGGATGATCATTTTACACGATGTAAATCACTCACTTTGGCTTATTTATTAAAAGGCTTTCGACTTTAAATTGCTATGTATGAGTACACTTTTCACCTGTACCTGCAAATTACAACTCCATGAAGTGATGCAATTATGATGAATACTATTTTGCAGATTGAAAAAAAAGAAAAACTGAAGCAGACAGAATGAGTGACTTTTCCAAGATTGTGTTGAAAGTTAGTGCCTGAGTCTGAGCCAGACCCCAAGAACAGGGATCTATGCTCTTATCAGGACTTTTGAAAAATAATAACCTAAAACACCAAAGCTGGCAATATCTGAACATTAACTTCAGTAAGTAGAAGCAAACAAACAAACAAAAAATAGTTAAAAGACATTTTCTTCTTGGGTGTAGTAGCAAAACTGAACAACAACTGTATGTCTATTGCTGTACTGAAACTTCATTGTCTCATTTATGCTCTCATCATTAGTGAAAGAAATATTTTCCTTTAATTTATGAATGCAGTAAGTCTCAGAGAGTTTCAGTTAGTTGCAAAAGGTCACACAGCTTGTAAGATGATGGATGGGGCTGGAATTTGTGGTTAGCAGACAATTCATCCTGTCCAAAATGTCCATAAGATATTTGTTCCATGCCCAAAGGTCCTTGGATTTGATCCTATCCAAAATGTTCATGAGCAAATTTGGTCCATTCGAAATGGTTTTGGACAGGACAAAATATAAAGAACCTTTTGGCCTGGACCAAACGTCTTATGGATGTGCTGGACAATGCCGCACAAAGAGAATTTGCTTATCTTTTGTTCCACTCCATTGCTATGGTGCACGAATGAGCAAAGTTCTATGTTTTGTTCAACAGCATGTGTGATGACTAACCTGCCCATTTAGTTCTGTTTCAGTATTGCTTATGGCACCTCTTTCTCAATGTTAGGATGGAAAGGGACATTTGTCACAAGGGACACAGAGTGAGAGTATGGCTGGTCCCGTCCAGTCCTCCTCTCTAAATAACATCCAAGATTAGGCTCTTATGTGTCAGGGACCACCATGTATTAGGTCTTCATACTTTATTCGTTATGTTTTTAAATCTTCTGGTCCTTTACAAAGTATTTTTATGTTATTAGTAGGTAAAAAATTCAAAATGTGAAAACCCTCCCACCCATTTTGTTCTCAAGCCACTGAGTTCCCCAGTTCTGGGGAGAATCAATGCCATCAGGTCGTGGTATATTATCCCACAGATACACTATGCATATGCAGGCATGCCGGAATAAATATATTGTTTAATACCAATGGCTGCCAACTTGGAGATCATTCAGCACCATTTCTTGAATGAGCTCCCTTATTTGTTTCAGCAGATGCTTTGTATTACACTGTTTCCCTCCACCATGACTTATTGAACTCCATCCTTTTGCAATAGATATTTAAGTTGTTCAGATAATTTGCTACATCACAATATGCTGCAATAAACATTCTCATTCATACTTCTTTGCACACGTATCAGTAAATCTGCATGATAAATTTCCAAAAGTGGAATCACTGAGTAACAGAGCCTGTATGTTTCAACTTTTAACAGATATTGCTAAAACTAGCCCCCGATCTGCAACATGGGGTGATGGTAAATTTTTTGGACTTTGATTATCTGAAAGTTGGAAAATGAAATCTCATTGTGGTTTTAATCTGGACTTATTTTCATATGAGTAAGGGCAAGCATGTTCTCTTTTTAAATGTTATGTATCTAAGACCCTTTTGTATTTCCTTTTCTGTGAACGCTCTGATTACATTTTTTTGTCCATTCTCCTACAGCCTTAATGGTCTCTTTCTTATCTCTTTGTAGGAATATTTTCTATATTAATGAAATTATTGCTTTACCAAATAGGTGTCAAATACTTTTGCCCAGTGTGTAATTTGACTTTGCTTTTGCTGTTTGTATATGTGTCAGGCATTTAAATAGATTGTTACCAATCCTCAAGAATGTGCAAGGTAGGTTTTAATCATTCTCATGTATGGTTGAGACAACTGCAGATCTGAAAGGGTTAAGGGCTTTCTCAATATTACCATGCTAGTAAGTGGGGGCAGGAGAGAGCAGAGTTCAGATCTCTGTGTCTGGAAAGCCCACATTCTTCCTGCCATATCTCACCAACCACCTCTCTTGGGGACATCATCATCCTCACTATACCATGAAGCCGAGCGAATCCTCTAGGTCCACTTAGCTAGTGGGAGTCGTGAGTTTAGCAGGTCTTGCTGACTGAGTTGCAGATTTCAACTGAATTAGCTGGCAGTGACATGTGTAAGTGCACAGCCTCCAAGTGTATTTGCCTGACCATTTCTCCAAATATGCTCTCACATCTGGGCCTTTGCACATGCTGTTCCCTCTGCTTGGTTCACTCTCCCCTGTCCCGATCCTAGTTACCCTTCGTCTAAGTTCGCTGTCACCAGAAGTCTTCCCTAAGTGCAGCACAAGAAACAAGTCTATGTCCTTCCTTCATTATGGCATAAGCTGTATGATACCCTATTGCCCAGGTGGGGGACTTTTCCATCCCACTTGCCTCTAAGCTCCAGAGACAAGGACTGTGTCGTGAGCATCACTGTGTCCCCATCACCTGAACCAAGGCCTGGCAGATCACGGATATTCAGCGTATCATCGTAAAATGATGAGTAGATGAATAAAACACATGATGATTAAGAGTGTGGGTCCTATAGTTGAATCCTGCTCCCCTACTTACTAGGAGGGTGGCCATGGGCCAAGTTACTTAAATTCCCTAAACTGCACATTCTTCATTGACAAATTTCTTTTTAAAATATACTACCTACTTCACAGACTGAGCATAAGGAATGTGTTAGATAATCCTTGTTAAAAATCAGTGACTAAGATGAGTAGAACGATGATCTCATTATAGTCTGAAACTCCTCACAGAGAATGACAGTCAGAAGATCAAAGTTCTAATGGCAGTTTGCCCTAAACTGGTTTTTATAACTTCACTTCCCTGTGCCTCCTCTACCACATGGGGATGTTCAACTTGCTGGTGAAAAGTCTCAAGTCTGTGAACTAACTGCAAAGTGGCTTGACACATGCTGAGGCCAGTCTGCTCTCCTTTACTAGATGTTTCTGAATGTCTGGAACACATTATAGCCTGACTCCTAGTACAAGTTCACTCTATGTAATAATAGCAAATGATTAAATAAGTACGTGTGTGTATATAATTACTAACCTAATAATATTTTAAAAACCATAAATTAAAAATAATATATTATTCTATCCTATTAATGTCTGTAATACCCGATTAATACCCGTAATCATAGCTATAGCATAGTAGGGATCAGCTTGTCAGATATGCAGATTCCCTGGCCTTAGTTCAGGCCAAATGATTTTGCTTAGGGTGCAGATTCCAGAATCTGTATTTTAAACCACTAAGCTCTGGCTTAGTGGAGTTTGAGAACCACTGCTTTAGTTAGAATGCTTCTCCACATTTGCGATGCATGGATCATTTCCCCCCATATTTAGAAATTCTATAGAAAACATGATGCTTTTGACTATCTGGGGGTTTCTGCATTCCGGGGCAACAGCCAGCAGGATTATTGCAACATTTTGCATGATCTATTACCCCTGCAGACCTGGGAACAGTGCCCTTTATGGGATGGGGTAGGCGAACATGCAAGAAGAGTTCTTCTTCATCCAATCTGAGCTCAGGTCATGTCAAACTAAGCTAATATTAACGTCAGTGTGTGGCTTTTGCTTGTGAAATCTGAGTTCGTTGTAATGCAGTTCATTTTCCTTCTTCTAGCTCCGTGGATGTTATCAGTTGATGGGTCTGACAAGCATCTTCTACGCCAAAATAAAAGCCATCTCAGCAGCTCTCCTGAGTGAGTCTCCCTGTGTGTGTGTACACCTGTGCTTGTGGAACTCATGTCACACCCTCCTTACAGCCATGAGAGCTAGTCTCCATGGGCATCCCACAGCACCATGCTGAAGCCTTGGAGCCATCTCCAGGAGCCATCACACCAGTGCATAAGGACCACGAGAGTGTGGAGTTATATAAGTGTCCAATGGAAGAATTAATTATGGGGAACATGAAGTCCCTCTAGGAATAGACTGAAGATTTACAACTTCCCAGGTGAATACTCTGCCATTAGACTGAGGAAGCAGCTTGTGGGCTCAATACAGTGGGAGCTTGTTCTACATAACAATGGACCACAGGGTACACCTGATGAAACCAGTTGGGCTCTGGGGATGCCCTTGACAGCAATGAGTTATCTTTCACTGGAGAGGAGCCAGATTGCAGGGCAGGCCAACCTTTGGCTGATGTTTCTTTTCATTTGTCATTTCTTTTATTCTTTTTTTCTTTCTTTCTTTCTTCTCTTTATTTTATGCCTTTAACCTTAGCTTAGTGGTTTCCCAGAGAAAATAAGTGTCTGAGCCCATCTCAGTGGTGAATTACAACGATTCCCCAGACACTCTTCACAGGAGTCAGGGTAGACACTTACCTTGGCTTGTCAGATCCTCATCTAAATATTTTCAATCCATGGCAACTGGGAGAGATTTAGGAGAACATCCTTCGAATCTGCCATATTGCTTTTACTTCTAACACAGCTGCTCTCATTCAAACTGAAGGTTGATCCATTTTATGTGAAGTTAGGGCAATTCTCAGGCCTTTCATGCTGTTCAGATCAACCTATTAATGTGCTTTATGATCCTAGGTCATGATCGGTGTCATTTAAATGTGTATTATTATTCTGTATCTTCCCACTGATAGACACATACAGGAATAAGATAAACAGAGGAAACACAATTCAAAGAAAAAAAGGGAGAAAGGAAAGAAGGAAGGAAGGGAGGGAGGGAGGGAAGGAGGGAGAGAGGAAGGAAGGAAGGAAGTTAAGAAGGGAGGGAGAAAAAACAGAGGGAAGGCAGGAAGGCAATAAAAAAATACAAATCTAATACAAATGTGTAAATACAAATACAATGCAATTTACATGCAATATGTAAATTGTAACAGTGCTATTTCTGAGACTCAAAAACACTAAAAAATTTACTTGAGTTGTCACTTCTTAATAAAAATTCTAGAAATAATGTCTTCTAAAGAAAAGCCTCCATGGTATCAAGATGGTTAAATTAAAAGATGCTGGGTATCAAAATCTGGATACGTTTGACAACAAACTTACCATTTACATGTATTACTTTGGCGAAGACAAAGGTAGCTCTGTATGTGGGAATTGCTGAGGAATTAATCAGAAAGGACACACACACACACACACACACACACACACACACACACACACAGACTTTTCTCTCCTTGCCTGCAGCATGTCTCCAGCCTCCCTCCTGCCAACACGATCCTTCAGCACCTCCCCAAAATCAAATCCTGCTGATTGAAACTTGATGACCATCAGGTAGGTGTGGGAGCCACGTGTCTTATTGATGGTTTACGTCAAGCTGCAGAACAGCAAGCAGAACAAAAAAGGTCTCATTGCCCTGTTCACAGACCTCACACACCCCAAAGGTGCTGGTTAAGCACATTTCTTTCCTTGTTGAATGTGGCATTTGTAAAATTGCAATGCATTCCAACTGGCAAAGCGTAGGCACATGAAGAATTCTGTGACTAGTCGACAGAGGGAAACACAAAACTCTTTCGTTGTCAGGTAGCAGATCAGAGTAGAGATGGTGGGAGGTGTCTGTGTGCACATGTGTAGGGTGTGCGTTTGTGTGTGAAGGTGATTTGGTTCTGTTTCGCACAGTCACACAGAAACTCTCCCCGAAGTTTTGACCGCCCCTCCTGTTCTACCCACTGGCTTCTCTCTCTGCTCTAAATCTACCAATTATTTCCTTTAACTGTCAGCAGTACACCAGACACACCGAGATGTAACCTTTCCTCAAGTTGATGCTGTTAAACCATTACTTGAAACTGAAGTCGCAGTTGTCAATGGCGACTTCAGTCACTAATAACTACTTCAGAAGTGCGAGTGCTGTCTGGGCTCTTCCTGCTGTGGCCCAGGGCTCCGGGAATGTCTTTACAGGTCATTTAGAACCATCCATCTGATCTGTAGCAAGATCAGTCAATCTTTCAGCCGAGTGCGTTCCTCTTGCTTCCCCTCACTGCCAGGTCCTTTATTAGTTCTCTCAGGGCCATATTGGGGGATGATGTTAGGGAGCCATATCGACCACTTAGCTTGTAAAGACTTTGAGCTCAGGGCGTCACTGCCTGCTTGGATCCTGAATTCTGTCACTTGCCTGTGAGAAATTTTTTTTTTCCCTCTGTCTTTTTCTCCTGTATGGTTTCATCGGGCTGCTGTTTAAAAAGGCCTTTTAACCAGCTCTGCATGCATGACATAGCAATTCTCAGAAAATGGACCCAGCTGTCAGTTGATATGGATGACATAATTCAGCTTGGTTTGGGAAGGTTTATGGTCTTCCTGGGCTCGTGGTTTTGCAGAGACCTCATTCCATGCCTGTTGACCTTAGGCGAACGTTGGAAGCTGAAATAGCCTTTGTAGTTTAGGTTGATCTTAATTTTTTATTTTGGAGTTTAATTAATAATAATACCAGATAATAGCTATTGACCGTCAATTTTCAATTGTTATATTGCTTAATGAATACATACACATACACACACACATAAGTATGTCCTATCAGTTGCCCATTTTACAGACGAAGTAACAGAGTGCTTAGGTAACTTGCCTATGATCACCCAGTTGGGAACAGGAAAAATGAGAATCTGAATCCAGGTGCTTGACCATCCTTGATTAGGACCCAATACCTCTCTATTTTCATAAGAAGCAATCACCTGATATTTGTCTTTCTCTGTCTGACTTACTTCCCTTAATAGGATAATGATATCACTTATTTGCGGAATCTAAAAAAATGATACAAATGAATTTATTTACAAAACAGAAGTAGACTCACAGACATAGAAAACATACTTATGGTTACCAAGGGTGAAAGGGAGGAGAGATAAATTAGGAGTTAGGGATTAACAGATACACACTACTATATATAAAGTAGGTAAACAACAAGGACCTACCGTGTAGCACAGGTAACTGTACTCAATATCTTGTATTAACCTATAATGGAAAAGAATCTGAATCACTCTGCTGTACACTTGAAACTAACACTACGTTGTAAATTAACTATACCTCAATAAAAAAAAATAAGAAGCAATCATCAATACTGTAGGAACTGAAATGTTGTCACAATTATATATGGGATGATGACTGAAAATTCACTGCAACTCTGGGATACATGCAAGCCTCAACTTTTGAGTGTCTGTCTGCACCACCCTGTCATCCAGTGCAAATGCAGAGATAATATATTAGAATCACAGGATGAATTTTTAATACGATACTGGTGCCTGCCAAAAAGTAAGTAGATTGGAGAAGCCGACAGGGAAGCCAAGAGTAGTGATAAAGAAAGGTGCCCTTCTGTCTAATTTACTCTTTCTGCCTTCTCACCTTCTTAAAAGTCTCCCCGCCTCCACTGCCCTCTACGGAATTGTTGGTATCTAAGGGCAAAGTGCTGATTGTATTTAGAGAAAAAATCCTCTTCCCCTTAATGTAAGAGTAATGATGTTAGCATCGGTCCTCAGGCTCCATTCCGATGCAGGTAATTATGCTCTGCCTATTTCAATTCTCTCTGCAGTTTCTACTGGATCGGTTTTTCTCTACTTCCTGTCCTAAACTGTTGTACCAGGTTGCCGGGCTGCTGTTCAACATCTGCTTCCCCAAAGAACTACACTTTAAAAGTGAGGAAAATTATTTCTCTTTCATGACTACTTTGCTGAAAGGAACCTGATAAATGGCAGGTGCTGGAGTGCTCCTTTGATTTGGGTCAGGGCACAGCTTGCAGTTAGTCTGGGGTCACTTGAGTTCCTTGCCTGGAACAAAGTACACAAACGTTCTTTTAAAGAAAATGAGGCTTTATATTGGATGGGATGATTGACTGGCCACCCGCCGGTGTGGGTCAAGGCAGGCACTGACCTCCTCAGCTGATGGGCTTGTCCCAAATGCCTTTGAGAGGACATCTGGGGCCCCTCTTGCAGAGAGTCCTCCCCAAACCATTGGGGTTCCAGGCCTCACTCTCATCTTACTGAACTCAGTGGGTCAGGCCTGGACCTTCTGACTTTGTTTCTAAGTTTTTAACGCTCACATTTGATTGCTTCTTTCTTGGCAAAATCTCCTACAGAAAAGAGGATCACCTCCAATTCTCCATACAGAACCACTTCTTTTTATTTATTTATTTATTTTATTCAAGTATAGTTGATTTACAATGTTGTGTTAATTTCTACTGTATAACAAAGTGATTCAGTTATACACATATATGCATTCTTTTTCATATTCTTCTCCATTATGGATTATGGTTAAACTATACTGAATATAGTTTCCTGTGCTATACTGTAGGACCTTGTTGCATAGCCATCCTACATATACTAGTTTGCATCTGCTAATCCCAAACTCCCACTCCATCCCTCCCCCACTTCCCCTCCTTGGCAACCACAAGTCTGTTCTCTATGTCTGTGATTCTGTTTCTGTTTTATAGATAAGTTCATTTGTGTCATATTTTAGATTCCACATGTAAGTGATATCATATGGTATTTGTCTTTCTCTGTCTGACTTATTTCACTTAGTAGGAAGATCTTTAGGTCCATCCGTGGTGCAGAACCACTTCTTCCTATTGCCCTGAGGCACAATGCTTCCAGAATGGTAGCCCACTCACTAAACATCCTCATCAAAGCTTCTCATTCCAAGGGTTCCTAAACAATTTCCAATACGTTCTTCTTTCTACACCCCTTTCCCCATTCTCTAGCATTTCTAGCAGGTAGATTTCAATCTCAGTACATTTACTTTTAACTAATCAAAATAAAAATTGACAACTGATGCTCGCCCTGATCTATGACTGGTCCTGATCTTTGATTAATACCTAAAATGATCTCTGTTAAAAAAAGTCTTGGATTAAAAACCAGGTGACTTATGCAGGGAAATTAATTACCTGGTTCAGAAAAAAAGCCTAAGAGTGAAGAAAAAAGAAAAAAAAAATCTAACTTCTGCAATAGGAGATGCAAAGAGCCAGCAAAAATGTAACTATTTCGTTTCACACAGAGAGGTAAAAGAGTTTAATTACAACATTTTATTTAAAAATGTTAGGGAGTTCCCTGGTGGCCTGCCTCATGGTTAGGATTCCAGGCTTTCACTGCCACGGCTCGGGTTTGATCCCCGGTCGGGGAACTGAGATTCTGCAAGCTGCATGTTGCAGTCAAAAAAAAAAAAAAATGTTATACCCATCAAAAAATTTAAAAATAATATACCTGCCCATCAAAATTTTATCAGCATAAGAGCAAACATGGCTGGCAGACAGGTAATTCTATAATAATCGTAAGTTTTGGGGGGTATTCTTTACAAATTTATTTTCCCGGCATACCTTAGATCGAAAACAATGCAAAACAAATAAAACAAACAAACAAACAAACAAAAAATAAAGTCACAAGAGGGCTTCTAAAACAATTTGGTCAATGGAATAATAATCTTTAGCACCAGGAATTTACCAGTTGCTGGCTCAAAAGGGAAAACATGACTTTAAGATATATTAATCATTAAAGATATTTCAGATGTAAGATTTATATCTGATTAGTGAACAAAACTGTGTGTATCACCTTACTCGCTCCCACCTAGACAAAGTAGAGGATAGAGCAATTGCCAAAAAAGAGAACATCCCAGCCACTTTTGTGGATATGGGGTCAAAAAAAAATGTATCATCTCTGTAATTTGAGTTACAGCAGTTTTGACATAATGCTTACTTAGAATTTGTTGTTAAAAAGGGTAATGAGATAAATCTATGCATTCTTTTCAAGCATGCATTGCCAGACTGAAAGCTTATCCCATGGAGAAAAAAAAAAAAAGAAACTTCAGCCATTTGATGTTTTAAAGTTGTTTTTACATGAATTACAGGGTTTGGTGGAAGCAGTGTCAGTTACAAACCCACACTCTTGTCTCCATCTAATTTTGTCTTAGCAGCTCTTTTAAACTGCTAAATCTGGTTTTCAAGGATGATGATTTTGTTTTGTGATGGTGTGAAACAGCTGCCATGGTTCTGATGAGAAGCCCATTTTCCATTTTATATCTGCAAGATGTTGGCGACATCGGGCCCAGGAAAATAGGCAGCTGAGAAGCCTCTTGCTGCAGAAAGCAGTAAAGAAAGGACAAGAAGTCTTTCTCAGAGGCAGCTGTTTCTTAAAAAGGAATGACAGGAGAGTGTCCCCAAAGAAAGCTCAACTTGTGCAGTCAAGAGCCACAAACCAGCCTTTAGATCAGAGAGCAGAGGGGTAGCTCCAGGGAGGATGAATTATGTGTAAATTTCACAATACACTGGATTGTTAGTCCCGGAAGAAAGAGGAAGCTGGAAAAATTCCAACCTGGGCTCATCCTCGGAGCATATCAGCCTCTGTGCTTCTACTCAGTTATGGGTGCGTGACATTACAAACTCGCCCTTCCACCATGGGCCTGCATGATGGCAAAAACTAGAAACTCTGAGTTTCTGACTTCTTTTAGTAACCACGGAAGACAACCCTGGACCTGTGTATCTGTGAGGCTGGAGCTGAGTTGAGGCGGGTGGCTCTGGACAGAATCTGCTTTTTGGCTCACCACCGTCCTAATGTGACTGCCTCATTTCTGGATAACCCTTGCTCAACTCCTGCAGCTCTCATTTTCAGCCTGGGTCACCCGTGACCATTGCCGCTCCCACCCTGCTTTCTGAGGAGAACTCGTGTCCTGGAGCTTTGAACTCTGCCACTGATGGGACTTCTTTCTGGCAACCATCAGACTGGAAGGTTTGGAAGGGTAGACCTAAGGAAAAAGGAGACACATTAACCGTTCAGTGGATAGGCAGAAGTGCTGCTATTCTGGTTGTTAACAATGAAGATTGAATGTTTGTCTTCCTGAAATGCTTATGTTTAAACCTAATTCCCAGCATGATGGTATTAGGAGGTAGGGCCTTTGGGAAATGCTTAGGTCATGAGGATGCTGGTCTCATGAATGGGAGTAGTGCCCTTATAAAAGGGACTCCAGAGAGCTCCCTCACCCCTTCCTCCATATGATGACATAGCGGGAAGACAGTGGTCTATGAACCAGGAAGTGGGTCCTCACCAGACACCCAATCTGCTGGCACCTTGATCTTGGACTTCCTAACTTTCAGAACTGTGAGAAATAAATGTTTGTTGTTTAAAACAAAATGGAACAGAAACGTACACTCCTGCCACTCTGGCTGCCAAATAGCTGCCCTTCTGAGCTCTGGGAATCCCTGCCCACCTCCACCTACATCGGCAGCCCTGGCCCTGCCCCCAAGACTTGTTAACATCCAGCATGGCAGGGGCCCTCCAGAACCCTGCTCCAACATGAAAGCGAGCATCAGTTCAGATTAGTTGATGCCTGTACCCTCCTAGTTGTTAAATATTTTAAAAGTCACCCCTGAGTTAGAAGTTAATGAAATCACCTATTACTTGGAATATCACCAGAGTCTGATTGCTTCTCCCCCCCTTCTTTTCTCCTGTCCCCGAGAGCCTCTTGCCATCGACTCCCTCCTCACCATGTGTCTTACTAGTATGTCTTCCTTTCCAGAAGTTACAGGCAGTTGAACAGCAGTAGGCTAAACTATTATAGAGATCTTAAGCTGCTGGATCACTACAAGCTGAAATTGATTACATCTGAGCTGGAGAATTTCAGAATGAGAGAACATGGCTGGAAATTTTGGTGTTCAGTATATGTGGGGTTTTGTGCTGTGATTCCTGCTTTGTCCCTTTTTCTCCAGTACCATTCATTGTATCCAAAGTAATGTAGGTCTCAATTATTCTTTTTTCCCCCCTTCTTTTAGATAATTAAAGAGGATTTTTTGTCCATTTTATGAAACTTCTAAGAAGCATTTGTTTTCTTTTATAAAAATATACAGTTATTTTTATTTTTAAAATTTATCTCTTTATTTATTTTTTGGCTGCACAGCGCAGCATGTGGGATCTTAGTTCCCCTACGAGAGATTGAACCAGCACCCCTTGCAGTGGAAGCCCTGAGTCTTAACCACTGGACCCCCAGGAAGTCCTGGTATTTGCTTTCTTTTCACTAATTAACTGTAATTATATTTTCATAGTGACAATGCTTTAAAAAGGATCTGACAGAAGTGAGTGATTTTGACTCAAAATTCTTGCACACTTTCTTGACGTATTTTAGCCCTTCTTCTCGTTCTTTTAATCATTATGTATGTGCTTCAGATCATACTTTCTTCCCAGCTGTTGCCATTGTAATTATTGTAAAATTGAAGATATGGGTGTGCACTATCATGAATAAGGGTGCTAGATTTTAAGTCAGTAGATTCTAGATTAATTTTTGTCATTGATTAAACTGGGTGACCTAAAAAAGTAACCTTATTCCTAAAGTTGCTCATGTATGAATTAACAGGATTGGAATAAAGGTAATCTCAGCTCACTGCCAGCTCTAAGGTTCTAGGGTTCATTGATGTTATTTTCCTGTTCAAATAGTAGCAATAATTAGCATGTACAGTGTTTTATATACATCATCTCATTTGAACCTTACAGCCACTCTAACAGGTAGGCAAAATGAATAAAGGATCCTCCTCACCAGTTTAGAGCCTGAAAAAAAAAAAGAAAAAAAAAACAATTAAGAAACTCATGAATTACCGTTCTGAATTACCCACTCCAATTTCAAAAATTGAATGAAGGTTTATGGAAGTCATTCTTTCTGTCTCCATCACAGGTGTTAGCATCTGAATGTGTTGGCTGAGCTCGGCGTCCTAGTGTGAAATGATAGTTCCGCAGCTAGTTGTTAAACATATGTGTTTGTGTGTAAACATAAATATGTATATAAACAGGTTGGAGGAAGCAGGGGGTGTAGTCAAGGAGGAGGATAACCAGAAGAAAGAACAGAATTACCCATTAGCTTCTAGAAGGAAAGAAAGACACCTAACATCTATTAACTGCTCAATGTTTGTTTTCGGTGTTATCTTAATTAATCTTCACATCAATCCTATGTGAAGTACATAGTCACTTATCCATTCTACAGATGCAGAAATCTAAACTCAGAGCTGTTAATTGAGTCAAGTTCTCATAGGTTAGAATCAATATTTATACTCCAGCATGCCTTTCCACTGCATCCTTAAAGCGATTCATTTGTCCTTTAACACATTCATTCAACAAATTTTTATTGAACACTTAGTATGTGTCAGGCTCTGTGCTAGACAGTGAGAAAAACTTCACACCAAGAAAGGTCTCTGTCATCCTGGGTTTACAAATCCTACATCCTTGATATCTGTGCCTTCTGTGGAGGCTGAAGGTGGGAAGGATCAGAGGTTAGGGAGAGGATAGTATCAGGGGTATACCGATAAAATGTGTGACAACAGGGTCTTGGAGGAAGTGGGGAAGCCCTGATTTGTAGCACTCAACAATTTCTGTGTATAGATACTCCCAAAATAGCCTATTTCAATTAACGCTATGCCATCACTGAATGCAGGGAGGAGATGCAGATAGTCTCCTGAGCTGAATGTGCTAGCTCCCACACACTGCTGGGCAGGGTAAAAAGTAAAATGATAGAAAGGGACTTCTGATAACTAAAATAAGGTTATCTGACTCTGCACAGGCACAAGTGTCTCTAATATTGCAGAGAGCATTATGATTAACAAGACATTTTTTTCTATTTATTTATCATGTGTAATCCTCACAACCCCATGAAAAGGCATTTTCAGAACGTTTTTATTTTATATTGGAGTATAGCTGATTTACAATGCTGTGTTAGTTTCAGGTGTACAGCAAAGTGATTTAGTTATACATATACATATATCTATTTGTTTTTCAAATTCTTTTCCCATATAGGTTATTACAGAGTATTGAGTAGAGTTCCCTGTGCTATACAGTAGGTCATTGTTGATTATCTATTTTTAAAAAATTTTTATTGGAGTATAGTTGCTTGACAATGTTGTGTTAGTTTCAGGTGTAGAGCAAAGTGAATCAGTTATACATATACATATATCCACTCTTTGTTTTCTTTTCTTAGATTCCTTTCCCATATAGGCCATTACAGAGTAGTGAGTAGTGTTCCCTGTGCTATACAGCAGGTTCTTATTAGTTATCTATTTTATATATAGTAGCGTGTATATGTTAATCCCAACCTCCTAGTTTATCCCTTCCCCCACCTCTCCCCTTTGGTAACCATATGTTTGTTTTCTAAGTTTGTGAGTCTGTTTCTCTTTTGTAAATAAGTTCATTTGTATCATTTTTTAGATTCCACATATAAGTGATATCAATGATATTTGTCTTTCTCTGACTTACTTCACCTAGTATGACAATATCTAGGTCCATCCATGTTGCTGCAAATGACATTATTTCATTCTTTTTATGGCTGAGTAGTATTCCATTGTATATATGTACCACATCTTCTTTATCCATTCATCTGTTGATGGACATTAGGTTGCTTCTATGTCTTGGCTATTGTAAATAGTGCTGCAATGAACATTGGGGTTGAAGTATCTTTTCAAAGTATTCTCTGGATATATGCCCAGGAATGGGACTGCTGGATCATATGGCAACTCTATTTTTAGTTTTTTAAGGAACCTCCATACTGTTCTCCATAGTGGCTCTACCAATTTACATTTGCACCAACAGTGTAGGAGCATTCCTGAAAAGACATTTTGAAGATGGGGTAACTAAGCCACTCTGAGGCTAAATATCTCATCCAATATCACACAGCTCAAAAGTGGCAGAACCAAGCTTCAAAAACCATGGCCTTCATGATACCACACTGGCTCAGGAAAACCATGATTGGTCGCTACTTTATAAGTGCCTACTTTATAAGTCTATTTTAATTCACTTGGTTGGAGCATAATGATTATACTAGTGTTACATTCTTTTTCTAATTTCTGTTATTCACCATCCTCAGTCAATATATGCACCCTTAATAAGATCAATGTATGCCTTTGGTTATGTACAAGAGTACAGAGTGTGAAAGGGGCTGATCACTACCAGACAACCTCAACAATGGTATCCACCAAAGATTTCAACACGAGTCAGTGCCTTCACTTCCATATTCCAAAGCCAGCACTCATCTTTACACAAGTGATCTTCCTCTGGGAGAAATCAATACCCTACCTACAGTCAGTAAAAAATAATGCTAGTAAAACAACTTAGTGTAAGGCTGGGAGCCAATGAGCAATCAACTTCTCATGTACCCACAGCAAACTGATGACAGTTATACGGTCAGTAGTTAAAACAAGGCATTTCTGTCTTGCCACTAGGTTCTTCATGGCCTTTTTTTTTTTTCCTTAGATTCCATATATATGTGTTAGCATACTGTATTTGTTTTTCTCTTTCTGACTTACTTCACTCTGTATGACAGATTCTAACTCCATCCACCTCATTACAATAGACACAGACCTACTAGAGAATGGACTTGAGGATATGGGGAGGGGGAGGGGTGGGATGTGACAGGGTAAGAGAGTGTCATGGACATATATACACTACCAAATGTAAAATAGATAGCTAGTGGGAAGCAGCCACATAGCACAGGGAGATCAGCTCGGTGCTTTGTAACCACCTAGAGGGGTGGGATGGGGAGGGTGGGAGGGAGGGAGATGCAAGAGGGAAGATATATGGGAACATATGTATATGTATAACTGATTCACTTTGTTATAAAGCAGAAACTAACACACCATTGTAAAGCAATTACACGTCAATAAAGATGTTTAAAAAAAAACAAGGCATTTTGTGAAATTAGCATTTCCATAGAGGCTTTTAATTTGGTCTTGTTGGCTGTCTCATCTGAGCAGGACAAATTTAGAGTGAACATAGACTGCAAGTAGAGATATTTCATATCACAGAGATGAGAAAAGAGACGATTATTCTCAGGCAACATAACAGAAAAATGTGCAGCTAGATATGGCCAATGGATTAAGGATAGTCAGCATCTCCCAAATACTCAACATGTGCTAAGCACTCTGCTGGAAAACTATGTGGGAGGCAAAGATATGTAAGCCTTGATTCTCATTCCTCAAAAGAAGGTTTAAAAAAACTCAGTAATGCACCAGGCTTTTTAGGAGGTGGGCAGCTATGAAAAGAAGAGTGCACTGTTTTGACAGAGGCTAAATCCTAGCTCTGCTATGCACCACCATGTGATCCTGGAGAAATTACCTTAAGTTCCTTGACCTCCAACTTCTCATGGGTGATATCTACCTTGAAGATATGTAACACGTGTCTGCCAATAGCTATTTAAGTGATGGTTAACTTCTTGTTATTATTTTCCTCCAAAGAATATTGGTGGCGGGGAAGCAGTGATGGAACTTCATCAAGTTGGAACCAAGGACAAAAAACTTAAATTTGTCCAGGGGCTTTCCTCACTGAAGTTCCTTTTTTTTTTTTTTGGTAATTTTTTTCTTAACATTTTTATTGGAGTATAATTGCTTTACAATGGTGTGTTAGTTTCTGCTTTATAAGAAAGTGAATCAGTTATACATATACATATATCCCCATATCTCTTTTCTCTTGCGTCTCCCTCCCTCCCACTCTCCCTATCCCACCCTTCTAGCTGGTCACAAAGCACCGAGCTGATCTCCCTGTGCTATGCGACTGCTTCCCACTAGCTATCTATTTTACATTTGGTAGTGTATATAAAAAATGGTCATGAAGAACCTAGGGGCAAGACGGGAATAAAGACGCAGACCTACTAGAGAATGGACTTGAGGACATAGGGAGGGGGAAGGGTAAGCTGGGACAAAGTGAGAGAGTGGTAGTGTATATATGGACATACATGAAGTTCCATTTTTTTGTTTTGACTGCATCTGTAGTGTTAGAGTTGCTCTGCTTTTGTCAATTTAGGTGCCATGCCGAGAGTGGGGTTACAAGACTCTCTGGTTCATGTATTCTAACTTTGCACGTTAAAACTATATAGGAAAGGTGTGGTATGTTGAGTTGTTTTGAATTAATAAAGTATGAGATCAAAAAATTTCTCTTTTGAAAAATAAAATGTATTCTATATTCTTTATAATCTCTTGCTTTCCTGTAAAACAAATCTTTAACTTTCCAAATAATTCTATATGTATTAACCCAATTGACCCTCACAGCATCTTTGCGAAGTGGGTAGGGGAGATAGGTATTCATTTTCCCATTTTATAGGTAATAAAACTGAGATTAAGTAAAGTGTGTGTTTAACCAGTACATCTTGAGGTTGATTCTACAGCATCATTTATATTCATGACTGTCTTTGCCTAGTTCCTCCAGAAAACTTGTTCTACATATTATTTTTACTAATATTACTTTATATAATGCTTAATATACTTTGGCAAATATATTAGTATTAGATATATATTTTTTCATTCAAGTGATTGCCATAATGCATTAAATATTTACTTATCTGTTTTTTTCTTTTAAGAATCTGATACAACCAGGACTTCTTTTCTAAAACTCTTACAATTTCTAAAATTGAGACACTTCCACAGCAGCAATGGAAGATAAGTTGGAGTTCCCAATATGCATTTAATATTAAATAAACATATTCTTGTTTAGTAGAAGACAAAGATGTGGTAAAACTAAATAGATAGCATAAATAGATTTCAGAACATTTAATCTCTCACCTCCTGCTAGGTATTTTGGTTAGTATGAGCATTTGTCAATTGCACCACATTTTAAAATGAAATTGGTATCTTGTTTCCCACATGGGAATGGAATTTCTAGGTCAATAGGCCCTTAAATGTCGTGAATTGCAATATAGATGACACTTGTCAAAGTCTCGGTGATCAATTCAGATACAAATCTGACTTGAGGACTGAAGAGTCCAAATCAAATTGATGTATGAGATAAAGTCCAGGTTTAGCGTGGTGACATGGTGAGTGGTACCTTTCCAGGACCACCACTGAGATTGACACTGCCAGGCCTTCTCATTTCTCATCAAGCCAAGGTTGGATCACTTCTGTTTTCCTGGCACTATGCCCATTAGGCTTTCCATTAGGCAGCTGGGCAGAGAAAAAAAGGAAAGAGCCAACATAATCCTCCTCTTTCAAATCTCTGTAAATTTTACCTTATGATACGGTTTTTCACACAAAGGGATATTGGATGCCAGTGGAGACCAAGCAGCGAGAAAACTACAGAAGCAAATCTCTGGCGCATCCACAAGCAAAATGGGTCCAAATGCAGATGTAGAGAAGCATCTCTGGTGAGCCCTCAATCACTGAGGTCACCAAGGTAGGTGACATGCTAAGTTATGAAAAGGGAGTTGGATACAGTGGTATTGATCTCTGGTGGCCTTGGTCTGCAGCGGCTTGAAGCAGGATTTTGGTTCCTGGCCAGAGACTGAGGTCAGGCCATTACAGTGAGAGTGTTGAATCTTAGCCACTAGACCACAAGGGACCAGTGACCAGTGACAAGGCCCTGGCCCATCAGCTGTATAGAAATGAATTTCCACATAGAGATGGAAAGTAGTGAAATGAGTAAAGTGTTTATTAGGAGGAAAAAGGGTGCGTGTGGATAGACACATGGGTGGGCTCAGAGAGAGTCGTGCCCTCGTGGTAGTTTGAATCACTTATATGGGGCATTTCTTCTGGGTTTCCTTTGGCCAATCATCTTGCTTTGCCTGGCTCTGAGTCCGTATTTGGTTTATCTCAGGGTCCTCCTGTGTGTGCGTGCATCTCTTAGCCAAGATGCATTCTATCAAAGAGGCCTATGGTAGGTTGACATCACCTACTATGGGGTGGCACCCCCTCCCTTTTTGACCCTTGAGGAGCCTTTCTGCGCATGTGTAGTCTGGAAGGTCTCCTTGCCTTCGAGAATGAGGAATATGTGGTCTTTTACCTCTTACCTGGGCAGGGCTCAGCTTCTCCTCCCTCCTGCTATTTTGGAGTATTTGTCCACAAGGGACAAACTCCAACTGCTCAGCCTGGGGCCCATCTATCTCCTGCCTCAGTATGAGCCTCTGGAACACAGGAGCCATCTTTTCAAAGTGATACTAACTATCTTTAGGGAGCATTTACTAGGTGTCACACACTTAATAAGACTTTTATATTTATTATCTCAAAAAATACTCACATAGACTCCCTAAGTTAGGTATTGGTATTATTTTCGCTCCAAAGATGAAGAAAGCAAGTCCTGAGGTCCATGACTAAGAAAGCTGGGATGTGAAAGCAGAGATCTCTGACTCCAGATTGTTAACCATGGCGTCCTATCTTTTTTTCCGCCTCTGTACACTCCGTAGTATTTTACACAGTAGGACTCAGAGGACTGGATTGGGTGGAAATAAATGAAATTTAAACGTTTCATTTGAAATCAGAATCTAACAAGATCACAAGGCTACTCTCAACAGGAAGAATTTCCAAGGAAACATCTTTAATCCACATCTTAGAATTGAAGAATAACTTTCCTCTTTCATTCATTCATTTACTGATGAATTTAAAAAAATATGTATTTTGTGCCTACTTGGTGCAAGATTTGCTGATGTTAGGGGATCATTGTGGCAAATGAAACAGGCAAGGTCTCTGTTTCCATGTGGTTTGGTTCCAGTGGGGAAGATGGCAGTTGCTGTTAAGTGCTATAAAGGAAATAATCAGAGTTATGACTTAGAGATTTACTTGGGGAGGTGTTTTTAGACAGGATATTGAAGGAAGTCTTCTTTGAGGTGACACCTGCATTAGGACCAAAACAAGAAAGAACCAGGCATGAGAAGAGCTGGGAAAAGCTTTCCAAATGTAGAGAAAACAGCAAGTGAAAAGGTCCTGAGGCAGAAATGATGTAGGTGTGAACAAAGACTAGAAAAGGCCAAGTGGCTGGCAGGTCCCAAGTGAGGAAGAAAGCAGATACACAGAGAAGCCAAGAGGGAGCAGGGAACAAATGAGGCATGACCTCCTGGGCCAGGAGTCCGGAGGGTATTGTGAGTGCAGTGCAAACCTTGAAAGACTTTTAAGCCAGAAATTGATGGAATCTTGTTGGTAGGCTACTGACAGAGTTATGATTACCTAATGAGAGGACATAAATTTAAATTAACAAATAACTGCCTACCTATCTACATAAATACATACATACATACATAAATAAAGCTCAGGGCACAGCCCTAGAGATCCACCAACATAGAGAGATTGGCAGAGGAGGTGACACAAACCAAAAAGAATGGAAAATATTGTACAGTGAAAAAAGAGGGCACCTAAAATAGAGCCGCCATGTGACCTTCTAGGAGAAGATACTGGAGAAGGTAAGTCATGATTGGCTTTGGAAATGAAGATGCACACTCAGTGAAGGAATTTTCTAGAATGTCTGGGCAATGTGGAGTGCATTCTACTGAGAAGGTAATCAGTAAAGTCAATGTCTGTCGAAATTCCTTAACAAATGAGGCTCTTTGTTATGCAATAAGCAGTTTTGTCACTTTTCAGGGCTACCTTTAGTTGGTCCTCTGAATTTTATTTGTACTTATGGCTTCTTTCAGTTCCTGTATAAACAAATTGTAATTTTTTGGAATGCTCTGCTTGTTATGCATCCTCTTTCTGTTCAGTGGGAAAGATATGCCATCCTATTATTAATTAGATCCCTAGCATTACTAAGCAAGGCTTTCCCTTTATCGGCATATTTTGCAGTCCCTCTGCATTTTCTTTGAATGGTTTCTGTACGTTGGCTGATAATTCATGCTGTCCAGACATTGGACCATTCAATGCGCAGTTGCCCATCAGAAGATAAAGCATCACGTTTCTATGAAGTTTCAGCAGGAAGGGCACCTGCAGAAGAAATTTGGGTTTGGGCTTAGGATGCCTCTTGGAAGGCTCCAAACAATGTCAGGGGAAGTGGATGGCAGGACAATGGGTGGAGGGTAGGAGTGGAGGAGGGGTTCTTAGATGACAGGTTGCTGAATCGGGAACCCTGATACTTGTGAAGTACTCTGTCAGGAACATTAAGTATCCAAAAGTGATAAAGCTTCAATTTGCTAGTCCATTAGACTAATTACTGCAATAATTAAGTAACTACTTGATTAGAACTAATGGGTACCTAATTATCCAGGAGAAAAGTATCAGGTGGCAATTATCAGGTGGCAATTAATAGACTGGAGTTAATGTCTTAGCACTGTCTTTGTATGAATTCATAAGCAAGGTAAAGAAAACAAACAATAACTTATTAATATTTATTGGTGCCACAGTATTTTTCAGCTTGTTTCATTTACACAGAACCAATTAGTGGAGAGACCGTTAGAGTTGCAGGATATAAAGGGACCAAAGCACAGTTAGCTTTTTAAAGGTACAAGATCTCATTAGCAATAACGACTAACATTTAACCAGAATCAACCTGTGATATTAGCTTTGTTGCTGTGAATTTATTGAAAGGGGATCACAGAGGTGAAAAATCAATAGTCATGATAAAATCTGTGGGAAATTGGATAATGTACTGAAGTCAAGGGCCTTACTAAAGATTTTTCTTGGTCCACTGGAAACCTCACATCTATTTTCCCCATGGTATTTTTAAATGGCTGGGGAGAGAGATGGATGGGAAGAAATGTAACTTATCAGAAAACAAACTTTTCTTATGAGCACATACCACAAAGAAGCCTTGGATTTCTCACAGTAGGAATGGTTATCTCTCTAAGCCAGTGTTTGTGAAGCATTGACTATGACCTGCTGCTAATATCAGAAAATATTTGTCATGGAAATAAGATGTTAGAACAAGACTTTCATCTATAGCAGCATTGTTCTATGGGTATAGCCCTGCCTCCTACAAAACCACATTGCTACAAAGCATCAGGCAGTGTTTGAAATGTATGACTCAAGTTTAGAGGAGAAAACAGGTCAGCTATTTATTTATTTATTCTTTAATTCAGGAAAACACATGTTACAAGGTTGTAAGGCTTCTGGGCAAACATAAGAACAAGAGCTGAACTGCAGGATCAGGAGACTGAAAAATCTTTTACCGAACATTCTGAGTTGAACATTTCAGCTGCTTAATGAAAATAAAAGCTACATGCTTCTTATTTTCTTTTCTAGTTTCAATGAAGTCTTTTTTCAAGACAAGTATTTTTAAAAATTCAAGAGAGGTTTGGACCTGTGTTAAATTTATTAACATTTTAAAAGTCATATAATTAACCCTGCAGTAGAGGAAAACCCCATCTACTTTTATTTTATTTCCTTGCCCAGTATAAATAATTGAAATGGGTTTTAATCATATTTGAGGGAAAAAAAAACAATCACCTTATATGAGAATGCATACAATGACAAATGGAGATAAATCTAAAATTTATAGAAAGGGAGCATTTGCATAACTGCAGAATCCAAACATATAGGGCATTAAGAGTAACAATTATTGCAAAGGGCATGAAAAATTCAACTTTGGTTTCATGATGGGAGCCCAAATTCCTAACATGATTAAGATAATACATCATGAGGCCCTCTCTTATTAAAGGCATAATTGTTGTTAGGAGCAGAAGTGGCGTTAACACTAATCTAGTTTTATATATGTACAAATATAGAGAGAAGCGAACTTGGAGACTCTTGCTTTTCGTGATCCATAGGCATTTTATTAATGTTTGAATAATAACCGCCTAGAGGGCCTGTTATAAATTAAAGGGACGGATTGAGATATAAATTTTTATGAGGACTAGTTATACATTTCCATTATGTGTTTAAAAATGAAGGAATTACTGTGAGCACTGCAGTACTCACATTTATTTGAGGTGATTTGGATGGGAGGGACGGCAGAGGAGAGCGGCTGCGTGGTGGCAGTAAGAAAGATGTATGTGTCCCTTTGAAGAGATACATCATATGTCATGCATGAACTCTGTTCTACCAGAGACGTTCCTTCACTGCCGAATCTGCATGATTATTTCTGTGACAATAGCGAGTGATGATAGAGCGTGAGGGCCACTTAAGGGGGTTTCCTATGGTTAAATCCTGGAAGACCTGGCTATTATCTATCTGCTAATGCAATAATGGAAGTCAGCGATTACCGCGAAGCAATTCTGAGTCCTTTCTCTGTTCCCGAGGTATGATCTAGGGTTTTACTAGTGGCCCAAATGCCTTTGGAGAAGCAGATCCCAGTAAATGACAATCATCCTTCTTCCTTAACGTCTTTGATCAGTTTTCTCAACACTGTCCTCAGTTTTGCACATCGAATGGGTCTATGAATCGCCACTGTTTATGAACTGTACCCCCAAGAGGATTTAGGAAGACCCCTGGCCAACTTGCTCACTGTCTATGTGCTAGCACACTCACATAGATAAAGACACATGTACGACTATATATGGATACATAGATTTATGGATTTAACCCAAACCCTAAGGATATAAATGCACATTAGAGAATACTGATTTCCCTGTCACCAGGAGCTCCATACAAACTTTAAAGTCAAGCAGGTCTGAGGTTGCACCCCAGTGAAGATACTCACGAAACGGTGATTTGAGCAAGCTGTTTAACTGGTAACTCTCAGTTTCCTCAGGTGTAGAAGAAAAGATTACTGAGTTATTGGGAAGATTAAATGTGATTTATTTTAAGGTGCCTGGTACACGATAGAATCCTAATAAACGTGTGTTAGTTTGTTAGGGCTGCTGTAATAAAGTACCAAAGACTAGGTGACCTAACAGAAATGTATTGCCTCCCAGTTCTGGAGGTTGGAAGTCCAAGATCAAGGCATTGGCAGGGTTGGTTCCCTCTCAGGGCTGTGAAAGAATGATCTGTTACAGATCTTTCCTTGGCTTATAGATTGCTGTCTTCTCCCTGTGTCTCTTTACATTGTCTTTTTTTTTAAGGTACATTTCTGTATCCAAATTTCCTTTTTTATAAAGACATTAGTCATTTTAGATTAGGATCCATCCTAATGACCTAATTTTAACTTGATTACATCTGTAAAGACCCAATCTCCAAATAAGGTCAGATTCTGAGGTCTTGGGGTTTAGGACCAAACATATGAATTTAGGGGGGGGCATAATTCAACCCATAACAAAATGTTTGATGAATGAATACAATGAATGAATAAATACAAAAAATTGATCAATGATGTTGCAATGATAAAAAGTGTGCTTTCAAACAGTTTATTTTCAAGTCATCATGCCCCCTATTCCCAGCCTCATTTAGCAATCTGGATAAGATGCTCAAACTTTCCGTATTGCTCATGGTCACCCACTTACTCTGGCAATATGACAAGGATATTATGAAAACTTTTTTCATTGCAAATTGACATGAACTAAACCCAGGTGTGCTAGGTGATTATGGACCAATGCATCCAGGTGATAAGCAACCCAGTACCCTCCACCAGCATGTGTTTCCAGTTCATCTATGGGAGTCCCTAGCAAAAGCATCATTGCTTGAATGATTATAATGATGACCAAATAAAAGAAGCAAGTAGAAGAAAAGCAGAGCTCTTGTTGTGCCGATTTTAAAGTAGACTGTACTATTCAAATGTGTCTTTTCAAAACCCAGAAAACTCCCTAATCATAGGGCTATTGGAATTTAAATTCCAGAGAATCAGCTCTTTACCGACAGGCTGCTATTTACCAATTTTAACAATAATATTAAAAGGCTACACAAAGGTCTTCCTTTCCCATCAGTGTGCAGTACAGTCAGGTGAAGCCCAGGGAGCAGGGTGTGTCCTCCAAGTGTGCACTCCCCAGCCGTCCCTGCGCAGATGATTAATAAGGGGCCCCAGGCACTCTTTTCTCTGACATCAGTTTCATCTCTAAATGGTGCTTTCTAAGATAGAAAATGTGAATTCCTTCACACACAGTGGTACTTGCAGTTATGGTTATTTTAGTATTATTTTCATAGGTGGAACTGAAGAGAAGAGGGACCTAAAGCAACTGATGTCCCTTGAACTTTCCTTTTTATTTCATCTCAATCTTCTGGTTTTAATTCACAGGTGAGATGAGTGGCCAAATAGACTGACTCATGATTGCTGGGTACCTCTGAACTGTGCCTTGGAAAGCAGCAGCAATGGCTTTCCCTTGGGGAGGTGGAGGAAAGGAAGTTTGAAAGTGAAACATGCCACTCTGCATAGCCCACGTCTGTAGATCTTGTGTAGTAGGTGCTGGGCACAAAGAGGAGAAGGGGCCTCAGAAGTTCTGCCCTCTAGCGTAGTTACCAGAATAAGGGGGAGGGATGTCAGGGGCAGAGGCCATCAGTTCCTAAGCATCAATGTTTAATCACCCTCCTCCCTAAGGAGGACGAGAACAATCATCTCCTCACACTGATGATTAAAATAATGGGTCACTGAGCTGAAAAGGAGAGAAGAGTGTGATGCTGCACCAAGACAAAGGAGTGGAAGGTCTGTTGTCAGCAGATGTGTGATGACTGGACTCTTCAACAGCTGTACATCAGAAGCAGTGCCCATTCGCCAGCCATCTGACACAGATTGCCTTAGGATGGCTTCATAAACTAAGGGCTCTGGCACTATAGCTAGAAAAGGAAGGCGCTGGAGTGTTTTATCTGCCAAAGAGTGTGTGTAGAGATGATTGAAGTCCAGAAGATGGCAAAGTGGGAATTTGAGCATGGGTGTAATTTAGTGCATTTACCCTCCTGGTTGCTGGAATTTGCACGACTATAGCTCTGTCTATATCTATAATCAGTCTATCTATCCATCTAGCTAGGAAATATACACATAGCTGTATTTATATCACATACACATATATTTGGGCATCAGTGTTATATCTAGCAGCACTGGGCTTTTACTTTTTTCTAGTAAGGAAATAAAGCTAGAAGAGGTCTTGTCATTTCTTTGTCTTCTCATCTTCTCATATTGCTGGGATTTTCTTGATATCAAAGGGGGCAAAAATGAAACATAATGTGATGAGAAAAGAAATGATACAATGTTCAGAAATTATTTTCCCTTAAAAGAGTTTGATTTCACTTTGGCTCAGGTGGAAGTTCAGTTTGGTTCTTATTTTATCCACACCATTTGCCCATCCCTTGTGACAATCTCAGATCCCCGAGTCCCTCTATCATTCTTCTTGTGTTCAGTTCCATCTTCCTCAGTCTTGTATAATGCGGTTGTGTTATGAAGTGGTCTGGACCTGCCCCAGCATTTAAAACATGGCTTGTCTCATATGCTGTACCCTGAAAGAACAAATCCATTTGGTTCTTTCTTGTTCAATACTTCCAAATCCATTGCCCAAATTCTGAACTTTGTTATTTTATTCTTGCTGCAATCTCGTAGACCAAAGCTGATTTTTTTTTTTAAAACTGGGTTTCTTTAATCCTACTGACACTCTTCTCCCCTTTTCAGCTCAGTTACCCATTATTTTAATCATCAATCTGAGGAGATGAAGGGAATCTGTAGTGAGGTTAGGGAGAGGTTAAAGAAAGAAAAATGGATATGAAATAAAAGGTAAATTCCCCTACAGTTTTCCATATTTTGAATGAATAGTTGAAAATTTTATGTAACAAGAACATTATTATTATTATTAGCCTAAAATGAGACTTAAAATACCTCAAATTCAGGAATCAGTCTTCCTTTTATCTATGAAAATAATATAAAAAGTTTATTTGACGTATTTTTTCAGTCATGGTGATATAGGTGTATACTAGAGCCCTGCTAACCTTTGTGAATGAGGTCACGTGTGATGTGTGCTGTGAAAAGAAAGCACCTGTAACCATTTGACCTCGTTGGTCTTCTCCAATTAACCGACAAACCCAGCCCAGAATCCCCTTGGGGAAAAGAGGTGAGGAATCATGTACTCATTGTAGTTATTCAGCTTTTAAAAGTACTGTTGTTGACTCAAAGAGTTTAATCCACCACTACCACCTCCTACTCCCCATTCTAGCACTTAACTTGCTATCAGGAAGTGAACAGGGCCCTGGGGAATGAACCAAGCTCACTATTTCTTTGATGCCCTCCATGGAAGCTCAAAAGCATTTTCCCCTGAATAGATCATTTAATCTCCTTGTATCACAGCATCCTCTCTTGTGAGATGGAGGTCATCATACTAGAATATTTCAAAGGGTTATTGGGAAAAACTATCTAGTTAGCCATTATAGAGCATTTTACAAATATGAAGTTCTTTATCCAGTCCAAATAATGCTTGAAAGCATAAAATTGTATACGGTTATCGAGTATTATCATTGTGGCCTTCCTATTTCTCCAGGCATTAATCTTTTCTTCCTTTTCCACCTCCTTTCACATTATTATGTAGAGAAATACAGTTCCTCTCTTTTCTCTCTGACTAAGGGATTGAGAGTCTTCAGTGCTGAAGAGGAAAGCTCTTAGAAAGATCACTTCTCAGTTCAAGTGCAAAAGTTTTCAACTAGAGAATTGTCACCAACATGTGAATCTGAGAATGTTTTCTAGAGAAATAGGATATTGAAGTGAGAAGTTAGATTTTTTTTTTTTTAAAGATCCAAAAATCTACTACTTAGAAAACAAAAACATCTGACAAGGAGAATCGTTATTAGCATGTAAGGCCGTGGTATAAATATTTGTTCATCCATCCCTACAGGACCTGCCCAAAATTCACAGTAAAAGAAAGAGGACACCAGTCTTTCTTTATTTCTTTATTTTATTTCATTTTTTAATTTGAAGTCTAGTTGAATTACAATGTGTTAATTACTGCTGTACAGCAAAGTGACTCAGTTATATATATATTTATATATACACACACATTCTTTTTCATACTCTTTTCCATTATGGTTTATCACAGGATATTGAATATAGTTCCTTGTGCTATACAGTAGGACCTTGTTGTTTATCCACTCTATATATACCAGTTTGCATCTGCTAATCCCAAACTCCCAATCCATCCCTCTCCTACCCCCTCCCACTTGGCAACCACCAGGCTATTCTCTATGTCCCTGATTCTGTTTCTGTTTCGCAGATAGGTTCATTTGAGGATACCAATCTTTCTGAATCCAAAACCTGTGCTCTATTTTTCATGCATGCTGAAACAAATTGCCCTTCTATTATTCACTATCTACTGATTAATATAGACAAACTAGCATGACCCAAGTTATCTACGTAGTGATGGAGCTTCTATTTTGTACCATGGGGGCATGTGTCCCCTCACTGACTTGTTAGGCCCCTGCTCAGACAGCCACCCATTGCAGAAGGAACTAGAGCATTGAAAGTAGAATGTACTCACTTGTAACCTTGCGAATTAACATCTCTAGGCCTCCCTCCTCAACGTTAGTAAATGTTGGCTCTGTGAAATTTCTTTTAGAAGATAACCAAAAAGAAAGGACTGTAAATGGAAGCATGGCATTGAGGAATTGACACCGCTCATCTTATTGCAATAGTTATAGGAAGGAATAGATGTGATTTTACTGGATAGAATTGTAACATTTTATAATTGGGATTTTTTTACTCAGGGCCCTAGTATGACTGACAAGCTAAAATGGATTTTTATTTAGTGATATTTTGATCTCTGCAAGTATTGTAAATCTTTCTACCTATTCCAGTGAATGTGAAATCATTGCATGGGGGGAAAAAAGGTTGAGCTACTAGGGTAGAAGGAGCTATTATAAAATTTCAGTTTTAAAACTCCATAATCAGAATATGTGCATATGCATAAAAATGTAATAGAGTATCTAGGGAGGAATCGCCACAATTAAAATATTAAATTTATTCCAACATATTCAAATTTGCACTAAATTTCCAGTTATTTGAAGATTTTAAAAAATATATATATGTATTACCCCGTGAAAGCCACAGCTGTTATCTTTGTGTTAAACAAGTCTAATATTCGGTATCTAGAATCCTCTTCACATCTTTAGAGGAACTTATTTAATAATAAAGCTATTTCTTTCATTTCTTAAGGCATCAAATAAACTTTGAAAATTGGTCTTATTTCTTTAACTGTAGGTAAATATCACCAATGATCTTATGAAGTGGTAGCCGATCTTGGATGTCTGCTATGGCAAATCTAAGGTTTCCAATTCCTTATGGCCCCTAATAGCATTAATCAAGGCAGCACAACTTACTTAAAAGGAACAGATGATTAATCTTGACAATAGTGATGTAAACAGAACTCTAATTCATGAATTGGCGATTACCCTTCCCCCCACCACTGGGGTATTTGCTCTTTGTTTGAGATTTACCCTGTGCCATGTACATATTATAAGAACAAAAGAGAGTTCTTTATCTTTAAAAATATCCATTCAGTTCAGCTTACAGAACAGGGGAAAAATTGCTATATTTATCAAGGTTGATTTTGTTTTCCAAGTCTCTAATTTGAAACTGAAGAATGCAAGACTACATACATCAGGTGTTTCTAGCAAAATAGCGGCAGCAGCAGCAAATCATAGACATTTGTCATTCCTTAGAGCTGTCTGACAGTTCTGACAATTCATTAGGCTGAGCTGAAAAGAGGTTTAGAAAGCAAAGAAGGGATCGCAGGTAGGAGAGTTGCTTTTGCATGATCCAGTAATGGCTGATTTGTATCATTTTCGGTGATGGATACACTGTTCAGATTAAACTCAGCAGGGTTTTCTCCCTTCTCTCTTTCCATGATTTCTCCCTACCCCCAGCTTCCTTCCTCTAGAGGCTCCCAGGACACTGAGCATAGGCTGTACCCTCAGTAGCATTTTATCCTTAAAGGTATGTTCACATAATAGATCAAGGAAATGCTCCCTTCCAAAAGAAGCTGCTTTGGAGATGGAGGGAGTCAGTGAGGTATGGGATGATGAAACCATGCCTCACTTCCCAATTTCTACCTGCCGTATGAATTTTCCTCCTCCTCAGCCTGTGCCAATCAAAGTATGCATCCAAAGTTCTAGTCTCCCAAATAAGAGCCAATGTCAGCAGCCTATCCTTCCCCCATCCTGCCATGATGGTTGCAAGCTTCTTTATAAATGGCCTTGACCACCAGTTCTGTGTTCATTACTTGTGGCAGGATTGAGAACTCATTCCAGGCATCATCTTTTTTGTAACCTCTTTGCACACCAAAATTAAGAAACTTCTCATTTCTAATTGTGACAAACAGTAACTGTAGTGAATAGGAGTTTATATGGCTCACTCCCCCAACTTGGGCATCACAGTACATCAAAAATTCTTCCAACTTCTGTTACTGGTAGCAGTAACTTCTGTTACTTCTGACTTTTGGTACTGGATTATCCAATTGAAGAAGGCAAATTCAATTAATCAAAATTGGGACTATTAAGGTGAATATTGTATGCATTGCTTTGAGGGAGATAGAGTAATGATACAAACTGTACCATTAAGATTGACACTAAGATTTAAGCTAATCAAAAATTTTAAACATCCAAACTACCTGTTAAACTACATTCCTTCATTTAGATGGTTACTATCACCAATTTCTCCATCACCTTCTAAGCATCCGGGGATTTCCCAGTAACTGGACATTATCTTAGTTAAAAAGAAAATCAGGTGCATGTTCTCTCAGAGCTAACATACAGCCTAGAGACAGCCCATCAGTAAATAAAATTCATAATTAAATAAAAATTGTACATTGAGATTAGTGTGACTAAAGTAAACAACTAATAGAAAATATCTGAAAAAAGCTGGTGTTATGGATTGAATATTTGTGCCCCTCCAAAATTTTTATGTTGAAACCCTAACCCCCAATGTGATGGTGCTTGAAGTGAGGGCTTTGGGAGGTACTGAGGTTTGGATTAGGTCATGAGAGTGGGCCCCTCATGGGGAGACTAGTGGCCTTAGAAGAAGAAGAGGGAGAGAGAGGAAAGGCCATGTCAGCACACAGGGAGAAGATGGCAGTCTGCGAGCCAGGGAGAAAGCTCTCGCCAGAAGTGAGTCAGACAATCCAAGTGCTGATCTAGGACTTTCCAGCCTCAGAAATGTGAGAAATAAATGTCTGTTGTTTAAATCACTAGCCTGCAGTATTTTATCATAGCAACTCAAGTTAACTAAGGTGGGTTTGCAGTTTAGATAGGGTCAGGAAGGACATCATCTATGAGGAGATAACATCTGGGATGAGACTGGGAAGGAGTCTACCGTGACATCCACCAGGGAGACTTAAGTTCCAATTCTTCATGTTTTCTGAAGGAAAAAGGAGGCATGGGTGGCTCAAATGAGGTGACTTAAAAAAACCAAAAAACAAAACAAAACAGAGAAGCTCTCTGGCTGTAAGGACCTTGCTTTGTTAACAGCTGTATTCTCCATGCCAGAAAAGTGCATGGCACTAAGTACAAACTCAATGAAGATTTACTACTAAGAGAATACATGAAGGCAAGAGTAGTACAAGATGGAGTTTGAGAGGTAAAGGAGCCAGACCACATAGGACATGTGAGTAAGGAGTAGGAGCCGTTATAAGAGGTTTCTGTTTTATTCTAAATAGGAAAGGCTCTAAGCAGAGGAGTGACATAACTTAACTTATATTTTTAAAAGATCACCTGGCTCACAGGGTAGACTATTTGAATGTCTTGTCAGTTTCCATTAATGTTGGCTAGCAAGGGTCCATGGTTATCCACCTACCCACAGAATTTCCCTCAGTCTTCTGGAGCTGCCTCACAACGGAAGTTACACAAGCCTCTCTGGAGGAGTGTCTCATAGACAATAACTGAATGGTAACAGGCTCAAAACCCCAGTCCCCTTGCCTTAAAGGGAACAACTCTGCAGTAGAATTTACACTCCAGATAACCCAGTGGATTAACCCAAGGCAAGACATTCTTTGAGACCATCTTCTTGCTTGGTTCTTTCCCTTTCCCCATCTTGCTTCATCCTCTACTGTGTAGTGTCTTCTTTTGTCTACAGAATACTCCCTCAGTCAAATATTATCCATCCAAATCCCTACCTTAGGCTTAGGCTCTGCATCTAGGAGCCTGACCTAAGTTAACTCATGTGGGGAAAACAAATCACAGTGGAAAGGATGGTCCCAAAGATGCTTTCTACAGATGCAAAATAGAGCCAAAGCAGAATTCAAGAAGGTGACAGTGGACTTCAAGATAAGGGAACTTTCTCTGCTATACACCTGAAACTAACACAGTATTGTAAATCAACTATATCCCAATTAAAAAAAAAAAAGATAAAGGAACTGTCAACATAGGGTAGGCCTAATCACGGATGAGTTTTAAGGTTAGGAATTAAATAGGAAGGATTCTGAGTGCCAACAAACAACATTCAGCTATAACTTTTTAAAAAGAAATTTTGTCATTCTTTCATCTGAGCCCATCATTTGGGAAACAGCAGAAAGAGAAAGGGAAAGGAAGAGGAAGAGAGAGAGGACGAAGCACACATGCGTGTGTGTGTGTGTGTGCTTAGAGAATGGGGTCTGTTAGGCAAATAACGTGGTGCTTATGGGGTCCAGACTGCAGGAAAATCCTCTTCAAATAGGGTTTCCTAAGCTTTCATTTGGAAAAATTGATGAGCATTTCTTTTGACTCTGAAAATAAATAGAAGAAAATAAAGTCTCACCAAATAACCAAGAATGTGGTCCTTTAAAGTCAGTGTTACTGTGAGAAAAAAAAAAAGACAAGACCAAGAATTAGGATATCAACTACAGAGCATGTCATCTTGTTATCAGCTTAATTGAAGTCATTCTGTCATGAATGACAATCCATCAGATACTCTGCCAGTCAGTATGTCATGACATTATATGTAATGAGAGGTCTCCTAAAACCCAAAGGGAAAATTTACTCATTTTTTGACTTAACTTTTTGGTTTTTGAATGATCTTGGTACTGGTATAAAATATGTGCAGTTTTATTAAGTCTGCAAAAAAGTGGTCAACTCAGAACTCAAAATACTGACATGTATTTGCCTAAGACATTCTAATTTTTTTCAAATGTGCAAAATTCTATTTATATTATTGACCTTTTTATCCTCACTGGTATGTTATCGAATGTTCCATCAGATGTTTGTTCCTTGCATAATTTAAGAAACAAAGGCAGCATAGTACATGAGTATTATTGGTGGGGAGGAAACTGGTGAAAAATAAAAATAAAATATTCCATAATTTAAAAGTGAAAGATTTGAGAGTTTCTGCTTCCAGCTATGATGGCATTACTTAAGGCAGACCAGAATTCCTATTAAGAAAAACTGGTATGTATATATAAAATGCCAAAAATATTGTGTTTGGAGGAATCAGATAGCTTCCAAGCCAGCTAGTACTTGAGGAGCCAAGATTTTGGAGAAATGCAAAGCCCATTACAATGAGCCCAATGTTGTACAGCAAAAGTTTTGCTCAGGGCATTTGTTGGCTTGTAAGCCATGCAAGAGAAGAAGCTGAGAGACCGGCTAGTAGGCCACTGCTAAAATGCGACTGGCAGAGCATGCAACAATCTCACATAGTTCCAGACAAAAAGTCAAGTTTGGGCTTGCCAAGGTATCCAGAACTTAAAAGCCTATTATGCCAGAAGAAAGTCAGATAGAGTAGAGTGAGTTTGATACTTGGTATCAGTTTTCCCCATGAAGAAATTGCAAATTCTAAAGTTGCACAAAGCAAAATGCCAGGAAGCCTGACAAAAAGTGGCTAAAAAGCTGACAAAATTTTCACAGCAGTGGGTAGATAAAAATTAGAGTCAGGACCCACTAAGGAGAAAAGGTCCTGAAAAATAACCTCAGGCTCTTAACCGAATCATCTAAGAACTATGCCCATGCACTAGGGGTAAATCAGAGGTTGATTAAGTCTTAAAAAGTCTTAAAATTTGACTCAAAACAGCTTATTGGAATAAGATGATCTGCTCCTCCAGTAGCTGCCTGCCAAGAAATACAATGGATTCTCACTAGAAAAAGAAAAAAATCCATAGTTTCTAAAGTTTTTGTGTACACTAGTGTGGAATTTAATAAATATTTACCAAGCACACCAAGAAATATGACCAAGAATAAAAAGTTACAAGCAGAATAGACTCAAATGGTCATTTACACAATATTGATTCTTCCAATCCAAGAATATGGTATATCTCTCCACCTTTTTGTATCATCTTGATTTCTTTCATCAGTATCTTATAGTTTTTGGGTACAGGTCTTTTGCTTACTTAGGTAGGTTTATTCCCAGATATTTTATTCTTTTTGTTGCAATGGTAACTGGGATTGTTTCCTTAATTTCTCTTTCTGGTCTTTCATTGTTAGTGTATAGGAATGCAAGAGATTTCTGTGCATTAATTTTGTATCCTGCTGTATAGCACAGGGAACTCCACTTAGTGCTCTATGGTTACCTAAATGGGAAGGAAATCCAAAAAGGATGGGATATATGTATACATATAGCTGATTCCCTTCACTGTACAGCAGAAACTAACACAACATTGTAAAGTAACTATATCCCAATTAAGAAAAAAAGGAATAGACACAAATGATACAGATACTCGAATTATCAACTATAGACTGTAAAATACCTGAAAATAAGATGTTCTGTCAGATAGAAATATTCTAAAGGTGGAAAAATGTTCTAAAGGTGGAGAAGTGGTCTACAGGATCTAAATTTATTTTAAAAAATGAGTGGCAATTCTAGATGTTAAAAAATACAATTTTTCTGAACTTTAGAACTCAACAGATGGGTTTAACAGCAGATTGGACACAGTTGAAAAGAGAATCAGTATTTATATTTGTAGAAAATATCCACACTGAAGCATGGAGAGGAAATAGAATGGAAAATGATGGCGGGTGAGGAAAAAAGTGTAAGAGACATATCAGATACAGTGAAAAGTTGCAGTCTACTTAAAATGGAAGATTCCATAAAACAGAGAGAAAAAATAGGGCAGAAGCTATATCTGAACTGATCATTGCCATGAATAACCCCCAAATGATGAAAGACATCAAGCCACAAATATGAGAAGTGCAGAGATTGCCAGTCTTTCAAGGATCATACTCTAGGAACATAAATGAACCAAAGGTAAACTAAATCTTAACAAAATTCCAACCCCATCTCAATTTAGCGTAGTCTCTGATTTGATTAAAGTGATCAATTCCTCATCCTCTCTGACTAGAAGAGAAAAATATGGAAGGCTCACTAATGAAAAACTCATCATTCAGGGCCTCTGTGTGTTTGTGTGTGTCTATGTGTGTGTGTTTTCCAGAAAGAAGTAAGGCTACAAATCAACAATCTATGTCTCTATCTTAAAAATTTAGAAACCAAACAGTAAATTGTATCAAAATAAATAAAAGGGAAAAGATAAGAAAGTTAATAAAATAAATTTATAAAAGAAAACAATATCACTAAGTCAAATGTTGGTTATTTGAAAAGATTTTAAAAACTAATAAACTGCTAGAAAGACTGATTAAGAACAAAAGAGAGAAGGTACAAGTTACAAGTATTAGGAAAGACAAAGTGGAAAACACTACAGATCCTACAAACATAATCAAGATAATAAAAGGATATTACATCCAACTTTATGTCAATTAATTAGAGAATTTAGAAGAAATCTACAAATTACTAGCAAAACACAACCCCCTTAAACTAACACAAAAAGAAATAGAAAATCTCAGTACTATGATATCTTTATCTAAATTAAAATTATAATTAAAAATCTTCCTTTTGCAAAATTCAGACCCAGATGGTTTCTCTAGCAAATTCTCTAATGAAATACAAATAACAACCTTCTTACACAAATTCTTAAAGATAATTTAAAAATGGGAACATTTCTCAATTTGTTTTATTAGGCCTGCTTAATTTTGATAACCAAGCATGACACAAGAAAGACAAATTATAGATGAATTTTTCTCTTAAACAGATATAAAATTCTAATAAAATATTTTCAAATGGAAGTCATTCATATATTTAAAAAGATGACGTATCACACCATGTTGGTTTTATTCCAGAAATTCAAGGTTGTGTTAATTAAGGAACCCATCAGTGCAATTCTACATATTAACATAAGTAAGAGGAAAATATTAACATCTCATGTTTGATAAAATTCTGCATTTGATAAAATTCAGTATAGCTTCATGATTAAAAACTCCAATTAGGCATGAGATCTGAGATTAGAAGTTGGTACATCTGAAAAAAGTGTTTCCATAAAAATCCATAGCAAATTTCAATAAGTCATGAAATATTAAAAGCTATTCCCCTGAGATCCTAAGATTGAACCAGCGATATCTGTTATACACATTACTATTCAACACTGTTCTAGCAGTACTAGGCAGTTCAATAAGACAAAGATAAAATGTAAAAAAGATTTATAATGAAAAAATGAAACTCTCATTATATACATTAAAAACCCACAATACCTATACAAAATAAACTACTAAGTCAACTTAGCAATGTCATTGGATATGGGTCCTAATATGCAAAAGTCAATTTTATTTCCACACAGAAAAAATAATTTGAAAATGAAATTTAAGAACTAATATGTAGCATCAAAACATCAAATACTCAGGAATAAATGTAACAAAAGATGTGTGAGATTTGTAAAGAGTATTTGAAAGAAACTTAAAGGTCCTAAAGAATGGAGTGATACACCAAGCTAATAGATGGAAGACACCGTAATATAAAGGTATCAATTTCTCCCAGATTGATCTATGTATTCATATCCATCCCAGTTAAAATCACAAAAGGTTCTTTGTGAAAATTAACAATATTTTCCCACAAATGTATATGGTAATTCAAAAGTTTGAGAATAGCAAAGATGATCTTTAAAAAAAGAATAAACCTGGAAGAATAACACTATTAGATATCACAATATTATAAATTTTCAGTAATAAAGAAAATAATGTATTTTCACGAGGATGTACAAATAAAGAAATAGAACAAATAAAGAGCCAGAAGCAGACCAATATATATGGCGACTTGATTTATGACTAAGCTGACATTGCAGTATAGTGGGAGCAAAGATGGCCTTTTCAACAAATGGTGCAGGATCAAATGGACATTCTTAGAGATAAAATGGTCCCAATCCTTGTCTCACACCAATTCCAGGTGAATTGAAGATCTAAAAGTGAAAACTAAAATAATGGAGATTCTAGACTATAACATGATAGAATATCATCACCACTTCGGGGTAGGTAAAGATTTATTAAAATGGCACATGAAACATAGTAGACAGGGTAATATTGAAACAACAGACAACAACAAACA
This sequence comes from Balaenoptera acutorostrata, assembly GCF_949987535.1. Taxonomy (NCBI): domain Eukaryota; kingdom Metazoa; phylum Chordata; class Mammalia; order Artiodactyla; family Balaenopteridae; genus Balaenoptera; species Balaenoptera acutorostrata. Next base: position 47,653,714 of record NC_080066.1, read on the forward strand.
ATGAAATAAGAAAATGGAAAGACTTGAGCAGACACTTCATAAAAGAAGACATCCAAGTAGTCAATAAATATAAGAAAGGAATCAACACATTAGTCTCATGGTTAAGTATATCAAAACTACACTGAGATATCAATGTATGTCCATCAAAATGACAGTACTAAAGAGATTAATTATGCCAAATGCTGGCAAGAATGCAGAACAACTGGAACCCTTATGAACTGAGAGTGTAAATTTATGACCCTATTTTAGCAAACAACTTAACACTATCTACTAACGTAGAGCATATTCATGCTCTGTGACGCAGTGATTCCACTTTAGCTATATTCCTAACAGATATATTCGAATGTGTACTAAGAAACATGGGCAAGGCTGATTATAACAATACTATCTACAATTAAATTTTTAATTAGATCAGATGAATAAATTTTTGTCTGACTGATCAATGGAATATTATACAGCAATGAGAATGAAACTCTGCTTAACACAGCAGCATGGATACATTTCACAAACATGTTGAGTGCAAGAAGCCAGACACAAAAGAAGATTGGTTGTAGGATTCCATCCATAGACAGTTCAAAGCATGCAACAATACTTGATAGTGATTGATATGAGGCTAGTGATTGGGAGGAGACATGAGAGGACTACAGTGCTGGGAGCATCCTGGTTCTTTATCAGTGTGGTATTTCTACAGGTGTGTTGGCTATGAGAATCCATCCAACTTTACACTAATTAACTGTGCACTTTCTGTCTATATTTTTATAATTCTGTAAAAAAGATTACTTTAAAATTGAGGGCTTTAAAAAATGGAAATATTTTTTAGACTTACATCTGTGTTTTCAGAGCAATTTCTCACAGATGGGGAAACTGTCATGCTCTAGCTATGCAAGATTTTTTCTTCCCTGTGAAATGCAAAAATTTTAAAGAAGGACAAAATAATTTCAGTTTTGCCTAAGGCAAATATATGAAAATTCGTGGGGAAGAATTGCTGAAAGTGAAGTGTATATTTTCACCATATGAATCACAATGAAAAGGGGGCTTTATTTCTTCTTAAAGTTGGCTAAAATTTTAATTTTACTAAGTCTATGACATGACAATAATATGATGCCATCACTCACAGCAATGCAATATCAGAGTGGTTTAAAGAAAAAAAAAAAAAAGACTTGGCACTATTATTCTATTTACTCCACCCCATTCCTGAAAATACACAGACACACAGAGACATACACACAGACATACACATGCATGCACATCTTACTTGGAGCTTCTTTTCCTTGCTTATACGATAAAATTCATGTTTTTTTTAATATGTTTTTATTTACTTATTTATTTTTGGCTGTGTTGGGTCTTCATTGCTGTGCATGGGCTTTCTCTAGTTGTGGCGAGCGGGCTACTCTTCGTTGCGGTGCGTGGGTGTCTCATTGCAGTGGCTTCTCTTGTTGCGGAGCACAGGCTCTAGGCACACGGGCTTCAGTAGTTGTGTCTCACGGGCTCTAGAGTGCAGGCTCAGTAGTTGTGGCACACGGGCTTAGTTGCTCCACGGCTTGTGGGGTCTTCCTGGGCCAGGGATTGAACCCGCGTCCCCTGCATTGGCAGGCAGATTCTTAACCACTGCATCACCAGGGAAGTCCCAAAATTCATGTTTTCTTATTTGATTTATTTATAATTTAAACATTTTTTAATGGATACACATGCATATTTGGAAGGGTGAAGTTTTCATGAATTCTGCAACCCCAACTCAGCAAATATTGATCAGCTTCTTTGAAATACATAGCATTATGGGATTCTAATAAAATGAAATAAGCTAATTTAATTTCTCCGTCTCTATCCACATATGTGTAGATAGAAGCAAACATATGCATATTACACACATGCTTCAGTAAAACTGGGCAGTTTATCTTGAATAATTCATTGTTTGTGGAAGTGGTAATTGGAATTAAATTTAATCTCCATCTTAGCAGCAATGAACAGTATTTGAAAATAGAAAACCGAACACATGAATCTGTTGTTTCCTATCCAGGATGTCATCAGGCATGTCCATTGGCAACCTGCATAAGCAATAGTGTCACGGCACAGAACAACTGAAACGCTGACAGGTACTTGCAGGCACAGGCCTGATGAGGTCAAATACCCCGAAATCTGCCTTGTTTGCTGATCTTTTAACCAGATTCAACTCGTCTGTGGCCATAGCACAAGGCTTTCTGACAGTATGTGACAGCATATGACAGCAAAATATTTTGATTTTTCACCATTTGATGATATTTCAGATCTTTGCAGTCCTTTGTAATCTAGCACAGTGTTTTCTAGAAAATGATATAGGCAGTTAATTGTCCTGGATGCTGCATTGTCTCTTGGATTTCTGCTGAATCTTAAATTAGGGAATGAATCATATTTTGAGAGTAATAGGCCATGTAGATCATCAGTGACCCCAAGAATAGAAAAAAACAACCATGAACATAGCCCCAAATCCAGAGCTGTCAGAGGCTGCAAGGCAATGTGAACATCTTCTTTTCATCTTTCTGAGTCTCTTCCCAACAACTGCAGAGGTGACTTCTGAGATATAGGGGAAAAAATGTGCAACTTATCAATCTATTACTTAAAATATATCTTAAAATTCTTCTTATTCTAACCTCTTCACAGACTCTTTGGGGATACAACAAACAATGATTTGGGAAGAAAAAGAGAGCGAGAGAAAAACCCACTGGAAAAACCATTTTTAATAAGCTCACCATAAGCCCCTAAACATTTCAATCAAGTCTTTCTTCATCAGTTATTCACAAGATTTGAAACCTAAACCAAAAAATTTAAAATTGGATTAAACTTTCATTATCATGGAAATTATTTTCTAATTTAAATTCATGTCCTTTTGATGTTGATATTTTTAATTGTTCTGAAATAAAACAGATGTATCCTCTGCGGCTTTCCGTTGAGCTTAGAATAACATCCAAAGGTCCACTTCAGATGTCCTCTTGTGTTTCTCTTCTTGCCCACTCTGGTAGAGCTATGCTGGTTTCTTTACCTTGAACACACCAAACTCTTTTCTGGAAAAGGGCTCTGCACGTGCCCTTCCCTCTGTCTTGAATGCCCCCTCTCAACCCTTATCTTGGCCTCTGCATTCAGTCTCCCTCCCGCATCACTCTGACTGATGTTCCTCGCCTCCCCACCCCCTCCCCGGACCAGTCACTCTCATTATACCATTTCACTTTCTTGGGCTATTCTTCCCTATGTGACCTGCTCTCTCCAGTAGGATATAAACTCTTGGGCACCAAGAACCTCACCTGTCTTCTTCATTCTTCTGTCAGCAGGACCTAGAACAATTTTTAGGCCTAGAAGTGTTCAGTAATTTCCATTGATTGGAGTTAACATTTAGGGATTCACCACCAAATCAAGACCCAAGAATTTATCATATGATATAGTGAGAAAAAATGGGCTGAGGTGATTTGTACTGACCCAGACTAAAGTGATCATCAGCAACAGATAAATCTTTTAGGCAGTTTCAGTGGCAGTTTTAGGTGGACACAACCAGGTAGGTTGTTGCTGAATTCATACTTAGTGCTATTTTCAGTCAGATTTCTGAAACATCAGAAAACAGGTATTAGACCTCCCTTCAGTCAAATACCAAAATAAAGCCACTTTCAAGTATAGACTAGATAATAAGTGAAAACTTCAGACTTTGTGTGATGAATTTGCATCACTATGAATTCAGAAAGAATGTAAAAGGGTAGAATATAAATACCTAGTTTAGAACCAGACTATTTAAATCTATTTCCTTGACCCTGATGAAAAGCCCTTAATGGTCCTGGATACCATGACCTCAGCTGTATTTTTCACATCCCATGTGGTCTCCTAATTGTCCTTAGTCCTACCTCCCTGGAAGCAGGAAGCTATTCCAAAATTACTCCCTCTAAAGCTCCATACCAATGTAACATAGAATTATTGAAATAGAAGAAGTAGATCAGAAAATGACCTTTATGGCTTGATATTTGGATCACATAGGGCACCTGGCTGAAGAGGATGAAAATGATAAATACATGTGCACCACAAAGTGGCAGGGCACAACAGACAAGGGCCAATTCAAGAGCGCCTGTTTCAGGGATAAGATCATTTCTTTTCTTCCCTTGTCTCATGCTTTCTTCCATAATATGAGAAGAGTAGTGCTAGCCTGGTGAAAGAAATGATGTAAGGATTGATTTAACGTGAAGTGCTTCTTACCACTTAGGGGTGTCAGGAGGTATGAATATAATTTTTTTTAAGGTACAGAGCAATCTAGTTGTTATCTAAGGGCTTACCCACAGAGGCTTCAGAGTTATTTTCCTTTTTGCTCACGGAGGAATACATTTTTTGAACTGACACCATTGTTGAAAACCCTTGGAGTCATCCTGCACGAGATAAATCACGGCTCTGTGATTTCTCAGTTGTAGGAACTTGGCTGGTAATCAAAACTCTCTATGCTCTGATTTCTTATTCCATGAAGCAGGAGTCATAGTGCCCTTCTCATGAAGTAGATGTGATTGAAGTATTTAATGCTGCCACAAGTAAAGCTCCTAGAAAAGGGCCTCACCTGTAGTAAATAGTCAATAGATATTACCTCTTATTATACTTCTTGAGATAAGTCAAAATCATAAGCAGTTCTTGCTTTTGTTTTCAATGTGCACCAATCTGAGCAATTATGAGATTAATTTGATGGGTGTAAATTTCTAATATGATTGATAGCCCCCAGCATACCAGAAAGGACATCATTTTACAGTCAAGCTGATGCAAATTCAAATCTCAGCTCAAGTATTTAATGTAGATTTGTGAACTTGTGAAAATTTTGTCTTCTCTCTGTCTCAATTTTTTTCTACCTATAAAACATAGATAATAATGTTCACCTTTTGCTGTGTATGTGTGAAATAACCCATGTGGCCTAGCATGATGTTTGACACCTAGAAAAACAAACTATTGATGCTAGTTATTATTCATTAAATGGCAATTATGTCAAAGAATTATACTTCTTTCTTTTTAAAGAAGTCTACTTAATGAAATAAATGATTCATACTTTAAAGCAATAGTCCTGATAGTTTAATAAATGATTCTTCATGACAGTGTAGGTTTTACCATGGGGTCTACCGATTTTTCAACTTTTTTCTGAGGGTATTAATTCTCACTCATCATATATTCCCTGAGAATTAGTATGTGCTGATACTCTAGTTAATTGTATTGGCACAGATAAGGGTAACATGCTGTTCTGCTCTTCCTCAGTATAGAATGAACACCAGGTATGTGATATAAGTAAAATAAATACGTAAAAACATAAGGACTTACAATCTTCTGGAAGGAATACACATAAATAACTAACGAGTTGGATGATAGCTGAAATAAAAAAATATTAGTTCAAAAACAACAGCACCAGAGCTGTCCAAGGTCAGGGCAGAATCAGAAATAAAAAGTGGAGAGAAGAGGAGTAAGAATTCAGGAGAGGAGTGTCACCTTGGTGAGCTGGCAGATGATTGGGAGGACACTGAGCTGAGCTCTGGGTGTGGGGTCGGGATTGGTGGTCCCCCTTGTGGGGAGAACACAGAAGATGGAGGGAATGGTGTCAGCCAAAACAAGAGCAGAGAACACTCAAGGTGTGGTTCCAGAGCAAAGGGTAGCATGATTCATTGTAGATGGCTGGGGAGGTGAATGGGAGAATGGAGTCATACTGGGAAGCACTGTGAATCTTAGATTAAAAGGTTTGAAGTTTTAGTCAACAGCAATGAAGTTATTCAAGAGTTTGGACAGAATGACATGCACTAAACAAGGCTCTGCCAAGATAAGTCTGGCTTCAGCAGAAAGAAAGGACTGGAGACAGGAGATTCTGGAATTCAGGAGGCATTTAAGATGTCATTCTGGTTGTCCAGAGATGAAATCACTAGACAAAGGGAACTTGAGAAAAATCAAGGGTTAAAGCCATCTTAAAGATGAATAACTAGTAATTGGGAATTTATTAGATGAAGTATTTGGAGTATTGGGAATATTTGGAGAACAAGAAAAGGCAAGGAACAAACAAGACTAGTGACTGAGTGAGTTGGAGTACAGTACCAATCTCATCTTAAGAACAGAGCTGTTGAAAGGTTGGCTGGTTTGGAAGAAAAGACCATATGTTCATTGGAGCCCTTTACTTTCCACATGATAACATCCATGTTTACACATTTACCTCTCCAGATTCAAACTCCTGGAGGAACAAAATTTTACCTTATTTTTGGTGAATCCACAAGCACTGCTTTTTGTGCAGAGTAGGTCCTTGATTTTTTTTAATGGATTAGGAAAAAAGGAAGAGGAAAAAGTTGAGTTTCAACAAGGAAGTGTTGGTTTTCCATGAAGATCATGAAAGAAAACCTAGGCATAAGAACAGGGTTGAGGGTGTTCATTAGGATGGAAATAGGGGCTTTCAGGAATCCTACTTCAACAGTAAAAGTGTAAGAAACATTGCAAGGAGTTTGTAATGTAGTCACACAGAGGGACAGGGTAAAGCAGGTATAGATGATTTACTTAAGAATTTCAACAGTGAAAACAAAAGAAAAATAAAATGGAAATTAAAAGAGCTCATAGGAGAAAATTGCCTTTTTCCCCCCAGTAAAAAGGGAAACATGGATGTGATTAATGCAAAAATCTGAAAAAAAGAGGATCCTTAAGGAAGAAAATGTGAGTGGACAATTTCATACCACAGATAGGTTAAGAAGAGAATCACCGGGGGGCGCCTTCAAGATGGCAGAGAAGTAAGACGAGGAGATCACCTTCCTCCCCACAAATACATCAAAACTACACCTACATGTGGAACAACTCCTACAGAACACCTACTGAACACTGGCAGAAGACCTCAGACTTCCCAAAAGGCAAGAAACTCCCCATGTACCTGGGTAGGGCAAAATAAAAAAGGAAAAAGAGAGACAAAAGAATAGGGATGTGACCTGCACCTCTGGGAGGGAGCTGTGAAGGAGGAAAAGTTTCCACACACTAGGAAGCCCCTTCACTGGTGGAGACAACAGATGGACAGAGGAGGGAAGCTTCTGAGCCACAGAAGAGAGCACAGCAACAGGGGTGCAGAGGGCAAAGTAGAGAGACTCTGCACAGAGGATTGGTGCCAACCACCACTCACCAACATGAGAGGCTTGTCTGCTCACCCACCGGGTGGGTGGGGGCTGGGAGCTGAGGCTCGGGCTTCAGAGTTCAGATCCCAGGGAGAGGACTGGGGTTGGCTGCGTGAACACAGCCTGAAGGGAGCTAGTGCACCACAGCTAGCAGGGAAAGAGTCCAGGAAAAACTCTGGACCTGCCTAAGAGGCAAGAGACTATTGTTTTAGGGTGCCTGAGGAGAGGGGATTCAGAGCACCAACGAAACGAGTTCCAGAGACGGGCACGAACTGCAGCTATCAGTGTGGCCCACAGAGACCGGCATGAAACGCTAAGGCTGCTGCTACACGCACCAAGAAGCTTGTGTGCAAGCACAGGTCACTAGCCACACCTCCTCTCCTGGGAGCCTGTGCAGCCTTCCACTGCCAGGTTCCCGTGATCCAGGGACAACTTCCCCGGGAGAACACACAGAATGCCTCAGGCTGTTGCAACGTCATGCCAGTCTCTGCCGCTGCAGGCTCACCCTGCATTCTGTACCCCTCCCTTCCCCCAGCCTTAGTGAGCAGGATCACCCTAATCAGCCACTCCTTTAACCCCTGCCTGTCTGGGTGGGGAACAGATGCCCTCAGGCGACCTACACTCAGAGGCGTGTCCAAATCCAAAGCTGAATCCCAGGAGCTTTTCGAACAAAGAAGAGAAAGGGAAATCTCTCCCAGCAGCCTCAGGAGCAGTGTATTAAATCTCAACAATCAACATGATGTACCCTGCATCTGTGGAATACCTGAATAGACAACGAATCATCCCAAAATTGAGGCGGTGGACTTTGGGAGCAACTGTAGACTTGGGGTTTGCTTTCTGCATCTAATTTATTTCTGGTTTTATGTTTATCTTAGTTTAGTATTTAGAGCTTATTATCATTGGTAGATTTATTTATTGATTTGCTTGCTTTCTTCCTTTTTAATTTATATATATATATATATATATATATATATTTCCTTTTTCTCTTTTTGTGAGTGTGTATGTGTATGGTTCTTTGTGTGAGGTTGTCTGTATAGCTTTGCTTTTGCAATTTGTCCTAGGGTCCTGACTGTCCGTTTTTTTGTTTTTTGGTTTTTTTAGTATAGTTTTTAGTGCTTTTATCATTGGTGGATTTGTTTTTTGGTTTGGTTGCTCTCTTCTTTCTTTCTCTTTTTTTATTTACATTTTTATTTTTAATATTTTTTTCTATTTTAATAACTTTAATTCTTCTTTCTTTCTTTTTTTCTCTTTCTTTTTCTCCCTTTTTTTCTAAGCCGTGTGGCTGACAGGGTCTTGGTGCTCTGGCCGGGTGTCAGGCCTGAGCCTCTGAGGTGGGAGAGCTGAGTTCAGGATATTGGTCCACCAGAGACCTCCAGGCCCCACATAATATCAAACAACTAAAGCTCTCCCAGAGATCTCCATCTAAACTCTAATATCCAACTCCACTCAGTGACCAGCAAGCTACAGTGCTGGACACCCTATGCCAAACAACTAGCAAGACAGGAACACAACCCAACCCATTAGCAGAGAGGCTGCCTAAAATCATAATAAGGTCACAGGCACCCCAAAACACACCAACAGACATGTTCCTGCCCACCAGAAAGACAAGATCCAGCCTCATCCACCAGAACACAGGCACCAGTCCCCCTCCACCAGGAAGGCTACACAACCCACTGAACCAACCTTACACACTGGGAGCAGACACCAAAAACAACAGGAACTACACATGTGCAGCCTTTGAAAAGGAGACCACAAACACAGTAAGTTAAGCAAAATAAGAGGACAGAGAAATACACAGCAGATGAAGGAGCAAGGTAAAAACCCACCAGACCAAACAAATGAAGAGGAAATAGGCAAGCTACCTGAAAAAGAATCCAGAGTAATGATAGTAAAGATGATCCAAAATGTTGGAAATAGAATGGAGAAAACACAAGAAACATTTAAGAAGGACCTAGAAGAACTAAAGAGCAAACAAACAATGATGAACTACACAATAAATGAAATTGAAAATTCTCTAGAAGGAATCATCAGCAGAATAACTGAGACAGAAGAACAGATAAGTGACCTGGAAGACAAAATAGTGGAAAAAAACTACCACAGAACAGAATAAAGAAAAAAGAATTGAAAGAATTGAGGACAATCTCAGGGCCCTCTGGGACAACATTAAACTCACAAACATTTGAATTATAGGGGTCCCAGCAGAAGAAGAGAAAAAAAAAAAGGGACTGAGAAAATGTTTGAAGAGACTATAGTTGAAAACTTCCCTAATATGGGAAAGGAAATAGTCAATCAAGTCCAGGAAGTGCAGAGAGTCCCATGCAGGATAAATCCAGGGAGAAATATACCAAGACACATATTAATCAAACTATCAAAAATTGAATACAAAGAAAAAATATAAAAAGCAGCAAGGGAAGAGCAACAATTAACATACAAAGGAATCCCCATAAGGTTAACAGCTGATCTTTCAGCAGAAACTCTGCACACCAGAAGGGAGTGGCAGGACATATTTAAAGTGATGAAAGGGAAAAACCTACACCCAAGATTACTCTACCCAGCAAGGATCTCGTTCAGATTTGACAGAGAAATTAAAACCTTTACAGACAAGCAAAAGCTAAGAGAATTCAGCACCACCAAACCAGCTTTACAACACATGCTAAAGGAACTTCTCTAGGCAGGAAACACAAGAGAAGGAAAACACTTATAAAAACAAACCCAAAACAATTAAGAAAATGGTAATAGGAACATACAAATAGATAACTACCTTACATGTAAATGGTTTAAATGCTCCAACTAAAAGACATAGACTGGCTGAATGGATACAAAAATAAGACCTGTACATATGCTGTCTACAACAGATCCACTTCAGACCTAGGGACACATACAGACTGGAAGTGAGGGGATGGAAAAAGATATTCCATGCAAATGGAAATCAAAAGAAAGCTGGAGTAGCAATTCTCATATCAGACAAAATAGACTTTAAAATAGATTCTATTACAAGAGACAAAGAAGGACACTACATAATGATCAAGGGATCAATCCAAGAAGGAGATACAACAATTGTAAATATTTATGCACCCCACATAGAAGCACCTCAATACATAAGGTAAATGCAAACAGCCATAAAAGGGGAAATCAACAGTAACACAATCATGATAAGGGACTTTAAAACCCCACTTTCACCAATGGTCAGATCACCCAAAATGAAAATAAATAAGGAAACACAAGCTTAAATGATACATTAAACAAGATGGACTTAATTGATATTTATAGGACATTCCATCCAAAAAAACCAGAATACACTTTCTTCTCAAGTGCTGCTGGAACATTCTCCAGGATAGATCATATCTTGGGTCACAAATCAAGCCTTGGTAAATATAAGAAAATTGAAATCATATCAAGTAACCTTTCTGATGACAATGCTATGAGACTAGATATCACTTACAGGAAAAAATATGTAAAAAATACAAAAACATGGAGGCTAAACAATACACTACTTAATAACCCAGATATCACTGAAGAAGTCAAAGAGGAAATCAAAAAATACCTAGAAACAAATGACAATGAAAACACGATGACACAAAACTTATGGGATGCAGCAAAAGCAGTTCTAAGAGGGAGGTTTATAGCAATACACTCCTACCTAAAGAGACAAGATACATCTCAAATAAACAACCTAACCTTACACCTAAAGCGATTAGAGAAAGCAGAACAAAAAACTCCAAAGTTAGCAGAAGAAATCATACAGATCAGATCAGAAATAAGTGAAAAAGAAATGAAGGAAACGATAGCAAAGATAAGTAAAACTAAAAGCTGGTTCTTTGACAAGATAAACAAAATTGATAAACCATAAGCCAGACACATCAAGAAAAAAAGGGAGAAGACTCAAATCAATACATATAGAAATAAAAAAGGAAAAGTAACAACTGACACTGCAGAAATACAAAGGATCATGAGAGATTACTACAAGCAACTGTATGCCAATAAAATGGACAACCTGGAAGAAATGGACAAATTCTTTGAAAAGCACAACCTTCCAAGACTGAACTAGGAAGAAATAGAAAATATAAACAGACGAATCACAAGAACTGAAATTGAAACGGTGATTAAAAATCTTCCAAAAGGATTTCCGTGGTGGTGCAGTGGTTGAGAATCTGCCTGCCAACGCAGGGGACACGGGTTAGAGCCCTGGTCTGGGAAGATCCCACACGCCGCGGAGCAACTAGGCCCGTGAGCCACAATTACTGAGCCTGCACGTCTGGAGCCTGTGCTCTGCAACAAGAGAGGCCGTGATAGTGAGAGGTCCACGCACCGCAATGAAGAGTGGCCCCCGCTTGCCACAACTAGAGAAAGCCCTTGCACAGAAATGAAGACCCAACACAGCCATAAATAAATAAATAAATAAAATAAAAAATTTTTAAAAAGTGTCCAATAGAAAACAAGTGCTCAATAAAAGGGTTTCACAAAAAAAAAAAAAAAAATCTTCCAACAAACAAAAGCCCAGGACCAGATGGCTTCACAGGCAAATTCTATCAAACATTTATAGAAGAGCTAACACCTATCCTTCTCAAACTCTTCCACAATATTGCAGAGGGAGGAACACTCTGAAACTCATTCTACAAGGCCACCTTCACCCTGATACCAAAACCAGACAAAGATACCACAAAAAAAGAAAACTACAGGCCAATATCACTGATGAGCATAAATGCAAAAATCCTCAACAAAATACTAACAAAGAGAATCCAACAGCACATTAAAAAGATCATACACCATGATCAAGTGGGGTTTATCCCAGGAATACAAGGATTCTTCAATATATGCAAATCAATCAACGTGATAAACCATATTAACAAACTGAAGGAGAAAAACCATATGATCATCTCAATAGATGCAGAAAAAGCTTTTGACAAAATGCAATACACATTTATGATAAAAACCCTCCAGACAGTAGGCATAGAGAGAACTTACTTCAACATAATAAAGGCCGTATATGACAAACCCACAGCCAACATCATTCTCAATGGTGAAAAACTGAAACCTTTTCCACGAAGATCAGGAACAATACAAGGTTGCCCATTCTCACCACTATTGTTCAACATAGTTTTGGAAGTTTTAGCCACAGCAATCAGAGAAGAAAAAGAAATAAAAGGAATCCAAATCAGAAAACAAGAAGTAAATCTGTCACTGTTTGCAGATGACATGATATTATACACAGAGAATCCTAAAGATGTTACCAGAAAACTACTGGAGCTAATTAATGAATTTGGTAAAGTAGCAGGATACAAAACTAATACACAGAAATCTCTTGCATTCCTATACACTAATGATGAAAACTCTGAAAGAGAAATTAAGGAAACACCCCATTTACCATTGCTACAAAAAGAATAAAATACCTAGGAATAAACCTACTTAGGGAGACAAAAGAACTGTATGCACAAAACTATGACACCGATGAAAGAAATTAAAGATGATACAAACAGATGGAGAGATATACCATCTTCTTGGTTTGCAAGAATCAACATTGTGAAAATGACTCTACTACCCAAAGCAATCTATAGATTCAATTCAATCCCTATCAAACAACCAATGACATTTTTCACAGAACTAGAACAAAAAATTTCACAATTTGTATGGAAACACAAGAGACCCCAAATAGCCAAAGCTATCTTGAGAAAGAAAAACGGAGCTGGAAGAATCAGGCTTCTGGACTTCAGGCTATACTACAAAGCTACAGTAATCAAGGCAGTATGGTACTGGCACAGAAACAGAAATATAGATCAATGGAACAGGATAGAAAGCCCAGAGATAAACGCATGCACATATGGTCACCTTATCTTTCATAAAGGAGGCAAGAATATACAATGGAGGAAAGACAGTGTCTTCAGTAAGTGGTGCTGGGAAAACTTGACAACTACATGTAAAAGAATGAAATTAGAACACTCCCTAACACTATACAAAAATAACAAAATCAAAATGGATTAAAGACCTAAATATACGGCCAGACACTTTAAAACTCTTAGAGGAAAACATAGGCAGAACACTCCATGACATAAATCCCAGCAAGATCCTTTTTGACCCACCTCCTAGAGAAATGGAATTATAAGACAAAAATAAAGTAATAGGATCTAATGAAACTTAAAAGCTTTTTCACAGCAAAGGAAACCATAAACAAGATGAAGGGACAAACCTCAGAGTGGGAGAAAATATTTGCCAACGAAGCAACTGACAAAGGATTAATCTCCAAAATATGCAAGCAGCTCATGCAGCTCAATATCACAAAAACAAAAAACCCAATCCAAAAATGGACAGAAGACCTAAATTGACATTTCTCCAAAGAAGATATACAGAGTGCCAACAAACACATGAGAGGATGCTTAACATCACTAATCATTAGAGAAATGCAAATCAAAACTACAGTGAGGTATCACCTCACACCTGTCAGAATGGCCATCATCAAAAAATCTACAAACAATAAATGCTGGAGAGGGTGTGGAGAAAAAGGAACCCTCTTGCACTGTTTGTGGGAATGTAAATTGATACAGCCACTATGGAGAACAGTATGGAGGTTCCTCAATAAACTAAAATAGAACTACCATATGACCCAGCAATCCCACTATTGGGCATATACCCTGAGAAAACCATAGGTCAAAAAGAGTCATGTACCAAAATGTTCATTGCAGCTCTATTTACAATAGCCAGGACATGGAAGCAACCTAAGTGTCCATTGACAGATGAATGGATAAAGAAGATGTGGCACATACATACAGTGGAATATTACTCAGCCATAAAAAGAAACAAAACTGAGGTATTTGTAGTGAGGTGGATAGACCCAGAGACTGTCATACAGAGCAAAGTAAGTGAGAAAGAGAAAAACAAATACCGTATGCTAACACATATATATGGAATCTAAAAAAAAAAAAAAGGACAGGATAAAGACGCAGACATAGAGTATGGACTTGAGGACACGGGAAGGTGGAAGCATAAGCTGAGATGAAGTGAGAGAGTGGCATGGACATATATACACTACCAAATGTAAAATAGATAGCTAGTGGGAAGCAGCCGCATATCACAGGGAGATCAGCTCAGTGCTTTGTGACCACCTAGAGGGGTGGGATAGGGAGGGTGGGAGGGAGACGCAAGAGGGACAAGATATGGGGATGTATGTATATTTAAAGCTGATTTACCTTGTTATACAGCAGAAACTAACACACCATTTTAAAGCAATTATACTCCAATACAGATGTTAAAAAAAAAAGCGAGAATCACTAATTTCTCTATGACAGAAAAGAATGAATAAAAAATAGATCCAGAGAGATGGTGATTAGAGAAAGAGGAGATTCCTTAAATGTAATCTCTTATACATTGAATAATGAATTATGGGTTAATGATGGTTCTTTGATGCTTTAAGTGTTTTGGATTAATATAAGTAGAAGTTGCCAACTGACTGAAGTCCATATGGTGATTATTACTTGGAAGCAGTGTTAACTCATGTCTCTGAATTTCAACCTAAAACATGCATTGCACATCCTGAAGACCAGCCCCCTGCATTTACCTTGACTGGCTTTTGTAAAACTAATAACGGCCATAACGCTAGACTATGATTTCCAGTTAAAAGTAACAGTAAATTTGGGGAATGTAAGCCAGATTAGCAGTAATAGTGATAATTAGGAAGACACCATTCAACATGGTTTTGGTGAACTGGTAGTACCAATTAATAACCAAGTCTTACAGTCCTAGTTGTTTGGCAGAGGTCGTTTATCTCATATTTATTTTGAATATGTATTTTATGAAAACACCACTCTAGAACCTGGGTCATAATAGGTCAACATATTCGGGGAAGCAGGGCAAAGAGAAAGGTTGGTTGGTTCCATTTAGTCAAGTTCCAAGAAGGCAGCAATGGGAGTGAGGATAAGGAAAGTGCAATAAGGTCAGATTTAAAGTAAGAAATTCAACCAAGTACATGAACAGTGGGAAAGTGTCATTTGTTTATGCGGGCAACAAGACCAGTGTCTTGGAATCAGGAACTCAGGCTGGAAGCCTGAGATAAAGGCTTGGGGGTCTCTGCACAATATCTGTGGGCTAGAAGTCAGACTCTTAAAGCACAAACACACAGTCACAGGCATCAGGAGCCCTGCAAGTCACTTCTATAACCAGCATAGAACAACAGCAGCAACAAAAATAGTGCCTTACACGAATACAGTGCTTCATGCTTACAAGTGCCTGCCGTTTATTTTATATCATTTGATAATCTCAGAGCAAAGCCAGAGGGTTAGATAACTCATTGTCACAAAGTGAACTTCAGCAGGTAAGTTCAGGACCTGGGCTCCTAATTTATTCTTTAATTAATCCATTTAATTTTGTTCAACCTTTTACCTAAGGGCTTGGTAAGCCTGAGCCTCCTGTATCGAAGTGTGGGCTGAGTTCTCACGGAAGGAGCAAGTGGGTACACTTGGCTGGTGGCATCAGGGGACATTATGTTGTAAGGACTAAGACCATCCCTTTTATTCAGGCTTATATCTTTTGTTGTTTAAGAATACTTTTGAAGGTTTAGTATTGTCTTAAGCTGGACGTAAACTTGAGCATACCAATCTACGCTTTGAGATATAAGTTTGTAAACATATTAGTTATCTTAGAAATTCAGAAGGAAAAAAAATACCAAACCCTGTGGGGTAAAGTTTTCCTCCCTTTTATAAAACCCCTGAAAATGGAAAGGACTGTCCACAATTTTCTGTAAGTTACATAAAATTGTCTGTTGTTGTTATAATTCCGTAGGCATCACGCTTCTCTAGTAAAATGATGTATGGAGCAATCGTCTGGTAGGGGCTGATGGGATGTAAATGAAACTAATTAAGGAAATGTCAAACATAATTAATAAAACAGGTTTAAGTTGCAAAAGCCCTGTCAGCGGAATGAATGGAGGAGAGCATCGCTCGCCCATTGTTGGGTGCACTTTCCCCCTTTCCCCTCTCCTCTCCAGGCTTTATTTAGCATCGTTCAGTTAGATCCTGGAAAGCTACTTGAGGCTCACTTTTCTACCTCACCTTCTCTTAGCTTGATCCCATGGAGAGGGAGGAATATAAATTTGCCTGTCGGCCTGCAGCCTGGAAAAAATTAATTGCCAACTCCTCATCTTTTCCAAGTACTACAGGACATTAACATAACCAATTTGCTTGAACTCCTCACTGGCTGCCTAATAGAGCATCTGACCAGCTGATAAAACCAGAGTGTTGCTGACGCCACCTTATTATTATTAGCATTTTCATAATATCCAAATATTACAGCAGCGTGATTCACGGGCTCCATTTATTATTGATAAGAATAAAAAAGGGGAGGGGGTGGGAAATAACAAAGCGGGTGAGCGACCTATAATTATGGCAAGCAAATTAGGGTATGGGGTAGAGTCAGTTACATTTGCCTAGGAGTAATGATGCCCGAGACCTTTTCCTTCCCCTGGGACGGGAAAAATAATGGATTCCCCCGCAGCTGCAGATGGGGTAGGAGAAGGCTGTCATCAGGACGATGTTTTCATAAGTTAGGCCGAGCTAGGAGGCCTGCCTGGAGTGTTCCAGTCAGCTCCAATCATTTCAGCCGCTGAAGCAGAAGTCGCTCAAAAACCCACTGGTTTCTGGGAGGGGTGGGTAACAGGAGTGGGAGTCGGGGAGAAGGTTCGTGCTTGGAAGTCAACAACTGCATTTGTGAGGAGCATTTCAAGCCTCTTCAGACAAGGGTGATAACCTTGAAAAACAGAGGCCAATCGGTTTTTAAGTGGGAGATAAAGATGAAATGTGGTTTCGGTTAACTTACAGACCCCTGCCTGTCCTCCTTCTAGGTTATTTCATTTCAGTTCATGTGCACACACACACACACACACACACACACACTCACACTCACACTCACATAGCTGCCTGGTATTTAATGCCATTTGACAAATATTAACTGAATATCAATATTTGCCAGACTCAGGAGGAGGAAGAATAAAGGAAGATATAGTTCAGGTACTCAAGTTTAAAGGGTCAATTGTGAATTCAAATTAGTTAAAACAAAGACACACAGATTTTATCTGTAAATAAATTCCCTTAGAAAGAGACTTTTGTGATAGATACATGAGACTTGATTTGTATCCACCAAATCAGAAGACAATTTCAAAGCATAACGATTATTAGCGAATACTGGCAACAACACCAGAGGTGTGTACCTGCTTTCAACGAAAGTTAGTAGTTCAAATTTGTTCCACTGGCAGAGAAGGCACAGTGAGCCCAGGACATCAAGTTATGCCAAAAAACAAGGAAAGGCTCAAATATTCATGGTCTCAGACCAAAAGAACACAAGAGCCAGTGTGGAGGGCTGCTACTGGACAAATTTGATACTGTCTGGATTAGAACATATTCAACTTAATGTGTTATAATAAAAATCCAAAGTGATATTAGAGACAGAGAGAGAATATCAACAAATGTTATTTACAGAGAGGTTAAACATGTTCTTTGTATTATTCTTTCAACTTTTCTCTATGTTGGAAACTTTCTAAAACAAAAAGTCTGAGGGGGAAACTCCCATTACTTCTGAATTATACAAACTAATGAATCATGTAATTTGGTGTCAATTACATCATGAACTAGTTATGAAAATTCCATTTTGATTTAATCTGATTTATCACTCCGCCCAGACCTTGGTGCTAAAAATTGGTATATTTCAATTTTATTAAATATTGAAAAGATTTAAAAATAGGTGCATGATATAAAAAATAATAAGTACAACTCAGTGCAAGAAATAAAACATTCGAATATTGCCATTACCTTTCGAGTCCCTATATGTTTCTATTAAATCCCGACCTTTCTCACTCCCTTTAGAGGTAAACACTATTCTAAATTATTAATTTTGTTATTCCCTTGCCATTTAGCTTTTACATATATACACATATGTATATATATGTAATGGAATTGTATATGCAATTTGTTACTATTGGGGCTTTTTGCCCAAAATTATAATCTTAGAATATTCCATGTTGTTTCATATATGGAGCATGTTTGTAACTCATTTATTTTCACTGCTGTGTAGTATTTCAATGTATGATGAAAACAAGAATTATTTATCTATTTTTATAGACATTTTTATTTTTTTAGACATTTTTGTTAATTTTTAGTTTATAGCACAGATATAGGATGGTCCAGAGTATGCACCTAGGGAAACAACTGAAGATATGTTCTCGTTTATTAGCATAAACTTGTTCATAATAATTTCATATGTTTAAATGTCTGTAACTAAAAGAATGTGGTCTTTCTGATAGCAATTCTTTGCAATTCATTGAGACTTGCTTTTTGGTGTCCTTGAAAAGACAGCTTATTCTACAATTATTGGAGCTAGGTTTTTTTTTAATATATGCCCATTGGATAAAGATTCTTAATTGTTCTGTTCAAATTGCCTTTAGACTTAGCAGGGTTTTGTGTTTTTTTTTGTCTGCATGACATATCTCCCAATAAGAAGGTGAATGTGTCATTTTTTTTCCTGTGGATCTGTCCATCTTAGCTATATAGAGACTATGTTATAGGATACTTTCTTTGGGGCAATGTCCAGATTTATCAATATGTAAATTGTGAAAATCCTTTAATTCTTATAAAGCTTTTTGCCTGACATTCTGCTCTTTTTTATTTTTTCTGATCTTAATATAACTATACCAGCTTTCTTTTCATTCTTTTACTTCTATCCTTTCTATATTCTGATGTTTAAATTTTCCTTTATTAACATAAATTTTTAGCATAAATTTTGGAATAAACAAAAAGTTTGACAGTCTTTATACTTTAACTGAAGCATTGACTCCATTTGCAATTATTCATATTGCTGTATATTTGGATTTATTTCTGCTTTCATATTTTGAAGCTCTTTCTTATCCTGACCTTGTTGTGTATCTTTTTTTTTCTCACTTCCTGCCTTCTTCTGTATTGATTCACTATTTTTTCTCATTCTCTCTATCAGATTAGGAGTTATACACACAACTGGTTATCTTAGAAGTTTACCATCCATACTTAATTTATGAAAGTGTAAGTTCATCAACATATTTAACTTTTTCACAAAAAATTCAAAACTCTGAAAACATTTTAATTTTGATCACTTTCTTCCTAATTCAAGTTCTGTTTTGTCCAGTAATATATTTTACTTTCTCTTTTAACTCCACAAATTATACATATCTTTGCTTTATACATCTAATAATTATTTATAATATAATATGCATATTACAAATATCTTATATGCTTATCATTCCTTTTTCATTTCATAATTTCCTTCTGACATCACTTTTTTTAACCTGAAGAAATTTGTTCTTTAGCATATTGTCTTGGACTTCTGACGTCCACTTTGGCTGTTAAGAAGTTAGTTGGCAACCTTATTACTGTCCTCTTGAAAGTAATCTCTTTTTTCTCTGTAGATGCATTGTCTTTGTCTTTCATGTTCTGCAGTTTCACCATGATGTGTCTAAACTTGGATTTCATTTTTTTTTGTTTGTCTTACCTTAAGCTTCCTGAATCTGTGAACTGGTATATTTTACCACTTCTAGAAAATTATTTCTAGACTTATTTCAGACTTATTTCTTCAGACATTGCCTCTCCCTCATTCTTTCTCTCCTTTCCTTCTGACATTCAAATTATGTATTTATTAGACCCTCTTGCTCTTTCTTCTGTGTTTTAAAATCTATTTTTCATATGTCTCCCTCTTTTTATTTCTTTATACTGCATTCTGGATGCTTTCTTCAGCTTTCTCTTCTTTTCAATAATTCTCTCTTTAGCTATGTCTTATCTGATGTTAAACTGGTCTACTGAATTTTAATTTCACTTGTTATAGGTTTTATTTCTATAAGTAATATTTGGCTATTTTTCAAATATGCATAGTCTTTTATTCTCTCTCTTTTCTCACATTTTCAATCTTTTATTTCTTTAAACATATTATACAGATTTATTTTATACTTTGTGACAGATAATTCCAAAATCAGAAGACTTTTGCAGTGTAATTCTACTCTTTAGCTCATGGTGACTTTATTTCTTTATGTTCTTTGTGTTTTTTGACTTCCCACTCATATTTTTTGGAACTTTATCAGTGGGAATCCTGATAAAGTCTGCCTAGTTTGACAGTGAAGTCTTCTAGGGAGAGGTTTTACTGTTTTGATTTGGTTTAGTTTGGCTTTGTTTCTGCAGAGTGTCTAAAAGCATTACACAGCCAGAAGAACATTAAAATGAATTCTCAGCTTGAGATATTTCAGATTACTTGGGTATCATGAATTCAGGCTTCAAATCCATAGGAGGGCCAGCTTATAGTTACAGATCTATGGTGGGATTCTTTTGCTCCTTCAGTGCTTATTTCTGATGAGCAATTTTTCTTACTGAGTGGTCTTTATGTACAATTTTATTTTTTATTTACCCTAACTATGAAATGTAGGTCACTGGAGTCCCAGCTTCATGTGTGTGTTCTATTAGTCTCTCCTCCTTGGTTGCGCTCTAGGATTTATCTCTTGTCCTTCAGACA
Source organism: Balaenoptera acutorostrata (assembly GCF_949987535.1). NCBI lineage: Eukaryota > Metazoa > Chordata > Mammalia > Artiodactyla > Balaenopteridae > Balaenoptera > Balaenoptera acutorostrata. The sequence goes on from NC_080066.1 coordinate 47,674,329, forward strand.
CAATGAGTCCTTGCAATCTTGAATTCAAATTTACTTGGTTTTATACATAGTCTTAAAGTTTTAGGCCAGGACAGAACTTTACTTCTTTAGACTTCAGTTAGATTTTAGCTTCTGAATAGTCTTTATTTTCTTTTCAGTTCATAAAAGCAATTAAAAGAATTTAATGAATATGTGTTTCTTTGTATTCAGTATTTCATAAAATATGTTTCACATTTTATATGTGATAAAATTAAAAGTATACTTTAGGTGTTACATAAAATTAAAATATCACATATAATATCATAACTTTAAATCCATAATTTTAGCTGTCTGCAATATTGCCAGAAATCTCTCTCAATGAGATTTTATTGGTTTTATTTCAATCCTATATAAATTTGTGATTTTTAAAATTGAAAAGGAAAGGAAAGCCTGACTAACTCTTCTAAACCTTTCTTATTTAAACCAAGTAATTCTAATAGTGGTTAAATTTTTTAGAAACCAGAATACATAAATAAGTCAGTATTTGTAATTGCCTGGTACAGGACTTGACAAAGCAGGAAATAATAGCTGCCATTATCATCATTACCATCATCTACATTTCATTGCCTTCTCTCCTCATGTCCCAACTTATTTTATGAGTTCAAGAAATAATTTTTCTGAATGTTAAAGTTTCAATATCCAACATGCACTTGAGAAGCATTCAGAGATACATATTTTATGTTTTTGCTAAACAAGTAGAGAGCACATCACATACTGGTAGCAAAGTCTACAGGGGAAAAAAGTGTCTGTAACGAGATTGAGGAAACTTGAGTTAACACTAACTATGTCCTATGTTTTGCTGTCAACATGCACTAGTCATCAGTGGAGTTTTGTGGAGTAGAATTCAGTCTATTAAGAGACTCATTTGCAGGTACACTTCCCAACCACTGAATAACAGCTTTAGTTTTATAATAATCTGATTGGAGTCCTGTGGAGGTGCGGTCCTTTGTTAGCAACTCATCTTAATAGAAATGAATCATGTCCATTGCAACCCTCTTACTACACATTACCATGTTAGTGTAAGGTAGGTAAGAGACTCCTACTAATTCCAGATGCTTGTTAATTCTTTGAGCTAATATACAAATTGCATCATTTGGGGGCTGTACTTCTTTTTCTAATATGTACATATTGGGATAGTGCTGGAAGTATCTTCCAAATTAACCTTTTATTTTGTCTTTGGCCTGAAATAAACCTTGAAATAATTTTTGAAGTGTATCTCATTTCTTTTCATCTACTTCCCCTTAGCCTCATCTCACAAGGATTATAAACTCTGAAATATTTATACAAGGAGAAATTCGTTTCCACTAAATGTTTACCTTGGCTGGAATCAAAATTGCTCTTAAAAAAAGAAGCCAACCATGGGTCTTTGGGGGCTGGTTTAGCAGATTTAAAAGATTTTTAACTGTTAAGTAGTATCTCAACTTTTGACATTAAAGTCGATTCTCTGTATCCATGGGTTTTGCATCTTTGGATATGGATGGTGAACTGTATGTGTTCATTGTATTATGTCATTTTATATAAGGGACTTAAACCTTCACAGGGACTCCTGGAAACAATCCCCCATGGATACCGAAGGATGACTGTATATCAATTATTAAATTGTTGATATTAAGAATTATCAATTTATGGCCATCTAAGCTTTTGCTAATTTAATTGCTTAACGTTAATCAGTATATGCATTATTGGCTATTGTATGTGAACAAAATTTCCATTTTTCCTTATTTTCTCTTAAATGTAAAATTTCTCCAATATATCTATAAAGTGGACACTATAAAGTGACCTCCATTTAGAAAGAACATTTGATTCTTAAAATTATACTCAGGCTTTTGTAACGATGTTCTGATCTTATTCTTTATTTCTAATAATTTATTATTTATTTCTAGCATCAGGAAGTCATGGCCGATTGGAGGGCTGAATTAGAAAAGGTATCTGTTTTACAGAGTGGTAAATATTGATCATTAATATTAGAATTGTTGCCAGAGAAGGTGTCTTTTGAAATTAGTGAATTTTAGAGGTTTTCAAGTGTCATTCACTTTTGTGAATATACGTCTCTACTCCCTTGTAATGTTATGGATCAATATACTCAAAGAATTATATGAGAACTCAAGAGCCTTTGGACATGACCCACTATTTTGAAGACCTCATTTGCTTTCAGAATAATTTGCATGCACATGTAATGTTTTGGTGATGATGTCCACCAAAACTGGTGAAGCAGATACTTATATGGACAGATCAGTGCACCAGACAACCAGATTTGCAAAGGGGAACTGACATTGACTGTGTACCTACAGCCTATGTGCTTGTTCTATATCCAGAACTTAATATGTCAACTTGTTAGATGGTCACAGGAATCCCACTCTCTATCTCTCCTTCATCTATCTATCATCTATCTATCTATCTATCTATCTATCTATCTATCATCTATCTATCATCTATCTGCCTGAATTTACACCCGTTTTGAGTCAGCTCAAAAATCCCAGTTGAGGCATATCCAATAAAATAGCTCACATGTAATCTTCAAATTGTCTAGGTCATCAAAAACAAGGGAAGTCTGAGAAACTGTCATAACCAAGAAGAGCCTAAGAAGACATGATAATGCGGCATCCTGGAACAAAAATAAGACATTAGGTAAAAACTAAAAAAATTATAAATAATGTAAGGACTTTAGCTAATCATAATGTGTCAATATTGGGTCAGCAATTTTAACAAATGTCCCATAGTAATATAAAATGCTAGTTATTTGGAAAACTTGGTGCAAGATGTATGGGGACTCTATATACTATCTTTGTATTTTTTTATTTTTTTGTAAATCTAAAGTGACTCTAAAAATAAAGTTTATTATATATAAAAAAGGAAGAGATACTAAAGAGAAAAAAATGTGCTCAGATAAAGACATTATTCAGGTCATATGCCAGAGCCAGTAATAGAGTTATTTTGAAAGGAGTTTTTGGAGACGAAGAATGTAGTAACATTTCCCGATCATGTCAGTGGTGCTCTACCCAGCCTCAGATTAGCCTGGATTTTACATCTACTTTATTTCTGAAACAAAGATATTTCTGATATCTTTGCAGTAAGGAAGAATAGAGAAGTATAGTCTTACAGAGAGTTCCTTAAAGGCAAAAAGTTGATGTCCTCACATTTAAAACAATAGAACCAAAGTATAGGTGAGCCAAGAATTTGGGATGTATTTATGGTGAGACTGGCTTCCCTCAGGGCTAACTTCTCCATGTTAGTTGGCCTCTTAAGACTGGCTTGAGACCCTCAGTGGGTTTAGTTTTTAAGATCGTTGGTAGCAGACAATGCTTGTAGAAGGACTCCCCCAAACGTTGTTTGTGGTTAACATTAATTTGTCTGAAGAAAAAGAAAAAAGGAGAAGGGGAGAAGAAAAGGAGGAAGGAGTGGAGGAGGAGAAAGAAAAGGAAAAGATCAACTTGCCATCGAAAAGGTATGGTTTTCCATTTTTTCTGAAGAGAGAAAAGAAAGAAAGAAAGAAAGAAAAAACACAGCCTGAAACTGTATGTATAAAAACCACTTAAAACTTGTATTTTGGACATTAAAAATGTTAGCGGTGGTAGTCAGTTTTGAAGGCTGAATTGTCCCTTTGCCTGTTTCCGTTACCAGGCATATGACCAGAGAATCAAAATCAAAGAGGAGTTTAGAAAGGAAGAAGCAAAAGACAGGCTAACCTGGTTTTAACAGCATTTTGTACCTCCCATGAGCAGTAGTGTGTATGGGAAGGAAGTGCAGCTCACTGGCAGAAAGCAAGGTGTTCCAGAGAATGAGGCAGAGAGCAGCCTGCCTTCATGAGATCCGCAGTGTTTGGCCACACACACATTTCCTCCATTTTGTTACCCGCCTATCTGTCTACAGAGACGGGAGAGCAAGGACTGGATCAAGCCAAATCTCTCTATCTCTCTCTATCACTGTCTCTGTCTCTGCCTCTCTCTCCTCGGCCTTCATTCTAATTAATCTGCTCCCCTATCATTTCCCTCCCTTTCCTTTCTGTCATCTCCATTTCACAGTATCACTTGCCCAGTGAAAAGAGGCTCAGACACATTCTATTTAGAAAGTTAGTGTCTCACTAAGGGTGACAAGTGTTTTTTTGAGGTCATTTATCTAATTGCTCTTTGCAGATAAGAATTAATTAGCCCGATTATTTTTCTTCGTTTTTGGATGTGTTCCCCACCTGAAGAGAAGAAATTCCTTGGTGTCAGTGATTAATTGCTCAGCCAGAAGCTTACTGCCTTGCATTTGTAATAAATGCCGACTAGCTCTTTAGGTCACATTAAGAACCAGGCGGGTTGTGGTATAATATACAGGATAATAAAGCACTTGTATAAATAGGGGCAGCAGCATTTGATTTTGATTAAATATTTTCATACATCAAAGGGTGAAGGAGTTTCACGATGCTGAAGGTAAGTGTCCCCATTTAGGGTAGCTGTTTTCTTTCCTTCATGAGACACAAGACATCTCCAGGAGCCATTTTTGTGTAGGGTTTGTCTAAAATGACCCTAATGATCTGTGGGGTGTTGTTTTTTGTTTTTCTCTTAGAGAACATGTAAAAGTACAAGCACCTTCAGGGACCAAATCCCCTTTTTTCCTAGAATAAAAAGAAATGAGCTTCCTCTTGGTTTACTTCCAAATTAGTTTTTTTTTTTTTTAATTGCTGTTGTTGCTGAAGTGTATATGTGAAGTTCCCAGACCTCAAAATAAAGTGATTAAATCCAAAGATGAACAAACCAAGATATGATAAAGGCCTGCTAATGTGTACTCCATCTGAAAAGAAGAAACTCAAATCCATGAGCATATCAGAGGGTATCTTAGTCTTTTTGGCTGCTCTAACAAACTACCATAGACTGGGTGGTATAAACAACAAACATATATTTCTTATTTTTCTGAAGGCTGGGAAGCAAGGTCAAGGTTCTGGGAGGTTTCGTGTCTGGTGATGTCACTTCCTCGTTCATAGATAGTGATTTCTCGCTGTGTCCTCACATGGGTAAGAGAGTTCTCAGGGGTCTTTTTTATAAGAGCACAAATTCCGTTTATGGGGACCTCATGGCCTAAGCACTTCCCAAGGTCTCGCCTCCTTATACCATCACAGTGAGGCTTGGGATTTCAACATAGGAATTTGGCGGAACACATTTAGTCCATCATAGAAGGCAAGTCATATTCTGTGGATATTTCAGTTAAAGACATAGGGTTTTAAATAATCTATGAGTATTATTTCATTTTCCATGTTTATGGTAGAATTCTGCAGATACAGATTTTTTTGTGTGGTTATTTTAGGAGAAAAGTAAACAAGCCCAGGAGAAATTAAGTGCTTTATGAAAGGCCATGCTCATTTGAGCAAGCAAGGTAGGCAGAGACAGATATAGAACAGAGTGCTTCTGATTCCCCGGCCAATTTGCTATATATATGTGTTATACATACATATATATATATATATATATATATATATATATATATATATATGTACACACGCACATATACACATATATATGATTAAATGAAAAATTCATGAATAAAGAGGGCACAATTTAATATTTTTTTGATGATGAACAAAGTACTATCAGTCTGGCAGTGACCTATAGTGTTCATTAAGACAAAAGTGCTGAGTGAAAGCTGTTTTGAATAAAAATATTGTCCACATAAAATAATATTTTCTCTAAAAGGAATATCTCTATGAACTGGATGATTTGATTAGTAAAAAGTATGTTTTTCCCCAAGAAGATAAGTAATAGAACATTTACTCTCATTAAGTAATATTACTGAAAATAATCAAATCTAACATATTTTCTTTCACTTTAGGGAAGCCCAGCATGTAATTAAGAAATTGTGTGATGACCTACTTCATAATTTTTATGCTATATTTGTTTAAGGTTCAAATCTACTAAAAAACAAGAACCTGCACATAGCAAATTCTAAATAAATACCTATTGATTAAATGAGTGGATGAGGGGGAGGGGGATGGAGGAGGGATGGAGTGGGAGTTTGGGATTAGCAGATGCAAACTATTATATATAGAATGAATCAACAACAAGGTCCTACTGTATAGCACAGGGAACTGTATTCAATATCCTGTGATAAGCCATAATGGAAAATAATATAAAAAAGGATGTAAACATATGCATAACTGAAAAAAAAATGAGTGGATGAGTTGAATAAATGAAACCATGAAATGTGACTCATTTGACAAATGTAGGTAACGGTAGTATTTTATGTTCTCTTATCTATCTCTAATTTCCAGACCCTCTTCTCTTAAGTTACATAGAATAGAAACTATTGTTTCAGAAGGTCTCTAGTTACCAATTTTATTGAAAACTTTATTGATACAATAATATTAATACTTAATATCTGTCCTGTGTCATTCAGATAACATAATATGAAGATCTCTTCCATGTCAAAGGAGGAAGTTCTAAGAATTCTTTAACATACCAAGGTCATTCACTTACCAATTTCAGATTTTTCAGACCATATTAAGGGGATTTCCAGTGCTATTTATTGGTTTTGCTTATATCAAAATCCTGTTTTTATGCTGTTTTGTAAATCTCCACATAATATCTGAGCTAATTGTAAATACAGAAATACCTCAGAGATACTGGATGTTTGGTTCCAGACCATCTCAATAAAGTGAACAATGCAATAAAGTGAATCACATGAATGTTTTGGTTTCCCAGTGCATATAAAAGTTATGTTTACACTATACTGTAGTCTATTAAGTGTGCAATAGCATTATGCCAAAAGAAATATACATACCTTAATTAAAAATACTTTATTGCTAAAAATGCCACAATTACAATAGTAACATCAAAGATCGCTAATCACAGATCATCGTAACAAATATAATAATGATGAAAAAGTTTGAAATATTGTAAGGGTTACCTAAATGTGACACAGAGACATGACATGAACAAGTACTATTGGAAAAATGGCATCGATAGACTTGCTCAATACAGGTTGCCACAAACCTTCAATTTGTAAAAAATGAATTATCTGTGAAGTGCAATAAAGTGAAAGTGACAAAATGAGGTATGCCTGTAAGGGAGTTTTTCTTCTTCAACCACCTGTCAAGATTTCTAGGGCTATTCTACATGAGTGAATGTTTCTGTTTTCTTTCACTTCCTTTTCACAAAAATGATGAAATTAACTAACAAGCTGTTGAGCATAGATATTTCATGTTGCATTCTCTTCCTCTCATGTTGTTGTAAAAGGATTATGGGAAAGGGTGACATCATTTACAGTTTACAACAACATGTTTCAAATTATTTTATCTCATGGGAGAACTAATTGTTCTGTGATGATTCAAAATGGACATTTTTTCCATACTTTTTTTTTCTGTTTTGTTTAAGTTGATAATTTATTCAGAAGACAGTAGGCAGAAAGCTTGAATTCAAAATACAGGCAAATCTGTTATAGGTATAAAAAAACAAAAATAATATGATGCAAAGTCTTTAGTGGTCAAAAATGTAGTAGTAGCTAATGGAGTAGCTAATTTATCAAGCTCAGCTTCTGTCCAGAGTTTGAAGAAAAGCCATGTTAGCAAAGGGCCATGTGTCTCTCTTGTGACCCTCTTTCCAATCCATTACCTCATTAAACTTTAAATAAGTTTACAAGAAAAAAATTTATAAAATCAGATTGGGTCAAACATTGTGAAGCTTCAAATAGAGATAATAGTAGCATCCATCTCATGGGGTTATGATGAGGATTTACTGAGTTTTTGTTTGTTTGTTTGTTTATTTATTTTAATTTTTGGCTGCACCTCACGGCTTGTGGGATCCCTGACCAGGGATTGAACCCAGGGCCCTGGCAGTGGAAGCGTGGAGTCCTAACAACTGGACTGCCAGGGAATTCCCTGGGTTCATGTTTGTAAAGTGCTTAAAAAAGGGCCTGGCATTTAGCAACCATTATATATGCATGTGTTAGATAAAAGTCAAGGATTACTACAAACCTCTCTTATACCTTGAATCTATATGCTGAACTTAGAAAACAGATTGAATGTCTAAACTAGATCATTCCAAATTTCTCTTTTACAATAGTGATTAATGATGCAAATTGCAATCTACTATTTTTGGTTGAAGATATTTTCAAGAAACATAAGCTATAAAAAAAGGTTCCTATCAATCTATCAAACAAAAATGTGTCAGACATATCTATGTCATGAAGATATCATATTAAATTTTAGGGAGTCATGTTTTGGGTGACTTGTCTCACTCAAAATTTTGCACATCACAGCATATGGCATACTTCTCTTTTGCAGAAATATGAGTCCTAAAGTCCCCTACAAACAAAATTTGCAAATAGTCTTTTCTTAATATAGCATGCTTCTTAAAATCCAACTTAAAAAAAAGTAGTTTATTAATGTAGAGGAGGAAAAATAATTTTCCCTCTATCTTTCTGAGTTCTTGTCTGAAAACCCTGTAATAAAACACAGATTAACAAGAGAAAAACAAATAGAAGTTTATTAACATGAGGTATACATGAAAGATAACCAAAGAAAAATGAGTAACTCTAAGAGGTGGCTTAGAACTCCAGCTAAAATAACATCTTCAGCTAAATACAAAAGAAAGAAAGGTATGGAGATACCAGTAATAGGGAGGTTATCTGGAAAAGCAAGGTAAACAAGAGTAAGGTTCATAATGCAGATTTAGATTGATGGCTTCCCCTTTGATTAGGGCCTAAAGTTGTCTCCAGGGATTAACTCCTGTTCTTCCTGATAGAGAGAGGAGGAGGGACACCTTTGTAAATTTATGTCCTGCTTTTAGGCAAATAGAGGGAAAGAGGGCAGGGAGCATTTTTTTGTAGCTGCTTCTCCTCAATTGCCTTCAGCTCAAAATAGTCCTTATGCCAAAATAACATATTTAGAGGTGGCATATTCTGCTAATGATGCTGAAAGCTCAGCCTCTGTGCACCGATGCCAAATCAAATCTCAGAGACAGAGTTTTGGGTGAAGTAGAAAAGAATAGCTTTATTGCTTTGCCAGGCAAAGGGGGACAGAGTGGGCTCCTGCACTGAAAAATTATGTGACCCAACCCAGGGGAGTTTGGTGAGGAGTTTTATGGCAACAGTTCAAGGGTGGGGTTGCTGATAAGATTAGGGTGTGTGCAGGACCCACTCCTTTAATCTCATCTCAGGTGACCTCTTAATCTTGGTGAGCTTATCTGGTTCCTTTAATCTTGCCTCAGGTGGTTTCCTGGCTGCTCCTCCCTTGATTAGCAACAGTTTGAATCTGCCCTTTGGAACTCAGGGAAGGTCATGGAGGCTGGAGGCTGTTCCCTCTGAACAAGAAACGGGGGACACAGAAAGGCTTCCTTTCCCAGGAGCCCCACAGGGTCCTGCTTGGTTTCACTACCCTTCATAAGAATAAACCTGTTTTATGACTACTACTAATTGTCAAACAGTGGCCTGTGTTCTGGTCAGGGCTCTTTCTCCTTCTCTGAAAGTGAGAGACCCAGAGAAGAGAGGGTTTCTCAGGATGCAAAAATATTATATTTCTTTTCCAGAGGTCCAACCCAGCAGAACTCACAGGTAAAGTCAGGGCCTGCCCAGAGGTAAAAACCTCTTGGATATATCACAGAGATCTTCAACCTTTAGAGATTCACAAGGCCTAGAAAAGTAGAATTCTTGAATATTTTCAGAAGAACTGTCCCATGGACAGTACTCAGCAACAACTCTAAGTAAAAGGGATAAATAAAATGTCTTCAAAGATTTTCAACTGTTCTCATAGAAATAAGCTTTCTGAAGCTCTCCTGGGTTCTCTGACTGCCACAGTTCATTTTTGTCTTGTCTGCTTTGAAGCATGCCAACTTAACACTATCTGATGATTTTCTTCTGCTGTGAAATTGCTTCCTCAAGTGTATCTGGCACATATCCTATTCTTCTTCTGCAGCCATGTTGGTGCAAGGTTGACTCATTTAGTACAAAGCAAGCAGAACCGTACTAGGAGCCAGCAAGAGAATTTAGGCTAATTAGATAGACATTAAATTGAAGAATGTTGAATGCACAGCAGATGTTTAAAACTAAAAATCTTGAATCTCTGATTGCAGGATTTTCTTTGTAGTCCCACCTCTCACAATGGCAGAACCCAAATGAGTGAGTGAATGAGTTCCTTCTAGTAACATGCCTCAGCCTTCTTACTAATAGAATCTTCATTTTAATAATCTCATGCACAGTGAATTTTGGTCCGCCGAGTCATTGTCTCCTGCTCTGAATTCATGCTTCTGCCTCAGTGCTGTCTGTGGAACCTGGTTCCCTAGTTCTGAGTCTTTCCAAAGACCCTTCTTGGTAAACTTTCCTACCTTTACCTTCTTCAAATCTCCTAATTTAATGAGGCTACCAAGTAAAGTGTATGAGTATCCACAAGGCTCCAGACACCCAGATATATTATCTTGTTCTCAACCAGTCAGAGTGAGACTCTCCTTCAGTTAAGCAGATCTGTTAGCACCATTATTTTCCAGACAGAGAAGACTGAGCTGGGTGGGTCCCTGTTATCAGTAAGAGGCCCTATCAGTGGATAGGGCTAGAAAATATTTTATATATATTTCCTCAAACATATATGTAAACATATGCATATATACTTTTATATACACATATATATAGTGATAAGAGATAGATAGATGTATATATATTATATTACAGTATATACAATATCTACCTACCTATGTCTATATCACTTTTACTTTATCTGTGTATACACTTATTTAAAAATATATTTCATACTAACACCTCCAATTTGAATTCCACATAAAAGAGTTCTGTCTAGTCTTCCCTCATTTCCATGGTTGTAAATATCTTCTCTGACAATGAGAAACTTGTCTTCATTATCTTCAGTATATTTACTGATTTGCTTAACCATTATACTTACTTGTTTAACAGGCCCGCTGTCTCACCTATACTGGTCATTTCCTCCACCCATCATGTTCATGACTCCTACACCTTTTTCTTGCCTCTGCATAGCTCTGTTCCCCTCCCCTTTCCCCATATTCATCCACCATGCTGATTCCTGCACTGGGGAAAGGAAAGGGAAGGAAGGGGAGATTGGAAGGTCAGGGAAGACATGTGAGGGGAAGATATAAAGGCAAAGAAAAGGAACAGAAAATGGGAAGAAAGGGTACTAATACTTTTGTAAAATATCATAAAAATTAATTACTATAAAGAAATGAAATTAGAATTACAAGCTGCAATTATTGATTAGTAGATTCGATACACATAAAGTTACTCAGCCAAGTTGCTATAAATATTTCTAAATACCTTCTCTCTATTTCAGTGTTTATCTCATTGTAAACAGATCAGGAATAGCTCACTGAAAGTTATAAACTTCAAAATAATGTGTATGTTTCTAAGTCCAAATTAGACAATTATCATGGTTACATTATTTTATGCATGTACATTAAATTAACTCATTTTTGAGTGGGTGGTGCTTACAAAAGCAAGCAGCTATTGAGTAATCACAGCGAAGGAAGGCCATACAATATTAGATATACAGATCAAGAGATGTATCTGATTATTTTATTTTTTTTACAGACTTACAAACTCACAGTTTAAAAATGTGTATGCTAATATGATAGAAAATCTTATATGATTTTTCAAAAATTTGCATTTATTTTCTAACAAGAGGATATTTTATGTATATAGTTGACTTAACATTTCTTTCTCTGTGGAGTGCTGGTTCATGCTCTGCCACTTAAAAAAATAGATCTTTAAAAGTTGATGTGTAGAGATTTTTTATATATCATGCATATTAATTTCTTGTCTGGAGTTTTCTTTGCAAATGTTTTCTTAGTTTAGTGTTTGTCTTAAAATAGAAGTTAAATATTTTTATTTGCCCAAATCTATCCATTTTTTCCTTTATTGTTTTTTACTTTCCTATTATGCTTTAACAAGTTGTTCCTGCATCTGAATAATAAATATTGTCCAAGGGCTTTAGTTGTAGGTCAATTTAAAAATCTAATCTAGTAGGTGTATTTTTGAGTCTGATGTTACTTAAGAGGTTGTGGGTTATTCCTAATTTTATTTCCAAATGCCAACCCAATTGTTGAATAACCCATCTTTCCCTCTCTGGATGGAAATGCAACCTTTAAGAAATACACAACCACACAAACGTGGGTAAATCTTGGAAATTTCTATTATTTTCTAATCATCTATCTGTTGCTTCTTATATCTGCAATATGCACTTTAATTACTATAGCTTACAGTAAATTTTGATATCTGGCAAATTTTGATATCTTTTCCTCTCTCATTCTTATTCACAATTTTCTTGCCTATCTTCATGTATTTATTCTTCCATTTAAAAGTTATTATCAAGTTGCCAAGGTTTTACGAAAAAAAAATCCAGATTTTGATGTGAGTGGCACCATGTTTACAAGATGATTTAGTGGAAATTGACATCTTTACAATTTTTAGTTATCCCATCCAGGAAGTCAGTATTTTGTCAGCAATTCAGGTCCTATATTATGCCCTTCAGGAAGGTTTTATTGTTTATGAGACTTACATATTCTCTATTTAGTTATTTCTAGATACTTTATAGCTTTGGTTGCTATTCTAGATATGAACTTTCAAAATTATCTCTCACAATTGGTTATTAATTTTAAAAAGGAAAGTTAATTTGTATTATATCTGGCTACCTTACAATACTATTTTGATAGTAATAGGTTCAATAAATTTTCAGTTAATTCTTTCGGAAATTTCAGGTATATGAATATAATATACTTAATTACTAATCACTTTATCTTTTCCTGTCTAATATATACTTTCTTTTTTTCTTATTGTGTTTTCCAAAAATTTTAAAATAATGTTGAATGGTAAAAGAAAAATGTTTAAGTGAAAAATAAAAATTAAACCTCACAAATATGGGTGGTTCTCCACCAATGCATTATAACAAAAGTATTCTATAGTTTAATAAGACGAATGTGTGCTGGCCTAGTTAATCTGTGTTCAAGTAATACCATGCACTGCTTGAGTGGGAGCTCCTTCCCTGCACTGAGGCTGGAAGTCTTGAGGGTTAAAGTGTCCAAGAATTGAAGGGGAAATGAAAATGATCAGGATACTTGCTCCTAAACTCTGAAGATTGGATTAGTTGGAGGGTGCCATGGTCCTTTTGTCCTTGAGTCCTACTACACACAAATAACTTTTATGTCCCTTTTATATTAAACTTCCTATTACAAAATCCTCACTATCAGCCCTCCTCCTTGTTCCCACAGCCTAATTCTGTGCCAGCTTCTCAGAATTGACTCCACTCATTTCTTCCAACAGCAAATTCACTCCTGCCAATCCCCCGTAGGTCCTCTGTCCATCATTCTATAAGCAGGAAATATATAGAAAGTATTACAGCTAACACTAGTTAAATTTTTGAAGTTGCAGTCTCACTCTTGTATTTCTCCCTCATTAGTGCCAGGTTCAAGGTTTGATTCCTAGAGAATAAGGTCCTAAGTGCTCAGATAGTGCAAGACACCATGTTCCCCATGTCGTTCCTTTACTTCCATTCCCTTCAATGGGTGCTATGTTTCTAGGAATATTTCTGCTGAGATGCTCTCTTTCCTTTGTTTTAATCAGTTACCATACTATTACTTTGGTAGCACTTCTCCATTTCTCTGATTGTTTAGCCTACTACTGGCAGCATTACACACTCTTTGGACATTAAGGATGGTTAACTTAGATCCTCCTATAAATTAGCCCCTTTAAACATTGCTTGTTTCTCCTCCTCCTTATTGAGTACTTCTTTCCATAGAACAAGCCAGAGTTCCCTTCCCTTTAGCTTTAAGATACTGAAGATACACCATGTCTGCACTTTTATTAGCCAGAGCTAAAATGACCACCATAATTTTGGTTCTTCTAAATTTACAGCACTGAAACCAAAAAAAAAAAAAAAAATTAAAAAAAAGCAGTATGCATTATTGGAAAACCACTGTTGCCATGTCAGAATTCTGAGTATAAGAAATTTCATTTGTATATCAGTTATATTTTGCTGTGTACCACAAAACTTTGTAGCTAAAACAACAGTCATTTTCTTTAGCTCATAATTTGGTGGGTCATGTGGGTAGTCTTCTGGTCCAAGACAGTGCTGTGCTACTCTTACAGCTAGCTGGTTATCAGTTATTGAGTTGGCCAGAGGATGGAATGCCTCAGTTCTTTTCCATAGGGCATTGCATCCTCCAACAGGTTAGCCTGGACTCATGCACATAATGGTTTCACAGTTCCAAGTACAGCAAGAGAGCAAGTCCTAAAGTGCAAGTGCTTTTTCAGCTTGCATCATGTTTGGTAATATCCATAGGCCAAATTAAGTCACATGGCCAACCCAGAGTCAAAGGGAGGGAAAATAGATTCCACCTTTTGATTACAGAATCTGCAGCATCACATTTCAGTGGTATGGATGATATGAGGGCAAGCATTTGTGACCATTTTTATAATCTACCAGGGCTGATAATTAAATTTTTCCCCCCAAAGATAGACCAAACACAAGAAAGGAAGGAAACTCACAATTTATAAACACCTACAATGTAATAGGTACTTTGCTAGACACTAAACTGCATGTTTTCACATAATTCTCACAAAGTTGGCATCATAAATGCTACAATGAGAAGACTGACGCTAGTTCTTATCTTGCACTTAAGGACATAATAAATACTTAAATGAGCAAGGATTTACACATAGGTCTTCCCGACTTCAAATTCCAGACCTTTCCTACAATGAATACAATGCTCTGCTGATTTCTGGGTAAAGGCAAAGATAATCTTTTTTGAGTATGCACTACAGCATCTCAACTCCTACTTGTATTAGTCTCACCCAAAGCTCAGAACTATTCTCTACTTCTTTTCCTTTTTGCAGATCTAAGGGTAAGCAGTCAAGAGGAAAACTCAGAAATTTCCACTGTGACTGGAGCTACACTAAGGGTTTATTGTAAATTATAGTTAGTAAACATATTTTGACCCAAATTATATATATGTGTTCCCAAGACCACGAATTACAGGCAATTTGCTCACATTATAGTAATAAAGCTATATGCTCGGTGAGCACATAAATCACTGATAATGATGTGTAAAGCATAGTGTTTACAAATAAAAGGGTGTTCTGGCATGATAGGTCTTGTCCTTGATATCCTTTGATATCCTTCTTTTGTTCACTGACTTGGCCATCCTCTTTGGGCTGTGGGCAGGAAAAAGGAAAAGCAGAATATTAATTCCAACCTGATCC
This sequence comes from Balaenoptera acutorostrata, assembly GCF_949987535.1. NCBI lineage: Eukaryota > Metazoa > Chordata > Mammalia > Artiodactyla > Balaenopteridae > Balaenoptera > Balaenoptera acutorostrata. The sequence goes on from NC_080066.1 coordinate 47,689,533, forward strand.
CATAGGTAGGAGAGACCAAGGTTTGCTAATAGAGAGCATCAGTGCAAAGTCTAAATATTGTAACAAGAGTGGGCCTTATGTCAACCTTACTCATATTTAGCATATCTTCATCCTACATACTATCACTCTGGGGTGCTTTTTTAAAAAATTGATATGACAAAAAATATTTATTTGGCACCTTCCATGTGCCTATACACAAGCTGCTATAACATGTCATGGCATTTTCGCTTTAAATCAGAGAACATATTTTTTACAATTATAATTTTAGCAAAGTTGAAAATAGCCTGTCTTCTCAATTATCTAAGTGAAAAAAAAGATAGATACCAAACTGGTACATGATAATATATTGAGAGTAAAGATACACACTGTTACAAAATGTGCATTGAACTCCTAAAATAAAATATATATTTATGCACTACTTGGGACTTTTCAGAGGTCCTCCTCCCAACACACACACATGTTTGAAGATCCTGAGTCATTTATTGGTGGGTACAATTCCCTATTTATCTGATCCATGTTGATGTTCTGACAGGGAAACAACCTATAGGAGTCCTGTACTAATCACTGCTATAGGAAAGATTGAAAAAGAACTTTTAACAGCTTCCAGGAATAGTACATCTTCTGATAAACCATGTCACTCATAAGTAATTAGCCTCTCCAAAAATATACATGAGAATCTTAGATTAAGGAGCCCATTCATAGTGGGAGAATTGGGCTGCAGTTACTTCCTGGGCTTATATTCTTAAGGGATTAAACACCGGAAGCAATTGATGTCCAACGAAAGAGGTATTTCTGGGCACTAAGGGTCTTACAGCTAAAGGGATTAGTATTTCTCCCTTCTAGGAGCAACATTTTGATATTTGAGCAGCCAGGAAGACTTTGACATTTTAATGGGATGGGCAAGATCATTTCCCCATACCATTTGCCCTGAGTGAATAAAAGCAGGGGCTCAGCCTGAATGAGAAGAAGCAAGCTAATCTTCAGTTATGGGTACAGCACTTAAATAAGAGGTCCTCTATTAACTAAAGTAAAATGGAGTTGGATAGTACTGAGTATGGATTCCTGAATAAAAGTTTGTCTCAAACAAGATATTCTAGGTGCACTTTTTTTTTTTTAAAGCATTGATATAAATAAAATTGTCTAACATTTTTTTAAAAAGGTGGAGTTTTCATTTGCTTAAGCAACTTAAATAGCTAAGGGAGAAATTCCCTTATATTCTCAGAGATGGTCTCTCATGCCCTCTGAAACCTCCCCAGTTTACACTATCAGGCAAAGTAAGAGACAGATCACAGACTTGGAAAGGATGATCTACAAAGGTATGAGTAGGATTTAAGGAACTAAAAAGGATAATAAATTATTCTAGGTGAGTAACATTTAGCCATTGCTGTGCATAGGCTTTAAAGGGCAAGAGAAGGAAAGAGTTACTGGAATACAGAGAAAGGGTAGGCTGTATGGAGAGGACTTTTGTTGAGGGGACAATTGTGTCTTGAGGGCAGGGACATAGATACTCTAATTTCTCATACTCCTCCTTCTCTCCAGTCTCCTATCAGTGTTTCCTATTGCCTGAACCCAGTTGAAAGCCAGAAGGCCAGGGAGCCTTATTGGTGTATTACATGGGAGTCAGCCTCTCAATCCAAACATGGAGGAAGAAGGTGGGTCTGAAGTGACAAATGCAAAATATCCGGCATGTAGTCTTAATTCCACCATGACAGCCACATGCCATAGCACTGCCAAGTTTAGTCAAGTACTCCGACTTCTGCAACATTTACACACTTCTCAGCTGCAGATAGAGAAAACAAATTCTCTGTACACTTTCCCTTTGCTCTCTTCATCTCTCCCATGACTCCCTTACAAACACAAACTGCCCCCAGATATCCACGTGCCCGCCTTTTTGTCTTCTTGACTCCTAATTCCAGAAAAACTTTCCCTCCTAGACCTTGACTTTTTGAAAGATGATGTTTGTCATTCTCTATTTTCGGGATCTCTTGGACCATGACTCTGGAGGTCTAACCTGTCTGTCGAATGTAATGCTTTTGGACATGGATCTTGGCTTTCTACCTGTTCAGTGTGAAGAGCCAGCACACTCCAGAGCCTAGGAAGGCTATGCCAGGAAACTTGCCTTACAGCCTTGGTAGGCCTATTGTTAATTGCCTTGCGATTGTTGGCAATTTAGTCCAACTCTGTGAACTTTGATTTTTTTTTTTAATCCTTAAAATGGGCATAATAACACCTACCTTATGTCCCTTGCATAGAACAAAATAAAATAGTCTGTATGAAAGTCATTTATAAACCATAATTAGAAAAATACAAGTAAGCTTTCTAGATTATTTTCAGTTTTAATGCAAGCAGAAATAGTCATTGCAAGCCACTTAACCATAGCTCATTCATAAACTAGTAAAATATTGTCCTTGAGTGGGGTAAAACATCCCTGAAGCTCTCAATAAATTGTTCCATCTGTTTGCTTGCTGAATTCTTTTGATCAGACTATTTGAGTTTTTCTTCCTAATCATTAACAGTTTCTACTTCTAGACTTTTTATAAATGTCTCAATAATTCAAGCACATATAAAGAAATAGCTGCTTCTCTTGCCTTTATTCCCTGTCAGTCACTCAGAATCCAATAGAATGCATGGTAAGGATGAAAAAGTGTTCAGAAGACCCAGGGGTTTGAAATTTAACATTTTCCCAAATATGTCTGTTCTGTTTATTAACGTAGCCCTTTTCCTAACAGCTGGGGGCCCCTTTTAGGGATACAGTAACAAGGAAAAGGAATAAATACCTCTCACAATCTGAGTGTTGCATGCTTACCACAGAATTATAATATATGTGCTCTGACATCTGTCCTTTTCCTCCCATTCTGGTTTCACCTTTATACCACCCAACCCTCCATCTCTTAGGTCTAATCAGCAGTCTCTAGTCACCCAGATCTCTTGGCATTTCCCTGAACGTGCCTTGATATGTCATGCTTTATGGCTTTTCTCAGGCTGTCCCTGCTGTCTAGAATTCCCTAACCATCCCTCTGCTTCTGGAAAATCTCTGTTCACTCTGTTTAACTATACTTTTCTCATGTAGCCTTATTTGAATCTCCATCAAGAAATGACTATGCCCTTGTATACGACCCCCACATGGTCTGACATATGTCTACCATGCTTGAAACATTTACTTATATTCATGTGTCTGTCTTAATTAAATTGCAATCTCCTTGAAGGCAAGCTCTATGTATTCTACCTCTATTATCTCCAATGACTGGACAATGAGTAAGCTCACTGTTTGCTAAATGAATGAGTGAATCAATGTAAGAATGACTGAAATAGTTCACAAAAAGAAAATGCACTAGAGGAGTCAACTTTAACTGTCTCTTTTCATAATAAACTTTTCTCCTCATGTAAAATAGGACCCTACTTCATCTTTATTTTTCAATTTGGCAAACAATTGTTAAGTACCCAGTTTACAGGAAACTAAAAAGATTCTGAAATCAAAAGTGACATTCTACTCATGTGTCACTTCTCTTTTGCTGACTCATTTTCAGATGTTAAACTTCTCAACAACCTCTTGGTGTTCTACATATCCTTTATGGCAAGTTGCAATATTACTGGTATGCATATTATTCCTGCAGTTACACCTCTTTCTTACATTTTGGACAAGACAGGTATTTTTACCTGTGTACTCAGCATCTCTCTTTGGATATCCTGGCACTTCAAACTCATCATTTCCAATACTCATCCTCTTGCTCCTACCATCCAATGTGCTTCTTCCATTCCAGTGAATGATAACATCAGTTACAAGATGGGAAACTCCTTCTATATACTTCTTCAGATTCTTTTCCATTATAGGTTATTACAAGATATTGAATACAGTTCCCTGTGCTATACAGTGGGACCTTGTTGTTTATCTATTTTATATATAGTAGTGGGTATCTGTTAAAATCTCATTTTTAAAGTCAGTTTTTTGAAATATACTTTACATACAATAAAGTGAACCCATTTTAAATGTATGGTTCGAGAAAGAATAGATACATGTATATGTATAACTGAATCACTTTGCTGTACACCTGAAACTAACACAACATTGTTAATCAACTATAATCCAATATAAAATAAAAATTTAAAAGAAGTATGGTTCAATGGGTTATGATGAACATATACGCCCAGGTAATTACGACCCCATTTTGGATAATAAAACATTTCTGTGATTCCATAAAGTTCTCCTATGGCCCACTGTGGGGATAATCCATCCCAACCTCCAGCCTCACGCAACCACTGATCTTCTTTCTCTCATTATTGATTAGTATCTCCTGTGAATAGACTCATACAGTATGCAGTCTTTTATGTGAATGTGACTTCTTTTACTCAGAAAAATGTTTTTGAGATTCTTCCCTGTTGTTGTATCAATGCTTCATTCCTTTTAAATGCTGAATGGTATTCCATTGTATGAATGTATAATAACTGTTTATACATTCTTTGGCTAATGGACAATTGGATTGTTTCTAGTATGGATAATATAAATAAAACAGACACATTTGCATCCAGATATTTTATAGACATATATTTTCTTTGCTCTTGGGAGAATAGGTATAAATGGAATTGCTGTATCATATGTTAAGTATATATTTACCTTTGTAAGAAACCGTTAAAGCGTTTTCCAAAATGGATGCACCATTAATACCCCCACCAGTGAATTAGAATTTCAGTTGTTCCACATCTCACCAACGTTTGGTATTATCAGTCATTTTAATTTTAGCCATTCTAGTAGGTATATAATGGTATCTCATTGTGGTTTCAAACTTGAATTTCCCTGTAAAGAATGATGTTGAGCACTTTTTCTTGTTTATTGACTATTCCTTTTTTATTCTCCGAGAAGTGTCTGTTCAACTTTATGTCCCACATTTTTTGGGGGTTGTCAGTCTTATTATTGAGTTTCAAGCGTTATTTAAGCATTCTGAATACAGGATGTAAATATATTATTTCACTCTATGGCTTGACTTTACATTGTCTTAATGGTTTATTTAAAGAGCAGAAATTTTCTTCCCTCCCTCTCTCCCTCTTCCCCCTTTCCTCCTTCCTTCTTTCCTTGTCTTTTTTTTTAATTACTTGACATTTAAATATATAGGATAATATCATTATCTAAAAATAAAAATAGTTGATTCCAATATATATGTCTTTTAATTCTTTTTATTACCTTATTGCATTTGTTAGGACCTCCAATACAATATTGATTATGAGTGGTAAGAACAGACATTCTTGCTTTGTTCCCAACTTAAGGGGAAATGTTCTTTATCATCATAAAGTATGATGATAGCTGTAGGTTTATTATATATGTCCTCTATCAGGTTGAGGAAGTTTCTTTCTATCCCTAGTATGTAGAGACTCTTTTTCTTAATTGAACTATTGTTGATTTACAATGTTGTGTTTGTTTCTGATGTAGAGCAAATTGATTCAGGTATATATATATATAATATATATATATATATATATATATATATATATATTATATATATATATGGTCTTTTTCAGATTCTTTTACATTATAGTTTACTACAAGATATTGAATATAGTTCCCTGTGCTATACAGTAGGACAATAGGACTAGAGACTATTATGAATGAGCATTGAATTTTGTCAGGTATTTTTTCTGCATCTATTAAAATCATATTTATTCCTTATTCTATCAATATGGAGAATTACATTGATTTATTCCTGAAGCTAAACTAACCTTGTGGCCTTGGAATAAACTCCAGTTGGTACTGATGGTACTCTTTATATATTGCTGGATTCAATTTGGAAATATTTTGTTAAGGATTTAAAAATCTGTATTGGTGAGGGATATTGATCTCTAATAGTCTAGTCTGGAAATGCCATTTTCTAGTGTTAGAATAAAGATAGTGCTGGCTTCATATAAGGAGTTAATCACTTTTGGTTTTACTTTTTCCTCCTGGAAATGGAAATTTAGGAATCAAAAGTATGAACATTTTTAAAGCTTTTGATATATATTACCAAATTGCCCTCCAGAAAAACAGACTGATTACCTTCCCAAAGCAATATATAACATCTTTTCTCTATATCTTCCTTAATACCAGAAAATATCATTAAATTTTTAAAAATGAAGGATGAGAATGATTTCATATTAATTTGAATTTCTTTGATCACTAGTGAAGAGAATATTAAAAAAAAATTTTTTTGATGTAGACCATTTTTAAAGTCTTTATTGAATTTGTTACAATATTGCTTGTGTTTTATGTTTTTGTTTTTTGGTCACGATGCATGTGGGATCTTAGCTCCCTGACCAGGGCTCAAACCTGCACCCCCTACATTGGAAGGCAAAGTCTTAACCACTGGACCCCCAGGGAAGTCCCAAGAATATTATTTTATATATTTATTGTGGTCCTTTGCATTCTTTTGAGAATTGAGTGTTCACATTCTTTATACTTTTTTTCACGGGTATTCCTCCTTTTCTTTCTGATTTGAAAGAGCTCTTTATAGATTAAGAATATTAATCATATGTAGCAAATATTTTCCCAGCTTCTATTTTTCTCAGCTAAAACCTCTAAGAACACAGGTAGAAGTAATCTAAAAATATTTACTAAGGTGATAAATGGTTTCTTCATACAAGAACACTTTCAAAGTTAGTATCCTAACATTTGCATCCCTGGATGCAGAGGTTAATTTTTCTTTGTGAAAATAAAGAATAATGAGTGTGTGCTTTGAAAACAGATACTGAATCCCCTTATAGAACTTAGCCTCAGATAATTTAAGGAAATAATGTTTATATTTGACAGTTCCACCCCTAGGCCACCCTTAATCTTCCCAGTCCTTTTTTATCTGTCTCTCATTTCAGTATCACCATCTTCCCCAGGCCACTACCCTTCATACCTCATTCAGGATCTGTCCTTGCTGGCATAGCACTTGTAAGTCACTGCCTTCTTCACTCTGCTACTTTGTCACCTCCATGAGTGCTGTATGGCCCAAGGTCCATGCACAATTAATGACTCCAAGTGAACGTGCTAAATGGAAGTTTTCTTTCAGGTAGCATTCAAACTTTCACACTTGCCCTTGATAAATGTCCCAGAAGCAGTATGATATCACTGAAAGAGTGCTGGACTTAGAAACAGAAAGCCTAAGTTTTAGCATCATGGCTCTTCACTTTACGTTGTGATCTTGGATAAACAATTCAGTTTCTATGGGTCTCAGTTTCCTCATTTGTAAAATAAGGACCACAATACCTGTCTTGCCCCCTTTATTGCCTGGTTGGGAACATGAGATCATATAATGTGAATGCATTTTTTAAAAAAATTCTGTTGTGGAATTATAGCCACATAGATGGTCTTCTGTTCTCTCAATCCATCAGCATCCTTCGTTAATACTCAAAAAGCTGGAAAATTCACATAGAGCCAAAACCAAGCAAAAGTATTTAGAGTCACTCAGAGGTTTGCACTAAATTTTAATAGCCTTTATCTGGGTGGAATAAGTTGGTTATCACTAACTTTCTGAGGGATATTATTTCACCATAGCAAGTAGTGATTTCTCATTGGCTGAGTCTATTTGCAAAGCCTCCACCTGCACATTTAGATGGGATTTTCCTACCCAGATCAGGCCAGAATCTATCTTTTTATACTTCTTTTGCTTCTCTCAGATAATAATTATGAGCAAAGGGCGAGAGAGGGAAACTGACATGGAATTTGAGAGTACTGTAACTTACATGGAAGTACCTATGTACAAATAAACGCATGGGTTAGTTGGCTAGAGGTTAGTCTCTGGTTATTTGAAGTAAGTCATTGGTCTATAAAAAGAACTCAATTATTTACATATTACTGATCATATTGATGTTTGAATTCTGTCCCTTGCTTGTCTTGCCTAGCTGACACACTCTCAGAGATGTAGCATCCTAATAACTGATTTCTAAAATACTCTCACCATTCAGGCATTAGTCCTGAACTGCCTGAGCCAAACTACTTTTTGGGGGCTACATCCTAAATTGCTCCTGACATCACTACCCATTGCCTCACTCAACTCTCATCCTTGATAAACACCTTCTTTTTGTTCCCTTCCTATAATAAAGCCCTTACTTCTGGCTCTACTGTCTCAGGTAGCCCTGAGTAAATACCTGGCCTAGAGTCCCTGGCCCCAGTCCAACCAACTTTGATGTAAGTCTTGTGGTCACCACTCCCACTAAGTTCACACCTGCCTTGCAATAGAGAACTGAGTACTGTATAAGCCTATGTGTAAATGAGGGTGCATTTTCTATTTCAATTGTGAGATATAGCACAAATAGATAATGCATAAATATACAAGTTAAATTTACAGGTGCAGATGTACAGGTTAAAAATAATTATTTAAAAAACACACCCAAATAACTATTCCCTGATTGAATATAAAACATTGCTAACATCCTGGGAGTCTCCCCGTGTGATCCTTCCCATCACAGCCCAAATTCTCTCCCAAGATGTAAACACTAGCCAAGCTGTTATGACACTTTTCTTGCTTGTCCTTAGAGCTTACATCTGGGGGATCCAGTAAATGTTTTCTGAAAAGGGTCAGATAGTAAATGTTTTAGGATTTGGGGACCACTTATGATCTCTGCCTCATTTTTCTCTTTGCTCTTCTTCATTTTTTTAACAACCCTTTAAAAATGTAAAACTTATTCATAGCTCACAGGACATAGGTCAGACTTGGCCTGTGGGCTGTAGTTTGCTGTCTTCTGATTTAGATCTCAACACAATATTACTTTTTATGACTGATTTTTTTTTATTGTATGTACATGAAATAAAGATAGAATCTTCTTTTCAACATCATGTTTGTAATATTTACCCATGTTATTGCATGAAGCTCTAGTTCATTCATTTTCATTGACCTATAGCATTCTGCTGTCAGAATTTATTTACCAAATTGTTATTTTTTTTACCCATTCTACAATGTATATTTGGTTGTTTCAAAGTTTTTGCATTTACAAAAAGTTACTATGAACTTTTTTTAATATGTACTCTGGGAGATGTATGTAAATTCATCTGGGGTATGTATTTTGGTAAGGAATGTCTGAGTCTGCTGTCCACTTTACTAAAGCCTGTTTTCTGATAGGGTAGCAAATATTTTCACTCTCACACGTAGTGTATTGGAGTTCCCATTGATCCACATTCTTAGCAGCACTTGGTATTGACAAACCTTTTAAATTTTAGTCAATCTGTTTCCAATTTACATTTCCCAAATTGCCAATTGCAGTTGTTTTTTTTTTTTAATTTCCATGAATGCTAATGATTTTGAGCACATTTTTCCTATGTTCATTGGTCATTTGGATTTTCTATCTTGTTATGTACCTATTGAAGTCTTTTGCCATATTTTTCTTGGGTAAGAGGTCATTTTCTTATTGATTTGTAGAAATATTTAAATATATATTCTAGACAGTAGATTCTGGTTTTATACATTTACAACAGGTTCTGCCTGTGTGTGGTTCTTTTTTTGCCCACTCTTTGTGGTATCTTTTGATAAACAGAAGTACTCAGTTATAATTGGGTTGAATGTAGTAAGATTTCCCTTTATGATTACTGCTTTCTGTATCTTTTTTTTTTTTTTAATTAGGGATGGATGAGTTTTGAAAGTATGTGTAGCTAAGAAGCTTGGTTACACACCCCATGTAAAAGGAGCAGGAAAATTACCTTCTCTGTGTTTTTATCCCTTGTATCTTTGTAACCATGAACTTGTCTCTTGCTCACCATATCACCACTCATGCCATCCAAGGCCCGATGATCCCTGACAGAATTCTCACACTTCTCAGCTAATGTCTCTCCATGTGCTTTATCCCTCTTTGTCCAGCCTTCCTTCCTAAAGCTCTCTCATAGTGATCTGCTGGTCGTTTACACTAATCTTCACATTGTACCTGAAAGATCTACACTTGGAACCTTTGGACCTACTGATCATTTTCATCTTCTCTTTCCTTTTTTACACCCTGGTTTCTAAATCCAATGGACCTCTTCTCTCTCTGAGTTTGACAGAATCTATCAATAATGCATCATTCCTCTTGGCTTCTAGTATGCCTGATTTTTCTCCTATCTTCTTACTAGTTTATTTTTTTTCCCCTCTTTATCTGACAACTTAAATATCACTGGTTCTTTACCTTTCTGGGGATTCCTGAACTTCTTTGGAAATCTACTGTTTCTCTTCCCTAGAAAAATATATATATGTAAATAAATACCATTTTTCATAACATTTTAGAGGTATGCTTCCATTATATTATTTGGTCCTGTTTTAAAATTTCAACTGAGTAATTAAAAAAAACTGTACTGGCTTTATTCAATGATTCCTACGTTGGACAGCATTTCACCTACTAGACAGAAAGAAGCTCTGAGGAGCTGTACAAAATGGAAGGCTTTTATAGGCAAAAGGGAGCAGGACAAGGAAGTTATGCAGCAAAAATCAGACTGCCTGTGGCAAGGTCACCTTCTTTTAGGGCATGCCAGGGGTCTACTAGGCAGATGACCTCACTAGTCCTGACCAGGTAATTCCTGATTGACTGGTTTAATATTCCATTTCTGGGAAAGACCAAAAATATAATAAAGTTAAGTATTGAGTCTCGATTTGGTGACTTGGGGCTTATTAGAAGTTACTCCATTTTGGGTCCGTGTTCTTGTTTTTAACAATTCCCCCCATTTGATCAGACTCTCAGCCTGAGAGATGTGATCAAAATAAGGCATTAGCACCATTCTTAGCTGCTGCTCTGAAGTTCTCACAGTTTTTGCTGATCTTCTGTGTGGTATTCACAGGTCACAACTTCAGGTTCACATGTTTTAAAGTGGTTCTCTCTCTTCATTCCTTTTCTGATGTTCCAGTTTTATGGAGATCATTTGCTTGGTGGCTAGTGGCTGTGAACATACATTTAAAACTTTTGAGAGAATAGCACACCAGAAAGACTATGATTATTATAAGCGGGATAATCCCAAATGTTTGGAGTGTACTTTGGAGTCATGGACCTTAAGACCCAAACCAATCAAAATCAAATAAGTCAAAGAAAGACCCCATTGAAGGAGTCATTTTTTTTAAAGTCAAGTGGCTTGTTCAGTGATTTTATGTAGCTGAGTTTCAACTTCCCCAGGAGTGTTAATTCAGGCACAGGTGGTGTTGACAGCTACATAGACACCTCCTTGCTCAGCTAAAAGATAATCAAGGGCTATCTTATTATCAAATACAATCTTGGGCAGTGAGTCTAAGGATTTTGGTTGGATAGTTATAGCTTTAACTGAAGATTCCATAATATTTTCAAGAGTTAAGGAGAGGTTCCTGATGATAGCTTCATTTGTACTCACTCCTAATCAGGGAAGTAGGAACCTGCCAAAGGAAGAAAATCCTAATTATGAACACCTCCTGGTAGGTTCTTTCAAACTCGATGTAAAATCAGTAGAGTTGACCAATGGGGCATCTCAGTTTAATTGTGAATAGTTAGGAGCACAGTTAGATAACCTAAGAGACATTGTCTTGTTCTAGGCCAGCCATCTAGACATTTAGAGGCCCAAGGAGAATGATAACCACTGCAGACAAAGATAAATCCTACTGGGGCATAGACCACTCCTACTAAGGTAGCACTGTTAATGGATTCATTAGCAGGGATAGTTCCATTTACCCATTCAAGCCAGGGATCAGTTAGGTTTTTAGCACATTCAGGAAGTAAATCTCCCAGCGTAAAATTTAAAAATTTTTGGAATTCCCTGGCTGTCCAGTGGCTAGGACTCCATGCTTTCACTGATGAGGGCTTGGGTTCAATGCCTAGTCAAGGAACTAAGATCCCACAAGCTGTGTGGCACAGCCAAAAAAACCAAAATATATATTGTTCTAAATTCCTTTCAAAGATGAGTGTTGCCAATGAGATCTCTTTGTGATTGGGGGCAAATCTGATTTAGATAATCATAGAATGTGGGGTTGCAAATGGGCTATTATTTGCACAGGTATTTGTGTCTAATTGGGCAGGTACAATTATAATCAGGGAAAGGTAAACTCAAGGCTCTGGATGTTCTACCCATAAAAGTCAGACTCTGTAACTGATTTCTAAGGAGGGTTGATTGTAGTTGATAGTGACATTGGGAATAGAAGAGAATTGGTCACAGGGCAGATCAGGGGGTCTCTAACAACATGGACAAATCAGAGTTTTCTATGACAAATCTAAGAGTCTGAAAGGTTACTCCCCTTAGCAATGGCCTAGAAGATACAGATGATGGTGTTATTTTTCCAGGCCAATGCCAGAGTAAGAAAAAGAGGAAGAAAAGAAGAAGACAGGGTTTCATGTTTAGTTAAAATATGAAGTCTTAATCTGTTGTCTCGGTGGAACCAATCTGCCTGAATGTTGGCTACTTCCCTTCCTAGTCAGTTGGATTTGGAGGTCTCCAATGTATCCACAGGAACAAATGTCAGGTGGAGCCTTCTTCAGCTGTGAGATGTGTGCCCAAAGCTCAAGGCCTTCTAGTTTTGCAGCAGTGTTAGTGGTCAGGAGCACTTGGTAAGGTCCTTTCCATAGGTCTTGCAAAACCATCAGAGTAAGACAATAACTATCTGAAAATGACAAAAGACTTAAAATGTCCATTGTCAAAGATATAATGGAACCTTATTTGAAAAGAAAATACAGTTATTTCTGTGTTACATAACATTTTAACATAATATCTGTAATGTATGACTAATAACATTATATCAGGACATATTAGTTTGCCAGAAATTTCAAACAACTTCTGGGACACTTATAACATATACCTATACAAATACAACATAAGAAGGCTTAGTATTACTTCCTATTTAACAATGCTTTCCAAGTCATGTGATTTAACATAGCAAATAAGCTTAATTGGTTTAAAATCTCTTTTTATAAAGGGAGAGAGAACAAATCTTTTGAGATGTTCCAGGGGCCCCTTGTAAAAATCCTAAAGTTAATTTAAGATAAAAAGACTTCATTTAGAATCTGATATGGGGAAGTTAGTCAAAAAATATCAAAAGTTTTTTAAAACACTTGATCAAATAGAATGAGAGGTCACTGTGAAACAATAGTTATCCATTTGAACATAGTGACGATTAAAGATATTGCAGGCAAATAAAGAAAATTAAACAGTTGTGAACTCCCCCCTCAAAAAAAAAATTAACTCTTTTTGTAGAGGAGATTTAGTCTTCTTAAGTAATCAAAGACCTGATAAATACAACTTTAAACACAAAAAATTATTTTGATGAAACAAAGAATCTTTGTTTTCTAGGAAAATTAGTTTAAAAGGTTAAGAAAAACCTTAACTCATATTAGGATCAGAACAATTGTCCAAAACAACTTTGTTCTTCTAACAGATAGAAAACTAATTCTAATTTTGCACAATTGTATTTCTTATATCAAAATTTATATTTTTTAACTTAAATAAATTTATTCCAATCTTAGCCAGCTTGAGCACACACAGAATTCTTTTCCTAAGATTCCTTTTCCACAAACCTTCTGTAATTTTGTCCTATTTTCTTTTCTCTTTTTCATTTTAGAACTATCAATCATTTTACTGGCCTTATCTACTTTTATACACAGTTATTTTCCTTATTATTTCCAGTGGCTTTAATTACACATATTAATTATAATTCTTAACCCTTAGAAACCTTAATTTCTAGTGAAAACTAAGAATAACTAATTGTGAGCTGTCAGTTACACCAGGATTCTTTAGATTGGCAAATTTATGCATACATTTCACAATTTTTAGAAACATATGCTTCTTCATAGTACAAACTTTCAATGTGGTACAGGACATATTTACTAACAGATCCAAATGTCTTTAGTTTCTCTGTAACAAGCCAAAAGTAGATCAATCTATGTTGAGTAATTAATGTTTCAGTATTTTATCTTATTTGGAAATAATCTAAATATTAAATGAATTTTCATCATATAACTTAACTTTTTAAGGTTTCAAGTTACATAAAAGATTTGGGGAAACTCTTTAAGTAGACATACTATAAAATATAATTATTGCTGAAAGTTTCACTAAAAACTATTACCACTCACATCTATTTAAATCACTTGCTCCCAGAAATTATGTTTAGACTATCCATAAAGACTTCATAACACATTAGACAACTGGCCATAATCTTGATGCCGAAAGCTCGGCCTCTGTGCACCAGTGCCAGGCAAAGGGGGGCACAACAGGCTCATGCTTCTCAAAATTGTGTGTCTCACCTGGGAGGATTTGGTGAGGAGTTTTATAGCAATGGTTCAAGGGTGGGGCTGCTGACAAGATTAGGGTGTGTACAGGAACTGCACTCCTCTAATCTGGTCTCAGGTAATCTTCTTGATAAGCTTCTCTGGTTCCTTTCATCTTGTCTCAGGTGGTTTCTTGGCTGCTCCTCCCTTGATTAGCAACTGTTTGAATCTACCCTTTGGGACTCAGGGAAGGTTATGGAGATGGGAGTCTTCCTTACAAACAAGAAACAGGGTACAGAAGTCCTCCAAGCCCAGGAGCCCCACAGGGTCCTGCTCAGTTTCAATCCCAAGCTATTTTTCTTGCTGACAAGTTTCATAACAGAGATAACATAAGCTTATTTGAGTAGTGAACCCAAGTAGAATAAAAGTTGTATGTCTGTATTATATTTAGTGTTGATCACTCTGAAGACATACCTATTTTATTTTATTTTTTTGTTTTATACATTTATTTATTTATTTAATTTTTGACTGTGTTGTGTCTTCGTTGCTGCGCGCGGGCCTTCTCTAGTTGCGGCGAGCGGGGGCTACACTTCATTGTGGTGTGCGGGCATCTCACTGCGGTGGCTTCTCTTGTTGCGGAGCACGGGCTCTAGGCATGTGGGCTTCAGTAGTTGTAGCACATGGGCTCAGTAGTTGTGGCTCGCAGGCTCTAGAGCACAGGCTCAGTAGTTGTGGCGCACGGGCTTAGTTGCTCCGCGGCATGTGGGATCTTCCGGGACCAGGGCTCAAACCCACGTCCCCCACATTGGCAAGCAGATTCGTAACCACTGTGCCACCAGGGAAGCCCCAAGACATACCTATTTTAATTAAACCAACAAACTTAAATTAGATTTTATTTACGAAAGACTATACTAGATCAGGAGAAACTGAAAAACATTTAGGTTAGTTTCTATATTCCTGAGAATTTTAGGAATCCTTAATTCATATAAGTGCTTATTAGTTTTTAAGCCAATTAAATAGAGCTCTTTTACAAATTAATTTGGCAATACCATCAGGATGTAGAAAAAACTCACATATCTATAACATGCATATACAGACATATACAAACATTCAGACAAATGCAGACAGAGATCTTGCAGCTTTTGTTTTACAATTTTAGCCATATGATGGGTAGGATAATGAAAAAATCATTAGTTTATAAAAGAACATTTGGATCCAAATTGTGTTTCTGATAGACAGAATAAGTTAAGGTTGCCTGGTCAGACAGCTAAAGCTTTTTATTAAATTTGTGGAAAAGACACTTAAAGAGTTTTCATTTGCCTAAGTTCCAAATAACCTTTTCCCCTCTTTCTTTTTCCTTCTGATAAAAATTATCTTTCTGAAGTTTGCATTTCAAAGAGGTGGCTTAGATAGTAGTTCCTGGGGAAGACCAAATAGAACAATTATATCTCAAAGGCACAGGGAAAGGATGCAAGTTCCTCCAAGAAGGACTTCTGTTTCCTAGGGCCAGACTTTTTACAATACTTGTAAGCCTTTTGAGATGAATAGGTGAGGTTTCCTGATTGGCAAAAGTATAGGTGGACTTTAAATTGTTTCTGAAGCCACACCTATGATACTGTATAAAGACTCAATCGGTAAGACAAGGACTGCTGTTTCTAATTTCTCAATGAATTGGGTTGCAATCTGCATGATATTGAGGCTGACACACCCATCTAACTACAATATCCTCAATTTGTTTTTTATATCAGGAAGATGATCTTTGACTAAAATGGAAATCAAAAGGATCCTTATGTTCTAGATTGAGAGCTTTGTTTTTGGAATGTTTTAGTAAATCCTTCCACAAAGCCTTCAGAAGGTTTGTATTTCCCTCTGGGTACATAGTTTCATTTTAGCTTAAGGAATAAGGCCCCCCCCCCCCCAAAATCTTATCATGCTCTGAATATCAGCTTCTAATCTGGCCAACTTCTGACCATAGTGTTACTTAAAAAAAAAAAAAAATCTTTTCAAATATCTTGTCCAATTTCAGCTGGGATAAATAGTAAATAGTCCTGCCGTTATTGAATGAACTCCCTTGGATATAAGGGGCATCCCGAAAGAGGGTGCAAAAGATATTACCCTCCCAAGATTCAGGGCCACTCCTCAAAGTAGAGAAAAACTTAGATAATTCCCCTGAAGGCTGGCATCAGTTTGGTAGGGCCCAGCTGCAGATGGTGTGCCACCCAGATTTCTGTCCGGCCATATATTGGGGCCCCTAACCTGATGATTACAAAGCCAAGTTCTCAGGACCCAAACAAGACAAACGAAAAGGTAACAGCTGTCCTCTGGAAGAGTAAGGATCAGTAACCAATGGGTCTGGATTTGAAGAAGAAAGGACCACGTGAAATTTTATTTTTCTCTCTCAACCGAGCATCACAGACTGAGAGTCTGGAGAGCAGACTCCGGTAAGAATTTGCACACTTCACTGGCTGCTGCCAGCTTTCCCATGATCCCATCTGCAGACTCTGAGGGGGGTTTAAAGTAGAGACTGTAGCTCCAGGGTCTACCAGAATTTGGCAAGTTTTCATTAATTTTAATTTTAGTTTCCCATGGCTGTTTGCTGTTTAAGGGAATAACATAGCTGCTTTTTTTTTTTTTTTCCCAGAAAATCCCTCAGAGTCCCATAAACCCTGGGAAGGCCCCAAATGGGGGGGCCCTCCTTTGAAGGTTGATAAGGGTGTGTGTCTAAGGCCACTAACTTGGCCTGAGTTGGCAAATGGTATGTAACTAGGTAGATCACTTTGAATCAATAATTGAATCTTTTAGTTGTGCTGCTAATCACCAAAGTGCTGATGCAACAAACTGGCTGATAAATGCTTTGCGGTGATGACGCCCCATCAATAAAATATTTTTAATTACGCTCAAGAAAAAATAGATCTGATTTTTCGGGCAATGGCATCAACCTACACACTACATTTTCACACTGATCTTTCATTCTCTTATGTCTGGCCATAATGACATTACTTCTGTATATTTGTACATATTATCTTAAGCTTCTTTTACTTATAAAACCAATCTATCTTATTCCTTTTCAAATATTATATTCTTAGGTTATTCAAAGAAGCATATTTTGCGGGGGAAGAATTTTAGTCAGATGCAGAATTCTCTTTCACTCAGCCACTCATTCATTTACGCTTGTAGCAACTTATTTACCCGAATCATTTATATACAACATATCAATACATATTCATTAACTCATATTAAAAACTTGTCAAAAATCTCTTTCAAGATTAAATGTACATAGAAAAACTGAAAGAAAATTTAAACAAACACTGTAATGTAAAATATTTTCCTGGGATCATGAAATTTTGAGAACCAGTAAATGGAATTTCCCTGGGAAATCAGTGTTATGGCTTACAAACTACTTTCTAAATCTATCTATTTTTACTTTTAGCCGAGATTTTAAATTTGTTACAGAAATTATTCTTTTGGAGAATTGGGATAAAGCAGTGAGAGGAGACCTGAGAAGTTTCTGGCAGCCATGCAGGGTTTAGACTATAAAAGTGAGGAAGGCTGGATGCTTTCTGTTGAAATAGACTGTTAAGAACTTTGTCAAAGAATGAACTCTTACTGTAACCCCCACCTCATTTGTCACCCTGATGGGCTGAGGAAAAGTGACATTTACAAACTGAGAATGAAAGCACATCCATTTCACCAGTCTGACACCCTGATATAATAACTATTTACCTTGAGAAAGAGGCACTGAGATTTCCGATTCTTGTGAATCTTCTCACTTTGGCACTTATTTTCTCACTCTGTCAAACGGCCCCAGATTAATGGAACAATTTGTTCAACAAATCATATTAGTAGAATGCACAGAGGGTAAAGAAAGTGAGGCGGGGGAGCAGAAAATTTTTACTCATTCATAGCAGTGGTATCTCTGCAAATAAAAATGTAGTTATGCGTGACATTTACAGAGGGACGATGTGAAAGGGAAAGAGTGTAATGACTTTGGGCAGTGGAGAGATCATTTGGTAAGAACAGCAGTGCTCAAAGGGGAATAAGATAAAGTTACACATAACATCTAGATTGAGCTTCCCTCTAGAACATATTTGTCAAACACAGCAGGATCTGCCAGTGTCAAAAAAAAAAAAATAGAGTTTTCCATTAAAATTAAGAACCTTATGCTTTCTATGCTACACAGATATGCTCCTTTCCAGCCCACACTTGGGAAGTGCAAAGAGTTCCAGGAACATCATATTACAAAGAAGATTCAATACCTTGGAACAGATTATAGGTATAGGTTCTCACAATAGCTTTTTGTGATTTGGATTGAGATTGTTAATTCTGATAGGCCTTCAATTTACATTTCAAAGGCAAAAAATAAAACTAGAATAATCAGTAGAGATTCTACAATTCATTTGTTTCATGTCTTTGTGCCTGAAGTTTGAATGAATATTTAGAAAATAGAGAGCCGAGAAATATTGGCTACAACAAATATGTTTATTTAAATATATATTGCCTATTCCTTTTTTTTGCACACACACAAAATATATAATGGCATATTTTTCCACTAACTTTCAAAGGACATTCAAAGTTGCCTGTGATGTTCATTTATTTGCGTTAGGGTTGTCACACTGCTATTATATCTTGTATCCACAACAGAAATTGACACTCATTTGTCCCCTGTTTCTGTATACTGTGGCCTTGGGTGTCAAGGGAAAATATTGCTCTGCATTTTTGCTCCTTTGATTTCTCTTTCCTTCCTCTTTTCTTTCTCTTCTTTTTTCTCTTTCTTTAAGGTTCTTGACATATTTTTGAGCCACATGAGAGATCTCAAACACCTCTCGACACAAAATTAGTTCCCGGAAACTCCTAATTAATTTGGGAAGAATGTTTTCTCTTTCCTGAGTTGGAAGTTTCAATTGACAAATACTCTAGAAATATTTCAGTGTAAAACTGACCTGCTCAAATCATTAAGGAATAACAACAGCTTGGTAAAAGACTCACTTCTAGTGATGATTCAATGGTAAGTAGCAATCTGAAGCCTCCCAGAATATCATTGATATGACTGCTTCCAGGGAAAACAAAAACTCTAATCTTAGGCATTCATTCTATATAAAAATATTGTGTTTCAGAAGTTTTAGCCACTCTTTGACTGCTTATTTGCCCTACATTACATACAGTAAATATTTTATCAGGGAGGATCAGGATATTGCATGTTACTTTTGGGAGTTTTAGGGCCTAAATAAATAAGAAAGTAACTTGCTATGACAGATAATACAGTGATTGTTTGTGTATGTATGTGTACATGCACATATTTGTTATAAAGAAAACATATGTTCATGTTAGAAAGTTTGAAATGTGCATAAAAATTTTTAAATGTAAGTCTCTTCTAAGTATATATAAGGGTTGGAGAGGATTGTCTTAAGTCACCTTACATAAATAGAGACATGTTTTGGGGATACATGTGGATTAGAATTTGTGGCAGTGAGCCTTAACTGGTGCAGATTACTCTATCATTGGCTTGTCCTTTCGGTCTTTTTACCCTGATCATAGTTACATGATTTCTCTACTACTCATCTTGAGTTTGTTCTAGGTTATTCCCATTTCCGTATAAATTAATGTGATTTAATACAACAGAAGTTTGCTACTTAGCCAAGAAACAGTCACGTGCAGCGAGCAGCTGTCCTCCCATAGTGATTCAGGAATCCAGGCTCTTTGGCTCTTCGGTCCGTTAGGGTTTTAAGGTCGTCTGTGTCTAGCCTGTGTAAAAGGAGTAAGAGAGAAGAGTCTCTTTTTATCCTAGTTCCCAGCCAGGGGTAACACATACAATTTCTGTGCAGAGAGGGCTGGGAAATGGTGTCCTTCCAGGGACAACTGTCCCTCCATGGACAACTACCCATTTGGAAAAGGAGGTGCACAGCCAGGAATCTCTGCCACATAACCCTCTGGCTTAGTCATTTTCTGTGCTCTTTGCTAATACGTACTTCGACTTACTCACCATTTATGCTACCTCATGACTTGGTTTGGCCTGACACGTTAGGTGTCTCGTCCAGCTGTTACCAAACTCAGGTTTGGATGCTTGCCACTCAAAAGCCAGTAATTTGAGAAGCAAGTGTCAGTAGAAAGGAAAGTCGCTTTAATCAGAAAATCCGGCAATCTGGGGAGAAGGTGGACTCGTGTCGTGAGACTGACTCCAAAGGTTCTGCTCAGCCATGACAGCTTTGAAAGGGCAAATTGGGGGTGGTAGGGAGAAAGAGTCTCAGTGAATCACTGAGGCAGGAGGTTGGGTTCTGCATCACTCTCCATTGTGTGCGACTGGCTGACCCTCTCTTCAGATGTTATCTTGCCCCGTGATCTGCCTGCAGGATTGCTAAGGGGGTTGCTGGAAGTAGAGAGCTAGTACTCTTTAACTACTTAATTCTTCATCCTTACTTTTTTTTATCCAGGAAAAGAATCTACAGGTTAGACAAGGCATGGTATGCATTCAGGAGAGCACACGTCAGGAGTTAGTTTAAACTGCCTGGTGATCTCATTCTTATAATTAGGTTCTTTCAAGGTTAGAGGGGAACAGAAATGGGCAAACAGGAAAGGGGCAAAAGAGCTGCTGTCACCACTTCACGCTGCCTCTCTACATTTTTTTAGAGCTCTAACTTCTCTTCACTGCTTGATTCTTCTCTGCTTCCCAATGTGAATTTCAGAAAGAGAATTTCATTGATCTATTGGCCATATTTTCATCTATGATAGGTCAATTCAGCTGTCACTGGCCAGTCTGTGGAATTGGTGTCTGTATGTCTGGTGTACACCTTTAGTCTAATCAGCTATGTCTTTATTCATTGCCAGGGCTGAGAGAGTTACTTGATCCCTGAGTGGCTGTACTTGACAGAGTTTTTCATAGAAAGGATTCTGGCCACGTTGATTTTACTTGTCTATTACATGTTGCTTTATAGCTAGCTCCCCACCCAACCCCACATATCAAGTATCAGACGCAGTGTAATAGAATATTTTATGCTTGCTATAGACTAAAAATATTCCACATTCCACAAACACCTTAAGAAAGCACTAAACCATGTGAATTTCTCTACTTGTTTCCAGAAGTTTTAATTTCCTTATGCCTCACTGGTGGTCCTGTTTACAGGTGACACATAAATGTCCTTTCCCCCTGTAGAAACAGAATTGTCATTTTTGTTTGTGGGTTGTCATTCCCTTCCTTAGGCTGCAGCCACTTCAGAAAATAGAATATGTCCAAGTTGGAAGGAGGATTTTGAACCACGGTGGTAGTTTCTTTAAAAAGAAGGAATTCTAGTATTTGGCTTGTTTATGAAATATGTTATTGAAAATCAGGAATCATGGTTATAATTGGAGAGAAGTTGAGTTTAATTATTTTGATCCGCCTTATTGATAGGTACCAGTTATAGAGCGCGATCTTCCTGCTGGGCACTGTGCCAAGCCAACCTTTACATTCACCGTCTGGGTTCCCACAGCTTTCCCAGGCGGATGTTTTCATCTCTCTTCAGATGAAGAGGGGTTGCTTCAGAGAGATTATATTACTTTTTTTTTTCAAGAGTATTTTTTTAATAAATTTATTTATTTATTCATTAATTTTTGGCTGCATTGGGTCTTTGTTGCTGCACGCGGGCTTTCTCTAGTTGTGGTGAGCGGGGGCTACTCTTTGTTGCAGTGTGCAGGCTTCTCATTTTGGTGGCTTCTCTTGTTGTGGAGCAGGGGCTCTAGGCATGCGGGCTTCAGTAGTTGTGGCACGCGGGCTCAGTAGTTGTGGCACACGGGCTTACTTGCTCCATGGCATGTGGGATCTTCCTGGACCAGGGCTTGAACCCGTGTCCCCTGAATTGGCAGGTTGATTCTTAACCTCTGGGCCACCAGGGAATTCCCAGAGCGATTATATTACTTGCTGGAGGCCCCAGTGCTAAACACAAGACCTAAATGCCAAATTTAGTTCTGCCACTAAATCCTGTTTCCATTCTATGTTGATAGCCCCTTAATTTGAGTATCTTGTACTATCTTGCTACTTCCTGTATCTTT
This sequence comes from Balaenoptera acutorostrata, assembly GCF_949987535.1. Taxonomy (NCBI): domain Eukaryota; kingdom Metazoa; phylum Chordata; class Mammalia; order Artiodactyla; family Balaenopteridae; genus Balaenoptera; species Balaenoptera acutorostrata. The sequence goes on from NC_080066.1 coordinate 47,711,679, forward strand.
ACCCAAAATGACTAACAGAATGCCACAGAGTATAGAGTCAACGAACATTTCCTGAACATCAGGTACAGTGTAGTTCTGTCACAAAGACTAGCTCATTTATTTCTTCAACAACCCTGGGAGGTAAATATTATTAGTCCCATTTCATAGACAAGGGAACTGTGGTTCAGAGGATTAAGTAACTTCCTTGGGCTGCCATCTTTAAGTGGCAGCATCCAGGATTTGAATACAGATCTTCTGGTCCCAATTCTGAGACTCTTTCTACCTCTCCTCAACTTCTTCATTAGTTAATAAAAATAACTCAGAGAGATAATAATTGCTTTACTTTAGCCTCCTACTGTAATAAGCTCTCACTTAGTGCTCCATATATGTAATGAACAAATTAATGAATTTACCTCCTGCATCTAATGGTGAACTAAAGTTGTCACCAATTTATTTATTTATTTTTCTGCTTCATGCTCTCCTTTTGATTTGTGTTACTCTTAATTGGGAGGCATGATAAATGATAGTTTTCAGAGAAAGGTAAAATTATGACTCTCAGATATAAAGACACATTCAAGAACTTATTTTTCTTCCTTTATTTTCCCTATAAAGGAACCAGGCAGATTTTACAACCAGTGCAAAGGAAAAATCAGGAGTACACATGTATATGGAATACTTACAATATTCACAGATGTATAAAGGAATATTAAGATGAATTGCAAATGGAGGCAAAACTGGTTTTTCCCACAATGGAGGTGGTGGTGTTCAATGAAATCTTTACTAAATAGGGCAGAATATACATTACTATCAATTTACGAAGAGTTGCAACAAGCCTCTAGACAACAAGGCTAGAATTGGGCAGCCAGGAAAGGTGTATGTCAACTACAAATTGGCACTTGCCCTTGGCACTTGCCATCTACCTCTACGAGGATTAAATCATGAGCCGCTGCAGCTGCTGACTTTCAACACCCCCTGAAAGGAGTTCAGGGTGGAGATCAGGAATGAGACACCCTGTGCTCTGGGAAAAAACTGGCAGAACAGGTCTTCAGATAGTTAGATATTTTCAGAAGAAGACTTTATGAGCCCAAGTCTTGTATCTCCTCATATCTAGAAAAGCACTAAAATCCTTCATGGTGATGTCTGCTCCTCATAACTAACAGAAACCTTCTGCAAAAATTTGTGCTTGATTGTATGTACCCCCCCTTCACCAAAATCACATGTATACTGACTTCCCCCCTCCCACCTCTTTGGAGCAATTTCTCAGATCTATCTGCAGTGCTGTCTCCAGGCTATAGTCCTCATTTTGCCCCAAATAAAACATAACTCACAACTCTCATGTTGTGCATTTTTTCAGTCGACATGTACTGTATTTGTGCATATATTTCCATTGAAACACATTTTTCTTTTCCATCAGGCCCTTGGTGTAGTCTTGAGAAACTCATTTAGAGCATTATATGTACTCAATGATAAATAGGCAGTTTGAAATAAACATAATTTGACAGTCCCACATATAATAGATTTATGAAAGAATGGGATATTCTTTTCTATGTTATATCCCTGATTCTGGGTGGTGGTCTCTGTGATTAACATCCCTGTAGGTTTGGTAGAAGGCAAACACAGAGAAACCTACCAAATCAGAGAAAATGAGCTTGAAATGCTTCTATCCTGGATACCAGACCACCTGGCTCCCTTAGATCCACTATTTGAAACTGCTTTGCCCATGGCCTGGGGCAGGGATTGGGAGTAGGAGGGTGAGAACCCTTTGGCTTTAGCCTGTCATCCCTGAAGGGTCTCAAATTTACACTTTTCAAATCCCAGTGGTCTCTAAATGAAGTTGAACAACCATAGCTATACACTAAATGGATTGAGGAAAGAAAATTTTCATTATACAACTTTCAACGTGCGTATCATTTCCAATCACAACTGCTTAGAATTAAAAAAAAATTATATTATTTGAAATCCTGTAATCATCTTGTAAATAGCAACATTATATTGCTGCGTTCTCCGGATGTGTATATATTAGAGGCGTTGATTTGTAGAACGTAACACATATTTTGGGGGGTGGGGAGCTGCGTTAAAAAGAATTTTTTAAAAAAATTTTTGATTAACGAGGAGGCTCATCATTCTAAGTGGTCTTGACCCTCCCATAACTGAGAACTGTGAGGTCCTACCGTGGCCCCAACCCAAGGACATTTCGCCCGGCAAATGGCTGGAGACGCGATCTGTGTGCCAAACTCCTCTAAGAGTCCTTTGGAGTGCACGGCCGGTGACACCCGAGGGACGGCACCTCCACCCTTCCGGATCGGGAGAGTGGGCGGCCGGGCGCGGGGGGTCACAATGGCCCGCGTGGCTCCGCAGGGCGGCGGCTTCCAGGTGCGGATGGGGCTGCGCATCCCGCCGGCCCCGGGAACTTTCACTGGGCGGCCGTGGCGCGCAGACAATGGGCCGGGGCAGCGCCTTATCGCGGCGCGCAGGCCTTCCCCGAGCGCGGCGGGCGGCGGCGGCGCTTCCTCGGGCCCCGGGCCGCCCACCCCCGGCCGCCCGCCGGCCCCCGGCCGCCCCGCGCCGCCGCCGCCCGCCGCTTCCTCCCGCGCTTCCTCCCCGCGACCCCGCGGCCCCCCGGCCAGGCGCGGCCGGCGGAAAGGCTTGGTGGGGTGGCCGCGGCGACGACACGCGCGGCCGAGCCCGGGAAAACAAAGGGGGGATGTGTGAGGCTGAGAGTCCGGAAACGGGGCGCCGGTGGGGGCCGGCCGGGAGCAGCTCCCCTTCTCGGAGCCTATTGTTTGCCGCGGGCCCGGCCACACGCGCTTAACAAGAAATTAACACATCCTGCCTCCGCTTATCAACCTATCGACAGTCAAACAAACAGCAGGGTTATTGTGCACGGGGAAGGTTTTGAATGGGATGACCAGGCCCAAGAATTCTATCTCAGGCCCATCCTAGACGGTCCCCTCTTTGTTTTGACACTGCTCTTCTGACATTTATGATTCTCACGCTACTGTAATTGAGCTTTTAAAAAGTGTATTACCTTTTCTTTTTTCTTCTTCTTCTTCTTCTTTTTTTTTTTTTTTTTGAGAAGGTGGTCTTTACATTTATTAAGAGGCAAAATTCCGAAGATTACCAGTGTAATACGATGTTGATGATGCTGATGAAAATTTTGGTACCAATACCAACATTCATCTAGTCTTAAAATGTTCCAGGCACTGTTAAGAATTTTATATGTATTAATTCTTTACTCACTGTGACAACCCTGTGAGTGCGGTGATATTTTTAATCTTCATTTTTCAGGTAAGGAAAGGAAAGCTCAGAGGGAACACAGGAGCACACAGAACTAGTAGATGGGACACCAGGATGGCAGCCTAGGCTACTAGTTCCAGAATCATACTCCTAACTTCTGGAATGCCATGGTTTTGATTTTTTTTTTAAATTTATTTATTTTACTTATTTTATTTTAATTTTTTTTGGCTGTGTTGGCTCTTCGTTTCTGTTCGAGGGCTTTCTCTAGTTGTGGCAAGCGGGGGCCACTCTTCATCGTGGTGTGCAGGCCTCTCACTATCGCGGCCTCTCTTGTTGCGGAGCACAGGCTCCAGAAGCGCAGGCTCAGTAGTTGTGGCTCACGGGCCCAGCTGCTCCGCGGCATGTGGGATCCTCCCAGACCAGGGCTCGAACCCGTATCCCCTGCGTTGGCAGGCAGATTCTCAACCACTGCACCACCAGGGAAGCCCTTGAGTTTAATTTGTTTCGATCACTGAAATAAAGGACATTTCTCCAGCCTATGCTCTTGCTCAACTGGGTATTTAGGAAACCTTGCGACAAAGCAAAATTTTACAGAAGATAAGAGGGGTAAGGAACTTCGTTCAGTATATGTTTTTCTTTATTCATGGTTCTACACTGTTTAGGACTTGGGCTCTCTGGGTTTTTGATGAAGGGTTGTGGAATGGAAGTGGAATTTGTCCTCTCTATGAAAAGGACATGTTGTCATTTCTGTGGTAAGTGTTCAAAAGTGTTGGAAAATAAAGCAAAATGAGCACCAGTAAATTTGAAATCAGTTAATTAATCAATCTGGATAATTAGGCCAGAGTTTCATTTTTCTAATTCATCCAAGTTGGGTAAGTGTGGTCTAAATTCCCCTTTAATAAGTGACTGAATCATTTTGTGTAAGTCGGCCCTGTGCGTTGTTATAGAGAAATGTCAGCCCAGCCTTCTACATTGTTGAAGTCAGCCTCTTATAGCTGTGGAGGTCACCCCAATTAACGTTCACTGAATTCTCAGTAAGGTCCAGTGCTCTTTGGGGAAGAGGATGCACAAAAGAATAAGACACTTTTCATACCTAAAGCAATAACTCACTGGCTAACCAGGAAAGATAATAACCAATAACAATAAATTTGTCATGATAAGTGCTATATAATATGGAAGAAGAACACAGATGAGGGATCAATACTTCCCCCTTGGGGTCAGAATGCTACAGGGAGGTTCAAATGCTTCAAAACACTCTTATCTTCTATAAATGACCTGAAAAAGAAATCATTCATTCAACACATGTTTATTGAATCTCATTATTGTGGAGACGTGTCAAAATAAAACAAAACACAACACAAACACATCCTAATTTCATGGAATTTGTAATCTAGTGGAGGAAGTTTAGAAATGAATATAGGGCTAGGTGATTAAGAGGTATAAACTATTATGTATAAAATAAGCTACAAGAATATATTGTACAACACAGGGAATATAGCCAATATTTTATAACAACTATAAATTCAGTATAACCTTTAAAAATGAGTAAAGTAAGAGTGCTAGATGCCAACATTGGGTGTTCATTAATATTTCTGTCAAAATACTCATATACATTTAAGCAAAGTTTTGAAAGAGTATATGTATAAATGTGATAAAACATGGTAAAATTCTATTTGAGGTAATAGAGCAAAATACTAAGAATAACTTTGCAAGAATAACTATAAGAATCTGTCCATTTATATGCCCATAAATCCATCTGATTTCTGTGATGCATTAAAAATAAGTTGTGAATTTCAAAAAAAGAAATGAGTTAAATAATTACTGAATATTACAATTACTGGTTTATATGATAAGAAGTACATGATATTTTAAGGTATAAAATAGGAGGATTGGAACAGGTCAAGGCAGGAAAGTATGGGAGAGAAGAGCATTCCAGGCAGAGGAAAAGGCATGTGTCAAGTGTGCTACTGTGGTGGTAGGAGCATGGTACTTAGGGGAGAATGAAAGGAGGCCGGTGTGGCTGCAGCTTCTGGAGTAAGTGGGAGAGAGTGTTGGAATATGAGGCTGGAATATGGGCAGGGCGATGCCTTACACAGGCTGTAGGCCATGTTAGATATTTGGGTCTCTATCTTATGATAAATGAATGCCATTTAAAGGTTTATAAAGAGATTGAAATATATATATCCCTCTCACCATAAGGTGTCTTTGACTGCGATATGGAGAACAGATTTGAGAGGTACCCTGCAGTATTGAAGCTATTGTATTAGTTCAGCTCAGAGATGATAGCTGATTCTATTCTAGTACTGAATGTGGAAATGGAGAGAAGGGGCAGATTAGAGAAATAGGTATTCAGGAGGTCAAGTAGACAGAACATGATGAGAGATGGAAGAAAACAGATGGGACAAAGATGACCTTGAATTTCTGGTGTATGCAACCAGATAAAAGGTGTGGCCATTTCTGAGACTGGGAAATATGGAGAAAAGTCAGGTTTGGAGGGGATGGTGATGAGTTTAGTTTTAGGAATTTGAGTTTAGGTGACTTTGAGTTATCAAGATGTCACCAAGTAGAGCATCGTATGGGATTGGCCTTACATGGAGGACAGACATCTCCTCTACTGTAATGAAAGAGTAGAAGGGTAGGCAGGGTGGAGATATGGTAGATTTGTATATTTGGTATATTCTCATTGGGGGAGGAGCAAGTGGGCAGCCTGGGTAGAGAAGGTTTGGGATCATTGATGATGAATAATTTTTGAGGAGTATTGAGGACTCATTAATTATAGTATATCAACTCTATTTTGTGACTTTTAGCAACAGCTCTCCATTGACTCATGAGATCGTCAGTGCAGTGAAAGGCAGGAGGTCAAGGGGGTTTGTGTATTTCCCATGTCATCTAAGATGTTTTGGAGGAAGTAATAAAAGGAGAGGGCTGATGCAAAAGTAGAAGGAATGGAAGTCAAATGAAGTCAAAGGACAGTTGAAATAGTTGTAGTTAAGCCTGAAATGTGCAAATAAAGTGGGTGATGGTTAGAGAGAACATGGCTTAATCAGTAAATTACAGGTGATCACTTGATGCAGGGAATGACCAATGGAGTGAGTGAATAAAGTAGGGTAGAAAAGATGATCATGGGAGATGGAGGGGATAGGAAATTGAGAGTCCAGGCTGCTGGATAGTCTTCCAAACACAGGCTGAATTAACCCATGATGACCATAGGTCTTAGGTTGAAATGGAAGAGTGCCAGCCAACTGCTCTCATTTTTGATAATAAAGAAATACGGGCCAGCAGGTTTGTCAGTGGCGTCAGCAAACAGAGATGAAGGCAGCATAATGAAAAGGCAAGACATTCAAGAAGTTGGGCATTTGAGAGGATGGAGGATAAATTGGAAGCATTCTAACTCTTCTACTCCCCTCATCTTGCCTCCGCCAGAATCGATCCCTGAGAAAAAGCAATAACAAATGTAAACATTCTCATCTTTGAAGTATTTCAAGAAAAAAAATTTTCCATGATATTTTATTCTAAAAGACAGACAGAAGTAATTTAATAAGTTAGTTCTCAGGAGACTAGTGTCATATTAGTGAACCCATGGGACTGAGGAAAAGCCCTGGATGGAAAGCATAACTTTTGGATTTTATGTTAAACTGAAATTTGGAAGTGGGCTATTTTTGCCTGCAATGTGATTCTCTTCTTATCCAAGTATACCAGTTGTTTAAAGTTCCATTAAAATTCCACCTCAACAGCTTTTCTGACCCTCAAAAATCTCTGCATACATATGGGACACTCCCTACCCACTACTACAGCTTATCCTTTATGCTTGTTTTTTATTTGTTACATTAAGAACCTGAAGGTTGATCCACATTATGAAATAAAGGACCCACCCATGCCAAATGTTGCTATTCATGGAACTTGTTTTTGTATTGCTGGTGGATATTTTAGATAGTTTGATATCTGAATAATAGAGTAAAAGATATATTTCAAAATAAAGAAAAGATAAAAAGTAAAGACAGACAAGAAGGGAGCAACACAGATAGCTATGGATTGCACATAAATATAACTCTCATTTACTGAGCTAACTGCTTGGCAGGCATTGTTCTAAGCAATCTCCATATTCACAATGGTCCTTTGAAATGAGTACAATTTTTAGCTTCATTCAGATGAGGAAACTGAAGCCCAGAGAAGTTAGTTAATTTGCCTAGGCCACAGTTATTAAAAGTGGCAGGACCAGAATGTGAGCTGATGAAATCTGACTCTAGATGCAATGCTGTTCTGCTGTCCAGTTAGGTAGAGAGGCAGAAGAGGAACAGAGAAATAGAGGAACTACCCAGAGAAAGCACGGGAAAGAGAATCACAAAGAGAAAAATAGGAGGCAGAGAACAAAATAGAGACCCAGAACATAACAGTAGAACATGTTGGAAGACTCATAGATTCTTGAGGTAGAGAACTTGGATTAACATGAGGATTAAATCATATAGCTGAAGGAGCTTAGCCCATATTGCTTAGTGTATTGTAAGAAAGTGCTCAATGAATTCCCATTTTAGTCCTTTCTTTCTGAATTTTCTGATGGGTGAATTATTCTTGCCATACGAAGCCCATTTTCTTTCTCGAGGAGAAATCTCCTGCCCTCATCTGTGTTGCAGTGCTGAGAACTATTGACACAGAATGCTGATGCAGAGGGGAAATGTCCATTCAACTCAAATTCCTTCTGGTCAGTGTGTGTGCGTGCATGTGTGTGTGCATGTGCGTGTGTGCATGTGTTGACATGGAATTGGGGGTTATATCTCCATTCCTCTGGTTAGGAAAGTTCCTTTCTCAGGTAAGAATACACGGGATGGGTAGAAATATCCTCCTCTCCTTATTCCTGTGTGTCATTGCTATTCTGCCTCAACACAGAACTCATTTATGGACAGACATGTTATTCACCAATATTCTTTGAACTCTGCATCTGCTTTTATGCTTTTTGAGTATAACAGTAGGGAGGTAAAGAGGCAAAAAAAAAAAATAGTTTTCTACTTTTTTTTTAAAAAAAATATTATTTATTTATTTATTTTTGGCTGTGTTGGGTCTTCGTTTCTGTGCGAGGGCTTTCTCTAGTTGCGGCAAGCGGGGGCCACTCTTCATCGCGGTGCGCGGGCCCTCTCACTATCACAGCCTCTCTTGTTGCGGAGCACAGGCTCCAGACGCGCAGGCTCAGTAGTTGTGGCTCATGGGCCCAGCCGCTCTGCGGCATGTGGGATCTTCCCAGACCAGGGCTCGAACCCGTGTCCCCTGCATTGGCAGGCAGATTCCCAACCACTGCGCCACCAGGGAAGCCCCAAGTTTTCTACTTTTATAACCCAAATGTGAGCTCAGTAGTTTTTGAAGCAAGTCATTTCTTATTTTTTCATAAAACCTGTAGAATAGGACTTGAAACCTGGTCAGCAACTTTAACTTATCACCCGGTGAAGACTGTTCTCTCTGTAACATTTTGGATAAGTCTGATAATGTTCTGGGTTGATAGGACATGTAAAAGTCGTGTGAGCCAGCCTCCCACCTGAGGTTCAGTTCCTGAGTGTCTACTTGAAAACTTCACATAAAGAGAAATTTTCTATTTTGTGAAACATTCATATCATTAATAAGAGTTCCAGTTCAAATCCAAAAATTTGAAGAATCTGAAGGAATTTCAATAGTCATCAAGTATCGCCTACCCTTTTCATAAGGCCTCTGATATTCAACATGCATTCTATTTGAATCCCTTCAACAGCAAACAGGACATGTACTATTGTGTAGACAAGCCTAATTTTACAAATTTATTCAATTTATTTATTTTTATTAGAGTCAAATCTCTGAAAACTGTTCTTTTGACCTCCTTCTACAGCTAAAAAAATCTCTTCTCTGTAGACCATGTGTAACCAATTTCATCAACCATCCCTCTTGCAATATGATTTCAAGATATCTATCTAAATTGCCCTACTCTGTGTGATTTAGGTAAGATATAGAAAAAAATTCGGCACAATACTTCAGGTGTGGCTGATAAGTACCAAATAAGGACACTGAGAAGAGAGTCAATGCTTATCTATTTACCATCTTCCACACCATCACTTAGTCAATTTGCTGGGCCCCAATTCAGCTAAAAAAATCTAGAATCTCACTATTAAATCTGTTAATCTGGATACCCAAGTTTTTGAAACACTGCCAAAATGTCTGTGATTAATTTGTTTGGCTGTTGATGTTTTGTGTGTTTGTTTTCATTTTGTATCCATTGAAACTGTAGACTGACATAATTATGGTTAACCAAAAGTCTTGGATCTTTTATTTTTAAATTCACTCTTTCTTACATAACTGCAAAAAATTTCACTCTCTTTAATGTACAGTTCCATGAGTTTTCACAAATACATGCAGTCAGGTAACCACCAACCCAAGGTATAAAACAGTCCACCAATATTCCCCTATGTCACTTTGTAGTGAACTCCCCACCCCTCACCTCCACAGCTCTGAACAACTGCTGAAGTAGTCTTTTTCTATAATTTCTAAAATTTCATGGGAATAGAACTATATAGTATGCAGCTTGTGTCCATGTCTTGGCACTTATGAATAAAGCTACTATAAACGTTGTGTACAGACAGGCTTTGTGTGAGCGTATGATTTTATTTCTCTATAGTAAATACTATAGAGCAGTATGGCATTGCTAGATCATGTGGTAAAAATATGTGTAACTGAGTAAGAAACTGCCAAATTATTTTCCAAAGTGACAGGATCATTTTACATTCCTACTAGCAACATACAGAGAGATATTCCATGTATTCTCCTATTATCATTTTCATGTCTGTGAGATCAATAGTTATGGCCCTCTTTTATTCTATTTTTGGTTATTTATGTCTTGTCTTCTCATTTTTATTTGGTTAGGTTGGCTGAAGGTTAATGCATTTTATTCATATTTTCAAAGAAACAGCTTTTAGTTTTGTTGATTTTCTCTACTTTGATTTCTTCTCACATTTTATTTCTTTTCTTCTGCTCGCTTTAGATTTAGTTTGTTCTTTTTCTAATTTCATAAGGTGGAAGCTTACATATTTCATCTTAGATCTTTCTTTTTTCTGTTATATGCATTTGATACCATACATTTCTCCATAAGTATTTCTTTTGATAACTTGTATTTTTATAACATGTACTTTCATTTTCATTAATTTCAAAATATTTAAAAATTTCTCTTGAAATTTCTTCTTTGACTCATGAATTATTTAGAGTTCTGATCAATATCCATATCCATAGGAATTTTACAGTTATCTTTCTGTTACTAATTTCTTCTTTGAATCTGTTGTGGTCTGAGAATATACTTTGTCTGATTTCCATTATTTGGAATTTGTTAATGAATGCTTTATGGCCAAGAATGTGGTCTACTGTGGTAAATGTTTTTTATACACTTGAGAAGATTATGTATTCTGCTATCCTTACAGTGTTCTAGAAATGTCAATTAGATCAAGTGTAGTTCAGGTCTTCTATATCCTTATGAATATTTTGCCTACTTGATTTACCCATTGCTGAGAAAAGGATGTTGAGTCTACAAATATAAACATTGATTTCTCTATTTTTCCTGTAAGTTATGTCATTTTTGCCTCATGTATTTTGAAATACTGTTGTTAGGTGCATACATGTTTAGGAGAATTGATCTTTTTCATTATGTAATATCCTTCCTTTATCCCTGATCATCTTTCTTTTTAATTAATTTTTTTAATTGGGCTATTGTTGCTTGACAATGTTCTGTTAGTTTCTGCTGTACAACAAAGTAAATCAGTTATCGCAGCTACTCCTACTTTCTTCTGATTAATGTTAGCATGGTATTTCTCTCAGTCCCTTTACCTTTAACCTATTTGAATCATTATATTTAAAGTTGGACTCATGTAGATAGCTTGCAGTAGGGTCTTAATTTTTCATCCATTTAGATTGTCTCTTTATTTTAACTGGTGTATTTAGACAATTCAAATTAAAAATGATTATTGATATAGTTAGGTTAAAATTTATCTTAAAAATAAAATTTATAACTTTTTAATTTATTGCTTGTGTTCTTTGTTTCTTTTTTGTCCTTACACCCTTGTCTTTTTTCTGCATACTCTGGTTTTATGCAAACATTTTATATGATTTCAATTTATCTCCTCTCTTGACAATTATTTATACTTAATTTCTTTTAACTTTTAAGTTGGTCCCTATAGTTTGTAATATATATTTTTCACTAATCTAATTCTACCCTCAAATGACACTATTTCATATCATATGAAGTGTAGTACTTTATAAAAAACTATTACAAATCCTCTCTTCCATTTCTTACAACCTTGCTATTATTTATTTCTTTGCCCATGTGCTATAAATACCCAAAGACATTGTTACTATTATTCTCCTAAACAGCAGTTACCTTTGAGATCAGTTAAGAAAAAGAAACACAAAAAATGAATATTATTTTTCTCCAGCATGAAATTAAAAAAAAAAATTTCTTATGGGGCAGCTCTACTGATATTGAATTCCTCAGTTCTTGGTTGTCAAAGAAAGTCTTTCTACATCCTTCACTGTTGCAGGATAATTTTGTGGGATATTAAATTCTAGGTTGGCAGGGTTTTTCTTTTTTTCTCCTTTTAACAATTTAAAGATTTCACTGAACTTTCTTTCTGCTTGCATGGTTTCTGATAAGACATTGCTCTAATTTCTTGCCTTATTCCTATGCAGGTAAGGTTTTATGCCACCCCTCTGGCTTCCTTGGGGTTTTCACTTTGGTTTTCTGAGTTTAATGACATGTCAAGGTATCCATTTTTTAAAATCCTTCTTGGTATTCTCTGAGTCTCTTAGATCTGTGGTTTGGTGTCTGTCATTATTATTTTTAACTCTTGGCCCCTATGTCTTTAAGTAATTTTTCTGCCCACTGTTTCATTTCTTTCTCATAATCCAGTTTCATGTATGATAAACCTTTTAATAGTATTCCATAATTCCTAGATATTCTATAATGTTTATTTTATACTTTATTTTTCTCTTCTTGTTTCATTTTGGGAGGTTTCTATTGACCTATCTTCAAGTTAAATGATTCTTCTCATAGCTGTGTCAATTATACTGATAAGCCAATTGATGGAATTCTTCATTTTTGTTCATTTTGTTCATGTATATGTGTTTAATTTCTAACATTTATTTTGATTCTTTCTTAGAGTTGTCATCTCACTTTTTATAATACCCATTTGGTCTTACATTTTGTCTATTTTTCCATTAAATTCTTTAATGTCTTAATCATGGTTACTTTTAAATTCTCCATCTGATAATGTCAGTGTCTGTGTCCTACCTGAATCTGGTTCTGATGATTGCTTTGTCTTTTCTGACTGTTTTTTTCTTCCCTTTTGGCATGCCTTATGACTTTTTTGTTGAAAATGATAAGGTAGTAATACTACCTCTGGTAAATAGGCCTTTAGTATGAGGATTTATGCTAATCTAGCTAGGAAATGGATTATTCTTAATGTTTGTTGTACTTATAGACGTCAGAGCATTCTAATTCTTCCAATGTCTTTGTTTTATCTCCTCTTGACTTTGTGCCTTCTTTGAAAAGACAGGAGAGAAGAGATTAATATTTCCCAGAGAATCTGATTTGATGAAAGCTCAGTGACATCTGTTTACTTTGTTTATTGCTTATATTCTATGTATCATTACATCAACATCTGAGGTTGCTCTTATCCATAACTATAGTCCAGTGGTTCTCAAATTTGACTCCACATTATAATCACCAGAGGAGTTTTTTAAACACTGCTTTCCAGAATCCCACCCTCAAAGTTCCTGCCTGGATATTCAGATTCTTAAAAGCCTCCCAGGTAATTTTTTGACCAGTTGAGAACAGTTGAGTACCACAGTTATAGTGGGGTTTATTTTCCATGCCTTACTTGTGATCTTTGCTAATCTTAGATCCTTCTATTTTAGTGTAATGGCATTCCTTTGCACCCTCAAATTTCAGTTTAAAGCATTCTTGTCTAAGTTAGCAAATCACTTGCCAAACATTGTTGTTCTTACTGTTTTGTTTGTTTGTTTGTTTCTGAGATGTGCTCTATTTTGATGTTAGGAAGTAGTATCTAAGGGTCCAGAAAACTAAATTTATAACAAACCAGCTAGATTTCAATACAGAACTTTCTAAAGAATTAACTATATCAGACTTATGTCAAGAGTGTGTTTCTAGTTCATTTTCTTAGCACATTATCAAATATATTAATGGAATCCCAGTTTACCTCTTAAATTCTATAATTTACATAAAATTCTCACACTGCATAGATTGAGTGAGAATAAATATTTAGTTTCTTGGAATTCTTAAGAAACAAAGAAAGCCACATAGTTCTCTTCACAGATTGTAGTATATCAAGGTACATGGACACAGATATTAAGCAAAGTGTTCAATGCGGCCAAGGGTAAAATTTACAACAACAACAAATTTTAGTCATTTGTGCCATTTTACCAATGGCATAAAAATAATTCTCAGAAAGTTTACATCTGGAAGGAAAAGTGTTTCCATATGACACTCTTACCTATGTTATCATAAGTTCTGCTGCAGGTCATCATGAGTCCTGATTGATTATGTAAATCATCACTAGAAAAGCATTGTAAGGCAAACATGCATTGAAAAATAATGAAATTGGAATTTAAAAGTAATAATATAATTACCTGTGTTGGCTAATACACCTACTGTAATGATAGCTAGGTTCAAGAATAATAATAAAAGTGTATATGTCATGATATTTGTTTCTGTGAGGAGAGACATACCAAAGTTTCATCTTTGTATACATTGATTGAGGAAACTGAAAGAGCTTATCTAGCAGAGAATACTATTCATATTAAATTTAACAACTTTTAAAATCTTCAACATAACACTAAAGCAATGTGTGAACATTTGTTCATATTTACTTCTGGGTTTCCCACTTGTATTTGGCTACTAGTAATAGTAATGGGAGATATTTTATTTGACTTTATGAACACTCACTTGACTTTTCTTCTTGGATGGAAAAACTCCTAGGTTTGAGATCATCAGAAACAGTGATCATTCAGATGATAAGCCCTTACTTATGATACCGTAACTCAAAAATAGCAATGTACAATAAGGCAACAATATATTGGAAGTTCATGTATTTTCGGATGAGGTGAAGCAGGGTTTATTTGCGAGCTCTTTGGGCTCATTTACTTTCAGTGCCCCTCCATCAGTTTCAGTTGGTTTGTCATCTCTAGTGCAGTGAAATGGCAGTCTATCTAATTTAAACTGCAGTGCTCAGTTCATTTAACTAGGTCAATGGCTGGTTATGGCAGAAGTTTTTTTTTTTTTTTTTCCTTTAATTTTTTTCTTTTTTTTTTTGTTCTTTTTAATTTTCACTGAAATAGAACTAGTCAGCTAGTAAGAAGAAAATATGTCTCACAGAAAAAGTGTTCTTTATCAATCCCCAGGCAGATTCAGACAATAGAGTAAGATTTTTGGAAGTATCATTTGTCTTAGGCCATGAAAATGTTTTCGTAAGGAAGACATCAGATCTTCCAGAGAGTCACCTGTCACTCAGTGAAACAAGAAGTCATGGTTAATTGTTAACAGCAGTAAATGCTGAGGATTGAAAATAGGTGAGGACTTTCTTTTACCATTTTATGCACTACTGTATTGCTTGAACTTTTAAACAATGAGACTTATTTCATTTGAATTATAAAATACAACAGAAAAGAGAGCTCAGGATAGATATGGCTGTGATGGTTCTGTACAATGAAATATTGATCCAGTGCAGGCAGGAATGAATGAAATTGAAGGGAATGGTATTGAAGGGGAGCACATAGATTCAGCTTTTGTTGCGTTCCACCATTTCTGAACACCTGTGAGCAATGCTGAATCATTCATTTCCTTCCTTTTACTTATCTGCATTTCTTTCCTTTGTTACTCCTTTTATTTACTGAGGGAAATTCACATAACATAAAAGTAATCATTTTAAAGTGAACAATTCAGTGCCATTTAGCATATTCATAATGTTGTGCAACCACCACCTCTATCAATTTTCAAAACATTTTCATCACCCTAAAAGAAAACCCCATGAGAAATAGACAGGTACTCCCCTTCCTCCTTTTGTCCAGCTCTTGAAAACCACCAATCTGCTTCTTGTTTCCCTGAATTTACCAATTATATCTATTACCTATAAATTCAATGATACAATAGGTGACCCTTTGTGTCTTTCACTTAGCATAATGCTTCCAAGGTTCCTGAATGTTGTAACACATATCGGTGCTTCATTTCTTTTGTGGTTGAATAATATTTCATTGTGTGGATATACCACAATTTGTTTGGTTGTCTCCATCTTTTGTCAAGTGGACATAGCACTGCTATGGACATTGATGTACAAGAATTTGTCTGAATATCTGTTTTCAATTCTTTTGGGTATATTCCCTGTAGTGGAATTACTGGGTCATATAATAATTCTATATTTAACATTTTGAGGAACGACCAAACTGTTTTCTACAGTGTGTTATTCATTTTTGATCCCTCATTTTTGCTCTTCCATTTTTTTCTTCTCTTCTCCTTACCAGAGGTACTCTGCCCTTCCTAAGGGAGACAGCTGGAATATTGTAGAGAGAGCACCTGACTTATGGGTCTGGTCTACCTCTTCCTAACAATGAAATTCAGCAAGCTATTTCCATCTCTAAGCTTCAGTTTCTTTATCCGGTAATATAGGAAGCTCTAGAATGGAAGAGAGCATTTACATAACAGAGTGATGCAAAGACTAAATTCTATAATGTATGTTAAAGGGCTTGGACATTGCACACATTTGATACTTCCTGAAACATGCATTGAGCAGAGTGAAATAACTCTATAAGATATGGGAGAGCATTTTTCAGTCTCTTGAACACCTCCCCCAACCTCAGTCTACAATAGAAATCGACATCTGTTAAAACACAATCATGTAATTACAGTCATATTCAAATTTAGTTAAGAAAGATAAAGATGAAGAAGAATGAAACATCAGTTTAGGAGTTATGCTTTACTCAACTTCATTGCTTCTAAGAACTAACAACATTAATGATTTAGTTGACACCCTCTCTCTGTCCTCAGCTTCTACCACTGTCCCCCAGGTTCATTCTTCCTTAGTGACCCTGCCCTTCCTACTCTACCTCCAGGACTCATGTGTATCCCGATACATCCTTTGCATTTCTTCTTTCTGAAGTGCCTTATCTGTAGACATCAATATAACTAGTTTCAGAGTACTTTCAAGTCAATGGTTAATTGGTACCTTAACAGAATTTTCTGTAAACACCTAATATCAAATAATTCCCCTAATTTACTGCTAGTTTCTATTCCTTTGATTCTACTTTATCTTTTGTCTTTGTCATAGCTCTGGTCATCTTCTGCAGTATTATATGTTCATTTATTTATTTGCTTATTCTGTGTCTTTCCCCACTAGAATATAAGTTTATGAGGGCAAGTCTTTATTTGTTCACTACTCTTCACCCAGCACCAAAAATAAGGCTTGGTACATAGTGGGTGTCTCAATAAATATTTGTGCAAAAATGACCATTAATAAAATTAATAATACTGCAAAATATTAAATTACTTCCTCAGAAACATTGCACTCATTATGCAAAATTAAATTACTCATTGATGCCATATTAAAACTTTTGTCAAATTCCCCCTTATCTCCCAATGAAATATGAAAGATTTAAATGTAGAATATGTGTTTATGTAGGTTATAAACTCCTGCAAGGCTGAGATGCTGTCCTTTTACATTTGTTATAGGAAATAGCCTATTATGAGTGCTGAATTAACACGGATCATGATTGATTTAAAATACATGGTGTTTTGCACTGGTATTCAGCCAACATCTATATTCAATTAAATAATCATTACAGTTGCCTGAGTTTGTGCATTATACTAATGGCAAGAGCTATACTTGCAAAGGCTGGAGTTTATTCTGGGATGATATAGGTGCCATCCAAAATCTGAGTAAGATGCAGAAATTTTAAATTCTGTCCTCATAAATTAGTTTGTGCAGAATGGAGGGTCAATTCACACAGGCACCTAATTTTAAAATCTCCTTGTGCACATAAAAGAAAACAAAGGAACTCTTTGTTTCTACTGAGTTTGAAGGATAATTTGGAGAACAGGTTTGCATTAAATTTAACTGTAAAATGTGTCACTTTTCCTTATAGTTGAATCTGCAGGCAACATATCGTTCTGTAGCTGATTCACCTGATTTGCCAGGTGTCCTTACCCACCATATGTATAAATATTTGTCTAAATTCTTCCTTTTTTACCATTCTGTTTTTGTGTATATTAAAAAAACCAGAGCCAATTTGCTAAGGGAGAGCAACTTTCCCAGTTTTCTTTTGGCTGTTGATGACTTGGGTCTCTCTGAATAGTCCCTCTTGTATTTGGCTGGTAGGAGACAAATTTCCCTGAGCTAAAAGCAGGCTCAGTGCAT
This sequence comes from Balaenoptera acutorostrata, assembly GCF_949987535.1. NCBI lineage: Eukaryota > Metazoa > Chordata > Mammalia > Artiodactyla > Balaenopteridae > Balaenoptera > Balaenoptera acutorostrata. The sequence goes on from NC_080066.1 coordinate 47,729,315, forward strand.
TAGAATAGAAAAGACCAAGATAACCTATTACCTTTCCAAGTGTCTCAAGTTGCATGTATGTGTGAACATCTTCTCAACATATCTGTTTCTCTGGGAATCATCTCACACTCACATTTTTTATGTGGTGACAAGGTGACTGGCTTTGAAGTCAGACAGACTTGGATTCGAAGATCACCTTTTCCACTCTATGGTTTTGAGATCTTGAGCAATTTGCTTGATCTCTCTGAACCTCAGCCTGCTCATCCGTGAAATGTGTGGACTTGCAGAGCAGAGAGGCCATGCCCTCCTTCCTTCAGATCCATGCTCACAGGATCCCTTCTCAGAGAGACCTTCCCTGACCACCCCATACAAATGCACACCCCTGCCTCCCTGCATGGAACGTGGCATCTGATCCATCGTGGAGGCAGAGTTTATAAACTCACCTTTGTCTTGGCAGAGCTAAGAGAAGAGAAGGCTGGGACTCCAGAGCCAGGTTGGTTAATCACAGGATTAATGAAATTAGAGGACAATGGCCCAATCTGGATATATATATTCTTGAAAACAAGTGTTGTCCATTTGTAAAGGACTTAGGAGAAAAGTGAAACAAAACACCCAACAAGCAAGCAAACCAACAAAAAACCGAATGAACTCAATAGAAGTAAGAAAGTTGAGTCTTATCAACTAACATTCAGATCAAATCTCTAAATATTTCCTGATCCACTGTTTATTTTTTTGCAAGGAAGGAAAGAATCTTACCAACCACATTATTGATTATTTTTGTCACTGAATTTGGTTTTCATGTAGATTTTTGTCTGGAAGCCATTTGGCATAGTAGAAAATGGCACTAAAGGAGCAGTTAAAAATGAATTTATTTCCCCCTTCTGTCAATTAGCTGAATGAAATTAGGAGGGTTTATAAGTCATGTCCTTGAAAAAAAATCTTGCTTCATTTTTTAATCTTTATTATTATTTGAGAGAGATAGATTGATGTTTAGTCTGTTTCATCTCTTAAGTCTCCAAAAATTCTTGACTTCTCCGATGATTTGGGCCTAGAGAGTTGGAAAAAAATTCCAGAGTATATTGTTGGTCCTCAGGCAGCTTGATCTTTTTAATGTAAACCTGATAGAGGAGTTCTTTGGACCTTTTATGAAGTCACTATGACAGTTCTTCTAAAAATGTATGTTTTAACGTTGAATTACATCTTCAAGTGAAATGAAAATATCTGTAGAGGCAAATAGTGTTTTTTTTTTTTTAAATCATGGCTTCATTGTACATTATTTTGTATGTACTTCAAAGTCAGTATTTCTGAGTCTCAGTTTTCTCATCTGTAAATTAGGCATACTGATGTCCAACTTTAAGGCTTATAGGTAAGATTGAATTAATGAACATATCTAATATATCTGGCCCGAAGCATCTGCACTATTTTGTGCTATATCATTTTTAAAAGGAATAATGGAAGCTGAAAGAACTTAGATTACATTACATAGTATTTAGGTTTCCTACAGATTTCAGGCTCTTGATTACTTGTGAGATATAACTTTATTATCTTATTTAACTCATAAAACACATTTACACGTGTTCAAGTTCTAGAAGCTTAATAGTAAAATATGAATAACATAACCTTGTAGGCAAGTGAAACACCACATTAGAACTCTTCCTGCATTGCTTAATTGCCAAGAAAGATTTGCTAGTTATCTTATGGGAGAGTGGTTTAAATATCCTAATATCTGTATATAAAGAGAAACTTTCCTTTTATTCGTTTCAGTAGCCTAATATTCTCAAGCTTAATGTGCATGAAAATTTCTCTTAGATTGTACATGGGAGCTTTAAGAGATTCTCAACCGTGGTTTTCACCCTCTATGCTTATTTCAGAATTTAATGCTCTTGTTAAGATGTAAAGTTATATCTAAATAGTTACAACAAATAATTCAACATAGAACAGCTTCAATGCTACGTGAATAGGTGTTTGGCATATTTTAAAGAGTTTTTTGGCACAGACTTCAGTTAGCATCAGTCCTGATTGACATTAGGTTCATTTGACTTTCCATTTGCTCAAGTTGGCTTTTTCTGTTATTAACTCCTTCCTCAGTCTTGTTCACCCTTTCGTCCCAGTTCTAGTAAAGGCTTCCCCTTCTTTTCTGCCTTCGTCCAATGCCTTATCTTAATAACCTTCACCATTTCCTAGAGTCTTGTCTTGAATTTGCAGCTACCCACTGGTCCAAGTACTGCCCTGTCTACTTACGGTCCCTGTCGCCCAGGTCCTGACCAGCTGGACTTAACTCCATCCACTGTCAGAGTCTAAGACTCTGCATATTTCTCTCTCTAGATTCCCTGTTGATCCATTTGTTCTGCTGAAATATCTCTGAGGTCACAAACTTCCTGTCAGGCATACACACACAGGCACCTCTATACCAGATACTCAAGAGAAAAGGAGACATCCTGGGAGTGCTTTAATTCTCCCAGTAGATTCATCTTTACAGTAATTTTACTTACAAGTGGAGTAAGGGAACCCTACTACAGAGCTTTGCAAGAGAGTAAACATCTGATGGTTTCAGTAATTCAACTCTCTCTAACAGTAACATGAGCGACTTAAAGCAGCCAAATTCTAAAAAAATATATATTTGACTCTGATTCTCCTAAATCCATCTGTTCAAACTGGCTGTAATACAGCTAGCTGCATGTAGTTTTAAATTGGTGCACATTAGGACATGTAGCTTTATGGCTAGAAGTAGGGATGATACTAATGAAAAGAATTATGCACACTTTCCCATAGCTCCTTTGATACAGTAATCTGGGCTCCCAGGGTGGGATAGTCATAATCAAGAAGATCTGTGGGAAATCTAACTTCAGGTTAGAACTCAAACAACACCCAAACACTTCCATTTTTCAAAAGTCTCAAACAGGGTAGATAGAGGCTGTTACCTTTATAATGACTAACTAAGATGCATTGGTTACAATTCTTTAGTTTCTTTCTGTTTTCACATTAGGTGTCTTCCTTTGCCAAGTTGAAAAAGGAGAAAAAAGTAAATGAATCCTCTGGAGCTGAAACAGAAACATTTGGTCTTCTGTAATCCTCAGTTCTTAACCTAATGTGGCAGCTCATAGGGAAAGTGTCGGATTTGCAGTCCTAATTACTCTAAGTTGCCTCCCATGTGTATGTATGTAACAGTCAGGAGCGAATGTGCACTGACAACCCATCTTCTCTGTTCCATGGTTCTAAACATCCTTCCTGTGTGTGGGGTTTTATCCTGTGTCTTTTGGTAGACTACATATGGGTGCCTAAGTAGTTGTTGCCAGGGTGGAAACTAGTCTCTTCTGAGAATATCCCTAATGGGTTTGAGACAAACATGAAACTATGGCACTAAAATGTTTTGTGAACCGTGTGGTAACATGAATATAGTTGAACACTGCTTCTTGAAGGCCACATTTACTGAGATTGTGAAACCCAAAAGCAAAGGACACCATTATGTATGTCACATCAAAAAACTTGAATAATTTTGTAAGAAAGAGAAACACAACCAAGGAATGTTCTCACTCACAATTACTCAAATGAGAATTGAGTACACTTGTTTATTCTCACTTTGAAAAATTCTTATGGTGTTTGTGTGTATGTATACACATGTGTACACATACAGATACACATGCACATACATATACATATGCATCACAGGGCACTGTTATCAACAGGGCAGATGGCAAATTGGTCAATGCTTGTTGAACTGAAAATAATACCACATATAATTGCCCTACTGTAACAAACATTTTCTCATTTTACTCTAATTGTGATTGGTGGAGGGATTTTTAAAAAATTGACGTTGTCACTCGTAGTGAAGAAGAAAATCTCCCTAATCTAGAGTGTTGGCAGTAGGTGAGGGATTTATTTATTATTTATTACAGAAGGATTGAGACTCTTTGTTAATTACATCCTTGAAAAATTGTGACTTAGAGGGAAAGAACCTTTCATTTTTTGATCAAGGTTAATTCTTTATTGATAACAATAAAGTTAGTAGGTCCCCTTCATAACACAGGAAAGTGCTAATCAGACCACTAGCTCTGGAAATATTTAAAATCACATGGAAAAGTCAGCTCCCACCTCATTGCCCCTGTCATTTTCTTCTCCAGCTCCTCTCTTTGTCTTTATACACTCACTCCTTGTGGGAAGCAAATGTTCTTCAGCAGACAGTCTCAATCTTTTCTACTAAAATGCTTCTAATGGCAGAGGAATCTCTAGGAGGCAGGAAGACAAGGAAGGTGTGGATAGGTATGTGCTCCCACAGAACAAAATTTATTTGAAGTCTTATGTCTGATTTTAGTGCATTCATGTAATTGTTACATTCAAATTTATTACATATGTGTATATTTCTATATTAAATAAATGCCCTTCTTCCAAGTAAAGGAAGTTGATTGTTTGCTATGGTGCCTTCCAACTAAAGAAAATTGATTGTTGTGGTGATTTGGTGGCTTTTAATGCACTTTGGCAGAGGAATCGACATCTACCAATTTTAAAACCTCGAACTCTGTTGATTCTAGCTTCTCATCTACTAGTGGCTCACCATAAAACCATTTTGTGAATAATTATTGGTCTATAGGCCCTCTCAGTTTCCATTTTGCCTTATGGCTGAGCTTCAAGTCATGACAAAGGAAGAGTAGACACCCTCCATCTCTTGTTGAGATGGAAGGAAGCCATACTCATTGAGCATATTCTCTTTTTGCATCAACACCTAATGGTCCTCTACCCGATGTCAGGCAAGAGCCCATCTGACAGTTTGACTTTCATTTGATAAAAACTCCCTCTGTGAATCACCATGGAACCTGATACCTGGTATAGCTGGAGTGCTCTCTGGTCCCATCAGAGGCAGCCCATGCAGCCTGAGTCAGGTAACAGTAGGGCTGACAATGCAGAATGAGTCTTCTTAGTCATGACATTGTGCATCTCAAATGGGCTAATCGACCTGTTCGGTTGAAAGGCATTCACCGATTATTTCTCATTTAATAAATAACATTGACTACTTCACAATGGGATCTATGTGGTTTTTCAATTATTCAAAACTCTGGAGGGCAGATGGATAGACCCACTTTTGAAGATGGCCTATTTTACCTATGCTTGATTGCATATATTTTGCAAAGTGAAGATAAGAGTTATTTAGAATGGAAAGTCCAAATCATCTCCTTTTCTTAGTCCCATGAGTACAGGATATCCTGAATTAAGACCACCCAAAACATCTTGCCATGTTTTCTCATTTGCTTCCACTCACTTGCCTCACACAAATATAGCTGCAAACCTTAGCTCCTCAGGTTTTTCCACTAAAAACCTACTTCGTAAGCCTTCCTGAAGTTTTGACTTGGGCAAACATCTGTCATGCACCTCACAGCTTTCTCAGGCAGTGGAGTAAAGAAGTTAAAAGTACTGACTCTGAAACTGGGGTTCTTGCACTGCCCCTTCCTATCTGTGTGACCTTGGGCAAATTACCTCTCTGAGCCTCAGTTTCCTCACCTTTAAACTGGGAATACAAATCAGTTCCATCTCATACGGTAGTTGTGAAAAACAAATGAATTATTATATATGAGGCATATAGAGCATTCCTGGTCCAAAATAAGTGTTCAATGTGAGTAACTTTTTGTTATATCATGGTTCTTTCTTTCTTTCTCTTCCCCTCATTCTCCTCTTCCATCAGCCTTGGCAAACAGACATACTTTTCTCTTTGTTTTAGTATACCAGTAAAAGCAAATTATTTTCTTCTTTGAGCATGCTGTTCACCAGTTCCCCAAGAGATTTACAGAAATACTTCTTCAAATAACTCAAAAAACTTCTGGAAAATAAAGATTGGATTTTTTTACCTTATGCCTGTAGGGGCTTTAATGAGGATGGTCATATTTGTGTTGGGGCTTCTCAATCCCAGCATCCAGTAACCAATCAGTTTCTTTCTTCTTCTCCTCCTCCTCCTCTTCCTTCTTCTTCCTCTTCTTCTCTTTCTACTTCTACTTCTCCATAGTTATAGGGTGACTATATTTTCCCTTCCTTTCAGACTGACTGTGTCATCTATCTCTTCCCTGAATATGCTTTACTCATTCAGACCTCTCTATCCATGAGCATTCTATTATTCTTGCCTGAAATGCCATTTCCCAAGTTTCCTAATAGCCAAGTTATACGCATCCTTAATGACCCATTTCATATATTATCTCTTTAGTCAAAAATAATCATTCTTAACTCTGCAACTCAATGACATTGTATAAATCTCAATATTATATTTATATATTTATTTATTTATGCGTGTATTACTTTAGTATTAAGCAGTGTTTATTACTTTGTATTTGTAATCAGATGTGTATGTATTTATCTTCCCTTTTGAACAACTTAAGGGGAAGGACTTGGGGTGTCCATCTTGTCTTGCAACGTAGTACACACTCAGATAAATGTTTATTGAATGAATGAATATCTGGGTGTGAAAGGGAGCATTTCAGTCAACTGCTCATGGTAGGAATTGGGAAGAGGGCAGCAATAAACAGAGATTAAGAATACATGGTTTGTGGTCAGTCTAAATGCTGTGTTCTTCTGTCAGATCCCAGCTACTTGGATGGAGCAACTCAGCATGGCACATGAACTTTCTACCCTCTCTCCCTTTGCTTCCAACAAATCCACACTTTAACTGAATTAAACTATTTTGGTGACCTGATTGCACCAAATCATTTTGTGTCTCTGAGGAGTAATTGTCTGTAATTTTCTAGCCCACTAAAAGACAAGGACTTTTCCTTTTATCTCTATATTCCCAGAATCTAACACAGTGTCTGCTTTTAGTAAGGGCTCAATAACCACTTGTGGTTGGACAGATGAAAGGATTCATGCTTCTACCTGCTATATAAATACATTTTTGGCAACACCTTGGCCCAAGAGGTAGAGGAAGAGAGTCTGGGAGTGTGTAGCTAAATGATTCTGCAATTATAACTCAATTGCCTACTGTACTGTCATCCTTCTGAGATGGGGAGGAGATGCTGATGAGTAGTTTGGTATAATTTGCAGATAGTGGCATGAGAGTTGTTACATGGGTAGCATAGCTTCTTTGTTCTCCTTGCTGGGAGGACATAGAGCTGAGGAGAGACTAGTATTCATATTTTTATCATCATTATGACTAAATTATTCAATATTAATTTTTGGTTGAATTAACTAGACCTTATAAACATCAAAAAATAGGCAACATTGGCTAAGAACAAGATTGATATAAAAAATTATTTCAAGGATCTGCTGTTATATATAGACTTATCTATATAAGTCTTTATCTAAGATGTGTGCAGAGCATGGAGCATCATATATCTCCTCTGAAAATATCTTAAATGCTGTGACATTAGCCACTTGCTTATAATTAAAGTATGTTGCCATTTCACCAAGCTTTCATTTACAGAAGAAAGTGCAAATTCCATTTCCCTTGAACTTTAGCTACTTCCAACTTTTTTCTTTGTTCTTTTCTTTAAAGCTTTGCAACAAATGCATCCCCATATGCTTATATTAGTTAATCTAGTATTAAACATATTGACTGTGCAAAATGTTGGCACCCATTAATAAATGTTTTCATTTTTTCATTCTCTCTCTTTTTTTTTAACTTTAGATTCTTCCTTTGACTACATAAGCAACAGCTGTCTAGCTGCCTGCACAAGACTGGATCTAATGCCTCTATAGAAATCTAGGTCAAAACACTTGGAATGCATGAATATCAAACAGAGTTTTCAAAACAGCAAATGAATACATCTTTAACTGGTGACATTTTCCTGTAGCATATGGCTGCAAGCTCAGGGGACTGGATGCTTTTTTGATGAATATGTTCCATCAAAAACTAAGGGATGGCAGTAGGCTTTTACCACCTTCTGTTTTGCCTTATGAAATGATAATGCAAATGCATAGATAAAGATACAATGATCACAAGGCTTTTACCTTCAGACCTATTCTAAAGATGCATTTTTCCCTTTTGGATGAGTCACTTTGTCTTTGGTTGGGTTTGGATTTATTTATTTATTTATTTTTGGCTATGTTGGGTCTTCGTTTCTGTGCGAGGGCTTTCTCTAGTTGTGGCAAGTGGGGGCCACTCTTCATCGCGGTGCGCGGGCCTCTCATTATCGCGGCCTCTCTTGTTGCGGAGTACAGGCTCCAGACGCGCAGGCTAAGTAGTTGTGGCTCACGGGCCCAGTTTCTCCGTGGCATGTGGGATCTTCCTGGACCAGGGCTCGAAGCCGTGTCCCCTGCATCGGCAGGCGGATTCTCAACCACTGCGCCACCAGGGAAGCCCTGGGTTTGGATTTATACATAGCTGTCAAAGCTAACAACCAGTGGGAGCAGTTGTCTTTCTTGGGCAGAATTTGATGGGTAGAAATCTTCAAAAAGTTGAACTCAAAAACAAGCATTCACCAAAGAGAGGAATTGGGGAGTTTGATCACATGAGTAACTTATAGTCACAGCAGCAAAATGTTGATCCAGATCCCTTGTCAAATGTCAATATTGAGAGTCTGGATAATCATTTACCAATGACGAATTCAGAGAAAGGCCCTGAGAAATTGGAGGCTGGTTCCTTAATCTTGGACCTGCCACCAATATGCCAAATGTGACTTTGGACATGCCCCTTCATCTCTGTGACATCACTGTCCTTCTATTGTGTCAACTGAGAGGAAAGGACTATATTATCTGCAAACTTCCCAGTTTGTATAAGTTTATGAGTCTGTGTTATGGTTAATTACATCATGTTGATTGAAATGGCAGAACAGAGAAGATTAGGCTTTTATTTCTTTTTTAATTGACTGATGATTTGTTTCCTAAAAATTATTCAGAATCCTCCCTCCGCCCATCTATAAGGGATTGGATAAGGCAATAATGAAGCTGTTCTGGTTGAGCAGGTGAGGGAAGGAGGGATGCCGCCACAGCTTATCTTGTGTCCCATCTCTCAGGTCAACATCTGAAACCCATGTGTGAAAAACTTGGTTCTCCACTAAACCCAGTTTGAAAACTACTGGCTGAGAAAATGAATGTGTGCTGGTATTTTGTTAGTAATGCTGGTGAAGGTGGAGAGAGGTGTTTGTTAGAAACAGCACTTCTTTCTTTTTGCATCGAGCAAATTTGTATGAACCAAAGAGTATATTTCACTTGCAGGTTAAACTTTAAGCCCGTTTGGCATTTGTTTAAAAAATAACCAGCAAGACTTGTGATTGTCATAAGATTTCTATAAATGGTCCTTTTATTGTTTGTGTGTGCCAGTGTGTGTTTGTTTTTCTTTTTAGCAAAGTAGTAGTATATGGTACATACATAAAAGCACTTTGCTTTTAAAACTCAATACTATGTCTTAGACATCACATCCTAATAGGAATGTAAAATCTGCATAGCCCCTTATTGTACATGTACAGATTTTTTTAAACCATTTTGTCTTAAAGGGCATTTACTTGGTTTTACCTTTTTTCCCCTATTTATTTATAACGTAGCAATGAGTATCCACATATGTGTGTATTTATGAACACATGGAAAAAACATCTACAGGCTAATCTAGAAATAATATTGTTGGGTCAAAGAATATATACACACTTAATTTAGGTAGATAGGGACAAATAATATTTAACTATAGTTATTATTTGTAGTTAAAAAATGGTAACTGTAGTTAAAAACTCTTTTCATACATTTAAAAATTACTTATATGTAAAAACTCCGTTCATATCTTTGTCCATAAATGGAGTTAGGACAACTTAGTAGCCATCTGGAAAAAAAATAAAATTGTATTCCTACTTTATTTCCAACACCAAAATAAACTCCAGATGGACCAGAGATTTTACGCTAAAAATAAATGCATTAAAGTACTATTAGAAAACATGAGAAGATGTTTTTTGTAAGTAATCCAGAACTAAAGAAGGTCTTTCCAAGCAAAATACAAACTCCACAAGGAATTATCCTAAAGATTCATAAGTTAATAAGTCAATATATTTTGAAAAAAATTAAAAGATGAGTGACAAAGTTAGATGGATGACAATGACATATTTGACAGGAGTTGATTGCTTTAAATGGTTTGTAGCTTTAAATGTAAGCTCAGTGTGCACAAAATAGAAAGAGACTTTTGCTCTCACCCCAACACAACAAGCTGGATAAGCTACAAAGTCATAGTTTGTTTAGAAACCATCAGAGGTCTAGGAACACAAAGAAACCTGGATGAAATTAATTCTGGACAGTAAAGATCCCTTCACAGATTACAATAGACCCACAGCCACTGTCATCCCTGATGCAGCTTCAAGAGGAAGTGGGCAGGGCGTAGGTCAAGGTAAGGATAAACCAGACTAACTTTTAGTAGGCTTTTAATGGCTCTGTGTGGGCTGGCAGGACAGATTAGAATTCCAGTGTTTCAACCTCCCAGCAAGTCTACCCCCATTCTCCAACTCTTCTCCCATGTCTTCACCGACTACTCAGGGGTAGTTCACCAAAGGCTGGTGACATCTTAGGATACCTGAGAGTGATCTCTGCTGATCAGAAGAAATGAGACAGTGCTGAAGACACACAGCCCTTCACAGAGAGCAAGACAGCCACCACACACCGATGCACATATATCTCAATGAAGAACATATTGTGGAGTTTTCTTGTTTTGAACTTTATAAGAGGAATATATCATTCTGTTTGTAGTCTTCTGGAATTTTCATTTAAATTACAGCAGAAATTATCCATAATATTAAGTGTGGCTATGCTTCATTTTTTTTACTTTCATTTCGTTTTCTTTCATTTCATTTATCTTCGCTGTAATTCCTTTGTGTAACTGCACCTCAATGTTTTTATCCATTCACTTGTGTTTATCCAACACTTATGTTGTTTCTGGATGACTAAAGTGATGCAGTTACCATTTTTGTATATATCTTGTGGTACATATATGCAAAAGTTTCTTTTCAGTTACCTAAGTGTGGAAATATTCTGGGTGTGCAAATATTCAACTGTACAAGATAATGCCAAATTATTTCCCAAATGGATTGTAGCTGTTTATGCTTCCAGGAGCAAACTACAAGATTACACTGAATCACGTCCTCTCCAACTCTTGGTATTATCAAGAATTCTTAATTTTCACAATACAAATAATAGTGAAAAGTCATCTCATTTTGTTCTTGATTACACTTACATGATTAGTGATGCTGTTGTTGATCTGTGTTGTTGAACATTTCACCAAATGTTTATTGGGCCTCTATGTTTCCTCTTCTGTGAAATGTCTCTCATGTTTTCTTGCCAGTTTTTCTACTGGGCTTGTCTTGTTAATGATTTTTAAGAATTCTTATATTTACTAATTTCTTTAAAAAATATATATATATATATTTTGCAAACATTTTCTTCCAGTATGTAGCTTACGCTTCTCTTAAATAACAATTCCTTTTCTCAATGATCCTACATGAATTTGTTATACATCAAAGTTCCAGATATGCATGGAACTATTTACTCCACTGGTCATTTTTTCTGTCTTGAGAGCAATACCATATTGTCTTAATTACTACAGTTCTGTAATATGTTTTATAGCTATAATATAGCTCTACAATGTGTTTTTTTATAATATGTTTTAGTATCTGGCAGGGAAAAACCCCTCTAATCCTTTCTTCTTCCTCAGATGTATATTGGTGGTGGACAACCACATTTGTCCAAACAATACTTTGTTTTCCATATAAACTTATGAAGAAAATTGTCAAATTCCCTGAAGAAGTCTATTAGAAATTTGATTGAAAATGCATTAAATACATAGATCAATGTAATGAGGTTTGATATCTTAAAAATGTTCTTTCTTTTCATGAAATGTGCAACTTCTCAATTTATTTACAGCTTCCTTAATGACCTACACTGAAGTTCTGAAATCTGCATATTTGTCTTTCCCATTTGTTTGTTAGATTTATGATGATATTTTATAATTTGGTTTCTATTGTAAATGGTATATATATATTTTTAACATCTTTATTGGAGTATAATTGCTTTACAATGGTGTGTTAGTTTCTGCTTTATAACAAAGTGAATCAGGTATACATACACGTATGTCTTCATATCTCTTCCTTCTTGCATCTCCCTCCCTCCCACTCTCCCTCTCTCACCCCTCTAGGTGGTCACAAAGCACCCAGCTGATCTCCCTGTGCTATGCGGTTGCTTCCCACTAGCTATCAGTTTTACATTTGTTAGTGTATATATGTACATGCCACTCTCTCACTTTGTCCCAGCTTACCCTTCCCTCTCCCCGTGTCCTCAAGTCCATTCTCTAGTAGAGCTGCATCTTTATTCCCATCCTGCCCCTAGGTTCTTCAGAACCATTTTTTTTTTCTTAGATTCCATATATATGTGTTAGCATACAGTATTTGTTTTTCTCTTTCTGACCTACTTCACTCTGTATGACAGACTCTAGGTCCATCCACCTCACTACAAATAACTCAGTTTTGTTTCTTTTTATGGCTGAGTAATATTCCATTGTATATATGTGCCACATCTTCTTTATCCATTCATCTGTCGATGGACCCTTAGGTTGCTTCCATGTCCTGGCTATTGTAAATAGAGCTGCAATGAACATTATGGTACATGACTCTTTTTGAACGATGGTTTTCTCAGGGTATATGCCCAGTAGTGGGATTGCTTGGTCATATGGTAGTTCTATTTTTAGTTTTTTAAGGAACCTCCACGCTGTTCTCCATAGTGGCTGTATCAATTTACATTCCCATCAACAGTGCAAGAGGGTTCCCTTTTCTCCACACCCTCTCTAGCATTTATCGTTTGTAGAATTTTTTTTTTTTTTTTCGTTTGTAGATTTTTTGATTATGGCCATTCTGATGGGTGTGAGATGATATCTCATTGCAGTTTTGATTTGCTTTCCTCTAATTATTAATGATGTTGAGCATTCTTTCATGTGTTTGTTGGCAATCTGGATATCTTCTTTGGAGAAATGTCTAGTAAGGTCTTCTGCCCATTTTTGGATTGGGTTGTTTGTTTTTTTGATATTCAGCTGCATGAGCTGCTTATAAATTTTTGAGATTAATCCTTTGTCAGTTGCTTCATTTGCAAGTATTTTCTGCCATTCTGAGGGTTGTCTTTTCATCTTGTTTATGGTTTCCTTTGTTGTGCAAAACCTTTTAGGTTTCATTAGGTCCCATTTGTTTATTTTTGTTTTTATTTCCATTTCTGTAGGAGGTGGGTCAAAAAGGATCTTTCTGTGATTTATGTCATAGAATGTTCTGCCTATGTTTTCCTCTAAGAGTTTGATAGTGTCTGGCCTTACATTTAGGTCTTTAATCCATTATGGGTTTATTTTTGTGTATGGTGTTAAGGAGTGTTCTAATTTCATTATTTTACATGTAGCTCTCCAGATTTCCCAGCACCACTTATTAAAGAGGCTGTCTTTTCTCCATTGTATATTCTGGCCTCCTTTATGAAAGATAAGGTAACCATATGTGTGTGGGTTTATTTCTGGGCTTCTTATCTTGTTCCATTGATCTATATTTCTGTTTTTGTGCCAGTACCATACTGTCTTGATTACTGTAGCTTTGTAGTATAGTCTGAAGTCAGGGAGCCTGATTCCTCCATCTCTGTTTTTCTTTCTCAAAATTGCTTTGTCTATTCGGGGTCTTTTGTGTTTCCATACAAATTGTGAAATTTTTTGTTCTAGTTCTGTGAAAAAAGCCAGTGGTAGTATGATAGGGATTGCATTGAATCTGTAGATTGCTTTGGGTACTATAGTCATTTTCACAATGTTGATTCTTCCAATCAAAGAATATGATATATCTCTCCATCTATTTATATCATCTTTAACTTCTTTCATCAGTGGCTTATAATTTTCTGCATACAGGTCTTTTTTCTCCTTAGGTAGGTTTATTCCTAGGTATTTTATTCTTTTTGTTGCAGTGGTAAATGGGAGATTTTTCGTAATTTCACTTTCAGATTTTTCATCATTAGTGTATAGGAATGCAAGAGATTTCTGCGCATTAATTTTGTATTTTGCTACTTTACCAGATTCATTGATTAGCTCTAGCAGTTTTCTGGTAGCTTCTTTAGGATTCCCTATGTATAGTATCATGTCATCTGCAAACAGTGACAGCTTTACTTCTTCTCTTCCAATTTGGATTCCTTTTATTTCTTTTTCTTCTCTGATTAGTGTGGCTAAAACTTCCAAAACTATCTTGAATAATAGTGGTCAGAGTGGGCAACCTTCTCTTGTTCCTGATCTTAGTGGAAATGGTTTCAGTTTTTCACCATTGAGAAGGATGTTGGCTGCGGGTTTGTCATATATGGCCTTTATTATGTTGAGGTAAGTTCCCTCTATGCCTACTTTCTGGAGGGTTTTTACCATAAATGGGTGTTGAATTTTGTCAAAAGCTTTTTCTGCATCTATTGAGATGATCATATGGTTTTTCTCCTTCTATTTGTTAATATGGAGTATCACATTGATTCATTTGCATATATTGAAGAATCCTTGCATTCCTGGGGTAAACCCCACTTGATTCTGGTGTATGATCCTTTTAATGTGCTGTTGGATTCTGTTTGCTAGTATTGTGTTGAGGATTTTTCATCTATGCTCATCAGTGATATTGGCCTGTAGTTTTCTTACTTTGTGACATCTTTGACTGGTTCTGGTACCAGGGTGATGGTGGCCTCGTAGAATGGGTTGGGAGTGTTCCTCTGTCTGCTATATTTTGGAAGAGTTTGAGAAGGATAGGTGTTAGCTCTTCTCTAAATGTTTGATGGAATTTGCCTGTGAAGCCATCTGGCCCTGGGCTTTTGTTTGTTGGAAGATTTTTAATCATAGTTTCAATTTTTCTGCTTGTGATTGGTCTGATCATATTTTCTGTTTCTTCCTCCTGGTTCAGTCTTAGAAGGTTGTGTGTTTCTAAGAATTTGTCCATTTCTTCCAGGTTGTCCATTTTATTGGAATATAGTTGCTTGTAGTAATCTGTCATGATCCTTTGTATTTCTGCCACATCACTTGTTACTTCTCCTTTTTCATTTTTAATTCTATTGATTTGAATCTTCTCCCTTTTTTTTCTTGATGAGCCTGGTTAATGGTTTATCAATTTTGTTTATCTTCTCAAAGAACCAGCTTTTAGTTTTATTGATCCTTGCTATCGTTTCCTTCATTTCTTTTTCCTTTATTTATGATCTGATCTTTATGATTTCTTTCCTTCTGCTAACCTTGGTTTATTTTTTGTTCTTCTTTCTCTAATTGCTTTAGGTGTAAGTTTAGGTTGTTTATTTGAGATGTTTCTTGTTTCTTGAAGTAGGATTGTATTGCTATAAACTTCCCTCTTAGAACTGCTTTTGCTGCATACCATAGGTTTTGCATCATCATGTTTTCATTGTCATTTGTTTCTAGGTATTTTTTTATTTTTTCTTTGATTTCTTCAGTGATCTCTTGGTTATTTAGTAGTGTATTGTTTAGCCTCCATATGTTTGTATTTTTTACAGTTTTTTTTCCTGTAATTGATATCTAGGCTCATAGCGTGGTGGTTGGAAATGATAATTGATACGATTTCAATTTTCTTAAATTTACCAAGGCTTGATTTGTGACCCCAGATATGATCTATCCTGGAAAATGTTCCATGAGCACTTGAGAAAAGTGTGTATTCTGTTGTTTTTGGGTGGAATGTCCTATAAATATCAATTAAGTCCATCTTGTTTAATGTATCATTTAAAGCTTGTGTTTTGTTTTCATTTTGGATGATCTGTCCATTGGTGAAAGTGGGGTGTTAAAGTCCCCTACTATGATTGTGTTACTGTCGATTTCCCCTTTTATGGCTGTTAGTATTTGCCTTATGTATTGAGGTGCTCCTATGTTGGGTGCATAAATATTTACAATTGTTATATCTTCTTCTTGAATCGATCCCTTGATCATTATATAGTGTCCTTCTTTGTCTCTTGTAATAGTCTTTATTTTAAAGTCTATTTTTTCTTATATGAGAATTGCTACTCCAGCTTTCTTTTGATTTCCATTTGCATGGAATATATTTTTCCATCCCCTCACTTTCAGTCTGTATGTGTCTCTAGGTCTGAAGTGGGTCTCTTGTAGACAGCATATATATGGGTCTTGTTTTTGTATCCATTCAGCCAGTCTGTGTCTTTTGGTGGGAGCATTTAATCCATTTACATTTAAGGTAATTATCGATATGTATGTTCCTATTCCCATTTTCTTAAATGTTTTGGGTTTGTTATTGTAGGTGTTTTCCTTCTCTTGTGTTTCTTGCCTAAAGAAGTTCCTTTAGCATTTGTTGTAAAGCTGGTTTGGTGGTGCTGAACTCTCTCAGCTTTTGCTTGTCTGTAAAGGTTTTAATTTCTCCATCAAATCTGAATGAGATCCTTGCTGGGTACAGTAATCTTGGTTGTAGGTTTTTCTCCTTCATCACTTTAAGTATATCTTGCCACTCCCTTCTGGCTTGCAGAGTTTCTGCTGAAAGATCAGCTGTTAACCTTATGGGGATTCCCTTGTGTGTTATTTGTTGTTTTTCCCTTGCTGCTCTTAATATGTTTTTTTAATATTTAATTTTTGATAGTTTGATTAATATGTGTCTTGGCGTGTTTCTCCTTGGATTTATGCTGTATGGAACTCTCTGTGCTTCCAGGACTTGATTAACTATTTCCTTTCCCATATTAGGGAAGTTTTCAACTATAATCTCTTCAAATATTTTCTCAGTCCCTTTCTTTTTCTCTTCTTCTTCTGGGACCCCTATAATTCGAATGTTGGTGCGTTTAATGTTGTCCCAGAGGTCTCTGAGACTGTCCTCAGTTCTTTTCATTCTTTTTTCTTTATTCTGCTCTGCAGTAGTTATTTCCACCATTTTATCTTCCAGGTCACTTATCCGTTCTTCTGCCTCAGTTATTCTGCTATTGATCCCATCTAGAGTATTTTTAATTTCATTTATTGTGTTTTTCATTGTTGCTTGGTTCCTCTTTAGTTCTCCTACATCCTTGTTAAATGTTTCTTGCATTTTGTCTATTCCATTTCAAAGATTTTGGATCATCCTTACTATCATTATTCTGAATTCTTTTTCAGGTAGACTACCTATTTCCTCTTCATTTGTTAGGTCTGGTGTGTTTTTACCTTGCTCCTTCATCTGCTGTGTGTTTTTCTGTCTTCTCATTTTGCTTTTCTTACTGTGTTTGGGGTCTCCTTTTCACAGGCTGCAGGTTCGTAGTTCCCGTTGTCTTTGGTATCTGTCCCCAATGGCTAAGGTTGGTTCAGTGGGTTGTGTAGGCTTCCTGGTGGTGGGAACTAGTGCCTGTGTCCTGGTGGATGAGGCTGGATCTTGTCTTTCTGGTGTCCACGTCTGGTGGTGTGTTTTGGGGTGTCTGTGACCTTATTATGATTTTAGGCAGCCTCTCTGCTAATGGATGGGGCTGTGTTCCTGTCTTGCTAGTTGTTTGGCATAGGGTGTCCAGCACTGTAGCTTGCTGGTCGTTGAGTGAAACTGGGTCTTGATGTTGAGATGGAGATCTCTGAGAGATTCTTGCTGTTTGGTATTACATGGAGCTGGGAGGTCTCTTGTGGACCAGTGTCCTGAAGTTGGCTCTCCCACCTCAGAGGCACAGCCCTGATGCCTGGCTGGAGCACCAAGAGCCTTTCATCCACACGTCTCAGAGTGAAAGGGAGAAAAAATAGAAAGAAAGAAAGAAAGAGGGTAAAATAAAATGAAATAAAATAAAGCTATTATAAAGCAAAGCTATACAGGCAAAATCTCACCCAGAAGCATATACATATACACTCACAAAATAAGGAAAAGGGGAAAAATTAATATATCCTGCTCCCAAAGTCCACCTCCTGAATTTGGGATGATTCGTTGTCTATTCAGGTATTCAACAGATGCAGGCACATCAAGTTGTTTGTAGAGTTTTAATCCGCTGCTTCTGAGGCTGTTGGGAGAGATTTCCCTTTCTCTTCTTTGTTCACACAGCTCCCGGGCTTCAGCTTTGGATTTGGACCCGCTCTGCGTGTAGGTCACCTGAGGGCGTCTGTTCCCCGCCCAGACAGAACGGGGTTAAAGGAGCAGCTGCTTCGGGGGCTCTGGCTCACTCAGGTGGGGGCGGGGGGGAGGGAAGG
This sequence comes from Balaenoptera acutorostrata, assembly GCF_949987535.1. NCBI lineage: Eukaryota > Metazoa > Chordata > Mammalia > Artiodactyla > Balaenopteridae > Balaenoptera > Balaenoptera acutorostrata. Next base: position 47,747,337 of record NC_080066.1, read on the forward strand.
GTACGGAAGCGAGGCGAGCCTGCAGCGGCAGAGGTCGGCGTGACGTGGCAGCAGCCCAAGGCGTGCCATGCGTTCTCCCAGGGAAGTTGTCCCCGGATCACGGGAGCCTGGCAGTGGCGGGCTGCACAGGCGTCCGGGAGGGGCGGTGTGGAGAGTGACCTGTGCTCGCACACAGGCTTTTTGGTGGCAGCAGCAGCATTCTTAGCGTCTCCTGCCTGTCTCTGGTGTCCGCGCTGATAGCCACAGCTCGTGCCCGTCTCTGGAGTTCGTTTAGGCAGCGCTCTGAATCCCCTCTCCTTGCCCGCCACGAAACAAAGAGGCAAGAAAAAGTCCCTTGCCTCTTCGGCAGCTGCAGACTTTTTCCTGGACTCCCTCCTGGCTAGCTGTGGTGCACTAACCCCTTCAGGCTGTGTTCACGCCGCCAACCCCAGTCCTCTCCCTGCAGGCCGACTGAAGCCCGAGCCTGAGCTCCCAGCCCCCGCCCGCCCCGGCGGGTGAGCAGACAAGCCTCTCGGGCTGCTGAGTGCTGCTCGGCACCGATCCTCTGTGCGGGAATCTCTCCGCTTTGCCCTCTGCACCCCTGTGGCTGCGCTCTCCTCCATGGCTCTGAAGCTTCCCCCCTCTGCCACCCGCAGTCTCCGCCCGCGAAAGGGCTTCCTAGTGTGTGGAAACCTTTCCTCCTTCACAGCTCCCTCCCACTGGTGCAGGTCCCGTCCCTATTCTTTTGTCTCTGCTGTTTCTTTTTTCTTTTGCCCTACCCAAGTACGGGGGGAGTTTCTTGCCTTTTGGGAGGTCTGACGTTTTCTGCCAGCGTTCAGTGGGTGTTCTGTAGGAGCAGTTCCCCGTGTAGATGTATTTCTAATGTATCTGTGGGAAGGAAGGTGATCTCCGCGTCTTACTCTTCCGCCATCTTCCCCTCTACATCTCTCCCTTTCTTTCTTTTTTTGAAAGTTTCAGAATACTTTGTAGCCTGCTACCCTTTTTCTGCTGTTATTTTTTAATGGTTAAAAAAATCTTACATTTAGCATCCTTTCAGTCAATTTTGCATTCTATTTTCTTAGTAGATAATCTTTTTTCACTGATATTTTTAAGTATTTTGACATAAATTCATACATATTTTCTTATACTTTAACATCTTAGTATCTTTTAAATTCTTTATGTATTTGTTGGGATTTTCTGCCTTTTTTGAAGTTATATTTGCCAGTAAGTATTACTTTTCCCCTCAAAGAATAAACTATAGATTTAAGGAGATGATCAATATTAACTCTGCTTTTATAATTAACTTATTCTTTTTAAAATTATTTTATTCTTTTTCTTAATCTTGGGCTTGTTTTTGTCTTCATTTTCTAATGTAATTACATTAATGCAAATGCTTTATCTTCATACTCCTTAGTTTATTAATAAAAATATCTTCATAAACATTTATAAACTTTGACTTTTATCTGAAACCAGTGGTTCTCCACTGGAGGCAATCTTGCCCAACAAGGGATATTTGGCAATGTCTGAAGACATTTTGATATGTTATGACTTGCAGTGGAAGAGAAGATGATGCTACTGGCATCTAGTTGGGAGAGGCCAGGGATGTTTTCCTTTGTTCCTGACAACAAAGAATTAACCATCCCAAAGTGCCAACCATGCTGAGGTTCAGAAACCCGCCTACAGGCCATTGACGTATATTCAGTTATTTTGATCAATATGTAAGCCATAATAAGAAAAAACATGGGCCCCCTCTCGATTTTTATCCACTGTGATGATTTGCTAAAGATCAAACCCCAACAGCATTCACATGTGATTTATTTGACTAACTCTATATTTTAAAAAATAATTGAACACTGTTAGATAAGATACACATGCTACAGATTTCCACAGTTTCTGCCTGCCACTTAGTATTATACTCCTTCCCCTAGAAGAGTCACCCTTTTATATTAACCATCTGACCATTGCGGAAATTTGAGTTTGCACTCCTGAATTATATACAAAATGGTCATCAGTCTCTTTCTTTCTTTTTTTTTTTTTTTAATTTTCATTTCCTTAAAGGAGGCAACACATTTCCATTGGTAATGGTAGCTCACTGAAGTATTGTAGCTATATTTCTCAAATATTGCCAGTTCCCGGGAGGGCTGGTAACATCAAAATCTTTTGACATAGCATGGGTGTTTCATTAGAATCCTAACCTCTGTAGGGTGGCCTGGTGTCCATTCTCCTACCTCCTCCAATCAAAAATCACTGATGTATAAAAGTACTAGATTAAATAAGTAATGACTATTCCTTATTTCACATTCTAGTATGTAGAAAAAAACCCAAGTTTTGTTGTTATTGTTGTTTTTATCTTTGAGGATACTGATAACAGATGTACATTAATTTCAAAACAGGGTATGATACTCTGTTTTGCAGTATCAGGTTTTCTAATATTACTGTACTATGGTGATTATGGAGACTTTGTATTATGGATTTTTTTCCAACCTTACTTAATACTCAGTGGATTTAAATGCTTGCTAATTGTTTATTCAAAAGTATAGTTATATATAAAAAATGAAAAAAAATGCTTAAAGGTTCCTTTTGTGGAAGCAGCATTAATACCATGATTTACCATTCATGAGTTACGAGATAGTGACTTTTTATTTTTTCATTAACAAAATCTTCCATCGAGGTAGGTTAATGAGCTTAGTACATAGATCACTCTAATTAACTGTAAGTCAGGGAATAGAACTGTTGATAAGAAATGAGAGTCAGGAATATTCTCAGACATTGAGAATCGATGTAGAGATTTTTTTGCTTGTTTTATTTTCTTCAATTGGCAAACCATACTATCTAAAATGTCAAGTACACAATAGAATATAAATCGTATAGTTTCATGTGGAGGAAAGTTTGTACCATCAGTTCTTATAAGGTCTGAGAACTTCCTCAAGCTTTAACTTCAGGAGATACCTTACTCTGCCATTGTTTTCCTTCTGTAAAATGCATATAATTATTTCCACCCACGTATTACAGAAAGAACATTTGAGAATTCATGAAGTAATCAGGGAATTTCCATTTACCCCTTATCTTCCTTCCTTTATTTTTGCAGCAAACATCGTTATACCTTTTGGTTCATTGAGAGAAAACAAAAAAAAGAAAGATGTTTGCAAATGTAACAATTTCTCAGGAACAAAGATATTGTTCATTTAAAAGCTAAAATAGTACATGCAAGATTTTTGAGATGGAAAATGAATCAGCTGCCTAAAATTAGTTATAAGTAACAACTTCAATATTAAACTCAGAAGCAAATGGTTGTGTTCTTTATTTTCTTTCTTAATTCATTCCTCCCTTGCTTCCTTCCTTGCTTCCTTCCTTCCTCCCTCCCTCCCTCCCTCTTTTTCTTTCTTTCTTTTCTTTCTTTCTTTCTTTCTTTCTTTCTTTCTTTCTTTCTCTTTCTTCCTCTCTCTGTCTCTCTCCCCCCCCCCTTCCTTCCTTCCTCCTTTTCTTTTTCTTTTATTTTTGGCCATTCGTTTAATGATTAAAACAGTAAGTGTGGAACAGAAGTCTATAATGGTCACCTAATAGATCAGAATATAGAATGGAATTTGGAACTTGTATTTTCTTCTGAGGGAAGATGTTGTCAATGTCAACCCACAAATTAATAAGTCATTAAACAGTGGTCTTCTCTGGAAGGGACCTCAGAAATCATCTAGTCTTATTTCATAGCTCAAGTTGTAACTTTTTCAATGTCACACAAGTAATTAGCAGGTGCAACTGGAATCACATATCCTGACTCTCAGTAGTCAAATAATTCCCTCCAGAATCAGAAGCTTACTTATTAGCTTGTTGATGTTCACTCTTAAGTTATAAATGATGACATTCTCTTAGATTTCCTTGGTATATTTGAGAATATTAGTAGCATTCAAAAAATCACCAGAATAAAACCAATAAACATATATAAATTTTTTTGTGTGTGGAAAGTAGTAAGAAGGGTATGTTAATTATTATTTCATGCCTCACAATTTGTAAATTAGTTTTGGCAAATACTAAACTAAGTCCTGTCCTGAAATTCAAAAAATGAACAGCATGGCAAAGACTTTCTGTTTATGTAAGAAAACACAGAACAAGAAAACAAACAAAATGACATGTGGCCTTAGTGAATTAATGAACTGATAATAAGCCAACTATGTAGTGTAGTTATCAGAAGGGCAATGGGATATATATATGGCACTCTTCTTATACAAGTGACACCTAAAGTAAAAATCCCAAATATTTGTTTATATTTGCATTACATTAGATTTAATGAGCAGGTAAATGAGTAGAAAAATCAAAGACAGAATCATCTTCTAGTTTAAAAACAAGGTATTAAAATATCTTTACAACCATAAGAAGAATCTTCTTATTAAAAGACCTCAAAGGCAATGAAAAGGAGCATGTTATTTCTATAAAGCATTGTTTATTTACTTTTATTTTTTTACATTTGAGTGATATTTTGATACATAAATGTAACTTACAAGCCTGATTTTAAAGTAATATGTTTGATGTTATCAAGATGAAGAGAGATTCTAAAAGAAAGAGAAGCTGATTTTTTTTCCCCCTAGAGTAGAACTAGTATTTTGTTATTTGGTTGGGAAAAAACAGAAAGTCATAATATGCTCACTGAGAAAAATAAAATCAGAAGACTAGTTTGGTGGCAAATATGCCAAAGCCATATCACATTCCTTTAAATTTAGTATTGCCTCTTAATTTTGAAAGATACATAAATGCTGAGAAGAACTAAAAGTTATATGGAGCCAAATTGTGAGTGGAGGGCATGGTGAAGGTGACAAAACACGTGGTTGGGAAGAAATAAGACACTGGGAGTGTGAGTGTAGGGTTAGTACTGGGCACTTGTGAAAAGAAAACAGCCATGCTAGGAGCCTGTTATCAAGGGCTAGAGGTAGATTAGAAGATCTGAGAGGATTGTCAACAATTGGAGACAGAGTGCATGAATGAGACAGAGAAGTGTCTAGTTTTGATTCCTGCCTTTTGATTTAGTTCACTCTAAGGGTGGTTTACCTACTACTATTTGAAAACCATCTCTTGGGTTTGACAGATACCGCTGATGTGGTAGGAAAGAAGATGTGCTCCCAGTGTCCTTAAGACAGTATTTTGGTGTGGCCTTTCAAGGAATGTTGGAGAGAGACAATGCTGCAAGAGGAGACCAATGCTCATTGGATTGACCCATTGTTGTATAATAAAGAATTTATGGCCTTTGTTTCTGGTTCCTGGGAGGGAGACTCTAAGCCCTTGGAGTTTCCCAAGTCATAGGAGTGTCTTTGCTATTCATGGTGGGTCCCTAGATCATACCTGGGTTTATGCTGATAAATTGGCACATAGTGTGCCCCCAGATATTTCAGGATGAGAGCTATCCATGTCAGGAAGACCAACCACATGGTATTGGCCTGATCTCCCCACATGCAGAAACTGGAGGGGGTCTGGAGCTTGAGTTCAGTGATGTTCAGTTATGTCTATGGAAGGAAACCCCAGTAAAGACTATGGACACCAGTGCTCAGGTGCACTTCCCTAGTTGATAATCATACATCCATGTGCTGAGAAGGTGACATGTCCTGAGGACATGGAAACGTAGCATTTGGGACCCTCCCAGGCTTCTCATTATGCATCTTTTCATTGGCTGGTCCTGATTTGTATCCATTATAATAAAACTGTAATCATAAGTGTAGTGCTTTCCTGAGCTCTGTGAGTAAATCTAGGAAATTATCACGCCTGAGGGGGTAGTGGGAACCCCCAAATCTTAGCCCGTTGGTCAGAATCACAGGTAACCTGGGAACAACTGAGTTTGTGGCTGGTGTCTGAAGTGCAGGCAGTCTTATGGAGGACCATGCCCTTAACCTGTGAAATTTGAGAAATAGTAAAAGTAACATCCTTCTAGGATTAATGTGAAACTTAAATGAATTGGTATGTTTAAAGCATTTACAACACTGCCTGGCACACTCAAAATCTTCTTATGACTATTTAAAAATAACATTTCATGGTTCCCTCTACCAAAATAATAGAACCTTTAGAAAGTATAACCTAAGGATTAACCTTTTAGTTTCTCAGTAAATTATCTTCTCTCAATGGTTAAGAGAGTTACAGTGGAAATAATATATTAAATATAATGTGCCTTATTGATATGATAATTCTTTATATATTTGGAGTAGAAAAATGTCTAATAATCATTTAATAGATTTTATTATGCCACTAAAGTTTCAGTTACTACCTCTACAATGATATAAACTTTTGTCTTGTGTGTACTATGCTCTCTTTGGTCCAGGCAACACTCCAAAACGGAAGAATGCACTCCAGAGAAAGTAGGATAAACAGGAGATGGGTAATCACATCTAATCTAGGATAGCTGATTATGTTCTGTGCTGATTTATGTTCTGTGCTTATTTTTAATTTTATTTTTTAAATCAACATTGAGAAAGAAAAGTTGAGATATTAATTACCCGTTTACTGTCAATGTAGCGGAAAATGTAATTTATAGCCTACTTGCAAAGAAAAAAATCTACGTGCTTAATTTAAGAACACAAATTATTCAAATAACATTTTGAATTTGATTATTCATTTAATTGAAATGTTGCTCTTTCAGTCAGAGTTGCTTTTGAGAGTCCAATTTCAGCAATACTTAACTAAGAGCTCTCTGTAGAAAGGATAGAAGGGGGATCCACAGATTAAAAATGCATGGGGAAATAACTGCATTTAGAGAATTCCATTTACCTGAAAGAAATAGTCAAATTCGTTACCGGTATTTTTTTTTTTTTCCTCAACCTGGTTGTTGCTTTGGTGGAGAAAGGAATGAAGGAGATAATCTGGACACATAGAGTAACTAAAAATTAGAGTTCAACACAGAGCTCAGAAGCAAAGCTTATCCCAGCAGTTATGAAGGAAGGGTCTGTGGGCTACATCTGTGGAAATTGCCTTCAGAATAAAATTAAAAATATGAGGCTCTGCCTTAGAAAGAAAATTCCTCTCTTCATCCTGCTGTATTGTTGTCTTATGGCTGGCTATCCAAACCAGGGTCTTGACTCTGAAAAAATGACAGTAAGTATACCCCGGCAGACACTAAGAGTATAATAATCTTTTAAATAGTTGGCAGAATTTATTATTTTTATCATTATTAAGGTACAATTTGCATACAACAAAATGTGCAGTTTTAAAGTATACATTTGATGGTGTCTGTCATGTGACCACCATCACCATCAGGATATAGAATGTTTCCATATCCCTGGAGTTCCCTTGTGGATTTTGCAGTCAGTTTCCTCCCCTGACCTGTAGGCATAGGCAACCACTGATGTGCTTTCTGTCATTATAATTCTGCCTTTCCTAGAATTTCATACCTTAGAATCATACAATATTTTGTCATTTGGGTTTGATTTCTTTAACTTTGCATAATGTTGCTGAGATTCATTCATAGATATAACTGCTTTGAACAAACACGTGAAAGTATTCTTGTGAAATCATGCTATCATTTCCTTTGGGTGAATACTTAGGAGTCAGATTGCTGGGTCATATAATAAATGTAGTATGTAAGTTTAATGCTATAACAGACATCAATATTGTTTTCCAACGTGGCTATACCATTTTGCAATCCCACCAGCAAGACATGAGAGTTCCAGTTTCTCTCATATCTTTACATTTTTGAATTTTAAATATATGGGTGTAAAATGGTATATCATTGTGGTCTCAAGGTTTGTTTGTTTTTTTTCCCAATTGTATTGAGATATAATTGACATGCATCACTCTATAGGTTTAAGGTGTACAGCATAATGGTTTGACTTACATATATTATGTGAAATGATTACCAGAATAAGTTTAGTTAGCATTCATCATTTCACATAGCTACAGTAAAAAGAAAAAGCAAAAAAAAAATTTTCTTCATGATGAGAACTCAGGATTTACTCTCTTAACAATTTTCTGGTATACCATACAGCAGTGTTAACTATAATCATTATGTTGTACATTACGTCCCTATACTTATTTATCTTACAACTAGAAGTTTGTGCCTTTTGACCACCTTTATCCATTTCCTCCTTCTCCACCCTCCACTTCTGGTAACCACAAATCTGATCTCTGATCACTCTCTCTTGTTTTAAATAGTTTTTTGGGTTTTTTTGTTTGTTTGTTTTAGATTTCACTTGTGAGATCATACAGTATTTGTCTTTGGCTTATTTCACTTAGTATAATGTCTTTAAGGGCCATTCATGTTGTCATAAATGGCAGGATTTTTTTCATTTTTTATGGCTGAGTAATATTCTGTTGAATATATGTGTATGGGTCTTAATTTGTATCACCTTGATGATCAGTGATGCTGAGTGTCTTTTCACGTTTATTGTCATTCATCCACTGTTATGAACTCTTTGCACTAACCATTTGCCCAATTTTTAATTGGTTGTTTGTTTTTTTACTCAATTCTTAAAGTTTTTTTTTTTTCTTTTACAAATTCTTGATATCATAAACCTTTTGACAGATAAACGCTTTGCAAATATTTTCAGCATTCTGTGGTTTCCCTATTATGTTTTCTTAACTGCATTTTTTCAAAACGCAAATGTTTTTAATTGCATAGTCATTATTATCATTATCATTAGTTTCACTTTTTGGGGTTGTGCTTTTTTGGTCCTATTTATGAAATATGGCTCTAGCCCAATATCACAGTTTTCTCTTGTATTTTCTGCTATATATTTGATAGTTTTATAATGTATGATCCATTTTGTTTATTATGTGAGGAAAGAGTTGAAATTTACTTCTTTTCCATGCAGATATTCATTTGTTCCAGCACTATTTCTTGAAAAGACTTTTTTTTCCCCCATTGCCTCCGTTGTCAAAAATCAACTGTTCCAATTCAGCTCCTACTATCCATGAATCTGGTATATTTCTCCACTATTAGATTTATTAAAATTTCCTTTTCCAGTGTTATGTAGTTTTCAATGTACAAGCCTTGCATATATTTTGTTATTTTTTTCAATGCTGTTGTAAGTGGAGATATTTTTTAAATTTCATTTTCAAATTTTTCATTGCTAGTATTCAGGCATACAATTTAGTTTTTATTTTTTATATAGATTTTGTATCCTTCAACCTTACTAAGTTTACTCTTATTTCTAAAATATTTTTTTTCTAAATTCCTTAGGATTTTGCCTGAAAGCTATTATGTCCTCTGCATGTAAAGTCAGTTTTATTTCTCCCTTTCCAAACTGTATGCCTTTTTCTTTTCCTTATCGTATTGCTTTGGATAAAACTGCAGGACACTGTTGAAAATAATGGTGAGAGCAGACATTTTGCCTGTTCTTGATCCAAGGTAGAGGCATTGATCCATTCACTGTGGAGGTTGGTTTAACTATATGTTTCTCATATACCTGTTTACTTAGGTTGAGGACGTTTCCTTCTATTTTTAGTTTACCTAGTTTTTTCCTTTTCTTTTTTCCATGAATGGATGTCAAAATATGTCAAATGATTTTTTTTCATCATCTACTTCAATGATCCTATGGCTTTCTCTTTTATTCTGTGTAGTTACACTGATTGGTTTTTCAAATGTTGAAACAATACTGAATTCCTGGGATACAGTCCACTTGGTTATTATGTATGATCCTCTATGTCTTGATGGATTTACTTTGCTAGTACTTTGTTAAGAATTTTTGTGTCCATATTCAAAATGGATACATTTGTCTCCTTTTATTATCACACTTCTACTGCCCTCATAAAATGGCATAGTAAACATTTTCTTCTCTATTTTCTGAAAAAATTTTTTGTATTAATATGATTTCTTCCTTAAGTGTTTGGTTGAATTTACTAAGGAGGATAACTGGATCTGGAGTTTTCTTCATGGGTGTGTAGTAAAGAATTTGCCTTATCCAAAGGTCTGGCCTTTGATCTTAGCTCCTGGGAAGTGATCTCTAAACTTTGGAATGTCCTGCCTGATAAGAGTGCCATTGTTTACCTGGGAGTCTTGGGCCACACCAGACATTCTAACAATGAAATTTACGGTGGGGCTTTGCGTTACACTGTAACAGCTCCACCTCCATAAGTGCTAGTGACTAACGGTCAGCCACATGCCCACTTGTGTGGTCAACCACATCTATGTGAGTGACTGAGCTCAATAGAACTGGATTAACAAGGCTCAGGTGAGCTTCCCTGTTTGGCAATACTCCATGTAAATCAATATACATAGTTGCTGGGAAAAATTAGCACTGTCCATGACTCCACTGGCAGAGGAAAATTGAAGCTTTGTTTTTAGAAATTTTTTGTACTCTACACCATGGGTCTCTCCCTTTGGATGATTTTTAATCTGTATGCTTTTACTACAGTATGTCATAGCCTTAAATATAACAACTTTAGTGAGTTCTGAGAGTCTTTCTAGTAAATTACCAAATTTGAGAGTGGGAATGGTGACACTCAAACTTGCAGAGTGACAGTGGTTTGGGGACCCTCCCTCCTCCTCTGCAGTGGGAAAGGCCCTTCGTTTAAAATTCAATTAAAAAAAAATGATTAGAGCTATTCAACTTTTATATTTCTTTCTGGTTCAGTTGGTAGTTTTTGTTTTTAACAAAAATTTAATTTTCTCTGATGAATTTGTCTATTTCATCTGGATTGTCACATTTATTGGCATAAAGTTATTCATAGTATTATTTCCTCATTTTCTATTTCATTGATTTCTGTTTTTATAATTCTTTTTCTTTCCATTCTGTCTGGTAGTTTGCTCTCCTTTTACTAATTTCTTAAGATGGAAACTCAGCTGATTGGATTTAGATATTTCTTCCTTTCTAATACAAACATTTAAAGCTGTAAAATTTCCCTAAGTACTGCATTAACTTCATCCCTGAAATTTTGGTACACTGTATTGGGCTGCACCCCATGGGCCTACAAGCCCTGTGCTTACTCAGCTTCAACACCAAAGAAAGAGACCAGAGTCAACAACAGAGACATCAGTGGTTTACTGGATGGGGGATTTTACATGCCTGAAGCAAGGTCCTGGAGTGACACCCCACCATGTGTGGCAGAGGGTGGGCAGAGCATGACAGCAGTCTTTGCTTCCAGGGGAAGAGGAGATTGCCATTTACAGGGGGAATTAAGGTCAGGTTAGCTCATCAGTTACCAAGGAAACTAGCAGAGGTGTATGTCCCTCACTGCCCCTTTGATAGGAACAATCTGTCCCTCACTGCCCCTTTGATAGGAACAATCACTAGCTGGGGCCTGGAGCAAGTATGTAGGAAGGTCAGTCAGGTGAGTAGGATGTAGGTGAAGCAGACACAGGTCAAGCAGGGGATGTACAGAGAGTAAGAAAACAGTCACCTCGAGTGGTTCTGACCATGTATACTGGATAGCCATTCAACGTATTTTCTAACTTCTCTTGTAATTTCTTCTCTAGATTTTATATAAGCATGTAATTTCTTACCTTTTTTATGTTATTGATTTTTTAAAATTTTTTAGTATTTATTTATTTGGCTGTGCTGGGTCTTAGTTGCAGCATGTGGGATCCTTTTTTTTTTTTTTTTAGTCATGGCATGCGAACTCTTAGATGCAGCATTTGAGATCTAGTTCCCTGACCAGGATCGAACCTGGGCTCCCTGCATAGGGAGCGTGAAGTCAGCCACTGGACCACCAGGGAAGTCCCAAAATTGTTTTATAATTTTTATATATTTGGTGTTTTTCTTGTTTCGTTATTATTGTTATTACTAATATCTAGTATAAAACCAGTTTGGTCAAAAATATACTCTGATTTATTTCAGTCTTTTATTATTCATGAAAATTTGTTTTATGATGTAGCATATGGTCTTTTTTGGTAAACATACTATGTGCCCTTGTAAAGACACAAGGTTTGTAGGTTTTTGATATTTTATAAATATTATTCAAGTAAAAGTAGTTGATAGCATTGTTCAGATCTTTGTTGATCTTCTATCATTGTTTCACTGATTGCTGAGGGAATATTAATATCTTCAACTATGATTGTAGAATTATCTACTATTCTTTAATTCTGTTAGTTTTTGTTTATTCTTAGCTATGTTATTTGATACATATTACATATATAATTGTTATATCCTCTTGATTAATTGATCTATTCATCATTAGGATAAATCCCTCTTATCTCTGCTAATACTTTATATCTTAAAATCTATTTTATCTGATATTAATATAGCCACTTGTTCCTCCTTATATGTACTGTTTACAGTGATACCTATCCATTTACTTTCAGTCTATGTCTTTATACTTGAAGTGTTTCTCTTGTTTTGATCTTGTTTTTTTTAATCATTCTTTTTCTCTGAAACTATTTTGTATTATTTTATTTTATCTTTGTTTTATTTTTATTCATAGTGAGCATGTATAGTTTTACTTAAATGAGGAAAGTTACATATACTGCTTTAAAATTCCTGCTTGCTGGTTCCAACACCTGGGTCATTTCCAGGCTACTTTCAGTTGATTTACTTTTCTCCTGAACACAGGTTCTATTTTCATGGTTCTTTATATGTCAGATAATTTTAGATTATGTTCTGGACATTATTAGTGTTAAGATGTGAAGATTCTAAATTCGTAATTTTTCTCTAATGAATGTTTATCTATTGTTTTACCAGGGAATTATCTTGGTTGGATTTGAGCTACAAGTGTCTTCTTGGGTATTAGAGCTGGTCTTTACTCAAATCTTTTGGCTTTATCTACATTGTTTTCAGTCTGTTCCATGGATACATTATTTAAGGTCAGTGAGAAATGCAGGTAGACAGAATTTGGTGATTCCGTTTCTGGTTCTTTCCATTCCATGATTTCCCCAATCTTTATAATAGTCATGGATTCTTTGGTTTCCAATTTCTGGTTAACCAAGTAGCAATGCTTTTGCTTCATTTCCCCAAAAGTTGAAAAAAAGTGGAAACTCACTTAATTCACTCCCCCTCCTACTGTGCATTTTTCACTAGACTCTGCCTGCAGTTTTTTATCTTATATGAAGGTTTTATACTCATTTTCTGCAAGTGAGTCTGTCTGGTGGGCACTTTCTCTGCTATTACTGGAAGTAGAATACAACAAGAGTAATTTTCATTCAACAATTTTCTCATTCTCATCCAAAGTTTTAGAGTATGTGAGTCACTGATGTAATCTTTCCTGCACATGAAGTATTTTTTAATCCTTGCCTTCAGTGCTAATTTTTCCCCTCCTCTGGTCTCCTGTAACACTTCATTCATGTGTCTATTATAGAAATTAGAGCATGGTATTTCCTTCCTGAGACTATAAGCAATGATTGTTTATTTTTTACTTCTCTTTCCCCAGAATCTGAGACAGTCCTAGCATGAAACAGTTTTCTGATAAATGTTTTTTGAGTGAAAGAAGAATGAATCCCCATACCAATTATATGTATGTGGATTTGTGACTTGTTCAGAAGTAGTCATTCTCAGGTTTTCTTAAATTTTTCTATGTTGTATATATTGCAAAAAGATCTCTATACAATAAGCATAGTGATGACATATCTGCCTCTGCCAAAAAAAAAAAAATATGAAAAGACTGGCTGAATATTTTACAGCCCATTTCTGTCTCTACATAAAATTGTGACATTGGTGCCACTTTAGCTTGGCTCCCTTTTGCTTTACTGTCTCCATTATCTGACCCCACCCCTTTCCTTTTGCCTCTGTCTGTTGCCAAATCAGCCCATTGGGACCTGGTTTATTGTGAGAAAGATATGAACTCTCAAATATCTACATTTAATTTATGGTAAGTGCTATGTAGGGGCTTACATCTATGGGAAGGGTCCTTGTATGTTTATCTTTATGATTTTGGTGAATAAAAATCTCCTGAACACAAGAAAAAAGAGGCATGGTCACATTTGTTTTCATGAATATATTTTCTCATGTAGAAGATAAGCCTTAATATTCAAAACAAAATCCTGGTCTTAGATTTAGGATCCTATTCTAAACAATTGGATAATATTTCTGTTTCCTTCCTCCAATAAAATGGCCAAATTATTTATTTACTTATTTTTTTCTAAAAGCTTAATCATAGTTTCCTATGGAACTGAATATAAGGGTCTGGTTATAAATTAAACACACACCCACCCATACATACACACACAATAAATAAAAAAAGGTTCACAAGTTATCTAATTCAACTTTTTAATTAAATTGTCTTTTGTGATGTCTACAGTTAAATACTTTATTTTTCTATTATTTAAGCTTAAAAAACTTTTTACCTTTCATTTTAATATTTTAAATAGAATTCTAGAAATCATCTTTTTATGTTTTAATAAATTGATTTCTTGAACGTCTGCATATTTTGGACATGAGACACATTAGGAAATACTATACACTTAAAATGAGCAAAGAGCATCAACACATCTTAATCAAAAGAAGTGAATTTTTTGAAGATGGACTTTGAAGGGACTTAACACTTTCTAGTTACTTATGCAAGAAAACTCCCTAGGGAAAATCTTTATCCTTGGTTGCTGAAGACATCAAACGTAACTATAGCATTTGACATAATATTTTCACATTTTCTTCTCTTTTAAAGATCCTAATTGACCTTTTCCTATCGGGCTAACTCGATTACTTCTACATTCCCTTCTATGCTCTAATTTCTTATCCTAATGCCTCTTTTGGCAGGGAAGGGTTAAAAAGGCCTGATTAAGCTGTAAATGGCTGACATTCTGCTATCAAGTGTGAATGTGCGGTTAAAACATTCCTGCAAATGAGTTTCAGTGTCTGCTTTTTTAATATGGAGCACGCTGGTAGCACTCCATTCCTCCTCTTTCTTCTGTCTCTGCACTTCATTATATAAGGGAATAAATTGCAGTACTTTTTATTTTACCCTCTGTTCCAACTCCACTGAGAATCAGGCTTTCAGAAGAGGCTCTCATTTTGATGCTAAAAGCCCCTGATATTTTGCCTGACCAACTAAATGTGGAATTAAAGAGAAGCAAGTGGTTTATCTGCGAAGTGTTTCTACCTCATGTACATGCAACCAGTAGCAGAAAAGCTGGACCGGCAGAGCCAGCTCAAGCCTGCGAACCTATTAACAATTCTAATGTCTGAGTGGCAGCTGGAAACAAGGTGCTGACTGTTTGCCTCCTGCCCATTCTGGCACTATTAGGTAAAATAAAAGTCCTGTTCTCTGAGAAACTTTTCAGTAAAACAATTCTCAGTCATTCACAAGTCAAAGGCAAAGAAGAAAGAGCCTCAGTGTAAAATGCTGTAAAGTAGCCTATTGTTTTCAGTCATTTTTCTCACTATTCACAGCTGAAGGGGGAGAAGATGAGAAGGAACGGGAAGAGGAAAGTGAAGGCAACTTTCTACTGAAATGCCTGATCCCGCACTTGAGCTGTACAATATGTCCCAAGCTCTCCAGCCCTCCCTGCAGACCTCAGCAAATTTTCTGTCCCTCATATTCTTTTATTATCTGATAAAACAGTGAAAACGTCTAGTTCATTCCCCTGTTTGAGGCATTCTAACTACTTCAGTTGTTTTTGTTTTTGTTTTGTTTTGTTGTTTTCTCTGGAAAGTATGACTTTATTTTCTTAACGGATGTCTTGGGATGTAGGAGCTTGGATTTGAAGGAACCATGATCCTCTGACACAACATAAAACTGCTGCTCGAATGTGTCTGTAGATTTTATTTTTATTATTATTATTTTTTAACATTTTATTGGAGTATAGTTGATTTACAATGTTGTGTTAGTTTCAAGTGTACAGCAGAGTGATTCAGTTAAACATATACATATATTCATTCTTTTTCAGATTTTTTTTCCATATAGGTTATTATAGAATATTGAGTAGAGTTTCCTGTGCTATACAGTAGGTACTTGTTGGTTATCTATTTTATATATAGTAGTGTGTGTATGTTAATCCCAAGCTCCAGATTTATCCCTCCCCTCCCTCAACATTCCCCCCTTTGGTAACCATAAGTTTGTTTTCAATATCTGTACACAGTTTGGTTTTACAAATATTAAACCATAATACATCTGATTCAAGATGCTATTTTAAAAAGCCTAGCTTAATGTGCCCACCTCATAATTTCCACACAGCATTATTTTGGTTTTGTAGACCATGACATGACTAGAGAAGTTAAGAAAGTTGTAAAGTATCTAAAGACAGTGGTAAACAGACCATAGATGTTTGCCTTTTGCTTATTGTTTTGTCTAAATGTTTGTCTTGGTCACGCCAAGATGTATTTGTCCACAGTGATGTCCTCATGGCCAGGACATTCCTATTCGAGGAGGGAGCTGGGTCACAGAAGATGGACCACAGTGAAGAAAAGTCATAGGCTTTCTCTGAGGCTCTAGATCTGAGCTCCAAGTCTGACATAGGCCCTGATCATGGACAGCTTGGATGCCTGTCATCAACTCAGAGCATCAGGGATTATCTTTTGTAATGGGCTGGAGCTAGTTTGTGACAGTGAGCTGGTTGTTAAACAAATGGTAACTTGAAATCAGCCAAGGTGGAAATATTTACACCACAGAAATTGGCAAATTCCACAAATCAGGGAATTTATTTATGTTTGTCTTTTTTTTTTATTGTTAATTTCTTTCTTTTTCTTTTCTAGAGAGCGGGCTTACTAGCACACCACTACTTAAAGTGTACCATTCTTGAGACAGGACCACCAGGAAGACACCTGACATTCTAGGAATGAAAAAATAGTTGTTCATCCCTGATATAGAAAACTTTCTAGAAATTCTTCCAAATGCTCTGCTCTGCTTAAGCCTTGAGGGAATACCTTTGATTAAATGGCTAATCCTGGGTTGGCATACAGTTATCATATACGGTAAATAGCCCATGTGATTCTGAACATGGCTTCTAGCTGGCTACCATCTTATAATATCTCACAAGTTTTCTTATCCACCAGGTTAATTGTTGCCCCATTCAAGATTAAAAATCCACTTAGTGCCTCATTGACCAAAGGACCTCACCCCAATACATTTTCCTATCCTCATTTCTAGGCTAAGCATAAGAGACTTAAAACTGAGCTGTTCTTCATGGGATTAAGTACAAAGAGAATTCAATTCAGTAAACAGCTATTGAGTACCTATTATATATGGCATAATAAATACATATAAAATAATTTTAAAATACCCAACAATCTACTGAAGAAGAATTAAAAGGTTTAGTGAATATTTATTAGGGATCTGAATGAAGTTTACACCACAATCTCGCAGCAAAACATCTTTAAAATACTCATTAGATTTTTTTTTCTTACTCCTTATTTTATACAAAATGCCCAAATCATTCTTACTTCCTCACTTTTTTCCTTTCTCCATTATTTTGCATGCTTCCTCACCACCTGCCCCGCTCAAGTAACCCTTGCCTTCCCTCTGCTCCCCTATTTTTCCATCTAGGTGTCTTCTCTCATACTTTCTCATTCAGCAACTTGACCTCCCTGGATTTCTCCCGTTGAGGAAATATTCCATTACACTGCTCAGCTCAAAGCCTATAGCCCAACAATTCAGATATGAACCTTCCTTTTCAGTAGCAGGAACATGGGTTATTGTAAATGGTTATAATTTTTTTCCAGAAATACAATTTTTTCTGTGATTTTCTTACACATTCTGCCTTTTATTATAATGATGTGTGTTACTCCTTCATGACAGGATTACTACTTTATTGGGAGCCAATGCAATTCATATCTCATCTTTGTGGCATAAGGGACTACTTTTTATGTACTGTATGTCTAATATACATTGGTTGAGTGGAAAGGATGCAGAGATGTCCCAAAAGCCAGTCACTTGTGTTGAGTCTATTAAATAAACTTCATAATATTTATCCCATATTTAACTAAGATCAATTTTCCAGAGACACAGATAACTGTACTATATAGAACCAAACAAAAATTAGGCTAGCTTTTTAACATGGAAAATAATGCAATGTTCTTATGGTCAAAGTAAGGGACATTATGCATATATATGTCTAATATAATTAACATTGGAAAGAAGGAAAATGTGGCTGTAAAATGGTTTACTGCAGGGGAAGCTCATAAGAAAAAGCAGTGTTATTGTAGGTTTAGCTGGTTATGTGCAGGATCTCATCCTAGGTAAGTGACCATTGCACACGCCTACTGTTTATCAGTTGAGTTGCTGTGAGATTTTAATTCACTAGAGGGAGCTTGTGTGTTGGAATGATGCTGTTACCACACAAGGAAGATTGATTGCATTCATTCAATCCCCACAACCTGAAAAATACTTCCTATTTATTTTATTCGGGAGCTTGTTGTAACATATCCCAGAGTTGCCTAGTCATTTTTTTCCACTAGTGGAAAGTCTAATTTCCTTTTCCATTTTTTATTCTTCTATGCTGTTCACTCGGTCTGCATAATGGTCTAACATTCCACTGTATTGGCTCTCTTAGTTCTTATCTGGTTTCATCACCAATGTTCTTTTATCCCAGAGCATGGCCAACAAAAAAGTTAATCCATTTGAGGTGCCTACCTGTTCCACGTTTGAGTGATAAAAGATTTTCCTGATTGTTCAATCATTATTTGAACAGTCAAAAAATTGACTTTTTTGTATCTGACATACCTCAGTTACCATTTTAACAGTCTATATCAAGTAGAGGGGACATATTTCCCGGCATAGTGTTTATCTTTAGGTCAGATTCTAAATAAGTGGAATTAGTATAATTTAACAAGAATGATTTGCCATCTTACCAGTCAGCTCAAATCAAGATAGTAGACAGTAATTCAGATATCAAACATTAAAACTTTCATTTTGGTATATGTATTTGTTTCACCCAATGGTAAAAATCATGTGTTAAAAGAATATTTGTTGTGTGTATGTATGTTGTACTCATATGCATGTTCATTCAAAGTTAGATATCTCTATCTTTCAGTTTGATAAATGGAATATCTAGAAGCCAGAGTCAAAGTTACCGACAGCTTGCTCATCAATATTGTTTGATAGTTTTTTATTTTATTTCTTCTCTTAGGTTTGCATCAAAAAGGACTCAATATTAACATTATTAACACTCTTTAAAAATTGTTTTGGAAGATCAATTAGTTGCAAATGGCTTCAACATTCCCACCCCTACAAATTCTTTTCTGTGCAATATTAATGAGTAGGTGTGTCAGAGGTCTCGAAGACCATCCTCAGGCTTGACAAATTTCCAGAACAACTCGAAGGACTTAGAAAAGTAGTTATACTCATGGTTATAATTTATTACAACAAAAGGATATAAATTAAAATCAGCAAAGGTAAAAGGCACTGCCTTAGTCCATCTGGCCTGCTATAACTAAATACCACAGATTAGATGACTTTTATACAACAAAAATTTATTTCTCACAACTCTATAAGCTGGAAGTCCAAGATCAGCATAGTGGAATGAGGGCCCTTTTTCAGGTGCCGAGATCTCTTTATATCCTGATATGGGAAGGGTAAGGAGTTCTCTCTAGGGTCTCTTTTATAAGGGCTCTGCCCTAACAACCTGATCACTTCCGAAAGGCCCCACCTCCTAGTATCATGATATTGGCATTAGGATTTCAACTAATGAATTTAGGGGCGGAGAGAGCAGACATTTAACGTACAGCAGGCACATAGGGCAGAGTCCAGGAGAAAAATATGCAAGGTTCTAAGTGTGTCCTCTCAATGGAACCAAAGACATGCTTAATTTTCCCTGCAATGATGTGTGACAACACGTGTGAAGTGTTGCCAACCAGAGAAGCTAACTCAAGCCTTGACATCTAGAGTTTTTATTGGGATCCAGGCACATGGGCATGCAGTGCAGTGCTCATGTGGGTGACCACATTGCTCAGACTCTAGTTTCATAGGGGCAAAACAGGCCTTTGCCATAAATCACAGTGTTAGGATAAATGTATCTGATCAAACTGGTGTAGTATGGTTCAAGGCCTCAGACATACAAAACCACTCATCATGCAGAATATTCCAAGGGCTCAGAGATTATCTCTCATGAGCCAGCCAAGGGCCAATCCTGAAGACAGTTCTCTCCTTTTCTTTTTTTAACATCTTTATTAGAGTATAATTGCTTTACAATGGTATGTTAGTTTCTGCTTTATAACAAAGTGAATCAGCTATACATATACATATATCCCCATATCTCTTCTCTCTTGTGTCTCCCTCCCTCCCACTGTCCCTATCTCACCCTCCCTATCCCACCCCTCTAGGCGGTCACAAAGCACTGAGCTGATCTCCCTGTGCTATGCGGCTGCTTCCCACTAGCTATCAGTTTTACATTTGTTAGTGTATATATGTCCATGCCACTCTCTCACTTTGTCCCAGCTTACCCTTCCCCCTCCCCGTGTCCTCAAGTCCATTCTCTAGTAGGTCTGCATCTTTATTCCAGCCCTACCCCTAAGTTCTTCAGAACCATTTTTTTTTCTTAGATTCCATATATATGTGTTAGCATACGGTATTTGTTTTTCTCTTTCTGACTTACTTCACTCTGTATGACAGACTCTAGGTCCATCCACCTCACTACAAATAACTCAGTTTTGTTTCTTTTTATGGCTGAGTAATATTCCATTGTATATATGTGCCACATCTTCTTTATCCATTCATCTGTTGATGGACACTTAAGTTGCTTCCATGTCCTGGCTATTGTAAATAGAGCTGCAATGAACATTGTGGTACATGACCCTTTTTGAATTATGGTTTTCTCAGGGTATATGCCCAGTAGTGGGATTGCTGGGTCATATGGTAGCTGTATTTTTAGTTTTTTAAGGAACCTTCATACTGTTCTCCATAGTGGCTCTATCAATTTACATTCTCACCAACAGTGCAAGAGGGTTCTCTTTTCTCCACACCCTCTCCAGCATTTATTGTTTGTAGATTTTTTGATGATGGTCATTCTGACTGGTGTGAGGTGATACCTCATTGTAGTTTTGATTTGCATTTCTCTAATGATTAGTGATGTTGAGCATCCTTTCATGTGTTTGTTGGCAATCTGTATATCTTCTTTGGAGAAATGTCTGTTTAGGTCTTCTGCCCATTTTTGGATTGGGTTGTTTGTTTTTTTGATATTGAACTGCATGAGCTGCTTCTAAACTTTGGAGATTAATCCTTTGTCAGTTGCTTCCTTTGCAAATATTTTCTCCCATTCTGAGGGCTGTCTTTTCATCTTGTTTATGGTTTCCTTTGTCGTTCAAAAGCCTTTAAGTTTCATTAGGTCCCATTTGTTTATTTTTGTTTTTATTTCCATTTCTCTAGGAGGTGGGTCAAAAAGGATCTTGCTGTGATTTAAAGACAGTTCTCTCTTAAGAATGTTGTGGATTTGAGCATCCAAACCCACTGAGTTAATCTTTTCCCACCCAATAGTGTTACTTAACATTAGATTTCCTTGGCCAAATATTTAAGACACACTGAGTTAAGTAATATTAAACAGCTTTCTCCACATCTCTTAACATGCTAATAACCACTGAGATAGTCCAAGTGTATGTATTTATCATCACTAAATGGATTTCAAAATCTTTCCCTTCCTTAGAGATCTTATTTTAGGAAATGTTGCTCTAAATGACTCATCCTACTTGAGTGAAGTGTCTGTCTAATCAAAGAAAATGTTAGTTAAAAGGACAAACGAAAAAACAAGTTGAAGCACAAGAGTTACTGGTAAAGGATTCATAGTTAAGTATTCCTTATGAAGAATTGTACTTGTCTTTTATTAGTATCTGTTGTCTCTACCATGTTTTCATTTGTAACTTGCTTTCAAAAATTTCACTAAAGTTTATAGTATTTTGATAATAAAATCAATATATTTTCTTGACCTTTGTAACTTGTGCCATGAAAATGGATATTGGGTTAATATAATATTTATCAGAATTACTCTTCATAATATGTAAAAGATATTCAGCTATTAAAAATATAGCAAAATGTGGAATGTCCCTGGTGGTCCAGTGGTAAAGACTCTGTGCTTCCACTGCAGGGGGCATGGGCTTGATCCCTGGTTGGGGAACTAAGATCCCACATGCCACGTGGTGCAGCCAAAAAAAAAAAAAAATATATATATATATATATATATATATATATATATATATATAGGTATATGTATGTATATATAGCAAAATATGTTGGAAAAATCAGGAGTTCATTTTGATTTAACAATAAATAAAAATAATCTTCCAGTTTCTGAACAAAAGGTTTCCCACATTTTAACTCACTGATTGTATTTGATATTGCCCAAATACCTGTTAGAATTAACTGAGCCTACTGCCTGGCCATTAATATTCTTCTTATTTTAGTTGTTCCTACCATCCTTATTCCGTGAAATCTGCGTCAGAGCTACAAATGAGGAAAGTAGGCAATGAGAAAGGCAATTTGAAATTAGCAAGCAGTCATTTGAAAACTTGGTTTAAAAAATCTTATGTCCCCATTAATGCAACGTGGTGTGAAAAGACTCTCCCGAGCATTTTGTCTCACATAAAATCTTGCAGCCCACACATGGATCTTGCAGTGACAAAAAGAGACATGAAATCAAGCCAATTTGTTCACTGGAGAATGTCTCAGGGTTCAAGGATTATGAATCATTAATTCAGTTCTGAAATCTCATAAAACATCTTTGTTAAAATGAAAGCATGTTTCCTTACCAAGGATAGTTTTGATCTGATAACAAACATGTTATCTTTTATTTATTTAGCATGTATGCATTACAAATATTTTTGACATATCAATGCATAACAAAATAAATACTATCTAACCAGATATTATGTAACAGATTTAATATGTTCTGCATTGTGCATTAGATAGCCATATTTTAAACATATAATAAGCCTATACTAGCATATTTAATATAAAATACATTTTAAGCTCTGTCTTAGGTTGTATGTATTGTGTCCCATAACTGGTATCAATGAAGGCAAATGCAAAGTTCATAAACATCTTTTTTTAAATTACATTCCCTCAAATATTTGAAGAAGCTCAAAGATTAGATCTCCTTTATATTCAAACTCCAGCTTGAGATAGGATTTAACCTCAAATTAAGTCTACTGCAGACAAGAGGGACACATGAGGTCTTCTGCAAATGACAACCAAGAAGGATCTTGGGATTTCTTTGGACAATGGTATGTGTGGAAGACCTGAGTCAACGCTTGCAAAGAGGCAGCCCTTGAGCCAAAGCCCATTTCCAAAGTGCTTTATTTTTTCTTTGCCTATATAATATCATTTTAAAAAATTAGAATATTTCACATAAAATAATTTCAGCCTCTCTTGGGAAGAAATTGGCAGCAATTGGCATGCCTGCAACATGTAGAAAAATTATATAGAAGCTAGTCCATCTGAAAAGACATGGCCGTTCATTTCACCGTACTCCTATCTGTTACCTGTCCGACTCCTGCAAAAATGTGTGCTTATAATTCTTGAACTAAGTTCACTCAGTCACACTTGAAAAAAATTCTGGAAAAGACACATTAAAATGAGTGTTGAAAGGATATTTATGGAATAAATACAACTTGAAGTCTTCTCCTGGGAAATTAAATATGGACTATAATCTATATTCCCTTAATAAGAATAAATGAATAAATGTCTGATTTGTCCCTTCATGTGGTTCATCTGAGGACTGTCATTAATAATAGTTCTTCTAATAGGAGGAGAAAAATTAATGACTGAATTTGGGCTTTTGAAATATGCCTAACCTGGTTTAAAGGTTAAGAGGTAAACTGCTCTTGGACTAACGTTAGAAAAATGTGGAGTTTTAGAGTAGCAGCTTGATCCTCAAAAAACTAAAAATAGAGTTGCTCTATCCAGCAGTCCCACTCCTGGACATATATCCAGACAAAATTATAATTCAAAAAGATACATGTGCCCGCATGTTTATAGCAGCACTATTTACAATAGCCAGGGCATGGAAACAACCTAAATGTCCACCGACAGATGAATGGATAAAGAAGATGTGGTACATATATATAATGGAATACTACTCAGCCATAAAAAGAATGAAATAGTGCCATTTGCAGCAACATGGATGGACCTAGAGATTATCATACTAAGTGGAGTATGTCAGACAAAGGCAAACATCATACATCACTTACATGTGGAATTTAAAATATGACACAAATGAACTTATCTACAAAACAGAAACAGACATAGATAACAGACTTGTGGTTGCCAAGGGGGGAGGGGGGTGGGGGAGGAATGGAGTGGGGGTTTGAGGTTAGCAGATGCAAACTATTATATATAGAATGGGTCAACAACAAGGTCCTACTGTGTAGCACAGGGAACTATATTCAATATCCTCTAAAAAACTATAGTGAAAAAGAATATGAACTGGACATA
The DNA here is from genome assembly GCF_949987535.1 of Balaenoptera acutorostrata. Lineage (NCBI taxonomy): Eukaryota > Metazoa > Chordata > Mammalia > Artiodactyla > Balaenopteridae > Balaenoptera > Balaenoptera acutorostrata. The sequence continues at coordinate 47,771,505 of NC_080066.1, forward strand.
TATATATACATATATATATAAAACTGAATCACTTTGCTGTACACCAGAAACTAACACAACATTGTAAATCAACTATACTTCAATAAAATAAATTTTAAAAATAGACTAGCAGCTTGAGGGTAGAGCAAGAAGAGTTTCTGCAGGGCCAAGTGTTCCAGGGTGGTAGACAAAAATCTAAGGAGGAAATATCACAATTGATATACTTCCTGAGCAGTAAATGTCTTGGAAAACTTGGAGAGAGCTAATATGCAAATTGAAGTTGCTTCTGGATCTGTATTATGCCAAAATAGTCTTCTGTCAGAGCTTGTCCTTCAGTAAAGCCTGTTATATATGAGAGCCTTTTGATAGTGGTGCTTGTGGGAATGAATGGAAAGAGTCTGTATCTCTTTAAAGAAAAGTGGAACCAGTGAGGAATAAGAGCCATGAATGGAGCTGAGAAGTAGTTGCAGTGTGGTCCTCACTTGGACCAGAACTTGACAGGGCTTGGAGCTGGGCTCTCTGGGAGGCAGAGGCTTATGTGGCTCTTCCATTTACTGGGGGAATACTGTGCTTACAATAGTGTGGGAGATCTTTACATTCAAGATTAAGAGAGCTGATATTTCCATTTTGTAGATGAGGAAAATGAGGCTAAAACATGTTAAGTGACTTGTCACCAAGCTAGCAAGTGTCAGAGGCTGGATTCATACCAGATCCACCTAATCACTTACTGGCTATCCTTCATGTTTTATTCCTAAGGCACACTTTTAATGATCCCTATGTCATCTATATACAAATAGAAATGATCAAACTAGACATCAGAAGGAGACTTGTATATGGCAATTTACTACTCCATTTCCTCATTCTGTTGAGTATTTCAAAATTATCTTTAGGACAATGTTTGAAAATTATCCTCATATGTGTATATGAGTGCAGGAAAAAATACAAATACAAATAAGTTATTCCTTAATATTTTTAGAAAATAAACATGTATGCTTTTTAATACTTACAGTGTGTGCACACACATAATGTTGAAAACATAGTAATTTTTGTCCTTTCATCATTCATACATAAATTTTTTCAGCCCAAAGTTTATTGATTTCTATGGACAAAGTTTGTTCCCTACACAAAGTATATTTAACTTAACTCCTAAGCCAGAGCTTGTTTGATGTGTGGCAAATTCCTACTATGCTTGAATCTCTAAAATCCTAGTTCCTGACTGATTATAGGGCTTTGGGGTTGTATAATTGGCTTCAATATTGACCCTTTCAGGATTTTCAAGTTTTCTCTTCAAGGAGATTCTGTAAGCTTACTGAATGAAGAGAATACATCTGGAGTATTTCTTGATGTACACTTCACTTCAAAGATGATTTTACCCCCTGGGAATTTTCATAGCTTGGATACCCTCTTCACTTGTCCTAAACTCTACAGTAATAAGGATGAATTTTCCAAAAGTTTGAGAATTAATCATTCACCATCAACTGTTAGGTTTGGTGGAACCTCAGTACACCCTATTCTGTTAACTTGGGGAAAACCAGTCAGAGTTTTCTTGCTTTCTAGAGAGCTTAGACATTAATCTCTTACCAGCTTCAAGTTGTACAAACACACACCAAAAGGAGCTTATCTTCATGTGCCCTTAATTCTTTCTATGCCTTTTTATTTGCAAAAGCTGAAGAGTTTTATAATCACCCCAACTCTAGCATTAGGCAGAGGAACTTAAGTGACATGTTGAGTGAAATGCTACACTGTGTTAATAACGGTTCTGAAAGAAATCAGGAAAGTTAATCATGTGTGGACACAGGGTTAAGAAGCAATGTAACAGACTATTAAGCTTAATATAGATATGTGATATAAGCATATGCAGACAGCCATTAGCATAAATTCACTTTACAGAAGAGCAGCGCGGCATGCCACTTGGTGGATTTATAATGTATGCGAGGGGCAGGGTGGAGATCGATAGGAGAAGGAAGTGAGTCAGAGCATCCCTATACAGGTCCTGGATCAGGTTGATAAAACCCCTGCAAATTATAACCACATTATTTCTGAACGGTGTTATTGCCTGAGACTTTATTACGCAGGCATGTCAAGTGAAGGGATGTAGCAGGGAGATCTCCCATAGTTATCAGTGGGTTCGGCGTGAGAAATATCCACCTCTCTTAGCTAGACCTAGCTCCCTTAACGCTCACAATCATTATGCTGCTGATGAAGAACTTCTATAGATAGGGAAACAGAATATGTAGCTAACTCTGGGGGGAAATTTGCATAGCTCAATAATTTTAGAGATAGTTATATCTCGACTTTCTTTCCTTTTTCATGACACATCATGATCTAAAAATTACACATGACCATCAAGCAAACTTATTCCAAACACTCAGTATTTAGAAGTAAATTATTCTGGGGCTCTGCCCTTAAAACAAACAAATCAATTCTCTCTCTTAGTTTCAGTTAAAGCCTCCAAATAAGACTTTCTGAATTATTTCTAGAAATTCCTATTTTGTAGATGTTTTACTTTTCTAGTGTACATGGCATAACAAATAATTTTTCCTTTAGGAGGTTTTAATATTAAGATCTAGAAAATGAAAATACCTTCAAGAACAGAAGAAAACTGTTATCAATTTTCTTGGTAGAAAATTTGACTTGGATGGGGTCAAAATCTGTTTTCTGTTTCTCCTAATTTTTTGAATTGGTATTCTTTTGAGAAATTCTCTTTTACGCTGACATGTTCTTAGACTCGGGTGATCAGAAGAAGAATAAACTGCTTGTAAAATTTTAAAGACCGTCACCCTCCCATTTTTCTATGGAGAACGAAACGTGTAGTAGGTTTGCTTATCAGCCTTCCTCCCTCCCTCCTTCCCTCCTTCTCTCTCTCTCTTCCTTCCTTCCTTTTTTTCTTTCTTTCTCCCTCCCTCTTCCTTCCTTCTTCCCTCCCTCCCTTGCTCTCTCCCTCTCTCTCTTTCTCTCTCCCTTTCTTTCTTTCTTTCTTTTCTTTCTTTCTTCCTTCCTCTCTTTCTTTCTTTCTTTCTTTCTTTTCTTTTCTTTCTCTCTCTCTTTCTTTCCAAAAATCATGAGTGCTTATAACTGGTATTATAGTGTCCTGGAGATGACCAAGATCATTTCTTTTCAGAGAAGTTCCAAGCATCCTAATAATTCCAATTCTTTCCTCTTTTCCTGTCAGCTGCTGCCTCATATTCCACTGCCTCAACTTTATCCCTTTGCTTATAGTTAATATCTTTGTAAAACATATATTGCCTAGGAAAGACCATCACTGAAAGCTCTTATCATTGTTTTATTTCTTAGGTTAAAATACAAGTGTTGATAGAAACAGAAGGCTGCTGAGGCCAAAGCCAAACATATGAGAGAAAAGAGAAAGTCAAAGAGAATCCATGGAGCAAGGAGGGGAATGAATCATATCCGTTGAACACCATGTGTGTCTAAGAAACAGATTTCAACAGGAAAAAAATAGTTACGATGATGCAAACATTCATGATGATGACCATAAGAGAAAGCCAAGCACTTTGCTGTAGGTTATACACATGCTGTGGCACTTAGTCATCACAACAATAGTCATTATCTCAAATTTATGAACGATGGAAACAAGAAACAGTTTAAGAAACACTCTTCACTAACACCTTATGCCTTTTCCTTATTTCCACTTTTTCCTAAAATGAATAAAGCAGTGCAAATCACAATTCTAGGCCACATTTAAAACTTTACCTCTCTGGCTGCAAGCAGAGAAGTAAAAGAGAGCAAAAAACCAGATATGGTGTCCAAGGTGTCGATGAAGATGAAGATAAGCTTCTAATGTAAGGGGCATCTGTCCAGAGAGAAGGTGGTCTTGGCTTCATGGTGAAGGTTAAAGTTCATCCATCTGTGGAGAGTTTTTAAGTTTGAATATTAAATATGAGTTTTTCATTGATTTTGGGCAAAAGAAGTTATAAATGTGACAGTCTTTGCCTAAAGAGCTAGAGAGTAAAAAAGAAAAATCATTCTCTGATTTGAACTAAATGGAAAATAAATAGCAGAGATTTAAGTTGTGTGTAGAAGGGTTTTGCAATTGTACTTGAAGTGTGTGTGTGTGTGTGTGTGTGTGCCAGGTGGTTAATTAAAGGCAAGAGAAGAGAGTGAATTTAGTACGACTAGAATGAATTTAGCAAGACTGCTTATGTATACCTTTATTAAAATTTCAAATGGAATTAATTTAGTAGTCTCAAGATTTTTTCCAGAATCTTAGATGTTTCCTCAATATTGTCTCCATATCTGAGAAATTAGAAGAGAGAATGGCTGTTTTTTTTTTCACTTCTAAGTTTCTTTGAGAGATTTAAATTGCTTAAGACTTTGACTAGTATGCACTAGTGGTAGCATTAAGAATACTTCATGGCTTCCTCTCTTCATTAATCATTTTTTTAAAGGTTTTTAATTCATTAATTAATTTATTGAAGTATAGTTGGTTTATAATGTTGTGTTAGTTTCAGGTGTACAGCAAAGTGGTTGAGTTATATATATATATATATTCTTTTTCAGATTCTTTTCCCTTATAGGTTATTACAAAATATTGAGTATAGTTTCCTGTGCTATATAGTAGGTCCTCGTTGGTTATCTATTTTATATATAGTAGTGTGTACATGTTAATCTTAAGCTCCTAATTTATACCTTCCCCCCCCTTGCCCCCTTGGTACTGTAACTTTGTTTTCTATGTCCTTGCCCCCTTGGTACTGTAACTTTGTTTTCTATGTCTGTGAGTCTATTTCTGTTTTGCATATAAGTTCATTTGTATCATTTTTTTAAATTAATTTTTATTGGAGTATAGTTTCTTTACAATGTTGTGCTAATTTCTTGCTGTACAGCAAAGTGAATCAGTCATACATATACATATATCCAATCTTTTTTAGATTTACTTCCCATTTAGGTCACCACAGAGCAGTGAGTAGAGTTCCCTGTGCTATACAGTAGGTTCTCATTAGTTATCTATTTTATACATGGTAGTGTATATATGTCAGTCCCAATCTCCCAACTCATCCCACCACCCCTTCCCCCCTTGGTAACCATAAGTTAATTCTCTACATCTGTGACTCTCTTTCTGCTTTGAAATTAAGTTCATCTCTACCATTTTTCCAGATTCCACATATAAGTGATATTATATGATATTTGTTTTTCTCTTTCTGACTTACTTCACTTGGTATGACAATCTCTAGGTCCATCCATGTCTTAGATTCCAAATATAAGTGACATCATATGATATTTGTCTTTCTCTGTCTGGCTTACTTCACTTAGCATGATAATATCTAGGTCCATCCATGTTGCTGCAAATGGCATTATTTCATTCTTTATCAAGCATTTTTAATTTAAAGTGTGCAACTGGATCTTTTCTGAATTCAGTCATGGGCAGGACTAGAAACTGTGGCTGAGAACCACTGATTTCATGGAGTTGCACCAGGTTCAAGGTAAAGTAGTAAGGAAAGGGTTAATTAAAAGTAGGTTTTCAGTGATTTTGCTGCTGGGCAATGAGTGAGGAATCACCTTGACTACCTCCTTCCAGGTTACTGTTGAAAATCACTTTCTTTCACTTTTCTAGCTTTCTGCTGGGCATGCTGGATTTTCTTAATGCGTTTCACTGCTCCATGATGGTTTTCTTTTCCAAATAATAGTTATATTGCATGTCTCTGGAAACCAGTAAGCAACAGGACAAGGAGAAACAATGAACATTTCTTTAACTAGTAATTTGAATGTATATCTTCCCTTAAATGAGATCTCCTCCAGGTAAATGAAAGATACATAAATCTTAGAAGTCATTGAGAACCCCACAGTTGTCCCTTCTAACCTTGACAATGAGAAGTATTGGTGAGAGTTATCAGGCTTCCCTGGACCATGTGGAAGGTTAGTGGTATCCCTTAAGAAGAGCATAGGAACTCTCTGACCTCATGTTCTAACATTCTTGTTCCAGGCCATTCACAAGAGTACTACTGGTGCTTTATGGGGAGTGTATTAAGAACATGACCTAAGAAGTCCAGAAGAAATTCTGTCCCGGCAGGTTCACACCATAGTTTGCCATCAGGCCCCTGGCCACTTTTAATTATTTCTTGAAAAGGAGATTACTTAATTCCCTTTAAGGAGAAAGCCAAGGCAGATTACTTAATTCCCTTTAAGGAGAAAGCCAAGGCAGGGAACCTTCATTCCTTGGTGAGGTTGCAGTGAAGGAAACAGTCTGAAATCCTGAGGAAGAGCTGAAACATCAATATTAACCTATTGACTGTAGGCTGAACTATAGGAGCAGCAACAAGGTTCTCGAAATTTGCCATAGTGATGTAACCAAGTAGTGTATTTGCCTACCTGATTATATATCATTCAGTTGGGGTGAATGAAAGAGAAGGAGAAGAAGAGAGAGAGAGAGAGAGAGAGAGAGAGAAATAATCTTTCCTATATTAAAAAAAATAGCAATTGTGTATAGACTGAGTTGGATTTTTGAAGCTTTTACTGTGATGTCAAATAACAACATGTGACTTGCATTGCTTTTGCATACAAGATCAATATCCAAGAGACTCTGGGGCCAGGCAAATAGAATATAATACATTGTAGACAGTCATGCCACAACCTGGGGATGTTTCTTGCCAGGAATATGTTAAAATTCTTGAGGACGTCAGGGAAGTATAAGAAGGTTAAGGTAGTTGCTCAAACAAATGTATTGCATTCAGTGACACTCCAGTTATAGGCCACAACAGCTCTTAATAACAGAGTAACTATGGCCATAGTTGCAGGAAAACTAAACAGGTTGTTTTACAGGACATAGAGACGTATAGTAATTTCCCAAGGATATCGAACCTAATCTACAACTGTCTTACTGTCATCCCTTTTCCTTTACTTATGGGAATTGCAATCGTTAAAAAAAAAAGCAGTTCCTTTGGTGCTATTGGAAATTATTGTTACAATTTAATCAAGTCCTGCTTTGGTCCTTTGTGGCCCAGCAATCAATGGGTTAAGCTAGATCACTAACGTGTGTTCCCTGACCCTGGAATGCTTCATCAAATGTACTCATTACTGATTGAGCAAGAGAATGAATAGTTGTGAATTTCAACTTAAGCGCTGATGGGATTGTGTGTAAGCCCTAACGTGGTCGAGGTATTTAAATTTTGATTTTTGTAATGGGCTCTGACATGTTTCATTTCCTCCGAGGGAACACTCGAGACCTCTGAAAGTAAATGTTGCTAAAAAGTCATCAAGGCAGAATATTAAAATGCCATCAAATGAAAATTTCACTAATGCAATCCGGCTAGAGCTCCAGGTAGTGGAGCGAAAAGGGGAGTGTCAAAGGTCCCAGTTCTTTTAGCGAAACCTGATTTGTTCCTCTTCACTGACTGCTTCTCCAAATAAATTATTTAAAGTCTTATTTCTTCTTTCTCCTGGGTCTCTTAAAGTTCAGTTATATGGAGAGGTGGCGTGAGAAGCAGCAGAAGGAGAAAGAGGTGGCCCAGCTAGAAATTCAGGAAAGGGTTCTATGGTGAGGATCTTCACCTTTGAAACCTGTTTCCTGCATTCCCCAAGAGCTGTCAAGGTGCCTGGTCAGAGGAGAGGATAAGAATCCTCGATTATGATGTTAGGGCTGAGACTGCCCTTATAAAACATATTCAAAATTTTCAATAACAGCAGGGGTGTTAGAAGTGTGTGAGATCATCAAAGAATGTTTATTTAGTGATGTGTGGAGAACATTAAAGTTTGGGAGAAGACACTATTATTTTCCTTAAAAATTTTATCCAAACATCTTTGCCATTTTTCTTAACAATAAGTTTTAGGTAACTTTTATATATTTATGGATTTGTGGCAGAGGGAAATCAAAATTAAACTCTCTGAATCTCTTCTACACAGATGACATTTAGTAAAAAATGACTGGCTTTATGAGATCAGTAGTATGTCTGGATTTACTCAGCAATGCTTTTTTAGTGAGATTTGTTTTAAACAATATATCTTTCCTTTATTGTTTATTTTCCGATACATGTATTTACATTCTGAAATAACTACTTATATTGGATATTTCCTGGAGATGGAGAAACATGGATTTCCCTAAACTTCATTAAAAACAGAAGTTTACCCAAGTGTAAGGGATTCTATTCACTTATCTTTTGGCTATTGAACCAAGAATTGCCTCATTTCTCCTGCTGGCTGGCAGGATTTGTGCCAACCAACCTCAGGTCTTCTATTAAGTCAGCTTGACGTCTTCTGTACTGTTCATCTAACCCATAAGGACAAATAAATTACTTTATTGAAACTTCTGTGTGAAATAGCAGGTCTGCCTTTGGGAAGCAAATTTCTACTGTGTATTGGCGAAACAGCATAATTTTAAGTATCCAAAATCAACCATTGGTATCTCCCAAGACTAGAATCTTGAGCTGCTTTTCCATTCTTCTTGGAAAATGAGGCTTTAATAATGCATGGTTTTACACCAAAAGATGATGTATTTTCTTTTTTTTTTTTTTAAATATTTTATTGACGTATGGTTGATTCACAATTTTGTGTTAATTTCTGCTGTAGAACAAAGTGATTCAGTCATATATATATACCTTTTTCATATTCTTTTCCATTATGGTTCATCACAGGATATTGAATATAGTTCCCTGTGCTATACAGTAAGACCTTGTTGTTGATTCATTCTATATATAATAGTTTGCATCTGCTAATCCCAAACTCCCACTCTATCCCTTCCCCACCTCCACTCCCCCTTGGCAATCACAAATCTGTTCTCTATGTCTGTGAGTCTGTTTCTCTTTCATAGATAAGTTCATTTGTGTCATATTTTAGATTGCACATATAAATGATATCATACGGTCTTTGTCTTTGACTTACTTCATTTAGTATTATAATCTCTAGGTCCATCCATGTTGCTTCAAATGGCTTTATTTCATTCTTTTTTATGGCTGAGTAGTAGTCCATTGTATATATGTACAAAGCATGATGTATTTTCATGGTTAGGAGTGTAATCTCTGTCCTCAGATAGTCTGGATTTATTTCCCAGCTCATCTATTTTTAGGACCCTGAGCAAGATGGTGAATCTCTAAGTTTCATATCCTGCACAATGGTAGTAATAGCACTGACCTCATTACTTTGTTGTGAGAATTAAATGAGATATGTACAAAATGCTTAGCACAGTGGTGGGTATATAGTAAGCCACTTAATAAATGTCAACTGTTATTGGAGTTCATTTCATATTATCTGAAGAGAAGATGTCATAAATAAAATTTCACATTTCTGGGAAGTTCTATGTAAAATTCCGAGTAAAGACCTCAATGACATTTTTGCAATCCCAAAGAAAGGGCTTTCACAGGAGAAAAGAAAGTAATTTCTGGGGAAATCTTCAGACATAAGTAATCCATTCATGATGACTTCAGATACATCATAGAAAGGGCAGAAGATTTTATGTCATTGTGATTAATAATTTTGAGATGACACATTGCCAAAGAGGTTAGGTAGCCAAGACTGAGATAATAGATCTCCAGATATGCACCTTGCACTGTGTTTTCAGATAAGAGGACTTTATCTTTGAGATAATTGCTCAGGCAACTAAAGAACACAAATGACCAGTCTTACAATAGCCAGGCAAACAGCATCTTTTACCCAACTTTTGAGAAAATTCTCTAAAAATTTCAGTCTGAAGTAATTAACCAAACATGTTATGGTTTTAAGAACCTCTGGGAAATCCTAAGACTATTACCATGATACAGAATCCATACATTTGCTACTTTAAAAATGACTTTAACCTAAAGCTGTCTACTTACATATTATTTTTAAAGAAAACCAAACAGTTATTTAATTATATCTGGCCAAATAATTGTGTTAATTAGATATCCTTTCAATGAGTACTTATTGAACACCTACCACATTCAAACAATGTTGCATTATCGAAGCTCATGAGGTTTCTACTTTGTGTTTTACTGTATGTGCCTGAGAGTAATTTGTGGAATTACCTTTAAAATGACTTCTCACGTCCACTCTTTAATAATGCAGTCATTGCCTCATAATGAAGATTTGTTACATGTATAGATCAATTTAGCACTTATTAGGTACTTGTATCACTGACTTAATTGTCAGAAAACATGAAGATTTTTAAATATTTACTTGAATTTCATTGTATTCCATCTAGCAATTCTTTCCTAAATAGCTTTAAGAGAGCATTTTCATTTCTTTACTTAGATTCAAAATGGAAAAGAAATAAGAGAGAAGTGAAGCAGTGGACATGGATTTTCCAGAGCCTTCTGGTATCTAGTCAAAAACACATAAAATACTGAATGCTGTCCCACTAGTCAGCTACTGACGTTCTTGAGGGCTCATTAAATGAGGTATCCTGTAAGAATGGGCACCTCTAACTTAGTTACTTTTAAAGAGTCAGAATGTTTCTCAGGTCAAGATTTGATGGGAACATGACTGTTGGTATTAACATATCTAAAGGAAATCTGTCATTGAGAATGTTCGTAGCCCTGAAAACCAAGGGAAAAAGCAAGTTAGAGAAGAAATCTTTAGCTGTGGCCTCTAAGCAGTACTGAAAAAGAGGTACCCAGGCTCTCAAAAATAAGTGTCAATACAGAGGCACCAGTGTATCAAATTGTGTGACACCAGCCATTATGATCAAATAGCTAACTCTTCTTGTTCTAATCCCATGATCTCCAGGCAATAAGCCTCTGATTAAAGCTTCCTGTGTAAAATTGTCCACTCAGAGAGACTATTTTAATTCTAATTGATAGTTATCAGTCTTTCTGGGAATTTACGAATTGGCTTCCTGGTTTTATCCACCAGTCTTTTATGCATTCTTTACCATAACTTAGTACCCTGGAGTCCAGGTACCCCTGAGCATGCTAAGAAAATTGAATTGTCATGATTATAAAGCTGATAAATAGACTTTGAACTGGGTAGCCATATTAGAATACTGTAACTGATTGCAACTTAGCCACTGTTCCTATGAACCAATAAATGAAGTCTCTGATACACCTCATTTGTAGTATATAATAGCAGCAGTGCCAAATAGCACTGAACAGCAATGTCCATTAGTTATTAATTCCAATTAGTATATAAAGGATAAACTTTGCCCTTAATGGTTATACCATTATTATTATAATTATTATTTTTATTAAGCATGGGGGGTTTGAGTAGTGTGTGTATATATATACATATATATGTGTGTGTATATATATATATATATAGAGAGAGAGAGAGAGAGAGAGAGAGAGAGATTTGTGGCATTGAATTAAATAACCTGAGAATTTATTTTGGTGTCCTGATATTCTGGCTCTTGCTAAGAACCAAAGGAAAATGTTTGCAGAACAGTATTTTTTAAAGAAGTATCTCAGATGGATATAGGACAAATTAAATTTCTTCTCTATGAGAGTAGTTTTTCTTGTTGGGTTTAGCAGATTATTCTTCTTCCAATTTTATGATAACAGACTCTTCACCTCCAAGATAAAACTTCCAGGAAAAACTGGAACAAATGAAAAAAAAAATCTTTAGCTTATGAGAAATCATGTATTCTGTGACATGGATATTTTGCTGTGCTGATTGTCTATAGCTATTTAGAATCTCATCAGATTTCTTGGGGCAAAAGAAAGTACACTAAGAGACATTTGTTTGATTAAATATCAAAATGTATAGGCATCTAATATACTTTTCTGGATAGGAAGAAGTATAGTCCTGAGTCAGCAATGGTTGGGTAAATGAAATTGCTGAAGAGAAAAATCTTTCTGAATAGCAGGAAATAGAAACAGTATAGAAGTAGGTGAACTTCAGTAGTTCACAGGTTTGGTTTAGATAATCCCTTCCAAGTTCAAATTCTTATCTGAATTGCTTCAATTAGAGGTCTGGTATGGGAATTTTGCACAGTATTCTGTATTTTCTTATTCCGAGGAAAAAATACCAGAGCAGCATTTTCTGTTATATTCTAATATTTCCAAATGATGTGAACCCAGGCATATAGAATTCAGTGAATCAATTACATTTTAAGGAGTATTTATTTAAGATTCTTACTCACATTGAGCTTAATTGGGGATTTAGAGTATGTAAGACGAAATCGTCTTTCTTCCAAACCAACATTCATAAATGCACATTTTCCCATTTTTCTTAATAGACAATAATATTTAACCTTCTATCAAATTTTAATGGACTTGATAAATTCTACAGCATGTTTATTTTTTAAAAATGTGTTACTGATTTTTTCTATTTTTATGAAAGCTTGATTATTACAGTATCCTTTTGCATAGTTTACGTGTTGTGCTTCCATCATTGGTCGAGTTAAATTGTGAACCCAGAGCGAAAGATCTATGCAAAAATCATGTCAGTCAGTCTCATAAATGGCAAAAATTCTTTAATTTTATTAAGCATAGGAACATTAATGCTTAGTGATATGGACTTTTTTATACATCACAGGATTTTATCAATCTAATACTGCTTTCTTTTTCTACCATTGTATTATTGTTATCCCCCTCTCTTCTAATCTCATGGGGTCCTCTCCCGAACATAAAGAGTAATTTGCTTCTTTTTTAAAAAAATTTATTTTTTTTCATGGAAAAGCATTTTATTTTAAATATAGCAGTGTGTACATGTCATTTACCTTCTGGGATAACCTAATTATATATAAGTATTTTCAACATTAGTAACAGTTTTATTTGGTTTCATTTTCTGTTTCTTTTAAAAATTTTCCAAAGACAGGTTTAATAAAGTATAATCTGCATACAGCAAAATTCATGCTTTTTAAGGCTTACAGTTCCATTGAAGTTCATAAATTTTGAAAAATGTATATAGTCATGTAACCACTAAAACAATCAACATTTTTTTGGATTATTATTTTTTTATTGCATATAATTGATATACAATATTACAATAATTTCAGGTGTACAACACAGTGATTTGCTATTTGCATGTATTGCAAAATGATCACTGTGATAAGTCTAGGCAACATCTGTCACCATACATAATTACAGAATTTTTTTTCTTCTGATGAAAACTTTGAAGATCTCCTTTCTTACTTAGCAGCTTTCAAATATACTATACAGTATTATTAACTAAACTTGCCATGCTGTACATTACATCCCAATGACTTATTTATTACATAACTGGAACTGTGTACCTTTTGACTTCCTTCACCCATTCAACCCACATTCCATCCCCTGCCTCAGGTAATTACCAATCTGCTTGTTCTCTGTATATATGAGCATGGTTTTTTGTTTGTTTTGTTTTTTAAGATTCCACATATAAGTGAGATCATATGTTGTCTTTCTCTGTGACATATTTCACTTAGCAAACTGCCCTAAAGAACAATCTGTGTTGTGACAAATGGCAAGATTTGATTCTTTTTTATGGTTGAATAATATTCATATATATATATATATATATATATATATATATATATATACACACATACACACATATACCTGTATATATATGTGTGTGTGTTAGTAATGGTGTTTTCTTCAGCTAAATACCCAGAAGTGATTTTGCTGGATTATATGGTAGTTCTATTTTTTTTTATTTTTTGAGGAACCTCCATACTGTTTTCCATACTGACTGTACCAATTCACATTCCCACCAACTCTTGTGCATGAGAGTTCCCTTTTCTCCATATCACCACCAACACTTATTATCTCTTGTCTTTTTGATAACCATTTTAACAGGTGTGAAGTGATATCGCATTATGGTTTTGATTTTCATTTCCCTAATGATTATTGATGTTGAGCATTTTTTCATGTACTTGTTGGTCATCTGTACGTGTTCTTTGGAAAAAAATATGTCTATTTAGATCCTCTGCCAATTTTTTAAATCAGATTTTTTCCCAGTGAGTTGTATGAGTTCTTTGTATATTTTGGATATTAACTTCTAATTGTATATATGATTTGCAGATATTTTTTCCCATTCAGTGGGTTGCCTTTTCATTTTATTGATGGTTTCCTTTGGTGTGCAGAAGCTTTTGAGTTTGATGAATCCTACTTGTTTATTTTTGCTTTTGTTGCCTTTGCTTTTGGTGTCAAATCCAAAAAATCATCACTGAGACTGATGTCAAGCAGTTTACTGCCTGTGTTTTCTTCTAGGAGTTCTATGGTTTTAAGTATTACATTCAAATCTTTAATAAATTTTGAGTTAATTTTTATATGGTATAAAATAGTCGTCTAATTTCATTCCTTTGCATGTGGCTGTCCAGTTTTTCCAATGCCATTTATCAAAGAGATTGTTCTTTCCCCATTGTATATTTTTGGATCCTTTGTCATAAATTAATTGACCATTTTTACATGTGCTTCTTTCTGGGCTCTCTATTCCGTTCCATTGATCTGTCTGTTATTATGCCAGTATGATGTGTTTTAACTAATATAATTTGAAATCAGGGAACATGTTGCCTCCAGTTTTGTTCTTCTTTCTCAAGACTGCTTTGGCTGTTCAGGATCTTTTGTGGTTCCCTACACTTTAGAATTGTTTGTTCTATTTCTATTAAAAAATGCCTTGGAATTTTGATAGTGATTACACTAAATCTGTATATTGCTGTGAGTAGTATGGACATTTTAACAATATTAATTCTTCCAATCTATGAGCAGAGAATATCTTCCTATTTATTTGTGTCTTCATTTTATTTCATCAATGTCTTACAGTTTTCAGTGTACAGGTTTTTCACCTCCTTGGTTAAATTAATTCCTAAGCATTATATTCTTTTTAACGCAGAAGTTTGTGACTAGGAATATGGTCTATCCTTCCAGCCTGCTGAGTGTTGCATGTGCACTTGAAAATAATCTGTATCAAAAAATGTATCCAGGGACCTTCAAGATGGTGGAGGCGTAAGGCGTGAAGATCACCTTCCTCCCCACAAATACATCAAAAATACATCTACATGTTGAACAACTGCTACAGAACACCTACTGAACGCTGGCAGAAGATCTCAGACTTCCCAAAATGCAAGAAACTACCCACGTACCTGGGTAGGGCAAAAGAAAAAAGAAAAAACAGAGACAAAAGAATAGGGACAGGACCTGCACCTCTGGGAGGGAGCTGTGAAGAAGGAAAAGTTTCCACACACTAGGAAGCCCCTTCTCTGGCGGAGACTGGGGGTGGGTGGGGGGTGAAGCTTCAGAGCCATGGAGGAGAACGCAGCAACAAGGGTGCAGAGGGCAAAGTGGAGAGATTCCTGCACAGAGAATCAGTGCCGACCAGCACTCACCAACCTAAGAGGCTTGTCTGCTCACCTGCCAGGGTGGGTGGGGGCTGGAAGCTGAGGCTCAGGCTTCGGAGTTCAGAACCCAGGGAGAGGACTGGGGTTGGCTGCATGAACACAGCCTGAAGGGGGCTAGTTTGCCAGAGCTAGATGAGAGGGAGTCCGGGAAAAAGTCTGTACCAGCCTAAGAGGCAGGAGACCATTGTTTTGGGGTGCATGAGGAGAGGGGATTCCTTCCCTGTCTGCACACAGAAGGCAAAGAACTGTCTAAATGAGCTTGAGAGAAAGGTGGGAGCTGCTGCTATCAGGACGGACACCAGAGATGGGCATGAAACGCTAACGCTGCTGCTGCAGCCACCAAGAATGCTGTGCACAAGCACAGGTCACTAACTCCACCCCCCTACCAAGAGTCTGTGCAGCCTGCCACTGCCAGGGTCCTGTGACCCAGGGACAACTTCCCTGGAAGAACACATGGCGTGCCTCAAGGTGTGGCAATGTCATGCTGGCCTCTGCCTCTGCAAGTTAGCCCCACATTCCGTACCCCTCCCTCCCCTCGAGCCTGAGTGAGCCAGAGTCCCCTAATCAGCCGCACTTTACCGCCACCTGTCTGGGCGAAGAAGAGACACCAGAGGGCGACCTACACACAGAGGCAGGGCCAAATCCAAAGCTGAACCCCAAGAGCTGTGTGAACAAAGAAGAGAAAGGGAAATTTATCTGTGCAGCTTCAGGAGAAGTGGATTAAATCTTCACAGTCAACTTGATGTACCCTGCATCTGTGGATTACCTGAATAGACAACGAATCTTCCCAAAATTGAGGTGGTAGACTTTGGGAGCGATTGTAAACTTGGGGTTTGCCGTATGCGACTGACTAGTTTCTGATTTTAATGTTTATCTTAGTTTAGTTTTTAATGCTTGTAATCATTGGTAGATTTGTTTATTAGTTTGGTTGCTCGCTTCTTTTTTTTAACTTAATAATTAAAAAAAACTTTTATTTTAACAAATTTATTTCTTTTCTTTTCTTTCTTTCTTTTTTTTCTCTCTTTTCTTCTGAGCCCTGTGGCTGACAGGGTCTGGGTGCTCTGGCTGTGCGTCAGGCCACAGCCTCTGAGGAGGAAAAACCAAGTTCAGGACATTGGACCACGAGACCTCCCAGCTGTCTGTAATATCAATTAGTGAGAGCTCTCCCAGAGAACTCTGTATCAACGTTAAGACCCAGCTCCACTCAATGACCAGCAAGGTCCAGTGCTGGACACCACATGCCAAAAAACTAGGAAGACAGTAACACAACCTCACCCATTAACAGAGAAGCTGTCTAAAATCATAATAAGGTCACAGACCCAAAAACACACCACAAGATGTGGTACCGCCCACCAGAAATACAAGATCCAGTGCCACCACCAACAAGAGCACAGGCATCAGTAACCTCCACCAGGAAGCCTACACAAATGACCGAACTAAACTTATCCACTGGGGGTACACATCAAAACAACAGGAACTATGAACCTGTAGCCTGAGAAAATGAGACACCAAACACAGTAAGTTAAGCAAAATGAGAAGACAGAGAAATACACAGCAGATGAAGGAGCAAGGCAAAAACCCACCAGACCAAACAAATGAAGAGGAAATAGGCAGGCTACCTGGAAAAGAATTCAGAGTAATGATAGTAAAGATGATCCGAAATCTTGGAAATAGAATGGAGAAAATAAAATAAATGTTTAACAAGGACCTAGAAGAACTAAAGAGCAAACAAACAATGATGAACAACACAATAAGTGAAAGTAAAATTTCTCTAGAAGGAATCAATAGCAGAATAACTGAGGCAGAAAAACGGATAAGTGACCTGGAAGATAAAATAGTGGAAATAACTACTGCAGACCAGAATAAAGAAAAACGAATGAAAAGAATTGAGGACAGTCTCAGAGACCTCTGGACAATATTAAGCACACCAACATTCGAATTATAGGGGTCCCAGAAGAAGAAGAGAAAAACAAAGGGACTGAGAAAATATTTGAAAAGACTATAGCTGAAAACTTCCTTAATGTGGAAAAGGAAATAGTTAATCAAGTCCAGGAAGCACAGAGAGTCCCATACAGGATAAATCCAAGGAGAAACACGCTAAGAAACATATTAATCAAACCATCAAAAATTAAATACAAAGAAAAAATATTAAAAGAAGCAAGGGAAAAACAGCAAATAACATACAAGGGAATCTCCATAAGGTTAACAGCTGATATTTCAGCAGAAACTCTGCAAGCCAGAATGGAGTGGCAGGACATATTTAGAGTGATGAAAGGGAAAAACCTACAACCAAGATTACTCTACCCAGCAAGGATCTCATTCAGATTTGATGGAGAAATTAAAACCTTTATAGACAAGCAAAAGCTAAGAGAATTCAGCATCACCAAACCAGCTTTACAACAAATGCTAAAGGAAGTTCTCTAGGCAGGAAACATAAGAGAAGGAAAAGACCTACAATAACAAGCCCAAAACTATTAAGAAAATGGTAATAGGAACATACATATCGATAATTACCTTAAATGTAAATGGATTAAATGCCCCAACCAAAAGACATAGACTGGCTGAATGGATACAAAAAGAAGACCCATACATATGCTGTCTACAAGAGACACACTTCAGACCTAGGGACACATACAGACTGAAAGTGAGGGGATGGAAAAAGATATTCCATGCAAATGGAAATCAAAAGAAAGCTGGAGTAGTAATTCTCATATCAGAAAAAAATAGACTTTAAAATAAAGACTATTACAAGAGACAAAGAAGGACACTACAGAATGATCAAGGTATCAATCCAAGAAGAAGATATAACAATTGTAAATATCTATGCACCGAACATAGGGACACCTCAATACATAAGACAAATGCTAACAGCCATAAAAGGGGAAACTGACAGTAACAGTCATAGTAGGGGACTTTAACACCCCACTTTCACCAATGGACAGATCATCCAAAATGAAAATAAATAAGGAAACATAAGCTTTAAATGATACATTAAACAAGATGGACTTAATTGATGTTTATAAGACATTCCATCCAAAAACAACAGAATACACTTTCTTCTCAAGTGCTCCTGGAACATTCTCCAGGATAGATCATATCTTGGGTCACTAATCAAGCCTTGGTAAATTTAAGAAAATTGAAATCAAATCAGGTATATTTTCTGACCACAACACTATGAGACTAGATATCAATTACAGGGCAAAAAATTGTAAAAAATGCAAACCCATGGAGGCTAAACAATACACTATTAAATAAACAAGAGATCACTGAAGAAATCAAAAAGGAAATCAAGAAACACCTAGAAATAAATGACAATGAAAGCATGACTACTGAAAACCTATGGGATGCAACAAAAGCAGTTCTAAGAGGGAAAATAATAGCAATGCAAACCTACCTCAAGAAATAAGAAAAATCTCAAATAGATAACCTAAGCTTACACCTAAAGCAACTACAGAAAGCAGAACAGAAAAAAAACCCAAACTTAGCAGAAGGAGAGAAATCATAAAGATCAGATCAGAAATAAATGAAAAAGAAATGAAGGAAATGATAGCAAAGATCAATAAAACTAAAAGCTGGTTCTTTGAGAAGATAAACAAAATTGATAAATCATTAGTGAGCCTCATCAAGAAACAAAGGGAGAAGACTCAAATCAATAGAATAAGAAATGAAAAAGGAGAAGTAACAACTGACACTGCAGAAATACAAAGGATCATGAGCGATTACTACAAGCAACTATATGCCAATAAAATGGACAACCTGGAAGAAACGGACAAATTCATAGAAAGGCACAACCTTCCGAGACTCAACCAGGAAGAAATAGAAAATATGAACAGACCAATCACAAGCACTGAAATTGAGACTGTGATTAAAAATCTTCCAGCAGGGCTTCCCTGGTGGCGCAGTGGTTGAGAATCTGCCTGCCAATGCAGGGGACATGGGTTCGAGCCCTGGTCTGGGAAGATCCCACATGCCGCAGAGCAACTGGGCCCGTGAGCCACAACTACTGAGCCTGCGCGTCTGGAGCCTGTGCTCCGCAACAGGAGAGGCCGCGATAGTGAGAGGCCCGCGCACCGCAATGAAGAGTGACCCCCACTTGCTGCAACTAGAGAAAGCCCTCGCACAGAAATGAAGACCCAACACAGCTAAAATAAATAAATAAATAAATTTATTAAAAAAAAAAAAAATCTTCCAGCAAACAAAGCCCAGAACCAGATGGATTCACAGGAGAAATCTATCAAACATTTAGAGAAGAGCTAACACCTATCTTTCTCAAACTCTTCCAAACTACAATGAGAAATCACCTCACACTGGTCAGAATGGCTGTTATCAAAAAATCTACAAACAATAAATGCTATGCTATGGTACAACCATAAAAGAACAGTATGAAATTTCCTTAAAAGACTAAACATAAAGTTGCCATATGATCCAGCAATCCCACTCCTGGGCTTATATCCAGAGAAAACCATAATTCAGAAAGGTACACGCACCATAATTTTCACTGCAGCACTATGTACAATAGCCAAGACATGGAAACAGCCTACATGTTCATCAGCAGAGTGGATAAAGAAGATGTGGTACCTACATGCAATGGAATATTACTCAGTCACAAAGAAGAATGAAATAATGCCATTTGCAGCAAAATGGATGGACCTAGAGATTGTCATACTGAGGGAAGTAAGTTAGACAAAGAAGGACAAATATTATATCATATGGCTTATATGTGGAATCTAAAAATATGGTAGAAGTGAACTTATTTACAAAACAGAAATAGAGTCACAGATGTAGAAAACAAACTTATGGTTACCAAGGGGGAAAGGAGGGGAGGGATAAATGGGGAGATTGTGATTGACATATACACACTACTATATATAAAACAGATAACTAATAAGGACCTCTGTATAGCACATGGAACTCTACCCAATACTCTGTAAAGACCTATATGGGAAAAGAATCTAAAAAAGAGTGGAGATTATATATATATATATATATAACTGATTCACTTTCTTGTACCCTAAAACTAACACAACATTGTAAATCAACTATACTCCAATAAAAATTTTAAAAAGTATATTGTGCTATTTATAAAAAAAAAAGAGTAAATGATCTTTTAGAGTGATTTAACATATGAAAAAAGTCTTTTATATTTATTTTGATTTTTACCTTTTCCAGAACTCATTCTTTACGTGAGCCCAACATTTTCTCTGATATCATATTCCTTCTGCCTTAGAAACTCCCTTTAACATTTCTTGAGGGTAACAAATTAATGATAAATTCTTAAAGCTTTGTTTTTCTCCATGAGAAAAGTCTTACTTTTACCTTCATTTTAAGAAGATGAAATTCTGAGTTGTCAGGATTTTTTCTTTCAGTACTTTAAAGATTTCACTCCATTGTCCTCTCGTTTGCATCTATTCAAAATTATATCCAATTTCCAGTTTCAACTCCAACATGTATAAAGCTGGACTAACCAAAAATCAATGACTTTTCTCAGACCCGAGGGAACTGAGGTCAGAGTGAAAAGCATCATGCTGAAATCTGGGGAGACAGGTACACACACATGCACACACGAACAGACACAAACAAATGCAGCAGCCAAGATCTGCTTACCTGCAGTAGAAACTGCTGGAGCCGTAAACAGGTAGGAACACATAAATGGTAATACTGATGAATTGCTGGAGGCTTAGTTTGAACTAGCATGAGAATAAGAAACTCCTGGAGGTGCAGGCTGAGGGGATAGGTGGGGCCCTCACTGTTTCATGGGCTTCACCTCCAGGAACACCAACATATTTTTCAAGGTGAAGACCCAAGAAAGATCCCCTTATATCCCTGAAATGGAGAAGGGAAGTGTCATTATTTTGAGATACACTAAGAACCTTCAGAGGAAAAGATGTTGTCAGAACTTTATCTTATCTGGGGAAAAGGAATTCCTCCCATGCCACCCCTCCTTCTATAAATCAGGAAATTGAGGATTGGAGAATTTAACACAGCTTTGAAACTCATAGTGATAATTAAAGAAATGTATTTAAATCTATAGCTGTGATTGTGGTTATTGTTACTACTCTATTTTCAAAAATTACTAAGCTGTTTAGTGGCTAAGTTCGATGTGTCCTTGCAGTTTTCACAAGGTCATACTATTGTCCACATTACCACTAGGAATATGTAATTCATTTAGTTTGACAAACCCTGCATGGAGAGAAACAAATAGTGATTAAGCAAATAAAACATAATCATTTCGATTCAGCTCAATTCAACGGGGTAGAGATTAATGTTTGTTTTTGGAGTTAGTCGTTTCTGGTTTTGGCAAAAGGAATGGTAAATGTTTCTTTCTTCTAACTAACAGAAATCTTACTAGTATTTAGTTCTGCTCTATGATTTTTCTTTGGTTCACACCCATTAGTGTGAATATAGACATGGTACATGTTCTTATATATTTTAAGAAATTAACCTTTCACAAAAATAAAAAAGAAAGTCCAGTGCCCACTGCAATCCAAAACATAAAGTTTCAGATTACAAATATTATTTTTTTATAATCAAGTATATGTGATATTGGTATTGCTCCATATTGTCTACCTTAGCTGGGATTCATCTCTTTTGTAGAGATTCTCTAGGCAATGTTTATTCAGTATTATAATTTTTTACTTCATCATCTTCAAAATATGGATAATGATAACTCATAGGCCTTTTTTTAGTTAATGATCTTAACTTCAATTCTGAGGTCCATGATCTTTATATAATGCTCTGAAACCAATAGGGATAAAGGTCACCCACATGTGCAAGGATTATGGTGTAAAGGAAAATTAAAGGGGAAGGAAATTTTTTTTAAATGTGATATTTTTGTTACAGGGTTTAGAAAACTAATATTAAATCTTTAAAAACAATTGTGTAATAAAGAACGTTTGGCCATCCAACAATTTATGCTTATTATTTGCTCATTTATGTTTATTGTGAAATATTTCATTGATATATAATAACTTATAAGTAATATATAATAAAAACTATAATGAGTAATGAAACAATCACTTATGTATTTCCCAACCAGCTCAAGAAACAGACCATTTTCTTTTTTTTTTCTTGTTTCTTTTTTCTTTTTATTTTTCTTTTTTATAATCAGTCATCAATTTTATACACATCAGTGTATACATGTCAATCCCAATTGCCCAATTCAGCACACCACCATCCCTACCCCACCACGGTTTTCCCCCCTTGGTGTCCATACATTTGTTCTCTACATCTGTGTCTCAACTTCTGCCCTGCAAATCGGTTTATCTGTACCATTTTTCTAGGTTCCACATACATGCGTTAATATGTGATATTTGTTTTTCTCTTTCTGACTTACTTCACTCTGTATGACAGTCTCTAGATCCAACCACGTCTCAACAAATGATTCAATTTCGTTCCTTTTTATGGCTGAGTAATATTCCATTGTATATATGTACCACAACTTCTTTATCCATTCATCTGTCGGTGGGCATTTAGGTTGCTTCCATGACCTGGCTATTGTAAATAGTGCTGCAATGAACATTCGGGTGCATGTGTATTTTTGAATTATGGTTTTCTCTGGGTATATGCCCAGTAGTGGGATTGCTGGATCATATGGTAATTCTATTTTTTAGTTTTTTAAGGAACCTCCATATTGTTCTCCATAGTGGCTGTATCAATTTACATTCCCACCAACAGTGCAAGAGGGTTCCCTTTTCTCCACACCCTCCCCAGCATTTGTTGTTTGTAGATTTTCTGATGATGTCCATTCTAACTGGTGTGAGGTGATACCTCATTGTAGTTTTGTATTCTGTTCTTCATCATTTGTAGTTTAAGGCAGTCCAAAATGTTCTATTCAAATGAAAGAATAATTTAAGTTAGTAGAAATGTACTCAGGGCCCTAATGAATGAATCTACTAACCTAATCCCTGTTGCTATCCTAGCCTTTGTTTCTCTTCAGATTACCTAACAATACCTGAAGAATAGGCTGGATTTTAAGTTGACGCACTTATTTTGAATAGTGTGTGTTGATTTTATATATCTATATAGATGTAGATATATATAGATATAATTTCAAACTTAAAGAAAAGTTGCAAGATTAGTACAAAGAACTCTTGTATATGCTTTACCTAGATTCACCAATTATTAATATTTAGCTTTATTTGCTTTGGTATTCACTGTCTCTCCATATATACATGTGTTTTTTTCTCCTGAACCCCTTAAGGGTAAGGAGACATTGTGCCCTTTTCCCTGGAAATAGTGATTACTTCCTAAGTGAAACAACATTTTCTTACCAAACCACAGCACAGTGGTCTAAGTCAGAAATTTAACATTGATACTGTTGACTGATCTACCATCCATATTCAAATTTCACCACTTATTCCAGTAACATCCTTAATGGCTAATTTTTTCAGGCCAGGAACCAGTCTACAATCATGCATTGCACTTAGTTCTAAAGTCACTTTGGTTTAAGTATGAAATAATTCTTCAGCCTCTTTGTTCTTCATATTATTGAGAGTTTGTGACAAGTATAGGCTGGTTGTTGTGTAGAATGATCCTCAGTCTGGGTTTGTCCTCTGTTTCCTCATGGTTGAAACAGACCATTTTCAATGTCTTTGATGACCCTTTCTTTTTCTTATGCCCCTCTCTAATTAATGTGTCTTTTCTCTCCCCCCTAACAGCCTTACATTCTCAACTCCCTGCCAAAGATGCTTTTATAAATATTGTATTTATCATTCCTTTGCTTTTTAACATTTCTATTTTGTTTTTATAACTGCTATGTTGGCATATAAATTGTATATTATAAACTGTACATATTTAGAGTGTACAATTTGATAAATTTTGACATGTGTGTATGTATGTGTACATGCTTATATATATACACATGTGCATTCATACACACACACACACACACACACACACACACACATACAAAGAAGACACTAGTACCACAAGGTAATAAACATATCCATTATGCTCCAAATTTCCTCTGTAACTTTTTGATACTTTTCTCTTTCTCCCATTCTCATTCCCAATCAACAACTGATTTGCTTTTTGCTATTGTTGACTCTGATGCATTTTCTAGAATTTTATACAAATAGAGTGATTCAATATGTATTCTGTTTTTTTGTTTGTTTTGCTACTTTAGATTACTGTAATTTGAGATTCATCCATTTTGTTGTGTACATGCTTTTGTACCGGGTGGACCAAAATGTTCATCCGTTTTTCTTCCGTAAGATGGCTCTAGTAGTGCTTAGTTGTCTTTAACTTCATTTGAAACAATTTTGTTAAATTGTATTGTGACAGCTGTCATACCAATGTGCATTTTTTAAAAACTTATCAAAATTGGTGAATTTTAATAATGAAGATGGAAGAAAAAAAGCAAAATTTTTGGCATATTATTGTTTATTATTTCAAGAAAGGTAAAAATGCAACTGAAACACACACACACACAAAATTTGTGCAGTGTATGGAGAAGCTTCTGTGACTGGTCAAACATGTCAAAAGTGTTTTGTGAAGTTTTGTGCTGGAGATTTCTCACTGGACAATGCTCCATGGTCAGGTAGACCAGTTGAAGTTGATAGCGATCAAATCGAGACATTAATTGAGAACAATCAATACTATACTACATGGGAGATAGCTGACATACTCAAAATATCCAAATCAAGCATTGAAAATAATTTGCACAAGCTTGGTTATGTTAATCACTTCGATGTTTGGGTTCCACATAAGTTAAGTGAAAAAAATCTTCTTGCCTGTATTTCCACATGTGATTCTCTACTGAAACGTAATGAAAACGGTCCATTTTTAAAACCAATTGTGACGAGATGAAAAGTGGATACTGTACAATAATATGGAATGGAAGCAATTGTGGGGCAAGTGAAATGAACCACCACCAACCACACCAAAGCCCGGTCTTCATCCAAAGAAGGTGATGTTGTGTATATGGTGGGATTGGAAGGAGTCCTCTATTATGAGCTCTTTCCGGAAAACCAAAAGGTTGATTCCAAAAAGTACTGCTCCCAGTTAGACCAGCTGAAACCAGCACTCGATGAAAAGCATCCGGAATCAGTCAACAGAAAACGCATAATCTTCTTTCAGGATAATGCAAGACTGCATGTTTTTTTTTTTGTTTTTTTTTTGTTTTTTTTTTAAGACTGCATGTTTTTTGATGATCAGGCAAAAACTGTTACAGCTTGGCTGGGAAGTTCTGATTCATCCACCGGATTCACCAGACATTGCACTTTCAGATTTCCATTTATTTTGGTCTTTACAAATTCTCTTAATGGAAAAAATTTCAGCTCCCTGGAAGACTGTAAAAGGCACCTGGAACAGTTCTTTGCTCAAAAAGATAAAACGTTTTGGGAAGATGGAATTATGAAGTTAGCTGAAAAATGGCAGAATGTAGTGGAACTAAAGCATGAATACACTGTTCAGTAAAGTTCTTGGTGAAAATGAAAAACGTGTCTTTTATTTTTACTTAAAAACTGAAAGCATTTTCTGGCTAACCCCATATTTCTGAGTAACATTCCATTATATGGATATACAACATTTTCTTTATCTTTGATAGACTATGTCTTGTTTCCCATTTTGGGCTACTATAAATAAATATTACAGATATAAAGGTGTTATGAACATTTGTGTACAAGTTTTGGAATGCTTTTATAATATGTTTAATTTCTTTGCTGTAAATATCTAGGAATAGAATTGGTAGGTTACATCCTAAGTGTATGAGTAACTTTTTTAGAAACTGCTAATCTTTTGAAAAGTGTTTTCAGTTTTGTGCATTCCCATTGACAGTGTGTGAGAGTTGCCATTATTCCACAGACTCAACATAACTTCATGTAGTAGGTCTTTTTCATTTTAGACATTCTAACAGGTGTATAAGAATGTATCTCATTGGGACTTTAATGTGCATTTTTCTAATGACTAATGATGTTGAAAATCTGTTAATGTGCTCATTACCATCCATATAGATTCATTGGTGCAGTGTCTGTTCAAATATTTTGCCTATTATTTATTACAATTTTTGTTTCTTTATTGAATTTTGAAGAATTTTAAAAATATATTCTGGATATGAGTACTTTTTCAGATATTATGAATTTTTGCTCTTAGTCTGTGAGTCTTTAAATGATGCTTTTCAAAAATCAAAGATTCATAATTTTCATTTCACCCTATCTATTTCGACTTTTATGGATCATGCTTTCTCTGTTATATCTAAGAAATTTTTGCATAACCTAAAGTTGCAGCAACTTCCTCTCTGTTTTTTTTTTTTCTAGATGTTGTATAGTTTTACATTTTTCTTTTATTTCAATGATCAATTTTGAGTTAAATTTTGATCCACTTTTTTTCTTGATATGAATATCCATTTTGTAGCAATTAAAAATCAATAATTCTTTTACTGTTGAATTTTCTTTACACGTCTATCAAAAATCAATTGACCATAATGTGTGAGTATATTTTTGGACACTCCATCTTGTTCCATTTACTTAGTTGTCTATCTTTGTGCCAGTAACACATTGTCTTGATTGCTATAACTTGTAATAAGTCTTGAAGTTGAAAAGTGAAGGTCCTCCTACTTCACACTTTTTCAAAGTTTTGTCTATTTTAGATCCACTTTATTCTCATAAGAACTTTAGGATTAGCTTCTCAATATCTACAACAAAGACTTCTAGGATTTTAATTGGGATTGGGTTGAATTTATAGGTCAATTTGTAAAGAATTAATATCATAAAAATTTTTAAAAATAAATGAAAAAAGAATTAATGTCTTAACAATATTGAGTCTTCCAATTCATAAGGATGGTATATCTCTCCGGTTATATACATCTTCTTAAATTTTTCTCAACAACATCTTGTGGTTTTCATTGTATGAGTTTTATCCACCTTTTGTAAGATTCTTGAGTATTTAATTTTTTATGTTATGTAACTGAAACTGTCTTAATTTCAATTTCAGATTGTTACTAACATACAGAAATGCAATACATTTTTGTATATTCATCTTGTATCTTGTGAACTTGATAATCTAACTTTTTCTGACTCTCTTGAGATGAACATTTTAATTTCAGTCTGTTATTATTTTTAATTACATTGATTTATTTCTGAATGTTAAACCAAATTTGTATTTCTAGGTTAAACCCAACTTGGTCATGATATGTTATCCTTTTTATATATTGTATTTGACTTACAAACATTTTAAGAATTTTACATCCATGTTAATGAAGAATATTGATCTAAAATTTTCTTTTCTTGCAATGCCTTTGTCTGTTGTTGATATCAGATTAATGCTGGCCTTATACAATGAGTCATATGTTGTCTCTCCTTTCCAATTTTTAAAAGAGTTTGTATAAAATTGGTGTTATTTCCATCAAGTATTAAAGTGTTGGTAGAAGTCTCCAGTGAAACCACCTGGGTCTGGAATTTTTTATGCAGAAATATTTTTACTACAAATAAATAAACACCTATGTGTTCATAAGTGAACTTTTATTGTGCAAGGAATTTGTCCATTTATTTTAATTTGTCAAGTTTATTGGATAAATGAGTCATAATATTCACTTTTATTATTTTATTATTGGTAGAGTCTCTGGTAACGTCATCATGCTTGTTCCTAACATCAGTTATTCTTTCTCTTTTTCCTTATTGCTCTGGAAAGAGAATTCATCCTTTTATTGGCTTTTTGCAAAGAATCACCTGTTGATTATCTTGATATTCTCTATATTTTTCTGTATTCTCTTTCCCTGTTTTCCACTCTATTCTCTATTATTTCCTTTCTTAAGCTTATGCTCATTTAAATTTAGTCTTTATTTTCCAGTTTCTTAAGGTGGAAAAAGAAGTCATTGATTTGAAACTTTTGTTCTTTTCTAATGTATGCAAATAGTCCTATAAATTACCCTATGGGTACTGCTTTAGCTGCATTCCACGAACTTTGATATGTTATGGTCTTATTTTTATATAGTTTAAATTCTTTTTATTTCCTTTGTGAGTTTTTTCTTTGATACATTTGCTTTTCATAAATGTGCTATTTAGTTTACAAATATTTGGAATATACTACAGTCTATATAGCCATTCTCCTGTTTCTGGGCATTTGGGTTGTTTCCAGTATATTGCTATCAAGTAATACCACTAAAAATCCTCACATTCACAATGTGTATGGTTAAGACTTCTTTTGGGATATGTTGGGTTATAAGGTATATACATCTTCAGCCATATAAAGTAATGCTAAATTGTTTACCAATTCCAAATTATAGCAATTTACAACACCGCTGGAATGTATAAAAAATTATATTTTTCATACATTCTCGTCAATGTGTGCCAATTATAACAATCTTTCAGGTATAAAGAATGATTTTAATTTGTATTTCTCTCATAATTAACATAATTGAGCATCTTTTTACATGTTATTTTCCTTCCATATGGTATTTAATTTTATTGTTCACTTAAAAATAATAGATTGTCCTTTCACTTTTCCTCCTCTTCCTTATCCTCTTCCATCTCTCCCTCCTTCTTTGCATGAGTTTTATGTCATTCTATATAGTTTTGGGGCACTGAGCCTATGTTATTTGTATGTATTGCAAATATTGTCCTTTAGTCTGTGGCTTGTTCTTTACCTCATTTTATCTTTTCAGTTTGCTTCAGCTGTAGTTTTTTTTTTTTTTATTCTTTTAAGAAACTAATGTTTTACATTTTTGTATTAAATGTAAATTTTCTTTATGATTAGTGCTTTTTGTGTGTTGTTTAAAAATTCTTTCCTTACCCAAATGTCATAAAGATATATTTTCTTATACTGTCTTGTAGAATTTTTAAGTTTTGATTTTTTGCATTCAAATTTTTAATACACTTGGGATTAATTTTTAAATTTTAACAAAAATGGAATCTAATTTTATTTTTTCCATCATTTATGGATCTTTCCAGGTTCTTATACTCAATAGTCTTGTTTATGGCCTGTGGATATGCAAAATTCACTTTATTATTTATCAAGTTTCCATTATGCATGAGTCTGTTGTCTTTACCCTAAGCATTGGTACAAATCTGTCTAGTCTAGCATTCCTGTAAGTCTTATCTATTATTTTAGATCTTTACTGCATTATTATTTTTAAGATCAATATTTGCTTTATTGCAAAATTGCTTTATTTTTATACATATATGTAAGTCATTAATGTTTTATATTTGATTTGATATTTGTTTAAATTTGCTCATATATCTTCCTCTCTCCTTTCTCCAAAACCTTCTTTATAGAATAATTTGTATTTTTCCTGAAGTACATCTTTTAGAATACTTTTAAGAATAGTATGCTGTTGGCAAACTTTTACTTTATCTCACAATGCCTTTATTTTACCCTTGCTTTTGGAATACATTTTTGTTGAGTCCAGAAGTCTAAGGTGACCACCATTGTCTTTACATTTTGAAGTACTTTTTCAGTGTTTTCTTTCTTTCACTGAAAAATCTGCTGTCAATCTAAATATGTAGTTGCAAATATTGTCTCTTAGTTTGTCTTTTCTCTAGCTGCCTCTAAGACCTTTTCATGTTATTGTTCTACAGTTTATTTTAATGTTCTGGAAATTTCTCAGCCATTATGTTCTCCGAATTTTTTCTCCCCTACCCTTTCCTTTAGAAACTGCAATTAAACTTACATGTTCTCTTTCTCATGTTTTAACCTAGTTTTCATAATTTCATATCCTTAATTTCTGAGCTATATTTTGAATTTATTTTTCATCTCCATCTTTCTGTTCACTAGTTTTTTCTTCATTTGTGCCAATTATTCTGTTTATTTTATCTGTATTTTTGATTTTCCACAATTATATTTTTATTTTCAGAAGTTCTACTTGACTGCTATTCAATTATTCCTGATTGTTTGGATTATTTTTTAGATATTTGTTTTTTTTTCAAAAAAAATTCTATTATTTTAAAATTATTTTACACATTTAAAAATCTGCACTTGATAATTCAAAAAAAATCTGCAGTCTTTTTAGAGACCCTAAATCTGTTGTTTTTCTAAATCTGTAATTAAAAAAAATATATTTGATAATTGTCACACATGGTAGTTTCTTTGTTTATTTGGCAGTTTTATTATTTTTATTATGTCCTGATATTTTACTGAATTTAATCAATGAGTGTTTTCAGGGTACTAGTTTGAAGAGATTTGCTCTTTCTCTATAGAGAATTGGTAAGTTTTCCTTTGTTAGGTACAATGTTATCATTAAAAAGAACCTCTTTAATTTCTTAGCCTTGGGGTTCTCTGCAGCTTGGCAATAGTAGAAAGAAGTACTTATCTTTTTCAGGCTTGCAAAATCAGGCTTGTGATTATACATTCTCAAAACATACAATTTTATTTTCACCTGAAGCAAGATCTCAGACAAAATTTTTCTCTGCCTAATTTTTACCCATGGTTTAAACCTATTAAGTGTCTGTTCTTTATACGTAAGTCCCTGATTCAGATCCTCTACTTTGTGTGGACCCAAAGCATAGTTTGTTTTTTTTCTTTTCTTTTTTTTTTTTTTTTTTTTTTTGGGTAGCCATTAAATAGGAAACTTTGCCTTGCTGGTATTGCTCTTTCAACAGAATATCACCTTCTTCTGTGTTACATTTACCAACATCTATGTTTTCAGCTTGCTCTTTAGTTCTTCAACTTTTCTTGTGAATTCAGAAATGCATTTTAAATTACATCTGTTAAAATCCATTCACCATCTCTGTATTTTGCAGGGGTGGAGAACTAATCATCATGCCCACTTTACCATGCTGCAGGAGGTGTAGGTCCTATGACTCCTTTATTCATTCAAAAATATTTTTCATGAACTTACACCTACTTTTTGTTCATCCCTGATTGAAGGCTAGAAATACACTGGGCATAAAGATAGTCTAGTCTATGTTCCTACTCTCCTAAAGTTTGGATTCTAGTAGAGAAAGGGAGACAAACTTTTTCTATGTGTCTGTGTTTTAAGTAGTGCTTAATATTAGGGACACAAATAGAGTTAAGCAATGGAATTAAGATAATATGAGGCTGATGATAGTGATGGTGTGTGTGTGTATATGTGTGCAGTGGGGAGTGGGATGTTTAGGAATAATAGTCAACAAAGTTTTCTTGGAGAAGATAACATTTAATCAGAGACCTGGATAAAGTGAAGAAAGAGTCATGTGAAAAATCCGTGAAACAAATTTTTTTTAAAACTCTAAAACGGCAAGTGAAAAGTCTTGGAAATCCCATGGAGGGGGCAAGTAGGAATGTTCCAGTGTGGCTAGAGCAAAGGGAATAAGAGTGATGATGGTAGCAAAAGGGGATCTTGTTGGCCATGGCAAGCAGTTTGACTCTTGTTCTGCTCATGACTGGAGTTTTGCACAAGTCAATGATAGTATGTGAATTTGTCTCATAAAAAAATTAATTCCACCTGCTGTATTGAGATTAGTTGGGGACCAGTTAGGTGGATTTTGAAATAATTCAGATAAAAGATAATGATGGCTTGGACCAGGACAGTGTAGGGGACGTAGGAAGTAGTAGTAGGACTTGGGATGTCTTGAAACTAGATCTTCCAGGATTTCTTTATTAATTAGATAAGTGTGTGAAGGAAAGAAAGGACAAATGATGACTTCTGGGTTTTTGGCCTGAGCAAATTTGTTTATAGCAGGACCATTTCCTGAAGGCACAGAACATTTTCAGGGTGGTAGAGAGTATGAATTTTGTTTTTGAATTTTAAGTGTGAGACACCTCTTTGACATCCAACAAGAGGTTGAGGATGGCAGTAGAATACATGAGTTAGAAACTTCGGGGTCTTTGAATTCAGCATATTTGCAGTCCAGTGGTACTGCTCCATCTACAAGATATTTAGAAGGATTCAGAGCAGTAAAGAAAGTAAAAGGACTGTAAATGATAATGCAACTAGTGGTTTTAAAACTGTAAACTTGGGCTTCCCTGGTGGTGCAGTGGTTGGGATTCTGCCTGCCAATGCAGGGGACACGGGTTCGTGCCCCGGTCCGGGAAGATCCCACATGCTGCGGAGCGGCTAGGCCTGTGAGCCACAACTGCTGAGCCTGCGCGTCTGGAGCCTGTGCTCCGCAACAACGGAGGCCACGATAGTGAGAGGCCCGTGCACCGCGATGAAGAGTGGCCCCCGCTTGCCGCAACTAGAGAAAGACCTCGCACAGAAACGAAGACCCAACACAGACTAAAATAAAAATAAATAAATTAAAAAAAAAAAAAAAAAAAACTGTAAACTTTACTTGACATTTTTTGCTTACCAAATTTATAAAAGTCAAAAAAAATTCAGTGCAGCTGAGGCTAAGGAATTTAAAAAAATTATTCTATAACAACCTGTGAGACTATAGCACTCTGAAATTTTATTTATTTATATTTTAAAACATCTTTATTGGAGTATAATTGCTTTACAATGGTGTGTTAGTTTCTGCTTAATAACAAAGTGAATCAGCTATACATATACATATGCCCTCATATCTCCTTCCTCTTTTGTCTCCCTCCCACCCTCCCTATACCACCCCTCTAGGTGGTCAAAAAGCACCGAGCTGATCTCCTTGTGCTATGCAACTGCTTCCCACTAGCTATCTATATTCCATTTGGTAGTATATATAAGTCCATGCCACTCTCTCACTTCGTCCCAGCTTACCCTTCCCCTTCTGCGAGTCCTCAGGTCCACAACTCCATTCTCTATCTCTGCGTCTTTATTCTTTTCCTGCCCCTAGGTTCTTCAGAACCAATTTTTTTTTTTTTTTTTTTTTTTTTTAGATTCCATATATGTGTTAGCATATGGTATTTGTTTTTCTCTTTCTGACTTACTTCACTCTGTATGAGAGACTCTAGGTCCAGCCACCTCACTACAAATAATGCAATTTCATTTCTTTTTATGGCTAATATTCCATTGTATATATGTGCCACATCTTTTTTATCCATTCAACTGTCAATGGACACTTAGGTTGCTTCCATGTCCAGGCTATTGTAAATAGAGCTGCAATGAAGAGTGTGGTACATGACTCCTTTCGAATTATGGTTTTCACAGGGCATATGCCCAGTAGTGAGATTGCTGGGTCATATGGTAGTTCTATTTTTAGATTTTTAAGGAACCTCCATACTGTTCTCCATAGTGGCTGAATCAATTTACATTACCACCAACAGTGCAAGAGGGTTCCCTTTTCTCTACACCCTCTCCAGCATTTACTGTTTGTAGATTTTTTGATGATGGCCATTCTGACTGGTGTGAAGTGATACCTCATTGTAGTTTTGATTTGCATTTCTCTAATGATTAGTGATGTTGAGCATCCTTTCATGTGTTTGTTGGCAATCTGTATATCTTCTTTGGATAAATGTCTGCTTAGGTCTTCTGCCCATTTTTGTATTGAGCTTTTTTTTTTTTTTTTTGATATTCAGCTGCATGAGCTGCTTGTAAATTTTGGAGATTAATACTTTGTCAGTTGCTTCATTTGCAAATATTTTCTCCCATTCTGAGGGTAGTCTTTTCGTTTTGCTTATGGTTTCTTTTGCTGTGCAAAGGCTTTTAAGTTTCATTAGGTCCCATTTGTTTATTTTTGTTTCTATTTCCATTTCTCTAGGAGGTGGGTCAAAATGGATCTTGCTGTGATTTATGTCATGCAGTGTTCTGCCTATGTTTTCCTCTAAGAGTTTTATAGTGTCTGGCCTTACATTTAAGTCTTTAATCCATTTTTAGTTTAATTTTGTGTATGGTGTTAGGGAGTGTTCTAATTTCATTATTTTACATGTCATTGTCCAGTTTTCCCAGCACCAATTACTGAAGAGGCTGTCTTTTCTCCATTGTATATTCTTGCCTCCTTTTTCAAAAATAAGGTGACCATATGTGCAAGGGTTGATTTCTGGGCCTTCTATCCTGTTCCATTGATCTATACCTTTGTTTTTGTGCCAGTACCATACTGTTTTGATTACTGTAGATTTGTAGTATAGTCTGAAGTCTGGGAGCCTGATTCCTCCAGCTCTGTTTTTCTTTCTCAAATTTGCTTTGGCTATTCAGGGGCTTTTGTGTTTCCATGCAAATTGTGAAATTTTTTGTTCTAGTTCTGTGGAAAATGCCACTGGTAGTTTGATAGGGATTGCACTGAATCTGTAGATTGCTTTGGGTAGTATAGTCATTTTCACAGTGTTGATGCTTCCAATCCAAGAACATGGTATAACTCTCCATCTGTTTGTATCATCTTTGATTTCTTTCATCGGTGTCTTATAGTTTTCTGCATGGAGGTCTTTTGTCTCCTTAGGTAGGTTTATTGCTAGGTATTTTATTCTTTTTGTTGCAGTGGTAAATGGGAGTGTTTCCTTAATTCCTCTTTCAGATTTTTCATCATTAGTGTATAGGAATGCAAGAGATTTCTGTGTATTAATTTTGTATCCTGCTACTTTACCAAATTCATTGATTAGCTCTAGTAGTTTTCTGGTGGCATCTTTAGGATTCTCTATGTATAGTATCATGCCATCTGCAAACAGTGACAGTTTTACTTCTTTTTTTCCAATTTGTATTCCTTTTATTTCTTTTTCTTCTCTGATTGCTGTGGCTAGGACTTCCAAAACTATGTTGGATACTAGCGGTGAGAGTGGACATCCTTGTCTTATTACTGAACTTAGAGGAAACGCTTTCAGTTTTTCACCATTGAGAATGATGTTTGCTTTGGGTTTGTCATATATGGCCTTTATTATGTTGAGGTAAGTTCCTTCTATGCCCACTTTCTGTAGAGTTTTTTTCATAAATGGGTGTTGAATTTTGTCAAAAGCTTTTTCTGCATCTACTGAGATGATCATATGGTTCTTATTCTTCAATTTATTTATATGGTGTATCACATTGATTTTTTTGCATATATTGAAGAATCCTTGCATCCCTGGGATAAATTCCACTTGATCATGGTGTATGATCCTTTTAATGTGTTGTTGGATTCTGTTTGCTAGTATTTTGTCGTGGATTTTTGCATCTATATTCATCAGTGATATTGGTCTGTAATATTCTTTATTTGTAGTATCTTTGTCTGGTTTTGGTATCAGGGTGATGGTGGCCTCATAGAATGAGTTTGGGAGTGTTCCTTCCTCTGCAATGTTTTCGAAGAGTTTGAGAACAATGGATGTTATCTCTTCTCTAAATGTTTGATAGAATTCACCTGTGAAGCCATCTGGTCCTGGACTTTTGTTTGTTGGAAGATTTTTAATCACAGTTTCAATTTCATTACTGGTGATTTGTCTGTTCATATTTTCTATTTCTTCCTGGTTCAGTCTTGGAAGGTTATACCTTTCCAAGAATTTGTCCATTTCTTCCAGCTTGTCCATTTTATTGGCTTAGAGTTGCTTGTTGTAGTCTCTTAGGATGCTTTGTATTTCTGCAGTGTCTGTTGTAACTTCTCCTTTTTCATTTCTAATTTTATTGATTTATTTTTGTGACACGTTTTTCTTCTCTCCCCACCATAAATATCAGAGTCACATACTGTGGTTTTTTGTTTTTTGGTTTTTTTAATCATCAAATATAGGTTCCTTTTACCAACCAACTCCAGCTGACTTTCCTCCTGCTTCCACCAGGGACAGCTTATAGATAAATACCTGTGTAGTGGCCATGGGGACCTATTGTAGCAGAACAAGCTGTCCCCAGACAGAAAGGCTAATCTTTGTAGAGTTGTTGGCACCCTGTGTGAACCTTAAGTTAATCATTTGATCTATTTTTGTGCTTATCAATCCTTTTTAAAAAAATGGGATGCATTACCAAACTTGACTCAGTTAGAGCCATTCATTTTATAACCTAGCAAATATTTGCTGAGTGCCAACTACATGTTACCACTATGTTTTTGCTGGGTTCTCCCTGCTGGAGGAACAAACCTGTGCTGTGACATCAAGGCAGTCTTGCATTGAAGGAATTTCTCATCAAGTTGGAAGACGGTGGGAGTCACATAAGGAAAGATGTCACTAATATGCAGAGCTAGGACAGAAGTTTCCTCAATGTGCTGTGAGAAACAGAAAAGGAAAATCTAAGAGAGTGATTGGTCAGGGATAGCATCAGATTTATTTCCAAAGAACAAAGACTCTTGAGGGGGGAATTAAAGAATCAGAAAGCATGTCCAGAAAGCAGTGAGCAGCTGAAAGTAGGGTATGTATACTGGAGAGTATCCGGTGATTAGACAAGTGAGGAGGTTTACGAATTATGAGCCTCTGTATTTCTGCAAGACTGAGCTATTTGAGATTCACACAGAAAGTGATGAGCAACTTTTTGGAGGAATGACTTTAACATGATACAAATGAATTCATTTTTTAGCTATTTCTCTCTAGGAAAAGAAAACATGTAAATGAAGGAAAGATAGATAATAAAGCTTCACTACTGCATCAATACAGGTGACATGATGAGGGTGTGGACCTTGCTATTATGAAAAAGGATTCAGAAGATGGGACAAATTCACATCACTTTTAGATGTTGGAAGTCTCTAGAGTTAGTGATCAAAGGAAGTGTGAGGGAGAGGGAGGAGAAGAGAGACTCTGTCCTGGATGCTCTTGATTAATGCAGGTTAGGAATGAAAATGTTATGAAGTTGAGGAGGTAATAAAACTAATTTGGGTTATAATAAATTGGAGATCCATATCAAATAAAGATATGCAAAGAAGCCATATCCATAAAGAAGTTGAGTATGGGAGTCTGGGGGCACAAAAGTATGGTCTTTCCTAGATGAAAAGGTACTTGAGTATAAATGCATACAATAATTTACTGTAATTTTATTTTTCATATTTGGCTGTGCATGATTGCTTCCTTGGGAATGCAGAGGCAGAATAGAGAGTCATAGACAACGATTTTGATGACAATTCTTAATTCTTAATAAACAAAGGGTTTGGAGTAGCAAGTTAAAATTCAAATAATCGTCTTGTGATTCCAGGTGAGTAGAGTTTGTTTACTCCATCTGAATTTGCCTTAATTTTCTAAAATGTCACAAAGATATCCTCAGTGTATTCTATTCTATAAGACTTGAAGGGTAATCATTCAAAGAAACAAGATGTAGAACCATTTCCTGGAGCATGTGTATTTCCACAAAGCTCTCTTTAATTTGAAGGTCAAGGGGGAGCCCTTGATTAACCAGTTAGAGTCAGCTCCCATCTCTTTATATAGTTTTATTAGCTTATTTTATTCAGTAAATATTTATTTAGCACCTACTAAGTGCCAACACATTGTGCTGGTGCTGAGGATTTAATCATGGTAGAGAATGGCATGGCCCCATTCCTCCACCCCCATGAGATGTACAGTCCGGCTTCCTAAAGTGTCCACAGTGCAGTTCATCTTGTAATCGGCATGGCTGAATGATCGATAGTCAGGAAAGGGAAGAAAAGCTGCATATGCTATCTGGCCCTAAAACTACAAGGGGGTTTTAGAGAAATCAAACATTATCTCACATTTTATTTGAGATAAGATTTAGCAGAGAACATTTATTTAAGATTATAATGTAACTTGCAGGCATTTATTCACTGTCCTTAATTAAAGTATTTATAACAGAATAACAGACAGAATTAAGAATTGGCCTTATAAGATTAAAAATTAAGTAGAGAGAGAGAGACCTTCAAGATGGTGGAGGAGTAAGACATGGAGATCACCTTCTTCCTAACAAATATATCAAAAATACATCTACATGTGGAACAACTGCTACAGAACACCTACTGAACGCTGGCAGAAGACCTCAGACTTCCCAAAATGCAAGAAACTACCCACGTACCTGAATAGGGCAAAAGAAACAAGAAAAAAACAGAGACAAAACAATAGGGACAGGACCTGCAGTTCTGGGGGGGAGCTGTGAAGGAGGAAATGTTTTCACACACTAGGAATCCCATTCACTGGCAGAGATGAGGGGTGGCAGGGGTGGAATCTTCGGCGCCACGGAGGAAAGCACAGCAGTAGGGGTGCAGAGGGCAAAGTGGAGAGATCCCGCACAGAGGGTTGGTGCTGCCAGCACTCACCAGCCTGAAAGGCTTGTCTGGTCACAGGCGCGGGTGGGTGGGAGCTACGAGCTGAGGCTCAGGCTTCAGAGTTCAGATCCTAGGGAGAGGACTGGGGTTGGCTGCGTGAACACAGCCTGAAGGGGGCTAGTGTGCCACAGCTAGCTGGGAGTCCGGGAAAAAGTCTGGAAAGCCTAAGAGGCAAGAGACCATTGTTTCGGGGTGTGCGAGGAAAGGGGATTCAGAGCACCACCTAAACGAGCTCTGGAGATGAGCGTGAGCCACGGCTATCAGTGCGGACACCAGAGACGGGTGTGAAATGCTAAGGCTGCTGCTGCAATCACCAAGAAGCCTGTGTGCAAGCACAGGTCACTATCCACACCTCCCCTCCTGGGAGCCTGTGCAGCCCACCACTGCCAGGGTTCAGTGATCCAGGGACAACTTCCCCAGCAGAACACACTGGGCGCCTCAGGCTGTTGCAATGTCATGCCAACCTCTGCCACCACAGGCTCGCCCAGCAGTCTGTACCCCTCCCTCCCCCTGGCCTGAGTCAACCAGAGTCCCTTAATCAGCTGCTCTTTAACCCTGTCCTGTCTGAGCGAGGGACAGATGCACTCAGGCGACCTACATGCAGAGGCAGGGCCAAATCCAAAGCTGAACACCAGGAGTTGTGCAAACAAAGAAGAGAAAGGGAAATCTCTCCCAGCAGTCTCAGGAGCAGCGGATTAAATCTCCACAATCAACTTGCTGTACCCTGCATCTGTGGAATACCTGAATAAACAACGAATCGTCGCAAAATTGAGGCAGTGGACTTTGGGAGCAATGATATATATATATATATATATATATATATATATGTTTCCTTTTTCTCTTTTTAAGAGTGTGTATGTGTATGCGTCTTTGTGTGATTTTGTCTGTATAGCTTTGCTTTAACCATTTGTCCTAGGGTTCTGTCTGTCTGATTTTTGTTTTGTTTTTGTTTTTGTTTTTTTTAATATAGCTTTTTGCACTCATTACCATTGGTGGATTTGTTTTTTTCTTTTTTTAAATTACTTTTTAATTTTTTTATTTTTAATAATTATTTGTTATTTTTTATTTTAATGACTTTATTTCATGTTATTTTTTTTTATTCCTTTCTTTTTTTTTTCTCACTTTTCTTCTGAGTCGTGTGGTTGACAGGGTCTTGGTACTCCAGCCAGGTGTCAGACCTGTGCCTCTGAGGGGGGAGAGCCGAGTTCAGGACATTGGTCCACTAGAGACCTCCTAGCTCCATGTAATATCAAATGACAAAAGCTCTGCCAGCGATCTCCATCTCAATGCTAAGACCCAGCTCCACTCAATGACCAGAAACCTACAGTGCTGGACACCCTATTCCAAACAACTAGTAAGTCAGGAACACAACCCACCCCTTAGCAGAGAGGCTGCCTAAAATCATAATAAGGTCAAAGACACCCCAAAACACACCACCAGAAGCAGTCCTGCCCACAAGAAAGACAAGATCCAGCCTCATCCACCAGAACACAGGCACTAGTTCCCTCCACCAGGAAGACTATACAACCCACTGAATCAACCTTAGCCACTAGGGGCAGACACCATAAACATTGGGAACTACAAACCTGCAGCATGTGAAAAGGAGACCCCAAACACAGTAAGTTAAGCAAAATGAGAAGACAGAGAAACACATAGCAGATGAAGGAGGAAGATAGAAACCCACCAGACCAAACAAATGAAGAGGAAATAGGCAGGCTACCTGAAAAATAATTCAGTGTAATGGTAGTAAAGATGATCCAATATCTTGGAAATAGACTGGAGAAAATACAAGAAACATTTAACAAGGACCTAGAATAACTAAAGAGCAAACAAACAGTGATGAACAACACAATAAATGAAACTAAAAATTCTCTAGAAGGAATCAATAGCAGAATAACTGAGGAAGAAGAAGGGATAAGTGACCTGAAAGATAAAATAATGGAAATAATTACTGCAGAACAGAATAAACAAAAAAGAATGAAATGAATTGAGGACAGTCTTAGAGACCTCTGGACAACATTAAACACACCAACATTCAAATCATAGGGGTCTCAGAAGAAGAAGAGAAAAAGAAAGGGACTGAGAAAATATTTGAAGAGATTATAGTTGAAAACTTCACTAGTATGGGAAAGGAAATAGTCAATCAAGTCCAAGAAGCACAGACAGTCTCATACAGGATAATTCCAAGGAGAAACATGCCAAGACATATATTAATCAAACTATCAAAGATTAAATACAAAGAAAAAATATTAAAAGCAGCAAGGGAAAAGCAACAATTAACATACAAGGGAATCCCCATAAGATTAACAGCAGATCTTTCAGCAGAAACTCTGAAAGCAAGAAGGGAGTGGCAGGACATATTTAAAGTGATGAAAGGGAAAAACCTACAACCAAGATTACTCTACCCAGCAAGGATCTCATTCAGATTTGATGGAGAAATTAAAACCTTTACAGACAAGCAAAAGCTAAGAGAATTCAGCACCACCAAACCAGTTTTCAACAAATACTAACGGAATTTCTCTAGGCAGGAAACACAAGAGAAGGAAAAGACCTACAACAACAAATCCAAAACAATTAAGAAAATCATAATAGGAACATACATATCGATCATTACCTTAAATGTAGATGGATTAAATGCTCCAACCAAAAGACACAGACTGGTTGAATGGATACAAAAGCAAGACCCGTATATATGCTGTCTACAAGAGACCCACTTCAGACCTAGGGACACATACAGACTGAAAGTGAGGGGATGGAAAAGATATTCCATGCAAATGAAAATCAAAAGAAAGCTGGAGTAGCAATTCTCACATCAGAAAAAATAGACTTTAAAATAAAGAATGTTACAAGAGACAAAGAAGGACACTACATAATGATCAAGGGATCAATCCAAGGAGAAGATATTAAAATTGTAAATATTTATGCACCCAACATAGGAGCACCTCAACACATAAGGCAAATGCTAACAGCCATAAAAGGGGAAATCAACAGTAACACAATAATAGAAGGGGACTTTAACACCCCACTTTCACCAATGGACAGATCATACAAAATGAAAATAAATAAGGAAACACAAGCTTTAAATGATAC
Source organism: Balaenoptera acutorostrata (assembly GCF_949987535.1). Taxonomy (NCBI): domain Eukaryota; kingdom Metazoa; phylum Chordata; class Mammalia; order Artiodactyla; family Balaenopteridae; genus Balaenoptera; species Balaenoptera acutorostrata. The sequence goes on from NC_080066.1 coordinate 47,812,668, forward strand.
ATTAAACCAGATGGACTTAATTGATATTTATAGGACATTCCATCCAAAAACAACAGATTCCACTTCTCAAGAGCTCAGGAAACATTCTCCAAGAAAGATCATATCTTGTGTCACAAATGAAGCCTAGGTAAATTTAAGGAAATTGAAATCGTATCAATTATCTTTTCCAACCACAATGCTATGAGACTGTATATCAATTACAGGAAAAACTCTAAAAAATACAAACACATGGAGGCTAAACAATACACTATATAATAACAAAGAGATCACTGAAGAAATCAAAGAAGATATCAAAAAATTCCTAGAAATAAATGACAATGAAAACATGATGACCCAAAACATATGGGATGCAGCAAAAGCAGTTCTAAGGGGGAAGTTTATAGCAATACAATCCTACCTCAAGAAACAAGAAACATCTCAAATAAACAACCTAACCTTACACCTAAAGCAATTAGAGAAAGAAGAACAAAAAACCTCAAAGTTAGCAGAAGGAAACAAATCATAAATATCAGATCAGAAATAAATGAAAAAGATGTGAAGGAAACAATAGCAAAGATCAATAAAACTAAAAGCTGGTTTTCTGAGAAGATAAACAAAATTGATAAACCATTAGCCAGACTCATCAAGAAACAAAGGGAGAAGACTCAAATCAATAGAATTAGAAATGAAAAAGGAGAAGTAACAACTGACACTGCAGAAATACAAAGGATCATGAGAGATTACTATAAGCAACTATATGCCAAAAAATTGGACAAACTGGAAGAGATGTACAAATTCTTAGAAAAGCACAACTTTCCAAGGCTGAACCAGGAAGAAAGAGAAAATATAAACAGACCAATCACAAGCAGTGAAATTGAGACTGTGATTAAAAATCTTCTAACAAACAAAAGTCCAGGACCAGGTGGCTTCACAGGCGAATTCTATTAAACACTTAGAGAAGAGCTAACACCTATCCTTCTCAAACTCTTCCATGATATAGCAGAGGGAGGAACACTCCCAGAATGATTCTACGAGGCCACCATCACACTGATACCAAAATCAGACAAAGATGTCACAAAGAAAGAAAACTACAGGCCAATATCACTGATGAACATAGATGCAAAAATCCACAACAAAATACTAGCAAACAGAATCCAACAGCACATTGAAAGGATCATACACCATGATCAAATGGGGTTTATTCCAGGCATACAAGTTTTCTTCAATATATGCAAATCAATCCATGTGATACACCATAATAACAAATTGAATGATAAAGACCATATGATCATCTCAATAGATACAGTACAAGCTTTTGACAAAATTCAACATCCATTTATGATAAAAGTCCTCCAGAAAGTGGGCATAGAGGGAGCTTACCTCAACATAATAAAGGCCATATATGACAAACTCACAGCCAACATGGTTCTCAATGGTGAAAAACTGAAACCATTTTCTCTAAGATCAGGAACAAGACAAGGTTGCCAACTCTCACCACTGTTATTCTACATAGTTTTGGAAGTTTTAGCCACAGCAATCAGAGAAGAAAAAGAATTAAAAGGAATCCAAATCAGAAAAGAAGAATTAAAACTGTCACTGTTTGCAGATGACATGATACTGTTCATAGAGAATCCTAAAGACTCTACCAGAAAACTACTAGATGTAATCAATGAATTTGGTAAAGTAGCAGGATACAAAATTAATGCACAGAAATCTTTTGCATTCCTATACACCAATGACAAAAAATCTGAAAGAAAAATTAAGGAAATGCTCCCATTTACCATTGCAACCAAAAGAATTAAATACCTAGGAATAAACCTACCTAAGGAGACAAAAGACCTGTATGCAGAAAATTATAAGACACTGATGAAAGAAATTAAAGATGATACAAACAGATGGAGAGATATACCATGTTCTTGGAATGGAAGCATCAACATTGTGAAAATGACTATACTTCCCAAAGCGATCTACAGATTCAATGCGATCCCTATCAAACTACCACTGGCATTTTTCACAGAACTAGAACCAAAAATTTCACAATTTGTATGGAAACACAAAAGACCCCGAATAGCCAAACCAATCTTGAGAAAGAAAAATAGAGCTGAAGGAATCAATGTCTCTGACTTCAGACTATACTACAAAGCTACAGTGATCAAGTCAGTGTGGTAGTGACACAAAAACAGAAATATAGATCAGTGGAACAGGATAGAAAGCCCAGAGAAAGCCTAGAAACCCACACACATATGGTCACCTTGTCTTTGATAACGGAGGCAAGAATATACAATGGAGAAAAGACAGCCTCTTCAATAAGTGGTGCTGGGAAAACTGGACAGCTACATGTAAAAGAATGAAATTAGAACACTCCCTAACACCATACACAAAAACAAACTAAAAATGGATTAAAGACCTAAATTTTAGGCCAGACACTTTAAAACTCTTAGAAGAAAACATAGGCAGAAGACTCTATGTCATAAATCACAGCAAGATCCTTTATGACCCACCTCCTAGAGAAATGGAAATTAAAAAAAAAATAAACAAATGGGACCTAATGAAACTTAGAAAGCTTTTGCACAGCAAAGGAAACCATAAACAAGGCAAAAAGACAATCCTCCAAATGGGAGAAAACATTTGCAAATGAAACAACTGACAAAGGATTAAACTCCAAAATATACAAGCAACTCATGCAGCTCAATATCATAAAAACAAACAACCAAATCTAAAAATGGGCAGAAGACCTAAATAGACATTTCTCCAAAGAAAATATACAGATTGCCAACCCGCATATGAAAGGATGCTCAACATCACTAATCATTAGAGAAATGCAAATCAAAACTACAATGAGGTATCACCTCACACCAGTCAGAATGGCATCATCAAAAAATCTACAAATAATAAATGCTGAAGAGGGTGTGGAGAAAAGGGAACCCTCTTGCACTGTTGGTGGGAATGTAAATTGATTCAGCCACTATGGAGAACAGTATGGAGGTTCCTTAAAATACTAAAAATAGAATTATTATACGACCCAGCAATACCACTACTGGGCATATACCCTGAGAAAACCATAATTCAGAAAGTCATGTACCACACTCTTCATTGCAGCTCTATTTACAGTAGCCAGGATATGGAAGCAACCTAAGTGTCTATCGATAGATGAATGGATAAAGAAGATGTGGCACATATATACAGTGGGATAGTAGTCAGCCATAAAAAGAAACGAAATTGAGTTACTTGTAGTGAGGTGGATGAACCTAGAATTTGTCATACAGAGTGAAGTAAGTCAGAAAGAGAAAAACAAATATTGTATGCTAACACATATATATGGAATCTAAAAACAACAAAAAAAAGGTTCTGAAGAACCTAGGGGTAGGACAGGAATAAAGACGCAAAAGTAGAGAATGGACTTGAGGACATGAGGATGGGGAAGGGTAAGCTGGGACGAAGTGAGCGTGGCATGGACATATATACACCACCAAATATAAAATAGATAACTAATGGGAAGCAGCTGCATAGCACAGGGAGATCAGCTCGGTGCTTTGTGACCACCTAGATAGGTGGGATAGGGAGGGTGGGAGGGAGGGATACGCAACAGGGAGGAGATAAGGGGATATATGTATAGGTGATTCACTTTGTTATAAAGCAGAAACTAACATACCATTGTAAAGCAATTACACTCCAATAAATATGTTAAAAAGAAAAAACATTAGAGAAAACACGTAAATTGTTATTTTATTTCTAGGTATAGAATTTTTTCTTAAAAGTATTTGTTTATTTATTTATTTATGGCTGTGTTGGGTTTCGTTTCTGTGCGAGGGCTTTCTCTAGTTCTGGCAAGCGGGGGCCACTCTTCATCGCGGTGCGCGGCCCTCTCACTATCGCAGCCTCTCTTGTTGCGGAGCACAGGCTCCAGATGCGCAGGCTCAGTAATTGCGGCTCACGGGCCTAGCCGCTCCGCGGCATGTGGGATCTTCCCAGACCAGGGCTCGAACCCATGTCCCCTGCATTGGCAGGCAGATTCTCAACCACTGCGCCACCAGGGAAGCCCTAGGTATAGAATTTTTGAGAGTTTTTATTTTATAAGGATATCATCCATTGAAGGATTTATTAAGAGTAAAATTTTAATTGAAAACAAATATAGTATTCCAGATGTTTTGAACAAATTCTGAAATCTAATAATGATTAGTAAAATGTCAAAAGCAAGTCTATTCTGCCTACTCTTTACTTACTCTTCTGAACATGGTTGTAGTCAACTGTATTCTGAGAGATTTTATTATCTAATTTCTCATGTCAAATACATAGTAGGTCCTGAAAATGGAGATGGTAAAATGCTTTTTTTTAATTATTAAAAAGTTTTTTATATTAAAAGGGTATTACTGACCTGAATTTTGTTGTGTTAGGCTGAATAAGAATGATTCTAAATCATATTTTTTCCCCCAAGAAGTCCATCATTCATTTTTTCAAGTATAATTTAAGAAAAAAAAGACAATAAACTTCCTTGAAAACAAATTAAAAGGGTTATGTCTGTTAACAGTAAACCATCTGGCAACTTGATTGGGGAAGTCAAATTTTCTGGATGACAATGGGCCAATAATCAATTCTGGGTCGGGGGCAGGAGAGGAGGCTGGGCCTCAGGGACTGCGTGGGTCATATTTACCGTGTAAGGTTCTGACAAAGCTTGTAGATGTGATCTTTATTAATTCCAATATTTTATTTTATACCTGAATTTATAATTGTGTCTTAAAATCAAATGAGATGTCATTGTATCACCATCTGTTGTTTCAAAAATAAGAGACGTTGTCGATGGCCACTTGAAAAAGATGAGTCCTTGGAGTGTTCAAAAACTGTTTCTGCAGCGTTTTCAGATTTTTTTCCATTTTAATAGAAAGGGAAATTAGGAATGTAGGTAGAAAAGTTCACAGCAGTCTTGTATTTACTGCTCCGAATAAATACATGAGAAAGTGTGTTTTATTTCTTAATGTTCTCCTCACTCCCGCATCGCCCCCATCGTGATGTCCATGTAGACTGCATTTTTAGAAGCAGGAAAGGATTCAGTCTTCCTCAGTCAGGACTGGCCTGGATAGAGACATCACGGCACAGAGAAGGTGACCATTTTCTTCCCAGAAATGACCCTTTAGGTGTTAGCCATGACAGATCTGGCAGGGGTGGGGGGGTGACAGATTCACATCAGATATGCAATGTGTGATTGGCAGGATGTTTAGTAAAATTTATACAGTCTCCTTTTCCAGATCTGCCAATCTATCATCTCCCTAAAACATGAAAAGATAGAAACAGGGATTTTTTCAGCCTTGGTGTGATTTTCTTTAAAGTAAAGCAAACACTTTTACAGCAAGCATTTTATTGTACTCTGAATAATATTCCAATTATTCTGAGTTGTATATCAAATTGGACATACATGTGTGCATATAAATATCTTTGTAGTTATGACTCATAAAAAGTTTTGCCTGAATATATATACTATATATATTTGTATTACACGTATGCATATGCATACAATCATGCATACAATCTATTCAATACCACACATACATAATCTTTTCAATAACATGAGAGCAAGAATCCCAAATAAAAACACATTCCTGGGATGTGATGGGTCATATTTTATTCCTTTGTGATTTTAACTCACATTTGAACCCAGATTTCTAAAATCAAAAGGCACAGTGCATAAAACCCAGCATGTTAAGGGCAGGGTGGAGGTGGGAGATTTCTGATCATTCTGACCTGGAGGAGGGTCACATCTGTCAGACACCTCAATTTTAATGGAGCTGAAATCCATCACAAGCATGTAGCTTTCAAATCCCAAAGCTTGCATGTTCCTAAATCACACCATTTAAATCCATGGAAAAGATCCCATTGGATGGACTTCTGCTTTCAAGGAGGAAATTTCTACCGATCCTAAAAAGTCTAAGGGGAAACAATTTTCTCATTATTTGCCACTCTCCCTATCTTGTTTCGCACACCTGTAACCCCAGGAGAGGCCGTTCTAAGTCAGTGGCTGCATGAAGCACCGAGGAAGAACATTTGAAGAAATAAAAATAAGGGTAAACATTCCTGCAGATTTTCACTGAATTTTAATGTATATCTGTGAAAAGTAATAAGCAGGCTCTAGTTCATTAGGCAAGAACAAATTTCCCCCCATAATTTTATCTGTGTTTAATTAAATATTTAATTAGTATACATCTAAAACTAATTTTTCAATGTGCTCAGTACATTTAGCAGGACGGGCTGGTGCTGGGCTCTGTCTGCAGAAACACTTCTGCGGATGTGGACAGCCCCCATGCCCTCCTTGTCCTCCTGGGTGATCTGATAGAAGCGAGTGGGTCATTTGGCATTAGCAAAGGAGTAAGTTAGCATTTGCACTGAGCTGGATCTTGCCAGGCTGTGCATATTGGAAGCCACAGACAGAGGCTCCTTTCACAGTGATGAATGGGTTTTTTCAAGCGTTCTGCTCCCTAGTTATGAGAAGGGTGACCCGGTCAGGAGACGACTTTATGAAGCTATAAAAAATGTATGTCACTTCGGACTCTCTAATGTCACCAGGAAGGAAAAAAAAAAAAAAAAAAAGAACCTGTGCAAAAATGGCAGGGTAATAAGGCTGTTTTCAATGCTTGAAATAGCTTTCTGTCTGCAGTCATATGTAGCCCTGAACCTGGGGCACAGAGAGTGCCCATGAAGCACTGTTGTTGGGGAGATTAGAAAAAAAAAAATTTGGCTTTGTTTAGCTTTGCTTGTCTTTGCAGAAATGCTTATGGTGAGGACAATCAGACATTTCCAAAGGCAGGTCCGGTAGCTCTGTGTCAGAACTGGAAAAGGTGCAATGTCTTTTTAAAAGCCAGCCATGTACTCAAGGTGGTGATGACTCTGAAGTATGCAGAAGAGCCAGAAAGAGAATCACTACAAAGCAAAACACATTTTGAAAGGGGTCTTTTAATCTAATATTTTATAAAGTCTTTCCTGTGTATCATAAGGAATTTTTTGAAAAAAAGGAAGGTTTGCCAGGTACACTTACCCCTATGCCTTCTGTTGAATACTCTGGAATTTACAGATAGTGACATGTAGATTTTAACAAAAGCAGTCCTCTGTAGACCCATAATTTAGCATTCATTGAATTCTCTTATTCTTCTCATCAATATGCAGATTTCACAGTATCAGGTGCTTTCCTGTTTGATATGTCACACATTTCATAACTCGTGTTCAAATGTTAGTTTACACAAGGTAGGGAACCCAGAGGACCAAGGTCAAAGGTTTTGCCTTTATTAGGGCTTCAATTAGTCACAGGTGAACTTTGGAATGTCTCAGCTGCATTCAAACACTAGCTTTGTTGGGGTTGAATTGCAGAACACTGGAGTGTCCCCTTTCAAGCCTAGGTGTGTCATTTCTTTTTCTGCGACCTGTCAACTTGCTCCATCAATGCACCTGGAAGGGGGAAAAAATGTGAAAAACAATGAGCTTAATACTTCAGTTATAGCAAATGTCAGGCTCATGGATGGTTCTGAAGAAGGAGGGAGAGAACTGAGTTTTTCACCCATACAACATGAGTTTGGCATTTCTCACCCTTTTCTTCATGAAGAGGACTCTGCACATCAGGCTAGCTTCCTAGCCCCATTCTGAGAAAAGTTGGCCATAGGTGATTCTCTGTGTCCTGGTCACTATGGTTTTCTACCACCGTTGCCACAACTAACCAAAAGCCCATGGAATGTCTAGATCTAAGAATTCTCCCCAGGGTGTAGACTATCTTGTAAAACCGTTGAAGCAGTCAACCAAGTCTGTACTCTTGAAGGAGTTTGAACGTTAGACACATAGAAAGTTAGCAGTCAGCAGAAGCAGGCAGAGGGGAAAAGAGAAACAGGAAGACACTGAATTAGACAGAGGACAGAGTCTACAGAGTCTTTTGCTCTGCACCAAAGAAGCAACGATAAGAGGACTTGCTCTGGATTCCCCAAGGCCTGGCTAATTAACAGCTTATCCCGACTTCTCTGAGCATCATAAAGCCCTAACATCTGTAAACTCCCAATCTGTTTTCTCTTTGTAGCCTGAGCAACACAACATAACACAACAGCATCCATTCCTATTTCAAAGAGGTCTCATCTTGCCATAGAGTATTTTTAAACTTTACTTAAAAAGCAGCTAAGAAATAAGAGGGATTTAAGTGCTTATCTTTATTTAAAAAATTTTTTTAACATCCTTATTGGAGTATAATTGCTTTACAATGGTGGATTAGTTTCTGCTGTATAACAAAGTAAGTCAGCTATACGTATACATATATCCCCATATACCCTCCCTCTTGTGTCTCCCTTCCACCCTCCCTATCCCACCCCTCTAGGTGGTCACAAAGCACTGAGCTGATCTCCCTGTGCTATGCAGCTGCTTCCCACTAGCTATCTATTTTACATTTGGTAGTGTATATATTGCAGCTCTATTTACAATAGCCAGGACATGGAAACAACCTAAGTGCCCATCGACAGGTGAATGAATAAAGAAGATGTGGCACATATATACAATGGAATATTACTCAGCCATAAAAAGAAACAAAACTGAGTTATTTGTAGTGAGGTGGATGGACCTAGAGTCTGTCATACAGAGTGAAGTAAGTCAGAAAGAGAAAAAACAAATACCGTATGCTAACACATATATATGGAATCTAAAAAAAAAAAAAAAAAAAAGGTTCTGAAGAATCTAGGGGCAGGACAGGAATAAAGATGCAGACATAGAGAATGGACTTGAGGACACAGGGACGGGGAACAGTAAGCTGGGACGAAGTGCTTATCTTTAAAGCATTTTAAAGAGGAGAGACAATATATGCTTATTGGAAGCTTCAGATTGGTTATTCAGTCTTACAGCTTGGAAACCAAAAGTAACGTACTGGAGTTGGCTTCTCTACCTAAGTTTTTGTTTTTGTTTGTTAGTTTTCCTTTAATAAAAACAGCATCGCTCTGTGTATTTGGATGAGTAAGTTTGGTTTAATCTAGCCCTGCAAGTTAAGATGGGAGGTCTCTGATGTAAAAGGAAATAGAAACCGAGTCATGAACATTGTAAAGAACAGCAAGTGTAAGAGGGAGAATCAGTGATGTTTTAGGCCCTGATCTCTTGCTAGTTCATTATATTCCCATCTTTTAATCTCAAATGAAGGGTAAGTACGCAGTGATGAAGCTCTCTTCTAGGAACAGGCAAAAGGGGTCTATGATCTATACATAATTTTTAAACTATAATAAAGCGGATAAAAAGTAGATCTGCTATTTATTAACATCACCATTCTCTCCCCAGGTCAACCCTTGGAACTCCAATGCTATCTTGTATACTGAAGAATGTGCGCTTTACAAAATAAACCTAAGAAATTCTCAAGTAGAAAACCGATGCTACTTTCCAGACTCAAAGGATCAAAAGGCCTAATTTTGCCCCAGTGAGTGCTTGTCACTCAAGAGAACTCCTAAGACAGATATTTGGATCTAAGTTTTCATTAGTCTTGATTGGGCTCTGAGTATTGGAGCCCAGTAGCATAAAACAGATATTTTTTCAAGAAATATTCCACATCACTTAAGAATTTATTAACAATTTACATAATTGTTTAAGTAATCTGCATAATTGACAGAAAGTTTAATTTGACCCTAGTTCAACTGTAACACTTATGGTTTTAAATTGAAATTGGTATAATTCATTTATGAGAGTAATTAAGCCATGGTGTCTAACAAATACAGTGTATGCTGCCTGAGGCCTCCAAGGCCAGAACATGCTATTAGAATGTTTTATTTAAATATGTCAAATCTGTTCATCTCCACCATCACCCATGTTAAAGTGAAGCAAATGGCCTCTTTGAGCTTGAGCACCATGTTTCTGAGACACAGTACTTGAAGCACACAATTCAACTATCTTTCTAGAGGAATCCATGAGCTAAAAAGTGTTTAAAGAAAGACTAAACTTTACCTAGTTTTTACTTTCCAAAAGTGTTCAGACATATCTGATTCTATGATAATCACACATTATTAAACATCAGTTTTTCAGCATAGCAGGACTGAAAAATGCCCCAGAATAATGGATTGTTAGCTTATGACAAGTTGACTAAAATTCATAAGAATGAGAGAAGTGGGGAATCTGTCAACTTTCCTTGGAATGCATGATTTTTATACTTAAATGCATAATTAATCCAAGTAATTGAAGGGTAGTTATCCCAAACAGTATATAATAATAGTGCTGAAAAGAGCCACTGCATATGTCTGGGGAAGGGCAGAGATTAATTTGGACAAGAGCTTGTGGCATGCAACATCTCTTCACTTGGAAAATATCAAATCTCATGGGTTTACTTTGTCACTGTCACCTGTTCAGCCTTGGGGACCAGAGGAATACGGATGAGGGTCACCTGCAGGTGACATGGTTATGTAGACAAAATCTCTCTTGGGCACGCTCAAGATCCATCCCTTTGTAAAACTCCCGTGAATATTACAAAGAAAATTCTGTAATGCGTCATCACACAACACCACATCTTAACACTGTAGGGACCTGTATTTTCCCCCTCGTTCTGCTCTTAGGATTTATTTTCTGTTTCTTTTTTCTCATTGATTCTTCATTCTCTTGATTAATTTTCCTATTACCCTCAATTCTCTTTCCTCGCATTATTTGAGAACCCAGAGTCTCAACCCTGCCCTTCAGACTTGCAATATTGAGTTGTTAGTAATAATTATGGTTTAACAAGTGCTTCTTCAGTGCCAAACACCATGCCAGGTATTCGATATAATTCATCTAATTTAATCACTATTGTAGTCCTACAAGTTATCTTCATTGTGCAGATGAGGAAATGGAGACTTTAGAGGAGTTAAATGACTCCTCTAGGTCCCAAAACCACCTGGGTTGCACCCATGACCACATGACCATACACACACACACACTTGGAGAGTTCCACTCTACTGTATAATGTCTGGGATTATGACTTCATTTCCTTTTTTATTGTATAATAACAAAAACAACAACATCAAATACAACAGAGAGAGAAAGCCACACACTTAGAGCTTTAATAAGTTACTATAAGTTCAACAGCCTTGTAATCATCACCCTGGTCAAGACAAGCACTGTTAGCCACACCAGAACACCATGGGTGGGTCCGTTCCCAATCACAGCCCTCTTCCACACGTCACAACTATTGAAGTCCCATAGAGTCTCTCACAGTCTGGATCTTGTAGACTGCATACTCACAGTGCAGTTTTTCATGTTCCCATATCATTGACATTTCCTGAAATCTGGCGGATGGACACAGAGCCTTGATGAGACTCAGGTTTGATCCCTTTGGCAAGAGTAAAAGTGGAACTCTTGCTCTTTTGACAAAGGCACATAACATCTGCTTGTCTTTTGTCTTTTTGTGACGTTACCAATCACTGATGCCCAGTGACTTGATCCATTGATTCTTTGGAGGGTATTACAATATGGGAGCTATTCTAATTCTTTCATTTCTTTTTCATGAATTATCTAGAAAACTTTTATAGAGAGATACTTTTCCTCTTTGGTCCTGTAATGGAACCATTCATATAGAAAGGCAGGATAAATGCTTGTTTCTTTCTTATTAATTATTGGTTTTTGTGATGATGAATATGCTTCTACTACTCCCTGGAGGTGACAGATTATTTTGTTTTTAATACGCATATGAAGAAATTGATTTAAAAATATGTGATGGGTTTCAACCTATTGTAATTATTAATATTATCCTTACTGAAGCTCAAATCGTCACATCTTTGGTACTGGAAGCCATTTAAAATTGGTCCCTGAGTCCCTTTGACATAATCCTAGTAATATTTAGTAACCTTTGATAGCTTCCTTGTTATTTAGTATAGCAAAATTTTTAAGGTTCATCTTCTATATTTTCTGCCCTAAATCAGTAATCAGCTATCTCTCCTTGAGTGAGTGTTATGGGCTGAGTTGTCTACAAGCAACTCACATTATATATAATAATATTGCAAGGTTTAAAGGAAAAGGAAGAAAAAATATATCATGAAAAAACATTGATTAAGGTAAAGCCATAATGGTTATCTTAATATGAGATAATACAGATTTCAGAACAAAGAAAATTTTCAGATACAGAGTGGGACATTATATAATGATAAAGGGATCAATAAAAAATAATACATGACTATTCTAAATGTGTATGCACCAAATGGCAAAGCTGCAAAATATCTGAAGGAAAAACCAATAGAACTAAAAAGACAAATATACAAATTCACAGTTATAGCTAGAAAATTCGATGCCCCTCTTTCAACAACTAATAAAACACCTACAAAGGAAATTGGTAATGGTATGGAAGAACTCAACAACACTGTGAACCAACAGAATCCAACTGGCATTTATAGAACACTTCATGCAAGAGCATAATACACATTATTTTAAAGTGCCCACACAGCATACATCAAGATAAACCGAATCCTTGGTCATAAAAAAAGCCTCAACAAATCTTAAAAGTGTTTAAATAGTGTGATGTCATTAAAACACAATGATATCAGGGAAGAAATCAACAAGTGAAAGATAACAGGAAAATCTCCAATTACTTGAGAACTAAACAGTACACTTCTAAATAATGCATTAAAAATAAGGAGTCTCAGGGAAAATAAAAATTACATTGTATTGGATAAAAATGAAAATATAATGTATCAAAATTATTGGGATACAGCTGAAACAGTGCTGAGAGGGAAACATATCTTTACAAGCATACATTAGAAAAGAGGAAGAGTCTCATGGTAACGCTCTAATTTCTCACCTCAAGAACTTGAAAAAATAGAGGTAAAATAAACTGAAAGGAAACAGAAGGAAGAAAAAAATAAACAGAAAAGCAGACATCAATGAAACTGAAAATAGAAAAAGAACAGAGAAACATCAATAAAACAAAGAGCAGATTCTTTTAAAAAAATCAATAAAATAGAAAAACCTCTAGGATGACTGACAATGATAAGACAGAGAAGATGCAAGCTATCAATGTCAGGAATGAAGGAGGAGGTATCACTATAGACCCTACAGATTCAAAGAATGAAAAGAGAATATTATGAGCAATTTTATACACATGACTTTGACAACTTAGATGAAATGGACCAATTCCCCCCAAAAACACAAACTATCACAACTCACTAAGTATAAAATAGATAATTTCAATAGCCTATAATTACTAAGGAAATAAATTCATAATAGTGAACTCCCAAAAAGGAAATATCCAGATATGGATAGTTTTACTGGAAAATGCTACCAAATTTTTAAAAAAGTAACATCAATTCTACACAATACCTTCCAGAAGATAGAAGAGGACAAAACATATCCCAAATATTTTTATGAAGTTACTATTACTCTGATGGCAGAACTGGAAAAAGAAAGTACAAAAAAGAAAGAAAAAAGAAAACGAAAATTATAGACAAATGTTCTTCATGGATATAGACAAAAAATCTGAAATTTGTTAAGATATGAATAAATATCAGCAAATTGAATTCTGCAATACATAAACAATTATCCACCATCGCTAAGTGATATAGGGTTGCAGAATGATTCAATATTTTACTATCAATCGATGTAATCCACCATTTTAACATTCTGAAGAATAAAAAAATTACATGATTATATCAGTTGATGCAGAAAAAGGCATTTGACAAAATTCAATACCCACTTATAATTTTAAAAAGTCCCAGGTAAATAAGAATAGAGGTGAAATTCTTCAATTTGATAAAAATACCCTACAAAAAATCTACAGCTAACATTATACTCTGTGATAAAAGACCAAATGTTTTCTCCTAAGATCAGGAATAGGCAAGCATATCCACTCTCATCAGACCTATACAACATAGTGCTGGAAGTTCTAGTTCTATAAGGCAGGAAAGGGATGTAAAAAGCAAAGCGATTGGAAAGGAGAAATAGTACTGTCCATGTTTGCAGAAGTCATGATCATCTATGTAGAAAATACTAAGGTATCTAAAATTACAAAAGGTCTCTTATGACTATTAAGTTTGATCAGCAGGGTTGCAGGACAGAAAATAAACAAAGAAAAATCCATTATATTTGTATATACTAGCAATGAATGCTTAGACACCAAAATTAAAAGTATAATATCATTTATAACATATCAAAAAATAAAACAGGTAGAAATTTACCAAAAATATACAGGACTTCTATGATGAAAACTACCAATGCTGATGAAAGAAATTCATGAAGACCTAAATAAGTGGAGAGACATACCATGTTTATGGATTAGAAAAGTCAACACTGTGAAGATGTCAATCTTCCCCACATTGATATACAAATTCAGATCAAAATCTCAGCAAGAGTTTTAGGAAAGAAGGAGGAAAAAATACCTGGAATCTAAGACTAGGCAAAGAAACCTTAAACTTGACACCAAAAGCCTGTTCTATTAAAAAAAAAAAAAGGGGAAGAAAAATTGGACTTCATCAAAATTAAAACATCTTGTTAAAAAAGCTGAAAAGACAAGCTTCAGACTGGAAGAAATTATCTGCAAACTGACCAATGTCTGATATCTAAAATATATAAAGTGGTCTCAAAACTCAAATAAATAATAATAATAATAATCCATTTTAATAATAGGGAAAAAAGCCATGAAGAGACATTTCAGCCAAGAGGTTTTACAGATGACAAATAAGCACATGAATAAATGTTTAATTTGAACTTTCCTAATTGTTAGTCTTTAGGGAAGTTCAAATTAAAATCAAAATGGGTTATCACAACAAGCATATCAGAATAGCTAATATTAAAAAGAAAACAGAAAATACTGGCAATGACTCAGATAAATTGGATTCCTCATATATTACTAGTGATAATATAAAATGATACAGCTATTCTGGAAAACCATTTGGCAGTTTCTTTACTAAACTATATATATATATATATATATATATATATATATATATATATATATATATATATATAATTAACATACAACTCATCAATCACACTCCCAGGCATTTATACCAGAGATATGAAGATTTATGTTTCCAGAAAAGCCTGTATGCAAATGTTTGTGGTATTTTTATTTGGAATAGTCCAAAACTGGGAAAAACCCAGATTTTTCTTCACTAAGTGAATGGATAAACTATGGTATATCCATACAGTAAAATATTACAATCAATCAATCAGTCAATCAATCAGAACAAATTATTGATAGTCAAGAACCTGGAACCTGGAGGAATCTTCAGATATTTATGCTGAGTAAAAATTCCAATCCCAGGGCTTCCCTGGTGGCACAGTGGTTGAGAATCCACCTGCCAATGCAGGGAACATGGGTTCCAGCCCTGGTCCAGGAAGATCCCACATGCTGCGGAGCAACTAAGCCTGTGTACCACAATTACTGAGCCTGTGCTCTAGAGCCCACAAGCCACAACTACTGAAGACCGCGTGCCTAAATCCTGCGTACCGCAACAAGAGAAGCCACCACAATGAGAAGCCCGTGCACCACAACGAAGAGTAGCCCACGCTCGCCTCAACTAGAGAAACCCACACGCAGCAATGAAGACCCAATGCAGCCAAAAATAAATAAATTTATATTAAAAAAATTCCAATCCCAAAAGATTATATAGTGCATTATTCAGTTTATATAACATTCTTGAAATGACAAAATTATAGAAATGGAGAACAGATTAGTGATTGCCAGGGGTTAAGGAGGAGGTGAGAAGGAGGCCACTAAGTGGTCTATAAAAGAGCACCATTAGAGATCCTTGTGGTGATGGTGAGGGGAATTCCCTATATGTTTACTGTAGCAATGTCAGTATTCTGGTTGTGATATTATACTAGTTTTTTTTGTTTTTTTTTTTTAAATTTTTATTTTATTTATTTATTTATGGCTTTTCTTGGGTCTTCGTTTCTGTGCGAGGGCTTTCCCTAGTTGCGGCAAGTGGGGGCCACTCTTCATCGCGGTGCGCGGGCCTCTCACTGTCGCGGCCTCTCTTGTTGCGGAGCACAGGCTCCAGACCGGCAGGCTCAGTAATTGCGGCTCACGGGCCTAGCCGCTCCGCGGCATGTGGGATCTTCCCAGACCAGGGCTCGAACCCATGTCCCCTGCATTGGCAGGCAGATTCTCAACCACTGCGCCACCAGGGAAGCCCTATACTAGTTTTGTAATATGTTACCATTGAAGGAAACTGAGTAAAGATACCAGAGATCACTCTGTATTATTTGTTACAACTGCATGTGAACCTACATTTAACTCAAAAATTTTAATTAAAAAATGTAAGTCCTAGTTTTGCTTCCATCATGATAGTTTGATTTTCTCTTACGAAAACATACGTTTCATTACTCTCAGTGCTTTTGCACTTATCACATATGATAAGCTTAAAAATGCTGATAGGTTGCTTCAAATCTAAGCACAAATACAATACACTTGCTATAAACCAGAGGACACAAAGGCTCCAAATAAAATCGCTACTTGTGAGTGGTCGTCAGAGCTGGCAAGCTGTTGTTCTGAAGTAGTGCTTGATTCATCTAACACTTAGATTTCAGATTTTAGTAGATAATCTTCTGTTTATATAAACCCTCATTATGCCTGGTCTAGAGCAAATTTCAAAAAATGGGAACATTATTAGTAGTACTATTATTATTTAATTATCATTCATTTCTTAAAGGAAGCAAAAAATACACAATATGCTTGTAGATCTCATGATCTGGCTTGGGGATTCTTCTATATATGCACAATCAACAATAAGCTTCACACATGCTGCTCTGAGTCCCCCATCTGTCTCTGGCAGGTCATTTCTCATTTCTCTGGCAGATTTTTCAAGTTTTATGTGCTCTTTTTGATCCTCTTATCTTTGGTGAACTCCTTTTGGTTCTCTGTGATATTGTGCTCTCTTGCTTCATTTGTTCTGCTTAGAATTCCATCCCATGCTCCCAATCAACCCTCCTGCTTTCCCCCTACACACAAACACACACACATACACCATTCTACCAACCACTCTTTGAGTGACTAACCTTTACTCGTATCTCAAGGCTCAGGTTATCTATCTCCACAATATGGCCCTCCCAGCTATATCAAGTGTTCCTGACACTATTTTAATTATTGGTTAATTGTCTCCTCAGCTAAATTATAAGCTTTGGAGAGAAGATTCTATGTTTGTCTTTTTCACCACTGTATCCAAGTGCCTATGTCAACACCTGTCACCGAAAAGGCAGCCAATAAGAAAGCATCATGTCGTTTTATCACTCTGTGCAGCAGATAATAAGGATCCTCTGCTAGAGTGATGCCAGGGGTGGAGAGGTGATCTACAGGCAGCTGAAGTTTTCAAAGGAAAAAGCAAAGAAATAATTTTTTCACGTATGTTCTATGTTTGAAATGTATCCTTTATTGTGATTTTTATAGAAATTTGTTGCTTTATTAATAATAATCAGTTTATTAAAGATGGCCCATTTCATGCAAGGACTGAACTGATCAGATATTTTTTACTAATAATAACTTCACAGGGTACAAGCTGTCTCTGTTCACATTTTTCAGCTCATTTGGGGTTTTATTTTTTTTTTACTTTGGGTAGATTTTTATCTTTATCATTAGTGCTATGTTGACTTATATCTTCAAATTACCAAAGTAGATAAATGGCTGCATTGAGATGTACATGTAGTGAAGGATTACAAATTAGAATACCATTATCAATGGAAATGGTGTTCAGGTATCCAATGTAAATACAAATTGTGAACTTTTAAGGGCTGGGACAAGTGAATTTGGCCTGGTAGCCAAAAAGGAAAAGTGAGATTAGAAGTGTGACAATGAACATCTGAAAACTGGATTTTATTGAACAAATTAACCATTATTAGCCCTTAGTGTGTTGAGTAGTATGACGTTTAGGCAAAGAGCTAATAGGAAACATTGAAGGTTGTGTGCTCTTGTAAAACCAACCTACTCAACTTTCTGATAACCCAATTTAGATGTGTGTTTGCTTTTGTTATTCTCCAAAGAAGCACAAAATAATGCTTTCTAGTAGAACTAGAGAATAAACTGGAAAGATTGAGTTGTACAACTTTTACCATAAGCAGCTATTGGTCACACAAGAGACTTGTGAAGCTAATCACTAGTCAAAAGATATCCTTAGAGAAAAAATATAATACTAACAATTGGCTGAATTGTTTCATCAAATGATATTACGGTTGTGTGTTAGGTAACATTGATTGCGTGTGGGAGCTGCAGTGCTATCTCATGGGTGTGTTTATAGTTCTGGCATGAGCGTACAACTTACAGGGGCCAATAAGGAAATAACTTTATTCTCTCACACCCTCCCCCAATCTCTCATCGCCCCTCTAAACATGCTTAGTGGTGCTTACTTCTTCCTACCCCCTATATTGAAAGCTATTTGGAGCCTTATGGTTTTCAGACTTAAAATAAAATCCTTTAATATTTAATATTCAAATAATCTTTGTTCAGGAATTCATGCACCTAGTCTGGGCAATGAGCAAAAACACATCTCAAATGTCACCTTCTTCTCTCCCTCAGTGTGAAGCAGCTTTGGTGGTCTGAGACAGATCTGGTGATAGATTCCTTCTTTGCTCCCCTGCCTTGAATTTTTCCTCTTTTCCCCCATAACTGCAGGCCAAATTTGTGTTTTTATAGAGACAGATGCCAGTGTGATTTGACTTCAGTTTTCTCTGGCTGTAGTGGATATTTTGATCTAACACCCTCTGGTCTTTGAGGGCGGACAAGGCTGATTCCTTGTTTTGGGGCCTAGTGTGGATTCTACTATTACCCCCTCACCCACCACTACCACCAGACACATTGGACTCTACTTCTCATGATGGGCACAACGTATTTTCACTCAAATAGTCATGTAGTTGACTGTTGCTGTCCTGAGTTTCATCCTATGTTGTTTTACTACTTCCTCCAGGCAGTTCTTCTGGGAAGAATTAAATGTCTCCAGGCTGGCTCTTTTCCCCACCTGGCCCCTCTCTAGTCTATGAGACACACTCACTCATCCTCACCCCTTCATGAGGGTAAGTGCAGCCAGCTCCTAACATGTCTTTCTCCATTCTCTCTCCTTTGGCCAGTAATCACAGATTTTCCTCCTTAGATTTTCTACTTAATATTCTACACAGCCTCATATTTTTAGATCTAGTTCATTGTGCCATAACTCTTCTCCCAAACTCTGAGAATCACATCTTGAAACTTCCAAGTGATCTCTTTGAAGACTACCTCACCAGGTTTGAGATTCACCCGTCCTTTAGGAAGAGGGGTGAGAAAAAAAGCTATGAAATGTTGTTTCTCCAATTTTTTTTTCAATTTCCAATACTTTTAGCTGATTTCCTAGCCTAAAGTTTTAAATATAGTTTTTAATATATCCTTTGCAAATCCTGAAAAGATAGCCTAGTATCTTTTATTTATTTATTTATTTTTTGAATGTAGGTATTGTGGATGCTATTGTGGTGGTCTTAGGGAGAGATCCAGCAAAAATGGAGACAAAAGGAACCCCATTTTAATACCCTACAGTACATGTATGAAAGAGGAGTGTTTGATAAAATTGTGTTTATCATTGAAAACCTGCACTCCAGAAGACATATTTAATTAATTATTGATCATTTTGCAAGAAGTGAAGTAAGATTAGAAAAGTCACATTGGAACCAGAACAAAGACCACCCGCTAAGTATACATCAATATAGGTCCTTTCTATGAGAATGAAGTAAATGGTATGGGAACAACAGAAAACAGTTAGCCAACAACAGTTTTATCCCAATTCAGTGTTAAAGATGCTACAGAGAATTGTTAGTGTGATAATATTGAGGCTATTGAAGGCCTCTTCAATATCCTGAAGGAAGTACTTTTTAGTGAGGTCAAGAAACTGATTTTTCAAAGAAAAAATATTCTATCTGTGCAAATGAAACCTTTTAATTTGGTTTTATTAATTGAGAAATTATGTAAAAATACTTTTTCATGAAAAATACTTTTTCTGATAAAGCCAGAAAAGACCCTTTGTATGATTTCAAGTGATGTGTTCAAATGACACATCTTAGTTATTTATTACGTTTAATAGCCTGAATCTAACTATAAAGTATTAATATCACAATTATTAATTTAAAAAATAAAAATAAAATATTAGGATTTCTTAAGGGGACTTGATATTCTTCACTTTTGAGAAAAATAAACTGAAGACATATTATTGGGGACATTTAAAGAAAAGAGTTTCAAATTCTTCATCATGTATGAAGAAATATTTCCAGAGCTGAGTGCAACCAAGAGATTAAGAATTCAATACAGCCATCAATTATTTCATTTTTTGAATATCAGTTGAGGTAGGACATGGCATCTGATAGTGTCTAAAAGAAACCTTCAATGAGAAATATCTTCATAATTAGGGGGATATTTTAAATCTAAATATTCAGAAATATTTGACAGATGTTACCAAAAATAAGCTGCCATTACTAAGAATCTATACTTCTAACATAATATTTTCTAATTTAGTAAAAAGAAAGAGAAATAAGAACAAAATGATAAGCAAACATGATAGTTGAACCAGCCATAGTTTGTAAAACAAAAACTTTTGCACAGTTATGAGGTAATTCTTTCTCCTTCCCTTTCTTAGTTATATGTAAGAGTAATGTTTTAAATATTTTATTGTTCTTACTAAATAGATTTTCATACATTTTTATTTTATATATTTGCCTAAAGTTTGTGATCAGTGTTAAATAGCCATTATATGACATGAACATCTAGTCTACCAAGAATACATTTCCCCATCTTTGTGCATCTGACACTTAGCACTCTATGTAACATGGAATTGTTACAAAACATTTGTCAGATCAAGAAGCAGAATGAACAAATGGTGAGTGCTACGGACTGAACTATGTCCCTTTCAAATTCATATGCTTGAAGCTCTGACCCCCAATGTGACTGTGTTTGGAGACAGGACTTTTAGCAGGTAATTAGATTAAATGAGACCATAAGGGTAGGGCCTTAATCTGATATAATTGGTGGCTTTATGAGATGAGGAACATTTCTCTCTCCCTTTCTTCTGTCTCTGTCTCTCTCTCTCTCTACCATGTGGGGACACAGAGAAAAAGTAACTGTCTACAAACCAGAAAGAGAGCTCTCACCAGAACTGGATGGGCCGGCACCTTGATCCTGGACTTTCCAGCTCCCAGAAACATGAGAAAATAAATTTCTGTTTTTTAAGACACTCAGTGTATGATGTTTATTATGCCAGCCCAAGCTTACCAATACAGTTGGAATGTAAAATAGTACAGCTGCTATGAGAAACACTATGGCGGTTCCTCTATTTTTAAAAAATTTAAAATAGGATTAGTATATAATTCAGCAATTCAACTTCTGGGTATATACCCAAATTAATTGAAAGCAGAATCTCAAAGAGATATTTGCATACCTATGTTTATAGCAGCATTATTTACAATACTCAAGAGATGAAAGCAACCCAAGGTTCCATCAATAGATGAATGGGTAAAGAAAATATGGTGTATACATGCATGTGCTATTATTCAGCCTTAAAAAATAAGGCAGTTCTGACACATGTTATAACATAGATGAGACTGAGTACATCATGCTAAGTGAAATCAGCCAGTCACAAAAGACAAAAACTGTGTGATTCTGCTTACGTGAGGTATCTAGAGTAGTCAGTTCATAGGAATAGACAGTAGAATGATGCCAGGGACTGAGAGCAGGGAGGGAACAGGGAATTGTTGTTTAATGGATTTAGAGTTTTAGTTTTGCAGGATGAAAAATTTCTGGAGATTGCACAACAATGTGAACATACTTAAAACGAACTGTACACTTAAAAATAGTTTCAATGAAAATTTTATGCTATGTGTATTTTACTAAAATTAAAAAAATATCTTAAGAAAGGTTTTGACCAGATTTACTGTGGGACTCTGCCGAGAGTGGAGTCCTTCACCAAACACTTTTCCAACAATCAGAAACATCACTTGTTAACCACAGTCAACCATTTATTCCAAAGGTCCTCTAAGTTTATACACTTATCTACATTGAGATTGCAAATGGTCTAGAATAATGGTCTGATGCTCTATATTTTGCATGTCTAAGAAAATTGTGTCTATTTCTTCCTTTGATGGAATTGGGAGTTTGAGGAAGAAAATAATGGAAAGCCTTTGCACCAGGAAATTAAATGCTGCCTTGTGCAATATTTGCAAGTCTGAGATATTTAGGTTTATATCATAGCCATGTGTTTTCAATATGTGTACATCAGCGGACACTTTACTATTTATATCCTATTGCACTGAAGATTTCAAAGCACTTTATGAATAACAATTTCCTGAGATGTAAGCTTTTGGAAACCACAATCTGTTTTTCTTTTTCTGAGAAGAGAGAATGAGCTTCATCTTGAAAGGTGTAGTGGGAGAATGTGGAAAAGAAACCTTACCTGTGTGGAGAGGCAGATATGGAGAGTGAAATGTGAGGGAACAGGAGAAGAATGCCTCCCTTTGGTCTCTGGAGGTAAAGTTTATGAAAACAATATAATAACTAGGCTACTTACAATGGTGGCATTTAAAAATGATAAATCCATATTATCTTCCTTGTGTAAATTAATGAGGCAAAGAGTGGACAAGCAAGGAAGCACTGAACACTAAGGTTCTGGAGTTTGTGAAGGAAACTAGGGTATGAAAATGAGAAACAATTAGTTCCTGCCATTGAAGAGCTTCTCGTGTGTTAGTTTATTCTTGCTGTGTGATAAATTACCACAAATGGAGCAGTTTCAAACAACACAGATGTATTACCTCGCAGTTATGTAGGTCGGAGGTTCAGGGAGTGATCAAATGGGTTCTCTGCTCAGGGTCTCATTAAGCTGTGATTGAGGTGCTGGAGCTGCAGTCCTCATCTGGGGCTCAGAGCCTCTTCCAACTTCACTGCTGCTGGAAGAATTCACCTCCTTGGGGCTGTAGGACTGAGGTCCTTCTTCTTTCTGACAGTTGACTGGGGATGGCTTTCAGCTCCTAGGACAGTGTCAAATCCTTGCCATGACGATTACTACATTTTCGAAGCCAGAAATGGAGTAGAATCTCCAACACTCCTGTCAAGTATCTCTCACTCCCAGAAAGGTCCTGTCCCTTTTAAGGGTTCAGTCAGGCCCAGCATCTGATCTCCTTATTGATTAAAGCAAAGCAAACTCATTGTAACCTGAATTATATTCTCCATATTCCTCTTACATATGTAAGGTGATGTAATCACAGGAGTGACAACCCATAACATTCAAAGGTTTTACCCACATTAAAGGGGGAACAGTAATACTAAGTGTATACATGATGGAGCAGGAATCCTGGGGGGTCATCTTAGAATTCTGCCTCTCATATCAGAGAGAAAGGGATATAAATAGATAATGCATTATTTTAAGATGGTAAATGTTGGGAGCTATCTACTCAGGATCCATGAGACCAGAGGAGGGGCCCTTGGCCAAGAGGATATAAGAAATCTTGGAGAATATAAGGTCACTTGAGTGTTAGAAGCTATGCAAAACTAAGGTAGGCAAAATAGGTTGAGATGGGCATAGATGAGCTCAGAAGAGACTGGAGAGAGAGCGGGTTACAGTGGGCCAAGGTGAGAGTCCTGAGGAAACACTGCTTCAGAAGGGCAAGCAATGAGGCAAATGAAAAGAGTGATCAGAGAGGCACGAAGAGAATAAGGAGTAACAGACGCAAAAGAGGTCAAAAATGGTAAGAAGGAGTGAGTGATTGTACTAGTTTCTTAAGGCTGTGTACTTAAAGTACCACAAAGTGAGTGGCTTAAAAACAACAGAAATGAAATCCCTCATAGGACTGGAGGCTAAATATCTGAAATCAAGGTGTTGACACGACCATGCTCCTTGTGCAGATTCCAGGGGAGGAATTTTCTTTTCCTCTTCGTAGCTTGTGGTGGTTGCCTATAAATCTTGGCTTTCCTTGGCTTGTCAATGCATCACTCCATCCTCTGCTTCTATCTTTACATGGTCTTCTTCCCTGTGTGTCTGTGTCCAAATTTCCCTCTTCTAATAAGGACACCAGTCATTGGATTAGGGTCCACTCTAATCCAATATGACCTTATCTTCATTTAATTACATCTGCAAAGACCCTATTTCTAAATAAGGTCATACTAATGGGCTCTGGGATGAGAATTGTAACTTATTTTATGGAAGGGAGACACAAGTCAACCAATAATGATAACAGTGATCAAGAGGAATAGAGAATGAAGGAAAGATAAAAATTGAAAGGTGATTTCAGGCTTTACCCTGGGAACTTAGGGGTGAGCTCTGTCTGAGGGGAGTGATTGGAAGCCAGATTGCAGTGGTTGATGGGGGAATGAGTGGTGCAGAAATACAGACTTGGAAGCAAGGAGAATAAATGAGAACTAAGAGGAATCCATGTCTGGATCAAGGGAGGTGTAGGCAATTTTTAAATAAAAATGGAAGCAGATAAAGATGGGTATAGAAATGACCACTCCTTGGGGAATGTCTGGTAGCTACAATAACTCACTGTTCATGGACTCAGTATTCTTCATGAACTAAGATCTGAGGCTGAGAAAGAGACCACTGGTGAGGGGTTGGGCTCTTGAAGAGGGTGGTATTTTTAAAGATTTGCTCAAGGGCAATGTGAAAGAGAACTAACAAGAGTTGCTGAGGCCCAGCTGAAGTGGGAGACTGCTATGTGTGATGCAGACATCCGCAGCCAGGGAGGCTTGGTGTAAAGACTGTAAGATCAAACCAAGTGCTGGCCTTCTGCTAGAGCCAGGGCTGGCTACCTAATTTGCAGGACTTAGTGCAAAATGAAGATATGGAGCCCCTTGTTCATAAAGCAGGAAACAGTCTTTTCCTTTCTTCTCTCTCTTCTCCTGTCATGGTAATTTTTATTGGCTACTTAATGTCATCATGCTTCCTCTGGCTCCTCCAGGACACCTGTGGGTGAGTATGGAAACAAGCCTGCAGGGCCCCACCCCGTACTTGGGGTACAGGGAGCATGTGCTGTACCATGACCTTCTTCATCTCCTATCCAGGACCTACCAGGCGTAAAGGGTGACGGTGCTGGTTGGGCAGGAATTGGGGAACAGACTGATATGAGTTTATCCCAGGGAGGAGAGGAGGGTCCATGCAGGAACAGAGGCTCCAAGCTCCTGACACATTCTTCATTGTCCCATTGGACAAGTTTCAAGACACAAATGCGAAGGTAAAATTATTAATAATTTCAAGATGGCAAATGGAGGAAAATAAACCTCAAGTTGGGGCCACCTTCTGAGTGTGTGGCCTTGTGTGAATGCACTGGTCCCCTACCCAGGAAGCCAGCCCCAGCAGATGCAACAGGTGGAGGGTGTGAGACAGTGGATAACGTGGGTTTGATGGTGTCCAGCGTGAAGTTATCCAGAGTTCTAGGTTGAGAGAAGAAGGAAGAGATACCAGAAACATTCTGATAAGAGTGCAGGAATGAGGCACTAGGAGTTTCAGTGATGTTGAAAAGCATATGGATTGTAGAGGATGAAGTGAGGAAGAGCTGAGAAGGTAGGAAATTGGGATCTCAGAGTGAAATGTGAGAGTCTGACATTTTGGTGGCCATTGTACAGGAGGCTGAAATAGAGTAAAACACAAAGAATTCTGTTCCTCGAAATGCAGGAGCCTTGAGGATGGGTATCAATGGAGGCTTGTCATCTTTTTCCCTTCCTGTTCTCCTCCAAGCCCCCATCCTTCTTCCATTTACCAAGATCTCTGTAGAAAGTGAGGGGGAAAATTGAGTCATTATGTTTTAACTTAATAGCATTACTAATTTCTCACCATCTCCTATGGCTCCCAAAATGTATATACACAAACCATCAATTTGTGTAAGTTGACACGTGATAACTTCCCCTGGAGTTAAAATATCATGGAACTGCTTTATTTTATTCTAAAATGAAATCACAAATGAGGTATTGGAGACACATAAACACAACCATGTGTTATTTGTGTGACCTTTTTTTTTGTATCTCTAAAGGCAACATGGAAATTTAAACACGCATAGCCAATGTAGCCTGTGTATTTAAGAAAATGGAAAAATGCTTTATAATATTTAAAGTGTATAATGGAATATCATGCTTAATATAAACACCTTTTGTGTGGAAAGGGAGACCAGAACATAGGGCAGTATTATTTTCTCCTGTTGTGTTTTGCATTAAATTTGCTTTAGGCATAATTGATTAAGATCACATATAACAAATGTGTCTAACTAGAGAAGAGGCCACTGAGAAAAAGTTCTTTCTAACGGTTCTATCAGGATGTTTTCTTATTGTCAAGGTTCAAAAAGTTTGCAAAATGCTGGGAAGAAGTAGCTGAGAAAAAGTATTAAGTGCAAAGCAGATTACAACATAACCGTAAGAAAGAAATGAATATTAAGGAACTATAATTTCCTTATACTTTTACATTTTAAAGGTCAATGCCCTTATCAAACCCCAGATAGAGTTTATATTTTATAATACATCTTCATCTATAGGTGAAAACATTTTACCTAAAGAGAAGTCGGCAGACCCTCTGGAACTCTCAGTACATAGAAGCTTGAAGTTGAAACGAATTTGTTAAAAAGAATTATTAGGGTTCGATGACAGCAATTTTCTCTCAGAGGAAGCAGGTTAAGATGCATCATTCAAAGAACAAGTATCCAGTAGGGAAGAGCGCAGAAAGGGGTGGTGAGAATGTCTCTTTTTTATTGCCATAAATATGTGGGTTGCATCTGGCTGGATACTCTCCCATCAGTTTCTTGTGAAGCACAGTTAGACGTTTCAAGTGCACATTTGGATGATAAGAAGGAGGAAGAGGAGGATAAAAAGGTGACTTTTGCTGGACCATTTTAGTGCTATCTGGATTCCTAAGTGCAACCTTGTGGTTAAACTTTTCTGTTGATATAAGACACCAACCTGTAGGTACTCACTAGCAATATCCAGTCTATCAGAAGGTCAGTTTCACAGCATTTCCTAATGCCCAGACTGAATTTCTGGTAAATTTTAAGTATCAAATTTTCCCTAGTATTTCAGAATAGATGCAATAATGCACAACTCAGGTTAAAAAGAAAAAGAAAAAAATTATTGCATAGAAGATTCTCAATGCTATTTTTTTCTGGATCTCTTTTCTGCTAAATGATAGGGTTTTGTAGAAGAAAATAAAACCCCATTCAAATTTTAAACAAAGTGCAATTCATTATATTTGGGCAATGTAAAAGTTTGTCTCAGAGAAAACGTGCATTTATCTATCTGTATAACCAAAACATATTTCAGGTTTAAAAAGTAAGTGTCCTAAAGAGTTGGTATCGTCTTGAAAGAAGCACAAGGCTTTTTCAAAGCGTTATCAGTTCTTGAAGCAATATGCTTGCTGTTCACTTAACAGGAAGGGGAAAGATCCATCAAATCATCAGACATTAGAGGTTTAAGTGCAAGTGAATTCTTTTCAGCTTATTCAGGTGGCTCCAACTGGCCAATGAATTTGTATTTCAGTACCATTTGATGGCCTGGAGTTCTTAATTACCAAACAAATGGAAAGTTGCTGCCTGGTGCTGACAGCTCTTTTGTGTACCATCTTCACAGAACATGAATGATTAATGGAATTTTCCCAACACAGTCAAAATTGTTTACTGATGGAATTAAAGCTGAAATTGGCAAGGTCCTAGTGGGAAGACTTTTGCTATAATGTCATGGACCTGCCAAGCTCTCCAGATGAAAAATAGGAACAATTAGTGATGGCTCTGAGCAGTTTTGGATATTCTTAGGGTTTGGTCCCAAATGAAAGTCATCTTTACTTGGATTTTGTATTGGAGGAAGGTACTGACATTCAGTCTCTCCTCTCTTTGTGGCTTATCAACATCAGTGACAGGGTCTGTGTCCTGATGAAAGCACTGTACCCAGGTAAGTAGTAAGGTGACATCTTTCCAAAGCCTTAGCCAGAGAAAATGATCAAGGTCCAGATCTATTCATTTTAGCTTCATTACTCTAGAAGCCCCAACACATTTCTTCTTAAGCTCAAGGCAGGTGGTCCGGGCATCAGAGGACGAGGTTATCCTAGAAGGGGAAGATTGTTAATGTCTAGCTTTATGAATAGCTGTGGTTCTGGAGACAGAATCCAAGTTCCAGGTAAAATTCGTGCTTGGTAAATATTACTGATTCTGGTGTTGGTGTGATTAACAGGATATCAGAGTGTTTCATTAGTTTCAACTGTCAATAAACCTTGCCAAGTATACTGGATACCATTGCATGTTGTTTTCCTGTTGCCTCTTGAAATCAGCTCCAAATAAATAAAACAAAGGACACATTTTGATCCTTTTAAGAGCTCTGGGTGGTGGTTCTACCGTCAGTGCTTTGCAGATCTCTCTACCTCTGAGTGAGCCGATGTATTTTCATAGTTTCACCGATTCCACGGAAAGTGCCAGGCACCATGCAAGTGGGCAGATGCCAGGGTGATTAGCTAGAAAGCCACGTAGATTAATCTCCTCTATTAGCATGTGGTTCCAGTTTGGAAGGGATGTGTGAGTTCTCTCAGTATGCTTCCAACACCATCAGAGACACATAATCATCCCCCCTGGGAGAGCAGGAGGAACAACAGATCGCCAAGTGTCTCTAATCCCCAGGAGAGTCGTTATTGTATAATAACCACATCTTTTCTTTGCATTATCCTACTATTGGTTCATAACAACAAATGACTTGGGCAAATCAGGGTGTAAAGCACAAACTATCTCAGAGAGAAAAGACTAAATTTTCTCCCTAACTCAAAGTTCAACTGGTTTTACCACAGTGTTTAAAATGTGGCTCCTGACTAGAATGAGGAAAATATACACAATGAATCCGGCAGAAATCAGGGAACATGAGAATGTAGTTCCTTTCCCTTGGATTAGTAGATTTTGGTGAGTAATAATTTTTACAGATGAAGGTAAAAATCAGAGAATATCAGTTACCGAATGCAAGTTCATGTGTCCGATGCACAGTGAGGCCAGATAAACTGAAACGTTGGAGTTTGGAGCAGAGAAAGGCCATGCAAGGAGACGGGTGGCTCGTGCCCCAAAAGCCCTGAACTCCTCGAAGAGTTTCAGCAAAGCATTTTTAAAGGCAAGGTGAGGGAGTGGCGTGGTTAGTTGTTGCAAACTTCTCCGTGGTTGTTTCTGCAGCTGTCCACGTAGGTCAGGTCACGATGTTCCTGTAAACCTCCAACAAGACAAATATTATTCTCTGTTCGGCAACTTTTTAATCTCTGTATGAATGGACTCTTAAAGGTCAGAACCCTGAGAATAGGCTATCCTGTATATTTCAGGCTATAGGCAACATTCTTTTACAAAAGACTCACAGCTAGCATGACTAAGGACAGGAAAAGGAACAGATCTAATATGGAGTCAGATTTGTTCTTCCTTATTACATATCCAAAGGAGCACAAGCAAATGATGATCCAGTGACTCTTAAAGTGAGGTGCTCAGATAACACACTTCCACTCCCTTTGAGCTACACACTATATCAAGTTTGCTGATGTCTGAAGACCTTGATAAAGCACATAAGAGCCTGGTGCCCAAGAGAACTGAACACAACTCTACCACTTAGTAGTACTTGGGAAAGTTCATTTAATTCTTTGAGCTTCAATTTCCTCATTAGTTAAATGCAATCATAATAATACACAATTACAGTAGTAATTAAACGATGTCATCCATGTAACTGCAAAGCACAGTGCCTGAAACATAGTAAGCATTTGATAAATTGGCAGTTGTACTGCCATTCTGATCATTATTATTATTATGGAATGAAAACTCTAGTTCTTCAGTAACTCTTCCATACAGAATGTCCTGGGGGTGTTTTGTGTAGAAATAACCAAGCTGACTTAATGCTAATTTAAAGGTGTGCTGGAGTGTATGTGTGTGAGTGCATGTGTGCCAAATCTGAGACCGAGAGTCCAGCACTCTCCACGGTTCAGTTAACTTGATAATAGAGAGTTGAGGCCTCCAGGATAAAAAGCCAATGGGTTATTGTGTCCAGGGATTCCCTAAAATTTATGAGTCATAAAGAGAGGGGAATGAGGAGAATGGGAAGTTCTTTGAACTTGGACTCCCTGAGATAATTGCTTACAATGAAGTCCTCTGTTTCACCTTCCTCTTCCTGCTACAAAAGTTTTTTTTTTTTTCAGATATTCTCTACTTTGCGTGTCCTGTCTTATTTGTTTGCTTGTTTGTTTATTAGAAAAACTGAGAAACTCATGAGAATATTTACAATGAAGAATCAAGTCTACACATTGCACAGAAACGCTTTCCATCTAGCTGGATGAAGGTAGTCTGATAAGAAAGGTTATTTTCTTCCCTAGGTCTAGAGGGAGCAAGTTGATAGAAGAATTCATGTTGGTAAATACGATTAGGTAAAGAGAAGAAATTGAGGAATTTTCCTCTGTATCAAATTTTGACAAAACTCTTGGAAAAAAATATTACAAGCTCTCTTAACTTGAACAGGTTGTATAACCTTCCCATGACTCAGCCTTCCTCATGTCTAAAATAGGGATAATAATGGTATCTAACTCATGAATTTGAGGATTATGTGAGTCCATTTTTATAAAACACTTAGAGCAGTGCCTGGCACAAAGTGAAAGCTATATAAGCATTTATTAAATAAATAATATATTAATGAATAAAGTAGGAGAATAGTAATGTTTTATATGTTATTGCTTTTCTTCTTACAAGAAACACATGCACATATATGTATATATATATATATATATATATATATATATATGAGAATGCTTAAGAAATATGTGTTAAAGAAGTAGTAAGTTGCATTTTAATCAGAAACCTAAACCATAATTTAGTTGAGTTTGTTTTTTATCTAAATGTTTTAACGTTCTAAATTTGGTAAACATTTAAAATTCTCTTTAGAACCCTAAGAATGTTGTATCTACTCTATGATCTAAGTTGATTCATCTTTGAAGCTTTTAAAATTCTAAAGGTGTATGATGGTAACAACTTTGCTATTATACAGAAAGTAACTCTTGCTTTATTTTTTGATATTACGTTCTCTGCATTGATTGGCCATGCTCCTGTTCTGTTACTGAGAGTGAGATTCATCTTCTTTTTGACTCTTAATGTCTTCAGAACTTGGGCTTGTGACGTTTCCCAAACCCAAAATGACATGGAGATTCTTATTTATTACTGATAAAGAAATGAATCATTAAAAATCAGTCAATCAACCAATCAATCAATTGATCAATGAATCAAGGAATTAAGGCTAGTCTCCGCTTTCCTTGGCTTCTATTTCTTTTCTTTTTTTTTAACATCTTTATTGGAGTATAATTGCTTTACAATGGTGTATTAGTTTCTGCTGTATAACAAAGTGAATCAGCTATACATATATATATATATATCCCTGGCTTCTATTTCTTAGACAATTTCACCATGGATCTAAAGAGCTGTTTCTCAGCCTCATTGATCCTGTCATATTCTAAGGATCCATCTACATGAGTATCAGAAAAAAAATCAAGTACAACCTCAGAGGCCCCTGATTTGAACCACCAGCCACTAGGGACCCACTTTGATTGTTAAAGGTCAGGGAAATGTCCAGAAGGGAAAAAAAGAAGGAACAGAGGCAAAAAACACACTCAATACCATCTTTGAGATTGTTGTGTGGTTCATCAGAATATCTTCTTAATCTAAAACCTTTTATAGCAAGCATATGGTCCTACCCCCAGAACATTGTCATGCTATTTTAAACATTTAAAAAGTGCATCAACAGACACTTCCATCAAAATAAACCAACAGCACATTCAAACAGCAACCACTGTGAATCTACCTACCTCACTGTTTTTGTTTTGTGTTTGTTAGATGAAAAATTGAGGGAAAATGGAGACCACTGATTATAGGAAGAACACAAACAAAGACAGTCCCATCAGAACCCAGAGTTTTCCACCAAGGCAGGAAAGTTTTCCAAAGGAGAATCACCTGCTGGGTGAATAATCCAGAACCGAGCCAGCAGTTTTATCTCACAGTAATGCTTAACCTTATATTCATTTTCAGCTCACAGTGGTAAGAGTAAAGAGCAATTTCACAACAGATGTCAAATTCTTGATTCTACTCTCCCAATAACTGCTTCAGTCTCATTTTGGAGATGTTAAACACCCTATCAGAGGGCCACACGCTGTTACTGCACTGTTAACACTTGCTCTTGGGACATTGGTGAGAGAGGCTGAGTGGTTGGAGACTTCCCCTTAGGTAGTTAGGAGAGAGACCTACTAATGCACCCTCAGACAACGTAAGGTGCACATGTCACAGTAGTGCAGAAGTATGTTTCTTTCCAAATCATTTCAGGATAGCACTTCAGACACATGCTCTTGGGAATGTATCCCTTGCTTGACTTTATTTTTGAAATGTAGCTGCTAAGCCTTCCTTTGGGTTGTTGATGTGCTTTCTAACAACTCAATATTCTTAAGTTCTTCTCACATGATAAGCAGATATTCCATTAGGAGATTTCACTGCACTCAACGGAAAGGTGTCAAATGTTTACACTGAACTAAGAATGGGAGGAAGATTTTGATAATATGTTGGATTATTGGATTCATTATTCAAAGGCTTTAAACAGAAAGCAATGGTATTATTTTTCTTGAGCTCTGAGTTACTGTGAATTTTAGTTACCTGTGCTTGCCCATGTTTTACCAATACAAACTTGTATTATGGTGAAAAATAACTAGATTGGTGCTTAGGAGACCAGAGCTCTAGTTGTCACTCTGCCACTATTTGATATTGGGTCAGTATTTTTCACCTCTGTTCAACAGTCTTAACCTGTGAAATGGAAGTGTTAGACTAGATAATTTCAAAGGTCCCTTCTAACCCTGACAATAAATAATTATCACTCTAATATATGTGCTAATGAAATAAAATAATTGAAATACATTCCTGAACTTCTAATAATAATTAGGCATTATAGGTCAATTCTTCTTAAAATTCAATGCTAGAACAACACAAAAAAAGAATGAAAGAAGGAAAGAAAGAAGAAAGAAGAAAAGAGAAAAGAAAAGGAAAACAGAAAAAAGGAAGAAATCTTGGTAGCATCACTGGCATTATTTCAGACGAGGATAAAAGATACGTACACATGCCAGGATGCTTGTAGAGTGGAGTTCAAAGGACGAATTGAGAAAGCAGAATGCTTAGGTCCACGTCCAACCTCAGCTGCCTACAAGCTGAGTGACTTTCATCAAATTGCTCATTTTCCTATGTACCTCAGTTTCCTCATCTACAAAATGCTTATAGTAGTAATAAATACCTCATAAGGTTTATATCACCTGCGTCTAGTCAAGAACAAAGAATCCATTCTATGATTTCAAAATATATTTTGGGTGAAAAAAATCAAAGTATTCTTTTAACACAAGAAATAATAAGAGATATAGGTGTGTACTTATATTTTCCAAAGAGAAACATTGGGAGGATAATCAGAAACTAATTAGAAAGGCTTTCAGTATGGCGTGTGTGGGCAGTAGGGTGGAGAAAATAGAGATGAGGGAGAAACTTGATTGAGAACATATTTTCTACAGGTTTGACTTCTGAATGATGTAAATATTTCACATATTCAAAGAATGACATTGTCAAAAGGAAAAATATTCACCCTAAAATATAATAAAACTGAAAGAAATAAACCTAATTTTTAAATAAAGTGGACAACATAACACTGAGGAAATAATTATTTCAAGTAAGTTTTGAACACTACTCTGACTATAAATTTTTTGTGGGATGTGTTCTGAGAACAGAAAAAACTGTAAACAAATCTAAAATTTACACAGAGGATTATTGTTTGTAGTAATAGTTGTTGTAATTTCAAATCTCTTTTTTTCTAAACTGTAGGATTTGGAACCAAGAATTTCATTGCAAGGAAATTGTTAGAAAGTTTTTTTTAAAAAGTAAAAGTTTGTAATGTTGAATTTGTATCAGAAATATCAATATGAACTCACAGCTTATATTTGACTATGTTTTTATTTTTATCTATCTATCTGTCTATCTATCCCTCCCTCCATCCTTAGCTAAGAAACAATGATACTCCACTGATAAGATGAAGGATTTGTTAAGGAAGATTAAAAGTATGAAGTGGAAAGGCTGTTGGGGAGCTGGTTATTTACTCAGTGCCAAAATGTCATTGTAATAGGCAGAATAATGGCCTCTCAAAATATACCCATGTCCTAATTCCTGGAACTTGTGAAATGTTAAGTTATATGGCAAAAAGGAATTAACATTGCAGATAGAATTAAAGTTGCTGGTCATCTGACCTTAAACTACGGGGGTTATCCTGGATTATCTGAATAGGCCCAGTTTAATCATAAGGCTTCTTAAACATGAAAGAGGGAGGCAGGGAGAGGGTAAGAAAGATGCAGTTTGAAAAGGACTTAACCAGCTGTTGCTGGCTATGAAGGTTGGGGGGCAGGGGGAAGGGCCATGAGCCAAAGAATGCAGGTAGCCTCTAGAGGCTGGAAAATACAAGGAAATAAATTCTCCCCTGGATCATCCAATAAAGGAAATTCCACCAACACATTGATTTTTAGCCCAGTGAGTCCCAGTTAAATTGAACTTCTAACCTACAGAACTGAAGATAATGATCTATGTTTTTTTAAATGGTGCTATATTTATGATAAATTGTTACAGCCACAATAGAAAACAAATACAATCACCCTAGAGAGTACTCATTAATTACAAAAGGAAAAATGTACTGTTAAAATGGATAGATCCAGCAGTAATCAGATTAACAAAATTAACAAATCAAACAACCTCACCAATAAATGGACCACTTACTATTGTGGTTCCTGTTGTGATACATAATGAAATACACATCACCCATAGGGTAATCTTTTTTTTTTTTTAAAGATTTATTGATTTATTGATTGATTGTTGCTATGTTGGGTCTTCGTTTCTGTGCTAGGGCTTTCTCTAGTTGCGGCAAGCGGGGGCCACTCTTCATCGCAGTGCACGGGCCTCTCACTATCGTGGCCTCTCTTGTTGCGGAGCACAGGCTCCAGACACGCAGGCTCAGTAGTTGTGGCTCACGGGCCTAGTTGCTCTGCGGCATGTGGGATCTTCCCAGACCAGGGCTCGAACCCGTGTCCCCTGCATTCTCAACAGATTCTCAACCACTGCGCCACCAGGGAAGCCCCCATAGGGTAATCTTGCCAAAAATGTTTAAGGTAAATCTAATCAACCCCTATATCTAATTTTTAGTTTAAAAGAAATACAGGGATAAGAGAAAAAGTTAATACCTTGAGAAAGCAATTAGATCTAAAATGAAGCATAATCTACGATCAACTGGCCTGGAGTCTTTAAAAAGTTAATAACATTAAAAAAAATTAAAGGTAGGATAGAATTCTCCTGGTTTAACGAGACTGAAATGACACAGATCTCATGTAATTTGTGACTCTGGAGGGGATCCTGGGTCAAAAAACTAACTATAAGAGACATTTTGGAGGTAATTGGGGAATTCCAGTATGTACTACATATTAAATATCAGATAATATAATGGAATTATTTTTAGTATTCTCAGATGTCACGACAGCGTTATGGCTCTGTGTGTCCTTATTCCTAGGAGATGCATACCAAAGTACTTAATAGTGAAGTGTCACTTTGAAACTTACCTTTAAATGATTCATAAAAAAAATAAAAAATGAAATGTAGCAAAACATTTGCAATTGTTTAATCTAAGTGAGTATCACATGTATTTACTGTGCTACTTCATTCACTTATATTTGACATTTTAAAAATAAATGCTGAGAGAAAAAAAGGAAATCATGTCAAGTGGTAGAATGTTTTTAAATAGAGGATTGCTCTAAACATATTAGAAGGGGCTGAGGAACAAAAACTAAGATTGCCTAGATTTTAGGTTGTGTTGACAATCAAATATTCAAAGTGCTTAGAAATTTTCCAGGCACTAGTTGAGTGTGAATAACTGTTAGCTTGTGCCTCCATGCCATACCTGTGGGCCTATGCTTTGTATCTGGCCAGTGAGAGGTTCCCAAGACACTCGGCAAACAGAGTTAGCAACAGAGCCTAGTAATAGCAATCAGAATAGCAAAGCAAAGCAATTACACAAGAACCCGACAATCGACAAAAGTAAAATATTAATACAAACCTAGTAGCAATTAAAAACCAAAGACAACTCAATAAGACAGTAACAAAAATGCACTGATAGCAAAGCTTACTTCCTGGAAACTCTGGGAGTCCCAACCATCTGCTTGTGTACCTAAACGTAGGAGCTCCACAGCATTGCTAAGCTTTTTGTAGCAGCCATACTTCCCGGCACCATACTGGATTAAGGTCTAGAGTAAACTCCCATAGCATGTTAATTTTAGTTTATCGATATCACATGTTAGTAACTCTTCATAACTCATTTAATAGCTACCAACATCCAGTGGAATTTCATGTCATTTGTACGTAAACAGTGCAGAATAAATCCAAAATTTTGGGGTAAGTTCTTGGGTCTTCCAGAGGGCTTTTATAGCCCACCAGTAGACCAAAAATTTGCTTTGAGAACAACTTCTTTAGAGCACAAACATTGCAACAAAATTGGTGTTAATCTGTATATATATTTAGCCCACATCTAAGGATGATTTTTTAAATAGTAAAATAAAGATTAAAAAAATGGATTTGAGTGAGGCATATATACCATTTAAGGGTTCTCACACCTCTTCTCTGAAAGGTTCTTTCAG
This sequence comes from Balaenoptera acutorostrata, assembly GCF_949987535.1. Taxonomy (NCBI): domain Eukaryota; kingdom Metazoa; phylum Chordata; class Mammalia; order Artiodactyla; family Balaenopteridae; genus Balaenoptera; species Balaenoptera acutorostrata. Next base: position 47,849,234 of record NC_080066.1, read on the forward strand.
TGGGTTAGTCCTTCTCACTTTCGCAAAATTTTTCCTTCACACTTTCCTAAGAATCCTAGCTCTTAAAAGAATGAACATCATTAGATCAGAGCTAACATAGAAAGAATCAAAATTGGGGTATTTATTTGCCTAGAAACAGAGACCCACACTTATTTTAACCTTATTCCAGGCATTAGGCAACTGGTATCAACTTTTTTGACCCATTTTATTAAACACTTTGAGGTTGTTGGAATGATCTTAATGAGCTCCCTAAAGGCTTTGTCTTGTTGAATCACAAGCTTCCCAAGATTGGGAGTTCTGTGTTGAAGAAAACAACCTGTCACCAGCGAATACCATATCCTTTCCCTTTTAAAGTTACAGCATTGCTACACTTGAGTGATTATAACAGACTCGGCACCTCCGAAAGTAATGGGATTACTCGGGCGTTGCAGTTCACTGGTTAGCCTCATTTTGGAAAATTCATCTCTCTTAATGTTGTTCCAATAAGGTGAGGCAGCCCTAACCTATGAGAAGTGAGTTCTGATTCTCTGCAAGGGAGGGGCTTAGTGTAACCCAGGAAAATATGCATGAACAAGCGTGGAGAGGCAACTGAGTAAAACAATCTAAGATTTCCTACTAGGCCCAGAAGAATGAAAGTTTTTCAGTGGTGTCATATTCACCGAAAACAAGTGAGAAATGGTGATGGTGAGAGAGAGAGTTAGTTGACAGTGTGCAGTGTGGGGCATGTACACAGTCACACCTGCCCACCTCTGGGACTGGTCAATAGGGAATATGGGACGTTCTTTGCTCAGAACTGTTGATTCGGCAACCATTCATTTCACATCTATTAGGTAGCAATTACTCCACTATATCAAGGAAGGCATTGTAGACACTCCACTTGGGTTCATTGACTGGTAGGAAATGAAAGTCACTCAAATATCCAAAAATTGTAATTGAGTGTAGTATCATGTTAGATTTTGTACAGAGTAAGGCATTGGGAGGATAAAGGGGAAAGAGACATATAACCTCCTAGGGTAAACTTTTCTGTGAAGATATGATGCTTAAGTGGATTTCTGAAGGATCGCTATCCAGGCAGAGAGAACAGGATGAATGGGGTGGAGGGAGTGATGCTTCCTGGAAACCATACTGGATTTGGTACAGCAGGGGAGGGGATAAAGGGAACTGATGCTTAGGCTCATAAATGGCTTTGTGAGCCATGCACAGGAGGTGGGGTCACACTGACATGGGCAGATGGGCATTTTAGGCACTTCCTTAGGGCAGCAGGGTGGTAGAAGATGGGAATGGGGGAGTAGTTGGAGGACAGGGGTGCCAATGAATTACCTGCTATGATAATCCAGGAGAGACTTCATGAAAGACTGAACTAAGACGGGGGTCGGGCTAAAGACATACGGAAGCGGGTATAAACATAAACAAAAAAGTTAAACTATCCACTCAAGAGTTCTTTTGTCCTGGACTGGATGCAGGGAGTCGGGGACAGGATTATGCACACCAACCGCCCTGTTAATCAACAGCCACAACTAAGCGGGCGTCATTCATGTTGTAGATGTCTCAAATTTGTATGTTTATTAAGGTAATATTCCTTTAAGGTATCTTCTGTCAAATACCAGTGTGTGTATAATAATCTTCCGACAGAATAAATTGATTCACAGAAGGGGTGCCTTATTTTATTAGTATTATATAAAGATTCTATGGGTTGAGAGTCACATGGGTTGGTGGATTTCAGGTAACTAGTAAACTAATGAACTTTTAGGTAAGCAGTATTAAGGAACACAAGGGTTCCACACCCGTCTTAGAGATACTGCTTGGAAATGCATGAATAGATGAAAATGTTGAGAATACACATAAATGAGTTAAAGGGACTTGTATAAATGCCTATATATAGAGAGAAAAGATGAAAGTCTTAAAGTATGATATTTTCCTAATTCTATCACTGAACCACATAGTTTCTCTCATCACAGCATAATATCCTGGACTTCTATTTAATTTGCTAAGTCAACCGATAGATAGAGCCAGGATTGGGGGGATCTGATGTTAGAATACAATGGCAGAATTTCTCTGGTGACAAATAAGCCCACTTTGACATGGGGATCCCATAAAGCTGAATTCGTCAGTTGGGGATCTCAAACAGAAGTTGAATCTCAGAGCAGGAAAGTGGGATTCTGAAACTCTGTTCTTCCTGAATGTTACATTGGGCTCAATAGCATAAATATCTGTATACAGCTTTCAGTCTCTTTGATGGTAACAAGCTATTTATTTACAGATAGAGTTTCTAAAAGGTAGCAGTTTAGCACTGCTTTCTTAGTGATCAGTGGCTGCTCAGAAAGGAAAGGGAGAGAAATAGCCAGGATCCCCCCATCAGGTACTTGCTACAGGCAGTACTGTCACAGCCCAGTCTGTGCAAGTGGGTGCCCACAAAGCCCTGAGTTAGAAAAGTGGACCTTAGGAAGTTTAGAGATGCTTCATAGGCCACGGAATGTTTCATCACTCCCTTGAGAAACTGCAAAAACAAATATATGTCACAGGTTACTACAGGAAGGAATGCCTGAATATTGAAAAGCGATATAACTTGAAACTTTAATAGTTGAAATGAGGAATCCAAGTTACATTTTTGTCTGAAAAGGGCTGGAGAGTGTTGATACCGGTCTAGTGTTTATAGAAGCAGCATGTTGCCCACATTTCTATAAAGACAAGAGAGATACCACCCTGATTTTATAGCATAACTGCCACATCCAAAGGTTTTCTTGTTTCTAAGTAAAATAATTAAACAGAAAACAAGTAGCCTTTTAAAAAACTAGTTGTATTTTACATTTTGAGAAACAAGTGTTATCTAAGTTAGGTCTACTTCTGATAAAATTCAGAGTTTTTGACATATTGTGCTGCAATATTTGAAATTACTAATGTGTCTCTAAAGCTGCTTTATACATGAAAACAAATTAAATCTGCCTATTGTAAAGAAATTGCACCAATGTATGAGATGTTAAAACATACAATGTTTCTTTTTAAGTACTTTCTTAAGGCAGGCCTTTAGGAATGTATGATAAAGATTGTGAAGTTTGTTGCTTCTTTTAGCCTTAGCAAAGCCATTTATTTTTACAAATGCCATTCTGAGTGGGCTCTGGAGTGGAAGTGGCCTCTTCACAGTGTGTTAAAAAAACAGCCTGCATCTATGGATAGGAACGGGGTATAATGCTGAAAGCTTCTGATTTAACATAGTAGTTACTGGGAAAAATAAACCTTTTTTCATATTAGGCCTCGGAGAACATGCACGTTAAAAATTACATTCAGGGGAAGTCACCATTTGTATAATTGATCAATTTAACATGTTTCAAGTGTTTGTCATGTTAAAAAGGAAAATCCTTATAAACCTAGAATTGTAAATGTTTAAATAAAAATCCATGGTTAATCAGTCATTGAAATGATGTATCAAATTTGAATCTCCTTAAACTTGCATGACATCATGCCCCATGAGAGAGAGCTGAAATTAATCAAGGTAATTCTGTTGTATGACCTACTTTGGCATTTTCATCTGATGGAGCCAGGAAATGGGCTGGCTAATAGTCCATTTTGTAGTATCCTAGGATCTTAGCAATTCCATATTTAAGGAGGTTAATAGGATACTAATTGGGGCCTAGGTGAAAAGTTCACAAGAAAAATGAACTCACCTGGATATGAGGACGATGGCCTCCTTTTTACAACTATTCTTCTTAACAGTTTCACCTTGGAACTCAGAGGGGAAGAAATCATGCACCTTGGGAGACTTGTGAGGCTAGTATTTTGTCCTCTGGTCCCTGGGTAATAATGGCTAGCCAAGTGCCAGGGTCACAGGTCACTAGCAAGATCAGCACTCTGCTTCTTATGAAACAGAAGTAAAGAAAAAACCACAAAGGGAAAAAATTCATATAGAAAATAAGGCCCATTTCAGAGTTGTTGTGAACTTTTAGGAAAAGCACATTTTTTTGAGACTTAGAAGTTCCAATTAAAAAGAAATCAACTTCTCTTCATCATCTCTGCGTAAGTAGAATTAAACCATGATTTGTGTGTGTGTGTGTGTGTGTGTGTGTGTGTGTGTGTGTGTGTATGTTTTAACAAACCTGGAAATCCTAGGCTTTGGTCATTATTGACTAGCTAATGGCTTTATTCATCAAGGCCGATATGGTATAGATGATAATATTCTTTCTTTATTTTCTCCCCTGTAAATATTTGCAATAACTCCTAGGTAACTTGGGAAATTCATCAATAGAAAAAGCAGGTCCCTGAAATATTTCAAGCTCTTCCTACTGCCTTATGGCCCCTCTGGCAACGTTAGACAATCCTAACACTATCTCAGAGTATTATCATTTCTTACCTTGCTCTCATTATAGTGCATCCATAGATAACACGCTGTGTTGTGCTTTCCCTAATATTTCTTTAGGTTTTTATGTACAGAAAGAGTTAAGACTTTTTCTACCATAAAGGCTCATGGCATGTCTTTCCATCTCCCTCTCAATGTGTGATCCATCTTCCAAGTTTCCAGAAGGGGCTGAGATTTTTAAAAACAGCTGTAATTTGCGGTCATTGATGGTGGAGTAGATTGTTTGCCAAACTATTACCATAACTGTCAACTGAAATCAGAAAAATAATCTCATTGTGCTGGACAGATGTGTTTCCTGCATTATTGATAGAGTCACTCCAGAGTAATAGAGAAATATAAAGCATTGTTCTATTTACAAAAGGAGATTGGCCAAGTCCTTGAAAGTGAGCATGAGAGACAGGCACTTACAGGAAGTGAGATATAGTCAACTCAGTAAAAGTTATGTGCCAGGGCCATGTGACCTCTAGAGTCAGCCTTAGAAGCTCAGGGCTCTCCCTCCCCCCCCACCACCCTACGCTTTCAGGCCGGTTTTGTGGTTTGCGCTCAGAAGTGATAAATTGATGAAACCTGTGGAGTTTGTTGTGCATTCTTCATCTCTCACCCCATCTGTGTCCCTGTATATGCAAACTGTCCTAATGTGTTCACTACATACCTCTGGGTATCAAGCGAATTGCTCTGGACCACTACATCATGGAATCATTGAATTTGTTTATTTCCAGAAGACGATCCCGACATTCCACAGGAGCAGTGAGTAAAACACACCTTATGCCTCCTGGCTTTGCAAGGAGGGTTAGTCATCTTCTATGCTCAGCAACTGGTCCACCATCATTTGAGCTGTGAATAATGATGAGTGATTCTATTTCTTGAGCACACAAACTGTGAAGGACCAGGAACTTCACATTTATTATCGCTAATCCACAGAGCATCCTGACCAAGATAGGGATATCTTTTTAAATCTTCATTTTACTTCCGAAGAAATGGATGTTCAAAGAGGTTCCATAGATTGTCCGAGGTCATGCAGCTTTTAATTAATTTATCAGGAATTTGAACCGAGTCCTAAATCCAGGGCACAGTTCCACTAGATCATGTTCTCTTCCATTTTATTGAGGTACAGGCAAAAATATATTATGCATTGGAATATTTGTCTCTGCCCAATACACCTTCCTCAAATATTAATAACACACACACACACACACACACACACACACACACACAGACATTTTTTCCTTATGGAAACAAAAGAGAGTGCCAAAGTTGCCCAGTGCATGAATTGAAGGATACTTAATGAGACGGGTGGAGACCTCGGCACAAATTCCTAAATGAACTCATCGCAATACCCAGATTCTGTCCTCAGTAAGACAGTTCCAGATATTTCTGGGCAGAAGTTCGTGAATGCTGACAGCTCCATCCTGAGCACAAGGTAGGCAGCCAGGAAGTCTAAATTCCAACCTGGACAAATCAAAGTCTCTATGGTTTAGTTTCCTCTCTTTTTAGAGGAATGCATAATCCTGGCAGTCTTTTTAGAAACAGCATGGGGATTCATTCATTAACAACCCAGAAATATGTTGTAAGCAGAAATTCCTGTAAAAATGTTGTATAATATCCTTAGTGGAAACTTAAATTAATATTAAAATTCAAGGCCGTATGACAAATTAATTCACCTGCCCCAAAGATCTGTTATTATTACTGTTTTTTCTTTTGTTAATTAATATTTCTAGGGAAATGGCTCAGCAATTTGGAATTCTGAAAGAAGAGTGAGCATGTGTATTAAAGCTGGTTGGAAAGGTCCATTATGTGGCTATTCTAAAATGATTTACTTTAGTTTCTCCTGGGGTGTGATGGCTTTAATCTAGCTGCAGTCTTGCTTTACTTGTACTGTTGTCTTGACATGAGGAGATCCCAGGATATAGGTAGGGCACACAGACTGGCCCTCCTACACGGAGTCTCAAGCCTGTGGTCAGAGCAGCCGAGTGAGTTAACGACTGGAATGCAGTGGGACCACTGGCACCATCTTGGAACCAACCACCTACAGAGCCCAGGGCATAGATCTGTGGAACTGCAGCAGGTAAGTTCTGCCTGACCTGACCACTTTCTTTGCACAGCTATTGTCTTTCAGATTGACAACTGGTTATCCTCAGGTAAGAAAAGAAAGCACATCCCACAAGTTTGAAAGGCAAAGCATGGGGACAGAGGAGCCAGAAGTAGGGAAGGAAATGACATGGAGCAAAAAAGGGCATTGTATTAAAAACAACCACAAAATTCAAACAAGGACACCATTTCTACACACACACACACACACACACACACACACACACACAAACAACTTCATATATTGCCTTTTCTCATTTTCATACCAAAGTATGCCTTTAGGATTGTTAGGTTTTCTTGATGAATTGATTATTTCACCACTATGAAATATTTCCCTTTAACTCTAGTAAAACTCTCTGTTTTGAAGTCTACTTTGTCTGATATTGATATAGCTGTATTAGCTTTCTTTTGCTTGTTGATTGCATGGTATATCTTTAACCTGCACTCTTTTATTTTCAACCTGCTTGTGTTTTTATATTTAAAGTGTGTTTCTTGTAAACAGCATGGATCTTGCTTTTTTTATAATCCAATCTGATAATCTCTGCCTTTAATTGGAATAATTAATCCATTTTCATTTAATGTAGTAATTGATATGATTTTATGAGCCACCATTCTTTGTCTTCTTTTATCCCATTTGGTCTCGGTCCTTTGATTTATTTTTCCTGCCTTCTGTGGGTGGGTGACATATTTTTTAATATTCCGTTTATCTTGTGTGTTGACTTTTTAGTTATTCCTCTCTTTTTAGTGTTTGCTCTAGAGATTACAATCAACAACTATAAGTCATTATGTACTACATTCAAATCACATTACGCTTCCTTTTACACAGTGTCAGTATCTTACCATAGTACCATTTAACCAGGCTTTAAAAAAAAAAAAATTTTTTTTCTGGAATGTCAAATACAAATCCCATAGATTAGCAGTTCATAACCTTTATTTTGCTCCATGGAGCCTTTTCAGAATCAGAGGAAAGCTCTGGACCCCCAGCATATATGTGCACATAGTCACACACAGTTTTGCATGCAACTCCAGGAGGTTTGCACCTACATGGAAGCCCAGTTCATGGACTCCTTGTGTAGGATAAAATCTACCTTTTTAACCAGCATTAATGTGGAATCTGAAGCACAAAAGAATGGAAAGGCAATCAGAGGATGAGGGTTAACAGAGGATGGGACGCAGGAGGAAAGAGAAGGAAAAATATAAATTAAAAACTATTCCAAAATCCATTTATTGACATTTTTTAGCACCCTATTATCATGCTCCTACCATGGGTCATATAAGGTGCCAGTGATTTAACCAGGTGCTTTATAAAGTTATCTTGAAATCTCCTAACAACCCATGAGATTTTGAATTTATAAACTTTTAAACTTATAAGTTTAGAGAATTTAAAATTTGAACAAACTGGCTTTCAGATAGTTGAACTAACCTGTCCACAATTCCACACACATATGCAACTTCAGAATTCATATGTCCTCTTCCTGATTACAGACTATCTGTCTTTCCTATACTCCAGATGGTCTGATGAATTTTCTATCATCTTGTTGTCTAAAAACACTTATTTTAGTTTAGGAAAAATAGACTATAATGGTGCAAATATAATTCAGAGCACCTTTGTTGTGATAAAAGTGGTGAAGTGATTTCTCCTAAAGCAGGACTGGGGTGGGAGTGTGTTTTCCCATAAGCTGGCTCCCAGGACTCTTCTATCCTGAGCCCTTGGTGCCCCAAGAGCACCCAGGTAAGTAAGAGGAGCAATTGCTGAATGGAACGAAGACAAATTGACTCATCTTTCAGGTGAGGAGGGAGTTAATTGCTCTGCTTATGGGCACCATAAATCATTGCTTGGTACATTTTCTGATAACCCATGGCCAAGAGAAAGATGTCCAACTTATTGACAAAATTTGGCTTGTTCACCCAGAAACGTAGTATCCTGCTGATATGCATAAATAACTAGGGTTAAGTTATGCATGAGCACTAGGGTTAAGATGTTTTCCACTGACTAGCTGGATGAGCTTCAGAAAAAACTGTCCACCTCAAAATGTCTTCTTCATTTAAACTGAAAATAATATCTTCTCAAAATTTACCTACCATTTACAGAACAGTTTAAAAATGTCTTCTTGAAAGAATTGTGATAGGAAAGTTCTATTTGTCCATACATAACTATCTCTGAAACATATATAGAGACTCAAGGAAGTTACCAAAACAGTTAAGAATTGATTTAATTAACCTCTGTATCTTAGTGTTGACCCCGGCTTTATGACTGGCTCTTAAACTCTGGAGTACCCGGAGCCCAGAGTGCAGGTGTATTTGTTTGTACATGCACACACATTCACACACACACACACCCAGACACATATACTCTTGCTCAGATACACCAACTGCAATAGCATTTTTAATTGAAATGCATAAATTTGGACTGCTAAATCTATTAACGATTTGTTTTAATTAGGAACCCAGCTGCTTCCTGAGATTTTGCAGTCTGGGTTTCAGTACTTTTACCATCTGAAAATGAGTCTCAAGTGGGTTGCTTCAGTCTTTCAGATCAGCATTTTTAAAGACTTGTTGGAAGAAGGAACTGCAAATACTCTCTGCTGTAAAATTACAGCTGCCTTTGTCCTTGGGTGAGGACAGGGCTGCTTTGTTAGCGTAGCCAGTGCCCTGCCCCTGACCTCTCACTTGGGCATGTTAAGTCTAGCAGGCTGCCTGATCTTTGGATCACCTTGCTTTCAGATCTTGCCAACTTGGCTCACAGAGATGCAGCATCATGGTGATTCTGAGGTCCCTACTTATCCCACTATCGGTAGGGGGAGCTGTTATTTGAAGTCTAAAGCATCAAATCTTTTTTGTTTTTTTTCAATATTTCACTAGCTGAGAAGACAGATCTGTGCAAGTCAGTTCAGTGAAGTAGAGTCTGAGGAGCAGTCACATTTTTTTACCTCCTTTCTGGTGTTCAGCTAATGTCAGCAACATAACTTGTTATTTTGGTAACATTAAATGGAGTATAACACATTCTGATCATCAGTCAGTATGGAAGCCATTCATTAACCTATTCACTCACTCATTTTTTCATGTATTTATTCAAACCTTATTGATTGCCTACTATGTAAAAATGCACGGTGCTAGGAATAGGAAGATTACTAAGGCACTGCTTAGGCCTTTCAAGAGTTTATAGTCTAATGGATGAAACACAGACACAGAAATTATAATTACTGTAGAGCATAATAAACACTAATAGAAGTATGTACAAAGTACACTGGGGCAACAGTTAGAATGATTGGGATGAAAGGAAGCAGGTCAGGAGAGAATTTGTGCCTGTGGTACTGGGAATGCTCTCATTAAATATTTGTTCCATGAATATCAATAAAAAGATGGATGAATAAAGGAATGGATGGAGAGAAAAATGAGTTGATTGGAAAGTGGGGTGGAGAAGATCAGGAAGTCTAGGAAAAGTGGTGTGAAGAAAGCTTAAAGAAAGGGCATGGGGAGGTTGGAAACTATGGGAAGCCTAATGTGGTTAGAGTTTAGAGCCAGGGAAAGAGCCCTCCATGGTGCCAAGAGGTGAAAAAAACAGAAAAGCTTTTTGTGCCATTCTAAAGAACTTGAACTTGATTGTCTGGAAGTCACTGGATCAGAGGAGAGATGAAGTCAGATCTGTATTATAAAAAGGTCATTTGGGCAGTGATATACATGACTGTATAGAATGTAAGACTAGAGGCAGAACAGAAAAATACACTTGAGATATTTTCAATAATATGAAACTTATCTAGAAGTCTGAACTAAAGATTGTGACAGATTGGAAAGATATTTAGAAAACAAATCAGCAGGACCTAGCAGGTAAATAAATGTGAGTTATTAACAGTTTTAAAGGGAAAAAAACCATATTGTATTCCTTGGTAAGTATAGACATCCTTCTCTGTGGAGAAGCATTTTCCTAAACATTGATGTATATAGATCAATTGTAATAGATTTCTTGCTAGTTATTTGAAGACATCACCTGAATAAGTCATACAGAATTAAAAAATGTAACAATGGAGTGTAAAGCTTGGGTTAGCCAGTGTCTGTATTTGTATAAATTCAATTATGGACGGAATATTTAGAAATACATGTTTTTATTTAAAAAGCCCTTTATTAATTCATTTACATGTATTTATTTATCACTTAAGTTATCAATAAATTAGTTCAGCATTGATATAATAGGAAATGACTGTAGAATAGGAGTTGTTAAACAACAATCTGTGGTACATACCCAATAACTATCCTTCCCCACCTCCTTCTGTCAATAAAGTTTATTGAATAAAGATTTATTGGAACACATCTAAGTTCATTCATTTATTGTCTATGGCTGTTTTCATGCTACAGTGGCAGAGTTGAGTAGTCATGACAGAGACTGTATTGCTTAAAAAAACCTAAGTATTTAGTATCTGGTCCTTTATAGTAAGAGTTTGCTGATCCCTGCAGTAGAATATCAGATAGTTCTTACCTGGAGAGAGTGAAAACAGGAAAATCAAAAGAAAAAATGCATTATTTATTTGGAAAACCAATGTGTTATTGTCCCATTTCTTCTGGGCTCTTGGGTGAAATAGGAGTAAAGAATGTTCAGAACGCCTTGGTAGAACATTTATTCACTCAGTCCGTTCAGATGGGACATAGCTCATGCATGTGAGGCCAAGAGCAGCAAGTGGAATGTGGGTGTGACCTAGTGAAAGAGTTCTTGGAACCTGTAGGCATAAACCAAGATCTGGACACCCCAAGGAGCAGCCACAGGAGGGCAGCAAAGTCACATGACATTTAAAATATCTACGTGAGAGCAATAATCATCAATAGTGTGTAGATTAAAAACACTATTTGGCATTTAGTGACATGGGCACCAACCTCCAATGGAAATTTCTTTTCCATAAATATATATGCCCAGTAGTCTCTGGTGGATCCACATGAAGAAATATCCAGAAATAAAATCTGCCTTGGGGAGAAGTCAAACATGTAAAAACAAGAAAGAGCTTTGATTAGGATGAGAAATGTCAAGTACAGATACTGAGAATTTTTACTTCATGGAACAACATTGATACACATTCATTAAAATAACTAGTGTTCACATTTTGACTCCTTTAACAGGAAAACAAGATGTTCTCATCACAGCTCATAACCCTTCCATGGGAAAATATGCATAGTGTCTATTTAATTGTTTTAATAATGAGCATTGAGAAATAGCATTTCTTTCTTTTTTTTTCTGTTTTCTTTCTTCTCAACATTTATCTATTTATTCTGTAGCATCCTGTGCCAAACATTGCATCAGAGAAGGGGGCATATAACATAAGAGTAAAAAGAGAGTGGAGTTATTTTATAATTTTAAAATTACACCCACACTGAGAATAATAAACATCTCTGAAAAAAAGCATGGTTTAAAATTATATTTCTGTTTTTCCTTCCATTTCTTTGCCTTAATTTTGGCCATATATTAAGCCATTTCTCAGTTTCAAAGTGTAGACAAATGTGTTCATAATCTTTGATCTGGTGAACAGAAGTTCTTAATTTTAATGTAGACAAATGTATCCCTATCTTCTGTTATAGTTCATAACTCTTGTTTAAGAAATTTAAAACATTGGTTTTAAGATTTGTATTAAATGTTTTACTAAAGTTCTAAGTCATTAGAATACTAATATCTATATTACAGCTTAACAAATCATTTCTTGGCTGTGACTTGGCCACTGTTGATCCTTCCCTAGTTAACTCTTGTTCCTGGTAGGTGTTTCTTGTTTGCACATAGTGCATCTACAATAAATGTTTGCTGAAACAGCTATTTTCTATGTCCCTGATATTTTGAGGGAAAAGATAATAGTTATTTGCAACTTCTTGATCAGGGTCAACTTTAACCAGACCTTTCCAACTGAAGAGAAATGATTAGCAGCTAATTATAACATTTTAAAATGTGAACATTTTTCCCTTTGATTATTCCAGTAGTTAATGCCTTAGACTTTGGGAACTAGAAGGAATTTTTGTAAGAATAATTAGCTTAGTAAAATCACGGATTTGTGTGTGTGGTGTGTGTGTGTGTGTGTGTGTGTGTGTGTGAGAGAGAGAGAGAGGGGGAATATCTCAGGGAATAACCATAAAAAGGTGTACACAGGTATTTTTATCTCTAATTTGCTGACCATAATCCATGTAATTCTAGGGAAAAAAATTGTGAGAAAACAACACATTCGAAAGCTAAATACAACACCCCCTTTCCCTGCTTTACTTTAAATAATTTCTCCAGTGTAGCATGACTTTCTCATCTTGAATCCTCTGAGATCTGCTTAAAAGATGTTTTGTTAGCCTGACAGGGGTGAAGGACTCAATTTAGGCATGATTCCCCCACCACCCCACAGTGTGTAGATTAAAAAGACCATTTGGCACTTAGTGAGGTTAAAATGGGATATCTAGATTCCCCCTCATGAGTCACAAGTAAAAGGGTCCCTAAGCCTGAGCAAGCAGAGAGAAATCTCAATAAACAAGAAGAAGATCTGGGATTGTAGCTAAGCAGCCCCAGGGTTCAAAGAGACATGTTCAGAGGAGAGAACATATTACTGAGTGGTCTCTGCAAAAGTCCGTTTATCATCATGTGGCACCATGTACAATTTCCCTGATTCACTGAAGAATTGATGTTTTCACAAGACATATTAAACTTATAGCCATCCTTTCCCTGATTAAAAACAAAAACAAAAACAAAAATCAGATGAAGAAGTAAAAAATGACAGAGGAAAAGATGAAGAGAAAGAAAGTATTTTTCAGAAACATGTGTAAGCTTTGCACTCAGATCACCATCTAAATGTTTCTCCAGCCCTTTCAAATGGGAATGTGGTTTAAAATAAAAGCTAAGGCTCTTGCTTTTGAGAAGCTTACAGTTTAAATAAAAAAGGTAGAGTGGCATTTCATTGCATGGTGATATGTGGCATTTAGACTTAAAAAATGTCCTGGGGCTCTAGATTGGAAAAAAAGATATAGCTATTAAGAAAAAAAAGAAGATTCTATTCTCTTAGCAGCTGGTCAGCATATAATATATGTATTTACATTATAGATATAGATACAATGTCTATGTTTCTACATAACTGGAAGAAAAAAAAAAAAAACATAACACCAAAAACTGGGACAGAAAAGAGACCTTATTTAAAAGGTTAATCAGGCCCTTAACGCAAAAGCTTCAGCCAGTTATTCCTGTTGCTAAGGGAAAAATTAATAAGAGGCATACAGCTTTAAAAAATGAATATCAGTAACATTTAATTAAATTGAAAAGAAAACTCCTGTTGGTATTTTGATTGGGATTGAATTGCAATTATTTAGTAAGGAGATATGACAAATTTAGGACATTATCCTCCTAGTCAAGGACAAACTATTTCTTCTCATTTATTCTTGTCTTCTTTTGTGGTTCTTAAAAGAGGTGTAAAGCTTTCTTAAAGTATATCTATATTTGCATCTATCATATGTATCTCTATTTTTCTATGTCTATCTCTATACATATTTCCAATAAGATGATATATATTTTTATTGTTGTCATTTTTTACTTCATTATATTTTCTATCTGGTTATTTTTGTAAAGTTCATAAAAATACATTGGAGAATTATTAAGATATTTCTGAAAAGAGAATAGTAGGAGGCTTGGCTAACCTAAGCATATAATAAAATATTTTATACAGGTTCAACAACTGAAGCAACTTGGTAGTGGGATTAAAAAATATACAGATCCAAAGAATAGAATAGAGTTCAGAAATGGATCTAATTGTATATGGGAATTTAGTAGCTTATACAGCTACCATTTCAAATTAGTGGGAGGAAATGTATTTATTCTTAAAAACAAGTCCTTCCTAATCATGACACATGAGCCAAAAAGGAAAATATAAATAAATCTAAGCACATAAAATTTAGAAATTTCTGATGGCAAAATACCACAAGTAAGGTAAAAATACATATAGCAAACTGAAAAAAAACTTATGACAGATGGAAGACTAATTTCATCAATATACTAGAAGGCAAAAAAATCAAATATAAAAGTAAGCAAAAGATTCAAGAATGTAATCCTCAGGAAATTGAAAAAAAATATGACTCAACAAAGGGGAAAATGCCAACTGTGTTCATTTTGAACAAATGCAAAATAAAACAAAATTATATGACATTTTTCTCCCATAAGATTGTCAACATTTTTAAAGTATTTATTACACTCATTGTTAATGAATGTGTGGAAGGAAAATCATTTTACTCTTGTGTGAGTAAAAATTGTGGTAAAATTTGGATAATAACTTGGAAATATCCATTAAATTTATGAATCCACATGCTATTTGACACAGAAATTTCAATCATTCTACAGAAATATTAACACAAGTGTTGAATGAGTTATATATAAATATATTTATTGCAGTACTTTTTGAAAAACCTGGTAACAAATATCATTTTGTACAAGTATTTGAAGACAGTTAAACAAATAATGATGTAAAACTATACTTTTATTAAAGCATTATTAAGTAATTGTATACATGTATTGATTTAGAATGGTATCCAGGATATACTGACAAGTGAAAAAAGCAATTTGCAGTTCAGTAGGTATGGTATGATTCTATTTGTTTTTAGACTACATCTGTGTAGTCACCAAGGTCTAGGGATAGGATGGAGAGTATGATTACAAAGGGATAGCATGAGGGAGTTTTCTGGAATGATGGAATTGTTCTGTATCTCATCTGTTATGTATCGTGATTGTGGTGGTGATTACACAAATCTACACATATGTTAAAACTCATAGAACTGAGAGTTATGTCAGCAAGATTGCAGACATGGAAGCTCTAGACCCTTGTTCCTCCTTGGAAACACTAACTAAACAACTGAAAACAAACTAAAATAACTACAGGAGCTCTAGGAATCAGTCAAAGATCTATAGCGACCAAACCCAATGAAAAAAAGTTATGTTTAGAATGGTAGGAAATTTCATGGCATGTTTGCTCATCCTTGCTCCTTCCCCTCTCTGGCATGATATGGTACAGTGTTGGGGGAAACAGTGGCCTGATACAGTTCCTTCTGCAAATCAGAGAGATCAGAGTGGACTGCATTTGCAAAATTCTAAACTGTCTGTAATCTTCCTCAGGGATTGACCTCTGTATCACCTAACTTGAAGCCCAGATGGCCAAAAGAATCTCAGATCTCAAGGTAGAAAAAGATGTCAGAAGGAACAGGCATGGTTACATGAAACTGTAAGAAGAAACAGTTACATGAAAACTGTAAGGGGATTATAGACTTAGAGATACCTGGAAGCCAGAGATTATAGGCAGAGGAATTCAATAGAACAGCTAAAGCTCCAACAAGTAAAAGAGATACTCTAAGGGAAATTAAAATAATTAAAAATAGCCATGTACAGTGGGGAATTTGGGGAAAATTCAGTACACACAAGCCCAGGGAAGACATCTACTTGGCAAAGGCTTCTGAAGACATTAAGCTTTCCTCCTGGGCTGATCAGTGAGGGTCTTCTCCAGCACAGAACCAGTATGCAAAGACTGAAAGGGGTGGCTGTTTTTTCAAATGCCCAATTTCCAACAAACAACCACAAGGCATACAAAGAAACAGGAAAACATGGCCTTTTGAAAGTATCAAAATATATATCTAGAAAGTGTGACCCTGAAAAAAACACAGCCTTCAGACTTATCAGAAAAAGACTTTAAAACAACTATCTTAAATATGGACAAGGAACTAAAGGATATCAGGAAAACAATGTATGAACAGAAAGAATACCAAAGAGATGTTATAGGAAAAACAAACAGAAATTCTGGAGGTAAAAATTACAATAACTGAATTGAAAAATTCATTAGAAAAGTTCAACAGCAGACTTGAACAGGCAGAAAAAAAGAATTATCAAACATAAAAAAAGTTGAAATTATCAAGTCTGAGAAGCAGAAAGGGAAAAAAAAATGAAGAAAAGTGAACAAGCCTAAGGGACTTATGGGGCTCCATTAAGTGGACCAATATATGAACTATGGAAGTCCCAGAAAGAGAAGAGAGAGAAAGAGGCTTATTTGAATAAATAATGGCCAAAAGTTTCCCAAATTTGATGAACGACATGGGTATGTACAAATGTAATATGGTCAATAAAATCCAAGTAGGAAAAGTCCAAAGAGACCCACATGAGACACATTGTAATCAAACTGTCAAAAGACAAAGGGAAAATCTTCAAAGGAGCAAGAGAAAAACAACTTATTACATAAAAGATTTTCATCAGATTTCTCAGCAGAACATTTGCAGACCAGAAGGCAGTGGAATAATATATCTAAAGCACTGAAAGGGGAAAAAAAATCTATCAACTGAGATACATATTCTTAAAAAATATAAAAATGAACTATCATTAGTGGAGTAGGAAAATGGGTCTGGGATGGTCTTGGGATTTTGTTTTTTTTTAATTGAACTATAGTTGATTTACAATATTGTGTTAGTTTCTGGTGTACAGCAAAGTGATATATATATACTTTTTCAGATTCTTTTCCATTATGGTTTATTACAAGATTTTGAATATAGTTCCCTGTGCTATACAGTAGGACCTTGTTGCTTATCTATTTTATATATATAGTAGTGTGTACCTGCTAATCCCAAACTCCTAATTTATCCCTTTCCCCTCCTTTCCCCTTGGGTAAACATGTTTGTTTTCTACATCTGTGAGTAGGTTTCTGTTTTGTAAATAATTTCATTTGTACTATTTTTTAGATTCCACATGTAAGTGATATCATGTGATATTTGTCTTTCTCTGTCTGACTGACTTACTTCACTTAGTATGATAATCTCTAGGCCCATCCATGTTGCTGCAAATGGTATTTTTCATTCTTTACACCACATCTTCTTTATTCATTCATCTATTGATGGATACTTAGGTTGCTTCCATGTCTTGGCTAGTGTAAATAGTGCAGCTATGAACATTGAGGTGCATGTATTTTTTCTAATTAGAGTTTTCTCTGGATATATGCCCAGGAGTGGGATTGCTGGATCCTGTGGTAACCCTATTTTTAGTTTTTTAAGGAACCTCCATACTGTTCTTAGTAGTGGCTGCACCAGTTGGTCTTGGGTCTTGTAAATGTTCATTAATTCTGTTTCTTTATTCTTAAAATCATGAGCATATTTTATTTCAGAATTTAAAAACTACTAATTAAAATATTCCTCCCTCACTCAAAAAAAGTGGTATATGTCTTAGCACTATGTTTTATTTTTATTTGCATTGGGCTCAAAAGGAGCTCAATTTTAACTCTAAGATGCCGCTTTACAAATGATTCCTTTCCTAGCACTTAGGAAAATATATATATTTTTTCATCCTTATGAGTTTAGGGTAGAAGTAATGTTTCCCTTGACAGATATATGGGATATATGGGTTGGGCGGGGTGTGTGTGTGTGTGTGCACACACATGCTTGCATGAATCTATGGGAGCCAACAGTTACCAACTAAATTAGAACATTTAAGAGGTGTGTCTGCCACAGACCTTAGTGAGAACACTTCAGAGAGGACAGGATACAGACTGCTAATTCCAGTTTCTTCTGCAAGACTTAAAATAAATCCCCCAGCATCCTTATTCTTCTCCATGCCATTGAGTTTTAACCACAGTCTCTTCTGTTGCAACTCCCAAGGCAGTGTTCTAGACTAAAAAAAATCAGACTTGGATAGAGGGAAATATAAGTGGGAAAAAGGTAACAGATCTTGGGGTGAGGCCAACTCCTGCTGGATGGGGTGTCATGAAAAGCACATGAAGGTTTGCCTTGCAGAATATATAATAGAAATTCCCAGGACAATCTGTTTAGAGACACGTATATAACAAAACTTGTTAATAGTGTAGCAATTTGAATTTAGGTGTGCAGTCTACGTTAAAGATGTAAGAAATGTTTGGCTTTTAGCAATATCATTTGAAAGTATTGGTGATTTTCTTGTGCCTGGGCAGATAAGACATTGACAGCTTGGCCAAGTTTGATAAGGACCTCATGATGGCCTGGGATACTAGGACATGCATTCTCTGCTAGACCTTTGCTGTTTCACCTGTTGAACTGCTGAATCACTCCTCCCCATTCCTCCCATCAAATGGGGGAGACCCAGTTCCTGGGGGAAATACAGCTGCCTGGACAGACCTGCAGCAATGGTCTCCACCATCTGTGGGTCACATATTCTAGTTGCAGTGGTGAGAGTTGTAACTTCTTATTTTTCTTCTGGCTTGGATTCTTTCCTCCATTTCCTCCATACTGCATCTAAAAGGAGTTGAGATTTATCAATAAAGCTCTTTGTTTTGTTGTACTCATACCATGTGAGTCTTGTTTTCTTTAATCAGGAGGGGGGAAATACTGCTCTCAATTCTACCTTTGAAACAAGGAAATTAATCTTTCACCATATAAAATGCTGAGGTTAAGAGTTCACTGTATTATCACAGAAAGGGAGCATCCTTGAGGCCACAATAGCAATGTTCAAAACTGGTATTAGTGTACAGCTCTGCTTGTAGTTGTTGTTATTTTGGTCACTTTTGGGGACTGCCTTTTCCCTGTTAACCACCTGATTCCACATATACTTTTATTCCAGGTGTAGGCTCATGAATCAACCTAGACAATCATAGTACTATATTCTTCTGAACATAGTGTTAGGATTATATATGGCCAATTTTATTGATTTAACCAACATAAAGAGCACTTACTATGTGTCAGGAACTGTTGTAAACATTTTACAAATACTCACTGATTTAATATTTTTAAAATATATGTACATTTTTTAAGCCTTCTTAATTTATATATATATATTTATATAATATAATATATATATAATATAATATAATATATAATATAATATATATATATATATATATAATATAATATATATATTATATATATATATATTTGGCCACACCACACGGCATGTGGGATCTTAGTTTTCCAACCAGGGATTGAACCCGTGCCCCTTGCATTGGAAGCACAGAGTCTTTACCACTGGACTGCCAGGGAAGTCACCGATTTAATATTAAAAATAGCAGAAAGTAGAATTCAACTCAGACAGTACAGGAGTCTTTAATGAAGGGACTACTTACTGAGTTGTGGACAGGGCTGAAGGGACCAATGAGAAATAGGAGGTCCTCAGAGACAAGCAAGAGATGGTAGGCTTCGCCACCTCCAGGCCTAAAGGGAAACGAAAGGAAATCACCTTAGCGGAGCACAGTGAGATTTGGGGCCCTGAATATGGGCCCCTCTTTGGGAACTGTATTCCTGGAGGGACCTAGCCAGTGACACTGATGTGGCCCATGGTAGGAGGAAACAAGGAAGAAATATGACAATCTCTGTCTCCTCTTGCCCTCCAGACTTCTCCCAGGGCTTCGCATTTGTCCAACCCAACTGGAAGGCTGGTGATCAGGTAGCCAGGGTTACGCAGTCCATTGGAGTCTGGGCCCAAAACTGGGACAGTGCAGAAAATGGATCTGGGGTGGATGGTAATTAAAAAAACAACCAATACACACTCAAATCATTTTAGACATTAAGCAGAGAACAAATAACCAAATCATAAAGTAAATAACAATTAAAAAATTTTCTCCCTAACTTTGTAGATACCCATCTCCTCCCTGACCTTTACAAACTACTGAAGTCATTAACAGTCTATAAATATCTTGGTTCTAGCCATGAGAATTCAGCTAGAGCACCCCAGCAGCCTAGAAAGGAGCCCAGGCTTTCAGCAGATTGGGCAACAATTTTCCATTTACCATTTCCCTTTGCCAGATAATTCTAGGGTTAATCCCTTACACTCTCCTCACACCAAGCCAGCCTGTGATATTAACACTTAAGAAACACAGGGCTGTTTACATTTTGGTGGAGAGCTCATGCTATCAATTTGCACATTAGTGAGCTCAGCTATTGCTCTCTTCTATCGGGATCTATTGAGTGGTAGCTGGAGAGATATCCGCTGCTCAAAAAAAAAAAAAAAAGAAAGAAAACTTAGCTGTCTGATGAAATGTTTTAAATGCATAGGGTTCACCTTGGGGTTGGCTGCTGTTTAGATTTTATCCATTAATAACACACAGAGCTGCCTCTGTACTTTCCAGGGCTGATAGGAAAAATAGTACTACTTATAGGTCCTTGCTTTGCCTGAGGGAGGATATTCCAAATGCAGGTTGTGGGTTCCTGTACACACACGTGTGCATATGTGGGCACATCTAGTTCCCATGCATGCAATGGTGCTTCTTGGGATTTTCTTTTATTAAATGACGCATAAGAGGATTTTTCCATTATACATTATTTTCTTCTGATAGAACCATTTTTAAGAAAGAAGACAATGTGTGTGTCAGTGTGAATGACTAAGCCTAATGCCTGACCCACAGAGCTGCATTAGCATCTTCACTCATTTCCAGTTATTTGATATTATGTTTGGAAATAGAAGGGGGAGGGAAACTCTGAAACTGTGATCCATTTTCAGTGTTTGCCCTACTAGACCTTATGCTGACATTTGAAGCTGAAAGAGGAAAATTAAAATTGTTACAAGAAGGTGGTATAAATATACCAACATGAGCTGTTGGATAGTATTTGTGTTCTTAACAAAGTCCCATATTTATTCCCTCTTACTTTTTCTTTGAGACACTTTAAGAGAAAAGGATATTTAAATGAGAGTCATGATTAGGTTTCTGCCATACGTTAGTTTTCAGATGCAGCTTGTGAAGAACTTGGCATCATTTGGCCAGGAAAGGATTCTATGCACGATTCCCTGAACGTTGATGGAGTTATCTGAATTGCATTGTGTTGTTTTCTCTCTTTCAGTGTAAACCAAATAGCTATTTGCTATGGAGAAGAGTTATTTAAGTATTATTTAAGATGATGATTCTTTAATGTATGAAGGCATGTGTATAATGGGGAATACTTATATGAAGGAGGGAGATGATCACTGAATTGTTTCCTGAAGAGTTTTGTTAGGCAATTACATTTAAAGCAAGAAGGGGATGGCTTTGGCACTTGGTCAGTGAGAAACAATTCATTAATTTTTCTTTACCTCTAAAACTCACCTGCTTCCAGTTAATGAAAAACTTTTCAATCAAGGCATTCTATACTTAATATTTATCTAAACTACTTTATTAGCTCTAATGGTGTCCAGGGCTAAAGTTAAGAAAAGTGTTGTCCCTAACCCCTCCTAGAAATGGAATTGATCATCTCAGAGAAGTTATATCAGACACTAAAGCAATTATAAACTTTGGATTATCTGTGTTGGACTAAGCATTTTATTTCGTATTATCTACACTGAAAGATTAGTCTCAAGCTGAATTGCCCCATTTTTTTTTAGCAAGGAGAGTTCCATGAATTAGCATGGACTAGAAAGAATTGAGTCCACAGTCAAACTTGCTGTTGAGTCAAGACGTAATAATAATTACTCACTAATTAACTAAACCCTGAAAAAATGCTAGAAGACCATGATGGCTTAGAAATGTTTCTACACATATGGCATGTTTATTTTTAGATGTTTCTTGTATTTTTTTCCTTATAACTTGCCATAGAAGTGACATTAAATTCCT
Source organism: Balaenoptera acutorostrata (assembly GCF_949987535.1). NCBI lineage: Eukaryota > Metazoa > Chordata > Mammalia > Artiodactyla > Balaenopteridae > Balaenoptera > Balaenoptera acutorostrata. The sequence continues at coordinate 47,871,176 of NC_080066.1, forward strand.
GGCTTTGACACTAACTGTGTGACCTTGGGCAAAACACTTGGCCTTTTTAAGTATCAGGTTTTTTAATCTGGATAGAGGAGATAGAAAACACTTCACAGTGGTTATGTGAGGATCAAGAGAGCTAAACTACATTTATTCTTTTTTAAAAGCTTTTGGGAAAATGTCATAGAGAATATGTTTATGGTGTGAAAGAAAATGACCATGCTAAGAAGGAAATAGACTGAGGGCAAAATTTTATTTCTCAAGCCAGTCTTCTTTCCATTTAACTATTAATTTCTACCATCCAAAAGGTCACGAAAGGCATAACTGTAACAAAAATACCATTAGAACCATGATTTAAGGACAGGAGCCAAGTGGTGAAATGACAGAAATTCATCTTAAATCAAAGAAAGTCAGAATTATGGGCAGCTGAAGACAATGTCAGCAGCACAGCTATGTGCCTCCTCATTACAGTACAAAACAAGACAGAACAACAGAAAGAAAATAGGCTCTACGTGGAAATTTCACACTCGGCATACCTTGAAGAAAGATGTTGCCTAACTGAAAAATCACTGTGATTAAAAAAAAGAAAAATCAAGAAATCCCAGCTTAAAATCTCTCAGACTCCCACAACCCCATCCTAAACGTATGGTTGCCTAGAGAAGCCCCCATGATTTTTCAAGGTATCAAGAAAATCTGTGAAGAAATACAGAAGAAATACAGACGCTCATGAGGAGGAACAAGTTTGTTCTCAAACTGTTCCAGAAAAAGCAAGTCTAGTCTCCAGAAAAAGCAAGTCTAGTCTAAGTCTAAAGAGTATCCAAGTGGATCTAAGGATGGATCATAGGGGAGAGTTTTCAATGTGTAAGTTAACGTGGTGGCAGGCATAATCTAAAGGGGTGGTTTAAGGTGTGGTGTTTGAAATGCATACATTGTAGGACAGAAAAAAGATGAGAGAGAGAGAGAGAGGGAAAGCACTATTTGGCCGTGGGTACTGAAGAACAAAAGGAGAAAAAGGGGAAAATTCAGGGTCCTGAATATCAAAAGAGAATTTTAATTGAGGCACATACATTCCCCCACCCCACCACCACCACACACACCTTCAAAACAAATTCGCAAACAAACATATTGAAGAAACAGGCCAAAATATCTGGACTTTGATATATTGATAGATGAGAATTCTTTTAAACTAGAAATCATGGAGAGCACCTCATACTACAAAATTAAACAAATGGAAAATCAAATCCATTAAGTTATTGCAGAAAATCAAGAAACAGAGTCTCATACATATTAAATGAGGAGTGGTCCCTGTAGGAAAAGAAAAAAAAAAGACTATGAAAGAGAAGAAACCTGTAAGTTAATATTTCAGACAGAATTAAATATACCCAAGCAATAAATGTATGGATAGCCAACATGCATCAGTAAATTTTAAAGTAAAACAAAAAGGGACACAAAACTAGGATGAAATTAAAAGAAAGTTGACTTAATTCAGGGAAGAAATGGAAGAAAAAAACAAAATTGTTTCAGAAATAAATAATACATTGTAAGATTCTCAAGAGAGAATAGACTCAAATGATAATTTAATAAGGGTCATTGTAAAAAGAAAGAAACAACTAAGAGAATGAAAATGAAATTGTCAAAGAGAACATAGCAGAAATGGGAGAAAAGCACAGAAAGAATAACTTCTATTTTGTTGGAGTCTCTAAGGAAAAAAACAAAACAAGGGAACAGAGCTAATATTTAAAACTATAATCCAAGAGTATATTTACAGCAATGATCAGAGGAAAATTCACAATATTAAACACCTTGATTAGAAAAATAAAAAGTGAATATAAATTAATTCAATTCTCAGCTCACAAACTAGAACAACAAAATAAATAAAAATATACAGAAGAAAGGAAATAACAAAAGTGAAGAAATTGATAAATAATAGAATAACAATAGATATAGTTAATAAATCTACATTCTGGTTTTTAGAAAAAAATTAACAACATAGACAAATCACTAAGTTTATCACCAAAAAAGGGAGATACAAAATAAGGGATAACAACAAGCAAATAACCACTGGAACAGAATAAAACTTAAAAATCATAAGAGACTACCTTGTAGAATTCTATGCAAATAACTATGAAAACCTAGAAAAAGAATAATTTCTTAAGGAAATGCATTTGACTGAAATTGGCCCCACTGCAAACAGAAAGCTTAAGAAGACCAATTTCCATTGAAGGGGTAGAAAATGCTATTAAGGAAATGTGCCACAGAAAGCACTAGACCCAGATAGCTTCATGGGGATTTCTAGTATATCTTTAAAGACCAAAGAGTAACTCTAAATTATTTCAGAGCATTGAAAAGGAAGAACAATGTCATAATTTTTTAAAGCAAGTCTAACACTGATATCTAAACCTCTTAAAGGCAGTACAAAAAGGAAAACTAAGATTTATATTTTCCAGGTATCAAAGCAAAAATATGCATTAAAATATTGGCACACAGAATGCAGACCTAAATTAAGAAACTAATACACCCTGAATACACAAATGAAATGTATTCTAGGAACCTGGTCAGCTCTCCCACCAGGTCCTCAGCATCCATGTTACTCTTGATCCTCCTGGCTGGGTCTCCCACCTCGCCTCACGCTTTGCGCTTGTTTACCTTAGTTTATATTCCCTCTGGCCATGAGTCACTGTTGAGGATGACATCGTTTACTGGTCATCACAGGAAGAAAACTTGGTGATTAGAGTGCTTTGAGTGAGAGCCAGGTTGAAGCAGACTCAATTTGATATTTCACTCTCAGAATGGAAATTAAAACGAAATTCCAAATTGCCTTTGGAACAGTTCACGCTGCAGAACTGCAAGATCTTTGAGTGCTCTGAAGTGATTGGTTCATATGATCGTTTCACATTGTATATTCAGACTTGAGAATTTGATGTGGAGATGGAAATGCTTCAGACAACACTCTGGAAAAATTCCTATGGTAGTTATTTGCCCCACACTCTCCTGTGAAAGACCTTCACTCCTCTCCTAGCTACTATTTATCAGAAACAATTTTTGATGTTGTTTTAGGAATATGCATCCTAGATGATTTAAATATAAAATAACTTGTCACTAGTTAATAGTGAGTTCTTCTTTTATGCCACTTTCCCTATAATCTCATTTAGTTCAATAGGCTTAATTATTGAACACCAACTTGGTACAACCCCTTGAACTAGAATCTAGGCCAGCTCCATTTTTCCCCTTAATTAAATTATTTTCAAACCTCTATTTACTTTGTCCTACCTTTTCCCCTAGATTTCAAAATGGTATTAAATTGTATAATGCTAACAATAATTATATGATAATATACATTATTATTATTTTTAACAAAAAAATCACTTTATTTAAATTTATAATTCTTCTTTAGGTTTTCTATTCCTCCTCTGAGAAGATAACATTTGATTAAAAGGCCCAGATTTTGTGATGGGATGATTTCCAGGAGAGGAGCAAAAATTTTCCTCTTTATTTATAGCAGGTCTGAAGTGAGAAATTTCTTTGAGAATTTGCCAGGAAAATCTTTGTTTCCCTAAGGATTCCAGTGTGCTTTTTTTCATGCTCATGGTGAGAGCTATGTAAATTACTGTGTCAGACATTTTTCCCACAGACTCTTACTTGATATTTATTGATATTTATTTATGGCAAAAATATTAATCCATAGGGTGGGAACACTTCTTTCTCTTTATTTACTGTCTCATTTTTACTTATATAATTTTATTGAATACATGTTTTACTATAAATTGTCTCATATTCTTTCGACATTGACAAGTTAATTAATTATATTTAAAATTAAGATATTTAACATTTGAAAGTCACTTAAAGTTTGCAAAGTATAGGAGACTACTTTTTGTCACACTACTCTATTCTTTTATATCTTGTGCAGTTTTACAGGCTTTCATGCAGGTGCTTTATACTTAACATGATCTGGAAAAGCAGTATCTTTCTCAATCATGACCTTACACTTGGAGTAGGAGGAAGACAATGAGGTGAGATTACGGAGAGAATAGGGGGGGCCATGACCACAGAAGAAGTGGCACTGATGGACTAATTTCCACTTTCTCTTTAAAAACTTTAACAAGGTGCTGGCAATAAGAGTTGTGGAGACCCCAGGGTCTTCTTAGACCCCAGGATCATCTTTTATTGTTGAAATAGACTTTTGCTCATGTATTATTGTTTGCAATGTGCTTAGAGATATGATGCTGTGGGAATGGCTGTGTGGCCTAGACAGGGAAGAAACAGAGGTCTTCTCAAATGTTCCAGTTAATTCCCTAACTCTGATGGACAGAGAGAGCCAGGGTGCCAGCACATGCAAGGGAGTTTAGAGCATGAGACAGCTTCTCTTGCTTTGAAATATTAAGAAGAGCATCCAGAATTCTTGGTAGCATTTACTGGGTGTGGAATGTTTAGAAATCTGGGGGGAAAATGTGGAAGGTCTCTACTGTTATCACTAAAATCCTTGTCTCATGCATATCCTGAGCAATAAATGTCTGGCCTACTGAATGGGAAGGGCCACAGATAAAAGAAAACACAGGGGAAAAGTATCATTGGTTAATCTTTTAAAACTCATCTCATCACAAAGCTAATTGAGCAGAAGATATCACTAGATATTTTTGTAAGAACCAATGTGTCTTTGTATAAGACCAGGCCTAAAAGGTTTTAGTCTTAATAGTCAAGACTATTTCACGTTTGTTTTTTGCTAATTTTTAATACATTGCATTTATTTAGCACCTACAATATCCCTGATGCTGTACTAGATGCTGGGGCACACAAATACCAGAGACAGTGTTTTCACTCTCAAGAAGCTTACTTCCATGGGGGAGTCAGATATTGTAGAAAATCACTGTGTGCTTATGTGAAAACTACTAATAGGGAAGTGTTTTTATATTACTATGGAATTAAAAACTTTTAAAATCTAATATTGCTAAAATCATTGTCAAATGACATCTTAACTCTAAATATTGGATCCATTAAAATCAAATGGGGGTGTGTGGTTCCACTTTTGTGAGGTCCCTGGGCAGAAGGTGAAGCCAAAAACCTTCCCACTTACCCGGGGCCAAACAAGATGCAAGACTGTTACTGCACCGTGAACCTAGACCAGGAAGAGGTGTTCAGGACCAAAATCGTGGAGAAGTCGCTCTGAAACTGTTAAGACCTCCTGCCCCCGGAACATGGAGACACTTCCCTCCTCCGTCTGCCCCGTTGTCGCCCAGACTGCTAGGGCCGCTCCTGAAGCCCTGTGTTATTTGAATGCACCCTCCGGATTCTCTGAAGTAATTTGTTGAAGGAGAACGGGAAGACTGAGGAGTCTGTCAGGAGTCGCGTGTGGCTTTGGGGCTGATGTTGAAGGTGCTGCCGTCGGCCTCAGGGTTATTTCCGTGAGCTCCCCAGGAGAAGGGTCCACGTTAGAGGGTTGTAAACCTGGAGAATCAGCGTCCGTCCCTGCAAAGCTGGGATCCCTGCAGACCTGCCGGGTGAGGGTCTCTGGGAAGGGAATTTGGGAACCTCTGCTTTAGCTGAGGCCGAGAAATAGGGACCATTCCTGAAAATATTTCTTACAAGTTTAGAAATAGAAATCATAGTTTCTGGTTTTGGTGGCACAAGAAAATGTGCTTTTGGAGCAGAGAAGGGAGGCTGAAAGCTAAATAAAAATAGTGGTGTAGTAATATTGCCTCTTCTGGGAAGTCAGCTACATGTGGTACAGCCAGAATCAGGGGCAGCCCCCAAACACTGTCACCAGAAGCCAGTTAACTCTAGTGAGTATGCCGAGGTGATTCTCCCAAATCATCAGAGCATCTAACCCTTCACAGACCATTCCTGCTTTCCTCAGACAGTTTTAAATTTATTTATTTGTATTTATTTTTATGGCTGTGTGGGGTCTTCGTTTCTGTGCAAGGGCTTTCTCTAGTTGTGGCAAGCAGGGGCCATTCTTCATCGCGGTGCATGGGCCTCTCACTATCGCGGCCTCTCTTGTTGTGGAGCACAGGCTCCAGACGTGCAGGCTCAGTAGTTGTGGCTCACGGTCCTAGTTGCTCCGCGGCATGTGGGATCTTCCCAGACCAGGGCTCAAACCCGTGTCCCCTGCATTGGCAGGCAGATTCTCAACCACTGCGCCACCAGGGAAGCCCCCCCAGACAGTTTTAATAAGCTTAGTTTTTGAAAGGTTAATTTATTCATTAGCTCAATTAATATTTATTGAGTGCTTATCTAATATGCCAGATAAGTTAGGGAGTGCTGTAAGCAGAAAGTTAAAGCTGACACCAAATAAAGAGACAAACCTACACAAAATAATTCCAAGAGGTTTAAAAAAATATGAGACAAGAAACAAATGGGGGGGTGGATTAACCAAGATGGCAGAGTAGAAGGACGTGTTCTCACTCTCTCTTGCGAGAGCACCAGAATCACAACTGGCTGCTGGACAATCATCAACAGGAAGACACTGGACTTCACCAAGGAGGATACCCCACATCCAAGGACAGAGGAGAAGCCACAGTGAGACAGTAGGAGGGGCACAATCAGAGTAAAATCAAATCCCATAACTGCTGGGTGGGTGACTCACAGACTGGCGAACACTTATACCACAGAAGTCCACCCACTGGAGTGAAGGTTCTGAGCCCCATGTCAGGCTTCCCAACCTGGGGGTCCGGCAATGGGAGGAGGAATTCATAGAGAATCAGACTTTGAAGTCTAGTGGGAATTGATTGCAGGACTTTGACAGGACTGGGGGAAACAGAGACCCCGCTCTTGGAGGGCGCACACAGAATAGTGTGTGCATCAGGACCCGGGGGAAGGAGCAGTGACCCTGGGGGAGACTGAACCAGACCTACCTGCTAGTGTTGGAGGGTCTCCTGCAGAGGTGGGGGCTGGCTCTGTTTCACCGTGGGGACAAGGACACTGGTAGCGGAGGTTCTGGGAAGTACTCCTTGGTGTGAGCCCTCCCAGAGTCTACCATTAGCCCCACCAAAGAGCCCAGGTAGGCTCCAGTGTTGGGTTGCCTCAGGCAAAACAACCAACAGGGAGGGAACATAGACTCACCCATCAACAGTCAAGTGGATTAAAGTTTTACGGAGCTCTGACCTCCACAGCAACAGTCAGCTCTACCCACCACCAGAGCCTCCCATCAAGCCTCTTAGATAGCCTCAACCACCAGAGGGCAGACAGCAGAAGCAAGAAAAACTACAATCCTGCAGCCTGTGGAACAAAAACCACATTTACAGAAAGATAGACAAGATGAAAAGGCAGAGGGCTATATACCAGACGAAGGAACAAGAAAAAACCCCAGAAAAACAACTAAATGAAGTGGAGATAGGCAACCTTCAAGAAAAAGAATTCAGAATAATGATAGTGAAGATGATCCAGGACCTCGGAAAAAGAATGGAGGCAAAGATCGAGAAGATGCAAGAAATGGTTAACAAAGACCTAGAAGAATTAAAGAACAAACAAACAGAGATGACTAATACAATAACTGAAATGAAAACTACACTAGAAGGAATCAATAGCAGAATAACTGAGGCAGAAGAACAGATAAGTGACCTGGAGGACAGAATGGTGGAATTCACTGCTGCGGAACAGACTAAAGAAAAAAGAATGAAAAGAAATGAAGACAGCCTAAGAGACCTCTGGGACAACATTAAATGCAACAACATTCGCATTATAGGGGTCCCAGAAGGAGAAGAGAGAGAGAAAGGACCAGAGAAAATATTTGAAGAGATTATAGTCGAAAACTTCCCTAACATGGGAAAGGAAATAGGAGGATTTCCCAAGGAGAAACACGCCGAGACACATAGTAATCAAAGTGGCAAAAATTAAAGACAAAGAAAAATTATTGAAAGCAGCAAGGGAAAAACGACAAATAACATACAAGGGAACTCCGATAAGGTTAACAGCTGATTTCTTAGCAGAAACTCTACAAGCCAGAAGGGAGTGGCATGATATAATTAAAGTGATGAAAGGGAAGAACCTACAACCAAGATTACTCTACCCGGCAAGGATCTCATTTAGATTTGATGGAGAAATCAAAAGCTTTACAGACAAGCAAAAGCTAAGAGAATTCAGCACCACCAAACCAGCTCTACAACAAATGCTAAAGGAACTTCTCTAAGTGGGAAACACAAGAGAAGAAAAGGACCTACAAAAACAAACTCAAAACAATTAAGAAAATGGTCATAGAATCATACATATCGATAATTACCTTAAACGTGAATGGATTAAATGCTCCAACCAAAAGACACAGGCTTGCTGAATGGATACAAAAACAAGACCCATATATATGCTGTCTACAAGAGACACACTTTAGACCTAGGGACACATACAGACTGAAAGTGAGGGGATGGAAAAAGATATTCCATGTAAATGGAAATCAAAAGAAAGCTGGAGTAGCTATACTCATATCAGATAAAATAGACTTTAAAATAAAGAATGTTACAAGAGACAAGGAAGGACACTACATAATGATCCAGGGATCAATCCAAGAAGAAGATATAACAATTATAAATATATATGCACCTAACATAGGAGCACCTCGATACATAAGGCAACTGCTAACAGCTATAAAAGAGGAAATTGACAGAAACACAATAATAGTGGGGGACTTTAACACCTCACTTACACCAATGGACAGATCATCCAAAATGAAAATAAATAAGGAAACAGAAGCTTTAAATGACACAATAGACCAGATAGATTTAATTGATATATATAGGACATTCCATCCAAAAACAGCAGATTACACATTCTTCTCAAGTGTGCATGGAAAATTCTCCAGGATAGATCACATCTTGGGTCACAAATCAAGCCTTGGTAAATTTAAGAAAATTGAAATCATATCAAGCATCTTTTCTGACCACAACGCTATGAGATTAGAAATGAATTATGGGAAAAAAATGTAAAAAACACAAACACATGGAGGCTAAACAATACGTTACTAAATAACCAAGAGATCACTGAAGAAATCAAAGAGGAAATCAAAAAATACCTAGAGACAAATGACAATGAAAACACGATGACCCAAAACCTATGGGATGCAGCAAAAGCAGTTTTAAGAGGGAAGTTTATAGCTATACAAGCCTACATCAAGAAACAAGAAAAATCTCAAGTAAACAATCTAACCTTACACCTAAAGAAACTAGAGAAAGAAGAACAAGCAAAACCCAAAGTTAGCAGAAGGAAAGAAATCATAAAGATCAGAGCGGAAACAAATGAAATAGAGACAAAGAAAACAATAGCAAAGATCAATAAAAATAAAAGCTGGTTCTTTGAGAAGATAAACAAAATTGATAAGCCATTAGCCAGACTCGTCAAGAAAAAGAGGGAGAGGACTCAAATCAGTAAAATCAGAAATGAAAAAGGAGAAGTTACAACAGACACTGCAGAAATACAAAGCATCCTGAGACTACTACAAGCAACTTTATGCCAATAAAATGGACAACCTGGAAGAAATGGACAAATTCTTAGAAAGGTATAACCTTCCAAGACTGAACCAGGAAGAAACAGAAAATATGAACAGACCAATCACAAGTAATGAAATTGAAACTGTGATTAAAAATCTTCCAACAAACAAAAGTCCAGGACCAGATGGCTTCACAGGTGAATTCTATCAAACATTTAGAGAAGAGCTAACACCTATCCTTCTCAAACTCTTCCAAAAAATTACAGAGGAAGGAACACTCCCAAACTCATTCTATGAGACCACCATCACCCTGATACCAAAACCAGACAAAGACACGACAAAAAAAGAAAATTACAGACCAATATCACTGATGAATATAGATGCAAAAATCCTCAACAAAATACTAGCAAACAGAATCCAACAACACATTAAAAGGGTCATACACCACAATCAAGTGGGATTTATCCCAGGGATGCAAGGATTCTTCAATATACACAAATCAATCAATGTGATACACCATATTAACAAATTGAAGAAGAAAAACGATATGATCATCTCAATAGATGCAGAAAAAGCTTTTGACAAAATTCAACACCCATTTATGATAAAAACTCTCCAGAAAGTGAGCATAGAGGGAACCTACCTCAACATAATAAAGGCCATATATGACAAACCCACAGCAAACATCATTCTCAACGGAGAAAAACTGAAAGCATTTCCTCTAAGATCAGGAACGAGACAAGGATGTCCACTCTCACCACTATTATTCAACATAGTTCTGGAAGTCCTAGCCACAGCAATCAGAGCAGAAAAAGAAATAAAAGGAATACAAATTGGAAAAGAAGAAGTAAAACTGTCACTGTTTGCAGATGACATGATACTATACATAGAGAATCCTAAAATTGCTACCAGAAAACTGCTAGAGCTAATTAATGAATATGGTAAAGTTGCAGGATACAAAATTAATGCACAGAAATCTCTTGCATTCCTATACACTAATGATGAAAAATCTGAAAGAGAAATTAAGGAAACACTCCCATTTACCATTGGAATAAAAAGAATAAAATACCTAGGAATAAACCTACCTAGGGAGACAAAAGACCTGTATGCAGAAAACTATAAGACACTGATGAAAGAAATTAAAGATGATGCCAACAGATGGAGAGATATACCATGTTCTTGGATTGGAAGAATCAACATTGTGAAAATGACTATACTACCCAAAGCAATCTACAGATTCAATGCAATCCCTATCAAATTACCAATGGCATTTTTTACGGAGCTAGAACAAATCATCTTAAAATTTGTATGGAGACACAAAAGACCCCGAATAGCCAAAGCAGTCTTGAGGGAAAAAAACGCAGCTGGAGGAATCAGACTCCCTGACTTCAGACTATACTACAAAGCTACAGGAATCAAGACAGCATGGTACTGGCACAAAAACAGAAACATAGATCAATGGAACAAGATAGAAAGCCCAGAGATAAACCCACGCACCTATGGTCAACTAATCTATGACAAAGGGGGCAAAGATATACAATGGAGAAAAGACAGTCTCTTCAATAAGTGGTGCTGGGAAAACTGGACAGCTACATGTAAAAGAATGAAATTAGAATACTCCCTAACACCATACACAAAAATAAACTCAAAATGGATTAGAGACCTAAATATAAGACTGGACACTATAAAACTTTTAGAGGAAAACATAGGAAGAACACTCGTTGACATAAATCACAGCAAGATCTTTTTTGATCCACCTCCTAGAGTAATGGAAATAAAAACAAAAATAAACAAATGGGACCTAATGAAACTTCAAAGCTTTTGTACAGCGAAGGAAACCATAAACAAAACGAAAAGACAACCCTCAGAATGGGAGAAAATATTTGCAAACGAATCAACGGACAAAGGATTAATCTCCAAAATATATAAACAGCTCATGCAGCTCAATATTAAAGAAACAAACAACCGAATCCAAAAATGGGCAGAAGACCTAAATAGACATTTCTCCAAAGAAGACATGCAGATGGCCACGAAGCACATGAAAAGATGCTCAACATCACTAATTATTAGAGAAATGCAAATCAAAACTACAATGAGGTATCACTTCACACCAGTTAGAATGGGCATCATCAGAAAATCTACAAACAACAAATGCTGGAGAGGGTGTGGAGAAAAGGGAACCCTCTTGCACTGTTGGTGGGAATGTAAATTGATACAGCCACTCTGGAGAACAATATGGAGGTTCCTTAAAAAATTAAAAATAGAATTACCATATGACCCAGCAATCCCACTACTGGGCATATGCCCAGAGAAAACCATAATTCAAAAAGACACATGCACCCGAATGTTCATTGCAGCACTATTTACAATAGCCAGGTCATGGAAGCAACCTAAATGTCCATCAACAGACAAATGGATAAGGAAGTTGTGGTAAAGGAACGAAATTGAGTCATTTGTTGAGATGTGGATGGATCTAGAGACTGTCATACAGAGTGAAGTAAGTCAGAAAGAGAAAAACAAATATCATATATTAACGCATGTATGTGGAACCTAGAAAAATGGTACAGATGAGCCAGTTTGCAGGGCAGAAGTTGAGACACAGATGTAGAGAAGAGACATATGGACACCAAGGGGGGAAACCTGTGGTGGGGTGGGGATGGTGGTGTGCTGAATTGGGCGATTGGGATTGACATGTATATACTGATGTGTATGAAATTGATGACTAATAAGAACCTGCAGTATAAAAAAGCAAACAAACAAAACAACTAATACTAAACTTTTATTGGGTTATTTGTATGGAAGTATGTTAATATAAGTGTTTCAGACATTACATGAAATTTTTAAAAATCTTATATGTTCTGGTATAATGTTGTAAGTCATAATCCTAGTTATTACTTTAAAATGTATATCTCAGAAATAACTAATTTTCTTGTCAACTGCATTATTATGAACTTTCATCAAATCTTTAACCGTGGTCATTTTTAAGTCTTTTGTCATTTACAGACAGTTCTGGGTGTACTCTGATGCTTTTGCAAATATGTTCCTATAAAAGGGTTTCATCTTCAAGAAATTCATGGAAAAGACTCTGACAAGTACAGGTTTCTGGTAACTGACTGTACTGCTGAACTGAATGAATAAGCATTTTCAGAACTCTAATGAAAAACAGATGAACTCATAAAAGTGCTAACAAAAGATCAAGATAAAAAAAATTAACTACATGGGACTGAGTGAACTGATGAGGAAGATAACTTTTGTGACTTTCTGTTTGAATTAAAACAAAAGAATCCCACAAGGACTCAGAGGCAAAGAATATACAAATCAATTTTCACTGCAAAGTAAAGGAGCTGTTACAGTGGAGGATTACTGGACTGAATGTCAATATTATGACATAGTATGAGTGTGTTTCATGTTTGGTAATTGCAATCATTGTTGCTTTTGTTGTGGTCATCCATGTACAATGCTTGGTGTCAGTCTATTTATCTCTTGTAAAAATAAAATACAGTGTGTGTGTGTGAAAAAAAAAATCAAATGGGAAAGTTTTTACTTGAATATCACCATTGTGTATCAGAAATCATAGGCACGTCATTGTCCCTATTCCTCATCCTTCAAATCTTGCAAGTTCAATGGTACATCTACGAAGCAAATATCACTCTATTAGTATATCTTTTTCCACATAAAAAGCACACACAGACACATGCACAGGGACATAGGCATCCTTATCCTGTCTTCATTTTACCTGAGAATTCTAACCCACTAGGATGTGTTAGTCTCTTCATTAGTCTTCCATGGGTTTCCTAAGAAGAACAGTGAAGAGACAGATTAAAATGGAGAAGTGGCTCTTGGCACTGAGGCTTCAAGCCAGGATGTGACATTCAATACCCCAAGCCCAGAGGAAGACCTTGGTGTGCCTGTGCTCTCGCCCTGAAAGTATCTGGGCTTCATAATGGAATCCTGCCTGATGGTCGGAGGGAAACTTAGGAGTGGATCTTGAGAGCATTATCTTGTCACCCAGCTTCTGGTCCAGTTTCCCCTAAAGTGATGTTGAAGCCCAGGGCCCATAGACCACCAGAAACACACGACATTACTTTATTAACTTGTCGCAGCTAAAAAGAATGCACTGGAGAAAACCATGGGGTTTCCTAGGAAAATAAAGTTGGGAAAGACTTGTGATAGGAGGTGGGCTTGTGTTAGGGGATTTTGAAGAAGATTTAGGAAAGCTGGAATCAGTTCTGTATTGGGTGTTGTCAGGAAGAGGGGGTAATTTAGCGATTGAGTGTACTAATTTTTATCTAGGAGGACCATAAAGGGAGGTGTTGTTATTGCTAAAGAGGCAGTAGAGAGGGGGTGTTTGGTCATTTTTGTGGTGGTGCAGAGGTCTTTTTTTGTCTTTGCTGAGACATGATTACAGAGCAGTCTTGTGTTTGTCCTATTTTATCATGATCAAGGAGTAATGTGTCTGATTGTTGCCATTCTGTGCGATTGTTTGTGTTCAGTGGGCAACACCAGTCTAGCTAGTGGTTGTCAACAGCTAACTGTCAGAGAGCTCAATAAGCAACGCAGAGAGAGTGAGCCTAACTTTAAAGCACTATCACATTTAGGACATTCATGGAATGAGCAACACCACTGTTTGGCAGTCTTATGTTTGGGACGGCCTAGTTGGGAGGCTGCCTCGATTAATTTGGTGGACATACAATTAATCATGGCATTGGCAGGGTATTGGCAATACCTCATTCATTCATTCATTCAAATATTTTTGTCCACCTGCCAGATGGAATTGGTGATGAGAAGGCAGTAATCCTCAGTGGCAATGACAAACAAAAGCAGTGGCTGCAGAGACTAGGAGTCAGAGACTAGAGAGGGTATAAGAGCAGGCAGAGGGATGTGTCAGCCGCCCAGAACCAGGGTCCTGAGCTACCTACAACAGTCACGTGGAGCTCGGAGCCTTGTGTGGTCTTATCACTGTAATGGTTGCACAATTTGGCTATCTTTCCAGTTGGGAAGGCCTGGGCTATGGTTCTTGTTGACTGGTGGAAAAGGACTCTTGGTGGTAGGTTTAGAGAGCTTTGGGAAATTGGAATGGACTAGGAAGAAAGAATATGAATGACATGACAAGACATCTCAAAGCAAATAGGTCACATAAAGAGAGAAAACAAAAACTGAACAACATGAGGGACTATGAAAAATACAGACACCTCCCTTGTCTAATCTTCACTCACATTTGATGATGCTGTATATTCACCAAAAATGATAGCTAATTTAATAACTGTTTTAGTTAGGAAAAAATATTAACATTTTATGGAACAAGAGAATCCTGAATCAGCCCATAGCGCCGTCATGATAACTTGAGCAAGTCGAGTATTGACAATTTCAGAATGGCCATAACCATGTCTTCATTAGATCTGCTTAGTGTGTAGAATGTCTATGAAGTGCTCCTTTTTTAAAAAAAATTAAAAAGCTGAATTTCTTTGGCAGGAAAGTAATTGTGAAGTTTTTAAGTAAATGAAATGGCTCTCTTTGCATTGAAATGTAAAGCTCCCATTTCCTCTCTTTAAATGTTTAAAGGATTTTTTTGTCAGTTTCAGCATGAAGAAACATTAAAATTCATCTCAGCCAAAACCCATAGTGGACAAAAAAATAAAAATGATGTTAAATATCAGCAAATGTATCTGATAATCTGCAGAGTATTTCTGCTGTCAAAGAAGGACCCTAGGATAAAAAACACGTGTTCCGGATTTGACATCCCTTGGCATCTTGTAAATAGCCTCCACGAATCCATACCTTAAAACTGCTAACACCAGCAAAATTGTGCCCAAGTTTCTAGTAAGTTAAGCAAGCAAAGCAGAGACAGGAAATGTGCCTAGATTGCATATAAAAACCCAAGGACCCCGAAAACTGACCTCAAACTCATTTTACCAAAAGAGCTGCACTTTTGCAGAATTGTCCATTTATTTATAAGTCAAAGAGCATTTTGTGGTATGTATGTATGAGTAAATAAGAATATAGAGAATAAAACATGCTAGGAGGATCAGGAGAGGATGATGGGGTAAGTGGGAAGAATTTTCCTTGTGGAAAAATAAAACCCTGCTGAATAATACAAAATAGACATTTCTCATTATTAAAAGTTTCTGCCTCAAGAGAACATCTAAGTGATCCTTTGGCCTGGATTTCTAACATTTTAACACCACCTTCCTAAATAGGAAAAACAATGTATTTGTCAGTTTGTTGCCAGATTCAAAACTCAAAAAGGTGAGTTTCCCTGGAGTTGGGAAGTGCTTTCTCCCCTCCTGTGCAAATCATTGACAAGGAGTCCTTCTCCAAAGACGAAGATAGGGCCCATGATGCACCCTGTTGAGTGACGTTTCAGTGACTATCATTGTTACTGAACCCACATTCAGCAGCTTGCCACTCAAAAGCCAATAATTCGAGAGGCAAGTGTCAATAGAAAGGAAAGGTGCTTTAATCAGAAAAGCCAGCAATCTGAGGAGAAGGTGAACTCATGTCCAGAGACCAACTCCAAAGATTCTGGTTAGCCATGACAGTTTTTAAAGGGAAAAAGGGGGGGAAGAACATCAATGAATCATCAAGGCAGAGGGCTGGGTTCTGCATCATTCTCCGTTGCGGGCAGGCTGGCTGACTGTCTCTTCAGATGTTATCTTGCCTGTGTGATCTGCCTGCAGGATTGCTAAGAGGACTGTTGGGGGTAGAGAACTAGTCATTCTTTAACTACTTAATTCTTCATCTTTACTTCTTTTTATCTAGGGAACAGATCCACAGGTTGATTATGTTCGTTCAAGGTTAGAGGGGAACAGAAATGGGCAAACAGGAAAGGGACAAAAGAGCTCTTTCATCATCACAGATCTAGTTGATTGTTTCCCCCCAAACTCAAAGTTTTGAAAAGTTTGTTTCATCAACCATTTCTAAGTAATATTCACTCATTTTCCCAAATTATTAATCAAGAAAATTGGCAATTAGAGCTCTTAATAGCATATTATATGCTGACATTACCTACAATGAGTTTGAAAGCTCTTTTGCCCCTTTCCTGTTTGTCCATTTCTGTTCCCCATCAACTTTGATAAAACCTAATTATAGGAATGAGATCACTAGGTAATTTAAACTAACTCCTGACTTATACTCTCCTGAATGCACACCATGCCTTGCCTAACCTGTTGATTCTTTTCCCTAGATTGAAAGAAGAATGAAGAATTAAGTAGTTAAAGAATGACTAGCTTCTTTACCCCCCAAATCCCCCCCTTAACAATCCTGCAGGCAGATCACACAGGCAAGATAACATATGAAGAGAGAGTCAATCAACCAGCCAACATGCAATGGAAAATGATGCAGAATCTCGATGAGTCTCCGAGATTCTGTTCACCGCCCCTAACCCTTTTCCTTTAAAAACTGTTATGGCTGAGCAGAATCTTTGGAGTTGGTCTCAGGACATGAGTCCACCTTCTCCCCAGATTGCCAGCTTTTCTGATTAAAATGACTTTTCTTTCTACTGGCACTTGCCTTTCAGATCATTGGCTTTTAAGCGGCGAGCAGCTGAATTGAAGTTTGGTAACAAGTAGTTATTTTGGCCAAAAGCAAAAAAAAAAAAATCATCTTTTTTCTTGCTCTCTGAAATTTTATTAGGGTAAATGTGCATTTCTATACATGAAAAATGACAATGGCATATATTGAGAATACACTGTATGATAGATGATTTATAAACATTATTTTATGTAAATCTTATGACAAGTCCACAATTTAGGAATTAGAGAGGAGGATGGAGGTCTACAAAATTGTCCAAATCTCACATAAAGATGTGCAAAACTGGATTTTGAACACTGATCTGTAGGATGCTAAAATCCCATGTTTTTTCACCATTCCCTGCTGTCTTTTTCACAAATAGCTTAGTTTGCCCATAGTGTATGGATGACAAAGTTCCTGAGGATTTCAGCTTGG